>NW_026693552.1:0-2400000 GCF_021218885.2 Marmota monax
CAGTTTCTTGATGTTTTCAACAAAACTCGTTATTATCTGCCTGTTCAAATATAGCCATATATTAAAATGAGTCGTAGCTAATTATGGCTTTGATTTGAGTCTCCTCCCTGTTAGCTAATGATATTGAACATCGTTTCATGTGCCCATTTGTATACATTCCTATGAGAAATGTTCATGTAGATCCTTTTACAATTTTAAAAATCTTTAATTGTGATCAAAACATGTAATATGAAAGTTATCATCTTAAATGTTTTTAAACGTATTGTTTAGAAGTGTTCAGTGTGTTTATGATATGGAACAATCAATCTCTGGATTTTCATCTTGAAAAATTGAAACTCTATATTTATTAAATACCTATCCTTCTTACCTGCTTTTGGTAATCATGATTTCACCTATGTTTCTATGACTACTTTAAATATACATGTAAGTGGAATCCTACTGTATTTCTTATTTTGAGATTGGCTTATTTCATTTGACATAATGTCCTTGTGGTCTGTTCATATTGTAACACATTACAAAATTTTCTTCTATTTTATGACTGAACAACATTTCATTGTGTATATGTGCCACATTTTGTTTCTTCATTCATTCATTGATAAACATTTGGGTTGCTTCCATTTCTTGGCTGTTGTGAATAAAGCTACTATAAACATGGGTATATGAATATCTATTTGAATTCTTATTTGCTATTCTTTTGAATATGTAATCAGAATTCAGATTGCCAGATCATTTGACATTTCTATTTATCATGTACTAAGGACTGTCATAACTGTTTTTCACAGTGATGGAACCAATTTAAAATCCCACCAATAATACACAAGAGTTCCCTTTCACTCTTTGTAAATTGTTATCTTTAATCGACATCTGTTGTTACTGTGTTCTAATAGTCTTTTAGACATTTTCAACATACTCTTAAATGAAACCACTGCAGAGACTGATAACAGTATTAATCTATTGTCCTAATAAACAATATAAGCTCTTTTTCTAAAGGTATGCTGTATGATATTGTCCATACAGTTAACCGTAATATACTAAATACTTCAAAATAGCCAAGGAAAAAAGGTAAGCTTTAATTCTTCGATGAGAATATTAGCTAGGTGGCCTTGAATGAGCTGTATAAAACCTCCATATTTCCATTTCCTGTGTATGGGATAGGAAGTATAATGACAGTATAGTATGATTTACTTTGGATGTGTAGCCAGGATTCACACAAATGCCACCCAAAGGTGACTGGCAAATGATAAGTACTGAGTGCTTATCAGATGGTTTCTAGAACTAGTCTGTATGGAGAGTATGTACATCTTACTTTATATTTTCAGTTTTTCTGTTTCTCCCCTTAGTGGTCTTCCTATTGTTGCACATAGGTGGTGGTGGAAAGACCACACCCCTGAACAATTGACCCTCTGACCTCATTATGGATAATATTTTTGGAGTTTCAAAAGAAAACACAAAGCAATGAATGGAGTCTTATTTTCATAAGTCTTTTTTATAGTAAATTGCAAATATGCAGAAGTGTAGATGATGATTTAAAGCAGCACCCATGTACTTATCAGCCAGATTCAGCAGTCACCAACAATTATCAATATTGTCAAACAGTGTTAAGAGGAATATATTTTGGTAACAATGAAAATATCTTTGGTTAATACCAAATAGGTTCAATATTCCATGCACTTTTACGTTTGTCTAGATGACTAAACCTCCCCTTGTCTCTATATAATGTTTACTAATGTTCTGTAATTAGACAAAATAGCTGAAAGAAAGCAAAATCTCTGAATATTAACTTGACTTTTACTAGAAAATGAAATAATAAATATGTTTTATTGGGGAAATTGTTTCAGTTTGTGAAACTAGTGCTATTAAGAGAATATGTTGACACATCTTTCATCAGAATAGCAAGAATAATATTAGCCATGACTATCAATTGCTTACTGTGAATCAGGCTCAACATCATTTCATCTTAATTCTCAGCAACTCTATTAATTAAGGAGTACTACAATTATCATTATATAGATGAAGAAACTGAGCTTCAGTAATGGTAAAAATTGTCCAAGGCACATGGGAGGACTAGCATAGACATCCGGGATTGCCTCTATAAACCCTAACCTGTATAGCACCTCTCCAAGCATTTTACTCTCATTCATCTAATAGTCTCAGAATGAGAACACTATGAAATATTACCTTATTTTTTAAAAAAAGGGTTTTAAATGTAGTTATCACATAAATCGTACCTTTAATGAAACAATTTTATTTATGATAGGCTAGATACTAACAGACCTCAAAACTATGTAATGGCAAAACAAAACAAAGGTGTCCTTCCTGTTCCTGTAGCAGCATAGGATGAATGATAGTGTCCATGGCAGCTCCCCTCCATCAGGAGCCCAGATGGTTAAGACACTGCCACATTATACCTGCTGTCTTGAAAGAAAAAGGCAAATGGCAGGTTTATAATGTATTCTCCCCCTTACTTGAGAAAAGCCCAGAAAGAAGGGAAACTGCACAAGTCAAGCCTCCTTGTATGCAGGAGGATTCATGACAGACCTGCAGAACACCACCTTTATACCATTAGGAGAGTTTTTTATCTACAGAATGTTCCTGGTCTGGCTACATACAATGCTATGAGTCAATGTTGTGTATCTCTCTGAAAGATATTATATAAGCTACATAACAATTGTTGTAGAAAATGGAGATGTTTCCTGACCAAAAGTCTCTCTTTTGTTTAACTGGAGACTGGATACATTTCTTAGAAAGCTCAGATTAAATATGAATGAGAATGAGTCCTAATGTGGTCTTAGACTCTACTATGTTTGGCCTAACTATTTTTGGTAGCTGGAAATTTTTAGTAAAGCTTGACATTGGACAAGACCTGTTTTTTTGTGCATCTGATTTGACAATCTAGGGCTCTCAAAGTTGAACTGGTGGGGGTGGAAACATCTAGTGTAAATGAGCCAAAACCAAAAAAAAAAAAAGAAAAGAAAAGAAAAGAAAAAGCTCATAGGAGGACTCTTGAAAGTATTCTGGGGGACTGACTGGAAATGCATAATACTTCCTCTGGCATTTCATGTCTGGAATTAAGACATGTTGCAAGAGAAGCAGAAAATTGCAATCCAGATAAGTGCCCAAAAAAGAAAAAAAAAAAACATGGACTTAGATGAGTGGTTTTTAGTTTGTCAAAACTTGCATTAGCAATATAATGTGTAGCATCTTCTTGAGACTAGTAATAGAATTGTAGTTTATGTTGATCAGATATTTGACTGTGCACTTGGTATATCACAACAGTTTTATAAGTTATACACCAATATCATCACTCTATAGATGCAGGTTCTGAGGATATATATTTATGTATAGGTTAGGTATATATAAATTATAAATCATATATATATATATATATATATATATATATATATAGAGAGAGAGAGAGAGAGAGAGAGAGAGAGAGAGCCTGATAGAATATAATTATACAATATGTGATATGATTATAACTATAATGCCCTTATACATTATATAAGAGCAAAAGTCCCATATGCAAAGAAGATATGAACACTCTCTAACAACTATGGAGCTTTTCAAAGCACTTTTAGTCATTAGTCAAGAAACCTAAGAATAAGAAAATCAGGTAGGATTGCCAGATAACATACAGGACACCTCTATTTGAGATATATTTGCACTAAAAATTTATTCCATATTCCCCTGAAATATAAATTTAACAGAGTGCCATGTATTCAATTTGCTAAATCTCACAATTTTATATATAGGGTTACTGTGTAAGAGGAAAAAGGTATTGGCTATGTATCAACCTTTTAATTAATATTTAGAGTACTCTCATCTTTGAATGATTAGCAAAGCAGTATAATTAACTTTAATAATCTTTAAATGGAAAAAATGGGGGATAATCATCTCCCAATTGTATGATAGGGAAAAACATATAGGTATGGGTTCTCTAAGGAGTACATGACTGGGATTAGATGCCATGTCCACTTCTCATTCATGCATAATTTTGTAAAATACTGCTTTAATCTCAAGTATTTTAACATTCTAAAATATACTAAATTTAAATACAAGGGGGAGAAATGAATGACAGTAGAGGGGGTAGAGAGAGAAGAGGGGAGGGGAGGGGAGGGGAGGGGGGATAGTAGAGGATAGGAAAGGCAGCAGAACACAACAGACACTAGTATGGCAATATGTAAATCAATGGATGTGTAACTGATGTAATTCTGCAATCTGTATATGGGGTAAAAATGGGAGTTCATAACCCACTTGAATCAAAGTGTGAAATATGATATATCAAGAAATTTGTAATGTTTTGAACAACCAACAATAAAAAATTAAAAAAAATAAATAAACAATGTTATAGGAGTTAAAAAAATAAAATATACTAAATTTGTATCAGAGCAGTATTGTATTTTCATTGAGTTTCCAATTATTCATGTATACATTATTTATTTTATTTTATTATTTTTAAATTATTTGAATATTGTATTGGATATTATAGGATAGGTAAATGAAAAGTAACACTTATATATCTCTAATTGTTAAAAATGTGTATAATTTTTTTCTCTAGACAGTATAGAAAAGAAAAGGGATTCTTAATAAATTACTCCAGGACAATGAAAAAAGAGATCATCCCAGGCAAAACTGTCAAATATAGTCACTGACACCTTGCTTTTTAGTTTGGAATCATAGAATTTTAGAGGAGGGGAGCTCTCATAGATTTCATAAAATATAATTGTATTTCATAGAGTAAGAAATCTGAAGCACAGTGAAAATAATGACCAAATATGCTCTACATCTTAATGATTCTCATTCAAATTGATGGAATTTTTGAAGGAGAAAGCACTAATATGATGCTTTCCCCATCACTCACCACCTGTGTATTGCACCTAAGATTGTTAGCTTCTACAACAACAAGAACTTGATCTAAGGCTTCAAAAGCCAAAGTTAAATCCTAACATATTAACAACAAATACCTTTTGTCATTCTTTTAAAACACAAACTCATTTTTTTTCTAAACCTTTGAAAAAATAAATATATGTTCTATGAAGTTTGTGTTTTAGATACTTCATCTTACAGTCTAGTCCATCCCTTTTACATTCTAATAAATCTATGAGGTTGGGAAACAAATGGCATGTTATTATTTTGTTGATAATGGTTTGACCAAGTGGTCAAACCACAAAATTTCAAAACTTGCCATTAATATGGTGAATGATAAACTTAAGGATCCAAAATATATCTCCTTTGGTATTCTCAGAGGTAAACACTATTTCACTTGACATTATTATTCTTTGAGTGACTACTGTATGCCAGGCATGGGTTTTTAATTGTTTAATTCCCAAATTTGCATACTTTTAAGTTTTTTCTCTTGTTCACAATCATGTAAACAGAGAAGCAATGTTAAGTGATTTTATGAAGCTGCATTGCTTATGGCTAGGCTTGGTGGTGAACACCTATAATCCCAGTGACTCAGGAGGCTGAGGCAAGAGGATCTTAAGTCCAAGGTCAGCCTCAGCAATTTATTGAGGCCTTAAACAACTTAGCAAGACCCTGCCTCAAAATAAAAATAAAAAAGTCCCTGGGGGATGTGGCTCAATGGTTAAATCCCCCTAGGTGCAATCCTCAGTACAAAAAAAAAAAAAAAATCTGCATGATAGAACTAGATTGCCCAGGTTCAAAGGTTCAAATTATGGTGCTCCACTCTCTACCTTGTGAAACAAGGACCATCTATTTTGGGGAACTTTATAGATGAATTTAAAAATAGCTTTAATAACAGCCATTTCCTGTTTGATAAAACTGCATTATTTTACCATTGTCATTTTCCCAGTTCTTGAAGACAATATTACCCACATATTTAAGTTGGAATTTCAGTGCGTCCTATTAAGAATGAAGTAGGAGTTTATTTTCTGCATGACTTCTCAGCTTATGATCTACATATAAAGTGAGAAAGGAAATAAGTTCTACAATGAATCTTGTGTTCATAAATGATGACGTTTTTACTGAAACTGGGAGACGTTTCTTCTTTCAAAACCACTCAAGATCAATAAATGATCCTAGTTTAGATTTAGGAAACAATGCATTTTTTAAAAAATATGCTTTAAATGAAACACCATAGGAGGAATAGTGAAATAATCAGAATACAGGGGTGTGTGTGTGTGTGTGTTGTGTGTGTGTGTATGTGTGTGTGTGTGTTCCATTTTCACCATGAACACATGTAATGTGTTAGTCTTGACTTTCCCCATGATGCTCTCATTACTTTTCATCCTTAATTCTCCTGCTTGAACCACAAAATATTAGGAAAAAGTCATTCATGCTGTTGAGGTCCACAGAGCTTCAGATTAGCTCTCATCTAATGTTTCATTATCTTTATTTTCTTATTTAAAATTTTTTTTGTGACTCCTTTTGTAGTCTTGCACTGGCTACAAAAGATTCTATTCCCTTTCCCTTTATTCAGCTAATCCATAACCCACCAATATGCAGAATACTCTTTCCTCTTTTCTCCTGGTTCTGCTCTTTAGACCAAGCACTTCAGTTCAGTGGTTTTCTACCAAGCATCTCCATGTTACTCTGTCAAACACTGCCTCAACATCCTACCATCAGGAGGCTTAAGTGAGATAATCTGTGAAAAGCACTTAGCATAATACCAAGTACATAATAATGACTATCATTTCAACTTTTCCCAATTAGGTAGTGGTCAAAGGTTCAACCATGGACTACTTTTTAAAATATGGTTCTTGCAGTTAAAATTCCTTGCTTTTAAAAATAAAATGTCATTTCAGCTCTTGAATGCTGCCATATAAACTCTAATATCCAGAAATAACTGAATAAAATAGTAGTAAAGAGCAAAGGGGCTGGGGACAGACTCCCCAAGCTCATCCCACCTTTACCAGTTAAAAATTGTATAACAGTTGTCCAGACACTTAAAATTGTCTCTGTTTCCAAATTGGTAAAAAGAAGAAACTGTGTTCATCAACTTAAAATGCATAGAAATGCTTGGCACATAACAACCATTCAAAAATGTTAGTTATAATTAGTTTTCACAATATTCAACATTTAGTAATATATGTCAATAAAATATATTATTTATGATCTAGAGAAGAACAAACATTAATCCAATAAATACAAAGAAGAGGAATGAAGAGAAGGGAGGGCAGTTAGGAGTAGGAAAGATAGTGGAATAAATCTGGCATAACTTTACTTTGTACATATATGAAAACACCACAGAGAATCTCAACATCATGTACATCCATAAGTCTGGAGTCTTAATTAGAATAAGATAATTCCATGTTTGTATGAATATGTCAAAACAGACTCTACTGTCATGTGTAAGTAAAAAGAGGAAATAAAAATTGAAAGAAAGAAAGTACAAAGTTAAGAACTATGAAGGAGTATCAGGAAGTCTGAGGAGAACTGATCGAAGGTGGAAATCAGGCAAGTGAGATTCTGAGAATGTGGTAGGGCTCATTAAAATTTTATTTTATTTATCTCTGATAGTGGTAATGATACATTTTCTGACTATAACTAAAGCCAATGTATAATCTATGTTCTTCGCCTAAATTTCCCCCACATGTATCTGGATTCAGGAATATTTTTGGTCTAGGGAGATTTTATTGTGAGTTTTATTTATGCCACAAGTAAATTGTGAATCCCAATGGTGTTCACATTGTAAAATGATATTAGTAGTTGGGATACTGAAATCCCATTTTTACTCCTTTAATAATGTCCTAATTATAGATTTCTTTTCCTTTAATTTCAGCCTTTATATTAATAATAAAACTAATCTGCAATCTCTCTCAAATACTTTTATGCTAAAAGCAATTAGGTGGATATCCTCTTCGCTCCTTAGAGAGAAAGTAGATTTAGATATGCAGAAAAAGCTTTGTCATTAAGGGCCCAGGTAACTACAGTCCTCTAATGGTTAATGGTAGGAGGAATTGAGCTCAAATAGTAGCATGTAGTTCAAAGTAAAAACATTTGACCTAAAATTCCAGGGTGCACTCAGTAATTGGTGAATGTGCCAAGAGGTTATGAAAGCAAAGCCTTAGAGTCTTTAGAGAACAGAGAGCAAGTTCACTCAAAGAAAAAGAAAGAAGAGGAAGCAAAAAGAAAGAATACAACAGAAAAGAAGCAAAAGGGAGTATTAAAGGGTTTGCTAAAGAAGGTTTTGTATTATTTCCTCCTTGATTATAATGCTAACTACATGCATTACTAGTTATATAAATACTAAATATGTGCATACATAATAAAATGAATTGGGGGGGGGGTTCTTCGAAATACATTCTCAAATGTATTGTCTGAAATTAAACTGGTGATTTTAAGGCCACTATGATCACGTTCAGGGAATTTAAAAAGATTTAGGTACTATTAAAAGTTTTAATATCTTGTTGGTTGTCTTTGTATCTTATGCAATATTTTCATTAATTTTCCAAAAATTTTCCAGAAAACATTTTGACTTGGAAAAAGTAGGTGTTATTCTAAATGGACACTATATTCTATGGATAAAAACAATTCTTCCCCTTAACAGCACAAATACTGATAGACAAATTCTGTCTATCATCTTAGATGAAACAATTTAATTTATTTGGACTTTCTAGCACTCCTCACTATATGTGTTTTGCATATGAAAAGAGAATTATCTTGCTTTGCCTTATTTTTTTTAGTGATTTTTTTTTTTTTTTTTTTTTTTTTTTTTAAATATTTATTTTTTAGTTCTCGGCGGACACAACATCTTTGTTTGTATGTGGTGCTGAGGATCGAACCCGGGCCGCACGCATGCCAGGCGAGCGCGCTACCGCTTGAGCCACATCGAATATATTCTTCGTAGAAGCCTTACAAAGTTGTCAAACACTGTAGATCTTCAATTAGCACATGCATAAAAATGCAAGTTGTTATAACTTCTACCTTATGCTTCACTCAAAGTGAAGGAGAAATACATTAGGCTTTATATGAATCAAATAGATAATCTTCATTTTACAAATGATTTGCATATAGAATGAGTGTTATTATAGGAAGTTCTTAGTGTAATCAAGATCAGCTTCGTGTTTCCTATTTTAAGGCATGTACCAAATCTTTTTCTCCATCATTAAGTCTGTAGCATAGATTTTGCTTGATGGCATATTTTATTATTTCAAATCTTATCTATATGCTATATAGGACAGATTTTCTTATTTTTTTTTTCAAAATTTCATTAGAGTGTGATAGTTTGTTTTTCTAAAGTAACCTCAAACCTTTTTGTCTAAATAGAGGGATGTAAATACGGATTAATAAAAATATGTACTTAAGCTAAAATCTCTATTGTGTTCAAAAGAAAAGTGGTCTTTAAAATGTAACTCTGATTTGGTCTCCCATAAGATTTATCACTTACTTATAATTTTGTGTTAGTAACATTTTAAACATTTGTAAATTTTATTGATAACCATCTTCATCTGTCAATTGAAATTTCAATATCAATAGTCATTCCTTGAAGCAAAGGAATTTGAACATTTTTGCTCACTTCTGATTTCTTTACTTTTGATTTTATTCACTTTTGATTTCATCCTGATGGTCATTCTGCCATTTTATCCAAAGTAAAAATATGCTAAAAATAGTCTCATTTTAACTTACATGACTCTGGCTCTGAAATTTCACTTGGGTCTGTGCTTTTATAATGGTAGGTGAGGGAGTTAAAAAATCAGGTAGATAAATTATTTCAAATTGAATGATGCATAACACAGTTAAACCATCTATTATTCCTATGTTTTTGTGCCTTTCACTGTGATTTTATTACTTTTAAGATAAATGATTTTGAATATAGTTGATATGCAGATATATTTAAGATTTAACCACCAGCATTTACTCTATAATTAAAAATTGAATGGTTTAAAAAAGTTTGCTGAGGGCCTTTTTATACCTGCATGTGGTTTCCAGATATCTGAAAAGAAATAGTTTCTGTTTTTTTTTTTTTTAATTTTTCCATGGTTTTCTGATGTATATAGTTTATTTTCCCTCAAAATAATAAACAAATATCATTTTAGAAGATGCCTACAATGCATTTATATAGCCAAGGAAGGATGGAACAAGATAGGTGAATGTTCTGTGGTTCTCATGCCAGGTGGGTGTGGCAATCTTTAGAAGCTCTTTAAGCCTGAGATCAGACCTTTGACCTTGGCAGCACTGAATCCTGGACTCAGGGTGGGTCCTTGGCATGTTTAATTTTTAAAGCCGTAAGTGAATATGATGGACTGTAGGACTGAAAACATCTAACTCATGCATTTAGTCTCCTAAAAAGGATATACAAATTCACATAATTTTTTTACTAGCAGACTTAAAATTGGGCCGCTGAATACTCCTTCACTAATATATTATCTCTGTTTTCAAAAACTGAAATTATTCTATTTCTGGTCAAATTTTAAAACCCAGAAACTTGGGACCACTTTTTTCCCCTGGTTCTACCACTAGTTATACCATTCTTAACATTTTCATTAAACTGTTCTGTGCTCTAAAAGTGATGTATGTGCAGACCCTCTCCAGAAATGAGAAAATTATCTGTTTTATAGAATACAAAAATAAATTACTGAGTTGCCATGGCAATATTATTTAGTTATCTTACTTATTATGTGTGTACAAGGGCAGATGTGTATATAGGTATTTATTTGCAAATAGTATTTTATAGGAAATATACTGATTATTAACACATTTTCTTTCACTTATTCAACAAACTTTAAACCTCTAACACTCCTGTCAATGCTCTCAAATACCAACATTATTTAATGATCAATTCACAAATTCATGTCTGGATTTCAGATCTTGGTAATCCCAGGTAAAGCAATGATTAAGTTAAAAATGAGATATGCAAATAGTGTGTAGATTTATTTGCTTCATATAAATTTACTGCTTACTCAGCACTTTGAGATTGTTTCATAATAACTCCCTTTGGCAATGAAGGGGATTTCTTCATTTATTCTCTAATTTCACTTATCAACTAACTTTTTGTTCACTCAGTATTTATAGAGTATTTATTCTGTACCAGATGAAATCCCTGGAAGCTGGGAATACAAAAATAAGCAAAATTATCACTCATACTGATCTTCATTACACCTAAGAGCTATTGTTCAAGACAGACATTAATGTCATGCAAGTGAATGTAGAATTCAACCTGTGCTAAAGGCAATAACTCAGGGATCTAACTTTCTCTGTGGCAGGAGTTGGGGTGCAGGAAGGCCCAGGGGGAGGTAAGACTTCTCTGAGAAGATGGCATTTAGGAAGGATTCAATATGCAGCACCTCCATAAACTTCTATATCAAGAGAGAAGAGTAAATAAAAAATGTCTAGTGCTTTCACGTATCTGAAATAGAGGGAAAGTGAGATTCTTAAATGTGTTTAAAACTATCTTTGATGTGTGAGTCTGAAATGACTTTTACTTTTTTATAGGTAACATTGAATTTATAAGAGTTCATTTTTATGAAGGTCATCAAAATTCAGAATGACTGTTCTCGTAATTCTTTCTATAAGTAGCCAGATATGATGGTGCACACCTGTAAACCCAATGACTCAGGAGGCTGAGGCAGGAGGATCAAGGTCAAAGCCAGCAATTGTCTCAAAACAAAAAATAAAAGTGCAGGGCATGTGTCTCAGTAGTAAAGTATCCCTGGGTTTAATCCCTGGTGCCAAAAAAAAAAAAAAAAATCCAGTATATACTCTTCCAGACTTAATTATTAACTGTTTTCACTCTGAAGAGTAAGTTGTGTGGGAAGCTTATCTAGAATGAAAGCCAATACAGCCCGCTTAATTCTCAGACCAACTTAGAAAGAAAGTTCTGATGAGTGTCTACTCTAGAAAAGTGCAGACTTCTTCATATTTTTGCACAATTTCCTGCTGTAGGAGCAATGAGTTGTAATCTATAAGAAAAATAGCTTCACAATAACTGAACAACAATTCAACTTCAACAATTTAACTTCTTCCCTCTCTTACTTAATTTTATTTCTTCCCTTCCTTTTCTTTTTACTTTTAAAAGCATACAGATGTTTTTGTAAGTCTATACTATGGTTGGCCCAGTGCTAGGTAACTTGAAGAATGTTTTGAGATGACAAAACCTGGGATTCAGCTGGACTATGTACTCTGGCTAGGAGGAGAAAAAAAAGATATTCTTAATCATGCTGTTGGAGACCAGTGTTTACTCCTTTGTGTTAAACAATTATAAAGAAATTCTCCTATTTCTATTCTTCATACCCAAAGACCTAAGAACCTCTTTACTTTGGTAAGTCAGGACCTTCCCCTTCCTTGGAATATGAAGATTAGAATATCCAAATTTAGAATGCTTAAGTATTTGGTCAATGAAGGGGAAATCTTCTAAAACCCTCTTGTAGAGCCTGGGCTCCTTTTTTTTTGATAGAGACACTATTTTTCTTAGAGGTTACAACTAAATTTCAGGGGTTGACAAAGTGCCAGTCATAAAAGCAAATGGATATCCTCAGTCCCAGTTGTCTTTTTCTTTTATGGTATGTTTTCTCCAATGGACTGAGTTTACCATAATCGCCATTGCTGGGGCCACAAGCATCCCTCTTCATTATTCTCACTGCACTGTGATATTGCTGTCCCCCGTTGGGAAGCAGGAGTAGGTTCCTTTTGTGCTGGATTCTCCATGCTTCCATATTCTGTTTGTCTCAGGGGAGAGGAGAGAGGCAAGACAAACGGTATATATGTCTGAGACACACTTCATGCTTATCCTGCTCTCTGTTCCAATTCTTTCTTTTTCTTTCAATTCCAGAGAACCCTGCTTACTTATCAACTGAGAAAATATTAAAATTATAACTTGGTTTTCAAAAATTCTATTGTCTCAGGAGCTCAGCTTTCAGAAAGGTAAAGAATTTGCTTTTCTATTCTCTTTGTTCATTTGCTTTTTTTTTCCTCCTGAAAACAAAAACAAAATAAAACAAAACAAACAAAAAACCACTTGCTTGAAGATATTAAAGTCTCCCCACTCTAGTAAATCTCCCAGTGAGTGAACAGTTTAAGGGAAATCTGAGAATGTAAATTTATCCTGTACTGAATATTTTGGTTTTCCTGACATAGAAATAATTGCAGATCTCTTCATATTCTGCTTGAAGTCCCCAAACACTCACATGAGATCTATAGTGTCTGATGTAGGCAGCTTTCTGTAGCATTGTGATTAAAAATATGGGCTTCAGTCAGAATGGTTTGGTTTGAATTTGTTACTCACTTATTACAAAAGGTTGGACACATTATTTAACATTGTCCTGAGTCTGCTTCCTCACTATAATTTAGAGGTAATAATAAAGCCTTCTTCAGAGGCTTCATTTGGAAATAAATATACAGCCCGCTTCCTGGCATATGTTAGGTACTTAATAAATGCTAGCTAGTATATTATTCAGCGCTCTGTTACTATAACAGATACCTGAAATAAACAACTTATAAAGGTAAAAGGGTTATTTGTTATCAAAGTTTTGGAGGTTTTAGTCCATAATTGGCTACTTCTGTCACACTGAGCCTGTGTCAAGGCATCCCATCATGGTGAAAGCACATGGTAGAACAAAATCGCTCATCTCATGGCCAGAAAGCAAAAGAAAAATTGAAAGAGGAAAAGAGAATGAGGTCTCAATAGTCCCCTTTGGAATGATCCTTCAGTGACCCGAAGACCACTCACTTCATCATCCCCTTAAAGTTTTCGCCATCTTCAATGAGTGTCAAGCTGAGAACAAGCCTTTATGGACCTTAGGGGAATTCTTAGCTAATAATCTGATTAAATAATCTGAATAAAAAATTAGCAAAAGACCTAAACAGACATTTATTCAAAGAAGAAAAGGTATACAACACAGAAAGGTGCTCAATATCATTAATCATCAAGGAAATGGAAATCAAAACCATTGTGAGATACCAATTCACACCTGTTAAGATGGCTATTATCAAAAAGCTAAAAGATAACAAATGTTGGAGAGAGTATGGAGAAAAGGGAACTCTTGTATACTTTTGGTGGGGATGTAGACTGGGTGTAGCCATTACAGAAAACAGTATGGGAGTTTCTAAAAAAATTAAAATCCAACTGTGATGTGACCTAGCAATCCTTTCTGGGCAAATCCCCCACAAAATGAAATCACCCCCTTATAAAGATACATGCACTTCCATGTTTAACACAGGGCTATTCACAATAGACAAGCTAGGAAAACAACGTAACTCCATTGACAAGGAAAGCAATGGATAAAGAAGTATATTGAATTCAGGGATGCTTTACCACTGACCTGCATTCTTAGTCCTTTTCAGTCCTTTTTTATTTTTGTAAATTTTGAGGCAAGGTCTCAATAGTTTGCTGAGGCCTGCCTCAAACTTGTTATCCTCTTGCTTCAGTTTCCCAAGTCTCTGAAATTACAGTTGTGAGCCACTATGCCCACTAAAAAGGTCATTTTCTAAGACAAAACCAAAATAGACCATTTCACCCCCAATATACAATATGGAAACTACAAGATGTGTTCACAGGAAAAGGCCAGATGTTAAATACAACTTTACCACAATGGAATGTACCATCATTTGCCTTAGTTATTCCAATAGCTTCCCAGGTATGAGTCTAACTTCTTACTTCAGAGCCTGTAGTCCATTCTCAACACTACCTCCAGTTTCTTCTTTATATAAAGCAAAACTAATAATGACTTGGGCCCGTTGTTCCTGAGCTTGATGTGGTTCTGAATTTATGTAGAATAATCTGGGGAACTCTGGACTTCATCCTCTAGGCTTAGATTTAGATTATGAGCTTGTCCCACTAATCTGCATTTTGATGAAATATGTTGGGTTTGCTCTATTGTTTCTATTCCAAAAGTTATATATTGAGAAAACATTGACCACCACAGAATGATGTTCAAATATATTTACATATTTTCAAAGAAAATATTTGTCAAAGTCCTTTCTGCAGTTTTTGTTTTATTTTATATTGTTTTGTTTGAAATGATTGGTCCTTAAGTACTCTGTGCCTCAGCTCTAGGTATTATCTTCCCATGCTCTCTTTCCTCTGTGCCTTTCAGGACATTTATTTTTTTCCTTTTGCTTTGACTATCTCCTACTCTCCCACTACTGTCTGAGATGTTTCCACCAAGTCACGCAGCCAGATTACATTCTTAATCCTTTGTCACTCTAACTTCCTCTTCATAGTCTTGCTGTTGTTGTTATTAGATATGACACATTTTTCTTTTTATTGACATATAATAATTATACATATTTGTGGGACACAATGTGATAATACACATATACATATATAATGATCAAATCAGGATGAAAGAGTTTTCACCTTGCCTTTTAATGACCCATCTCTCCCTTCCTTACCACTCCCTCTTTGTTTGACTATGGTCTCCCTAAAGTAAGTAAATAGGTGTTGATCACTACTTTGATCCAACATGTTCTTCTCCACTTAGAGTAGTGTAAAATGCATTATTGCTAAATCAAGTACTCTATCTTCAAATCTGTGTCTCAGATTCATCATATGTAAAATAGAAAGGATATGTATATACATATTATATAGTCTTATAGATTTTTGTTTTCTAAGCATCTTTTTCTTTCCAAAGCTAATGGTAAACTAAAAAGATAATCAAGGTGAGATGGTAATTTATTGGTTGGGTGGGCTTTATTTTGTAATAAAGTGTCTGTTACTTCCAAGGAATTCCATATGCCTCTTGGCTGCATCCTAACATAAAACTATGAAATATTGGATCATTTCAGATACAGAGATTAGATAATTTATATTCTTGTCTTTTGTAGAGTAGGACTGATTAGACATGACTCATTATTAAACAAAATCTTAAATACAGAATTCATGTAAGTGGATTTAGTCAACTTCCATCCAATTAGATTTTCTCTCTTCCCTTGACCCTTCATCAGTGTCTTGCCTGTTGTTCCCATAAACTAAATTAGAAATTTAATGATAATATCTCTATTAATTTCTATCCTTTATTTTTATTTGCTCATACACCTATTCTCAGATACACACAGGCACACACTGAGATGCATACAATATGTTATGCAAATGAAGGAACTCATACAAAAATATATATAAATAGGGAAAATAGCTTTTCTATGATCACAATATCTACACTAAAGTTCCTAATTTATCCAGACAACTTGACATTAAATATGAAATAAATTAAATGTTAGTCATACTGATTAATATATTATGATTTATAATTTATGAACCACCTTTAAGGTAGGTCAAAAATCCTAATGTAAACTAATGATAAACTAAAATTAATTATGAGACTAAACTAAATTAATTATGAGAAGAAAATTGCATATTGTTCAGTTTTTGTTCTTTCTATGCCTACTCTTGGATTTATGTTCACATGAAAGATTTATAGTTTAGGTTTTTGGGTGTTGTTTTTTTTTTTTTTTTCATTTGTTTTAAGGTAATTTATGGCCACTTTTCCTTATCCAACGAAAACCAAGCAAAGCGAAACAAAACCCAAACCCCCTTTGATAGGGAAAAGCAGAGTGCCTGAGTGAGAGGTGTAAGGAAGGGGCAAGAAGAAGCATATGCTATGGTTTAATGCTCAGGGCTTACAAAAGCATAGTGTTGGATTGGTAATTGGATTTCTGAGCATTGCTTTTGAGAATAGACTGCTTAAATCATTGAAAAGGAAATCATTGTAGGAAAGAATTGCACAGGCTGTTTGAGTACTTACAAAATAAGAAAAACATAAGTAACAATGAAGAGCTGGTTTTGTGTTGTTGAGATTTGACATCTTTAAAAACCTGATATTGTAGCTATAGTTTTGATCTTTATTCCTTTGTTGAATAAAGTCCCAATGCATTTTGAGCCATACTTTCAATGAGGGCTGAAATAAATGAGACCTTTAAAATGCTTTTAGAGAAAGAAAAATAAAGAAATTTTCTCCCAAGTCTACATTATACTTTTGTATGAAAGACAGATATGGACAAGTATACATCTTTATTCTTGGTTTGTTTCACATGTTTACTGCTCAGGCAGTTAAACTGCTTTTCTTAAAATGTTAGAAGATCCCTATACCCATGAACTTTCATGTAAATAGACAGACTGACACTCAGTAAGCATCCAAAATTATTTTGATATTCCATAGGAGGTCTGGGATTGAGACAGGGGATGATGTCTCTAGTGTTAGCCTCTTGAAATATGAATATAAATTTCCCATCAGCAATTTGTAGCAAAATATTTTACTTTCTAAACAAACAGAGTCCAAGGCATGTCTCCTGGCCACCTTTTCAACAATATCTATTTGTTATCCCAGTTTATCATGAACATGGGCAAAACTTTTATTCTCAGATAACTGGTATCTGTTTTTCCTTCCTCAAATTTTAGCATTTTGCAATAAAAGAAGCAGAAGGAAACAATGAAAGACAAGAAACAGATTCCTGGGAGACTTTGCTAAACATATTGTTCTATTTTCCTTGGAGGTATCCAACACAGATATTTACCTGTCCTTGCTAAATTTGCCACAGAAGGAATTTTTGTTGAGTATCTATTCTGTGCCAGGCAATTTGCTAGTTATCTTAATCATATATATATAATACACTTCTCAAAATAACCTTTCCTTCCCTTTACAGTGAGAAATGGAAAACCCAGATAGTGATTAAAATTCCTTGGGGTTACCAGAGCTAGTATTTCTATCCAGTTCTGTCAAAAACATTTCTTTCTATAATGCAGTCATTTATTTTAAACATTAGTTGTATTTGAAGCCAATTTAAAAACTGTATAATTGTCTTCGGGGAATATTCATTTCATCTGGAGTTTCTTTTTTTCTATATACTATTGTTAGGTTTAAAAGTAAATGTACTCCTCTCTTTGTTCACAGAGAGGACAGGAAGACACTTTTATACAAGGGTTGGAGAAGCAGTCTCTATCTACACCTGAGACCCAGCTTTATAGCTAAGATCTGCTGTGAGAAATCAGCAAGTGTTGGTGGATACTCTAGTGTAAATTTTGAAATTATTTCATGAAAGGATTTTCAGAAAGTAAAATTTAGAAATTAGAAGCTTCCAAGCCAGGGTTTATGTGCATAAGTAACCCATTAGAGAGCTACTTATTTGAAGTCAACATTCAAATATAATTTTCTCTTTTTTTCAAGGACTATATTTGTGCTGGCTTCTTTATCAAAATATATGTTGAAATATAAAGTAAAAACCACAGGGATAAAAAGTCGGACATAAGTATACTTCATACAAAATTATGAATCATAGTTTTGAATTTTTAATATTAACAACATTACTTATTTATTTTAAATATTCCCTACTGGACAGCTTCAGAATATACAAGCAAAAATACTTTAACTATTTATTAACTTTCAAAATAGATTACAGTGTAAGAAAATGTTCCTCTAATATAAACTTTGGTAATAGGGGTTAATTTCATTTCATTGTCACTGTCCCTGAAATAGGACAGTAGCTGCTACACCGTCAAGCCTTCCTATCAATCACAGTATGAGGTACAGAGTCACCCAGCTTGGTTTCATAATGTGAGGTTTGTCACCCTCCCTGAATATGAATTCCTTTTCTGTAAAGTAGGGGAGTAATCACACCCATCTCAAAATCTCAGGGAGAATATTCTGCCCACTGTAGTACAGCGATGGTGGAAACTAGTGTGTACCAAGACTTACAGTGTGTCTAAGATCTTCCCAGCAGTACAGGATCAGCCTCTTTAGACCTCAGAACACCTTGTGAGGCATGGTCTGTTACGTCTCCTCCCTTTACAGATGTGAAAACAGAAGCAGAGAGGAGGAACTCACAGAGGAAAGAAGGATAAAAACTAGTGGTGAAAGCCAGGCATTTTGACTCCACCAATTCTGCACTTGGCCAGTGTACTATGATGACTCTTGCCACTCACCAAAAAGTTAAGATTCTTTCTAATGGTCATTAGATCAATAAAAAGATGCTCAAAATCATTGATCATGAGAGAAATGCAAAGAAAAACAATGAGATGTACTTTTTTTGGATTCCACATAAGTGAGAAGATGCAGTATTTGTCTTTCTGTTCCTCTCTTATTTCACTCAACATAATGCTCTCCAGGCTCACCCAAGTTATTACAAATATCAAGGGTTTCTTTTTTTAAGTGACAGATAGTGTATATTTGTGTATACATACATTTTTCTTTATCCATGCATATGTTGATGGACACTTAAGTCCATCTGTATCTTGCCTGTTTTGAATTATGCTATAATAAACATGAAAATATAAATATTGGTTCTACATAGTGATTTCATTTCCTTAGGATATATATATATATATATATATATATATATATATATATATATATATATATATATATACTGTGTGGGGTTTTTTTTTGTGTGTGTATATACATATACACACCTGGAGACCATTATGCTAAGTGAAATAAACCACACATAGAAAGACAAATACAGCATGATTATACTTTTTTAGTTAAATTCATGGAAAGAGAGGATACAGTGGTGGTTGACAAGGGCTCTCAAGAGAGGGGAACAGGAAGCTGATGTCTATGGGTATAAGGTTTCAGTTACACAAGATTAGTAAGTATAGAGATGCACTGTACATATCCATGCCTGTAGTTAACAATACTACATTTTACACTTAAATTAAGAGATAAATTTCACACTCAATATTTCATATATATATGGAGGGAGGGAAGAAGGGGGAGAGAAAGAGAGAAATTATGTAGTTAATATAACCAAATACACTATATACTATAGTTATATACTATAATTAACTATATATAGTATATGTAATTAACAATACTATATTTTATACCCAAGAGGGTAAATCTAATTTTCAGTATTCTCTCTCTCTCTCTCTCTCTCTATATATATATATATATATATATATATATATATATATATATATGATGTATAGAGTATCAACTCCAGTACCACAGAATGTGACCTTATATATAAACAGTCATTGCAGATATAGTTAATTAAGATGAAATCATACTGGCCTTGGCTGGGTCTTAATCCAATATTCCCTGTCTTCTTAAAAGAGGATAATGTGAGCCTACAAAGGAAGTTGGAGACATAGATTGGAGGTTTGCAGTTGCAAACCAAGGAGTGCTAAAGACTGCCAGCCACAGCCCGAGAATGCAGGCAAGATTCAACATAGGGTTTCAGGGAGCATGGCATAACATAATTCCATACACCCTCACAGAACTATCAGATGATAAATTTGCATTATTTTAATCCAGTAGTTTGTGCACCTTTGTTTTTGAAGCTACATTATTTGGATTAATATATTTTATATATATAAAAATTTGAGCAGTTTCAATACAATTGAGCAATTATTGCTGGAAACATTGTTTCTTACTTTTATATAGGTTAATAGTGTAGGAATATGCACTTCTGGAAATCTTACAAAAAATGAAACTCTTCCTGTATATGATTTTCTGAAGTTAAAAAATCTTTAAAACCATGGCATTCTTGTGTACTCTCGCCTCAGTAGATGAATCTGTGCCTCTGTGTGTTTCTTTTTACTTCAGCCAAGTGTAAATGTACCCAGAACTTGTCATTTATAATTCCTACAGCACTCATAATTTATGGTCCTCAGATGAGTGCTTAGTCCTACACTGCCTTGTAGTATTTATTTTTATTTCATATATGTTATTTTCCTTCTGTATTTAGACAGTAAATTCTTAGAGAACAGGGATTATAATTTATATTTTTGTAAAGCACATAGCACCTAATACAAGATGATGTTCATACATGGTGGCATGCACACACACACATATACGTATGTATAAATATATTCAGACTCTGTACTAAGTCAAGACCTTTTTTATTCAATCTCTGGTATTTTATCAGAACTTTGTGCGGGGACCTCCATTGGTCAACTTGATAACATCCTCCTCTCCAGTAGAACATTGCTGGAAGATATACATTTCCTAGGGTTGCCACAACAAGACACCATGAGTGGGTAACTCAGATCAGCAGAATTTGATTGTCTCACATTTCAGGAAACTGTAAGTCCAAGCCTTAGGTTTTGACAGGATTGCTTTCTTGTAAGGCTGGCCCCCTGGCTTGTAGATGGCCATCTGTCTTCTCTGTGTGACTTCACAGGGTTTTCCTCTGAACCCATCTGTGTCTTGATCTGGATACCAGTCATAAGAGATTAGGACCCATCCTAATAATCTCATTTTAACATAATTAAAGATTCTTTAAAAATCCATTTCCAAATAGAGTCACATTTTGAGATATTAAGGGTTAATATTTTAATGTGAATTCAAAGGACATGACTTGATCCAAAGGGCATGAACTGGCTTGTGTCTGCTAGAGATTCTTAGCTGAGACAATACCTAGATAGACACCCTCTGAAACATTTGAAATTATGTGAGGTGATGGATATGCTCTTTAGCTTGATTTTATCATTTCACAATGTAAACAGATATCCCAAAACACTACATTTGCTGTAGTAAATATACATAATTTGTCTTTGTCACATACACCTTAATAACAAAAGAATTAAAATGGATTGCTAACACTTTTCTTTTAAAAGCAAATTTAAAGAATATTAGTCAGGGTTGGGGATGCAGCTCAATGGAAGAGAACTTGCTTAGCATATGAGAAACCCTGAGTTCAATCCCCAACATTGTAAAAATATGTATGTATGTATGTATGTGTGTGTGTGTGTATATATATATATATATATATATATATATATATATATATATATATATATAAAATGTTTCACCCTGAAATTTTATTGAAGGAAAGAATATATATGTATATTTACTAATTTAAGATATTTGGGATTTCATTCTTGCTAAATAAAGTCTGTTTTTAAAAAATACTTGATCAAATTAACAATACGTTTTTATTTCAATTCCTCATCTCTATTATTTGAAGTAATAATATCTAAAATAATGAATAAAAAATGTGAACTGTTATTTGAACACATCATTGCAAAACATGGCATGACTTCTTCAGTCACCCCAATCTGCTTTTAGGTAGAATGAGAATGCATTAGTCTCTTTGCATAGTTGCTTTGAAGAACTTTAAAGAGTAAGAAAAACTGCTAGTGTGGAAAAAAAGAAAGCTTTTACATTCTTTGATGTGTAGGATTCTGTGATTCTGTGACTCCGTGATTATTTCTTTCTGTACCAAAGTTTACTAGCCTACACAGATATTAGAATTCATAGCTACATGTAATTCAAATTTATTTCTGTATGTGAGAAGGGATATGATTTCCTTCTCTAAAAAAAATCTTATGCAGACATAATATTATCATTCTATTGTTGGTAGAGATGTTGCAAATCTTGGATAAAAATTTTTCT
Organism: Marmota monax; assembly: GCF_021218885.2. NCBI lineage: Eukaryota > Metazoa > Chordata > Mammalia > Rodentia > Sciuridae > Marmota > Marmota monax. Next base: position 22,233 of record NW_026693552.1, read on the forward strand.
CAAAGTGCAGATCAGACATTTCAAGAAAAGAAAAGCACTAAGGAATAATTTGTAGGCTTTAAATTTTTCAGAGAAAAACTATTTTGAAGGGATTTTTAAATGAACTGTAGATACATTCATAAATACAGATAAGTCAGTGATGTGCTATAATTACTTTCTACTATCTATAATATAGCAAGATTGGGTCAAATAAGGTTGTTTGCTTAAATTTTGTCACCTTTACCTCAAATACCATGGATTATATATTTTCAGTGTTTTCCAGTGTTATGGTTTGGATCCAGAATGTCCCCCAAAGGCTTATGGTCCAGTGAAGCAATATTCAAAGGTAGATCTCTTGGGAACTGATTAGACCATGACAGCTCTGATTTCATCAATGGATTCACTGCTGAAAGGATTATTGGGTAGTGGTGGAAACTTTGGGTGGTGACCCTACTTGGAGGTGATGGGTACTTGGGGGAGTGCCCTGGAAGAGTCTTTCTGGTCCTCAGCCCCTTCCTCTCTCTTTTTCCTGTTTCCCGGCTGCCATGAGGTGAGCAGCCCCGCTGTACCTCCCTCTGTGCCATGATGCTCTCCCTCACTACAGACCCACAGCAATAGAGCCAGGTGACCAGGCACTGAAATCTCTGACACTAGGAGTCAAAATAATCTTTCCTTCTATCCTTGTTTTTTTTTCAGCTATTTTGTTGCAGATATGAAAAACTGACTCACACACCCAGAAATCAAATATTCAGGATAGTAACTACAGTTTTCACCAAGGAGACTGAAATCATTGATGGTGTAGGATTCTGTGATTTCTCTTTTCTTCATCCTGTTAGCCAGTAGCTTTAGAACTTTTCTTGGACTCTTGAAAATAAGACATTGAACTTTGCTTTCATTGGAGGATCCAGCCTTTCTTACTCCTCCTTGGCACAGTATCATCTAGATTGACTTCCTTAGAATCTGTCCTCTGAAGGAGATACAGACTGATTAGAGAAGATGCTTAAAAAAAATCTGACTGCATAGATTGAAAGTGTCTTTCACCAGTTGCAGGAGATGTTTAAATCCCACTCATTCCCATATTTGTTTTTTGATGTGTCCTCTCTACTGTCCTGGTAGGGATATCCCTATTTTATATAACATGGACATGTGTCTAGAAGTGGCCAACTGGATTAATGATAATTTCAAGTCTGTAACATATCAACAAACATCTAAATTTTGATAACAGACTATCAAAATTCACTTTGATATAAGCATTTTTTTTATTTTTTTTTCACTCATGATTTTTTTTATTATCATTAACATGTATTAATTGTACATATCAATGGGGTTTGGTGAGACATTTTAATAAGTGAATACAGCATGCACTGATTAAATATTCCAGATTTTTAAGATATATTTATCTAAACTGGGTCCCCAAGTTCTCTAGAATTTGGGGTTTTTTTTTTTAAGTTAAGAAAAATAGAGTTCCCCCTTTATAAATACAGATAATCCAGCCTGCTTTCCCCGCTTTTAAAGTTGGTTGGGGGCTGATGAAGAGGAGGATGCTGACTCTCCTATTACCTCTTGGGCTGAATCGTCTGCCAGGCTAAGGGATAGTCTAGGGCCTGGCCAGCTAGCCCCTAGGGCTGCTGCAAAATAGAATCAGGGCCTAATGCTAACCCTGCTTACACAAGACTATTGCTAAGGTCCCAGACATCGACTGAGAGGCTGAGGGACCAAAGGCAGCAGGCAAAAATTCAAAATCAAATGTCAAACATGCTTTTTTCCACTATCATCCACACCATGGAGGACCAGCCCCCATTGTCCTAGGCCCAGCTCTCCTGAGAGAAACTTAGCTCTCCTCTTGGTTTTTCTAAGTCTCAAACTTCCTCCCTCTAAAAACATTACAGGAAAAAGCTCTAATTCCTTTTACTTTATTACCCAGGCTGATTTATCCCTCTTCATTTTTTTTTATTGGTTGTTCAAAACATTATAAAGCTCTTGACATATCATATTTCATGCATTAGATTCAAGTGGGTTATGAACTCCCAATTTTACCCCAAATACAGATTGCAGAATCACATCGGTTACACATCCACGTTTTTACATAATGCCCTATTAGTAACTGTTGTATTCTGCTACCTTTCCTATCCTCTACCATCCCCCCTCCCTCCCCTCCCATCTTCTCTCTCTACCCCATCCACTGTAATTCATATCTCTCCTTGTTTATTTTCCCATCCCCCTCACAACCTCTTATATGTAATTTTGTATAACAATGAGGGTCTCCCTCCATTACCATGCAATTTCCCTTTTCTCTCCCTTTCCATCCCACCTCATGTATCTGTTTAATGTTAATCTTTTCTTCCTGCTCTTCCTCCCTGCTCTGTTCTTAGTTGCTCTCATTATATCAAAGAAGACATTTGGTATTTGTTTTTTAGGGATTGGCTAGCTTCACTAAGCATAATCTGCTCTAGTGCCATCCATTTCCCTGCAAAATCTATGATTTTGTCATTTTTTAGTGCTGCATAATACTCCATGGTGTATAAATGCCACATTTTTTTTATCCATTCATCTATTGAAGGGCATCTGGGTTGGTTCCATAGTCTAGCAATTGTGAATTGTGCTGCTATGAACATCGATGTAGCAGTATCCCTGTAGTACGCTCTTTTAAGGTCTTCAGGGAAAAGTCCAAGAAGGGCAATAGCTGGGTCAAATGGTGGTTCCATTCCCAGCTTTCCCAGGAATCTCCATACTGCTTTCCAGATTGGCCGCACCAGTTTGCAGTCCCACCAGCAATGTACAAGTGTACCCTTTTCCCCACATCCTCTCCAGCACTTGTTGTTGTTTGACTTCATAATGGCTGCCAATCTTACTGGAGTGAGATGGTATCTTAGGGTGGTTTTGATTTGCATTTCTCTGACTGCTAGAGATGGTGAGCATTTTTTCATGTACTTGTTGATTGATTGTATGTCCTCCTCTGAGAAGTGTCTGTTCAGGTCTTTGGCCCATTTGTTGATTGGGTTATTTGTTTTCTTATTGTTTAATTTTTTGAGTTCTTTGTATACTCTGGATATTAGGGCTCTATCTGAAGTGTGAGGAGTAAAGATTTGTTCCCAGGATGTAGGCTCCCTATTTACCTCTTTTATTGTTTCTCTTGCTGAGAGAAAACTTTTCAGTTTAAGTAAGTCCCATTTGTTGATTTTTGTTATCAACTTTTGTGTTGGCTCCGATCTACATATTGTAGGGTCGGGCTCCAAATTCCTTAATAGGACGCCTAAGCATTTTTTTTAGTTTCTATTTTGTATCATCCTTTTTGAAGAACTCTTTTTTAAAATTTATTTTTTGGTGAATATTAATTATAACAGAATAGTGGGTTTCATTGTGGCATATTAGTTAGTACAAAGGTATAACATCACTTGGTCAACTTCATTCACCCGGATCTCTTACCCTGCCCTCCTCCTTCCTTATTCTGCTTCCTATGCTCCAGTCATTTCCCTTCTGCTTTCATGACATCCAGTATAGCTCCAGATCTGAGGGAAAACATATGATACTTGTCTTTCTGTGTCTGACTTATTTAGTGAAGGGTTCTTGTTCCTGTAAGCAATGAGTATCATTTGTAGTTCTATTTTCAGGACTTTTTTTTTTCTGCATCATGGAGTCTAGCTGAGTTGTGACTGATACTTTGTTGTTTTTTCAAATATGTTTGATTTTTATTTTGCTAAGTTTTTACTGATCTGTGTTCATGATTTTCACAATTAAAAGCCAGGTCATTATCCTAGCAATTTATTCATCTAGATTTAACTTGTCAGAGTCTTAAAGACATACTTAAGACATATGTGCTTGCAAGGGTTTAAATACTTGGATTCCTTTGTGATTTAAAACATCAACCAATTTTTAATTGACAATCCTTCACTCATGCATAGCAATAATCTTCACTATTTAGCTTAAATTCCAAACCGTTTTACTAGTGTAATGCATAATGATATATGTGTTCATAATTAGTTTTGGAAAAAATGTAGATCAGTATAATTATATAATAGGATCACTATTAACTCATAATGTCTCCATGTTATTTTACTTTTGTAAATTATTGTAATTAAGGCAGAATGTAGGAACTTACTATGAAGTTTTATGAGGGAAAATTCACTGAGTTCATACAAAGTTTAAAATGCTGGAATTTTAGGGAAATAATAATTTGGAGTCTTTGATTGGCTGATACTTTGATATATATTTAAATATAACATGTATATACTTTCCTCAAGGCCAAAAAAGAAATGTATTTGTTAATTATCACAGTGATCATATGACATCTAAAATTCAACATGACCTTAATTCTGTAAGACAAAATAGTGGGTGATTACAAGGACCTGAATTCAAATTCTGTTTATAAACTTTAGTGTCTTTGAAGAAATGGAGATAAAAATATGTGTACTTCAATTAGGACTATTTGACAAGAATTAGATAACATGGTGGTACATGGTAAACACTAAAGAAATTCAGTTAATCTTAATTAATGTCCAACCATCACCACAGTCAGTTTTATAACATTTTTGTCACCCAAAAAGGAAATTTCACAATCATGAGTAGCCATTCTACCCTCACCAACTCCAGTAATCATTCATCTACTTTCTGACTCTATATATTTGTCTATTCTGAACATTTAAAAATGTTCTTCCTATCTAAATGTGATTATGTATTCTTTGATTAACATCTACCCAACCCATTCCCCCTCAATCATTCCAGCTCCTGGTAACCAACATTCTATTTTCTCCTCCAATGATATCAGTGTTTTAAAATTCTACATATGAATGACAGTGCATGGTATTTGTCTTTCTGTTCCTGGATAATGTCACTTAATATAATGATCTCTCATTAGATTCATGTTGTCATGATGGCAAGATTTTTTTTATGGCTGAATAGTATTCCCTTTGTATATATAACATTGTTTCTCCATCTGTTGATGGACTTTTTTGTTTGAGTCCATTTGTTGAATATTGTGAATAACACTGCAGTGATCAGGGAGTTGCAGATGTCCCTTCAACATAGTTATTTCATGTTCTTTAGATATACACCCAGGAGTGGGATTGCTAGATCATATCATAGTTATTATTAATTTCCACTGCTACCCACTCAACTAAGTTAAATAAAAACTTATGCTTATCAAAAACCTGTCTTTAGATATTGTAGTAACTTATTGTAGTTTTTAAGTTTTTGAGGAAACTTCATACTGTTTTCCATTATAGCAGTACTAATTTCAACTCCCCCCAACAGTCTATAGGATTTCCTTTTCTCCATATCCTTGCAAATACTTGTTATCTTTAGTCTCTGTTAATAGCCATTCTAACAGATTTAAGGTGCTATTACATTGTGGATCTGATTTGCATTGGCCTGATGATTAGTGATGTTGAACATTTTTTTAATATACCTATTTTGAGGAATGACTATTCTGGTCTTCTGAATATGTTTTTTTTTTTCCTCTTGTTACCTAAGTTCTTGATATTTTTTTTACATTACCCCTAAGTAATTTGCAAATATTTTCTCCCATTTTGTAGATTTTCTTCACTTTGTGGATTATTTCTTTGTTGGGCAGAAACTTTTAGTGTGATGTAACCCCCTTCATCTATTTTTGTTTTTACTGTTTTTAATTTTGAAATCAACCCCTCCCCCGCAAATTGTTACCCAGACCCGCATCATTGAGCTTTCCATTTTCTATTTCCTTCTATATTTTCATGGCTTCAAGTCTTATATTTAAGTAGTCAATACATTTTGAGATAGTTTTTGTATATGGTAAGAGATGATGGTCTAATTTCATTCTTTTGCTATGGATATTCAGTTTTCTCAATGCCATTTACTCATGAGGCAATAGTTTCCCTGTAGTGTGTTCTCAGCATGTTGTTGAAATCACTTGGCTGTAAATATGTGGATTTATTTCATGTTGTTACATTCTGTTTCATTGGTCTGTATGACTGTTTTATGTAGTATCATGTCATATGTATTTGTAGTATATTCAAAATTAGGTAGTGTGGTGACTCTCGCTTTGTCCCTTTGACAAATGGCTTTGAGTATTCAGTATCTTTTATGGTTTCATAAAAATTTTAAAGTCTTCTATATGTGTGGAGAATTCCATTGATATTTTGATAGGGATTGCAGTGAATCTGTCAGTTGCTTTGGTTGGTATAGGCATATTAATATTAATTCTTCCAATCAATGAACATAGGTTATTTTCCATGCATTTTTATATACCTCAGTTTCTCTAATCAATACATTATGTTTTCAGTGTAGAGCTATTTCACCTTCTTGGTTAAATGTACACCTAATTATTTTTGTAGCAATTATAAATATGTTATTTTCTTGAGTTCTTCAAAAAGCTGACTACTTATATTTAGAAACACTAATGATTTTCTTGTGTTGATTTTGTATCCTGTAACTTCACTGAATTTGTTTATTAGATCTAACAGTTTCTTAGTGGAATCTTTAGGTTTTCCTAAATATAATCATGTTGTCTGCTAACAGGACCTACTTAACTTCTTTCTTTTCAAGTTGAATAATTTTTATCCCTTTCTCTTGATAATTTCTTTGCCTAGAACTTTTCTGTATATGTTGAATAGAAGTAATAAATGTGGGCATCCTTATCTTGTTTCAGAATTTACAAGAAGAATTTTCAAAACAAAATATATTTTTTCTTAAAGCATCATGAAGAATAAAATACCCTTTAAACTAAATTTGAATTACAAATTGTACCTATTCTCCTCAGAAATTTTCAGTTTCTCCTGTACTTTTCAGGGGAAATTTTGTTCTGTACTTGAAGATCTGCACAAATTTAAAATTAAATAAGACATGGTTACTGCCTTGAAATTGTTCATCATTTCTATGAAGCATTGTGGTGAATCCTTGAATGCGGGTCTAAACGTAGGTAGGAGAGATGGGAGTCCAGTCTAGCCCACAAAGGAATTAATTTTGTTCTTTGTTCAATACAGATTAGAAAAATAACTGTGATCTTCATGACAACTGAATAATGTTTTTAAAGGTCAAATTTAGAGATTCAACATTACCTTCATTTTTGAATTAGATAGAATGAAAGTTATTTTTCAATTGTTTTAGAACCCTTATGTGTGAACAGAAATGTATCCAGATTTCTAGAATAGTTAGCACAGAGAATTGCAGGAGACACAAGTGAGCAGAGGGTGAACAGTTTGCTAAATAAAACCTAGGTCTATGTCATCTTGAATTGTCAATTTTTTTCATATTATGATTGACTAAATATCAATAACGTTAATAACACATTAGCACTAAGTCTAAGTTAAAAATTTAAGGGTTTTCTGTTGTTTTCTTTAAATCTCTTCCAGTTCAACTCCCCACCTCACTGCCCATAGCAATTCAGATCCCATGATAAGCACAGGGGGTCTTTTTTATACAGATGGACTTTCCCCTCTAACTGTAGGCCCTAAGCCTTAAGCTATTTTCCTTACAATGATCCTTCATTCATTTGTGTGGGTTCTTGAGATTCACAGGCATAAATATCAACCTTCAATAGGCTTTGGAAATTTCTCTCTGGGTCCCAAGTTTACTCAGCATTTTTGCTTAGTCCCTGTTCAACTCTTAAACCTAAACATTAATTAGAAAACATGAGCACAATGGAACGCTATTAAAGCAAATGCAATTTTAAGCAAAAAGGAATATCGCATGAACATTTGGCTATTAGCAGCTGGAAAAGAGAAAGAAATGAAGGAAAAGCTATGGGAATGGATTTGGAATTTTCTTTTACTCTTCTGTGTGATTTTCCTTTTTCACACTCTTATAAAATTTAAATAGTCATGCCACATTCGTATCTATATAAATATGAAAAGACTGTAAATACACGTCGTTGTTTTGGCATAGCTAAATTTAAATGGAAACTAAACATTTTATAGATATTCTATTTTTAAATTAGAATCAGTTCATTTTAGCACTTGCACTTGATTCTAAATTATTCAGATTTAAATGCTGCATGTCAAATCTGTTTTCCCATATTAAATTTTATAGGACATTTATTTGTTCATTTCTTTACTTCTCATGCAACAACCATTTTTTGCCTATCATCTGTGTGTCAGAAACTGAAAATCTGTGATGCTGGCAGCTTCCAGCTGCCAGCACTGTGAGGACACAAAAACAAGTTCTTAACCCCACAGAGCTTACTACCAGTTAACCTTAGTATTCTCCTTGGCATAAAGTGGACCCTCAAGTCCAGTCCTAAGATCCCAATCTCAAGATCCCTAGGATCCAGGCAGGCAGGCTTTGAATGAAGTGGCTGACTTCATTCCAAAAAAGATCTCTACAATTGATTCTTTGTAGGCAAAACCTCTTTAAATTTTTCTTGATGGACACAGCCCATTTATGGCTTTCAGTGTTCCACTTTTGATTTAGATGTGGGTCTAAAAAGCACTTTACATTCCTCTTAAGGATATCCTTATAAATAAAATAGCATGCCCTTGATGATGAATGGTGACCTTCAATCCAGTGAAGTGGTAGAGGAGGGTGTAGACGACGATGATGAAATAGATGCTATGTAATTCCGTCTCATTGCTGATGGAGACTCAATATTGCCATTTTTTTCTAATTTTTCAACAAAAGCCACAGGAGTAGAATTTGATGTTTTATCTAATATTTTATGTGGAAAAGTAACTTAGATCAGAAACACAAGAAAACAATACACAAGCCAGGGGTATCTAAAGCAGCCAAAACACACACATTGTTGGACCTCCCAGTCAGCCCTCTCTACCTGGATAAGGAAAATGCCAGCAGAATTTTCATCAGGAAAGAAAAATGGATGAGGTTACATACTGGATTGATCTTTCCAACAGATCCATTTGTCTATCTTAGTTATCGCCCTGGAAGTGACAGTGAGACCAGGAAAGGAGATGCGATTTCCAGAGTCAGTAGAAGAAACAAGGAGGCCATGATTGAACCCTAGGTGCAACTAACAGTAAGAGAGAAGAGCCAATGAAGAACAGAAGGGATGCTCATTAGGAGAAATAAATTTAAGAAGATATCTATGTCTCAGAAGGATCCTGTAAGACAAAGACTAAAAAATGCCCTTTGTTTTTGGAAGCTTAAATTTACTCAAAAATTAATATGAGGAGTTGCTGGCAGAATAGAATTATAGTAGTGTACATGGTTGTCTTGAGAAATTTAGATTAGAAAGGACATAATAAGTGTCAAAAATCAGTGGGTAGAAGGGGAATTATTCAGGAGAGGGGTTAATTTTATGAAAATGACTTAAGATTTTATTATCAGGGATATTTCTATAGTGTTCCCACAATAAGTAGAAAAAAAACCTGCCTTTTGTTAACAACAAACTGAATCACAGACAATGATGCTCGAATTAATCCTCATTAATTATCTCATTAATCCTCACAACCATGCTGGAAGTTTCCTAAGCATCCTTTGTCAGATGTGGAAAACGTAATTATATAATGAGTTAGATATCATTCAGAAAGTTATATGAATTTTTTATTTTTATTCATCTTTATCTTTTAAATTTTAAATTAACATTAAAATTATATATTTGTATAGCACATAAAATGCCTTAAAGCATATATATGTTTGTGTATATATCATAGATATATTAAGTTACATGACTTTATAATTAATATTTTTTCTTTTATTTACCTACCATTCACCAAGCAGCAGCATTAGAGGAGATTTATGTTCATTAGAAGAGATCTAGTATGTAAATTTGAATCTGGAGATAACTAGTCTCTACTCTTTTTTAAAAGTACACTACTATAACAAATTTTGATTTTTAATTTTTTGTAGTAACACTGTACTATATGTGTTATTTGATTCTTTCATATTATAGTTTCAGTGTGGTTGGGGAAATAAATCATTAAACTTATTTTCTCATCTTTTACCCAGATAAACAGAAAAAGGAGATAACTACTGATATTTAATATTAATTTATATTTTTATCAATAATGAATTATGCTCTAAAATTTATAGCTTCATATTTTAGTCAGAATCAAATGGCCTTCACTCTATTTACATGCAGTGTATTTGTATTAATTTAAAACCATGGGCTCCCTCTTGTGACAAAATCAATAATCTAAATTTTATGGCACATTAGATGTCTGTCTATGGCCTTTTAATTTTTTACATGTAATATTATACATAAAGTTATTTAATCATATACTGTTAGTAATTTCTCTGATGTCTTTATATTTGGATGTCTTTATATTTGTTAGAAGGACAATATTTGATTATTTAAGTTTTCTTACTTGCATTTAAAGATTTATATAAGATTTTTAAAGTATTGAATTTCAAAATCATATAGAAAATATCAAGGAAAAGAAGAAAAATCAAATTTTGGTTTCATTCTTTCATATTTTATATGTGTAATAAATATTTCTTGATATTATTTGGAATTACTCCTTGTAATTTTGGATTGGCACTCCAGGCTATGCACATAACTATATACTTATGTTTATGTGTGTCCCCTGCATGGTGTCTCTGTTCTACACTGCAGACTATTCATGAGTATTGTTTCTGTGTGCTTCAAGGAGGGAGCATGTACACTGATCTCTTGAAAATGTCCATAATAATAAGGACCAGGAAAAAAATTATAGCAATTTTTAAAAATGAAAGCATTGTGTATTGTGTGTCTGTGTGCCTATGCATACTCATCTGTGTGCACGAAAGAGTATATGGAGAGGGAACGTGAAGTAGTTGTGTATTATGGACATAGCTCTGGAAAAATCTTTTAAAGTCATATACCAGGCTGTGAATCAAAAGAATTGGATTTAATCTTGGCTGTCTAATGAAGTACCTATGTGGCCTTGGGCAAGTCACTTTCTTTTCTGGGCTGTCAATTTTCTCATTTACATGTTAAGATAATTGAACTGTAGCCTCTAATTCTCTGCTTGAGCACATCTGTGGGAAATCGTATGTTTTCCTGTCTAACTTGAGTATTGATTATGATATTTTATCTTTTGGGTGATAGAATAGGGACTTTGGTGGTGTAGGCTGTAATATAAAGATGTCAAAATTGAGGACTTTAAGAGCCTAAGGTGGCTATGAAGTTCTGCCCTCAGAATGGTGCTGTGTAGGGAGCATTCCTCACTGATTAACAATAAATAAATAATTCCCAGTTCTCTTACCCAAGATACAATAAGAGCTAATGCATTTTAGGAATGCCACATTGGTGGGTAATATGTGAAGGAGGTCTGGAATTGTATTTACCTACTCATGTTAGTAATTTTTACTAACTTTATCTACTCAGGGATGTCTTTCAGGTCTGAATATTCATGTCTGTATCAGTCTTTCCTCTTGCCTTCCTTCTCCCTGGTTTCCCTCCCTTTTGAGTGATACCTGTGTGGACGGCTTGCCTGTTGTTTCAGTTCATTTCTGTTTCTTCATGCCATCTCTCAGGTCAAGGCAGGTCCATAATCTGTGACCCACAGACAAATCCCTTCTTTTAACCCATACCTTATTCAAGACCTAATTCATCTGAGATTAGATGGGCTAGGAATAAACAACAGCAGTGGGTGCTGGAATCTCATGTTTAACACACTGTCATTCATTCATTCATTCATTCATTTAGATTAAAAGTATTTATTGAATGACAATAATGTATTAATTATATGTAGGTTGCTTCCATGTCTAGGGTGAAATGCAAATGCTTTCAGTGAAGCTCAGATCAGAAAACTGATTTTGAGGGCTCAAGGAGACATGAAAATTATGATGGTATTTTATTTAGGTGCATTCATGTGAAGAACCAGAGCTAAACTCATAATTATATATTTGTTTATTCAAATAAGTCTACTCTTTGCCACCTAACTATTGAAGGCTTTTATAGGATTATAGTGAGAAAGACTGACTTATAGGGAGCAGATACATTATAATGTAGATTAAACATCACCTTACAGAGTATTGGGGAAGAATCCACAGATTTTATGTATAAGCATGGGAAAGAGAGAGATTACACTTTCATTCTTCCTGGTATTCCTTAGAAATAGTTTGTATGCTAGATCATGGAGTTTAACATCTAGTTGAATTTATACATAAGTAATCAGGAAAATATCAATTTTGTTGCTTTGGTTGACATCTGGAAAGAGCTTGGTAAGTGAAAGAAATAGCTTTCATTACCAACCATGCTCCAGACTAGCTGTCTTATTCCATTTTCTGTTTGCTATAACAGAATGTCTGAGACTGTATAATTTATGAAGAATAGAGGTTTATCTTGGATCACAGATTGGGAGGCTGATAAATCCAAGAACTTGGTGCAGCATCTGCTCAACTTCTGACAAGGGCCTCAACTCATGACAAAAAGCTGAAGAGCAGACAGGCATGTACAGAAGAGACAAAATATGAGGAGCAGCTTCACTTTAGAACAGCTTGCTCTCACAGTAACAAATCTAGTCCCGTGGCAGTGAGAATCCATTCAGGCTCACAAATGGCACTAATCCCTCAGGAGGAAGGGCATCTCCTGACCCAAACAACTCTTAAAGTTTTCATCACCTCTCAAAACTGTTTCATTGGGGCCAAGTCCCATCACGAGTTTTGGTGGAACAAACCATATTCAAACTGTAGTGCCGCCTCTCCTTACACACCTAGTTTCTTATCCAAGTATTGATGCCTTGTATCTTGTCTGTATGCACATATGTGACAATAGCAGAAAGTTTAGAATTTCCCAATTTGGTTGTTGACATGTTTGAAATGAGAAATTCATGGCCGATTTCAAGTTGATAACTTGTAAAGACAACATTAATTTTTCAGAAAGTATTTTTTTCTTTTTTCATCTCAATTCAGCTTCTGGCTTCCTATTTAGGGACAGTTTATGAAAGGAGCTAATAAAAAATTCAGGCAAAGTTATTCACTCTATATAATTTGTTGTCACATAAAAAAGCACTGTTAGAATTTATCTTTTTCTGTAATGCGGAATTAACTTCAGGAAGTATTGCCTCTGTCAGTCTGAATGGGGCATCATTTACCCTAGTGAGGTAAAAAAAGAAGACAAGGAGAAAAATCAGAGCAAGTCTTTCCTGACTCATAAACAATCATAGTTTTAATGTTTGGGAACTTGCCTCATGATGCTTGAAAATCCTGGGCCATATCAGCTTCATATATGTCACTTCATATATGTCATGTTGCAAATACCTTTCTTGATACAGAGGGGGTCCAAGCTAGGTCCTCCTTTCTTTGCTTAGCTTTGTATTCTTTCCAAAGAAACTCAGAATCTGCAGGCGTAGTAGGTCGTTTTATCCTCAAATATGATGTTAATGTTCAAGTATCCAGCAAATGGTTCGTCCAGTACCATCCAGATAATGGAATAAGAATATTAAGCTCTAAGAACAAGGGCCCCTGAGCTGTTAGATTTCTCTTGCTGGTCTCATTGTTTATATGCTAATCATGAAGTGATCTCCTTTCAGCAGATTAAAAATTAAATCCTTAGAGAACATAATTTTGCCTCTCCTAAAATATGACTATATTTATATTTATATCTTTCTTTTAATTAGTTACTATTTTTATTGTAGGACAGAGCAGGAATGCAAGAGGTAAGGTCCCCTCTCAAATTCAAAAGTGGGGAGTTTTGAAGGCCTGGCTACCTCTGCAGCAGGGAAAGAACAAATGTTATGTTTCTTGATGGTTTCAGGGAGGAAAACAAAAACAAATTCATATGATCCTCTTTTGATGCTGTTTGCAAAGCCCTCTCCCATTACTCAAAAGCCCTTTGCTTTATGATTGTATTCCATCTTCTACTTTAAATGTCCCTGTATATTCTTTGTCTAAATCTAGGGGCTGAGGAAGGGATTTTCTGCTTTTAACTGTTTAATGCCTACAGACAGTGTTTCCCAATGCTGTTTCTTTGGCTGAGGTGTTTGGAAATTGTTTCCACTAAATCTAAATCTGATTCTCTGAATTTTAGCATCTAGAAGCTAAAGTTCAAAATCAATGTATTTTCATATAAGTGGGTCTTTGATAAATTTTAACTGAATAAAAATAATGGACTGAATTTCATTTTTTTGAAAGATAATCTCGTCCTTAACTGATCTGTGACTAATTTTATTCTTCCCATATAATCTCTTGAATTTATTCGTCATATGAGAAGGCATTAAGAGGAAGTGGCACGTGGTAGCATGCTGCATACAAATCAAATATCTTTCTTGCCTCTTCATTGCATTTATCACATTATATTGCAAATATTTAAGTACCTGTCTCCTATCTGTAAGACCCATAATTCACACTTTTACTTGTTTTTCCACATTCCAGTGTACAGGCTCATATTTGAACTCATAGAAGGCAATCAGCAAATAATGAATGGTTCAATTAGAGCATTATTCATATTTTTGTTTAAAATATATATGTGAAAAGTTCTAGAGATGTCTTCATTTCTACGTGTAATTAAAACATGGGGATTAGCCTAGAAAATATCATGTAAAATGAAAGCATATATTACGGAATCTGAATTCTGAAGAACTAATAGAGAAAATGTATAATTTGGTTCTGATGCAGTTTGCATATATATTAAAGAACGATTACTAAGAAGATGACTGCTTTAAAGGGCCTGGGAGAACCAGGAAACTTTTGACAGGGGAAATCAGAAATGTGCAGTCCAGTGAAGAATTAAACTACTGGGAGTAATAATATGGGCTGATGCACTCAATATAGCAGTAATGCCCTCTGAGAAGGATAGAAAATAATTCAGTTCCTCCAGGCTGCATGGAAGCTAAATACAGTATGACAAGAAATAGTAGCAGTACTCATTATGTCTGATTGCTAATTACCCCTTTGAATGATTCAGTTATGCCTGCTACTAGATAATTAGTTTAGTAATTTATGGCTGTGGCACAAACTAGTATTTTAATTTTCGCAGCACAATTTTCACAATACCTACAGTTCAGATAATATCTTTCTCTTTTATTCAATTTTAAATTGCTTTTTTGAAGGCCCATAAAAGAGCAAATATCCTTGCATTTTTTTCCACATGTATTTCATGCAAAAGTTAGGCACTCTTTGGAATTTTATTTAACTTTAAACTGTAGGAAAATATCATCTTATTAAGTCCTGTTTTATTATGCTTAATTTTGCCCATTTTGTGAGCAGAGGAGGTGAAATTTAAAAAAAAAAATCTCCATCAGATGAACTCAATATCCACTGCCAAATATCATGTTCACCAAAAAACATTGAACATTTGCTAATGTTCCTTTCATTTTATTACTTTTCTGTTTCATACGTGGGGTTCTGTTTAGACCAGGGTATTTTTCCTCAATGGCTAGGAAGAACAAACTGAGGACAGATGTCTGGTATTCCTACTCAAGCTTGGTGTAGTGCTACAGCAAGTTACAGCTATCCGACTGTGTGGGAAAATTCCAATTAATCATTTCTAATTCCTGTTCATGTTTGATGTAACTCTAACTAAAGAGAGTAGAACTGAATTACTATGAGCTAAATTTTGTCCTTGGATCAATACCTGCTTGAATTGACTTTTAGTTCTCCAATATTCCAGCTACCTTGCTGAGTTTTGTAGTGTAATAAAGAGAATGTTTTTTTCTTCTGTTATGAACACTTATATTCAGTTCCACATTCCTACCAATCTTTAGATATTTCACAAATTCAGATACTGGTTTAAAGGTGAATCTGAAAAAAAAAAAAGGTCCAGAGAGAGAGGGAAATTGATATTGTGCTATGCTGAATAATTCCAGTGAATTCAATATAATTTCAGGTCTGCAGCCCAAAGACAATGAGGATCAATTAAATATGACAACTTATTCATGTGTCCCTATTTATCCGTGTATATTGTGTGCATATTTGCCAAATTGTTGAGTGATATTTGAATTAGGATTTGTCCTAAGATTACAATTTATCTCTCTTTTGGATTATCATGCTTGAATTTTGAGTAACTAAGAGAAAGTTGCCACTTTAAGATCAATATAATTAGGTAATTTTTGCAAGGAAAGGAAGTAACAAAGTGTTTAAAAGAAAAAATAATATCTTGCAGTATTTTTTATTTTGCCATTTTCAACACCTAAGTGGAGGCTTTTAAATTAACCGACACTATCAAATACATTTGCCTTATGGCTAAGAGGTTATAAATAGCATCTTAAAATTAAAAATATTTGGCATTTCTAGTCATTCCCCTTTGCTTTCTACCTGGTTCTTTGCTTTCCATCTTAATCCAATTACAAAATGTCCATGGTTTGTATTTGCTATATTGTTCTCATACCCGGTATTTACCAGTGCTGGATCAATGTTCTAAAGGGCAGCCTGACAGTGTTATTTCATGAACATCAGGCTGGTGTTTATTACAGACTGAATCTGTGCCCTTTATTGCCAACAGTCTTACTTTGAAATATGTGTTCCTTGACCCATTTAATAAATGGTTCCCCACAGATAGGGCACTGCAGCTCTTCTTTTCTAAAGATGCTTTTTTAAAAAAAACTTCTTACCCATAAGGCAGTCTGTGTAACCATCAAAGCATCATATTGACCTTTCCAACTTTGTTCAGGGTGACAGTCAGTTTGTTGTTGATGCTTCTTTTTTTCCTAAGTTGCTAACTAGAGCTGGAGCAGATTTTTGTGCTTCCAGAATCTGAGTCAACTGTCTTCATAATGGTAGTTCTTTTGTTTTAATAAAGTAAAATGTAGCTGCTATAATGTATATAAATGTATCAGTAGTTATTTAGAACCCAAACTTAATATTTTGCCAATATTATTAAGCCCAATAATATTTGTCTTCTTCATCTGTAGCATGAAATTATTTTGGTTCTCCTTTATTAAAAAAATACAGCATGAGCTATCAATATAGATATAGTGGTAAAAGAATTCATTGTTCATAGAACCCTTTTGAAGGAAGATATATAAATCTTGTTATTTCCATTACAAGTCTCAGCCAGTTGAAAATGTTTTAAGAGTTAGGAAATTCTGTCATAGCTTTCAGAATTGCATTGTTCACAGAACACTTTTGTACTTGATGTTGAACTTTTCATGTATTTTTCTACACATTTTTTTCTTGACCTTTTCCACCTAAATATAAAATAACTTTATCCCTAAATAAAATCTAAAAGAAAGGAAAAACTTTTCTTCTTTTAATTTGCATATATATGCATATCTATAATTAAGAGAGTTTGGACATTTTTTTAAAGGAGAATTTAGACCATTTCCTGATTTTATAATCTTGATCTACAGGAGTTGCATTTTTCTTGTTCTGAGTATGGTGCTTAAAATAGCTGTGGTAGAGTATTTCCTACTGTGTCTTATCAGAGGTTTTAAGGAATTAATTAGACTGTCATAGAATTTGATGCTTCTGAGTATTAAGAGTTCTCTTCATAATTCTTTGATATATGATATTATATTACTTTATATTGCTTCATATGTGTAAGTAGTGCTTTTACATAGACATGTGCATGCATGTGTATTGTGTGTAAATACATATGTAATCAGTGTCCGTGACTATTAAAACATTCAATGGTACTAATAATTCTATAACCAGAGGTGCTTAATTGTACCCTGAGTTCAAGAGTCTTTAGTAAACCTACTTCAGAATCAATATCTATGAAAGAGATGTTAATGTGGGTATATGATACATAAGGAGAAACATTTTATCATACAGTTTATCTCTCTGTCCAGCTACACATCAAGAATACACTTTAGTGGTAATGAATATTAATAAGATCAAACTAAAGTCCATGCCCACATAGTTTGAAATCTAACAAGAAAGAGAAATGAACCCATAATCTACGAACAAGTCAAAACAAGAAACTGCAATCAGAGAAATATATTTAAATTGCTATGGCAGCACAGACAAAGGAAAGCACAATTAATTTACTCTTGAACAATTGTCTTGGACTAATGCTGATGTTATCTGTATCTGTAGACACAATGTCAAAGACATGAGCATCTCTTATTCAGAAATAAATCAAATAAGCCTGCTGGTTTCCTTAATATCATCTTAAGCATATTTTATTGGCTTATGTGTTAGTCAATTTTCTGTCATTATAACAAAATATTTGACACAATCAACTTATGAAAATTAAAGATTTATTTTGGCTTACTGTTTTCAAGGTTTCAGTCCATGATCAATTGTTCCTGTTGCTTTTGGGCCTGTGGTGAGGTAGCACATCATGGTAGGAGCATGTGGCAGAGCAAAATTTCTCACTCCATTGCCAAGAAGTAAAAGAGGAAGAGGGATACACAGTGCCCTTTAAGGATATGTTCCCAATGACCTGTGTTGTTCTCAATACTGGACTAGGCATGTGGAAGGTAGTAAAGAAATCTTTACTCTATGAATTTTATGAATGAATAAAATCTAACAATTGTACATAGCAGGCTTTGCTATGTACTAGAAACTAGGTGCAGAGCTCTTCACAGCTTCCAAAAAAACTAAATCAATGCATAAAATATGGAATGATTTGTGATAACTATACATAGTAAAATATAAAATGCATAACTCTGTTATGCATTTTATATTATAAGATGGAGAACCAAAGGGAGCCAAGTATAGCAGGGAACTGGGGGGCATTGATTCGGGAACAGTTCAAAGTAAAGGCTATTATGTGAGTGCATCTATAGCTGAGTCCATCAGTCTCCCTTGATTGTTCAGTTGATGTCACTTCAAAACAGACTGTGCTTTCTTCATAGTGATGCCCCCCCCCCCATTTTTTTCCTTAATGAAATTGCTCAGGGTTTCAGGACTAGATAAGGCGTACCTTGAGTCTGGTATAAAAGATAAGGTGTCCCCTGTGGAATACAAAACCAGGAACATGGTATTATTTTCTTCCAACAGGAAAAATGAGCTCCTTATGAGAGAAGAAAAAAAAAACCCTTTAATCAGACTGAGAAAAAACAAGTTCAAATAGAATAAATCCCTGATTTAGCCATCTCCCAGAAGTACCGAGTGTTCCTCAAAGAAGTACCTTAAATTGTCTATGTTTTGGTATTTGTAGAGAAAATGTAGTAATTTATAGGATGTTGGAAAATTTTATTCGTATCAAAGAATTATGACACTCAAGGTTTAATGATCAGGAAATGAATTTAACCTGTACCTAATAAAAGACAAAATCAACTGCCAAAACTTGTGTTAATCAAATAACAAAGGCTTCTTTATATTAACTTATATTCTTAAACATTAACAAATTAGTTCAGTTATTCAATCTCTTCCTTTCAGGAGACCTAGGTTAACTGGGCTGAAGTTACCTTTAACTCAATTTCCATATAATTTTTTTTCTGTCTTATTAGAGTATTTACTATCTTGAGAATTTATGTTTTCAAAAAAGTTTACATAAGAACTTATACCTGGCCAATTAATCTAGTCTGATTGCCTAAAACTCTTCTCCTGTCATCTTGATTCCAGTCTGTCTTCATCATTCTGTTTCCTTTGCCTAGAACCCCAGTCTCAACCTCAATGTTACCTGACAACTATCTAGCCCATGTTCATGCTTCAAAACTCAACACAAAAGTATTTTCTCTCCTCTTTCAGTGTATTTTAGATATATCTTCTCTCTGTTCCTAGAACAAGATGCTCATATTTCCAAAAGACAGTGAGGCTGAGAGATCAGAAGGGAAGAGAGTATTTGGCTCTCGGAAGCAGAGGTTGCATGGGGTGCTGCTCCCTAGCGCTTAGCACAGATGTTCAATCATTGCACACTCTCAAAAATTTTTAATACATTAATAAATGACCTTTCAAAATTCAATCATATGCCTCTTTAAAATGCTGAATTAATTAATTCATTCCATCAAAACTTGGTCTCACCATTTTACCAGAAAGGAAGGCCAAGGCCAGGCACCGTGGTACCAGTCTGTAATCCCAGCTACTCAGGAGGGTAAAGCAAGAGGATCATGAGTTTGAAGACGGCCTCAGCAACTTAATAAGATCCTGTCTCAAAAATTAGATAGATAGGTAGGTAGATAGATATAAATGGAAGGCAAGAGGGTAATGATTTTCCCTAACATTGTATGACTTTCTTGAAGTTCATATTACTAATAAGCATCACAAACACAATATTAACCTAAAACAACCCCCGCCCACCTAGTATACACTCTTCCTTATTAACTTCCATTCTCTGTTATGGTTATATTTTTAAAGTACAAGGCTATTGACCTTCTTCCAAGGGGAGCAATAAATGAATGAATTATTGCTTGCCATGTATTCCCTAAGTATTTATTAACCTCTTTTAAAGTTATTAATTCAACAAACAATCATTGAATTCCTCCTATTTGCCAGGGACTGGAATATACAAATGGATAAGATATATCCTGATTCTAAGTGATCGAGATTCATAAAGGCAGAATATATTAATATGCTATATTTTGTTAGCATTGCATAAGAAGCACTAGTCTACATTACATCATCTTAGAATAGTACAATTACATTAGTCAAAAAAATTTAAATTGTCCATCTTTATCATTTACACAGTTAACTCTGACAAAGATATTACAGTACATTTTATAGTGAATTATCATAATTGCCCTCCATGGTCAATTTTAGCAGTTGCCTTGAGCATCCATACATTTTGCTGCAATACAAAGAGTTTATAAAATTTCCAAAAAATAAAATGACTAATCTAAAATTAAGAATCTCTATTTTATTTTTATACTGACAATGCAAATGCTAATAAAAAAACAAATTCTATTTTCTTTTCACAGCCAAGCAAAACAGTAACACTTATAGAATTATAGTTTCTTTGCTAATTGTCATCCTGAAGAATAAATGTAGTACAGAGTTGGGAAGTTGTGTTTGATCTGTAAAAGAGGAAAAGGTGATCTCTCCTCATCCTTAAGTGATGTAACAAAAACTCATAGAATAGAGAAGTATTATTACAAGATGTCATTCACACAGTCACTTTTCCAGCCCTACTTGTAATATAAATAGTAGAGTTCACTTCAAAATTTTTAAATGCTCTTTGTTGACTGCAGTGGCTTGCATTTTTTTTTGATTGGTAGCATTTTTTCCCTTCAACTTAATGTTAATCTGCTAGGTGAACATTCATCAGATGTCCTAAGGAGTTCTGACTACATATAATGTGTGGTTTTGTTGTGCTGCAGAAAGGAACATATTAACATTTCACATTCAGAACATTTTTTCATAAATAATCTCTTTTTAGTTGTACATTATGATATCATTTTAGATTTATAACACTTTGCTTATTTAAGTGTACTTTATGCATTCTGTGATATCTTATGCCCTGTCTTATTTTATTATTTCAGTAGTAAGAATCATCTACTTATTGCTTATTCCTAATCTCCTGTTACCTCAGTATTAACCCAAATCTTAATTAATACCAAACAATATTCTGCAGAATACAATTGTAATTCTTTAAAAATTTGCTAAGTATATATTCTTAAGAAAAAAAAACGTTTTAAAGATAAAACCTACTAGAATAGATCATTTAACGGACCATGATATACCCTTTTAAATAATTGTTGAAAGCTTATTAATGATAATCAGATGGTTATAGTTTGAAAATTATGTGTGGTAACCAGCAAGCAAAAAAGGGAATATTTATTGCTTTGTTTAAAATTTTGCTCATGAAAGTATGATCTATGGATATATTTGTGCTATTACTCAGGAGGTACTTAGTATTTTTAATCTTTGGATTTACATATATATATATATATATATATATATACATATATATACATATATGTACATATATATATAGTGGTATCTGTACATGTAGATTATATGTCACTTTCCTATATAATATATATACATATATATTTACACACAGACACACACACACACACACACACATACACCAACTTCCTAAAATGATGAGATTCATATATCCTTTTAAAACACATATGTCATGGATTATGACTAATTACAATGTTTGTAATTATAGTATTTGGACTCTTTTAAGCTTATTTCAATATTTGCATATCTTTCGCTTTCCTGCATATCTCAAGCTTTTGAACTTTAATTACTTCTCCTTTTGAACTGAATCTTAGGTCAGTCCAAGACAAATACCTTTTTTCAATGTTTCCATAATTGTTTTTGCTTTCTTATATATATATTTTTTTTTACCATTTACCACATTGTGCTTAACTGGTTTAGGTTGTAGGTTGTTTTCTAACTTCTGAATTACATTGTGACATCCATGAATCATCAAAGCCTATCTTATTTATAAAAGATGACTTAAACTATGGGTCCCAGTGCCAAGCATATTTTCTGGCATGGAGTATATCTGCAACAAGTTGTCTCTTAAATTAAAGAGTCCAAAAGACCTTTGGCATCTACTTTTTAAAAATTTATTTGTAGGGCATACATTTAAATATCCTGTTGACTTAACTTCATTCTTTTACATATCATAAAGCATAATTTGAATTACTTAAAATTACTAACTTCACCTGTAATTTTCTCTAATAGTTCCTTGCGTGTAATAGTTGATGGCTTGCTACTTAAATGATATTACAAGTGTCAATGAAAATAAACAGGAAGTCCTATGTCTTCAATTCCCTGGTGGTATAGAGGTATATGTAGAAACTTCCAAAAACCATGAAATCACAGAAATAAAATTATATATTTCAAACAATTATCTAATATCAAATCTTTCCCCATATATTTTAGAAAACACTGTTAGGGTTATTCACTGTATCTAAAAATGTTTTTTGGTTAGTTGTTGGTTATTCAAATATTGAGTCTTACAACAGATTCATTTCACTTTCCAAATTTGGTTCCATATGACACTGGAATATGGAACTGCTCTATTTTCTTTTGTATTAGGGAGAAAAAAGTGTATTTAAGTAGCTCTTTTGAGAAATAAAGCTCACCAACTTATAGAATATATTTTATAATCATACCATAAAAAGAAGCTAAGTCTAAATTGGAAACTAGTAGTCCTTACCTGCCATTTAAACATTATAGCTTATAGGAAGAAATTTTAAAAAAAAATTTAACTTGAATAAATAACATTCATTTTGTTGTTAAGGCATTAAAATATAAACTCATAAAAAGAAGCATCAATAAAGGTTATCATAAAGCCATCTTATATGTGGACACTTTTCAGCAAATTCACCCTCCACTTCCAATGAAGTATAAGGTTAATTTCTTCTTAAAATGAAATGAGATGCCATGAGAATGAAGAATGCTCATTTACAAAAGATAAGGGACAAAATCATTAATATCAATTAATTTTATTTTCAAATAAATGTGTCTGGCATTAGAAATTCTTAAAACAGTGATAGCAAAAGGTTAAAAAAAAGTAAGTCAAATAATAAATGTAGGGCTGGGAATATAGCTCAGTTGTTAGAGTCCTTACCTCACATGCAGAAGGCTCTGGGTTCAGTCTCCAGCACCACACACACACACACACACACACACTCACACACAAATAGTAATAATAATAAATGTAAATATATTTATTTGTAACTATTTTGCAGCATATTTATTGGACATTCTACTCTTTATGAAAGGCGATAGGAAAGATAGTAGAATGAAACAGACATTATTACTGTATCTATATATGTGACTGCATGACCAATGTGATTCTGCAACATGTACACTCAGAAAAATGAGAAATTATATCCCATCTATGTATGATATATCAAAAGTGCATAAATGTATTTTACTGTCATGTATAACTAATTAAAACAAATTTTTAAAATAAGATAAAAAATAAATTAAAAATCCCCTAATGGACTAGATACCAACATATCAGGTGGTACTATTTATTGTGATAAATACTATGCTTAAAGCTCACTGCAGAGACCTTGAGACCATCTTGAAGGGATAGCTGACTAAGAATGAAAAGTCTAGAGAAATTTTCTGAGCTGAATCTTGAAAAACTAAGAGGCATAACTAGGTGAGTAGGAAGGAAAAGGAAATGGTCTTCAGAGATGATTAGATTAGGAAAAATGGAAAATCAGGAAATTGCATGGGATTGTAATTGGCTAATAGGAGTGAGCAGACATGAAAATGGGGAAAAGAGGGTTTAAATTATTAAAGATGTGGAAGGTTATGCTGGGGAGTTCATCCTAAAAGTGATAGGGATTCGTTGAACAAGTTAAGCGTATGTACCAAGGTCAGTCTTATGTGCTTTGAAATGGAGGGACTGTGGTATGGGTGGTAAAGTTGTTTGTAACCATGAGGAATGGAACCTGAAGAGGGAGTTATAAATTGAAATAAGTTCTGCTTTGATGGCTTCACTCAGTAATTGCTAAAATCATCTTATGTACGTGAAGGAGAGGAGAGTAGGGAAGAATGTTTACGGGATGTGGTGAAGAATTAAAATATCACCATTGAGAAAAGAGACAAAGAATAATCTAATGAAGAACTGGTAAATGATTGCTGGACATGTTGAACGTTCTCTTTCATTTGTCAGAAACACTTCTCCAAAGCACAAAAGTCTAAGTTGTCAGGTTGATTTGAAATTTAGGTTTCTCAACCCAATCAACAAATGGGCCAAGGACCTGAACAGTCACTTCTCAGAGGAGGACATACAATCAGTCAACAAGTACATGAAAAATGCTCACCATCTCTAGCAGTCAGAGAAATGCAAATCAAAACCACCCTAAGATACCATCTCACTCCAGTTAGATTGACAGCCATTATGAAGTCAAACAACAACAAGTGCTGGCGAGGATGTGGGGAAAAGGGTACACTTGTACATTGCTGGTGGGACTGCAAATTGGTGCAGCCAATTTGGAAAGCAGTATGGAGATTTCTTGGAAAGCTGGGAATGGAGCCACCATTTGACCCAGCTATTCCCCTTCTCGGTCTATTCCCTAAAGACCTAAAAAGAGCATGCTACAGGGACACTGCTACATTGATGTTCATAGCAGCACAATTCACAATAGCAAGACTGTGGAACCAACCTAGATGCCCTTCAATAGACGAATGGATAAAAAAAATGTGGCATTTATACACAATGGAGTATTACTCTGCATTAAAAAATGACAAAATCATAGAATTTACAGGGAAATGGATGGCATTAGAGCAGATTATGCTAAGTGAAGCTAGCCAATCCCTAAAAAACAAATGCCAAATGTCTTCTTTGATATAAGGAGAGTAACTAAGAACAGAGTAGGGTGGAAGAGCATGAGAAGAAGATTAACATTAAACAGGGATGAGAGGTGGGAGGGAAAGGGAGAGAGAAGGGAAATTGCATGGAAATGGAAGGAGACCCTCAGAGTTATACAAAAGTACATACAAGAGGAAGTGAGGGGAAAGGGAAAAATAATACAAGGGGGACAAATGAATGTCAGTAGAGGGGGCAGAGAGAGAAGAGGGGAGGGGAGGGGAGGGGAGGGGGGATAGTAGAGGATAGGAAAGGCAGCAGAACACAACAGACACTAGTATGGCAATATGTAAATCAATGGATGTGTAACTGATGTGATTCTGCAATCTGTATATGGGGTAAAAATGGGAGCTCATAACCCACTTGAATCAAAGTGTGAAATATGATATATCAAGAACTATGTAATGTTTTGAACAGCCAACAATAAAAAATTTAAAAAAAAAAAGAAATTTAGGTTTCTATCAGACCAAGAAAAAAAGAAGAAGAGTTAAGGATTTTGGAGAGAGAGCAGTTGAAGTTATAAATTAGAAGAACTTGTGTAGAAGAGAGTAAAGATAGGATGAATTGAGTAGATTAGACACCCAGATTCTAGCAGTGTAGGAAATGTACAGCAGGAACAAAGATATGAAATGAATATTAGATTTTAAATTTTCAAACACGGAGGAGTTTAGAGAACAATCAAGAGAGTCATTTGAAAAACCAGTAGTAACAATAATACAATTTGCTGAGAAAGCTTAATGAAAATTAATTTGAATGATTTATAGTCTTAGGAACCGCATCCATTTTACTTCTAAGATTTAATAACCAGGAAAAATCAGTTTGGTTGATGCAAATATTATTAAAAGCTAAGATGTTCACCAAAACTTTGAAAATAACAAATGATGACCAACAGGTAAGTAATGCAACCACATCTAAGTAGGGCTATTTAAGTAGGGAATAATAATCTATATTGGTGGAAGTATAAATAAGTAGAACTTTTATGAAAGCAATTTGAATTTATCATCAATTTTAAATGAAAATCATTTCACCAGGAATTCTAATTCTACAGGTTTACCCTACAGAGATATTCTTATGTGTGCAATGAAGAATGCACAGTGATATTTTGTTGTTTGCAAGAGTAAAATGCTCATCATGGGGAACTGCTGAAGCACATTATGATACATCCATTAAACAGGAGTGTGAAGCTCTAAAAAGACATGTGAAAACTATGTACGAATGTCAAATATTCTTTAAGATACACGTTAGTTAAAGAAGAAAAACTCCAAGATTTAGAACTGAGTGTGTCCTATAACACCCTCTTAAAAAAATAGCAGGAAAAGCCTACATGTGAATTTGCACGTGTGTCTATAAATTGTTTTCAGATATATATGTAAGAAAATGATATCACTGGTCTCTGTTGAAAAGTGAACTTGGATGGTGAAGGGAAAGAAAGAATTTTATGGTCATTCCATTGTATTATTTTCATACTTCATGAATTCTAAATTATAAGGATATATGACTATATGAAATTTTTAAAAATCACACTGTTGATATAACAAAACTAAGTAAAAATGTTATTATAAAGTCTTAAGTAACTTGGAAATATGTTCAAAGTAATGAGTACGGGAGCAGGGTATAAAACATCTCTATAATAGAGGTATAATGAATGATAAAAGTACACCTCAAACTATACATCATGATTATTACAGGTGGCAGGATGGTGTTGCAAGCCGTTGTTATTTTCTTCTTTCTGTTAAAGTACATTTTTAATCTATCTGACTGCATGTACATGAGTTACATGTAGGCATATTGGACCAATGTACCATGACTTTCATTACTAAAGAGAAAATATTTTTTAAATTGCTCTTATATAATCCCAGAAATTTCATTCCTTTAAATGTGAAAATCATGTTTTTGCTAGTTTGCAGTAGAATATAATAAAGGTAAATATAAGATGTTCTATAGTGTCTTTCATTTTAATCAAGAACCAATCTTGTGACAGGTATACCTACTAAAAACTTTTATCTTTTTTCATAAATAAAATGTCTTCACTGATATAAATTAAAATAATATTACAAGAAAGAAGCTACAGAAAAGATCTAATGAAGAATATAGATTAAGAGTCTCACATAATTCACAACTAAACTAAATAACTATATTTATACTAAAATATAATTGACAGTAAAGAAATAACTTACATTAAACATTCAGATAAATTAGGGTATCCTACATATTTAGTGTCTGCAAAATCTTGGTTTGAGAAGTAAGCAAGGAATTTTAGTAAAACTATAGAAAAAAATCTCTTTCGCTTAATAATTTGTAAGTTCAATAAATAGTCGTGAGGGAGATCAAAAAGGAATGTTGGACTTCCTGGCACAAAATAATTATTTTAGAATTATTTGGAATGCATTTTGTATAATTTTAACTAGGTTTTTCAACCGAATGGTTTTAGGAACTTCTGTGAAGCCCAAAGCAGTAAGATTACAGAAGCCTCCATCCCTTTCCCTCCATTTCTCCTATATTTAACATCCGACACTTAGAGTGGTACATTTCTTACAATTGATAATCCAACATAAATATGTTACTAATATAGTCCATTGTATACATCAGGATTCACTTTTTTGTTGTACATTCTGTGAGTTTTGACAAGTGTATGATAACATGTATCTACTGTTATAGTATCATACAGAATAGTTGCCAAAATTACACCCACCATTCTGTGTTCCTGACAGCAACAAACAAGAGAGCAAGAGCTACCCATGTTGAACTTACTTCCCAGCACTGAGTGTTTTCATTGTTTTAGATTTTAGGATTTTAGCCCTTCTAGCAAGTGCATAGTGCTCTCTCCACTGTGGTTTTAATTTGCAATTCTTAATGGTATATGATTTTGAACATTTTTTCATTCACTTATTTTTCATCTGTGTAACTTCCATGGTTGAATGTCTGTTCTGATCTTTTTACCCATTTAATTGGGTTATCTGTTTCCTTATTGTTGACTTGTAAGAGTTCTCTGTATGTTTTAGAAACCAGTCCTTTCTCAGATGTGTTTTGCAAGCATTTTCAACCAATCTGTGGTTTATTGTTCCATTCTGTGAATGGTGTTTCATAAAGTTGAAAGTTTTTACTTTAACAAAATTTGGCTTATCATTTTTTCTTTCATGTATTATGCTGTTGTTGCTTATTTTTTATCTAAGGCCACCTATGTCTTCTACTTTTTAAGAGTTTTATAGCTTTGCATTTTACATATTTGTATTATTTTAATTATTTTTGAGTTAATTTTCGTGAAAAGTGTGAGGTTTGTACTTGAAATCATTTTGTTTTTGCCTGTGAATGTCAATTTTTTCCAGCACTTTTTCCTTAAAAATGCTTAATTTTGCAAAATTATTTTCCTATTTAATTTACTGATTTCCTGGTCCTACTCATAAATTACATGACTTTGGGTTCATTTATCTCTCTCCTCCAAGTTTTCCCTCTGCTACATTTTTAGAAGGTATTTCCCACGTTTACAACAACCTATATAGTGGAATAATCTCTTCTAAAGCATCCCTGAAATCTGCAAGGTATAGATGACAATTTCATAAAGCCACACACTTCTGTGTTACATAACCTGTTATCATTCATTCATTAAATATGAATTAAGCACCCATTTTGTGACAGATATTAATCCATATGTTATATTATGCTGGACCTAAAACTACCAGATCCTGGCTCTATTCTGTGAACAATAATCTTTCATGTCATTAATTTTCAAATATGTTTACATTATTTTTCACTTTCTTTCTCAATTTAATACTTTCTTGTTTTGCCAAACATTTGTACTACAACATGGGTATACTTTTATTTGGGAACAATCTCATTTGTCTATGCTCCTTTCAAATATTGTTTACTCAGATTGGAACATACTAGTTTAGCAGTCAGCTATCTGATGTAAAATGGGTCTATTACTTTCTGTGACATGGATGATATCCTCTGTTAATTAAGTCCTAAATCATTAGGTTTTGCTGCCAAATGGAACAATGCACTGGTATGTTAAGTCCATTATGACATTAACATTTGCCTGGTGGCCATATTCAAAAATTTTTTTAGGTATAGGAAATCTTAATATGAAATGCCTTGAGGAAATGTAGGAGTGGGGAACTAATCTTAATTGACCAATTTTAATTAAGTTGAATATTATACCAAGAAATCCAAACAGGCGGTATGTTCTCATAATAGAGAAATTCTGCCTTGGGCATTGGGAGATTCAGTTTTAGAATGTATCTCATACCTATTAGTTGGTCGTCCTTAAATAAGTTATTTAATACCTTTGAGCATCAAGTTACTCCTCTTTGAAATAATGAAGATAATAATACTTGCTCCTTATATCTTTTAGTGGGTTTAGAGAAATATAGAAATAAATATGAAAATAATTTCACGTATGATTTATAAATAATAATTTACGTAGAGTAAAATAAACATTTACTGTGTAGTTCTGATACTTTTGATAGATGCATAGTTAATCCATTCATCACCACAGTCACGGTATAGAACAATTCCATCACCCCAAATTTTTCCAAGTTGCTTCTTTGTAGCCAACCTAACCTGTGGCAACCACTGATTTACTTTGTGTTTCCATGGTTTTGCAAAGTGTTATATAATTGGAATCATGATATGTGTGGCTTCCATCACCTTTCAAAATTCATTGGGATTCCCCCAGGCTGTCATATATCAGTGTAGATGTTCTGTGACTTATGATGAGGTGGTGATGTCCCAATAAACTCGTTGTAAATTGAAATATCATAAGGTGAAAACTGCACTGAATTACCTAACCTATTGAACATTGTAGCATAGCTACAGTACACTGTTGAGCAATAGTTGTTTATCCTATCATTACATGGATGACTAGGAAGTGTGGCTTGCTGCCACTTCATAGTCATAGTAACACATGACAATATCACACTGCTATCACTAGTGTGGAAAACAGATTGAATGCTTTTCACTTTTGCACTATTGTAAAATTTAAAAACTGTAAGTCAAACCGTCCTTGAGTCAAGGACCATCCTTAGTTCTTTGTTGTTGTTGAGCACTACGAATTGAACACAGAGTCTGGTACAGGTTAGGCAAGTGCTTTAACGCTGAGCTATAACCCCAGCTCTGTGTCTTTATATGAATAAATGGAAAAAGATTTTAATGTCATGAAAATCCAATTAAACTATTTTGAGAAAAAAATATAAACCAAACTTGTTACAAACAAATCATTAAATTATTTGGTGAAAGATGTACATCTACTCGCATAGAATATACACAATGGCATTTAATAGTTTTCTTAAATTCTAAGCCTTTATTTTTTTAAAAAAATATTTCTCTCAGATGAAGATTGAATTCTCTAGGGCATAGTTTTCAAAAAAATGTAACTTTGTAATGTTTGCAGTCCTATAGTTTGAGATGAAATTAAAAACAGGAGGTGGTTTTCTTGAAACATGTGGATTGAAAGGCCAAGATGTGACTGATTGTACAGAATGTTTTTTTTTCTCGTGCCAAAAAAAAAAAAAAAAAAGCCTTTTTGAGCTGAACAAGAAAAGTATAAAATTAAAGTAATTGCACACTTCAAATTTTAGTAGCAACATGAAATCTTGTTGGAAATTTGATGTTTTACTGACATTGTGGCCTGCTGGCCTGTTGGGGGCGGGGGAAGGGAATCAGATGTGAATGCGGCTTATTTTTTCCAGTGACTTCCACAGGGTCTGGAACAGGTGCTCCTATGATAACAACAGTGTGGCCACAGAACAGCAGCTTGTGTTTCAGAGGCTGCCTCTTCAAACCTGGAAAGTTTGTCTCATGGCCCTTTCTTGTTTGTTCCTAATTCACTAGTCATTGTATATAATTATGTGTTAGAGGGATGATTACACACCAACGAATTATAATCAAACTTGGCTTGTTAGTATATAAAGCTTTGGTTCTTCACTACCATCCTTTAAGTAGGATCTCATCAAACCCCTCTAAAGAATGCAGAAGCCATGTTACTGTAGGTGAGAGTTCACCAAATCAGAACTGCCCATGTATCAGAAAGGACACTTGGATGTCCTGTGTTCATCCTTGACTCATTTCTGTAACACTGAGCGCTGCCTCTTGGCTTTGAGATCCTTGTATGAAAGTAGGAATGATATAAGGACATGTATCAAAAGTATAATTTCCCCAGCAAAGTATTGGTTTTCTAATGTTTTACATAATAGGAAATCTAATAGGAAATCAAAGCACACTACACCTGGTAGAAAGTGCGTTGAATTAGTAACTTGCAAAATTATTGGTATATTAGAAATATAGATTTTTTTTTCGTAATAGGGATTGAACTCAGGGGCACTTGAGCACTGAGCTACATCCCCAGCCCTATTTGTATTTTATTTAGAGACGAGTTGTTTGCTGATGGTGGCTCTGAACTCACAATCCTCTTACCCAAGCCTTCCAAGCCACTGGGATTATAAATATGTGCCACTGCACCTGGCTAGAAATGTAGATTTTTAAGATTAGTTTTTGAGGGCTGGGGATGTGACTCAAGTGGTGGCGCGCTCGCCTGGCATGCATGTGGCCCGGGTTCGATCCTCAGCACCACATACAAACAAAGATGTTGTGTCTGCCAAATACTAAAAAATAAATATTAAAATTCTCTCTGTCTCTCTCCCTCTCTGTCACTGTCTCTTAAAAAAAAAAAAAGATTAGTTTTTGATTTGCACTTTTTAAAATAAACTAGAAACAACAATAGTAAGGATTTGAGGTTTCTCAGTCTCCAAAATGTCACATTGCCATGAATTGGGGCATATCACATTGTAAGATGGTCAACAGTCTACAAAAATAAACAAATAATCATCATCTAAAGCAAACTTTGAATGATGCAGGATACAACTCATTTATTTTAATTGTGGCCTTGTGGAAATTTCTTAAACCTGTGTACTATCATTCCTCTATCTGTGAAATGGGAATACTAATATAACCTTTCTCAATGGATTTTATGGGGATAAAAGTGAAGTTCTTAGGTGACACATGAAAACACTATGTGCTTTTTCCATATAAAAGAAATGAATTTGATAATCCTGACAGTACATTGAATTATAATACTTTAGACATGACTTTTATGTCCATTTAATGCCTATTTAATGAAATTGCAAACTTCTCAGCAGAGATACTTTTCTGACTTTATTTATGATTGGCACTTCAATTTTTATCTTTTGTGTACAAACACTTAGCTTTTGATGATTTGGTGAATTTCTCTTCCACTGCTAATCTTTTGGCCAAAAATTCTTGTCACTTCAAGAACTTTTCATACATTCATTTGACCTTTCATTTTTTCATTCATTATTTATTCAGAACTTATGTATCCTTGGCTACCTATATATAAATATGTATAAGGTATATTCCCCTTGTTTCTCTTGCAAATGAGAAAAACATGTTAATTTTTGTAATACAAAAAAAAATGTTGTTTTGTGGCAGAAGAAAGGAGATAAAGTTCCCAAGGAAATTCACAAGAATGACGCTATGAATTCTCTCCAAGAGATTGGAGAAGGCTTTCAGCTGATCCTAAAGAAATGGTAGTATTTAGACATGCAAAGGGAATATTCTAGCTAAAGAGAATTATGAGAAATAAGTTCAAGGAATTCATTTTACTATTTGAGGAACCTAGTACATTGAACTGAAATACATAAGGTAGACAAAGAAGAGTTATGAGAAAAAAAAGATTGGAAATACAGCTTAAACCAGATCACAAAGAGCTTTGAATGCAAGTGAAGATTTTTTACTTTATTCATGGGACAGAGAGAGACCTTATTGGATTGTGCATTCAAAACTGAGAAAAAGTAGATGCATTCAGATCATTTAGTGAAATAAACTTGGCCACTATTTAGAGCTTGCAGGAAGAAGGAAACTATTTTTGACTTCCTCATTTTCACCTTTCCAAAATCTTCCCTTCATTCTGAGAGCTTCTAGAGTATTATTTAGCTCAGGAAAGTGTTCTGTGTGGATTGCCTGGTAGTTTACTCCCTGTCAAGGATTTATTTTAATGGAATTGACTTTGAAACTGTGCGGCAAAACTCTTCTGTGGAAGCTGGGAGACCAGATTTCTTGACCTTGCTAAGCCTCAGCTTTAGTATTCTGACAGCCAAACATGGGGAAATAATTAGGAAGCTTTAAATGAATTTCATGTAGTCCTTTACATTTTCATGCATATCTACAGGGGGTGGGGGAAAGGGCAGGGGCCATTCAGACTCCTTTAGAATAATTCCTAAAGTGATAGTTTGATTTATTTTGCCACTTGCTTTGTGAAACTAATTTTTTAAAATAACTGAACTCTTACCATATAATATGTGTGTTAAAAGTTCTAATGAAGACTCAATTGTTTATGTAAAATCAAAGGTAGGTCAGGAAAAGTTTTAAACTAAGCAAATAATTCAGTTAGGTTAAATATATTACAGACCACCTGAATCTATTAAAAGGTATGTATTAGGTGTAAAAAAAAAGTAAAATGTGTTTAACAAATCCTAGACAAAAATTGAACTTAATATATTAACAATATTTAACATAAAATTATCAAATACAAGTTAAATATATGTATTATTTTAAATAATTTGTAACTTTAAATTTTTTTCAAATTTTAGATGAAAAGAATAAGATATTATAAAGAATAAGATTTTCCAATTTGTTAATTTTTTGCTTTTTTAAACGTCTTTATAAGACAAATGTTTTCAACATAGTATGTAGCATCTTATGTATTTAACATTCTTGTGTGCTCTTTTTGTAAATTTTAACAATGTCCTTTGAATTTGTAATAGATTACTACTGGAAATAACTTTAAGTTAAGAAAATCATAACACTTAACTTCACTTTAAGTGTTACTTGAAGAATTGAAATATTCATACACTTATAGGCTTTGGGCCTATAATTATCTATCTTAAATTTATGGTCCTGGGTATACAAATTAATTCCTTTTATATGAAGTGTTTAGATTATTAGTATTAATACTATTTTAAGTACCATTATCACTATTAAACATAATAATATTAATCTTTTTTTTAACTCTGGAGCCAAACTTAATGGGTTTTATTTTTTTTAAGGGGGTAATGTTTTTATTTTATTTTTTTTATTATTAGTTGTTCAAAACATTACAAAGCTCTTGACATATCATATTTCATACATTTGATTCAAGTGGGTTATGAACTCCCATTTTTACCCCATATACAGATTGCAGAATCACATGGGTTACACATCCACTTTTTTACATACTGCCATACTAGTGTATGTTGTATTATGCTGCCTTTCCTATCCTCTACTATCCCCCCTCCCCTCCCCTCCCATCTTCTCTCTCTACCCCATCTACTGTAATTCATTTCTCTCTCTTATTTTTTTCCCCTTTCCCTTCACTTCCTCTTATATGTAATTTTGTATAACTCTGAGGGTCTCCTTCCATTTCCATGCAATTTCCCTTCTCTCTCCCTTTCCCTCCCACCTCTCATCCCTGTTTAATGTTAATCTTCTTCTCATGCTCTTCCTCCCTCTTCTGTTCTTAGTTGCCCTCCTTATATCAAAGAAGACATTTGGCATTTGTTTTTTAGGGATTGGCTAGCTTCGCTTAGCATAATCTGCTCTAGTGCCATCCATTTCCCTGCAAATGCCATGATTTTGTCATTTTTTAGTGCTGATTAATACTCCATTGTGTATAAATGCCACATTTTTTTTTATCCATTCATCTATTGAAGGGCATCTAGGTTGGTTCCACAGTCGTTAATCTTTAATATCTCTACCTCAAGAAACAAAATGGAATTTGTATGAATATGAAATTGCTGTTCCTCTTTCTTCAGTAATTTCTTATTCAGGGTCAGTCATCCTGGTGCATTAAAGTAGCATAAACACAATATTCTCCCCAGTATGAAGTCTGATGCCAGATAAAAATGTTTTTGTTTTTGTTTTTTTTGCTGTTTTGAAAAATTGATTTATTGCTAGTTTCACCACTGTAAAGACCATCTCTACTACAAAATTTTAAATGAGAAAGAAATGAAGGTTTAGTAACTTCTGAGGGCAAATATCTCTAGCTCAGCAAAGAACTAGAAAGATGGAAATATCTGTTTTAACATATACTAACGAATAGGATGTTAGTTTATTTTATTTTTCTGAGGTTTGTGAATTGTGAGAAATTGTTAGCGGGTTATTTAGAAAATTCATGTTAAAAATAGTTTCTGGTATAGTATGCTTGCCAGGCATGCGAGAGGCACTGATCCTCAGCACCACATAAAAATAAAATAAAGATATTGTGTCTACCTAAAGCTAAAGCATTAAAAAAAAAAAAAAGAAA
This sequence comes from Marmota monax, assembly GCF_021218885.2. Taxonomy (NCBI): domain Eukaryota; kingdom Metazoa; phylum Chordata; class Mammalia; order Rodentia; family Sciuridae; genus Marmota; species Marmota monax. The sequence goes on from NW_026693552.1 coordinate 57,473, forward strand.
AAAAATTTAAAAATAGTTTCTGGTAAAAAAAAAAAATAGAAGATGTTTTTAATACCCAGGTAAAGAAGTCTTTGAAGATATGATCTCTAAACTTTTAAAATTTTATTGTTTTTGCCATTTTCTCATTAGTTTGGAATCAACATGTCAAGTCCATTGCATTAATGAATAAACACTGTTGAGATACTGTATTAGGTTGGCATAGTCTAGGATGAATGCATGGTATGTAAAAGTTCTACTTAAAGAATTGCAATCTAGAAGATTTTCTGTTTGGCATTAATGCTACTAAATGGCATTCATTGAATGAATATTTAAAGTGTATCCATGTGTCAGAGAAAAAATGGTGAATGCAATTGATACAGTCCTTGGAGTTGGTACAGAGGAGTACAAGACTGGTACATTTCATATTGTAAGTCACCAATAAGAAAGGCACATGGATGGCCATGAAGGTTTTTAACCTAGATGGGAATGCCAGAGGCTATGCTAATTAAAATGTGAGATTAATGTAATCCTGTTCACATATCCAATTAATTATGTGTATCTTGGGAAACTTAGCATTGAAACATTTCTAGATAGTACTCATATTCTGTAAATGACCATTCTAGCCATAACACCTCAACCCCCACTCAAAGTGCTTGATTCTTTTGTGAAAAACCTGTGTTGCTTTATAAAAATGATCAAAGTTGAGAAAGGAGAAGTATTTTATGCTTCATCTTTTTCCATCTTATCAAATCAATATCCCTTCAGCTCTTTTACTCTTGAGGTCAATGGAAATATTTATTTCCTAGTAATCTCTTGAGATTTTGAGCCAGTGTCTTATTCTTCCTGATACCTAAAGTTTCTTGTCTAGCACTCTTCCAATCATGTATATCAATATTTGAATTTTTATTTCCTCATGGCCAAATTCCTTCAATATATTTATATTTACAAACATGTTCCTTGAATCAGAGCAAACACCTTTGTTATGCTCTTCCAAGCTTCAGATATGTTAATGACTGGGGGGAAATTTTCTATACTATTCAATGGTGAAGCCAGTTCAGAATGGGGTGTGACTTTAGACAGCAGTTTTATTTTACTTGTGAACATTTTCAACTTGAAGAAGTCCAGGAGGTGAGTGCAATAACTATCCCCAAAGCTTGAATATAAATATGTCGGCAGCAAAACAGATTCTGCAGCATCCAATTCTCATGTGGAAATTAAGGCACGTAAAGTGTGGTTGTGATTTGGAGAGAGAATTTGAATGAAAGGACTATAAAGCAGAAATCTTGTTTCCCATACAGGACAAAAGCCTTGCAGTTAAAAACAACAACAACAATAAAAAATGGACTCATACTAAGCCACTTCCTTTGTTTCTGTCCAATTCATGTATTCCTTTGTGAAGTACCAATCTGACCCATACTTTATTTTCTAGATTAAATTTCAAGGTTTTTTTGTGTGTGCTCATTGCTATGTGATGACTCTGTTTGCCATTTTGATGGCCCTGCTTCTCTACACCTGAACACATCCATGACTTATTTTTGTTAACCAGATTTTAAGTGTTGGGAGGTAATGTGTCTCCTTTAGCATCTAGCCTGTGCCTTTCTCAATGTAAATGCTCTGTGAATGTGTCAAAATTCAATAATGGCGCTCCCAGTTCTCATCATAACCACTTTTGTAAGGGCAAAAATAAACAACAATTTTTGAAAGCTGAATTTCAGTGAAAGGAATTGGATGAAAACTACACAGAAAAGTGATTTTTAGTGTTTTATCTTGATTCTCTGAGCAAAAACAACAATATTTCTGGCATTATTCCTCATACAATGACTGTATGTGATTATTTTTAACTGAGTACTCAGGAAGGTGTGATTCCTGTCAAATAGGTATAAATGATAATTGCATCAGACCAAACAAAGTATGGAAATATGAGAAAAAAACTCATTTTATTTTCATGAAATCATCCTTGTTAATTTTAGTGTTCCCAACTAAAATGCTTGTTGAACAAATGAACCCTATGTAAATTTTCAGAAATAAAACAGCAGTTTGTTTCTCTTTCATATGTAAAATTCCTTTCTTATTTCTTTCAATTGTGAAGTCTCAGTGAAAGATTATCAGAGAAGCCCTTATGATACAGAAAATGGATTTGATATTAATTGTGAGTTACTAAAATTAAGAAACCCAATAATTTATTATGTGTTGATACATGTATCCCTTATTTGCAATATTTTGTTTCTTAATAAAATCCACCTACATATCCATTCAGAATATACCCAGTGAGCACTATTAGGATCTTTTAAGGGATAAAAAGCTTGTCCCAGATGGTGAAAGTTTTTTGCCAAATGAAGCATAGGCAAAAATGAATGAATTAAAAATACAAAGCTATATAACACATGCTCTTCCAGAAGGGAGCAGCTGAGTGGCATAGGTGATTAAAACAGGAAATGTAATCAAATGTCTAAGTAACAATATTGTAACACCCAGGCTCCCATGATTATCATACTCTAAGCAAGCAGAAATGCCAAGCAGCTCATGAAATATTGTCTACCTGTCAGAATAATATATTTTAGCTTTTAAAAATTGTAAGTGCAAGTGTCTAGGCCTACACTACATAAAATACATCAGAATTCCTAGGGATAGATACTGTTCTTCTGTAATTTTTAAAAAGCTTCAGATATTATTCTAATGAGATTTCTAAGTAGGGTGACCAGGCATCTTCTTCCCTGGACAGTCACTTGGGCATGATTTCTACCCAGCAGTTCTCTTCCTATACTCTCCTCAGGTTGTGTTCCTTTAACATCTACACACAGGTTTCTGCATATCCTTTATGGGTTCCCCTTAATCTCATACACCTTTGTAAATAATCCCTTTCTTAAAATCTCCTAAATTACTCTAAATTACATATGCCTTGCTTTTCATGAAGAACCAGACTATTCATCATCATTATAAAACAAACCTTATATGAGAATTGGAGGCTTAAAATAAGTTTCCTGTTGTGAATGCAGTAATTGCTCTTTCCCTTTTCCCCCTCAAGACATTGTAATCAAAGATGAACAACACAGCACGAACATTTATATATTAGAAGGGACATTTGGGCTGACCATTCTGTTAACCGTACATTTATTTTCCTCAAATGATTAGAAACTGTGTTTGGGATTCAAATGGTTCCTGACATTCTAAAACAAACAATTAAATTTACATTTGAAAAAAATGAGTACTGTTATTTTTAAATCATTTTATTTCAAATATTTAAGATGGTCAATCATCTGACAATTTTGGTATCTGTGTTTTGAAAACTAGTACATTGTTGGTACAGTTAATGATGATTATAATAGAAGAGGAAAGTGTACTGTAGAAAAAGTGCATATCCTTTTTCAGATTTCTGAGTTTCTATTCATACTGTTGCCTCCTCTCCCTAACATAATTTTCAGATATTAAAAATAAGTACCTCAAGTATCATCTTAATGAGAATCCAGGTGTCTTCTATGAATTCATCTTCCCCCGGTAAATGACTGAATTTGCTGCGAGTATGGAAATGTTAACCAATACAAATCACCAAGAGCATCATTTAGTGGCCAGCCATTGTCATCAACTGAATATGATTAAAATTAAAAATTGCATCCTAAGATTTGGAATTCAAAGTTGATTTGAGCAAATGAATATCAATCCATACTAGAATCACATTAATTTAATCTTAATGGAAAAAATGGGAGATATGGGGATAGTATGCTAGAAACTAGAAAAATTCCTAAAGAAATTGTCATTAATTAGCTCACAGGTATTAACTGAAGACTCAGGATGAACTTTGCATGAAATAGTTACCAATGTTTTTAAATGTAATCATCAAACACAAATGAACTAGTCAACTAGTGGGGCCCAACTTTTGATCTTTGCTCCTAATTTTTTCAAGTAAAATAGGTTTTGATCTTTAATTGTATTTGAAATTGAATATAAACAATAATATTATCTCGAACTATTCAAGAAGTATTCTTCTGATGGGTGTTGTAAATTTGGAACATTATAAAAATATCTAAAAAGATGAAATAGGAGTACTTAAATTGATTTTGATCATGGCTTTGACTCATAATTACCACCAGAAGGAAACTAAAAGGATTAGGGGATGATCTTGCATTTGAGTGTGTATTTATGTTTGTAATGATTTTGCCTTGAAGAGGAAAAAATATTTAAGAGCTGTCTACAGTACTTCGATAGGAAGTCGACTGTCTTTGCTTAGGAATACAACTTAATAAGTGCTCTTGATTTTGTAATTAAGGACTTGTGTGCACATCCTTGATTTGGTGGTGCAAGAAAAACAACTGATATTCTTGGTGGGAGAAAGTACTGTGCAGAAAAAAATAATCAGGTGTTTGTGGAGTTTGTAAGCAAATAAGTGAAGAGGAGAAAAAGAATGTCAAGAAATGTAGTGATAGGTTAGGATTCACAACAGGTAGAGCGTTTTGGAGTTTTGGTGTCTCTTTTCAGAGAAATCCTCAGAGAAAGCAAAAGAACTAGTAATGGCAGATATTATGTTTATATTTCCACAGATTTCTGATTCTGGAACACAGCTATAAAAATATACACAAGTTAAACTTCATAATATTTTTTTATAATGTTGTTGCTATACCTTTATTTTATTATTTATATGTGGGTGCTGAAGATCAAACCTAGTGTCTCGGGCATGCTAGGCAAGTGTTCTATCACTGCGCTACAACCCCAACCCCAAACTTAATAATCTTTGTCCTAATTAGTTTACTCTGCCACTGACTGATGACATAAACTGATTCATAGAAATTGTCCAAAATAAATAGAAGTTTCTATCATCCTTTAATGATTCTATATCACTACAATGTTTAGTATCATCTGGGCTTTCAAACCATTGAATGTGTTCACTACAGATATGCATGCTTTTTTTTTGTCATAGCCAATTATTATGAATAGCAGAAATAGAGTTCTGTGTACTAACAGAGGGAGATCTAGAAGTCTGGGTCAAAGCAGGACAAAACTAACAACTAGAGTTTAAGAACAAGTCAACCTTAAAATGGTTGTTATTGCCCTAAATTCTGTTTTATAAATTTCATGTTCAGTTGTTTACACTATTATATAGAAATAAAATTTCCTTTAATATGTTAACTTTACATTATATAACATCTCACAAGCTAAAGTGTTAGATTTCTGAGATTTGTTTCAGAATGCATAGAGATATCTTCCAGAAACAATGATGTAGTCTATGAACAATGCCCACTATATTTCTTCCTTTTAAATTTTTATGCTTCTTTTTTTTTTCTTGGTGTATTAGCATTGTCTAGGGGTTTCATTCAGTGTTGAAACAGAAATGCTAACATTAGACATACTTTTCTGGTTCTTTATCTCAGGAGAAAGAGAATTGATATTTCTCCATTACATGTGAGGTTGGTTGTAGATTTTTCAGAGGTACCCATTATCAGATTGAAAAAGTTCGTTCTAGTCCTATCTTGGATTTTTCTTTTTCTTCTTTTGTACTGAGAAGCTAACCCAGAAGCACTCTACTGCTGAGCTACATCCCCAGGATCTCACTGAGTTGCCCAAGCTGGCCTTTAGCAACTGTCCTGCCTCAGCCTCCCAAGTTACTGGGGTTACAGGCATGCATCTTCACACCCAGGTCCTATCTTGAATTTTAACAAATGAATTTTATCATGAATATTCACAGAAGTTTTATTTATACTAATAAAACCCTGAAAATTTTCCAAATACCTATCCATAAGATAAGGTATGAAAAAAAATGAGTGGATAAAAACAAAGAGTAGTATATTCATATAACAGAATATGTAGCAATAATAAAGAAACTGCTGATGGATACATGTCTGAAAATTTCTAAAAATGTCACAGACATTATGCAAAGCATAAGAAGCTAGTCACAAAATAGTTCGTACTACATTTCATTTGTTTTACTAGAAAAGTAAAAGTAAGTTATGGAGATTAGAAATTAAAAAGATAAGTGAAGATGGTCATTGATTAGTAATTGAAAAGAGAATATTCTGGTCTGATATAAATGTCCTGTATCTTGCTTGGGTGGTGATTTACAGGCATATACAATTATCAACTCATAAAATTGAGTATTTAAGTGCTATATATTTTAAAGTATGTAAATGATAATTTTATTAAAAAGTTTTTATTGGTATAGTATAAATATATTTAATAGTGAGATTTGGTGTGATATATTTATATCTGCACATAACATAAATCGGTCAATTTCATTTCCCAATACTTCTCCTTTCTCTCTCATCCTCCCTTCCTTTGGCCCCATAATTTACTCTAATTTTCTCTCTTCTATTTTTATGAAATCTAGCATTTTTCCCTTTTTCTTTCTATCTTTCACATAGAGTGGATGACTCTTCACATTCTGAGTCTGGCTTATTTCACATTACATGATATTCTCTATTTTCATTCATTTTCCTGCAAACGACATATGTTGTATTTCTTTAGGACTGAGTAAAACTGTGTGTATATATAATTCACATTTTCTTTATCCATTTATCTTGTGAAAGACACCTAAGCTGGTTGCATGACTTGGCTATTGTTAATTGTTTTGCTATCAACATGATTATGCATATTATACATGTTTATAAACAAGATTATGCATGTCCTATAGTATGTTAACTGAAGCTCTTCTATAGTATGTTAACTGAGATTCTTCTGGATAAACACAAAGGAAATACAAAGGAGTGGTGTAACTGTGTTATATGGTGATTATATTATTAGTCTTTTGAGGAATTTCCATTCTGATTTCCATAGTGGTTATACTGATTTAAAATTCTACCAGTGGTGTGTAAGTGTTCCCTTTTCCCTGCATCCTCATTAGCATTTATAACTATTTGTATTCTTGATGGTTGGCATTCTAACTGAAGCAAGATAAAACTTCAGTGAAGTTTTAATAAATCATCTTTTAAAAAGAGAAAAAAACCTGAAAATTAAGAAAGTAATTTTTGCATGACCATGTGGTTCTGAGTTCCGCATAGTTATAAGCAAATTTATGTCAAGAAAATTGTTATTCTGTAAGTGAATTTTCTTCAGTTAATATGCTTATGCTTTACTCTAATACTTAACTAACCAGAAAAAGTTTAAAATAATAACCTTTGTGGTAGAACCACATTATTGAGAACAAAGTTATAACAGCTTTTCCCCCTTGTTTTCATTTTTCAAATGAGGGTAAATATAGAATCTCATAATAGATATCTCTATTGAAAAAGTGCCCTGTGTAACAAGGTTATTTTCATATTAATCATATGGGTTGTAGTAAAAGTTATTTTTCTAGTTATAATGAATATTGAGCATCATAAATTTTATTTGTGATATTTTTGTGTGCTGATTTATCCTCAAATAATAGCTTTGTGTTATTTTAGCTATTAAATAATTGCACCTTTTATCTATGCTCGTCTGCAGTCAAGTAACCACTCAAATTCCATTTTAGCCACCTTAAAAATATCTTCATTCTGTAACTGGACACATACAAGCTGCAGAAAATGGTCATAAAACAAGACCCACAGAAAACAGACATGTATAATAAGGGAATGTGTATCTCAAAGCACATTTAAAAAAAAAACAGTGATTTACTGTTCTTGGTATTATTGCTATAATGAACTGCATGTCTGTTTAATCTCTTTCTCATATATATATAAAATGATCTCTACTAATGTACTTATTGTTGAAAGAATTACAAACTAAGCAAGTAATCTATGTGCTATGGCATAAGTATAATAGTTTGTGTACTATTATAAGAATAATGACACTTTTATAAGTAACTGATTCACTATTGATTAATTAATGCCCTAAATAGCCACAAAGTAAAAATAGCATTTTGATTGTGTGCCTAGATTTGGAGGACATTTAATGTAAGAGCTATATAATTCTATATTGTATCCAAATTAATTTCTTAATGTTAAAGATAATTAATTTGTGATTCTTCATAGTATACTTTGAACATATTTTGAAGATACAAACACTAGAGAATTAGAATTTAATCAAAGTGAAATTAAGTATGTGTGGAGATTTAGCATTTAAAATAAATATAAAATTATTTGTTTCAATTTCTAGTTGAGGATTACAGTGTTATCTTTATTTCTAATTTTATATTTTCCTAATTTTCATGGCTATATAACATGGTATGTTACTAATACTCTGGGAAGAGTAGTTCTTAAATTATTTTTTCCTCTGGATATTAGACATAAATTTTTGATAATTTCCCCCTTCACCCTTTAGAGACATAGAGTATTAGTTGTTGCTTTAGTGTAGACCTTGTGACATAATTGAAGGCCTCTGAGCTCTTGTGGTCAATCAGGCCACTGTGATGTAGCTGATTAATAACACCCACAGGATGGTAATACTCTGGAAATTTCAACTTCACCTTAATGGTACTCTGCTCTCCATTTAATAACACGAATGATTGCAAGTCACTTAAATAATGTGCTTTTGTCCTTAAACTTAATTCTACCTATATGCAACCAAGCAAAAGCATCATTAACTCAAAGGTGGGAAATGTAATAATTGATGAAAAGATGAGATAATTAATTGGGAGTGCAGTTAGTATCAAGAAAGAATGGAGAGATAGAAGCTGTTATATTTTTGCAAAACTGCTTAGAGACAAAGCATACTGGGTTAGAATTAAAAGCTTTTTCTGAACAAAAGCCTGACATTTTACATGCAGTGCCATTTCTGAAACAGAAAATGCAGTTTTACTTTGAAATATTTTATGTTTTTCATCAATTCATTTTTATGCACACAGTTTATTTGTTTTAATATATTTAGGTCTCCTTTCCAGACATAATTGTATTACATCAATTCAGATATGTAAATAATTATTCTATTTTAATATTTCTTAAATTAAGATGCATTTTTAAATTGGTAAATGCTTAATGTAGTTTTTCTTTTCTGAAACACTTTTATTGACATGAAAGATAGTATTGCAATAGATAGCACTTTAGAAATCAAGAAAGTCAGACCATTCGATAAACTCATTCATTTAACAAATATTTACTGATGTGTCTCCTCTGTGAGGGATAAGACTAAGTGCTAGAAAATCCAGTGCAAGGACAGACAAGGTCTTAATCTTCTTAACAGTTCTTGAAAGTAAAACAAATATATAAAAATGTAGTCTATAATCTAGTAAATTATCACTGCAGAATAATGCAGATACATTTAAAATGCTATAGGGTATCCAAAGAGAGTGTGAATAGTTCTGAATGTGTTTTTCAGAGGAGAAAGAACCCATCAAGTGGAAGGATACCTGGCAGGGAAAAGAACATAAGCAAAGGCAAGGAGGTGTGAAATGTCAGGGTGTACCGGAATGATGAGTGCTCTAGTGGAGCAGTAGTAGAAGGCAGTTTTTCTCAAACATGAATAATGAACAGAACACTTTAAAGGGTGAGGGGGGGGGGGGGGTCTTACCAATCCACAGTGTTATTCTTTGTTATTTTTATAGGCAATATTTCTCCCTCTCAACAATAAAAGAAATATATAATATTTTTAATTAAAAAAACACATAATGGAATTTTAAAATACTTGTTTTGACTCTTATTCTCCTTTGATCCATGATCCATTACAGTGGCTCTCAGGGAAGCTGCCAGACTGGTCACTTTATCATGTAAGCTATATCATGATGTTACTCCTCTGATTAAAAGGAAACAAGCTTTTCTCTTCTTCTTCTGAATAAGAGTCAAAATTCTGACAATGGCCCACAGGGCTTTACATGATCTGCTCCCCTGCTCCCCACATATGGGCTGTACCAGCCATGTACCTGGTATATTTCACACACATTGGATTGTTTCTTATGACTTTCCTCCTCCAGACAACAAAGATATATGTAGTAACAATCATGAAATTAAACAAGTAAATCATAATGCCAGAAAAAAGCAAGGAAAGTTTTGTTTTACTGAACTTTATATATAGAATCATGCCAGTAAATATAATTTCAAAGTAAGACAAATATTCAGCAAAACTAAACATGATATATACTTTTAAATTGTGTTAATATTTTTTTGAAAAGCAAGAACTACGTATATCTCCAGCTTTAACTTATACAAATTGTCAATGACTTTGTTCAAATTAATATGGTTAGTATACCATGTTAAGAAGAGAGTCTAAACAGATAGGTTGATCTGTCTATGCTCACAAAGAAGCCTTTCCATTGGTTTTAATTTCAAAGAGTTTCTTTAACATGAAACAAGAGATATGCACAAAGTGAGAATTCTTAAAGTAAAACTAAATTTGAGAGATACATAAAAATCTTACTTCATAATAAATTCCAGAAAACATAAAAATGTGAAGTTGTTTCATTGAATAACAGAAATGAAGTAACTCATTGTTTCTTTCTCTTTATCATAATATCGTATCCATGCTTATATCTAATCTATTATGTTTTTACATTTTTATTTTATTGTGGTAAGAAGGCTTAACATAAAATTTATCCCCTTAACAAACTTTTAAGTATAGAATATAGTATCATTAATAATAAGAACAAAGTTGTACAGCAAATCTTTTAGAATGTATTTCTCTTGCATGATTGACACTTTATGCCCAATGGGAACTAACTCATATAATCTGTGGTTTTAAAGCAGGAATAGGTAAATACCACAGGGTTTGGAGATATGAACTATGCCTGAAGTGAGTGCAGAGAACACCAAAACTTCATGAACACACTCTTGACTGAGTACTGAAGGTGTCTAAATTAACATTTAAAATACTTGCCCTCTCACCATCTCTGTTACATGTACAAAAAATTGGATGTGTTAAAGTTTATTTCATAATGATTTTATTTATTGAACTTTGTTAAAGAGAAACAAGAAAGCAAATAAAATTGAGCTAGCTTGGCTAGGATGTATGTGCTATCTGAGAAGAACATTACTGAGGCAGCAATGATTTTAACATGACTAGGAGATCCACAGAGTTGAAAGGTTTATATCCATGGAGTTGGATTAGGAAACATTAACTTTATGTTCACATTAACATTGGAAACACAATAGCACATATAGAAGGAAAATGATGGAAGCATTAGCATCCATATAAGGTAGAGTTACAGGAAATAATTTTTACCAAGATGATTTATAACTTTGTTACACAGAGACAGATATTTTTGTGGTACAAATATTTCATATCTGGAAATGATTGTTATAAATGCCATTTTTCCCCTTCAGCATAAGCTATAAGGAACTGCTTCACAACTTGGGTTGTACAAATAGGCTTGGATATTGTACTGGCCGGATTAATGGTATGAATTAACCCCCCCCCCCATCCTTTTTACAGAGAAGGTTAATATCAACTTTTTAGGACCCTTAAACTTCCAGAATTGGAGCCTCTCTATTCTAAAGAACACATGAATCCCATGTTTTTTGGTGAACTCAAAAAATGTTGCACACAAGTTCCCTTGTTCCAGAGCCTCTGGCCTAGTTGCTGGTCTGTGTTCTGCTGATGTAAGTTGCTCTGGAATTTAGAGTCTTTGGCAGGCTCTGGTGTTGACCCCTGAGCTACTTGTCCTTTTACTACCATCATTTCTACACAGAAAGGGACTAGTCGTCAGGACAGCTTTTGTCAAAACACTGACAGTCAATTATCTCTGTCCCCCATTCTCTGAAGGGTGATGTCTTGTCACACTGTTGCGTAACTGGGAGGACCACTCAACTGACTCCTTAAAAGAGGACAATTTCTAAAGTAAAACTGAGCCCAGCTCAAGAAAGATGTTGGCAACAACTTCATATTTCTAAAATAGTATATAATAAATACTTCACAAGACATACATTTAAATATGGAATTAGTAAGTATTATATGCTTTTAAGTGTTTAATACTTTCAAAGTGCTTTTATGTTATTTTCAGTAATTTGAAGGGAAATACTGACATTAAGTTAAATTACCAAAATAAAGGAAATCATGTAAAGCTGAATAAAATGTATTTAATGATTTAGTCACAGATACCATGTGTAGTCACAATTTTAACTTGCTATCTCTATCTACATACTATGAATTGATATTACTTATATCCAATCTCTCTATTCTTAAGCAATGTAAGCTCTAAAGTTTTCCTATCAAAAATGAGCATAAAGAATATTTTGTCTCCATTTTATCAGCGTGATATTAAGTGTCACTAGTTACTACTAGTTGTTCTTCTTTTCCTTCTCTCTTCCCCTTGACTTCTGTGTTTTTGTGGAAATGGTATTATTTTGCGCATTAAATTTCTAAACATCCAGAATTGCTATATATGTGGAAACTTTCTTGGTCTAGAAACCACAGAGATGGAGAATTTAGAAGAGCAGTCAGCAGAGAAAAGTTCCTGTATTCAAATGTCCCTGGCTCTTGCTGTTGCCCCATGTTCCAAGAGCTCTGACATCCAGTTCAGAAGTCTGTGAAATAATTACTGACTATACAAAAATTATATCCAATTAGTCAAATAGGAAGTCTCTAAAAGGGAAACTTTGTCCTAATACCAATGTTTATATTTTAAAATTTAAGTTTGAAATTTTATACATGAAATTCTTAATATTTTAGTGCCTGAAGTTTATGACACACAGTTGGCAAACATTTATTTTGCATTTACTGTAGCAAAGTGCTTGGGATTTAAACATACAAGGCATAAGACCCTCAGGCACTTTCCAATACAGTTGCATAAGGTGGCAAGCAGAAAAGGAATTTCTATGTGTTCTGTATTTCATTATTGGATTGGAATCAACAGAGTGCCGTAGAATCACCCAGAAAAAGCAACTAAGGAAACTGTACGTGCCAGTTATCAGAACATCCTCTTGACAGACTCACTGTAGAAAGATAGGTAAGAATCAGTCAGACAATGACATGGCATGAGCCAGGAATCATAAACCATTGGAAATGCCATATCAAGGAATAAGGGACTGAAAGTGCACAGAAATACCCAAGTCTTGACCATCTAGAACTGAAAGTGGTTTGCAACCATTGGAATTAGTGCTTTTGTTTTAAAGTGTCAAGAAGCAGGTCAAATTAATGAAAAGGAACCAAATCATGAAAGACCAGCCACAAAAATAGAATTTTCCTAAAGATAAAGAGTGATATTGAATTATTTTAATGACAATAATACAATCAGGCATACTTTCTGTGAAAATTGCATTGATAGTTATTAGAGTCAGGTACTGTATGAGTATGTGTGTGTAAGTGAATTGAGGAAGGAATGAACAATTATCATATTATTTATAATAAATACTGAAGATCTGAACTCTGGAAAGGAAAATATGAATATAAAGGAAGAATCACATTTAAGAGCTGTGATTAGAAGAATCTATTAATCTAAGAGGGTTCTGAGCCATTCATCTCTCCCTGGTCATGAAAGTTTCTAAATTTGCCTTTACACAGTCCTCTCTGCTTACTGGGATAATTTTACAGCTGCCACCTGGGTAGAAGCTGACTCAAAGGAAGCTAGTGAACTCGTCAAGGTGCCAAAAGAAAGGAGGATAAACTGTTCATGGGTCAATGGGAGATGAAATGAAAAAGAATGCACAGAAGTTGGAAGTTGTTGCCTAGAATAATTTCTGGAGGCATGTATTTTTGTCAGTTATTTTAATGTTTCCTTTTGACACTGAAGGCTGGAGCTGTGGAAAAATCTGCTAATATATTTCATGGAAAAATCTATTAATATATTTAATCTTGTTGAAAGAAGGAGAAAAAGAAGGTAGAAGACAGAAGGGAATGTGGAAAGTGAATCAATTTTATTCAGCGAAGGAACTGATAAATTTCAGCATCTTATAAGTAAATAATTCTTATTATCAGAGTTAGTCTTAAAATTTTTTAATAATGATCTGTCACTGATGCTATAAAAATCAATTCCTGAACTGAGAAATAAGTAGTCCTGCAGCACTTGTAGATTTCTTTCCAAATTTATGTCTTTATTACAGCATCAGATCCAATATGATTTTCTTAACCCTCAAATCCTCATTATTTGCAAAAGTATGAAATACAGTAAGTGAATAGCAATTTTTATTATCCCACTTTTAAAGAAATAAAACCTATTACAAATAAAACACTTTTAGAAGTCACTCAACAGTTTTGCAATAGTATTTAACTTAGATCTATACACAACTCCTTTTTAGTCTAACATTGCCACTTGCTGAACATTTGAAAATGAAAAATTCAAATATACTGCATAATGTAATGAGGCTTTTCTCTCTTTCTCTCTTCTTTTCCACTTTTGTCTTTTTAACTGCAAATGCAATATAAGCTATGGTTAAATAAAATCATAGAAAATGAAAAGTAACTTCCCCATCCCAAATGCAGAACAACAATCCCTGCCCTTAAAACACACAACTCTTGAGAAACCTAATGTATGAATTAATTCAATTGTATAGCTATAGCAAAGCTTTTAAGGAAATTTGATTATAAAATACTCTATAACATTTATATAACTGTTATATCCATGCTCCAAACACAAGCAAACAGAAACCTCAATAAATCCTCCTTGCTCTCTCAATTACATTCAAATTCCTTTGCTTAGCATTCAAAGTCTCCACAGTCTGACCTTAATTTATCTTTTCAGCTGATCTCCAACTGCTTCTTTATATGTATGTAGTGCACTCATCAAACTGAATATTGTATGAAGCCGCTCATCCTTTTTTAATCTGTTGAAATTCCTTCTCTTTCACTAACCATTCAAATGCCACCACCTCCATAAAATGTGCTGGATACCATAAAGAGATTGTGCTTTCCCTATGATTGCCTATAGTACAAATGGATACATATGATTTGCATAAATAACCAAGTGAACCTTTACCAAAGTATAACATTAAAGAGATTCTTGCATTATATTTATGTTTTAATTACAGTGATAGTTGCCCTTTAATAAAATTTACATTCTTAGAATGATCCACTTACTTTACATTTTTCGCCTTAGAGCACTTACTTACATACAACATATGTTCATCCTCACTGGACATTGTAAAGACTAATATCATTGCATCATCTTCCTGGGGAAACAGATTTATTAAAAAATCAACTCCCCTGCACATTAGCATATACCTTGGTTAGATGCTGTTAAAGTGCTGCACAGAGTCAGCCTCTTCCTAGAACTGAAACAGTGTGAGAGAGTGTATAATATTTTAAGACGTCAACTGAAATGTATCATTTTGACTTTATAATAATTTATTAAAAACTTTACATAAAAATTTTCATGTTCTGTTTTTAGTACTCACCCTCCATTTGTTTTAGAAATATCCTTTTGAATATTTGTTTTAAAGGGTATTTTTATTGACATATACCTTAAAATAAAAATATACTAATTTTATAATTTTTCTCTTTACCTGGCATATGGATGCATTCTGAAACAAGTAAATAATTTATTCATACAAGGTGTATGATATTTTAACGTCATTTTAACTATCTCATTGACCTTTCATTTCCATTTATCTTCACTCTCAAAATTTTGATACTCACTTTGCTTTGTCTCAATTTTTACAGCTTAAAATGAAGCAGAAGCAGATTTTCTATTTTATTTTCTATTTGTGAACTTGGCTCATTTCAACCAGTATGACTAGAAGCAAATGCATAAAGTATCTTGTCAGAGTGGCAAGAACAGGGAAGCCATTGGGTTTCCAGTTACTCATTGCTATTTAGTATTTTGTGGTAGAAATATAGTAGATTTTAAAGAAAGAAAATACACCACTCTACCACTCACTAACTATATGCTTTTGAAAAAGGCATGGGCTTCTCTGAGATTCCATCTGCTTGTTTATAAAATATTTTTTTTGTAATTTGATATTTAAGGATATTAAGAAAAAGCACTATGTCTAACACATGTAGGTAGATATTTACTAAATAACATTTGCATTTCCTAAAAGAAAAACTGTCCTTTTTTTTCTATTATATCAGAAGATTTTAATTAGTGAAGACCATCAATAAGAGAAAAAAAATGCCATACTAAATTCATTATTCTTCTGATTTTCTTTTCCTTTTAGATTTAGTCATGGTGTTAGTGCATATTGGACTAATAAGACCCCCATCGATTCATTTCTCCATGTGAATGATTAAGGTAGCCACATGATGAGTCCGATATGAAATGACAAAAATACTCATGTTCTGAAGTTTGCAAAACAGAAGTGCTATCACTGGATATTTATTGTAACAACTATTTAGAATACTATAGATTTCTTTAAAGTGAAAATTGATATGACTGAGAATGCTGTCCCTTATAGTGTTGGTTGGATACTTTAGTGATTAAATTCACTCATAACCATGTCTTCATTGGCACAATTCTCTAAACAAATGAAAATATTACACCTATATTTAAATCATTTCAATATGTCTTTCTCATTCCCAAAGGAATCCTCTTAGTAATACAAACATATAGTATCTATATCCATGGAAAATATATTAATATCTTTAAATGTAGACATATATATATATATATACACACATATAGATATCTATATTTATATATATATGTGTGGCTTATAAACTAGCTCTGTATTATACTTTCCAAGAACACTTAAAACCACAGTCAATCAGATCTAAGTAATGTAATTGCAGTTCTAACTTCAGTTATCTCCCAATTCACCATTTATTTTAATTAATTGCTATAGCTTTGGGAAAGTTTTGATCCAACCCCCCAGGGTATTATGGCTAAGAAATCCAAGGCAATAGAAATCTTCCTTCCTCTAGTTTCCACTGGAATTGCCCCCCAAAATTAAAAATATGAAGAATAACTGATAGAAACCCAACTATGTCTTATTCATAATTGTTTCAAGTGCTCAGTGTTTTAATTTAAAGCTCTGGAAAAACTGGGTCCGGGCACCACTCAGGCTACTGGTAGAGATGAGACCCTTGCGATTTCTTAAACCATCCATACCCATAAGTACTTGCAACATGGTACAGCAACTTGTTTCTGATCACTATTCTCAAACATGTATGTGTATGCAGAATAAGATAAAGTAACCTACAGGATTTCTTGTAGACTTTGAATTAATTTTTTCACTCAGATCCAAACAAACAGAAGAAAGTATTTCATAACATGGTGAGCACAGCTACTAAACACTGTGGCTTGTTTGGTGAGCCCAAATTTGTTAATTGAGTCACCAATTTAGCTATACCTTTCTAATTTTATGTGTGTGTGGGGGGGTGTAGTTTGAAAAGAGTTTGGGTCATACTGCTAAGTTTCTACTTTTATAATGTGCTAAACTTTTCAAATATGTGAAAATGGCATAGCATTGCATAGATTATTAAACAACATATGTTATCTATATAATACAATCTCAGAAAATGAAACGAATTATCTTATTGTTTTCCATTTAGATAATCACTGGGTATATATTGAATGTCTACTGTGTGATCATTACTGGACAAGGAACTCAGAAGACTACTCCCAGGGGCAAAAGAAAAACTACCATCTATTTAGATAACTATATACTAGGCTCAATGAGGCACTTCAGTGCTGACAAGTCCAGGGAGTGTGTGTGTTGTCGTTTCATTTCACAAGTGAGGAAAGAGACTCAGGAAGTTCCATAATTTGTCTAAAGTCACATGTAGTAGTAGGAGTCATAGCCCCAGCCTAGTCCTCTCTGATTGTACCACCCAGGTCTTTCACATAAGAATGCAGTGGGGACGAGAAGCAGACTCAGATGGATTAGTTGGTGGGTGGCACAAGGCAGCAGATTATAAAGAATGGATTGCATGATTAGGTCAGTTAGGATTAGGGAGGGAGGGGCTCCCTGAAGACTTCTGAGATAGGTAACCCCGAGGCCCAGAACAGGGGTGCAGGAAGATGTGACATACAGTGTTGGCCTTGGGTAGGAGTGAATTTGAGGGAATACAGTGTGTCCTGAGGTCAGTTGGATGGGCCTAGAACTGAGGTCTGAGAAGCCTCACAGAGCTGCCTAGGCCTATAAGGTGGCACTAGCAACCACCCACTGAGTTTCCTTTATTTAAGTTGATTTTTAAGTGTTTTTTTTTAATTTGTAAAGAAACCATCCCATTCCTATTTGCTGAAAGTCAACATAACTTCTTTATAATTATTAGTCACCAACAGATTATTTTGTCTTATGTAGAAACTAGTACACTGCAATATGTAGATATATAAACTGTAAATTCTTAAGAGTTTCAGGGTACAAATGAATATGCACTCTTCAGGGTGGGAATTGTAGACTATCATCATCCTACAATATTATTCCCCATTATATGATTATCTCTTCAAAATTCTAATTACTTTATTGGACAATATCAAGTCCTTTTCATATTCAGTGTCATTTTCCAAGGTTGTATTGAATAATAACCATTATTCATAATTCCATTAATTACTTCCTTTGACTAAAAAATCTCATTGCAGTTACTAATGGGTCTCTTTAGTGCTTGTTAATACACTACCTAAAATACAACATTCATGTCTGTTAGCAAGATGCACTTTTACCTTCCTAGTACCTGATGTGTCCATCAATAATATTTTTAGTCTATGAAAGTAAGACTTTGAATTGCTGTATGTTTAGTCTAATCATCAAAGCCTCTATAGAGCCCAATAATTTTTGTTCTAGCTCCTATCCAAATGAAACTGTCCTTTCCCAATATGTTCTTTTAACAGAACTCTACCAAGTATTAAAGAAGCAAAAATGGGAAACATTGAAAATCAGTAGTAAAATATTAGAATTATTTGTAATCTTAAATTATATTGACCAATATTAATGCCTTCTAATCAGTTAAGCAGTCACATTTTGTAGGTGTTGAACTACTGAACATCTGGTACATGAGGTACTTCTTCTGTGTGATATGGGAGCTCTGAGGGAAGGCAGAGCCAGCCAGAAGTCATGTTTCCTTTCATATCCAGGGTCTAACTTTGTACTTCTGTGAATTGAGAGATTGCAAAACACATCAGCATTTTTTGAAAAGAAAAAAAAATTTCTTGATGTGATATTTGATGTGATTTTAAAATAATTTCTTTTGTACCAAATCCAGGACTACATGAGACAAGTATAATTTTATCATCATGTATATAATACTTAAGACTACTTCCTATAAAACTGAACTATGATAACTTAAAAACCTAATTTCCAAAATGTTGCAAATGGCAGCTTTTCAGTGTCTTTTCAAGTGGCAGTATTTATTCTGGAACCTTTTTTTCTGGCCTTTTACTTCATGACATCTGGTAAACTTTACTTATAATCAAGGCTGAATAACTTATAACATCTACAATCAGTATGTAATCAAATCTGATGAAAAAAACATTTACACATGCTTATTACATTCCTATATATTTTTAAATGAAACTATTTTAAGGATTACTATTTAAAACTTTGTTCTGTAGATGTTGAGCTAGAAATGTTCTTTTTGTTATCAATACCCCAGTACAAATAGGAATATTCAAAATAAATCTGGTATTAGTATGGCATTTAAAATCCAGGTATTTATGTTTGATTCTGTTTTGTCCTCTCCTTCACTCTGATACTGATTTGGGGTTAATATGAACATTTTTCAGGGGGAAAAATCTACATTCTGCAGAGTCACTTCTAAATACTTGGCATCCAAAATGTTACTAAATGAAAATTAATTGCTTTTCATAAAAAAGGGACATTTTACAAGACTGTGTAATCATATTAGAATAATGACTGGCCTCACTAATGGAAATTAAATGTGATGCTGGGTGTTCTGGCAATGTGGCCTGGGAGCTAGGTTTGCATGTAAAAGTGTAATTTCTATCCCTGCTGAGTGGATTTTGAATCTCAAAATAATTAGTTCTGTCAAATAATTAATTTTGTTGACAGGACTAAGTTGAGACTATACAATCTCACACACATATATTATAATTATTTGGAATGACAAGATGATATAAAACAATAATCTTCAATTCTGGCTGTCAAACTTGATCAGATCATTTCTTTTCATACTTTTTGAGTTTCATGTTAATAACCTTGAATGTAGCATATAAGTCATCATTGCTAGTGCCATTTACACCATTTTTATTGTTGTCATTGAATGTGTACTTCATGTGTGTTTAAAAAATGTAGGAAATACTGCTCTTTGTACAAAATACTGCAATGATATACATTTTTTTCTGAAACTTTAAAAAATGCATCTGTGTAAATTGTTGTGTATATTTTATTTACATTATTTTTTTAGTCATAAGTAATTAATTACATTGTGTGTTTTAAGTTTATTTTTCTATATTTTGAATCATCTTTGTATTTGCTAGTATACTGTCATATGCAACTCCGTAATTACTTTTTTGATGTTAGCACTGACAAATGCACCGTGTCATTAGAATGACACCATTCTCTGGGTTTTCTAGTGTTTCTAAGTATCATATTCCTTGCTTTTCTTTTGTGGCCAACTCTATTCCAACCAAATCACCATTCTGTGGTTAATATTTTAAGTCTTTACATTTACCAAGGTTTTGTAATAATTGCATTCATCTATACTCCACCGTTATGAGGAAAGGGAAGCCATTCCCAGTCCTACAAGTTAGAATAAATGAAGATCAAGGGAGTTAAATAACTTTCTCAAAGACACACAGCTAATAGAAAATATGCTATAAGTTGACCAAAGACCACTTGATTCCGGATTCTGTTTTTGTATGCTGTTGTTGCTTTTTTAATTCATATCTTGGACTTTTTTCAAGCTTATCTCTGTCATTAATTATTATAAAGTGTGCAATTCAAATTGTTATTTAAAAATACTGATAATCAAGATATTTTGTGAAATATTAGGTTATTAAATTTTTGAGATTTCATAAATGTATTTAGTTACACTAAATGAAATAATGTTTTTGCTTAGGAAAAGGAACTTAAGTAGTTAGTTTTCAGGATTATCATTAGAATAAAAAGAGTGGTTTTCAAATTTAAGAAAAATATGTATGTTATATTGGGTCATGATGGACTTTGTATTTTATTTAAAATGCATCTTAGATTATTTAGCAGAGTTTTTAAAAATCCACATTCATGCAATGTTACTTTTACATAGCTTACTTAAATTTTATGTAGTTGAAATATCATTTTGGGATCCGCTTTTTAAATTTCCAGGATAACAGATATTTTACTCTCTTCTCAATGTAACAAGGGAAATGTACATTTCTACATCTGAAATCTGTCACACGGCAGAGCTCAATATAACCCAAATTGTATACTTTGCAGTCAGAGTAAGTTTGTCACTGAGCTGATATTTATCTAGAAAGTGCTACTTGTATTTCGACAAAGTATCTAGAAGGTATCATAGAATTACGTTTCTTTTTCACTGACCTGGTAAGTTAAGGATGGTGGAGTTCACAATGCTCATTGTGTTTCTTCACTGCCTTCCCCTTGTCCCAAAGCTCCCCCTTTTTTTAAATAAACAATAGCAACAACTTCTACAATGACCAGGAGACTCTCCCCAAAGCTCATTCATCCATCATATATAATATTATAATTATTTGTAAGGTTTTGTTTTGATTTTTCCTTATTGACTGCAGGTGCACATAATTGAATTAATAATCATTATTAGCTTGTGAAACACAGGTATTATTGGCCCATGCAGGACCCGTTTTAATCTATTTAATTGTGTAAGTATCAAATACCAAAGTCTAATTATAGATTCTCTAAGTGTGCAGTTCTACAAGGAAGCGACACACAGAAATTGTGGCTCAGTAAGATAAACTATTCGACTTTCAGTCTGAAATTCAGACTGTGGCATATGGTTAGCATCTTGCAATTAGGAGGAAATAAAAAGGTCTGCCTAACTACACAGTATATTAATTTGCCATCAAGGATGGATTGTCAAGTCTCATTAAATGCATAGGTTTTTTGTTTGCCCCTTGTTGCTCTGTGACATGGGAGATAAGCCTGAGTGATTTTATAGCTACCAGAGGTTTATTTTTTTTTTCTTCAGTGACAGGGCAGATGTTTGGCACAGAGAAGGTCTTACCCTGCATCCATAGAGGCTAGCTCATAGCCATGGTTCTGGACACAGTGGTAGACAATTACAAGCAGTTTGTTTGAGGTTACATTTTGCTCAGTAATTATTAGGTCCTGAGGACAATATATTTTACAATTACCTAAACTGAGATATAGATTTTTCTTTTGGTAAGCTTTATATGCATTTCTAATCTGTTCTGAAAGAGGAAAATTAAGGATATATTTCACCAGTTGATACCTGGCAATAGATTAATGACTGACATTTCTAAGAGTCTGCGTTGAAGAATTTTAATAAAAACTTGTTAACTTGATGCATTAGAGTCAATGTACTCTTGTTGCTATCATTGTAAAGAGAAGTGATTCTGAGGAAGAATTGAGGAAAGGCATGTTAGACACATGAAAAGGTCCTACAGTACTTTCGAAACACTATTTTTCAGAGATTATTATCCCACAGGGTAGGATTTCAATACCATGTGATAGTCAAGCTAACACAAGAAAATGAGACCCTCTAATTTATGTATAAGGTAAACACTTATCCCAGTGATTAAGACTAATATTAATACAATGATAAAATTAACTCAGTGTTTTGTGCTAAGATGAACCACAAATAGGAGTTAAGCTTAGTGCTAAATTGAATGTTAGCTGGTCTTGGACTTTGTCCTGTAGTTGTATGATCAACATCACTAGATTTTTCAGCTTAGTTGCTTTCTGTGTAACATAGAACCAATAGTACAAGTCCCATCTTCTTCACAAGGTTTATGTAAGGATCAAAGAGATAATTATAATGAAGCATTTTGTGATGTTTAAATTGCTATGTAAATATGAAATATGATTTACATTAAAAAAATCTTAAAAGGAACCATAGTCTGGTATATATACTGATTAACATTTATTACACAAGTACCATATGCCAAGCATTGTGAAAGCTATCTGTAATTTCTTTTGGGAAAAAAAAAAGAATTTTTCAAAGCTTGCCCTATTATTTGATTTGATCCAATTAAAAAGGCAATCTATTCTACTTGGAGGACATCAAGAATGCCAACTTGTTTAGCATTTTGCTTTAGATCATGATTCTCAGGCTGCTACTCTCATTATACCAGGCTGATTTAGGACTTAGGACTTGGGTTTCTAATGTCATGGAAGTATCACAAGAACTATTAATGAGTTAAGCATTAAGTTCTTTGCTTCATTTTGTTTGTCCTGCAGTGTGTTTAAAATTTAACAATAGGTGTCTGCGTTGGTCCATTTCTGTTGCTATAACAAAATGTCTTGAGATTGGGTAATTTATAAAGAACAGAAATTTATTTCTCGAGTCTGGGAAGTCCAAGCAGGTTTGGCAGGTTTGGTGTCTGGTAAGGACCAGGTTCTGCTACCAAGACAGCAACTTGGACACTGTGTCCTCACATGGGGGACAGGATGGAAAGCCAGAAGAGTTGAGCTGATTCCTTCCAGCTCTTTTCTAAGGTTTCTAATCCCATTCATGAGGGCTCTGCCTTTATGACTTAATCAACTCTGAAAGGACCGCATTCTTAATGCTATCACATTAGGGCGTAAATTCCAACATATAAATTTTATAGAGACACATACATCCAAACCAGAGCGACATAAGTTTTGTCTCAATCTAATAAAAGGCATTATGTGACTTTAGCATGAATTCTGAGCAGCTTTTGTATTGTGTGTGGATTGTGGCCTGCAGGTGTAGACTACACCAGAGACATGGTTTTGCAGGCGGTGGTGGTGTTATAGATGAGAAAGTCCTCCAGAGAGCCCTTGTATTTCTAGCAGATGGTTCTCTAGAAGTGGTTTGTTATATGTAAGTATTTTACAGAACCTTGGGCATAATCAGATAATACTACAAATAATGCTTACTGAATATGCAGTGGGTAAGAGAGTATCAGCACTCTTTTAAAATCATTTTGGCTTCTGGATTTTCATGCCCATAAATCCTACTTATATACTTTCAATACCTATGTTTTTCTCTATAACTATTTCTAAAATTGAGGTCATTTGTGTTTATGTTTGTGATCCTAAGTGACATTCAATTTTGTCTTACTGAATAAGCCACAGCTATCAACTAAATAATAGCTACATGGTGATAGTGATTATTTCTAAATATATTTTAGTAAAACACAGGCTTTTTTCTCATAAAATAGAGGAACCACTCCCTGTCCAGTTTTGTTTTTTTTTTTAAATAGCTTAACTTTCCTGTTTGAATCTATTGTGTATAGTAGTGCTACCATGTTTTTGTATGAAGGAATGTTTTTATATGCCATCTTAAAATACTGAATTCCATTTGAAACAAGATTGCCTATGCCTTAGTTCATTGTTGAGTTTATATTTCTCTTAACACTGTTCTTAAAGATTATGAGAGACTTAAAAGCATACTGTTATTAATAGTAGTCAAAAGTATTTGCCATATATTTCTGATTCTCAAATTTGTGCTTTTCTTCTTTCAATAAATATGATAATCTCTACCAAATTCTGTAATTCAACCTACTTAATGTACATAGGTAGGTCCTTCAATTTGATTTAGATTGTCAGTCATGCCAGAAAGGGCAGCAATCACTCTGCACATAAAGGACAAGAAAAATTCTCTACATACAGTATATAAGGGTGGAATAAATTTTCAGTTGACACAACAAGGAAAAAAACCTATTTCCTGCCCATGAGGTATGACAGAGCCTTTTACAAATGTTAACCTTTTAGAAAGATTTTCTCCTCTAGCAGAATCTGAATGTTTCTTGTCAGGAGTTTGACTCTCAGTAAAATTCATCATATTATCATTGAAAGCAATAGATATATCAATGAATACTGTTGTTATAAAATTACTTCAAAATTATAAAAAATAAAATATTTTAATTGTTTTCTTCTTGGTTGGTGGGGCTGGAGTTTGGGTGCAAGTGTTGATATAGATGTATACATTTAATTCAATTAGTAATATCAGTGAGAAACAAAAAGAACAGTAGATATCTACCCACCCACTCATTTATCTTTTGAATAATTATATATACATTTAATTAACTCAGAAAGAATTGAAGCCTGAATATATTCAAAACCCTAAGGTAAATTATGTTAAGATTCAGTCAGTGTACACACTCACTCTCTCTCTCTCTCTCTCTCTCTCTCTCTCTCATATATATATATATATATATATATATATATATATATATATATATATATATATAAAATGTATTATAGATGTCATCCCTGAATTTAGCTTATTAGGAAAAATAAGGCAAATAAGAGAATCATAAATTGATAGATAAACCCCCAAAATAGTTCACTTTGTTTTTAATCTAATTTTCTCCACAATTTTCTAAAAGTCAAATGTATAATCAGTTTATCTCCATTTGCAAAATTTGTATAACTCAATGACCAGATATCTAAATTTTCTGAGTGCAACCTTAGTCTGGAGAAGAAATTTTGTTGCTTCTGTTTTGAAGCTGCATGATCTGTCTCAACATTACAATTTTCAGCATTTTAAATAATATACTCTGAGAATAATTTATATGTAAAGTTCATTTTGAAACTCTCTAGTGACAATTGCATTAAACAAAAATTGATGTCAAGAAGCCAAGCAAAAGTTACAAGTCTTTTTAATATGAAGAAAGAAGACTCCAATAGCAAGTAGGGGACTCAATACCTTTCTTCACTTTACCAGGGTAAGATGTCCCTGGTTTTCAAGTACACATACTATATTCCTGTTAAGAGGGAGAACTCTCATTAGTAGAAATCTAGGTTTCAGCTCTGAAAGACACAGAATAGTCTGGATATTCTATTTTGGTTTAGCGCAGACATTTTTAAACCATAAACCAGCTTTATCAGTCAGTGTATGGGTACAACAGACCAGGTGAATGTTAATGTCTATCAGTGCCATCCACTTGGATTGCTAACAGGAGCTAATAGGAGTACATCTGGTATATGACTGAATAAATGCAGTCTGCAATGAGTTGGCCCAACTCTGGAATTTGCTCTTCCCAGGTATCATCCCCACATAATCATTTCATTGTATCTCAAATGTGTAGAAAATTCTATCTTATAAATTGTTTAAAAGGAGTCATGAAGAACACTATTACCTGAGTACATGAACTGTACACTCTAGTTGAAGCGTAGAGCTGTGTAACCGCCCTGAGCTCTGGAGAGGCTATAAAAGGCCTTGCATGTAAAATCAAAGATGCAAAGAGAATGTAAAAGTCATTCCTAAGACTCTAAGTAGAAGCTCAAACACAGAGCTTCTGTAACATCATGTCCTTATTATGTGTATGTCAGTGCTGAGCAAGGCCTAGACCATAACACCAAAGCAAGATACCTGTAGGGTCACAATTGCTCATGAGCACAGGTGAATATCAACCAGTGCTATGATTTGTCACTTGTGAATTAAAACACTCTCAGGTAGAGTTGATTCAAAAGAATTTCTGTTGATACCAATGTGCTAACTTCAATACTGCAATAACCTCATACAAAATATTGTGAGAGGTCGTGCAACATCTCCAAAGAACCCTGCAAACAAATTTTAGAAATAAACTAATATAAAACACTAAGAATCATTATCCAAATCTAAGTTTCATAAAAGTCATCAGATTTCCGGAAAATTGTCTGAAAATGTGGAAATTACCAAAGGAGAAATGTAAATCATCCTTGAATCAACCCAGTATACCTAAAAATAGGCAAACATTTTTTTTGTTGAATGAAACAATCTAGGGCATGAATTTCTAACTCATGCATATATTCTAAATAATAACTAAGCTTAAAGTTTTAATCACTTCCTATATGCCAAATTCTGTGCTTAATGTTCTACTCCATCTCATTGAAACCTTTCAAAGTCATATCAGCAGTTCCTACTGCCATCTCTAAATTATATAGAGAAAACACAATCAGAGAGGCTATATAACTGTCCAAAGTTACTTGGCAAGAAAGAGGCAGAACTGGAAATGGAATCCTTGTTTGTATAACTTTGATTGACAAACATTCTTAAAAATTAAGGTAGATTTTTCTCTCAAAGTTTAAAAATCTGTATTATTTTAAAAATCTATATTATACTAGTTATGCTTATGTGTGTGAACTATAAATGTTCAGTGAATTAAGATGCTTAAGTGGCTTAATTACCTCATACCTAGAGTCACTCTGCTTGCTATTATTTCTAGAGTAATATCTTACCAGTTCTTAAACTTGACTAAGTGTATAAAGGGATGAACATTAATAACAACCCTATAGTTTTTTTTCCCAGAGAAGAGCATGCATAGTTTTTAATTTCTTCATTTCTTAAAATTTTCCAATGTTTTACAGAATCTGCCTTATGTGGTAGCCAAGGGGAGGGAAGATGTGGAAAGTCTTATATATCATCATGGACTACTGCATCCACAAGGATAGGATCTTTTCCACTGAGAAATTATGTTCTGAGTCATTTATTTGCAACACCTGCATAGCTAGATGCTATCATATATGACACCACATCTATATTCATAGCAGTTGAGTTTAAGAAATTTGTAAACAGGGACTTTATCTGATGTACACATACAAAAGGAATTTTCACTGTACCATTTTTCTTTGCTACTTAATGCAACCCCATACATTTTAGTTTGCTGAAGGAAATCCACCACTTCACCTCTTGTAGGACATTTATTTATATTTTAGGGGAGTACAGGAAATTTCAGGGGAATGTTTGTGGGATTTAAGACCTTTCACTCCAGGGCCAGTCTGCCAAAGCAACATCAATAATGATTGAAAGTTGTTCATCTCTGCAGGCCATTTAGTAGCCTACATGAAATCACTTAGTGGTCTAAATTTAACTCCTGAGGGAACTGTCATGATTGACAGCTTGAAAAAGAGGACAAGAATGGAATAGACCTGTTAACTAAGAGCCAGTGAATTTCTCCTGTAGGTATAGCAATGTTTACCTCCTAAAATTTAGTTTTAAGTGACCTGAGAGTTTTTAAATGAGGAAGATGTTTATTCAGTGAATAAATATAGTGAATAAATCAGATTTTTATTTCAATGTATACCCAAGGGTTATCCTCTTACTAATTCTTTATTGCTAACACCATATAATATGCATTTAGCAGTGAATGTCATGTTCCTGCCTTGATTCTCCATATTTGTCTTACTGATCTTTGTGAAGTGAACTATGCCATAATATTTATTATCAGGTGACTCAGAAAAAGTTGAATACAAATTTATGTTATTATCTATTTTATGTTATTTCGGAGACACTATTAGGAATCTACCGTTTGGTGAATCTTATCATTTATTAGGAAAAAAATAAATAAGAAAATTAAATTTAAAAAAAGTTAGGAACACTCTCTGGGCATTCTCCAGATACTTTATCAGCCATTCTCTCTCAATATAAGTTATAAAGTATGTCCTAGTAGTTTGTGGCTATTCCGCTCAATGTGACATTAGTTATGGTGGTGATGAGGCCCCTCAATGTGTAGTTCTTGTGCATTAAAGTAATTGATATCTCCCTTAAGTAACTTGGAACACTTTTCTAGAAATACTCCAGATCCCAGAGGAAATAAGTGTGTGTGTGTGTGTGTGTGTTGGGGGGACTACTGCAAGTGAATGAATGTTTAATAAGCACCTAGCCCAATGGTATACAATAAATGCTCTCTGCTTACGAAATATAAACTAAGTGTTGAACAACTGTTTTATTAAGATAGCTTTGATGACTTATAGATAGTCTTTTAAAATTCATAATCTCTTTCCTAAAGCCATTTCAAGCATTTGCTACAACATATATTTAAAAAAATATGATATAACAAAGAATGAAGGCACTACTGATTACTGCCTATTCCCAGCCTAGGAGGGGCTTTTCAACAGGTTTTCATTTCCACTGGATACTGTTGACAGTCACAAACTGAGGTAATGCAGCCTCGTGGTTCTTGCCTTTCTGACATATAATGGTTCAAACAGCAGTCAGTGCCTCCACAGGGTTGTGTCTGTACTTAATGCACAATCCCTGATAGTGTCTCTATAGTGCCAATCACAAAATCTTCAATGGATCAGAGGAAGCTTGTTTCTTAATTGTTCCATTTCCTAAGACCCTTTTATCATAAGTGGGTACTGACCCTGATTGACCTATTTCCCCTAGTCAAGTAAGAGAGTCTCATGATTGTTGGTTTGACTTCTTAATATAACTCAAAACAATTTTCTGACTAGGTCATGTTGAGCAATGGAAAGTTATCATAAAGGCATAATTACAATCAGCATCTTTGACAGATTTGCTACTAAATGTTCATTTTGCAGAGGAGAAAGTGTTCAAGACTCTCACATGCACTAAACTTCCCAGAAGTATATCAGTTTGATTATGTTACAGAGAATATGAATGTTACAGAGAATATGAACCTTTGGAGTGAATATGTCTGAGTTATACCATCACATGGTTTATCTCTTTGAATTTTATTGTTTTTAATTTAAAGTTGATGTTTAACTTTCTGACTTAAAGTTGATTATTTGTTTTTCCTTCTTTGTAATATTTTTCATTTAATGTAGTTATTGAACAAATAGACATGCTTATATGAGGATCTCTGATAGATCAGATATAATACCAATTATAAAGTTGCTTCTCGTAGGAAAATTGTTCCATTTCCCCTAAACTTCAAAACCACAAGATCACCCTTGGTTAATGTGAACTGCTATAAACAGAACTTTGTCTCCTCAAAATTCCTATGTTGAATTCTAACTCCCAATGTGATAGATAGTGTTTGGCCTTTGGAAGATAATTTGGTTTAGATTAGGTCATAAGAGTGAGGACCTTGTAATAGAATTAGTATCCATAAAAGAAGGAGAAGTCAACACAAGCACACTGTCTCCACCCCTCCATCTCCTTCTTTGTCCTTCTCCCTGTCCCTCCTGTTCTCCCTACCCTTCTTGCTCTTACCTGTGAGGACACATGATAAGGCAGCCCTTTGCAAGTCAGAAAAAGATCACTCACCAGGAACCTAAGGAGAGGGGAAGTTAGCTTGATCTCCAATTTCCCAGCCTCAATAACTATAAGAAATAAATTACTGTTGTTCAAGCTATTCAGTATGGCACCTTATCATGACAGTTCAGACTAATACATCAATAAAGAAAAGAGTTGCACTATTTTTTTCCAACATTATTTGTGATTTTTGGCCTGACCTAGCCAGTATTCTTTCAGATTTGCCACATTTCTGCATGGATGTGTCTAACCCCTTTCAAACCACAGTAATGGTCTCTCATAGACCATAATACTTTGAGTCTGCAGCTCTTTATTAACTGTTCCCCAAGTGAGAGTTTAATACCTCCCATTAATCTTTGTTTACAAAATGCCAACCATTTAGTAATTTGTATGTACCGAACTAATTTTAATCACATTTATCACAGAAGCTTATTAATATTCCACTTCTTACCTGCTTTAAATGTTGACTTACCAATATCCATTGATTTCCAATTTAGTAGTTAGAATAATCTATACAAAAATTAATTTTTTAAACTAAATGTTACATTGTCAATGCTATATATTTATTTTTGCTTTTCACTCAATTAATTTCAATCTCCAAATGCAAAATACTTAGATCTTAATAATTATTGGTCTTATTCAAATCTAGTCTCTGTATTTTAGGAAATATTATTTACTTACTATAAACAAATTAATATCATCCTTGTTTTTCTAAATAGTTTTATTTTAATGATGCTCTTAATAATTTCATTAAATTTTGATGAGTTATTTAATGAAATATCATTTACATAATTTTATAGTTCTAGTCACTGAGATTTTAAGCATTTTTTTTCATTTTCCTAAGTCTTTCATATTAATCAATATCATGAAATTTATCATGTCACCTCTTTCCAACACAGGCTCTTATCAAAAATATACTAAATACCATTATTTGTTTCTAAACATAAAATAGTAGATAAAATGGAATTAGTTTGTTATGTTCATATATAGTATTATTGTCACATACCTCATTCACTGTCTGAGGAGCATAGGTTTGAAAAAGTGGACAAACAAATTTAATGTGAATATAATCAATGTTATCAAAAACTTTATGAATAGTAAATTTCACTTTTGCCATGACTGTAATTCACAAGTGTAGAACTGAATTGAATTATGAAGACAGAAAACTGCTGAAAGATTGAGTTCTTAAATGTAGTGTTTTCATTCTTCATAATCAACTATTGAATTGTTTACTAATCATTCACATATAACTTTGTAACACCAACATATTGAAAATGTAATCTGTAGATTTAACAAATCACATTTTGAACAAGTAAAATACAAATGGCTTTTTTTGCATTTCTAAATAATGACTGATGATATGCTTGGGAAGCTCCATACACTACTTCATTTTTCCCTGAGTGCAAGGGAATTGTGTTTTTTCTATTATTGGAACCAGCCTAGCTTAACTCTGAACTTCTTCATTCACCATTACAAATCAGAGTATTTTCTTTCTTGGTCCCTCCATTCCTCCTACTTAACCTAATGAATTTGAAAATACTCTGGAGTGTGATACTTAGGGAATATTTGGCAGCTGTCAAAACTGCTTTGAGCATGCTTTTCAAACAGACACTTTCTGTTCTGCTGGGGCTAGTGGGAAAATATTCAACCATTCAGGAATCTAGTTGAGGATTAATAACGATTAATATTCCCCATCCTATTTGACCAAGGAATTTCAACACTGGTGTTTACAATTAATAAAATTTGTGGTTCATCTCAATATATTTTTGTGACCAAAGAAAACTGGAAATAAGACAAATGTCAATCAAGCACACAAAGAATATGATCATATAACTTTATTACCAAGCAAGAATTTAAGTTGTATGTAGTAAGTTATTTAACAACGTAATAAAATGGGTGTTCAAATAATAAGCAATGACACTTGGTATATAGATTCTGATAAAATATTTGTTATAATTTATAATTTAGTTTCTAAGTATTAAAAAGGGATGAAGAAATAAAATTTTAACTACAAAAAATGTCTTCACTTAGGGATTACATTTTTTCTTTTATGTGTATATATGACCATTCAAATTTTTCAAATTTATGTATATCCCATATTTTTACTTTCAAAAGCCTACATTTGGTTTGCTTCAGAAAGCAGTACACTGCTCAAGACTGGAACCTTCATCGTAATTGTAAATAAGAGGGATAATACCAGATATATTATGGTGACATCTTCATTGCAAACTGGAAATCACATTTTTCACAAAACAGTTTTACACATAGATTTAAAATTTTTTAAAAAATATTTATGTTTTAGTTGTAGTTGGACACAATACCTTTATTTATTTATTTTTATGTGGTGCTGAGGATTTAACCCAGGACCTTGCATGTGCTAGGTGAGTGCTCTACCTCTGAGCCACAACCCAAACCCAGATTTTTAAAATTTTTGACAGGAAGTTTTTCTTAAAATCCATTGAAAAATTGTCACTGGTGTGGTGGATTTATTTTTCTAAACTATGGATCTTTTAGGTAGGGGTAACAGGGATTGAATTCAGGGGCATTCAATCACTGAGCTACATCCCCAGCCCTATTTTGTATTTCATTTAGAGACAGGGTCTCCCTGAGTTGCTTAGTGCCCCACTGTTCTTTTTTTTTTTTAGAATAAATAAGTAAATTTATTTTTTTATTTTTTTTTATTTTTTTATTTTTTATTGTGGGTTGTTCAAAACATTACAAATTTCTTGACATATCATATTCCACACTTTGATTCAAGTGGGTTATGAACTCCCACCTTCACCCCATACACAGATTGCAGAATCACATCAGTTACACATCCATTGATTTACATATTGCCATACTAGTGTCTGTTGTGCTCCGCTGCCTTTCCCATCCTCCACCCTCCCCCCTCCCCACCTCTCCCCTCCCCTCCCCTCCTCTCTCTCTACCCCCTCCACTGTATAACCCTGAGGGTCTCCTTCCATTTCCATGCAATTTCCCTTCTCTCTCCCTTTCCCTCCCACCTCTCATCCCTGTTAAATGTTAATCTTCTTCTCCTGCTCTTCATCCCTACTCTGATCTTAGTTACTCTCCTTATATCAAAGAATACATTTGGCATTTGTTTTTTAGGGATTGGCTAGCTTCACTTAGCATAATCTGCTCTAATGCCATCCATTTCCCTGTAAATTCTATGATTTTGTCATTTTTTAATGCAGAGTAATACTCCATTGTGTATAAATGCCACATTTTTTTTATCCATTCGTCTATTGAAGGGCATCTAGGTTGGTTCCACAGTCTTGCTATTGTGAACTGTGCTGCTATGAACATCGATGTAGCAGTGTCCCTGTAGCATGCTCTTTTTAGGTCTTTAGGGAATAGACCAAGAAGGGGAATAGCTGGGTCAAATGGTGGCTCCATTCCCAGCTTTCCAAGAAATCTCCATACTGCTTTCCAAATTGGCTGCACCAATTTGCAGTCCCACCAGCAATGAACAAGTGTACCCTTTTCCCCACATCCTCGCCAGCACTTGTTGTTTTTTGACTTCATAATGGCTGCCAATCTTACTGGAGTGAGATGGTATCTTAGGGTGGTTTGGATTTGCATTTCTCTGACAGCTAGAGATGTTGAGCATTTTTTCATGTACTTGTTGATTGACTGTATGTCCTCCTCTGAGAAGTGTCTGTTCAGGTCCTTGGCCCATTTGTCGATTGGGTTGTTTGTTCTCTTATTGTCTAATTTTTTGAGTTCTTTGTATACTCTGGATATTAGGGCTCTATCTGAAGTGTGAGGAGTAAAGATTTGTTCCCAGGGTGTAGGCTCCCTATTTACCTCTCTTATTGTTTCTTTTGCTGAGAAAAAACTTTTTAGTTTGAGTAAGTCCCATTTGTTGATTCTAGTTATTAACTTTTGTGCTATGGGTGTCCTATTCAGGAATTTGGAGCCCGACCCCACCGACTGTAGATCGTAGCCAACTTTTTCTTCTATCAGACGGCATGTCTCTGATTTGATATCAAGCTCCTTGATCCATTTTGAATTCACTTTTGTGCATGGCGAGAGAAAGGGATTCAGTTTCATTTTGTTGCATATGGATTTCCAGTTTTCCCAGCACCATTTGTTGAAGATGCTATCCTTCCTCCATTGCATGCTTTTAGCCCCTTTATCAAATATAAGATAGTTGTAGTTTTGTGGATTGGTTTCTGTGTCCTCTATTCTGTACCATTGGTCCACCCGCCTGTTTTGGTACCAGTACCATGCTGTTTTTGTTACTATTGCTCTGTAGTATAGTTTGAAGTCTGGTATCGCTATACCGCCTGATTCGCACTTCCTGCTTAGCATTGTTTTTGCTATTTTGGGTCTTTTATTTTTCCATATGAATTTCATGATTGCTTTCTCTATTTCTACAAGAAATGCTGTTGGGATTTTGATTGGCATTGCATTAAACCTATAGAGAACTTTTGGTAATATCGCCATTTTGATGATGTTAGTTCTGCCTATCCATGAACAGGGTATATTTTTCCATCTTCTAAGATCTTCTATTTCTCTCTTTAGGGTTCTGTAGTTTTCATTGTATAAGTCTTTCACCTCTTTTGTTAGGTTGATTCCCAAGTATTTTATTTTTTTTGAAGATATTTTGAATGGAGTGGTTGTCCTCATTTCCATTTCAGAGGATTTGTCGCTGATATACAGGAATGCCTTTGATTTATGCGTGTTGATTTTAAATCCTGCCACTTTGCTGAATTCATTTATTAGCTCTAATAGTTTCTTTGTAGAGCCTTTTGTGTCTGCTAGGTATAGAATCATATCATCTGCAAATAGTGATAATTTAAGTTCTTCTTTTCCTATTTTTATGCCTTTAATTTCTTTCATCTGTCTAATTGCTCTGGCCAGTGTTTCGAGAACTATGATGAACAGAAGTGGAGAGAGAGGGCATCCCTGTCTTGTTCCAGATTTTAGACGGAATGCCTTCAGTTTTTCTCCATTCAGAATGATGCTAGCCTGAGGCTTAGCATAGATTGCTTTTACAATATTGAGGTATGTTCCTGTTATCCCTAGTTTTTCTAGAGTTTTGAACATAAAGGGATGCTGTACTTTGTCGAATGCTTTTTCCGCATCTATCGAGATGATCATATGGTTCTTATTTTTAAGTCTATTGATGTGGTGAATAACGTTTATTGATTTCCGTATATTGAACCAGCCTTGCATCCCAGGGATGAATCCTACTTGATCATGGTGTACAATTTTTTGATATGTTTTTGTATCCGATTCGCCAGAATTTTATTGAGGATTTTTGCATCTAGGTTCATTAGAGATATTGGTCTGTAGTTTTCTTTCTTTGAAGTGTCTTTGTCTGGTTTAGGTATCAGGGTGATGTTGGCCTCATAGAATGAATTTGGAAGTTCTCCCTCCTTTTCTATTTCCTGAAGTAGCTTGAAAAGTATTGGTATTAGTTCTTCTTTAAAGGTTTTGTAAAATTCTGCTGTATACCCATCCGGACCTGGGCTTTTCTTAGTTGGTAGTCTTTTTATGGTTTCTTCTATTTCCTCAATTGATATTGGTCTGTTTAGGTTTTCTATATCCTCCTGACTCAATCTGGGCAGATCATGTGACTTAAGAAATTTATCTATGCCTTCACTATCTTCTAATTTATTGGAGTATAAGGATTCAAAATAGTTTTTGATTATCTTCTGTATTTCTGAAGTGTCTGTTGTGATATTGCCTTTTTCATCCCGTATGCTAGTAATTTGAGTTCTCTCTCTTCTTCTCTTCGCTAGCATCGCTAAGGGTCTGTCGATTTTGTTTATTTTTTCAAAGAACCAACTTTTAGTTTTGTCAATTTTTTCAATTGTTTCTTTTGTTTCGATTTCATTAATTTCAGCTCTGATTTTAATTATTTCTTGCCTTCTACTTCTTTTGCTGTTGTTTTGCTCTTCTTTTTCAAGGATTTTGAGATGAAGTATGAGATCATTTATTTGTTGGTTTTTTCTTTTTTTAAGGAATGAACTCCAAGCAAAGAATTTTCCTCTTAGAACTGCTTTCAATGTGTCCCATAGATTCCGATATGTTGTGTCAGTGTTTTCATTTATCTCTAAGAATTTTTTAATTTCCTCCTTGATGTCTTCTATAACCCATTGATCATTCAGTAACCTATTGTTCATTCTCCAATTGATGTATGCTTTTTCCTTCCTTCTTTTATCGTTGATTTTCAGTTTCATTCCATTATGATCAGATAAGATGCATGGTATTATCTCTACTCCTTTATATTGTCTAAGAGTTGCCCTGTGACATAATATATGATCTATTTTTGAGAAGGATCCATGTGCTGCTGAGAAAAAAGTGTAACTGCTTGATGTTGGGTGGTATACTCTATATATGTCAATTAGGTCTAGGTTATTAATAGTGTTATTGAGTTCTATAGTTTCCTTATTCAACTTTTGTTTGGAAGATCTGTCCAGTGGCGAGAGAGGTGTGTTGAAGTCTCCCATGATTATGGTGTGGTGGTCTATTAGACTCTTGAACTTGAGAAGAGTTTGTTTGACGAACATAGCTGCACCATTGTTTGGGGCATAAATATTTATGATTGTTATGTCTTGTTGGTGTATGGTTCCCTTAAGCAGTATGTAGTGTCCCTCTTTATCTCTTTTGATTAACTTTGGCTTGAAATCTATTTTATTTGATATGAGTATGGACACGCCTGCTTGTTTCCGAAGTCCATATGAGTGATATGATTTTTCCCAACCTTTCACCTTCAGCCTATGTATGTCTTTTCCTATCAAATGCGTCTCCTGTAGGCAGCATATTGTTGGGTCTCTTTTTGTGATCCATTCTACTAGCCTGTGTCTCTTACTTGGTGAGTTTAAGCCATTAACATTTAGGGTTATTATTGAGATATGGGTTGTTCTTCCAGCCATATTTGTTTATTTCTGTTACTAAACATTGTTTGTTTTCCTCTTTGATTATTCCCCCCCCCCTTTACTGTCCTACCTCCCACTGTTGGTTTTCATTGTTATTTTCCATTTCCTCTTCCTGTAATGCTTTGGCGAGGATGTTTTGAAGAGATGGTTTTCTATCTGCGAATTCTTTAAACTTTTGTTTATCGTGGAAGGTTTTAATTTCATCCTCCATCCTGAAGCTTAATTTCGCTGGATAAACAATTCTTGGTTGGAACCCATTTTCTTTCAGTGTTTGAAATATGTTATTCCAGGATCTTCTAGCTTTCAGAGTCTGTGTTGAAAGATCAGCTGTTATCCTGATTGGCTTACCCCTAAATGTAATCTGCTTCCTTTCTCTTGTAGCTTTTAAAATTCTCTCCTTATTCTGTATGTTGGGCATCTTCATTATAATGTGTCTAGGTGTGGATCTCTTATGATTTTGCACATTCGGCGTCCTGTAGGCTTCTAGGATTTGGGATTCTGTCTCATTCTTCAAGTCTGGGAAGTTTTCTCGTATTATTTCATTGAATAGACTGCTCATTCCTTTGGTTTGGAGCTCTGTACCTTCCTGTATCCCAATGACTCTTAAGTTTGGTCTCTTAATGTTATCCCATATTTCTTGGATGTTCTGCTCATGGTTTCTTAACAGTCTTGCTGAGCTGCCTATGTTCTTTTCCAGTTGAAATACTTTGTCTTCATTGTCTGATGTTCTATCTTCTAAGTGTTCTACTCTGCTGGTAGTATTCTCCATTGAGTTTTTAAGTTGGTTTATTGCTTCCTGCATTTCTAGGATTTCTGATTGCTTGTTTTTTATAACCTCTATCTCCCTGTATAGTTGATCCTTTGCTTCCTGGATTTGTTTGCGTAATTCATTGTCGAAGTGATCTTTCATTGTCTGATTTTGCTGTTTAATGTCTTCCTTGATACTCCAGATCATCTGAAGCATGTATATCCTGAATTCTTTATCTGACATTCCATCTGCTACAGCTGTTACCTCTTCTAAAGTTGCGTTGACCTGCATTGCTTGTGGTCCTTTCTTTCCTTGTCTTTTCATACTGCTTGCGTATCTTTCCTGCAGGTGCGGGCGGCGGCTCTGCTCTCTCCTTATTCCAATTGGGGTGTCGTGGCTACCACGCCAGCAGGTCACTGGGCCTGTTCTGGGAGCTGGTGGCGGCTCTGTTCTGCCCCTACTCCAATTGGGGTGACGAGTGTACCACGCCGGCAGGCCACTGGGCCTGATCCACCGGTCGGTTGCAGGTTTGCCTACCCTGCAGGCGCGGGCAGCAGCTCTACTCTGCCCCTACTCCAAATGGGGTGACGTGTCTGTCGTACCGGCAGGCCACTGGGCCTGTCCCGCTGGTCGGTCGCAGATCTGCCCACCTTTCGGGCACGGGTGGAGGCTCTGCTCTGCCCCTACTCCAATTGGGGTGTCGTGACTACCCCGCCTGCAGGACGCTGGGCCTGTTCCTGGCAAGGGAGGCGACTCTGCTCTGTCACTACTCCAATTAGGGTGGTGTTTGTACCACGCCGGCAGGCTCCTGGGCCTGATCCGCCGGTCTGTTGTAGGTCTGCCTACCTTGAAGGCGCGGGCGGCGGATATGCCCTGCCCCTCCTACCACGCCTGTGGACCCCTGGGCCTGATCTGCAGGTTGATCACTGGTCTGCTCACCCTGCGGGCACGGGTGGCAGTTCCGCTCCGCCCCCACACCAATTGGGGTCACGTGACCACCACACCGGCAGGGCCTGATCCGGGCGTGGGAGAAGGATCTGCTCTGCCCCTACTCCAATTGGGGTGACGTGTGTACCACACTGGCAGGCCACTGGGCCTGACCCGCCAGGCTGTCACAGGTCTGTTTACCTTGCAAGCGCGAACGGCGGCTCTGCCCTGCCCCTCCTACCCTGCCCATGTACTACTGGGTCGTGGGTCTGCCCACCTGGCGGGTGTGGGTGGCGGCTCCGCTCCGCCCCCTCTCCAATTGGGGTCACGCAGTCACCACGCTGGCGAGCCGCTGGGCCTGCTCCGGGGGCTGGCGGCGGCCCGGCTCCTTCCCTCTGGCTCGAGGACAAATTGAGGAGACTCGGGTGACTGAGCCTCACCCCCCTTACCAGGAGACCAACTGTTTATGTCACCGCTGGTATTGATGAAGATCTCTCCTCCACCGATTTCTGCTGACATCAGATCTCTGCCATGTTGGTATCCCATGCGAATGGCAGCACTTCGTTCCCCCTGCCGGGCAACCCAAGCAACGGGTGAGTCCTGACCGGCCCTCAGCAGGACCCGGACCGAGACGCAGTTTCCGCGGGCTCCTAGACCCGGTCCAGGGAAGTTCCGGGAGCCGGAACTCGGCTGCTCCGTGCTCGGTGTAAGCTCCTATAAGTGTAAGCTCTAAGAAGCAGTCCCCGCGGGCTCAGTTCCGGGAGCCGGAATTCGGCCGCTTAGTGCTTGGTGTTTGCTCTGATAGTAGCAGGGTCCAAGAAGTAGCCTCCGCAGGCTCCGCAGCCCTGAGCCAGGGCGGTTCTGGGACGGTTCCGGGAGCCGGAACTCGGCCGCTCCGTGCTCGGTGTAAGCTCCTATAAGTGTCTCTTATTGTCTAATTTTTTGAGTTCTTTGTATACTCTGGATATTAGGGCTCTATCTGAAGTGTGAGGAGTAAAGATTTGTTCCCAGGGTGTAGGCTCCCTATTTACCTCTCTTATTGTTTCTTTTGCTGAGAAAAAACTTTTTAGTTTGAGTAAGTCCCATTTGTTGATTCTAGTTATTAGAACCCTAAAGAGAGAAATAGAAGAAGATCTTAGAAGATGGAAAAATATACCCTGTTCATGGATAGGCAGAACTAACATCATCAAAATGGCGATATTACCAAAAGTTCTCTATAGGTTTAATGCAATGCCAATCAAAATCCCAATGGCATTTCTTGTAGAAATAGAGAAAGCAATCATGAAATTCATATGGAAAAATAAAAGACCCAAAATAGCAAAAACAATGCTAAGCAGGAAGTGCGAATCAGGCGGTATAGCGATACCAGACTTCAAACTATACTACAGAGCAATAGTAACAAAAACAGCATGGTACTGGTACCAAAACAGGCGGGTGGACCAATGGTACAGAATAGAGGACACAGAAACCAATCCACAAAACTACAACTATCTTATATTTGATAAAGGGGCTAAAAGCATGCAATGGAGGAAGGATAGCATCTTCAACAAATGGTGCTGGGAAAACTGGAAATCCATATGCAACAAAATGAAACTGAATCCCTTTCTCTCGCCATGCACAAAAGTGAATTCAAAATGGATCAAGGAGCTTGATATCAAATCAGAGACGCGCCGTCTGATAGAAGAAAAAGTTGGCTACGATCTACAGTCGGTGGGGTCGGGCTCCAAATGCCCCACTGTTCTTGAGCCTGACTTTGAACCTGCGATTCTCCTGTTTCAGCCTCTGGAACTGCTGGGATTACTGGCGTGTGCCACTGCGCCCAGCTTGTGGATCTTTTTTGAAGAATAAATTCAGACTTTTTATGGCATTCTTTTGATTTACTTCGTCCAAGAAGACATGCTTAAATAGTTTATTTGTGTTCTGTTTTTCCCTTTTCCTAACTATGTTTTTCCCTTTTCCTAACTATGAATATATGCAATTAACATGTTTAACAAAAAATTATTCTGGTACATGAAGGTGAATTCAAAAAAAAATATTTGGAAAACAATTGTCCTTTTATGCATGCTATTAAATTTTTATCTTTTAATAATTAATTCAAATATTACCTGTTTTAAGAAGGTTTCTCTGGTCTTCTCAGCTAGATATTATCTTATCTCCTCCCCATTCTAATTTGTGTGCTCTCTGACAAATTGCAACTTTAGTTTCTATATGTTCAATTTTTTATATCTTAGCATACTTGAGTGTATTTTAATTAATTACCTAAACAAAGGAAGCCATGCAAAGTGGAATAAGATGTATTTAATAATTTAGTCACAGATACAATGTGTAGTTACAATTTTAACCTGCTACCTCTGTCTATATATGATTCTTTTCTATTACTTCTATTTAATCTCTATATTCTTAACAATGTAAACTCTAGCATTTTCCTATGGTATTTACTTGAGTATAGCTCAAGAATCCAACAATAGTAACTTTCAGGATATAATTTATATTTTTCTTATTTTATTTTCTGTATCTCTTTAATCATTATCTGGAGTTCTTAAATAGGTTATATAATAATATTGTTGATTGATTCTTTTGAATATTTGGGTGTTTTTATTGTTTTTGTTTACTTTTTATTCTGTTGTTTACTCTTTATTTTAGTCTGAGTGCCTCTAATATTTACAAAATTCAGGACCACCAGATCTGGGGCAAGGATGTGATTTACTGTCTGTTAATTTTATATGCTCCAAAAAATATTTTCTCTAAGTACACTTTAGAGATGTCTTTAATTCATAACTAATATATCCTGTTGGGATTCAAGGATACAAATCTCCCTCAAATAGCATGAAAAGCTTTATTTATTCTAAACACATTCTCTATGATTTTACAGAGGATTCACCATCTCTGCTGGTATTTTCAGAATAAAAACTTTAATCTTTTAAATTTGTTCTCACATGGCAGCTTCTTAAACATTTTTGTTGTTCTTCTTAAATTTAACTAACACAATCATATCTTTCCTAAGTGTTCAGGACTAGCTATTCATTTTCAAAGTGTGAATTAGACATAAATAATTAGATAGTCTCTGATTTATGGTATTTTAGGGGGCTGAAACCCTTTTAATCTTTCTGTGTAGAGCAACCCTTTAGAATGTGATCTTATTTTAATTAGGTAAAATTTAAAACTCAGTTCCTTAGCTAGCTATAGTAGCTGCACTTCAGAAATCATGCATAATTAATAAATACATTTTTTGATAGTGCAGGTACAGAATATTCACATCATAACAGAAAATTCAATGAGACAACCATAGTTTACAGTTTTATCTTTTATTTTTATAGCACCTTTCATAGAGACAATTTAACTCATTCAAACTTCTGAATAAGAACCAAGAAACTGTTTTACTGAAAAAAAATAATATTTCCCTTGTCATCTGTTTTGTAGTTGCAGCATTTCTTTGACTGTTATTCCCATTTTTCTGTAAGAATGTAAGCATTTTCTTAATGCCTCACAGCCCCAATTTTTCTCTTTATCACTGCTTTTCAGTAATTTGATTCTGATATATCTAGTATGGGTTTCTGTGCATTTATTCTTCTTGGGATTCATTGAGATTCTAGGATTTGTGAGATTATCATTTTTATCATATTTAGAAGATTTTTGGCTATTATGTTTTTGAATATTTTTCTGTTGGCTCCTCTGGGACTCCAGAGATATGTATATTAAATAGCTTGATACTGTTCACTGAGCTCTGAAGCCGTGTGTAGATTTTTTTTTTTCAGTGTTTTCTCTATATATTACATTTTGGTTATTCTCTATTCCCACAGCTTCAAATTTCCCTATCTATTCTGCAAAGCTTTGTCACCTGTTTATCTAGCCAGTGGTTTCTTTAAAGAATTCTTGTATACTTTAACTTTCATCTTTAAGTTCCATTTGATTCATTTATATATGTTTCATTTTTCTCTTGGTCACGGTCATATTTTTCAAGTGCCTAAGATCACTAGGCGGTTTTGATCCAGATTCTGGAGATGATGCATTTCATGTTGCTATTTTTTTTAATTATGCTTTTCTCTGATAGGCATTTTCATTGCTTTAGTTCCATCACTTGGTTTTGACATTTTGCTAGGACTGGCCTAAGGATCTTTTGTTACCAATAACTAAGGTCCACCAATTCTGATGTCTAAACTTGATGCTTCGGAAGTCAGTTTAGACCTTCCACTTTTGCTGGTAGGAACTTCAATAATTCTCAGCCGTTTTGGATCTTGAAATTCATTGGTTCACAGCTTTACAATATCTTTATATCCAGCCACATGGAATTTAACCCTTTGTATGCATGTCAGAGTTCAGCATTGATTCAAGGGACAGCCTGAATCAGATTTCTGTAGTTCTTTTTCTGCATGGCTCTCTTTTCTCATAAAAACTGCCTCACAGTGATAGGGATATTAGTTTAGTTCCTAGAATGCTTGCCTGGCATAC
Source organism: Marmota monax (assembly GCF_021218885.2). Classification (NCBI taxonomy): domain Eukaryota; kingdom Metazoa; phylum Chordata; class Mammalia; order Rodentia; family Sciuridae; genus Marmota; species Marmota monax. Next base: position 100,220 of record NW_026693552.1, read on the forward strand.
AATCAATGCTAGGGTTCAGTTTTCAGTAACAAACACACACACACACACACACACACACACTGCCCCACTTCCTCAGATACTCTGTGCTCTATTCTCCATCTCCTCATCTCATGTCAGTGTCTCTACTTGCAAAACTTCCCCCCACCCTTTTGTATGCCTCCAAGATCTGAAACATGCTTTCCAGGCAGAAAACTGGGGCTATCCTAGGACTTAATTTATTTTCTCTTAGATGTCTTAGCTTTTCACTGCTTGTGGTTTAATGTCTGAAAAACAGTTGCTTCATCTGTGTTTACCTGGTTTTCTAATTGTGTGAATCAGGAGGTTTAATTAAGTCCCTGTTATTTTATCATGACGGACAGTGGAAGTCCTTCCTCAATTGATTGAAAATGCATGTTACAGAAATGTACAAACCAAACACTAGACTAATAATCAAGTAATGGTACATTAGAAACTAACTTGAGTCTTGATTTTAAAGAATGTTGAAGTAATAACACATGACACCACAAAATAATTCCTTCATTATCATGAATGCTGATAGAAACTGGCAATTGAGTATTTGTGAGAGAGATTAGATGCATATAGATTTTAGGGTACTTTGTAGTCATTAATTACAATTATACAACTGACAGTTGGGAGTTTGCCATGAGGGTCACCCCATGTGGTAAACAGATGGTGTCAAAGATCACATGTTGACATTTACAGTGAGAACTCAGAGTCCAAATGTACCTTCCTATTAAATTTGACTGAGGACCACTGTCAAATACAGACCTCGGGGCTCTATAGACCATGGGTCTGATGTAATCCAACATTTCTTGTGTTTGCATCTTACCCAATATACCGCTGTCCAGAAAATAAAATGTCAAACATAAAAAATATTCACAATAGCAAATAACAATAATATTTCTAAAAATATTTATCACATGTAAGCAAAAAGAAAATAATATGACATCCATGGATCATATTACTGACTTTGGCCTGTTCTGGTAAGAAATGGAACCTAACACTAGATTATGTGAAAAAGCTAACATTGTTATATACACATACTTTTATTTGTTTTTTTATTTCAGTTGATTCTGAGATTATTTGTCTTGAGATATACAATAGCTCAGATGACAGGATTTTAAAAAAATTATGACCTCTCCTTTTTTTAATCCTAGTTTGAGTAATTTATAAGGGAGCCAGTTAAATATATCTAAGGTGAAACAATACAAGGCAACATTATATTCTTCGTTTCTAAAGATGTCTTAATTTTTATGTAAATGATTTAACACTTTGTTTATTAAACTGACCTTCATTATAAAGACAAATGCATAATGTTGAGGGTCCCATTGGAAGTAAAGCCTTAATAACCACATAAGTAATAATTAACAGTTTTATCCAAAATACTTTTATGTTACTTGGTTATTTTTAATTTAGGAGTATCTGATTTAAATGCATGTGGGATAGATTTTCAGATACCAATTTACATGTGTTTAAGACTTCTACCACCTTAATACTTAATTTAGAAATGTCATTTTAAATGGTTCTTAAAAATCAAATGCATTTATTATTTTTAAGAATCCTCATATAAATATGGATTTGTTGCTGACAAAATGTATCAATTAGCCAATGTTCAACAAGGATCATCAATGTCAGTGAGTGTGTTTGTCAACATTTCAGTTTCACCATAAGAGTTTCTTTAAATAAATAGGTACTATAGAAGATGATGTCTGGCAGAATATATGTGTTTAATAAGTATAGGTATTAGGTGAGTTTTTAAGTCCTTAAAACTAAATCCGTAAGTTCTGGAGTACTTAGAAATAAAAGTTTCATTAGGTTGGAGTAAGCACAATTAAGCATTCTCCCAAGCTCAGAAAAAAATTTAAAAAAAATACTAGCAGTCCTTAGGCCTCTTATTAAAGGGATAAAAAAATTAGATTGAAAATAAAATTTCAATAGTTTTATCAATTCTACTAATTTTTGGGTTATTGATGAACACTGACTATACATGCTTTTTTAAAAAATTGACATTTCCTATTGGTTCAGTTAAATAACATGTACAGAATTAATTCTAATTAAATCTCTTACCCTCAAGATTATGTTTTCCTTATGTTAAATTTTCTAATTTAACTTCTGATTTTAATACCTTCTTTTTTTCTTTTCCACAGCCTTTAATTGAATTAACTGTTGGTTTCTGATAATAGGTTTCTGATATTCAAATAGATAACATGTATACCTGTTATAGAAAATGGAGAAATAAAAATGCATGTTCTCCAAGACTAACTGAGGTTACATTGCTATGTTAGATATTTCATCAAACTTTATTCGTGTTGTATTTTCTTTTCTGTTCACATAAAAAAGGCAATTTATTCCTCAAATGTTATTTTGCAAAAATGGGCTTACTTAAAAAATTATAAAAAATTCTATGAAATGTTCAGTCTTTATTTGGAAATGAATTTTGGATAAATGAATCAGGAATTTATTCAAAACATTATGTTAAGTATTTTTCCCTGCATTTAGCCATGCAATGTATAATTTTTATATTACTAATTTTTTTTCTCAAGAAAATCAGTAAAACTTTGGGATTTGAGTTCTCCTGAGTATAATATTGAAGAGCTAAAAAAAAGCCAGTGATGCCTAGGAACCTAATTATTTACTTTCTGACTGTGTTATTTTGTTTCTTTGTTTGTTTAAGGATTAAAACAAGGTGAGCCAACCATGACTGGCAAAACACAGACCAGCAATGTCACCAACAAGAATGACCCCAAGTCCATCAATTCCCGTGTTTTCATTGGCAATTTAAACACAGCCATTGTCAAGAAAGTTGACATTGAAGCCATTTTTTCAAAATATGGGAAAATAGTCGGATGCTCCGTTCACAAAGGTTATGCATTTGTACAGTACATGAGTGAGCGGCACGCAAGAGCTGCCGTGGCTGGGGAGAATGCCAGGATCATCGCGGGTCAACCGCTCGGTAAGCCATGTTCCCTTTCAGATTGCATAGTAGGTTTTCTCTGCACGCATCTGCATATGGTTTTGTCTTTGCAAAGCCAGCATCACTGTAATATCTTTTTCTTCATTAGCCAATTATAGTGCTTGAGTATTTATAGGTATGTTGGTTCCTTTTGCATGTAGGTATCATGTTTTGCATGCAAATTTATAAACTTGAGATCAAGGCTGCTTTGTAATATGTGTTACTTTGACCAATGTTAACAGAATATGGCAAATAATAAATTTGCATCACATGTAACTTTATTTTCCTTGAAAAGGTGTGTATTTTCCAGGTAACAGTAAACTAAGCAAAACTTTGCTTATTATAGTGTTTGCTCAGAGAAGCTAATTATTTTCTTTATTTCCAATTTTTATTTTTGGTAAGGAAGAAGTAAAAATATACTAAAAGGAAGCAAACCTTGTAGAAGAGAAAAAGGCATTTAACTTGCCACTCTTAGAGATTTAGAAATCTTGTGTATCACACCTGTTCAATCATGTGTAATAATCAGATATGCTCCTGATGTCCAAGGAATAACATTGTATTTTTTCAGAGAGAAAAATATACTCTGAAGTAAAATTCAAAGACAGGAGAAAATGTTTTTCAGTTAATGTATAGGTAACAAGTAAAAATTAGATAATATTTAGGTGTCTCCCTACATGTGGAAAAATACAATCAATATGTCAATGATTCCCTATACATCTCTTTTCCTGCCCAGACTTGTATCTCAGACTGATTATTACACAACATCTACTCTTGACATCCAACAGGCACCTCAGAACAAACTCCTGATTTTCTACACCCTACTCTTTCCAAGCCTAAACTTTTCTCTCACAATAAGTGGAACACTTATTAATTCATTACTCAAATAAAAATCTAAGTTTCAACCCTGATTCATCCCTTCCCTTTACATTCTAAATATAATCCATCATCAAATTTGCTTGCCAATATATTCTAAACCCAGTCGCCTTCTAAATCTGCCCTGAAGGCCAGCTCATGCAGGCCTCCATCTTACATCAGTGGACTATGGTGAGAATCCCCTAGATTTTCTCTTTCCACTCTTGACATTGTCTTTTAAAAACACCAATTAGATTATGCCTGTTTCTAGATTTCTAAGGCCTTATCACATAGAATAAAAGGTACATTCTGTATTGTGCCTACAATGCCCTACCATTACATCCCCAATCTCCTCTCTGCCTTCCTGTGCCATTCTACTAAGACTATCCACCTGGATGTGCCTCAAGCCTTTCAGTTTGTTCCTATTTCAGTGGCTTTGGACTTGCTAGTTCCTCCATTGGATATTTGCTCCCTGATTCACTGTATGTTGTGCTCAAAATTTACCTCCAAAGACAGGCTATTCCTGACTAGCCTACCTAAATAAAGTAGTCTTCTGACCCCTAGCATTCACTGTATATGCTGTGATTCAGCTTCCCATCCTTCATAGCCTTCATTAGTATATGATTATAAGTTTTAATTTTTATATTACCTCAGTCCCGTTCATACACATAAAGCCAAAGGACCATATGAAATAAATGAAAGTATTGAGACACCAAGTATGAAGAGTGTTAAAAAATATTATGAGCATTATCAAATTTATAAGATACTTAAGAAAAATGTTTCAGAAGGCATGGAATTCAGAAAAATGTGAAGTAAGTCTAAGATAATAGTTTTTGAGAAAAAATACAAAAGATATTTTATTAAAGTGGCTGCTATTGTAAACTCAAAAGTAATCATTGCAAGAATATATTTTTTATTTACCTTATTCTTGTTGAGTTTTCCCATATCTTAAAGAAAGGTAATGCTTTTCACTAGTCAGTTTTTCATTTTTCTCTTTGTTTTCCATAATGTCTCCATATTGCTTAATTACCTTCATACTCTGACCTTTCTGTTTTTTCTAAGTTGAAATTCCTATTTCAAAGCCACATTTCAACCAATTTCATTGAAAATCCCACTTATTGTTCGTACCCTGATTGTTATGAACTAGCAGATACTTGTGGAAATGTATTTAGCTATTTCTGATTAAATAATAATAATAATAATTTGCCAAAAATTTTTAAATGACAAATCTTATTAGTTGCTATTTTGATGCTGTAAGTAAAGGGGCCACTGAAATATCATCAGCAGGTGAATGCTATGTGGAAATGTCTTAGTTAAAGGAAAACCCAGAAGTTTGTTGGACAAATTAGTATGATTGATAAAAACTATACACAGGCACGTGTGTTGATAGTCCACTCAAAGTGATCAAGTTTCAAATTAAGAAGATAAAAGAGAGGAAAAAGTAGGAAAAGCAGGTAAGATGCATAAAACTATAACTAGTTGGCATAGTGGGTGAAAAAGAGAAAGAATTAAACATGAGGTTCATATTTCTGGTTTCAGCCCTGCTAGTCTCTAGGATGGGTAGTCTTAATAATTCTCTAAGCTGATGCAGAATGATTTTTAAGGGAAAGGGGTTTGGTATAATAAGTTCATGAGTGAATGTACGCTGTTAAGGTTAATGGGCAGGCCTGAGAGTATCCACGTATGTTAGCAAAATCTTATATTCACAGACCCAAAACTAAATGGACAGATTTGGACTAAGGATATATTATGAGTCGACACAAGTAGTGTTAAAGCTCAGAAAATGATAAACTCACCAAAGTGGAGCAGACAGAGTGAGAAGAGACCAGTAGCTAATAATGAATCTGTGGAGAAATCTTTGGTTCCCTGAAAAGAATGAATCTGACATAACTTTTTTATGTTCATATATGACATGACAGTGAAACTCCATATTATGTATAACCACAAGAATGGGATCCTAATTAGAATAAGTTATACTCCATGTATGTATTATATGTCAAAATACATTCTACCGTCATTTATATCTTGAACAAATTTTTTAAAAAAGAGAAAAACATTTCTGATGAACTATCTGCAAAGATCTGAATCAAAACTGTCTTCAGAGGTTGTGCACGCACGCTTGCAGGGACTGCTCCCAGGGTCTGTCCTTGCTTCTTGTCTTCCTGTTGTTGCTTTCAGCCAGTGTCTGCTATCCACCTGCAAAAGATAAAAGGAAACTCGAAAATGACTTGTACTATCTATTTTTTCATAGGAGAGGTCACACAAAGTATCCTTTAAACAAAAGCATCATGTAGAGGTTAGAGACTAAATTTAGATCTGTGCCAAATTTTATGTATCCACTAATTACACAGGCTTGATTGCACTTGTTCTAGAAATAAACATTCCTAATATCTTTATTTTCAGATTATTTCACTGTTACAATTGTAAGTTTGCAAAAGACACAATTTATGAACTTTAGAAATTATCTATTAATGGTGGAAGGAACAGAGCACCCAGAAAATTTATCTGTAGAAATCATTCGTATTTTATAACCTGTAAACAGGTCCCTGTCTTTACTTAGCAAAGTCTGGTTAAGAAAAAGAATGCAGAAGATAGAAAATGAGGTTAATTTCATTCACATTTGAAAAGTCTTGCAAATATGGATGGAATTTCAGGTAGGAGCAAATTTAATAAGGATTGTTAATTTTAAAGTAAATGTGGTACATACACTATTAATCCCAATGCTGAAGGAAGTAATGGAGGTAATTTTGTAAAGAAGAAAATGGTGGAGAGAGATACTCAGCACCTCTTATAACAAATGCTTGTGATGACCTATCAGGAATGTCTTCAGAGTAATGAATGTGCAATGTATCCTTATCGCCAACTACCATTTGTATCCACTGAAGTTATCAAAATACAAATTCTATCATGTCACCCTCTGATTAAAATTTTCAGGGACTTATCATTGTACTCATAAAAAAGACTGAGACCTTTGCTGTGGCCTGCGACACGACATTGTCTCTTGGTCATCTGCAGATTCCCATCACAGATCACAGTTTTGCTCAGCATCCCATCTAAATTGATGTCTTTCAGTTCCATGACGAGTGCAAGTTCTTACCCTGAACAGGGCCTTTGCACATCTGTTTTGACTGCCTGGAATGTCCTTCCCTACCAAGCTCCAGACCACCTTACTTTGCTTCCCTATTTCTTCATTCCCTTTACCTAGTTATTCATTCTTCAGATCTTGAGCTAATGTTCATTACATTAGGTAAATCTACTTTGCTTGCTCAAGTCTTGTTGAAACATTTTACTTCCCTTTCTTGCAGGTATGTTCTTTTCAATTGTGTTTTTATAGTTATCATTTTGTAATTGATATTGTGAACTCTTTCCCTCTAAGCTGTAAATTCTATGAGGGTGTGTGTGTGTGTGTGTGTGTGTGTGTGTGTGGTTAATTCTTAGCTTCTAGCTGAGTATTCACACTTCCTTGGTAAATGTTCAGTAAATAGATGCTGGACCAATTGGCTGGGTAGGTGGTTATTGTTGGAACGAATGGACTTTACTAAAAATGTTTTTCCTCTCCTTGAAAAGTACACCACAAGAAGAAAAAACAAAAAGGGAGAGGAATAAAACAATAAGGAGGAAGAAAAGGAGGAGAATGGGGCACTTGCAAGCTCCCTGGATGGCTAGAGTTGGGGTTGTTGCTAGGAGAAGGCACAAATCTCTTTGATGTAGGATTAGTTATTCAGAACCTCAAAAGCCAAACTATTTATTAGGCTTATTTCATTTTTTTTTTCTAAGTAGAATCCAGTCCTAAATATGCATCAAATATAAACTCATCTTTATTTTATTCAAAAGTTAGAGTGAATGACATATTGGTTTAAAGAAAGATTTTTATTCACAGACAACTTCCTACACATTTCCTAAAATGTTGTTCTTTCATAATTTGAGTCATAACTGGATATTTACATTGTCAAAGCTGTTTCATGAAATCTCTTTCATGCATATGTTATCTTCTTCGTTTTTTTCATTGCTGAGAGGTGACTAATATGAATATTTACACCCATTCTTCCAGGTAGGAGCTTAAATGAACTTGCCCTCTATCACACAAATGGTAGTACAAAAAATTCAAACTCACCTTGGCTAACCCTCATTGTTTTTGCTATTTATCCTTATTGATAATTCATTCCATATCCTACACTTTATCATCCAAACAGTGATGATTTTGAGAATGGAAAGGATTGCTATGATGTGGAGACAGGCTTAAATTATGATCACCCTGGATGAATGGGAAGGTATGGTCACTTTCATTATCTATTGCTTTGTACTTAAACAAGACTTGTCAACTTATTTGTTCTTTCTCATAGGACAAATATTGTATAATATATTAACTATGCCAACTTCCTTATCAGAGAAACTCGCATTTGAGTAGTTAACACACACACACACACACACACAAATGCATTTTATCTTCACATAAAATGTAGTCAGTGTCCAGCAGAGGAGAAAGAGTAGAGGGGGAGACTTAGTTCTTGAACTTCTGGACACCAGCCATAGGGAGCTCCAACATTTTTCAGTGTGTGGCTCCCATGGTCTCCTTGGGAAAAACATCCAACCAGCAGCTGGATTAAAGACAAAGGAAAGACAGTGGTCTGATTCTTTTGCAATTCAAGCTAGAAATTAGTGCCCATTCTATCTGCTCACATTCCATCAACCTCACCTAGCCACAGCAGGAGGAGACAGCCACTTCCTGTGGAATAGTATGTCTTTGTTAAACAGTTTCTCTACTCTGTGCCATTCACTGAGAATTGGTTTTTTCACCTGTATAATTGAAATAGTTGTCCTTAGTTCATAAAGTATAGTGCAGAATTGATACGTTTATAAAGAACTAAAGTCTTACCTGCATATAGTACATGCCATGTGGTAAAATTTTGTACATGGAGATGTCAGCTTCAGATGTTATCTTAATGATAAGGAAAATCTTCTCTATTTTTTTTGACTGTGCCATTCTATACTTTAAATAGATGGTTTAAGCTGTAACTGCTGAAAATAAGACAGCAGTGTAGATGATTAGATGATGGGTGCTGACTATTCAGAGGAGGAAAGATTTAAAATTGCTACTAAGAGGGTGAGCAGGAATGAAAAAGTAATTCCAGGTAGATGAAGCTTTATCCTTAGAGTCCTAATTCAGGCAGACAGAAATGGAAAAAGCCCTGGGGATGAAGAAGCCAACTTATGGAAAATAATGGAGGGAAGGAAGATTGATGCCAAGCTGTGAAGGGTCTTGAATGGCATTCTGTTGAGTCCAAGTATGGAGAAATGCTTATGATATTGTGTATATACAGTACAACACAGATTGGCTTCAAAGGAACACTGGACATTGGTTGAATATTCTTTGACTTATTGTTATGTTCTTCATTATGTAAGGTATCTTTTGTACATATAACATTTCTTCTACTGAGATTACAAATTCACTCATTCATTTATCAAACAATTATTAATTTTTTTTCAGCCTAGGTACATCAGCATACATAAACTCTCTGAGATTAAAGATTACACTCATATTTAGTCCAGTGTTACAAGCTATTTGCTCAGTCTTCTATGTTTATTTATTTGTGTGTTTCTGTAATTTAATTACTTGTTGTCAAGTAGCGTGGTGCCTACAGTTTGAAATTCAGGGGAACTGTATGTAGCAATACATGTCTTTAGTGCAGTATTTCTCAACTTCTGCAATGTTGACATTTGGGGCTTTTATTTTGGAAGCCTTCCCTGTGCATTATAAGATGTTTAGAAGCATCCCTGCCTTCCACTGGCAGATACTAGTAACATTCCTTCCAAGTAGTGACAGGTAAAACTGTATCTAGGTATTACAAAATGACTCCCAAGCAGTAGAATTGCCATCAGTGAAGAATCACTGTTTTAGACTAACTAATCATACCAAAATAACAAAATACAATTCATTTATTTCAGGAAATGTTCCAGCAGTTTTAGTCAAAATAATCTATATGAAAATCATGCTTTGTAATTTTGACAATAACTCACCATTTATATGGGTAGATCTTTTCCAGTTGAAAAAAAATGAAGTTCAGTGGAAGGAAGCACCTTAGAGAAATTATAATGTATTTGTGACCATAGCCTACTACTGTATCACCAGTTTGCTTTAACCTTTAAAAACACAAATACCAGAAACAAGTTGATCCCCCTCTACAGTCCACATGTTTATTGCATTTACTGACATTAAATTTTAAAAATGAATTTTAAAAGGTCCTTTTCTTCTTCACATATTTAACGTACTGCTTTTTAGGAGGCTTTTTTTCTCTCATTAATTCTCTCCATTGGATCATGTCCAAACAGCATCAGAAATCATGAAGGAAAAGAAAGCCTTGTGAAAGCACTAAGTGAAAAGCAGTGAGTTCTGAGATGACTCACTTTGTTGATCTTTAAATCAACACGATTTGACTAGAGCATGCAAAGCTTGTTAAAACAAAGTAGGAGTTGTGATGTCCCTTGCTGATATCCTAACAAATGCCTCCCTTCTACCATTGCATCTATCCTATTCGGTTTGGGCACTTATTATTCTTCTGCATATACCCTCAGGTACGAATTAGATGCAGAGTCTGAACATCCAGAGAGGACAGATTGACAGAGGGCCTGGGGTGAAGTGACAGTACACATAATCATTTTCGACAATGTATTCTATGGCAGAGGCCCTTAAGAAGCATACAAACCTAGTGGGGATTTCTAAGTCATGTAAATCTTGTAGAAAACATCTAAAGAATGCTTCAGGTAAAAAGAACACTTAGCACAACACCCTTATATAACTCCATTACCATTTGGACTGATGAAAGACAAGAAAAAAAATGTTATCTTTGCCCTCGTGACCAAAGAACATATTGTCAAAATACTTTTCTCAACTTGATATCTCACAAAGCTTCCACTTGCCAGGATGTAAGTCAAAAGTTTATCCTTTAGCTAATTTGAACATTGTCAGCAATATGCATAAGAAAATATTTTAATTAGTACATCTTTGAATTTTTTAAATAGTCTTTAAATTATTCAGCATTCTTTCTTTCTTCACTAAGGGAATGTCTGATGTCTAATCTGTATGCTTTGAACATCCAATTTTCCAACAAATTTTATATTATACAGACATTCAAAATGGTCATCAATTGAAAAATACTATGTGTATGCTATATATATATATACATATATATATATACACACGCATATATATTTAAAAACCCATTCACAAGGTTATGAAGGGTCCTGAATAGTGTACAAATGAGTATAATTTACAATAAGATGTTATTCAATACAATTTACTTTGTTTCCTTTATTCTGTGAAATAATATAAATACCTGGCCATTTGAAATCAGTAGTTTGTAGTAAAATCATTTTTTATTTATATATAATTTTTCCTCATCAGCCTTCTTAAAGAAAATTAAGATACATCTTGTTGCATTTTAAAAAAAATGATCTTTCCAACATTCTTCATGGAAACTAGATACTGGATTTAGTAAATCTCGTTTTACAAATAAGTAAATCTAAAATACTGAATGTTAAAGAGAGCATGTTTTCATGAAGACAAGTCTCAGAACTTCCTGCTACTATTTTCAAAATTACTATGTTACCCTTAATTGTACTGTCCAAAGTATACATAAAATATCTGGTAATTAATTAAAAAGTCTTTATCCTCATCCTTCACTGTCACCAGTTAATAAGCATTAAAAACAATATTCTGTGGGCTATAAAGTACAACATGCATTTCAAGTTTTCAGTAATTAAACAGAGCTACTTAAAATGCCATAAACAAATGCTAATTAGCAAACTTCTACGATGGACTGAATTATGGAACTGACGGTCTGTCAGCTAGGAAAATACATGGCCCCACATAGGATGGAAGGCCTGGGAGATTTGCTGAATGCTTCTGAAATTGGTTTTTTGACTCAATCACCGAACCTAAGTTAGTGAAAACAGTGGGTAGAGACTAATTTCTTCAGCATCACTGGAAGCACCTGAACGTCATTTGGAAGAGTCTTTTTAAATATTTCTGACTTACTTGTTATTTGATCCCTGTAACAGCTGGACAAAATAATAAGTAAAATACAAAACCCAAAGCTGTCCTTTAATCCTGGGGATAAAATGTTTGAAAATCACTTGTGAACTGATTTCACAATGCTTTCCTACCGCAAACATTGATTCTTTCAACACTACACGTAGAGTTGTATTAGCTGCTTACCAACACATATCAAGATCCAAAAGGGACTCAGAAACACACTGCCCCTACCAATATAAAATATAAAGTAAAATGATAATCACGACTCTTAGAGGATATTTTGATTCTGAAGTAATATGTCTATTCATGAAAATAACATGCAAATAAAGATCAAAAAAGATATTTAATAAATATGTAATGAAGATCAAGTACCCTAAAAGGATAAAGGGTTTTAAGTTTATTTGAGGAAGACTTATCAGGGCAATTGTGGAATAAAATGTGTACCTATGAAGCAATATACAATAGGAATTGGAAAATTCAAAATAAGATATATGAAATACACAATATCAAGTGCTAACTACAGGAATTTTAGAAAGGGATACAGTGTTGTAAATTTGTTTAAAGAAGTTCATTTACAAAATGTAGACTTGAATTTAACTGTTCATTTATTTAAAGTAAGGACCAAACTTTTGAATATTGATTTCTTAGAAAATGCTTAGATGCTGTAATTCTTCAGTTATTTGAAGTTAAACTAAAACACAGAATTGAAATTTTAGCTTTCAATGTTTATGGAAGATGGAGGTTTAGAGTGCTCTGTTAGAGTCCCAGTTCTCCAAGTATCAGCCCTGTTACTGTGGGTGACTTACTAAAGGTCTCAGTGTTTGTAAAGTGGAGATAATGCAATAGATTTTTAGTTTCCTGGAGGTGTCTATTCTGTGTAAGATTGTATACTCTCTGTGGTCTGATCTCCTTGTTTATGAGGAGGGAATGGGCCTAGGTGATCTCTAAGTTCCCAAAGATACCTCACAACTATTATGGCTTGTGTTTTTCTGCCTGCTCAAGAAATCTTCACCTGCTCTATGGCCATTGAAGACATACTTCTTTGTTTCTGCCTAAGGAATTTTTGTTTTGTTTTATACTTTACATTTAGTTTTTAATACCCTTGGAATTGACTTTTGTGTGGTACATGATGGTGACCAAGATTGCTTTATTTCCACATGAATATCAATTAATTCCACATGCTTTTATAGAGAAATTATATATTTTTTTTCCCACTGCCCAGAAACGTCAGTTTGGTCATGATCCAGGAAGATATAGAGACAGAAAGATATACACACATACACCTATATGCATATATCTTAGATTAGAAATAAATAAATATGTGTATATATATATGTGTGTGTGTGTATATATATGGAAGAAATATGTTGTAAAAAGTACTGATACTACCATAAATGGTGCCATTTTGGACATATCATTCCCTAAATGGTCGTTATGGGTATTACTAATGTAGTTTTTGATCTTCTAAGTTCATGTATTAATTTTAACAATTTATTTTGGATATCTTTGAATATTCTATGTGCATAACAGTGTATCTTGCAAATATATTTTGCTTCTTATATTTCTCTATACACATTCTTGGTCTATTTCATTTGCCAAGTACCTCCAGCTTAATATCAAAGAGCCATAGTTGTAGTGGGTCTCTTTCTCATTACATGAGAAAACTGCCTGTATTTTACTTAAACAACTGTGCATAGAACTTTTTTGTTTTTGGAAACTCTATCTCCTGTTAAGGAAGTTTTACTCCACTCTAGTTAGCTAAACCATTTCTATAATGAAAGTGCACTGAGTTTTATTAAATACTTTCCTCATATTCATTGAAAGAGTTTTTATTTTCCTCTTAATTCTATTGAGGTGCTGGCTTAAAATGATTGATTTTGAATGTTAAATAAGTTTTACATGCCTGGAATCAACCTGACATTATAATAAAGGTTATTTATTATTAAGTGTTCTTGATAAGACTTTATCCTATAGTTTTTTTTTCATATTATGTCATTGCTGGTATTGCATTGGAGAAAGTACTAGCCTAATAAAACAAATTTGAAAATGTTTCTTTTTTATTCCTCTTCTGAGGAACAATTTGCATATGATTACTGCTATTTTTTCATAATATTTGGAGAAATCATCAACAATGACATTTGAATCTGGAATATTTTGTAAAAATATCTTTAATATATATTCAATTTCTTTAATAGACATAGTATTATTGAGGTTTTTAAAGTTTTTTTTTTCTTGTGTCAGTTTTGGAGAAATAAGCTTTCAAGGAATGTGCTCAGTGGATACACATTTTCAAATATATTGCATGAAATTGTTTATAGTATTTTCTTATATTGTATTGTACTTAGTTTCTTTAAGTGATGCTTTTTTAGTTTTTAATTCAAATGTTAATAATTTCTTCCTTAACCGTTTTTTAAAATCAGGTTTGCCATCTATTCATATTCAAGTAATCAAATTACAGCATCCTATATTTTCTCTCTTGCATGCTTGTTCTTGTTTCCAAAATTGCTCTGTAGTTTTATCTTTTTATTATAAATTGACAGTTTATAATTGTATGATTTATAAAATACAGAGTAATGCTTTGATTTATGAATATGGTACGGAAGAATTGAATCAAGCTAGTTAACACATTCATCACCTCAAATACTTAACTATTTTATTGTTAATGTGATAGACACATTTGAAATTTACTCTTAGGAATTTTGCAATGCACAATATCCTGTTATTAACTATATATACCATGCTATGCTGTAAGATTTTAAAAAAAACAAGGAATATAAAACTGAGGAGATTCTGTATGCTTTGGCCATCATAGTATTATTGAGGTTTTAAAGTTTTTTTGTGTGTCAGTTTTGAACAAATAAGCTCTCCAAGGAATGTGCTTTGACCTCTCCCTCCCTCCAGCCCCTAACTTCTGTACTATTTTTCTATTCTTTGGGCTACTCTTTTCCTAATTTTTATGAAGAATTGGAAAATTGGCTTTCTGCATTTCATATTTTCTAAAGACAATTTAAGTCTGTAGCTCTCTTTGACCTCAGATTCAGTCTCCACCCTCAGGATCATTTAGTTGATAAACTTTTTCTAGTTCATTTTGATCTTCTTTGACCTATTGGTTATTTGGAAGTTTGTTACTGAATTTATTTATTTATTTATTTATTTATTTATTTGGTACTGGGGAATGAATTCAGGGACACTCAACCACTGAGCCACATCCCCAGCCCTATTTTGTATTTTGTTTAGAGACAGGGTCTCACTGAGTTGCTTAGTGCCTCACTTTTGCTGAAAAACTAACAATCCTCCTGCCTCAGTCTCCTAAACCACTGGTATAACAGGTGTGCACCACCACACCAGGTTTGAATTTATAATTTTTTGAAATTGAGTTTAGTTGAATACACAGATAATAATTAAGTTAATTAAAATGTACTGAGACCTTTTAATAGCTTTGTACTGGTTTCCTAAGTGTTCCTATATCAAATTGACAAATGGCTTATGTATTCTGTTCTGTGCAGCTTTCTGTATGTGTCAAGCAGGCAAAAATTTCTAATCAATTGCTCTGATCTTATGCATAATTATCGAGTTATTTATCTTCTTTTTCATCAGTTATTAGAGATTATGGATTCATCTACTTATCCTTTTAGTTATTTAAATTTTTGTTCTACATATTTGAACATTAGTATTTAGTAAATACAAAGTAGGAATTATTGTAGTTTTCTTATGTATTCATCCTTTAATTAATATGATACATCTTATAAGTAGTAACTATTTTTGTCTTAAAGAAAAATTTTCACTAACCTTAAATTGCTGATCTAAGTTCCTCTTAATTAGCATTTATGTGGTATATATTTTTCTTTTTATTTTAATTTTGATGATTTCATTTATTAATATTTAAAGTGTGCTTCTATGCAGCATGTAATCTTTTCAAAACTCATTGTGAAAGTCTTTGTCTTTAATTGTGATAATCTATTCACATTTAATTATGGTTGTATTTGAATTTATATCTACAGATTCATTATTTTTCTATTTGATCTATTTTTGCACTTTTCTCTTGCCCTTTTTAGATTAACTTTCCTTTATAATATTGAAATTTCCATTCTGTCAGTTTATAAGTTACATATTCTTTACTATTCTTATATTATTATCCAAGAATTACAGCAGGTATACTTTATTTATTAGTGTAATGTAAATTATATTTCACACTTCTTTCCAGAGAACTTTAGGTCCACAAAACCCTCTTAAGCACATTCATCCCCTGCCCCACCTTTTTTGTTAAAGCTATCATGAACTTAATTTTGCTTATCTTCTATTTTTTAACATTTTATTCTGGAAATTTTTAGGTATACATAAAATCAAAGAGAATTGAATATTGCATTATGTTAGTACTTCTCTTTTTATACTTTCCTCTTATGATTTTCTTTTTGTTAATTTTGTTAAAGTGGAATTCATAGAAGATAAAATTGAGACTTATTGATATGTCCTTAAGTCCCTTGACTCCCAATATATCCCTGGCTTTCCCTTACGTTTTATCTTGAAGATGCATTTTATCCTGTGCATTTGTCCTGTGTAGTTTCATAAGGTCTGCAATTTGATGATGGCATCATTTGAGATACTTCTCTGTTCCCTACATCTCCTGGAAATCATTAGTAATACCTACAGACTTATCCATGTTTACATGGAATTTTTTAAAGATTTCTTCTCAGTGACTGTGTGAACTTTCCTCAGGAGGCACAGGTCTGATTTCCTTTCCTTTGTGTGATGCCTACAGCAACTGAATATGGTAATCAACTCCTATCATTTTCCCTTTATATATCTCCTGGAAGTATTTATTCTAAAAAGAGAAGCTTCTTTTATTACCTATTTGGTTAACTCAGGTTAGGATTTTATAGGGGAAAAAAAAGTACAGGTTTTTTTCCCTTTAGCCTAGTGTTCAAAATAGTAAAGTACTTCTGAATTATTCTTGAAAGGCTAAAAATTTGTTTTTATAAATGTTAGTAATTTTATAACATAAGGGATTAAATACAGTTTATTTCAATCCCCAATAGTTATCACAATTATGACCAAATTATTCTGGCACCATACTGATGATGGTTTCTGGGTCATTTTGACACAATTCTATTAGTCTTTGATAGTTGCCTATCATTTCTGATATGATAAAATGTTCCTGAATCATATTATCCTGCTCCATACTAATAATCAGTCAGTTCTTCTAAGAACTCTATTACCCTTTAGTGGTAAATGTTATTTAGACCTAATATTCAGGATACTGAGGATGCTCATTAACCTCATCAGTGTTGCATCTGTATGTCCTGCCAGGATTGCCAAATATCACTTCTTGATGATACTATTATTATTACTCATTTCATTATCCCACACTGCACATAGACAAAATTAAACCAGTACCATCAACACCATTATTATTCCTGCAGACGGTGTAATGTCTTCTTATTTGGGTGGTGCTTTTTTTTTCCACAGAGAATATTCTACCTGGTAATAACAACAAAACTATTATGTTATAAAGGCAGTTAGAGTGGTTCTTCTTTGTAAAGTTACATCACCAAGTAGATACATGGTTGTTTGATTATTAGGGTTGATTTTCCCTCACTTGATTTTGCTTTAGAACTGTGTATATGTCATGATTCCAGAATCAAATTAAAATGAGATATATCATAGGACAGAACAAGAAGGTGGCTAAGATCCTCCAGTAATCGTCTCCCCACAGACATATCTGTTTAAAAAAGTGTTCAGACACCAAGTACCTTCACAAGATCTAAGGAAACCAAGTGATAGACCATCATCATGCCTGAGTTTAGTATAACAAAAAGAATAAATACATTTGAGAAGGTGGAAAGGAAAGAGTTTCCAGTGTACCTTTTCCCCAAAACAAAGCAATGTGCAGAGAGATGTCTCCTGCTTGAGGGAGAGATTGAAATTAAGTCCAAGTCTTATGCTTAAAACTCAGCAGTAGGCCCAATGCAGCAAATTTGGTGCCAGGCAGAGCCCTTTGATTACTATCCCCAGGCCAATACCTGCAAATGGAACCACTGAAACTGCATGAGTCAGGCACCTAACTGCCCCCAAACCCCTCCTTTAAGCTTAGTTGGGGCAGGGAAACTCCACCTACTGGGGAGCAGGGCAAGAAAGCTACCACAAGATGTTGCTTTGGAGCTCATTGCCAAACCTGGTGAGATCCGACATCATGCACAAACCACAAGGCCTCTGTACCCAGGCTAAAGCTTTCAGACAGCAACCGTATACCTGCCCTGGCATCAGGCATAAGACCTGCACACTGGCAGGACAGACCCAAGTTTTGGCCTGCATCAATATCAGCTTTGGAGCATGCCTAAGACTCCCTCTCCCTACACGATGCAGTTCCCTGTGACTATTGAAAATTAGGTGCAATCCAGCTTTAGAGGCAAATAGACTGAGTCTTTACCACTACATGCATCACAACTGTGCACATACAAGAGCCTGCAGATAGAGGCTCTGGTCTGGCCCTGGTGGCAGACAGAGACCTGCACCCTGGTGGGATGGAATAGTGTTTTTGCCTGCATCCCTACAAGCTATTGTGTGGCCATGGGTATACCCTGAGACTCCACACATCCTTGCAGTTATGAGACTTGACGGCACTGCATCAGGCCTGGTGATTAAGGGAGCGTCTTCATTAACACTGCCCAAATCTCTAAATTCTGATAGAAGCAAAGTGAAGCAAGACTCCATTAATTGGTGGTAGAATAGAGAAATTAGTGCAGGACTTCACCTTGGAACTCAGTACCACAGTAGTAAAACTTAACATGGGGCAGATCCTAAGGATCCTCATCAACCAGCTGCTTACCTGCAAATGGAAATTACCTGGTAATGAGGAGCAGCTTCGGTCTATTCAAATTCTCTTTCAGCCAGTATTCCCTGGGGCTCTTTTCACAGGTCTTAGGCCAGAAGTACATCTCATCTGTAGGAAGGCCATAGGACCATAGGCCGCGATTCTACTCAATGTGCTTATCCTAGCAAACTGCAGGCTCAGGATGTGACCCAGGTTAATGGAATTAAGGCCATGAGTGTGACATAGGAACCTGGGGTTGGTCCCATCATAGTGACTCTCCCCAGATTACAGCAGAAGCTTTCAGGGCCTGACCATGAATGAAGGATCTGTGTGGCCCTACTCCAGCCCCAGGGAGAGGTTTGCAGGATAGACTACCCTTTTTAGGTATTCCCCTGCTTCAGACTGTACAACACACACCAACTATGGATTTGGGACAAAGGTGTGCTTCAGCCAACCTCTAGTGCTGAAACAGCAACAATATCCAACAATGGATTTTTGGCAGATCTAAATTGGAAAATTTAAAACAGCTACAAGGAAACTCAACATCCTCTAACAGAGAAAACTAATAGAGGTGGAAATAATTAGAAACAAAAATAAATGTTGAACCAAAATACACAAGCAAAATTAAAAACAATAGAGGGCATCCATACCATAATATATCAAGCAGAAGAGTTAATTAGTGAGCTCAAAGACAGCCTACTTACAAATGCACAGTCATGGGAGAAAAAGATGAATAAAGTGAAGAGAAATGAAGAAAGCCTGTGAAAATCCTGAAACAGCATTAAAAGAGTAAATATCCAAGTTATTGGCATTTAAGAACTTGAGAATGCCCAAATGGCTACCGTAAGCTTTTCCAAGGAAATAATAATGGAAAACTTCCCAAACGTAGAGAAGGATACAAATATTCAGGCATAGGAAAGTCAAAGGTTATCAGTCAGCTTTCACTGAACCAAATCTACCCCAAAACATATCAAGATCTCAAAGCTAAAACATGAAGAGATAATTATCAAGGTAGCAAGAAAAAAAAGAAACAACACATGAAGACATCCCAATTTACCTCAGTAGACACCTTCTATCCCAGGAAAGAGTGACATGATATTTTTTTATAGTACTGAAGGAAAAAGTATGCCAGCAAAACTATCTTGTAGAAATGAAAGAGAGATAAAGACATTCCCAGACAAACAAAACCTGAGAGAATCTCTCTCCACAGACCTGTTCTACAAAAATATGCTAAAGGAATTCATCTTTTAAGCTGAAAGAGACATTTGGTGAGTGAGGAGAAAACATCAGAAAGCATAAAACTCACTGGTAAGAATAACAAGGACTACAAATTCAGAATGCTCTAATATTGCAAACATGGCATTCAAACCATTCAGATCATTAATATAAAGACAAAAATCCAAAATAATTAGAAGTAACAACTTATATTAACATGATGAGAGATAGGGAATAGAGAAATATGTAAAATGAGAGAACAAAAAGTCAAAAATTGGGGAGGAGTGGAGTTGAAAAATAGAGTTCATATCAGTATATCTTGTTTCTTTTTTGCAAAGTTGTTAACGTTTCTGAGTACCTTGTCATAATCAAATAATGATTTTGTAAACCTTGTGGTAATCACAAAACAAACATCTGTAATACACAAACCAAAATAATAAACCATAATAAACAAGGAATCAAAATGTACATCTAGAATAAATCTCTTAACCACAAAGAAAGACTTGAAAAGAATAAGAAAAAATAAATAAAGGAAATACAGTAAAAGTAGAAAACATGTTATCAAATAGCTGCAGTAAGACCTTACCTATACTGATTACCCTAAAGGTCATGGATTAAATTCTCTAATTAAAGGACAGAGAGACTAAATTGATTTTTTAAAAGATCCAACTATTATATGTTGCTTACAAAAAACTCACTTCACCCCTCAAGACATGCATAAAATGAAAATGAAGGGATGCTATAATATGAAAATGGAACCCTATAGAAATTAGTAGTAGCCATATTTATATCAAATCAAACAGACTTGATTTTAGAAGAACTGAAATAGACAAGGAAGCTTTCTGTATAATGACAAAGAGGTCAATTCATCAAGAGGAAACAACAATGTTAAATACATATGCACTCAATACTAGAGCATGCAAATATGTAAAGGTAATATTAACAGACATAAAAGGGAAGATACACTCCAACACAATAATAGCAGGGAACTTCAACACTCCACTTTCAGCAATGAACAGATCTTCCAGGTGGAAAATCTCCAAAGAAAAGGAACAATTAAATTGAACATTAAATCAAATAGATCTAAAGACATCAATAGGACATTTTATTCGACAACTTCAGACTAATAAATGTTTGAGAGTACAGATAAGTTTTGCCTGAACAAACAACATATAAATGTGTCAAAATATCACTTAGTACTCCCTTATTATGCATAAGTTTATGTTTTATGTACCATTTTTAAAAGTAAACTTTAAAAATAAAATATATCCAAGGAAGTTTTGCTTTATTCCTGTTCTTCCTGTGTTCCACACTCTTCTCCATTCATAAACTTCTAAAAAATGTGTTATTTATCACCTGATAGATAATAGACCTTATTTATATAATCTATCTTTTTATCAACCTATTGTTCATTTTAGTACATAATGGTGTACAAAATATCCTTTTATTCATGTTCCATTTTTACTTATCAGTCTGTAAAATTCCACACCTTCGTGTAAAAATTTCAAACCTTTGAGATATTCTTTTTACAGCTGCATAGTATTCTATTATTTAGATGTTCCGTGTTCCATTGTTTCCTCAACCAAATGGGCATTGGAGTGTTCTCAATCTATATTATTAATTGCACTGCAGTAAATAGCCTTCTGAATTTGCTATTTTATATTTTACCCAGTGTGCTTGTGGATAGATATCTAGAGATGAGGAGGAGAGTCAAATAATAAAAGCATATTACATTTTCCTAGGTATGTCCAAATATCTATTCAATTATATAATGTCTTGCAGTGTTTGACAATGTCTGTTTCTCTAGAGACTTACTAAAAAAGGTGTATTTTGAAACTTTTGAATATTTTCTTCTTTCACAAACAAGGAATATTTCATACATACTTTGCATTTCTCTTATTGTCAGTTATATAAATTGCCAGAATTAGTTTTGTGTAATATTTTGTTTTTACTTGACTTCTGCTAACTTAAAAATAATCATCTAAATAAATTCATTGACCTTTTCATAGTTGCTACTTACACCATACTTCTGAAAATTTTTCCCAATCTTAAATTCTGTAAGAGTTCACCTTTTTCTTCTTATCATGAATTTTTACTTTTTATATTCATGCCTCCAATTCATTTGGAATTGGTCCTCATGCAGTATAAGGGTTTGATCTAGGTTTACCATGTACATTTTGCCATGCATATATACCATTATCAGTTATTTTAAAATCTTCTTCAATCATTTAAAATCCTGTCTATATGACATTCTGAATTTTCATAAGCAGTTACTTCTTTCTTTTGTGATTGGTTGGTCTGACTCAAAACCTGTTAATATTAAATAGTTTTTATTAGAGAAGAGTGTCTTTTAACATCTAGTAAGACAGTCCTTCTTCATGTTCTCCCTGTTCAAAAATTTCCCCTCAAAATCTACTAAAGTAGTCCCTCAAATTAGTTTTTTATTCAAATTTCATAGATACAGAAAAAAACATACTCTTATTGGGATCCATAAATGAACATGGAAGGTTGACACCTTGAGTTGTTGGGACTCTATAACCAAGAAAACAGTGTATATTTTTATTTACCCAGATCATTTTTTATCTTTTGACAATGTTTCATGGTTTAATTCATGTATTTTATTCATATATACTTATATTTTGTTATGTTTCTATTTTGATACATTATTTTAACTTTGTTAATGTAAATGGAGTGAGTCTTTTTTTACATTAGATTTTTTAAAAATATCTTCTAACTGATTCTACTTTTATATAAAAATGGTCTTCTTTAGTCATATAATGATCTTTATAATTTCTTTTTTTATTTAGCGGTCCTCATGATATTTTCTGGTGGTCTAAGAAAATTACTTATGCAAATAAAATATTTGTCCTACTTTCCAACTGTTATGCTTTCCTTAATAGGTCACATCAACTGGCAGCTACAAAAGAAACACAATTATTAGTAGACAGTGAGCATTCCTGTATTGCTCTTCCTTTTGTAGTAGGCTTTCTTTTATTCTGATACTAAGATTCCATCTTGAACACTGTTTATTAGACTGCATAAATATGTGTTTATGCAATATGTGTGAAGAGAGAAGGGGGTTAGGGACTTAGAAAATTTTAAGTTAATTACTTATCAAATTTTGCTAAATATCTTTTTAGTATCTACAGAGATTATGTGACTTTTCCATACAATTCTATTAGTGTGATATAGTCACATGAATTAATGAAATTCTTAATATTGAACATCCCTTGCATTGCTTAAATAAACCTCATCTGATCAAACAGTATTTTTTCTTGTACTACTAGGTTCTGTTAAATTTTTTTATACAATTCAGAGTATTTCCACTGATATTTAAAGGAGACTGTCTAACTTCTTTTCTTTTCTTTGAGAAATCTGTTTTGTGTATTATAGGAATTTGGAAGTATTCCTCTTTTTCCCCCCAATGCCTTAATAGTTTAAGTCTGCATGGGATTGTCTAATATTTTAAAAATGCAATAGATAAACTAACTGTGACTAGAGATTTTTGGGGTAGGGGGCAGCAAGGGAAGGGAAGAGATTAAGAGAGGAGGGGAGACAGTTGGGGAGGGGAGGGGAGGGATAAAAAAGATAAAGTTAACAAGCATTTTTGCTCAGCATCATTGATTCCAGGTTGAAGATGGAAATAATATGACATACTTTTTAATTGAGAATTATTTAAATCCCAATTTAGCTACTGTCTTTGGTATGAACAAATTATTCCATATATATGCTTGACAAACATAGTAGAAATTGGAGAGGAAGTTGAGACGGAGTGAGTTAGGTAAGGCTTTTCCTCTGCAAAAGATGACTTTTGAATTGAAATAAATAAGTAAAGACTTGGTAGAGTTGGTAGGTAGCATATTCTAGTTAAAAGGACTAATCCTTTCTCGGGCAAGAAAGCTGGAAAAGTCAGAAGTGTATAATGCATAGAGGCACTTAATGGCAGTGAATGAATACTTTGGCGAGCAAGACAAGGTCATTATAGAAAGATAGTAAGGATTCACTAGAAATAGAAAGCTGCATCTAGTTTGTTCATGGTTCTATTCCTGTCTCTTAGGCTAGTGTATGATGCTGAGAAACTAAATGTTAAAATGAAGCCATATCACATTATTCTATGGTTTGTACCAGTATGGTAACTCTGCAAATGAAAAGGAATCATTTAATCATTCATTTATCCTCAATTCTGCTTTGAATTCCAACTGCAAAGGGAATAAATGTTGCCCTGGTTCTACAGCACTCCACATTTTTCTGGAGGCTATGGAATGAAAGAAAAAAAAAAATATATATATATATATATATATATATGCACATATATTTATATTTATATATACATATATATTAAGTATTTCAGTACATTTTGATAAAGGTCAAAAGTAGAGTGATGAATAAAATGGAAGGAGTCAGAACTCTTAGAGAGAAAGTCTGTGACTTGGTTATCAGATGCAGAAAATGAAAGAGAGGGAGGGTGAGAGGGATGGAGGGAGGGAAGGAGGGGGGGGAGAGAGAGAGAGAGAGAGAGATTGAAAAATGCTCCAAAGTTGAGCAGAAATGGAAACAAGGTGTGTGTTTTTTTTTAACTGAGAAAATGCAAATCAAATAATTACATCTCTAATTATATGTATAACACATTTTTGTTGTTTCACATATTATGCAAACTATAATGAGATGTATATTTATTCAAGCAAAATGATAAGTAAAGGTGGCTGGATTGAAATGAGGTCACTGTTGGTGATTAAGCAATTGCATCTGTCTCCCAGTGTGACCTATATACACATCCTATTGCTTTAAGATGAAACAAGCAAACCAACCAATCTTTTAGATTAAAATGGCGTTGATTACCAATTATAGCAAATAATCCTGATAATCAGTGGTAATTGGCTTCCTGATATGTGTCCATCCTTCCTTGATTTGACCCCACATGATCTTATAATCTTCATGACTTGATCTAACATAGCATGCTGATTTTAAATCTTTATATTGAGTTTGGCTTCCTAAGGAGACCCAGCATTATAGTTTGGATAAGTGTTTCTGAAAGGCCCATGTGTTAAAGGATTGGTCCCCAACCCATGGCACTGTTAGGGCTTAGTGGAATCCAAAAGAGGTGGAGTCTGTGGAAGGAAGTTATATCATAGGAGGCATGCCTTTGAAGTAGACATTGGTACCCCAGCCCTTTCTCTTTCTATTCCATTTCCTGGCTATTGTTAGGTAAGCATCTTTCTCTACCACATGTTCCCTTCCTTCTCACAGGTCCAAAAGGAACAAGGCCAACTGACCATAAACTGAAACCTCTGAAACTGTGAACCAAAATAAACCTTTTATCTTTTTAAACAACTGTCTCAGGTATTTTGTCATTATACTCCAACTGTTGACTTTTTATTGCAAGTTCATGTGATAGAATGCTCATGTTGACATCAATATAATTCACCCACCTCATGTTTAAAATGTTTCCATCATAGCATTATAACAAGTAGCATTTGAAATAAGCAAGTTATGATATTTTAAATGTCCTCAACATAATATAAAATGATTAACAGAGATGAGGATAGTAATAAAATGATTCAAGATCCCAGGTTAAGCATGGAGGACAAAGTACATAAAGGAGGAAAAGTAAACACACACACACACACACAAATTGAATGGGGAGAAGAAAAATGTTATTCTATTATGTAGAAAACATTTAAATATTAAAACAAATTTTAAACAATTTTTAATTCACACAAAGTAAAAACAATAAAATCTTAAATAATTTATAGGACAAAGACTCCCTGTTCCAAAGAATCAAAGAAATGCCAATGATAGCAACTAGTGCAGAAGAAATAGTTTCTTGCAGTTCTCATCTACCCACTTCACAGCATCCCTCCAGAAGACATGTTTTTGGGACTGAGATGTGTACCTCAAATTGTTTCAAGAGAAAAAATGCACAACTGGAAATTAGAAGTGTTCCAGAAAGGTTATCTAATAAGTTATTTAATAATCTCCAAAATGAACTAGAACACTATGAAAATTGTAATTTCCTGGCCTTTGTGACTAGGAAAAAATGAATGACAATTTAATAAAATTTAGGTAATAAACTTCAGTAAAAAAATCACAATACATGTGACAGTGAACCTCTAAAATATTGTACATGGCCTGTGCTATTTTATTACTTATATATGCATCTATATGAATAGATATTTATATACAATTAGTCTGATGTGGTGAAAGCTGAAATAGTAACTGTGGCCCAAGGTTTTGGTGTAAGATGAATCATCTTTCCATACACATGAGTATTTTAGAATATGAAATTGAACTCTAAAAAAAGCCTTTAAAATAAAGAATTAATGTGACATAATCACACCCTTAATAGAGTTTTATTTTCTCATATTCTTTTAATTCTCTTACTGAATTGAAATTTAATAGGTTTCTTTTAGAAACTTGATTATCATGATGCAATAATAGTTTTGTAATAACAAAATTCCCTGCAAAATTAAGCAATTGTTGCTGAAAGACATTTATTCGTGTTTGTAGGCAACAATGTTTTATCATTAGCTCAAATCATCTCAGTATTTTTCACTTTAAGTTAATTAGACTATCACACTTTTTAGGAAACTGGATATATAACAGTTTATGGCAATTCATCACGTTTTGTTTTGCAGCCAGGCAATATGTGTTCTCTCAAATTTGGGTATGCATCTTTTGAAAAAAAAAAAACAATTTTCAAAGTAACTGCATGAAGTATTGTCCATTTTTTTCTATTTTATGAAAAAGTATATAATACAAATCTAGATCTCAAATGTCAAGATTTTAGATATAATATAACAATTATACTTACACCCTCTTCAACCTATTCTTTTCTCCAGCTCCTGGGAGTTTTGGGGAATCTTGCTCTCTTGCTTTAGATGAATGCTTTTTGAGCCACAAAACATTTCATTTCCTCATCACAAACCAAATCACAATCATTCCCACTCCCATTTCAACAGCTCTTCCTATACAAAATTACTTCATTCCTAGGATAAACAATTCTAGATAAATCCAAGTAAATAATTAGTAAAAGTCTAAAGTATTCTTTGGACCCAGTATAGTTTTTTTGATGAATTATTTCTTCAAAAAAATGAGTCCTGAAAATTCCAGATATAAAAAGGTGAGTACTATATTTTTGGTCTACTTGAGGAATTGCCAAGGATAATTTTGAGTTTATGCCACTTATTTGCCTTTAAACAGTCTTTATGTCTTAACTCTCTGATATATCAATTCCTGTGTATCTGTATGTCTAACATTTCTCTGCTCATTTAGTAATTTCCATGACAGTATGGGCAATTTCTGGCTTATATGCCATCCTATTAGCTGGCAAGTAGAATAAACATTCTGCAAACATTCTCATTTTGGGAGCTCTTGATGGACTCTTTAGAAACTCTCCAGGAATTTCTATGTCTAGGAAATTTCTATTTCTTTAGGAAAAAGAAGCATTTTCCTTTTCTTTCAATAACTGTTACAATTCCATTCTGGGAAACATTTTCATAAATAATGAACATTTGAGTAAATGAAAATAATGTGAAGGTCCTGATTAGACAATTTAATGTAACGATATGTTATAAGATTCCTAAGCTTTCTTTTAGTTTTGTGGGAATATATTTAGTTTCTAAAATCTTTTTTATTGGTTGTTCAAAACATTACAAAGCTCTTGACATATCATATTTCATACTTTAGATTCAAAAATCTTGTCACTTAACATTTCCTTAAAATAGCTCAAGACTCAACATGAAGATCATCCCTCAAGTTTATGATGATCATTGTAGTCTACATAACATTCTCTTAACTTAGATATCCTAAGAATAGATATACCTTGCTACTGGTTAACAATTTAGAGTGAAATAAAAAAATAACATGTGGAACTTTGCAATAAGAAATATAGGAATATTTTTATAATAAGTCAGAAACTTTAGGAAAAACATCACCACTTACAGTGGCCTGCTTACTTCCACATCATGTTCCTATGGGATTTCAGGACTCCCTTTGAGCTCTAAACTCTTCATATCATAAGCATTTTCAACAACAATGTGACAATGATAAAAGAAAAGTAAGGTCATTTAGTGTGATTAAGGACAGGAATGATTTATACAAAATGTTATTTAAAATGCCCATTTAAATCGCACACACTGGGACTTTTGATATGGTGGTTTGATGTGTGGTGATGATCAATGAGGGAGAGATGGAAAGTATATTAATAGAAAGTAGCTTCAAACTTCTAAAGAGATACTCAGGAGGTTCATATTTAATACCATACTTAATACTTAAAGTTGTGAGACAAATATTATTAACTTTTGCAGGTGAGAAAACCAAGGTAAGGGGGGTGAGGGTGCTCAAAGCCAGTGACTGTCAGAGTTAGAGTCTCATCAAGGTCTATTGACTCCAAAAACTGAGCTCCTAGTCATCGTAAGGCACTTTGAGAGGACTAAGAAAAGTATCCTTATTGTTTATTTGCCTTCCTATCACATCATTGACTGACAATATTTGTAACACTGGTCTCATTTTTGAAACTTTGGTCCCAAACTTGACAACTTTTCTATGACTCCTTATAGTCAGAATATTTCCCTCCCCTTTTGTCAGGACTGACCACAAAACTTGTTAGGGATAGTAATACATGAGTGATCATGATGTGCACTATTTCTGAGCAGAGATCTTAAATATACCCCCATGGTTTGATTTTGCCCCTCTCTTCCTGCCCTTTGTTATGTGGACAGAATGTTTTGGGTGGGCTGCTTCTTTAGCCTGAGTCTCACAAGACAGTACAGATCTGAACAAGGACCACAGCCTGAACCAGAGACAGCATAGCAGAACTGCCACCTTGGCATATAATTTCAATGGAAAATAGTAATACCATTGATATTTGGGGGTTAGTTAATACACAGCATAAGTTAGAGAAAGTTAACTCTACCAAGAAGTTAAGCGTTAATTGCAATTATAAATTGACCTTTGGGTTCATTTCACAATAGTAAACTGAACTTGTCACTATTCTTTTCTAACATATATAGAAAGCAGCAAGTTGTCCTAGAAATATATCCTTGTCCTACATAGACAGATGTTTGTTTTTCAGCATGTTTTGTTGTCCTGATGGCGGGAAAGGGCTTCAATGCAAAAACTGATCTCCATGAAGGCATTAATTGATAGAAATTCATTATTTCTTTTTAATTGCTTTCTTTAGGTAGGCAGTTTTTAAAAAAAAAAAAAAAAACTATCTTGGGAGCAATTACGCGTTATGCAAGCCATGGCTTACTGCGCATGTGTTCATTGAAGTAATTTTCTCCATGATTGGACAGGCCTAAGGTGGACTCAGAGCAATCAGTAGTTACAAGGTGGAAAGGAAAGGAGAGAAGTCTTACAGCAGAGGAAGAAGGGAGTATAGGATGAGGAATTAGATGATTGCAACTTGACCAATAACTTGCTTTTTATCACTGAGATCACTTTCTATCACAATCTGAAAAGAGTGTATGTATTGTTACTTTATGTGTTCTCTATGAACATATAAATATATACAGTTAAGACTTGTGAGTAAAACTGATACATGCATAATCTGAATCATATGAATGACCACCTTTAAATTACATTCATCATACAAAGTTTGTTTTTGCAATACAGTTGACATGAAATAGTGTATTTACTACTTACTACAGATTTAAAGCATCTATGTATGATAGAATATTAATGCCATGATTTCCATAAGTGTGGATATAATAGGCCAGTGATACATTAGTGTGAAATAAAAGTTTGACTTTAAGCCACACTGCCCAAAGGAAGATGTTGCCATAATTTAACTAAAAAAGTCATAAAATGTGCCATCAACAGCATAGCTCTAGGTATAAGACAATGTAGTAGTCTAAATAACCTGCACCATACAGGTAAGTATATATTCATTTTATAAGCTACAATTTATTTTCATGATATAGCATCACCCATCACACTAAATTACTATCAATAGTTCAAATTTACTGACATTAATATTTTATTTCTATTTAATTTATAAGCAAATCTTGACAGTTGTTCAAATTATGAGTATATAGCAACTATACCTAGTTTCACATCTATATGTTTTTATGTAGTGCAATAAACATAATTTAACTCAACACTGCGATTAGCTTTTCTTTTGTAAAATCCCTACTTGTTACAGAAAACACTATTTTTAAGCATAAATTTGTCACATATACTCGCAGTAAGAATTTGTAAATAAACTAAGTCTCATAATGTATTAACATTAGGTATTCATTTACTATTTTACATGCTTCTTTCAGTTTTTTAGGGTGTATACATATATACATACACATACATATTTATATATACTATATATGTATATAAAAATATGTATGTGTGTGTGTGTATACTGTAAAACTGAAATTTGATGGACACAACATCTTTATTTTACTTTTATCTGGTGCAGAGGATTGAATCCACTGAAAAGTGAGAAATGACTGTGAACTGACCTAGTTTTTTACTTTATAGATTGTTTTTAGTTATAAATTAGAGTTATTCTTTGTATTATATTTGAGTGATTTTAAAATATTATTTTGGAATGATAGTTGCTATTTCTGTTAGTTGAACTCTGTACTATTTCTGTTAGCTGAAATCATATCTGTGGGTTTAATTTATTTCCCAGTTTTGCAATTATCAGGTTTTTTTCTGGGTTTATGTTGACCTATATATACTAAAATTTGAATTTAAAATTTCTGGTCACTGCAGATGAAAGTCCTCCTACAGAGATAATTAGGCAGTACGGATGTAGTTCTTCAACGTGTGCTGTAAATTTCAGTGAGGATTGTCCTCTATAATTGCTTTTAGCACATTCTAGTTCTGTCCTTGGCACCATGCTTTGAGTTCAGCAGCTCGGTCACACATCATTCTCTTCCTTCTAAAAAGGCCACCATCCTTTACCCTTTGCACTGTACTGAGACTGTGAAGGAACACAGTAACAATCAACAACAGTATTAGCTTATAAGTAATATAATAAAATCTTGAGCATTTATCACATCATCATATAGTTATATCATTTTTTTTCTGGAAAATAAATGTTCATTAACAAAGACCCTAAATATAACTTTCTGTTCATTAGTGTGATTCTTTAAAATTTTTTGTTGAAGTTACTGAGTGACATTTTGTACTTATTTGGGAAAAAAAGAAATTATAAAGTAAAATTGTATCTCTCCTATAAATAGTTTCATTAAAGAAGTGAGTTTTTGTAGCAGGTTTAATAGTATTTAATGTAAGAATTATTTCAAAGTCATTAAAATGAACTGTAAATGTGAAGATATAAAACAAAGTGTACTTAGAAAAGTAAAAGTAGAACTTCCTTAAAAGTAAATAGGAATTTCATTTAACCTTCTGTATAACCATATAGTATGGCTAAGGATAATACCAAGAAGCTGAAATGAGGTCTGTTCCTTATTTATTTTTTATAATGTTGAAGTTATAAACAAAATATAACTCATTCAATTGTTTGGAAAGTATTCTTGGTGGAATCAAATTTGCATTTTATACCAGTTTTCATTTTCATGTAAATGATTATGAGTTTAGCTCCTTAGATCAAACAACTGTGGTTAATAACAGGAGCACTATAAAGTACAATAGGATGGGGAAAATAATATATAATTACTAAATAAAAGGTAGCAAGTCAAAGACTGGCTGATAAAAGGCTGCTAATGACAGTGTTAAGTCAGAAGGCCATAGGTGGACAAAATTAGACATGTCAGGATATGCTTATGCTGTGGTTGAATATTTACGCTAGATAAAATCAGGTCTCAGTAAGGAGCTAATGCAGATCCACTATGAATGGCAAGAGATAAGAGACAGGAGACGTGGAGCATTGGGTCCTAAGGGGGCTGTAGAGACCTCATAGGAGAGAGCTCTGGATTCCTACAGTCAGGGATGGGAAGGTGCTAGGGTTTTCTAAGTTACATATTTCTAACAGACAGTGACTGCAGCTAACCAAAGCAAAAGCAGAATTCACTGGAAAGCCGAGAATTTCCATGAGAAGATTGGAGAATCATACAAGGAAATTATAACTCCAAAGTGACTTTAAGATCTAACGTGTAACTGCTTTCTAGACCCAGAGGGGCATATTTTCAGTTTTGTTCTTGTGCCATGATTCAGATTACATGAAGAGAGTGTCCAGATATCTAGCTTGGGTCGGCAAGCCACCTTTTGGTTAGGGAAAAGTAATATCTCTTCAATGAAACATTAACTTGTCTATAAACAATAAGAGAATTGGCAGTTTCTCCTGGAGATAATTACCCAACACACTATGCCATGGATAATTTTATAGCTACCAACAGTTTCCAAGGGAGCACTGCATTAGCAGTAGAGACACCAGAGCCTGGGATATTATGATATCTTTATTAAGGAATCATCCATGGGGATTCATTGCTACTTCAGTGTTTCCATCGTTGTTTTAATTAGCTTTTTCATTGCTATGACTAAAAGACCTGACAAGAAAAATTTTAGGAAGAAAAGTCTGGGGGAATCATATTTCAGAGTTGTTGGTCCATAGACAGCCAGCTCCATTCCTAGGGGCTCCTGATGAGGCAGATGATGGCAGAAGAGTGTGGTGCAGGAAAGCATATAAATACATGACAATCAGGAATCAGAGAGATACTAACTCAGCTCACCAAATATACACCCCAAGGTACCCCAATGACCTACCTTTTCTAGCCACAACCTAATAAAACTGCAGTTATCACTCAGTTAATCCCATCAGGGGATTGATTCACTCTTAACCCATCATTTCACCTCTAACCCTCTTGCGCTGTCTCACACTTGAGCTTTTGGGGAACACCTAATATCTAAACCATAACAATCATGATAACTATTTCTGGCAATGCTTTCTCTGCCTAAAACCTTGAGTTCTCTGTGCCAGATAATTATCTTCTCCTGAGAGGCTTACATTTTATTCTGCTGTCAAAAAGATTTTGGTTCAGGGTAATCCAAATTAGGATGAATCACTGTATCAGTGGCAACTGAGACTGGAGGATGAGTTTCAAGTCAAGAAGAGATGATAAGACAGGCAAGATTGTGGGCCTG
Source organism: Marmota monax (assembly GCF_021218885.2). Taxonomy (NCBI): domain Eukaryota; kingdom Metazoa; phylum Chordata; class Mammalia; order Rodentia; family Sciuridae; genus Marmota; species Marmota monax. The sequence continues at coordinate 133,127 of NW_026693552.1, forward strand.
GGTTTACCACCACAGACAGGCAGCTTTTCACCCTGTTTATTGGAGGAACAATCTCAAGTCAGTTTGAGAATTTTTAGATTCTGTGCTCTCTGCTTGATCATTTTGCTATTCTTCCATTCTGGTTCTAATTATTTAATGGATGTTTTCTCCTTTTTCACCAGATTTTGTACCTGTGCAGCAAATAGATGATCTTTGGATTAGGTTTTGCAAAAGGGACTTTTGAAATTCTAAAGGTTTTTTTTTTTAAATTTTTTTGTATTTTCAGAAGATCTTTCCTTTCTTCTTTTAATAAGTCTTTATTAAATACTTAGAATGGGTCAGGCATTATTCCAGTTAGCATAAACCTCTGGAAATCTAACACTTCTTAATTTAAAAACCTGAAAAATAATGGTGGTATTTAGGATTGTATATACTGCTATTGAATATTTTTCTTCTATGAGTGGCAAAGATATGTGTGAAATAAACCACACACATCCTGTCTTATATGTTGAGTTTTAAAAAAATGGAGTACATAGAAACAGAGTAGAATGAATGATGGTTACCAGAGTGGAGCAGGATTGGAGGTGAGTATGTGAGAATGGAAATACATGAGTCAAAGGGTAAGACATTGCAGCTATGTAGGATGAATATGTTTAAAGATCTAATGAGCAACCTGAGGACTGTAGTCAATAATATTGTATTGTATAATGGAAATAATAATGGAAAATTACTAGGACTAGATTTTAGATATTTTGATCACATACACAAAAAAAAATGATAACTATGTGAGGGGATGAACATGTTAATTTGCTTAACTGGAGTAATTATTTCATTATATATGCCAAAGCTTCATATTGTAAATTTTAAATGTATGCAATAAAAATAAAAAGATTTTTTTAAATGGAAGTAAAAAATACTGTGAAAATCTCCCAGTGAAATAGCAAAGTTAATGATCAGTTATTCTAATTTTTTACTTACATTAGCCTAATTAGAATTCTTTTCTGTGTTTATTATATATATGTCCATATATATGGAGACATATAGAAATATATATCATATATCTATGATTTTCTGCCTCCTTATGGTAAATGTCAGGCATACTCCATTTTTGATGGTATCAAAAACTTAAAAGCCAATCTTAATTCATCAACATCCTTCGAATGATTCTGGCCAACACATATTCTCCTAAAGTCACCAATTTAATACTTCCACTAATACATTTACATATATATATATATAGTGTTGTGTTTGTGTTTGTGTCTATGTATAACTACCTAATAAATAATGTGTAGATAATAGCTCTGTTAGAGGAATAAAATTATCAAGAATATATTTTTGTTTTATTCCATGTTTCTCTTTACAAAACTAATGACTAAAGGAGCTACTTTGGTCAAGGGCATCAGCAAATCATCCAAATACCACGAAATATGACTGAATCCTGTTTTTATGAACTGTACTAGATCTTTGAGGTTTTCTCCCAAAAGTCATTGTCTTATTTCAGTACATAGATATCTTTTTTACCATTGTTTTGCAATTGATCATGCCATGCGGCCAGAAGCCATACTTCACTTGACTTCCAAATAATTGCCCATCTATTCAGCTATATTAGTGATTGAAAATGTAAACTCAATAGCCAAGCACTTTGTGATTCATACTCTGATCACACAACTTGCTGGTTGGGTGCCAGCTATCATGCAGCCTCAGCTCTGGGTGATAATTCCTTTATTTGCATTTGATCTTATGCATTACAATATCATTTCCATAAGGAGGGTGAAATGTACCTGGGCAGCAAGGGGAAACCTGCCCAGGTTCCTGCCTCCTTGTGGTAAATGTCAGGCATACTCTATTTTTGATGATATCAAAAACTTAAAAGCCAATCTTAATTCATCAACATCCTTCGAATGATTCTAGCCAACACATATTCTCCTAAAGTCACCAATTTAATACTTCCACTAATACTTTTACATTAATTTAATCTATAAATTATTTCAAAGCAAGAATAAATGCAATATTTTTGCTTTTATCCATACTGTAACCAAATTTAGTTTAATACATATTATATGATCTAATAAAGTTCTTTACTCAACAAATAAACTTCTGAATCTCTCTGATCCATATTGACTATTATCAGTTAATTGCAATGCCTTGCTCTCTGTGGAGTCATAATTACTGTGAAGAAAGCTTAGTGTATATTTTCAGTGTATTTTTATTGGTTTAATTAATTAAATAACAATTTGTTCTCAAATGTACAGATTCCTTCAGACTTTCAATAATATTTACAATATGGCATTGATCACTTTATAAGCTTATTATTTAATTAGTCTGATACCACCTCTTATATATGCAAGCAGGTACATAAATATTTGAGGCACCATCTAAACTGTCTTCCTTGACATGTCACAGTAGAATAAGTACACTAACTCTACTCATGTCTTTCTATTTGTATGTGGCCCAATTAATCAGGGAAGAATACACAAATTATTGAGCCAGGGCCCAGAACTGGAGTAGAGATTAGAAAGAATATTAAAACATTATGAAAATAAATGAATAGCAGAAAATTTTAAATAAGGTTCCATTGAGTGGACAAAAGATGGTTACAAAATTCATGGGAAAAGGATCTCAATAATGGAACAGATAGACACTTACTAGTTTTAACAGTGAGCCCAGTTGGTCAAAGAGCAGGACTGATGACCTAGGGGACTCTCTATCCTGAATGGAGTATTAGGACAAGTAGGCAACTTAAAAAGTTGGAGAAGGAAGTTAGAAGATGGAAACAAGAATAAATTTCCTTACCAGTTTTCCCTTTATAAATCATTACTATGTAAATGACCTCTGTACTGTTGCAAGTGTTCTCTGCAGACTGGAAGTCCCCATCTCACCTGGGAGATATTTAGTCCCAACTGGAGGCCTACCAAAGTGCACAATCGGCATTGTAAGATCTCTGAACTATCCCTGTGCACATTAAAGTAAGGGAAGCGTTGTATTAGTCTGCCAAGGTGATCAGAGCCTGGAAGAGGCCTTAAACACAGGACTTAATCACCACCCCTGGCTTGATGGTATGCAGTCTTTGGAATGAGACTCTGAATGCCTGGAGAGAGTTTGGTCTGCCAAGAAAAGTGCTTATGGAAAGGAATGGCAGTCACCATTACCTGGGTAGTTTTGGGAGTACCTGATGACTCCTGTGTAACAGATGAGTAGGCAAAGGGGGTCTAGATCTCCTCTGGCCCAGAGGATATGATACTACTGGACTTAGCAGCAAGGAAACCTGGGAGCAGAGAGAATTCCTGAATCCTTTAGTGGAGGTGTGGTAGATGTCCAACTGCTATATGCCAGATTCACCAGAGCAGGTACCACAGGTTATTCTATATAATATCCTATAAGCAAATTGGCCTGATTCTTTTAATAAAATAGGATCATGAGAAAAAATAATAATAGATGGCTTTTCTCACACACAGAGGAAAACAACACCAATCACCACAAGTATCTGCTATGGAAAAGACACAACTAGGGGACACTGACTTATTACTTTGACCAAATGGATCAAAAAAAATTAAGGGAATATACAGCATGTACATTGTTATTGAAATGACAAAAGCAAATTTGAATTTAAAAATTCAGTGAATGAATAAACTAGGAGAATGGTTACTGCTAAGTAACACTATCGTAGAAGATCTAGAACAAGAAACATTTTTAAACAGAGCAAAAATACAAAGAGCTAAAAAACTAGGAAGGAAAAGGTAAGGGACATAGGCAATAAGGCAATAACCTATAGTGGTACAAAAGAAAAATTTAAGATCGAGGAAAATCAATGTTTCAGGCATAATTTTCCCTGAGTCTCTAGTATATTGAAAGGGTTCCTAAAAAGCTAGGATACAAGAGAAATTATTTGTACATGTCCTGCTTAAGTTCTCAAAATTCAACCCTAAAGAAACATTACAACATTGCAAGCTTTCAGGCAAAAATAAAGTAGCATATGAAAAGAATAATCTGGCATCAAACTTTTAATCTGCAACCCTAGGAGTTAGAAAAAATAGGATAACATCTACCTAACTTCCATTAAATGGAAAAAATTATGAGCTAAGAATATATACACAGCCAAAATACCATCATTTTTCAGGGAAAAAAATATAAGACTCAGAACTTACATTGTGTTATAACACAATACTATACACTGGGTAGCTTATAAACAATGGAAATTTGTTTCTCAAAGTTTCAGAGGCTGGTAAATAGGAGATCATGACAGTTTTGCTTTCTGGTTCATAAGCAGTACCATTTTGCTTGTTCCTACAAAGTGGAAAGAGAAAGGATCTTTTTAAGAAGGGCACTAATCCTATTCATATAGGTCTGGCCTTGTGATCTAATCAGCCTCCACAGCCCTACCTCCTAGTAATCTATCACCCTGAGGGTTAATAATTTAGCATATGAATTCAGGGAGATGCAAACATTCAGACCATAGCAAACTCACAGACTAGATCCATCATGCATCCCATTTGTCAAAAATATGCTTAATGTTACTGACTTTATTATTATTAACACTTATTAATTATATAAATTACTTTGTTCACTGCAACATTTGCTTACACATATCATGCCCGATCATATCCACCTTCTGTTCTTGCTTATCCTTCTTCCACCTCCCCAGTCCTTGTCCCCTTTCCCTGAAAGTTGCTCTTCTGTTTTCAGGTTCTCTTTCTCTCTCTCTCTGTCTCTCTCTTTGTTTCCACACTAGGAACAAACAAACAAACAAACACAGATGCTTGACTTCTTGTTCTTGTGCCTGGCATATTTTGCCCAATGTGATTGTCCTCAATTTCCATCCATTTTCTAGCAAATGACATGATTTAATCTTCTTTATTATGAGTAAACTCATTTGTGTAATACATGCCATATTAAAAAATAATAATCTATTGACAGGCACCAAGCCTGCTTTCATACCTTAGCATTTATGAATAGTGCCTCAATAAATTATGGGTATGCGGGCATCTCTTTTGTAAGCCAACTTCATTTCTGTCTAATATATACCTGGAATAGGATAGCTGAATTATTCAGTAGTTATATATTTAGTGTTTTAGGAAACCATCATACTTTATTTCCAGTTATATTAATTCGCATTCCCACCAACAGTGTGTAAGTGTTCCTTTTTCCTCCATATCCTCACCAATATTTGGTCTTTATTATTTTTTAAGAATAGCCATTCTGACTAGAGTGCAGTAGAATCTGTATAGTTTTTATTTGCATTTCCCTGATGGCTAAACATGTTCAGAATTTTTTCAGAAAAGTGTCTGTTCAGATTACTCATTTTTTATTGAATTTCTTGTTGTTGTTTTGTTGTTGTTGTTGTTGTTGTTTGAGTTCTTTGTGTGCTCTGAACATTAATCCTTCATCAGATGAACAGTTGGCAAAAATTTTCTCTCATTCCCTTGTTTCTCTCTTATTCTGCTGATTATTTTCCTTTGCTGCTCAGAAGCATTTTAATTTGATGTCCTACCATTTGTCAGTTCTTGCTGTTGTGTCCTGAGCTGTTGAAGTCCTGTTCAGAAAATCATTGCCTCTGCCAATATCTTGGAGTATTTCCCCTATGTTTTCCTCTAGTAGTTTCATGTATTACATTAAGATCTTTCATCCATTTTGAATTGACTTTTGTACTGGGTTAGAAGTAGGAATCCAGTTTCAATTTTCTGCATCTATATGGATATCCAATTTTCCCACATCCATTTGTTGAAGAGGATGACTTTTCTCCCATGTTTTTGGCACTTTAAAACTCCCCTTAATGAATCAGAACAGCCCTGGAGAAAGAGAAATGCTAAGAAAACATCAGTAAGCAATAAAGCTTGCAAGGTACGTGTGTGTGTGTGTGCGCGTGTGTGTGTGTGTGTATAGATGTATGTGTAAATCTAAATGGAAATTGTTATAAATAAATAACAATTTGCAATAAAATTGATCAATATAGATTTTTATAATGAAAAAAAATATACTTAAAAAAAGTGATTTTTGGCCAGGTGCAGTGGTACCCCCCACCCTCCCCCACCCCCAGTAATCCCAGCAGCTTGGGAGACTGAAGCAAGAGGATCAAAAGTTCAAAACCAGCCTCAGCAACTTAGCAAGACACTAAGCAACTTGGTGAGACACTGTCTCAAAATAAAAAAGGGCTGAGGATGTGGCTCAGTGTTTAAGTGCCCCTGAAATCAATTAGTGTTTCAGAAAACAAACAAACAAACAGTAATTTTTGGAATTAATAATTTAAAGCTCTCTCAATAAACCCAAGAAACTGAAGGAAGACAGTAAAGTGAAAGCATTTTAAGTTTCTTCAAACTGAGAGAAAAGAAAAAAAGTGGATGTAGAGTGACTTAGTAGGTAGAGGAAGACGGAATACCTGGGTTTGTCCTCAAAATGGAGAGAGAGAGATGTTTGATTAGAGAGTGGAAGTGGGAAGTAGAGCTTCTCCTAGAATGGAAAAACATAATATGGTTATTAGTCATCAGTCTGCTTGGTCTCATACAGCATCCACTGCAAAAATCTAGTTCCCCTGACTCGGCTAGAATACCATGTAGGAAACTTTAATGCCAAAAACTGAAGGTTCATGTTAGATATATTTAAATTTCTCTAAGGTGACAACATCAGTGTTCAACATCAATGTTGCTGCAAAGTGTCATTTAATGCTTAATAATGCACTAATTTCTTCATATTCTTAGGATTATAAGACTATGAACTCAATGCTGTGAATGTAATTATATTTCTTACATTGTCCCAACAATGTCTGATAATTTGAGTTTCTAATTGTTTGGATTCGGGAATGGGGTCATATATTTTCATTAGTCATCATTAAAGTGAAAAACTGAATAAAAATCACCCTTTTTAATGAATGTGTCAGATGACTTATCTGCATATGTATAGTTGAAATCATGAACCTACATCTGAACAAACATTTTAAATGCCTTTGAATTATTTTACATTTTAATGGACTTGTTCATGTTTTCTTTGCAAAGGGTGACCTTCTCTTCTATGTAACTGTCAGTTTTCTACATGTAAATCTTTATTTAATTTTACTAGTTAAGAGAATATATTCAGATTTTGAAAATTTTCACCATAAAAGAACAATAAATGTTTAACCTGAATTAAACTTTTTTTTGCAATGTATCAAAACATTATATCTTATCCCATTAGTAAATAAAATTCATATATCTTATGAAGCAGTTAAAAATACTTTTTTTAAAAAAAGACTATAGCTCATAAAATGGTTCTCAGGGAATAGAGAGGATGAGTGCCGATAAATGTAATTGTATATCATCACAATTTTCTCATCCGAGCCTCAATTTCCTCCTCATCTATAAAATGGGAACAGCTACATCCTCCTTCTGTGTCTCTGGTGCCTCAGCTGCTCTGTCAATGCCCCCAAGGCCACAGGGGCTACTGGGATAGGAAGTCTCTTCAGTAGGACAGAGTTAGGGTGAGGGAATGACAAACTCTGGCTCTAGTATACTACAGGAGATATATACCTTCAAAATGAGGAATAAGCAGAGATGTTTTTGTTGGAAAAAGCCCAGAATGGTGAATTTTTCCATGTATTCACAAATTTACAAGAGACAACACAATGGCATAGAATGGCCAGGGGATAGGTATGGAACTTGGTTGATTCTTAAAAAAATCATTTATTTCACTCATGGTTACCATAATTATCACAGAAATTATCCAACAATAATTAACAACACAACAATTAATAAACTCTTGTTCATTGAAATACCAAATATGTCTCTGTCTCAGAGAAGTTGATATTAGAAATGGAAAATAGATTATTAATATAATGATGTAGTCTTTAAATATATATATATATATATATATATATATATATATATATATATATATATATATATATATATATAAAAATAGTTGTTCAGCACATGGATGGAGATACTCTTTCTGTATTTAATCTGACTTTCTTGGAACAATTTTGTGCAGAAATGCAACTTCGGGTTCCAAGGGAACCTAAGGGAAAACTCTGTGCTTTATCTTAGAAACACCAGTACTTTGGGGCAGATTTAGAGCCTTTAGTGTAAGCAAAGCTGACTGATTAAATTGGGGAACATTTTTTTTCCCCTAATTCCCAGATGTCGGTATGGTGCAATGAACTTAGATCTTTTCTTTGTTGTTTTTATAGGCAGGAAATTGCTTCACTAGAAATAAACTTCTTTTCCTTAAACTGTAGTTAAAGATAATGCTTTAAAGAGAGGTCTCCCTGTTGTTCCACTTTTAAGGCTTATGATATTATGATTCTGTTGCTTATTTTAGTTACATGATTTTGTATCTATTTGGGATGCATATTTTGTGGATTTTGAAAAATGTTACCTTTAGTGGTTTCACTTCTATTTTTATATTTGAGAGACATAATTTTAACTATTATATAAAAAAAGATTTCAATATGAGTTCAGAAGTTTCTAGATTCTTAGGTTTATGTAAAAATTTTACATATATGTAAAATGTACTTAAGAATTTACCTGAAAGAATTGAGGACATATCCATATACTGCAAAATGAAACAATGTCTTTGCAAAAACTATTTTCGAATGTTTGGGTTTTATAATTATTTTACCACTCTTATGTTTAATACTTCTTGCCATGTTTGTTTCAGCAATTTCAGTCTCAATATTATTACAATTGATGAAAAAAGTTGTCCAAAAATATGAGAAATAGTTCTGCATTTCCCTATCATATCTTGATATATTTTCCTTCCAGGTACACTAAGTTCTATTATGTACTAAAAATAGTGGATCTTAGGAAGCTAGAGGATATTAGATATTGGAATAGTTTGGATCTTATATGTCCTTCTTTATGTGTTAAAGCTTGGTCCAGCCTGTGGTGTACTGGAGTGTGGTGAAACCTTTGGGAGGTTGAGTCTAGTAGAAGAAAGTTAGGTCATCGGGTGGGTGTGTCCTCCAAAGGGAATATTGGAACACTAGTCTTCCTCTTTCTCGTTTTTTGCTTTTCTGCCCCCCTGAAATGAGAAGCCTCTTCAGCCATGTATTCTGGTAATTATACATCGTACTGCCAGAGGCCAAGTAACAGACAAGAGACCATGAACTAGGACTTCTAAAACTGTAGGACAAAATAAACCTTCTCGTTTAGTAAGATGATTTTTTTATATTGACAAAAAGTTAATACAAAAATCCCTAGCCCAATCTTATACCTAGTATAGACGCATACCTGTATAAAAGCAAAGGAAATTATAATCTCTCCTTTCTTAAATACTTTAATGAGTGATTATTATTGTTTGTAAATATATCCTGGACTAAATTTATATCTGCATTCTTGCAATGATAACATGTTTATTCAAGCCTTCCATCTATCTGCATCCTTAGACAAACCTAGCCATCAATCCATGTGATAACCACTCAGATCTTTTAAGTCTGCCACCCTTGTCCTATGAAAGACTTATTCTTTCTCTCTGCCATAATCCCATGCATTTCTAGACCATTTATCATCTTCCTGCATGTCCTTGCTTGGTTTCTCCACAAATGTTGGTAATTCCTGTAAGTAATATGAATTTTACATATATAAATACATTTCAAATGTTGCCTGAAGTATGAAAGGAAGGTTAGCCTTAGGGCACAAATCTTTCAAGTTATACTTTATCATATTTATATTAATGTATATTAATATGTATGAAGTCTAATTGCCTGACTTAACATTAGCTTTGTTGTGCATTCTATTGATAGTTCAGTGAACAATATATTAAAATCATATTCACATACAATACTATTTATAATTATGAAGCTGTGTTCAGGCAATTTATTTATCTGAATACAAGATCAAGTCTTTGTACTTATAAAAGCTGACACTTGTTTTGTTATTTTTGTTTCATAATTTCTCTTTACAAATTGCTTTAAAATTTTTATCCATTTTCTAATATATTGGCATTGTCTCCCACACTTGAGTCCAGATCTACCTTTTGATCACTGATGCAAGGAACAGTATTGCTAAAGAATATTCCTATTCTTTAACAATAAGTATTCCTAAAGAGTATGTCTCCAGAAATATCTAAATTACATGTGTAAATAATGATAAAATAGGTTAATTAGCTAATACTATTTGAGTGTAGAAGTTCAACCACTTATAAACAAACCATATTCATTTATAACCATGTTTCTTAATGTCACCTACTGGCAAGCACAAGAACATTTTACAATATATTGGCAAAATTGATATTTTCAAATTTTTTAACATTTAACTTAATGTACTATCTGTAATGTCAAAATAGGAAAAGTTTATTTAAATATCACTTAGTTTTAGGAAAACTCAAATTTGTAATCCTCAACAGGATTCTTATGGTTAAATACAATTATACTAAATACAAAAAAAAGAGTCTTACAAATTTTGAAAGCATCGTGAATTGTAAAGGATTTCTAAGGGTATAAAACAGATATTTTTACAATACGCTCTTCTAGAATTTTTTCTGAAAACAACATTTTACTCAGTAGTTTTTAGAATCTTCAATAACCCCTAGGAAAATAACCAGTAATAAAAAATTTCACTAAATATTTATGGAATTAATGCATGAATGAATGCCTGTAGTGGAGTGTAATGAAATGTCAACTGAAGCACATGCCTTAGAAAACCACTTGGTTGCTGCATTTGTCCAATATTGACAGTAAAGATGGCATTAAGTCCTGTAGCATGGAATGGATTATTTTGAGTGCACCTGAGGGATAGGAAAGATAAAATGAGAAACTTGGGCTTGTTGACTCTCTTTTCAAATCACTATCTGAGAATCAGGAACCTTCCATAACAGCTATAAATGAAACTCTTATTTCTTCTAGCTACAGGGTTGTTATTGCTGAAAATCAAACACAAAGTAGAATAATGGGGGTTACTGTATTGCAATGCCAGTTAAATTCACAATCTTGACAAGTTTTTCATGTGAAAGTTAAGATATTAATTGATAAAGAATGGGTACTTTAAACTCAGAATGTCAACATCTATTGTTGCATGAGGAGAAACTGACAGTCTCATGTTCCCGAGTCACTTTGAAACTCCAATGCCATTGGAAATAGTTTTTTTCTGCTGTATCTGAAGAGATTAGCTTTTTTTCTTGCTTATAATCCCTATAGTAGTCTCTATAGGTGGAACACCTTAAAAGAGAATGGTGTCAAAACTTAACATTTCCAAAAGGGTGGGTACCTAATTTCAGCTAGGAAGAAATAGTTTGTACAGAAAATGAATTTCAAGTCTTTGTAAATGCTGCATGTTGATGGAAATCTAAGGCATGTGCAACTCAATAAAACATGCAAAGGAGAGGGTGGGAGACAAACCCCACCAATGTTCAGGGAAATATCCTGCAATGAAGTTTCTGTTTTTCATTGGTCTGAGGCATAGTGAAATGACCCTGCATATGTGCAAGTTGCTACATCTTGTATCACTTACCAACTAAAAAGAGGCTTAATGTATGCTACTCCTTCTTGGATTTATTAAACAACATTCAAGTGTAAAAATTTAACACAGTTACAAAGTGACCCATCAGGCTGGTAGTTTTGAGTGAGAAATTGAAAAAGAGAAGGTTCTGTGGCAATTTCAAGCTGCAGTATGAGCTTCCTTACACAAAGACCCCATTATCCATCAGCTCTAATGATGATAATTGAAGTGTCCATGGCAAAGATGCTTGCTATATGGATCCTCTGGCAAGCCAACCTCTAGGTTTGAGAGCATATATATACTTTTTGCTGCAGATAATTACTTTCCTGATGGGAAATAGCTCCTGGTTTGGTATTGTTCTTGATAGAGACTGAACCATGGGACATTCAATCATGATGTGGTCTGAGCTTTCCAATATGCAGTGCTAGTTATCTAATCCACCTAGTCAGAAGGTTGGATGTGGACAATAGTAAACTGACATTAAATATAAATGGTGTGTAAGAAATTGAGTTTGGACTGATTCAGAAACTTCTTCAAGGAAAATCAATTTGTATAATCAGGTATCAGATTCCTTTGGCATGTGGGATATAACCTGGTATTTTAAAGAATAACTGAAGTGCAACTCTTTCTAAGAACCAATTAAATACTGAGTTTGCCTGAAGCTGATATGGGGAATGCCTTTATTTCTTAGTTATGTCCACCTACTATAACAAAGTACCATGGATATCGGAAGTTTATTTCTCAAAAGTTTTAGAGACTAGAAGCCTGAGATGAGGGTGCCAAGTTTCAGTGAGAGCCCTCATTCAGGTTGCAGGTTGCTCTCTTGCTGTGTCCTCACGTGGCAGAAAGAACTCTCTGGATACCTTCTATGAAAACATTAATCCCATTAATGAGGGTTCCAATGTCATGATCTAAATACCTCCAAAAGGCCCATCTCTTGATACCATCACATTGGGGCTTAGGATCTGATACAAAAGAACTTTGAGGGACATTAAACATTTAGTCAATAACATTCTGCCCCAGGGTCCCCAAAATTCATGTTTTTCTTGCAAATTACATTCAATCCCAACAACTCCAGAAGTCTTACCACATTCCAGCATCAACTCTGAAGTCTACATATCATCTACATCAGAACGGAGGTCCCCACTTCAAGACCTAATTTCCTTCCAGAGCCTTACCTCCTAATACTACCTTATTAAGAGTTAGGATTTCAAAACATTCATCTAACTTTGTTTCCGTAGTAACACAGTGAGAGGGGTTTAGAATCCTATTAATTTGGGCTCAAATTTCAGCATGGGATATTTACTTCTTCTGTGAATCTTGAACAATTTGCACAACTTTTTTGAGCTTCTTCAGTGTTTTTGTTGTTGATTGTTTATTTGTAATATCGGGCTAATTCTTCCTACTTCAGAGAATTTTTAAGATAAACAAAAGAGCATATATAAAATGAGTAAGGCAGCCAAAAAATTATTATTTTGCTTTTTTTCCTTATCTCTTCTCTCCTTCCCCCCAGTAACTGAAGATGAAAAGGATTAATCGCCTTGTGCTTTAGCACACTGAACACAAAACCAATTCTTCTGAATTAGGGTCAGGAAAAATGCAGTCATTTGGCTACTAGTATCCATTGATAATGGAAGTATTATGGTGTGTGTGTGTGTTTTCAATAGGGGCCATTAGACTGTAGGCCATTTGGATGTCTTTAGAAGAAAGAGTGATGGCCTTGAGTTGCATAGAACATTTCCTGCTTTCTCATGCTCTGCTCTTTGTTCCCTGCCTTTTAAAGAGAGAGTTCTTCTGCAACAGCAGATTGGTAAAGTCTGTCCTAAAGATACTCTGCTATGTAGCAACCAAAAAAGACACACACGCTAATAAATTCACACTGAAAAATTTGGAGGGGCCAGTGTGGAGACTGTGAAAAAAATAGTCAAAAGAGTGGAATATGTTCTTGAATAAGAAACATATTATGAAACACTGAAGGAGTAAAGATTTTTAGAAAATTAGGACAAAGCCAAGGTTTTCCACTTCCTTCTTTACACATGCGAGAGCCACTTATTTTTCTGTTTAATTCACATTCTACTTATTATATAACAGTGGAAAATCTAGCCTTCTCTAAGCCATTTTATTCATTTATTACAAATGCATATTGGTCCTCTGGACATCTGTTCAGAAATAATATAACCAAATGAGACATCATCCCCATGATTTTTTTCAGATGGTTGCAGACCTTTATGGTTCAATTATCCAAGTTAATGAACTAATAGAATTAGGCGGCTAATCTTGACAGGACATAATACAAAATTTACTGGATGCTATAGTATTTTTAAAAACTGTAATAAGAGACAAGTAATATAAATCCATTTTTTTCTAAAACTAGTAGTTACTTGTGAATAAGTTATTTAAATTTTTGAAACTCAGTCCCAATTTCCTCAACTCTTAAAAATTACAGAATTATACTGTTTTATGCAACCAACATACTCTTGAGTCTATGATTATATTGGATTTTTCAAAGTGACTCTGTTCATATGTTTAAATATAATTTTCTCATTTACAGTTTCTTTTTAAATTTCTCCACCTGTCTATCTCATCTCCTAGAACTTTCTTTTCATTTCTTCTTTATATTGAATATGGACAGAATCACTTCTTAGCATAATTTTAATTGCTAGCTTATGAATTGAATACGTCATAACTTGCTCTTATTTTTCCTCAAGATTTCCATAGAATTGAGAGGTCTATTTACCAGTTAGTTTCAAATGCCTCACAAGGTCTTACTAGCTATAGCATGTATTGGGAATAAAAAAAAAATTACTAGAATCCCTCTAAAAGGCTTGAAGTAGTAAAGTATGTTATTATTTGCACAAAAAGTTTAAGACAATGTTTGTAATAGATGTAACAATTGTAAATTAATTACAATCTAGAGGTCAGTGGTTCATAAAATTGGGCATTTGTCAACTAATTGGTTAAGTTATAATTCTTGCTCCAGATTTACTACAGAAGAGGAGCAGACAGCTGTATTTTGCCCCAGTATTTTTATTATGGCTGTTCTAAGCAGAACCTACCATCTTAGCAGTATTAAAAATGGAACATTCACGATTCTGTGCAGTTGTCACCACCATCCATCTCCAGAATGTTTGTGTCTAATGAAACTGAAACTCAATAACCATTTAATAATATTTCCCTATCCCTTCTTTCCTCCACCAGCAGCAATTACCATATTATTTTCAGTATATATGAGTTTGACTTTTCTAAACCTATTTCACTTGAGTGGAACCACATTGTAATTGTCTTTTGTGATTTGCTTATTTTACTTAGAATACCATCTTCAAGTTCATCCATGTTGTAGCACACATCAGAATTTCCTTTCTTTCAAAGGCTGAGTAATTTTACTTTACATGTGTATATTTTCCTTGTCCAGTGATTCTTTGATAGACACCTGTGTTACTTCTGTATCGTGGCTATTATAGATAATGTTTGTTTCAATGAACATAAAAATACAAATATTTCTTCAACATACTGATTTCATTTCCTTTTAATATAGATCCAGAGTAGGATTATTGGATCATATTCTATGCTTAGAATATGATTTAGTTAGAATAGATTCAGTTCTATTTTTAATTTTTTTGAGAATATCCTTTTCCTAATAAGAATAGAAAAACATGGTTTCCATAATGGCTATACCCCTTTTTACCAGTGGTGTACAAACATTCTCTTTCTCTTCATCTGAGCTAATACTTGCTCTTTTTGTCTTTCTAATAATAGAAATTTCTACAGGTGTGAGGCGATACATCATGTAGTTTTTTGATTTGCACTTTCTTGATCATGAATGATTTTAACATCTTTTCATATATTTAATGAACACTAATGTATATTTGGTGAAATTTGCCTATTTTTAACAGGTATTTTTGTTGTTGTTGGATATTAGGAGTTCTATACATATTCTGAGCACTAATCCCTTCTCACAGACGTTTGCAAACATTTCCTGCCATTCTATGAGTTGTCTTTGCATTCTTTCCATTTTGTCTTTTTCTTTTTGCACATATTGTTACATTTTTCTGATGTCCAATATCTTAGTTTTCTTTTTTTACCTGTGCCTTTGATGTCATATGTCCAAGAAATCATTGCCAAATCCAATATTATAAAGTTCTCCCTGTTTCCTTCTAAGAGATGTGTACTTTAAGGGCTGAAATTTTGTTTGATCCATTTTAATTTAATTTTTTCATATTGTGTTATGTAAGGATCTTGCATTTGGCTATTGTTTTTCCAGAGCTATTTGTGGAAAAGACTGCGCTTTCTTCATTTAATGAACTTAGCATGCTTGTCAAAAAGCATTTGACCATACACGCAAGGTTTTTCTGTCTTATTCCTTCAGTCTGTATGTCTATCTTTATGTTAATGCCACACTGTTTTGATTACTGTATCTTTGTATTAACTTTTTTTTATCTTTAATTTTTATTGTTGGTTGTTCAAAACATTACATAGTTCTTTACAAATCATATTTCACACTTTGATTCAAGTGGGTTATGAACTCCCATTTTTACTCCGTATACAGATTGCAGAATCACATCGGTTACACATCGACTGTTTTACATATTGCTATACTAGTGTCTGTTGTATTCTGCTGCCTTTCCTATCCTCTACTATCCCCCATCCCCTCTCCCCTCCCATATTCTCTCTCTACCCCATCTACTGTAATTCATTTCTCCCCCTTGTTTTTTTTTCCCCTTTCCACTCACTTCCTCTTGTATGTAATTTTGTATAACCATGAGGGTATCCTTCCATTTCCATGCAATTTGCCTTCTCTTTCCTTTTCCCTCCCACCTCTCACCCCTGTTTAATGTTAATCTTCTTCTCATGCTCTTCCTCCCAACTCTGTTTTTAGTTACTCTCCTTATATCAAAGAAAACATTTGGCATTTGTTTTTTAGGGATTGGCTAGCTTCACTTAGCATAATCTGTTCTAATGCCATCCATTTCCCTGCAAATTCTATGATTTTGTCATTTTTTAATGCAGAGTAATACTCCATTGTGTATAACTGCCACATTTTTTTTATCCATTCGTCTATTGAAGGGCATCTAGGTTGGTTCCACAGTCTTGCTATTGTGAATTGTGCTGCTATGAACATCGATGTAGCAGTGTCCCTGTAGCATGCTCTTTTTAGGTCTTTAGGGAATAGACCGAGAAGGGGAATAGCTGGGTCAAATGGTGGTTCCATTCCCAGCTTTCCAAGAAATCTCCATACTGCTTTCCAAACTGGCTGCACCAATTTGCAGTCCCACCAGCAATGTACAAGTGTACCCTTTTCCCCACATCCTCGCCAGCACTTGTTGTTGTTTGACTTCATAATGGCTGCTAATCTTACTGGAGTGAGATGGTATCTTAGGGTGGTTTTGATTTGCATTTCTCTGACTGCTAGAGATGGTGAGCATTTTTTCATGTACTTATTGATTGATTGTATGTCCTCCTCTGAGAAGTGTCTGTTCAGGTCCTTGGCCCATTTGTTGATTGGGTTATTCGTTTTCTTATTGTTTAATTTTTTGAGTTCTTTGTATACTCTGGATATTAGGGCTCTATCTGAAATGTGAGGAGTAATAACTTTTGAAAGCAAAATGTGTGAGTCCTTTTTCTTCATTCTTTTTCAAGATTGTTTGATTTAAGATTCTAAAATTTAGGATAAGTTTTTCTACTTTTGCAAAAAATATTATGGGGATTTTAATAGATATCAGATTGAATTTGTAGATTGTATTGCATAGTATTGTCCTCTTAATAATTCCAGTGTATAAACTTGTGATACATTTCCATTTATTTATGTCCACTTTAATTTTTTTCATCACTATTCTATGGCTTTTATTATACAACTCTTTCACATTTCTGATTTCCATTTTTTGATGCTATTTTATATGGAACTGTTTGGTTTTATTTTGATTTTAATTTTCTTTTCAAAGTTTTCATTGTTAGTGAACAGAAATGCAGATGACTTTTGAATTTGTATTCTCCTATTTTTCTGTATTGAAGTATTAGCTCTAACAGATGTTGTGTGGAATTTTCATAGTTTTCTCCATGAAAGATGTCATCTGTGGAAGAAGATAATTTTACTTATTCTTTTCTAGTTTGGATGCCTTTTTATATTCTTGCCTAATTGCTGTAGCTATATCTTCCAGTACTACATTGAATAAAGTGGTGAAATAGGCATCATACCCTGTTTCCGATATTATAGGGAAATATTTCAGTCTTTGACCATTGAGTATAATGTCCATTGTGGGTTTTCATACATGGTTTTCATATTATGTTTAGGTAGTTTCTTTCTATTCCTAGTTTTTTGAGTGTTTTAAATCATGATAAGACTATTACATTTTGTCAAATGATTTTCCTATATCAAATGAGATGAGTATGTGGGTTTTTTCCCTTCATCTTGTTAATGTGGTGTATTACAATGATCAATATGTTGAACTATTTTTTCATTACAGGACTAAATCCCACTTGTTTATGCTGTATAATATTTTTAACATGCTGCTGAATTCAGTTTGTTGGTGTTTTGTTCAGGTTATTTACATCGATTTAAATAAGAAACACTGGCTTCTAGTGATCTTTTCAAGTACTATCTTCCTCTGGCTGTGATAGTACAGAACTGTATTTTAAGTGGGCCTCTAAAAGATTCTCAGTTTTTAATTTCAACTTACCCACTGTTCTAATCCAGTATTTATGGCCAAAATATCAGTATATCATCTGATTTAGAGTAATCATGTACTGTATCATCTAGCCTGGACTCTTTGGAAAGTGAAAGAAGGCTCTCTTTAATAATTAGCATTAGTACAAATGGCACAATTTTGAGCTTTCCAAACCAGCACCAGGACTTAACACATAACCTTTCTTTAGAAACATTCCAAGCTCAAAATTGTAATAGCTATTTAAGGTAGAATAGGGATTCCTTTCCTAGTCCCCAGAGTACTGAAGACTGAAAAATCAGTCTTCCACCTGGAACATTTCTCTAATCTAGGCCAACCAAGATAGTTGGAGGTTTTAGAAGAATGCAAAGTTCATGAAACCCATTATCCAGGATAACACTTCATGCTGAAGTCCCTGTGTGATTCCCAGTTTCTGTATATCCTCTAAGAGCCATACAGCAGAAGAGATTAGCTAGGAAGTGTTGCAAGATGGACAGGTGCCACATACCAAGATAAGAGGAACATGAATAAGCAGTCCTCTCAATTTAGTAGTAGAGGTTAGTATGCTTATTTCCAGGATAAAGATGAAACTTACTTTTAACTCATGGATACAATCCACACACAGAAAAAAATCTTCCAGTGGAGTCAGATGACATTTGCATAGTGGAACTGCTGCAAAGATAAATATCACTGGAATATGCCACAATTCAATCTGCAGACCCTGCCTAATTTTCTAAAAGAAATAGAGAAAATTCACTCATCTGAAGGGAGAAAAAAACCTAGAAACAATTTGGAGTGAGTCACAAATAGAACCAAAATTCCAGAAACCCAGAGAACTTTGAGACTTTTCAGTTGATGTTCTTAATGAGTTGGAGGTGAAAGAGAGAATAGGTTTTACTTCATTGATGATGTTGTGCTACTTGACACAAGACCACAAGTTTTGCGAGGCCCTTTGTACTATGACAAAGCCTTTGACCACATCACCACAAGGAGTTAGATGTCACCGCAGAACATCAAGTACATTTACCAAACTGCCACCACCACAGGTGACCCCACCATCCAAAAGCTGGCAAAAACTCAGAAAAATGTGATTGCACAAATGCCTTGCAGACCACACTTTTGAGCTATACCTACTCAATGTATTACTGGAATATTGTCATCCAGAAAATTGGGTTCAAGCTCTTCATTAACAAGAGCTCTGGGAAAATGAGCTCTTGTTGATAGGAAAGCTCTAAATTGACCTCCTTACAGTGAGAGACAGTGAACAGTTCCCCTAAAAATGAAAATAATTCATTCAGCCCAACATGCAACATGGCCATGGAAGCAATTTATATCAAAAGCAAATCCTAACAGTGCTTGAGAACAAGAAAGATACTTCTCTAATGTAAACCTGTTTGTGAAGGATGACCATTAAGAATGAAATCACCACGGAGTTTCAATGGCGCAATCAGCACGCGGTACTTATAAGAATAAAATCACCTCTGTTGCTTACACTTATTGCAGGTAGGATCTTAGAAATGATACTGACCTTATTGTTTTGAATATGATGGTGTCATTACTGAAGCCAACGTGGAATGGAACTTCATCAATGTCCAGACACTCAATGTATGAGATTCTCAGCATTGTAATGGCCTTGACTGGCATTCAAAGCTGGACTCATATCCTGAGGCCATCCTGGTCACTAAGATGAAGAAAAACACCTACAGGTTCACCAGGTGGACATGCTGTGCTATGCTGACTGGATCTGAGTACCTCAACTTTGGTTCTGTGGCTCAGTGCCATGTGAAAAATTCATTGCCTTGTCCCAAGTTCCCAAAAGTTCAAGCCCATTGAGTTGCAAGTTAGATCAGATCTTCATCATGGATAAGTGTGTGAAGTTGGAGGAGGACAAATGCTTCATCATCAAAGTCTCATACAAGAAATTCATCTGCATCTATATGCTGCATGAGAGCACCTTCAGTTCCAGTGAAGAACTATAATGTAGAGCTGGGGTTTGTAATTCCACCAGCCCTGGAAGGGCCTCTGATGCTTAGAGAAATGTTTGACTGACTGTTACTCTCTAAAGTCCATCAGATGGAATAAAGAATAAATCTGTTAGTCTCTTTCCTTCAAAAAACAAAACCAACAGCTAGAATGAGAAAGTGTGTTCTGTTCTAGCTATGTAACCTGTCTTTGAATCAGTTTATGTAGGCATTTTGAACTGTGGGATATTTTTCTTAACTAAGGCCCCACCTCATATCTTTTGTCTGCATCATACAAAGCTACAGTTTTCAATCCCCTTTTAAGGATAACCAGGGTTTCTGAAAGCGAATATCAATAGCAAGTCAGAATCTGGCTTACCTTATGATCTTCCCTTTAAATTAACTGTTTAACACATTGTGACAACAGTCCAGATTTATTTTTTAGGAACTTAAGTTTCATGGTGAGATAAATAAAAGGTGATGAGATGGTGTTTCCCTTTATTAGCTCATAGTCACACGAATGCAGTTGATGTCAAACACATGAGCAACAGTATGTTTATGTTATAAGAAGAAGGAAATCAACATTAAATGTAGACTGTACAAAGAAGATTGCTAAGGGGGAAAAAAATCAATATCAAATGGATTTGCCCCAGAGAGGGGAAGTTTTGTAAATAGTTAAAAGGAAAAAGATGGTTTGGGGATTAAATAATTGGGTAATGATATTTCCAAAAGAAATACAATAAAAATGAATGTAATCAGCTTCATAACTCTGACCTAACACTTTCTGGCTCTGGTGTTTAAATGCCATGTGCCAACGTGGTTAAGCTACATTGCCTGGGCCTTTGGTCAAACATTAAGTTTAGAGGTTGCAGTGAAGCTATGTGTAGGTGTGGTGAGCATTTATACTCAGCTGACTGTTAATGAAAGAATAGTACCTTCAACGATTTTGATGGGCCACATCCAATCAATTGGAGGCCTTAGGAGCAAAACTGAGGCTTCCTGAAGAAGAAGGAATTCTATCTCAAGACCATAACATAGACATCCTGCCTGAATTTCCAGTTTGCCAGCCTACCTATAAATTATGAACACAAGTGTACCAACACAACCTTTGTCTGAGTTTCCAGCCTGATGACCTGCCCTAGAGATTTCAGATGTGCCAGCTCCCACAATTGTGTCAACCGATTGCTTAAAATCTCTCTCTCTTTCTCTCTCTCTCTCTCTCTCTCTCTCTCTCTCTCTCACACACACACACACACACACACACACACGCACACACACACACCACACACAAGCATGCGCGTACTTGTTAGTTCTGTTTCTTGGAAGAATTCTGTCTACTATGATAATATTGGCAAGATTAGTACTAAATAATCTCTGTCCCCATTTTGAATCATTTTACTTCTCACTTTCCTCTTCTATCCAATTTCCTCTTCTATTTATAGCAATAATATTCTATTAACAATAATAATTCAGTTCTATTCAATTTCCTCTTCTATTTACAGTAATAATTGGAATCTTTAATTGGTTCACATATGGATTTTGAAGGGAATTCTGGTTTTAATGCATTTTAGAATAAGTGCAAGATCCAAAGATACACAAGTGGACATTTTTCAATAACATAAAAAAATTATTCAATTTTAATATTTCTTCATTTTAACCAATAATTTAATGTGATAACAATATGGGTGCATTTGAATTTGCTGTCTGGTTATCTGCTGCCATTGTCCATTCTATTATTTTATCACTTCTCCCATGTATTCAATTAATTATTTCTTAGAATCCCATTTTTTCACTAGTGTGAGATTATTAGTTATACTTCTTTGCTTCAATTTTAGTGGTTAGTTTACAGTTTAAAAATTGCAACTTTATATCATCAAACTGTTTCTTCAAACATTTATTTTACTTCATATAAGAATCTTACAATGGGGCTTTGGATGTGACTCAGCGGTAGAGCACTCGCCTTGCACATGTGTGACCCTGGGTTCTATCCTCAGCACCACATAAAAATAAATAAAGTAAAAAATATTGTGTCCAACTAAAACTAAAAAATAAATATTTTTTTTTAAAAAATGAATCTTACATAATATACTTCTGTAACCTTCTATTGTCCTCCTTATCCTACTTTTTCTATTATACTTTACATATATTATTAACACATAATCCAAAGTTATTATTTTTACTTTTCATAGCCACTTATCTTTTAAGTTAGTTAAAAAATTTTATTTGCATACATCTTTTCCATCTTCAAAATGAAAAATATCAAGCATGTCTGATAACAACCATTGGAGTTTCTGATTGTATGTGTATTTTGTCCTCCTTTCTTAAGGACAATTTTGCTGGATTTAGAACTTTAGCTTGATAGTTTTTCTATCCACTTGCTTAAAGTGGCATTCCATTGATTTCTGACTTAAATTATTTCTCTGAGAAGATTGTGTACTTTTAGCTCCTATTAAAAAATGCATCTTTTGTCCTCTGGCTGTTTTTAAGATTTTTCTGTTTCTCTCTAGTTTTTACCTCCCTGGTGGTTGTCTCCCTCACCAGGGACAGCACTTGGGAAGTAATGAGTGTAGCCCAGACTGCAGGCCTCGGACAAGGAGAGGGCCTGTAACAGCCTAGCGAGACGTTTATGCAGACTTTGGATCCCTTTCTCTATATTATTCTCTTTTCACCATCACTTTGCCCTATATACTCCAGTTTCCCAATTTCCCCCAACACCTGTGTCTCTTCAAATCAAAATACCTATTGTCTCTGCTTATTCCTCTTCCCACATTTCTCATCCCTCTTGCACCATGATCTGAAAAGAGTCTCTTGGCAGAAAGACAGAGTAGAACTCGATTTCACAAGTTTCCTTTGTTTTTTCAATCTTGTGGGGCCTTCTCTCCAACAGCTGAACATGTTTGTTTGATGCATATGATCCAAGTTTATAGTTGTTTATGATAACAAGGCAAGGCAATTTTGGTAACTCTGTCATGACTGAAAGTACAAATAAGCAATATTTTATTTTGCATATTTCTAAACCCCAATAAAGCTAAATATATGGATATGTCTCCTTTTCTACACCATCAGGATAAAACTTAACATCACCACTGTATTCTTAAACTTTGTCCATAATTAAATTCTAGATGTTCATGTGATATAGAAGGTAAAAGTCCCTGGAATATAGAAAGTTCTGGTTACTTTCACACAGTATCACAGTAATCTCAGGTTTTAATTTCAATTCACTCCTTTGAATACGCAGTGGTTTGCATCCTCAAACTTGTGAATTAAAAAGAAAAATGACTATATCTTATAGTAGAATTACATTATGTTCTGCAGTAGAAATTAAAAATCAGTCTATTTCATTCACACTGAACCTCCCATTACAGCCTCACATATGTCTGTTGCTTAATTATGTCAAAACTATGCCCCTTGCTTTTTACTATTCAAGAATATGCATAAAATAGACTTGAAATATGTATGTATCTATATAAAGTAATGAATGCATATTCTAAAAATCCTTTAAAACATGAATCTCCTAAATAGTACAATGTTTTTTTTTTCCTTAGCTTAGTTTGAGAATAAATTATTCTGTGCAACAATTTACTTTACATTTTTAGGCACTATTGCTGGTCAATAATTGTCTAGTGCAGCATAGAAAGTCTTCTCCCTCACAAGATGGAGGCGGACAGTTCAGTCAATAAAGGATTATTCTTTGGGGGCTTATCTTGCTGACACAGCAAAAGCTCATTCTTAATGCACAGTTACA
This sequence comes from Marmota monax, assembly GCF_021218885.2. NCBI lineage: Eukaryota > Metazoa > Chordata > Mammalia > Rodentia > Sciuridae > Marmota > Marmota monax. The sequence goes on from NW_026693552.1 coordinate 156,873, forward strand.
TCAATGAGAGCTGTGTGCTGGGATGGATTCAGACATGGACATTCCCTTCTTTTTTATCAATTAGGTCAAGGTAATGGGGGAGAATTATCTCCTGTTGGCATATCCAAGAGTCTATATTTTAAAACTAACATTAGTTGCTTCAGCAGTCTAAATCTGATGACTACTTCAGAAAGCAAGTAATTGGAGCCAGTTCCAGTTTTGAGTTCCCTACAATTTTAGAAAAGGAATATTGTATAGGTATGGTATTCTATAATATCCTGCCTTAATTAAAAAGTTAAAGGAATATTTTATAATGGCCTCTCTAATACTTAATATTGAAAATAAAAGATCATATATTTGTTCCTAAAATAATATACCGTAAGAAAAACATATTTGATTATAACATAATTTATCATAAAGATTAGTCAGTATACTTTTCTTCAATTACCTACTTGCTCTTTTGAAACAAACATTTAAACTCTGCAACTTAGATTATAAATTTTATTTATATATTTATGAAATGTTTGTCAGTTTTTTCTGTACCCTTGAAGTATGAACCAAACAAGCAGCAAACTTGAGGAATACTATGAAGAAGTTATAAATATAGAAAAGACTTTTTGAAGCATGCATTTTTCTTTCTATAATTAAAATCAAGTTCACAGTTAAATATTTGTATTTAATTTTACATAGCACGAGAACACGTGACTGGAATTTAGAAAAATACTGCCAACTTTGATTTTTGCCCAAGACTGTATACAAACCAGGAACTGAGTTGGGATTTCAGATATTTTTACATTTGGAGGCCAAAATCAAATGCCTTCAAGCAATGTTTTGCTCTTTAGGTTGACACAAGTACCCCTACTCCCAGTAGCAGTGGGGCTTGAAGTTAAGACCAGTCTCCAGAAACAGAGAGCTTGAATATGGAACCTCATATTTGCCTGCTGTGTAGCCTTGGGCACATTATCCCATACTTATCTGTAAAATGAAGACAATCACAGTACCTATATTATAGCATTGATGTAAAGGTTAAATGAATGTGAATATTTGCATATATATAAATACATGTGTATATGTGTGTGTGAGGTGTGTGTGTGTGTGTGTGTGTGTGCATGAACATGCATATACATTGTTTGAGACAATGCCTGGCATATAGTAAGTTCTCAACCACTGTATTAGTCATAGTAGTCATAGTCATATCTGGTATCTCTACAAATGTATTTGACATGCCTGATTTCTGAAGACATTTGAATTTTTGACTACAACTCTGAACTTTAATCACACCTTCGCACTGGTGTAGAGCATAATGACTGGTGGTTATTGGCAGAACTTCTAGCCAGTCTGCTTTCAAGTCCACAATACCTATTTCTCTTATTGTAATTCTACCACCTTAGCTGTCTTAGTCACTGAACTTTTGACTGTACATAGAAGCTGACAGGTGTTTTCCCAGAGGTGACACCAACTGCTTCACACAGCTGTTATCTGACAGTTTCCAGGTCTTACTGAGGAGAGCGTCTGATGGAAAGGCCATCAGACAAGCAGGCCAACAGTTGCATTTGGCATAATTACACACTTCCTCGAGGGAAGGAAACAGTCAATCTCACAGTTTTTAGTCAGGCTGACACTATCCACCTCTTTTGCAAGGTACATTCACAAAGTTCAAATAGTTGATTGACTGAAGCTGGGGAGGAAAGGCTAAATGTCAGGCTTTTAAGATGAAACCAGTGGCAGCTCTGCAGCAGCCTGGCAGGTGGAGTGAAGTCTAGAATTAAGAGTGACAGAGGAATGATGGGCGGTAAAAAGACTGTGTTAGCTGGCAAAAAAAAAAAAAACAAAAAAAGGAAATCAGCCTGTGGTTCGAGCACACATGGAGTTTGATTAGGGGTAGAAATGCTAAAATCCATACTGATTTGAGTTTGCAAAAATCTCAACATTTAACAGAAAAATGGCCACACTTTTACTAATATATTAACTTCTGATGGCATTACTTTTGAAATGTTAATATAAATTACTATTTTAAAGCTTTCAAGATCTGAGATTCCTTTAAAGAATATTGTACTTATTTCATTTTTTTTCATTCCGATCGCCGAACAGTATGAATATGTATAAAAATACAAATAGACTATGTTGATAAGAGGAGAAAGAACAGAGCAAATAAATATCAAGTTAATGAGGAAATGAATAAAATATGTGAAAAGTTTTCATTCCCAATTTAATGTACAAATCAAGAAGAGACTATAATGAAAATTTTAAACTCTACAAAAAATATGGTAAATAGAACAGACTTACTTTAATAAAACATGGCACCTAATCTGACATCATCCACTTTACTGTATACGTTTTCAACATGAAGTTTTGGCCCCACCCATTTATTCTGGAATGATAAGCATTTAAGTCATTTGGATTATAGAAACCGTTGGATTAACTAAGTCTTCTCACCTTTAGGAATTTAAAAATTATAGTAAAATGAGAATTATTGATTGAATTCTGTTCTATATTCTTTAATGTTTAAGAATAATGGTTCAGGCCAGTGCTATCTAATAAATACATTATGTGAACCACAGAACTGTGCCACAGTGAAGTTTTAATCATTTTATGAAAAATTAAACAGGTAAAATTAGTTTTTATAATTAGTTTTTATTTAATTGCTATATTAAACGTTATCATTTCATCATGTGTTTAGTATAAAATTAGTGAAGTAATACCCCAAATTTACCATTTCAATGGTTAATCAATGTGAAATTATTGGGATTTTTTTTAACATTTTTTCATATCATCTTCCAACTTTTGTGTGTGTTTTACACACTCAAAAGCATTTCAAGTTGATCAATAATCACATGAATTTAGTAGCTACCATACTGGACAGCACACATTTTGACAGTTTTACTTTCATTCATTATGCAAATAAAGTCAATGAGTGAAATATTAATAAATGGCAGATATATTTTTATGGTCAACATTACATACTAAACTGTGTATTCAGGTTTTTTGTTTTGTTTTTTTTTTTTCAATACTTTCCATTCAAACTAAACAGTACTTACTATTAGTGTTATATTTTATCCTTATGAATATTGTTAAAATTTCTTAAAAACATTGTTCAATTAATTTTGCCATATAACAAATCACATTGAATTTTATTAGGTTAAAACAACCATTTAAATTTATTCACAGATACTGGAGCAGAGCAGGAGTGGCATGTCTCTGTTCCACAGATTCTACAACCTTGAATTTGGGACCAATTGACTATGAAATAAAATGGCTCACAGTCTAGGAGCTGGAGTCTTCTGGAGTCTTGTCTAGTCTCATAGCTATTGCCTAGCCTGGGAGAATTCAAAGACAAGAACTGCTTACCACAGCTACATGTGACCTCTCCACATAACTTGACCTTCTCTCTGTGTGGGTCCTTGTGTTAAGCTTTTTACATGGGGCTCAAGGATTCAAGTTCAAGTGATCTAAGACTGAACCTGCACTTCCTAATAATACTTAGCCTTAAGAGTCACACAGCATCATTTTCACTCCTTTCTATTGATGACAGACAAGTCAGTAAATTAAGTCTATATCCAAAAGGAAGTGACAGAGACCTGACCTTTTCATTCAGATGTCAAAGAATTTAAGAATATCCTTTCAAACCCTATCACGAATTTGCTTTCTGAAGACTTTACTTCATATATCCCCATTCCCACACATGTGAATTCTCTAGTTTTTACAGATTGTACCTCCAAATATTGACTGAACTCAAAGGATTCATCAGATTTCATTTGTATATTCCCAGTCTGACATAGTGTCAGCTGATTGTATACATATTTATAGACTTTTGAAAGATTGCATTAACTGAAACATGTTAAGTATCCAAGAGAGGCCTGGCACAATAGATGTGCTCAGAAATTGCTAGTTTTAAGATCTTAAAAAGCTATTATTATCATGATAATAAATGTTTATTTAAATCCCATCTGTATGACTTGCCACAAGTTTTGTCTTGATTATGTTACTTGAATTCTCTGTCTCTGTTTTGCAAAAGAATGGTACTAATAGTCCTTTTTTAAACAGGATATTAGTAGTGTCAAGTGAGATAGTTCATATTAAAGTGTTTTACTAGAGTGCCCAGTACCTAATAAACAAAGATTTTATGAAAATATGACCTGAAATTTAAACTCAGAAAACTTCTCCATGGATTATTCAATCCATATGGGTTATATGTTCCAATCAATAGGGAAGATAATTCAGAAGCAGTTCAATATTGATACATTTTATTACATAAGATCATCTATGTTCTTCTGGCATGTAAGACTAATTAAAACAAATAAATTTCCAGATTGATATGAATAATCACTGGGCATCTATTGTAAATATTTATAATGAAGTAAATAAAATCATTGTCTTCTTCCATAACAGATTCTTGCTTTAATGTAGAACATTAAGAGAAAACAGTTGATATAAATTTTCATTGTCATTTTCCTATCTATATAATTCAGTATATCAGAGTCTTTCCCAAGTGATTAGGAATTGCTGATGGATTTGCTATTCATGCATATTTAACCATAACTCTATATTCCAATTATGACTGTCAGAGTTTAAAATTAGTCCATTCTTACTCTAAACATGTGCAGAATGCTTGAATTGCCACAACTACTGCTAGATCAAATGTAAATCAGATTTTTGTTCAAATTTAGCTTTCTTTTCTGAAAAGAGCAAAGGCATAAATCCATAAAGAATTATACCATATCAAAAATGTAATTATAAGGGGCTGAGGAGATACAGTGATAGACCCCTTACCTATCATGCAAGAAGTCCTTCTATGTTCAGTCCCTAGCATGACAAAAAGAAAAAAGATGGCATTTCATTTTGGTGTGTCAACTGGAGCTTTTTTCCGCTCTCTGGTGTCATTGAAGGAGGCGGAGGAGAACATACACTCTGGGCCTCCCACTTCAGTCAAACTAACCCTTGTTGAAGGATCTTTCACCTATAATTTATTCACATTACCCACTTGATTTATATTGCTGTAAATATATAATATTTTCTGGAATACTATAATTATTTACCTCCTATTTATGGCTCACAGATGATACTAAGAAAAACATTGAAAGGTCTAGCTGAAGCAGAGCCATTAGTAGGAAATATCACTGAACTAAGAGTTAGGACAGCTGTGTTTCAGTCCTTTCTCATCTATTAGAAAAATCATTGATTTTGAGCATGTCAGGAATCCCACTGGACTGGTTTGATGTATCATTGGTGTGGTCCAGAATCCACAAGGGTATTATTCATCTACAAATGTCTTTGACTTCATAAAATGAGCTATAGACTAATGTCTCATGATTCAAGATCAATGTTAAATATACAATATTTTTATAAACTAAAAGCTAGATTAGTCTGGGATGCTGTGAGAAACTAATTTAAATATTCTTCATTCCTAAGTAGTTAGTGACATTCTTATTTTCTGGCTGCATCAATCTGCACACAAAGAGACACTGAGCTTCCTAATAACAGAGATCGATGATAGTGATTTGAGTCTTTGATTTCCTTGTTTTTCTGTCCCATTTTCCTAGGCAAAAACTGACCCAACATTTTCTTGATATTCTTACAGTATTTTTTAATGAAATAAAATAACTATAGAGTTCTTATTCCTCAGTTCACATTTGGAATTATTGAATCAGGATCCTGGATGGCTGGGTAAAGAATGGTTTGAGATTGTTGAGTTGAAAAATTTCCAAAATTAATTGTCAAATTATTAAGCTATCTCCATACATAGTATTATTTCACTTGGTTGAAAATAAGTCAGATATAAAATACGTGTTCAGGCATAATGCAGTGCCATACCTTAGTAGTTTTGTTAACTTTAAGGTTAGCTAAATCTGGGGAAGAGTTTCCAGAGATTGTGTTCCTTAATACATTCAAATTAATTTGGCAAATAATAATGTTAAGGGTTAGAATCTGTTTCCTGAACTTTATGAATTATTGACATTTATCATCTTTCAGTAAACACTAGGTTATTTGGGAGTAGTGAAAAAGGTAAATTGCTATAGTAATTACTTAGTAAACTTCTTCTATCTACTCTAGAACTTTACAGTGATCTTTAAATTGTTTCATATTTCTGAAACAGTTACTAGATAATTAGAAATATATTCTAATTAATATTTCTACATAAGAAGAATTCAAGACCAGCCTCAACAATTTAGGGAGATCCTAAGCAAGTTAGTGAAACTCTATCTCAAAATAAAAAAAATAAAAAGGGCTGGGCCTTCAATAGATGAATGGATAAAAAAATGTAGCATATATACACAATGGAATATTACTCAGCAATAAAAGAGAATAAAATCTTGGCATTTGCAGGTAAATGGATGGAGTTAGAGAAGATAAGGCTAAGTGAAGTTAGCGCAATCCCCAAAAACCAAATGCCAAATGTTTTCTTTGATAAAAGGAGGCTGATTCATAGTGGGATAGGGAGAGGGAGCATAGGAGGATTAGACAAACTCTAGATAGGGCAGAGGGGTTGGAGGGGGAAGGGAGCGGGAATGGGGTTAGAAATGATGGTGGAATGTGATGATCATTATTATTCAAAGTACATGTATAAAGAAGTGAATTGGTGTGAATATACTTTGTAGATAACCAGAGATATGAAAAAATGTGCTCTATATGTGTAATAAGAACTGTAATGCATTCCACTGTCATATATAAATAATTTTTTTTAAAAAAAAAAGGGCTGGGGATGTTTTGCTCAGTGTTTAAGCACCCCTGGGTTCAGTACTCAGTACCAAACATAAAAAATAATAAAAGAAATGTACTCTAAAAAAATAACATTTTTACAAAATACTGTATCTGAGGCAGTACTAAAAGGCTGAAATAGTTTGCATTACTGAATTCTTGCACAAACCTTCTATTTAAGTTATTACTTAATATTCAAGAAAACAGTTTTAGAGATGATGAAGTTACTAGCCACAGTTATTCAACTAGAAAGGTTTAAACCTGAATATAATGTATAATTGCAAAATTCAGGATACCCAAATATTTGATGTGCTTTTAGTTAGAAAAATCTAGATGATACCCAAACAACTTTTATGGTAGAATATATGGAAGAACTTAACAAAAACAAATGCACCACCAGGCTTTCAAAAAATTTGGGGGGTTTAATAACTATATAATTATTATTTATTCTTATTCTTTTTTGAAAACTAGTAGTATTTAGAAGTATTTTAGGTTTCCTTTTCCATAAAATAATATCATTTCTTCATCACCTGAGATACAGAAAGAGCAAAAACTTGGCTTTATTTAGTGAAGTGCATTGATAATTACTAGAAGATAACTAGACCTAATTTTATTTTTTCTTGATGAAAGAAGTGTAGTTCATGTATATATGCACAGACATTTTTATTTATATATTTTAAAATCTAGAATCCATGCTTTGAGAAAAATATGAAAATAATGACCACATAGAGAAAGCAGATATGCTAAACACAATTCCTTTACATCTCCTCATACCTTCTTAGGATCATGAAAAAACTGTTAGATGATTTTTCACTTCTGTTAAAATCTTTCAGTGAATGCTTTGACTGGAACAACCTGTTCTGTGCCCTGTTGATCAGTGTCTAGGGTAATGCAGCACTCTTCATGATTCACTATATGCTTTATGATGAATATATTTAGGGTTCTATTTGACCTGTGACTTTTGAGTCAACCTTCTCTCAGAGTATATGCTTGAATCCTTTTGGGTTTTATGGGTATTTTTTTTCATAATGATAATGAATTGCATTTAGCATTTTAAAATTTCTCAGTGTCCTTCTTGAGCATAAAGTGTTGATTCATGTACCTTGATGTCATTCATTATGCCCCTGAATACATTACCTTCTTTCTCCATGTTTGTGTCTGGTATACTTGTCTAATTCAGAATAAAGCACCACTGGGAAAAGTCTGATTTAGTGCTGGGTACATTCTAAAGTCATCGTATGACCTTGATAAATGTTTATTAATGAACATAATTATCAATATTTTTAGTAGATATTATTGGCTCATACTAGTGATATTCATTGATTGCTATTGGAAGGAGATAACTAGACCTGAATTTTATTTTTCTTGATGAACAAAGTACAGTTCATGTGTGTGTACTGATATATACACACACACACACACACACATATATGCACATTCAATGACTACTATTTTTTATATCCACATGCAATTGAGAAGGCTTCTTTGATGACCATTTTCTTTTTCACTCAAGTATACTTAAATATTATTGTACCAAAATAATTCTGAAAATAAACAATGTGCATCTTAATACTGTTTGCATTGACATTTTAGTTAATTCAGAAAGTGCCTTTTATTTATACATTAACACATATGTCAAATGTGCCAAGTGCTCTGCTGCATATTGAATATAAAAGGAGAAACAAGAAATGGTCCCTGTCCTCCAGTTGCCCTGCTTGCAGACAACACACACTAGTCCAAGGTGCTGAAAACTGAGACAACAATCAGGTATGGAAAGTTCATCTAAGAATCTATTAAGATTTTTTATTTTTTGTTCTGGATATTGAATCCAGGGGTGCTTAACCACTGAACCACTTCCCTAGCCTTTTTTTTTTTTTTTTGAGACAGGGTTTAACTAAGTTACTGAGAGCCTTGCTAAATTACTGAGCCTGGCTTTGAACTTGCCATTCTTCCTTCTCCACCTCCAGAGTCGCATGCTGAGTTTATAGGCATGTACCACTGTACCTGGCAACAAATTTTATTTTCTGAATATTTTCCTGATTCTAGAAAAACATCACCCATGTTGAGCACTACCAGGTACTACCTAAATTTAAGCTTCAGAAAACCTTAGGAAATATTTGGTTTTCATTTTCATGTGAGAAAAGAAGAACTTAAAGAAAACTATGATTAATTTGTCGAAAGACATGGAACAGAAATTTGAATCTAAGTTTACCATGCCCAAGTCCTAAGCTTTTTCTGTGCCCTAATGATTTTCTAAATAAAGCCTTCAGAATCCAAGCAATTGGAAAATTTATTTCAATTTATATACTAAAAAGCCTTCCTTAATATGATCTATTAGTGAATTTATAATAAACCTATAATTTAAATTTAATAGTACCCATAGAAAAATAAGAACTAATATTTAAAAACTTAACCTCACAGCTAATATGATAGAATTGAGTTGAAAAATCACTCTAAGAAATGTTCTATTTCTGTTTTAAAAAAAGTATATTGCAGGTTTCTATATATTCCTGGGATGAATGGTAAATCCCATATTCTTCCTAATTTTTAAAAATATGTCTCATGACCTGATAATGCTCCAAACTTATTGGAGGATGTTGTCATGTTGTTGCTGTTCTGCTTTTTAGAGTACCACATAATATATTATAGTGATCCCTACATCACTATAAAAAAATTACATGACTTATTTTGGTTCACTTTTTCTGGATTAAAGAGCAATATTGGTGTCTTTGCTGTTCAAGCCTAAAATAAGATGTGCTATTGAACGTATCATTAAACACAGTATTCAATACTTTCACTGTAGGCTTCAAGTAGCAATACTCATGCTTCACAGACACTAAAAGGACAGATATAGCCCAATTAAAAGTAAATATGTTCTTCCTTGATGTTCCATTATATCTACTCATAGAACATAAGGTTATGGAATAAACATACATTAAAAGTGGACTTTGTCTTAACTTACATTAATGGCAAAACTGAGACTTTTCAGCTAAATGTTAATTAGATTGGAGTTTCTATTACTTTCTGGATTTTCTTATGTTTGCAAGCTTCTTCAAGATGTAATTCTAAGAGAGTCCCAGAGAATGAGTTTTTTAAAGAATTAATATGTCACTTTAATCTACAATCTGTTTTTTCTTCAGAGTAATCAGATGAGTTTCAGAGTGTTTTCTATTACATTTTAAATGGTATTTTAAAATATGGTCCCAAAATTATGTACCAGAAATACTTGCTACTTTAGGTATAATAGTAGTAGATGAACTAGGTAAATCTGAGTTAAACAAAATTAAATAGCATGCTGGTTTAGTAATTTTTTGGAACTTTTTAACCTTTCAAGGAGGAATTATGATGTGCAGCATTTCCAGACAGATTTGATCAGGAAAATATTTTGATTGAAAACCCAGCTGAGGCTTTCCCAAAGCATTAAAATCTGTATGATATGCTAGTTTTTAACACATTATTTTAGGTAAGTACTTATATGTATTTAAAACATGTAACACATAGGAGCTGTGGCATGATCTCTCTGATTGTTGCTGAATCACCAAAACTGAGAATAACAGTTTTTGTGTAATCCACAACCTACTAAGATTAGCTAGACACCATGATAATTGAATACAGGAAAACAGAAATGCTCAGCAGTTCTTGATTCTTCTTCAACCCCAATTATTCAAAAGAATAGTGACAGAGAGCCATGGAGGTAGAGTTCTAAAGAATACTATGACATTTAATATCTCCACCCACCCACCTCACACTACATGGGATGACTGCTCCCACCTCTAAGCCAAGATAATTCATTAAAAACCTGTGGGGTCTCCTGGAAGGTTCACATTAATACTATTCTCCTTAGTTGGTGAAGTGCAGAGTTGTAGAAATATGTAGGACCAACATGTGCATTTTAAGGGGAACTCAGCAAGATAATTCTTGAGAGTGCTTGATCTGGGTTGCTAAGTTAAGGAATATAAATGTACATGAATATAGAGTCTAGTGCCCAATTCCCATATTTCATTTTTTTCCACGTTGTGGGATGTTATGGGAGAAAAATTTGTCAAGATAAGGAAAGAAGACTGTGTTTCTGCATTTCCAGAATATGTTGAATGATGACTTTGTGGTAGACCAAGTGGTTCAAGAGATCAAGATGGCTCACCCACAAAGGCTGCTTAATAAGACAGAAAGTAATTATAAGATCTGCTACTGGGAATGGTTGATGGCAGTGGAAAATGTGTTAGTGTGCATATAACTCATTTAAGGGAAATGTGTAATACTGTATGTTTGTGGCTGTGTAACAGGGCAGTGTCGCTGAAGAATCACAAATTTTCCTACAAAATATCAAGTGCTTGCAAATGTGCCATAGTGGAGGTCACAATAGTCACTCAGTGTTAGCCAAGTGAGACCACCATTGGAAGTACTACATAAGACCTTGCATGTTCACCTGAAATTTCTCTTTTGCTCTTTTGACTCTTGAAAAACCAGTAGATAGAAATAGGTAAAGGAGAACTAAGAGTAGGCCACATTCCCTTTCTCACAGAGTGGGTTCCGAATCACATCTTAGACTTAGAATGAAGGCAGAAAGAAGAGCATGTAACTGGAAAGAAAGTGAATTTTAGATTTTTCATGACTGGAGTTATTAATAACTGAGAGCTGTTTTTTTTTTTTTTCTTTTCCTTCTGTCTTGCTATCAGACTAGTTTTAATCATTCACAGTGATTGCACAACTAGAGTATTTCACTGTGTCTTCTGGGGATCTGAAAGGGATTCCCCAAGAAGCATCTTTCACATAAGGATTGGAAAAAAATAAAACTTTCTTCTAGTTACATCCTATTAAATTTAACCTGTTCAATGTATCATTTACGAATATCAGGGTAATTTATTTTTATATTGAATTATAAAATTATTTCATGAATGAATTAAAATGATACAAGTTTACTAATTTCAAAGGAGATAAATTATATAAAAATGGAGATGTAACATATTTCATATGCAGGTACATAATCTATATATAATAACTTTTGAAATATGAATGAATAATATTAATTCATTGTAAACATATATATTTTAAAACATCAAATTATTTATCAGAGAAATATTCCTCAAATAGCTAATAATGTACTTTTTAATCCTGATTCATAGCTAAAAGAACAACGATTATATTAATTTATTCAGCTGATCCTATCTAGCAATGTCAGAACCAGAACACTAATGTCGACTTAAATTAACTCTCCGTGTCTAATTTTAAAAGAACAATCAGTATACCAAAAGACAATAGGAAACAAAGGAATATGAAATAAACTCAGACACTCTGTTTTGTAAAATTATTAAAAAGTCATATATAATATTTCTATATCACGTAGCCAGTGGCAAAGACATCAATCATCACATTATATGTACATTGAAAATGATGAATTGATCATGTTCTAATGAGAGGATCTAATTACTTAGAGAAATGAAGAGGGCATATGAAAGCTCTTGGCTCCAGTGGCCATACATTATCATTAATAACACTGAACCCTGTGTGGCTTAATTCCTCTGTTCTGTACATTTAGGGAGATACATCTCCTAATTCATTTCTTTAGAGAGATTAGATAATTAATTTATCATCCTCCTAAAAACAGCAAAGTGAAATACCACAGGAGTGTGAAGCCTAAGCAAGGGTCATCAGAGGTTTTGTGATTGGATTTTTCTCCCAGCTGTTACTAAAGTAATAGGTAGCAAACATTAGCCTCAGATAAAATCACTGGTTCAAAATATAATTGCAAAACCAATTCAGTCATTTCTATGGGATATATTGTAATCATAAAATTATGTTGGAACTTTGCTATGGCTATGAAACACAGCCAAGATTCAAAATTATGTCAACAGACTATAGCTCAAGGTCAAAATTAGCAAGATGAAATATAACAGAGGAAATGAAAACTTCTGAATTGGGGCTTGATGGTCATTAGTTCATGCAACATTAAGAGACATATGGTGTGAAATGAATGGCTACATGATAGTACAGTTAAAAGTGAGAATATCGGACACTATTTGAAAGATGCTCATGAGAAAGGATAATCCGAGCTGTAGGCAGGTAAATGTATGACACTTGTCTTTAGACTGTTTTTAATTCAAGAAATGGAATGTCAACAACCAGAGCTATCAAATAATGAAATGAGGGCCTTGCAAGGTGGTTAAGTGTTCTCCATGATCTCCTTGGGTACTTCCAGGCAATAGCTGTATAGCTATGTCAGGAAAGTTGATTACATAAAAAGCATTTCTGCAGTCATATCTGGAAGTAATGATTGTGTGGCTTCTAAGTTCCCCTCTGATTTTATGATTCTGGGGTTGTATTTTCTTCGCTTACATACCCTATCAGCTCTTTCACTGACATTTATATTCTATCTTATTAATTACAGGTATTTATATACATCTTAGTTCCATTCTTGTTTTTTTTTCTTTTCCTACATAGAAAATTCTATAAGATTGGTAACTGCATTTTTCTTCCATTCTTCTCTCCTGTGGAAAGTCTAGAGGCCTTGTATGGGGTGACGGCCAATGTCTTGTTAGGGGGTTCTTCTTCCTGCTAAGGAGGGTGTAAGCCACCTGAGAACTTAAAGTCTAGAATAATTAGTGAGAACAAAAGACAAAGGGTCAGAAATATATCTTCAAAAGCAGAGCCCCTGGTAAATCCAGTCCACATGAGAGCTGGAAGAAGACAAGGCAAAATGGAACTGGTGTTTTATTTAAGGGGGTACATCAAAGGCAGGGATATGGTTTCAAGGGTGGAGTCTTGCTTCATGATGTCTTGCATTAAGCAGGTTGATTGGCATTTTGGCAGTCCACACTCATCTCAGGTGCTGTGTGGGACATGGCAGAGCAGAATAGGAATTCACAATGTCTTTGGGCAATCTTACACAGAGGAAATCTCCACTGGTAGCTCCCAGATGCCAGATGTTCCTATTCACTAGGCTATGATGTGCGGTGGCCCACACACAGCCCATGGATGGCACATGACAGCCTTGACTACATAAGAGTTCATATCTTCTTTGTTATTCAATGTTAATTTTGTATTTAAGCAGTTTTACATTTTACCGGTTTCACTGGACTACACACATGAACTCTAACCAGTACATTGCAGTTGGGACAAGGTGCTGGTGATGCTAACCAGGATGGGAGACTTAAAAAGCAGAAAAGAAAAATGTCCATACAACCTACAAAACACAATTTCCAAAGGCCAAGAGGTCAAGTTCTCTAATAGCTTCCTTGGTTATTATGTCTCTGAAATCAGCAGTTCTATTTAGAAGCTCTAGGTTGATGACAATACACAGTACCGTATTTAGAGTATGTGTATATATTTTACAGTAATATGTATTTCTTTTTTAAAAAATATTTTTTAGCTGTAAATGGAAACAATACCTTCATTTTGTTTACTTAATTTTATGTGGTGCTGAGAATAGAACCCAGTGCCTCACATGTGCAAGGCAAGCGCTCTACCACTGAGCCACAAACCCAGCCCCATTGAGTAATATTACTGCAACTGCAAAATGGTACCCATTTTACTCTAAAAGTTTTAGACCCATTTTACTCTAAAATTTTTACTGCTAACAACTTTCTTTTTAAAAAATCACAGTGTCCATTCTGCAAAGGAATAACCATGCTTTTTGTTCTACTTTCTGGTTTTCCTCTCTGTATTAAGGCAAGATTTGTAAGCTAACCCAAATCAGTCCATTCAAGGTATCCAAAATATTTAGATTAAATTTCCATCCTATGGAAATTTTTCTATAATTAATCACTATATTAATCTGGCTAGATCTGTTGTCAACATTAACATCAAACACTATTATGAAGCACTTAATCTAATGTGGGTTATGCACACAAGTGAAGAAAGCTAATTAATTGATACCAAAATCAAGTAGGTCTTTCTAATGGGATACATTATCTTGTAAAAGTATCTGAAATCTAGACTAAGAGGAAATCCTGATAATTTATGGTCGAACTGGAAAGATTTGGCTTATGAAGAAAAACTATAAAAATGACAACTTTCTGAAAAGTTGTTTCAACAATCATAAAAAAGAACTGAATATCGTACTTTCTTTAGTAAAGTTGTCAGTTGTTCCTACTGCTCTGAAATTCGCAAACATGGATGAAGATATTGCCCACTATTACGTAAAATTAGCTCACTGAATATATGCATTTTTGTCCTCCAGGTTGTTTGAGACTCACTGAGACACGCTTCCTGGGTGAAAGGAATATACTGATATGCCAGGGTTACCAGCACCCCAGTAGAGCTTATTCCTGCTTGGAAATATGAACAAGCTGGGAAAATTAAAAGTCTGAAAATAATCAATAAGGAGCAGAAGACAATAGACAGAAAATAGTTTTAAAAGTGGGACACGTGTTGGGCCTTCCAGCCCTGATAGAAACTAGTACAGAACAAGGGGGAAAGGCCCAAATCCTTTATTTAATGGGAAATACCTCAAAAGGTTTCAGTGTGGTAGACTCCTTGAGGAAAAAAAGGATGAGAATGGGGAAAACAACTTGTTTGGGGCTTGACAGGTTACTCCCATCTCCGGGTGGCTGTGCTTGAACCTAGGGCTGTGAGCTAAGGCAGGGCACCTTCATGATCTGGGCTTTCTCAACCTGAGGAATTTCTCCCAGGAGTTCCCAAAAAATTAACCTCCCTGCTTTATGATGACTCCAACTAACCCATAATTTATACATGGCTTCCAACACTGGTGAACTCCAAGACTATATTTAGGAATGCCAACATTAAACTCTGTATAACAATATGTGACTGCTGTTTCTACATTATTCTCTCATAGTAAATATTTAAATGTATTTGTTTGGATCTTATCCTTTACGTTCAAGTAAGAATAATTAAGTGAGTGTTCTGTTCATTTCAGAAGAAAAGGTGTAATGAGAAGATAGGTTTCCAGAGAACTCCAGACTTTCCTTTAGTCTTTTTCTATAACAAGGTGGTCGTGAGCATAGATATTGTGATGAGAAAGCTCAATGCAAACCTGACTATACCCCTGTTTGTGCTACTTACAGGGAAGTAATTTACTCCCTGCAATGCAATCTTCAAGGTTTAATTCAATCTTCATGTTTAATGGTGCCAATACCTACCAGGTTAAAGTCATAGATGTCAAATGAAATACTACCACAAAATACTGAGCAGTTTCTGATACACATGTTAAATGATTAAATATAGACAAGTAACATGCTTATCTGGGTCTCAATTTCTTTAACTCTGCAAATAGGTTTAGACATATGACCCCTGAGGCCTTTCCAGGGACTAGGGGTCATAATCCTTAATATACAAATTGAACATTCAACTTTGTGTTTCTTGACTTTGTTTCTCAAAGATTCTCATTTATTCATTACCATTGGTTCTTCCCAGTTTGTGTGTGTGTGTGTGTGTGTAATAGATATCTAATATCCAGATATGGCATGTGAAAGAATGTTTATGCCTAATTGCTATGGTCTGAATTTGTTTTTCCAAAATCCAGGTAAAACCTACTACCTGTTGTGGTGGTATTAAGAGATAGAACTTTGGGTGAAGTCATGAATGTGAAGAGTGCCATTATAAAAGAGGTAAAAGGGGACTCCCCAGCCCCATTTGCCATGTAAAGATGCAGCAAGATATCTTTGTAGCAGAGAACAACCCTCACCAGTTATGGAATCTGCCAATGCCTTGACCTTAGACTCTCAGCTTCCAGAACTGTGAGCAATAAATTTCAAATGTTTATAAATTGTCCAGTCTAAGGCATTTTGTTATAGCAGCAGGAATGGACTAAGCAATAGTCTTGCTGTTCTGGTTCTAATTTACCTCTGTTAATTAAATTATTCACAAGGACCAAAAATGAATAACTAAAGAGAGCATCTCATATATTTTACAACCAGGATGCTACTGAGATTATGACTGTGAAGAACAAGGGGTAGAATATGGCAGTAACAGAGTTAAAGTTTTGGTATATAGACTATTTTCAGTGCATATGGCTGTCAACACACATTAAAAGAGGAATGTAGGCTCCATATTTGACATAGAACGATTTACCAAAAGTTGTTAGGTTGTAAATTCAGTTGTCAAACTTTGGACATTATTTGATATTATCTTAGACATTTAAAGTAGTTCAAGGTTAAGGAAGGGGAAGGAAACTGAAGGTGAGTGGGTAAGAGGGGAGGCGGTTAAAAGGGGAGGGCAAGAGAAGGTAGAAGGCAGCAAGGTAGAAATGGTCCAAGCATAAAATACACATGTATGGAGCCATCACAGTAAAATCCATAGGTCTGTACAGTTCATACATGCTAATCATTATAATAAAATAAACAAATAAATGAATAAAGTAGCTCATAAATTTGTATTAAAGGGCCAATCCTTTAATACATTGCTCTTTAAGGGGATATCCACATCCAAACCATAACACTTAGCTACAGTCAAAATACTCTGAGTCTCTTCTATTTCAGCAGCTCAGTGTTAAAAAATAAACTCGTACTCAACCCTTTACTTTCAGGTCATGAGTAATATATCTTCCTCCTTCAAGAACCTTGCTTGACAAGTGTCTTTTCATTCATGATGCCCTCCTAAAGTCCCCCAGACACAACTAGTTGAAGGGTCCTAAACTCAATATTTTGTGTAACCATAATGGCTCTGTATTCTAGAATGTCATCTTCACCTGTGACTCCTCTGTTAAATGTGAATTACATTATTCAGCCAACATTTCAAGTGTGGTAATGAGCGTGCTCCCCTGGAGTCTTGTACACTCGACATACATTACCTGGAGCACACAGCAGGAATAAACCAAAGCTCCCCCATGCTCACTTGCATCCAATCTAAAAGACAATGAGCAGAATAGAGTTCTTAAATATTATGACCTGCAAAATATTATTTCCCAAGACCCATCTCCTCTGCTAAGATTCCCTATATCATAGTATTTCCCTGAAAAACTTTCTCCATGCATCTTCAATTTCCAATTCAGAGTCCTGGAAAAATCTGACTGACACTAAACACCATGATCTCTCCTGGGAAGGAATTTTTGGATCTCTAGCAGTTTCTTAATTGTTTTTTCTCCAGTAATTGGCACATGCTTTGTGCATTTACCTTCTAAAACAGTTTCCACATGACACAGAATATGGACATTTAGCATGTTATATAAAGTGTAGTCATGGGCCTTCTCACACAGCAAAAGACAAGTTAAGGTCATAAGCCATAGAAATATCAACATTTGTGGTTACACTTATTCAGTATAGACTCTATACAGTCTATAATTTATAATTTCACTGATTTTACTTTTTGTCTCTATATTGACTTTTTTTAAGCAGTGGTAAGAACAGCTGATTCATTTTTCACTTCAGACCTAAGAGAACACTGTATATATATTCCTTTGGTTTGAGATATAACTTCTCCTTTGGAAAGTGAACAGTATCCTTCATAACTGCCTAAACCCAGGTCTGGTCTCTCTACCCATTCCAAGATTGAACACACCATTTCTTCTATGTATCACTTTTTCTTAGAACTTTCCTATCACCAACTTAAATTCATCTTCTCTGAAACTGCACCTCATAACCCTCTATTCTTGTTCTCACTGTCTCACTGACAGTAGCATTTGTAGGCATTTTGATGCCTTTTGTAGTGTTCCCCATGTCAGCTCCTATCAATATTTTCTGTCTTACTGATTTCAACATCTTCTAATTAGTCTCCTTTATCTGCACATCTGTACTTCAGTCAGCATTCAGCTCATGAATCTACTTTCTAATTTGCTAGCCCTCTTTTAGTATCATCAATCCCAGTATCTAACAAGCATTAACAGCTGTGAAATGTTTATTTTCACTTAATAACATTACTTTCTGTTGGGGATGGAAAAAGTCAATAGTGTAGGCTACAATCATTTAGACAAAAAAGGATATTTTGAACAATATAATCTAATGTTTTCTAGTACCTAATGATACATTAATAACAAATTCTAAGTTATTAAATTATTCATTATAAAACAAAATATGTTCTCCCTTTTTTCTTTTGGTCCTATGTGGGAACATTTTAAGGATTTATTTTATAAACAAGATTGTATTAAAATCAATATATGCGTAAAAATGAACTTAATTTGCTACAAACAATTTTAATATTCAGAATATGCATATTTTTGCTAATAATATTATGGGAAAATAGCTAAAGTATTCTATTCTGCCTAAAACAGAAGCAAACAACAATCAAATCCAACCATTTTAATAGAAAATAAATTTTAATATGATAACACAAATCATTATTTCTCTAGTATACTACAATCATAACTTTCATTAAAACCAAATACACTTTGAATAACAAGAAGAAGGTATTTTCATGTTAACATGAATTTTGTTCTTTTTTAACTAAAAAAAATTCCTAGATCTGAATCTTAAAAAAAAAACAACTTGTTTACTTCATGAAATGGAATATTTAAATCATAAAAATTTGTCAAATCAGAGTTTCAGCACACATGAACCTCCTCCGTTTAGAAAGTTGATATATTCACATTTGAATTACCCTGAGTTTTCGGAGCATGTTTGCTTTTAAAAAGAGAAGAAGACATGTCCAGTAATATCTTCTTTTCTTGAAAGGATAGAGTTTGGTTACTGGAGCATAATACCTTTATGGTTTATAACCTCCTCATACACAGGCAAAATGAACAAGACACATAGTTAAGCATGCAAACTAGGAAACATGAAGAGTGGTGAGTTTGAGAAAGTAGATTAATAACCACCAGCAATAAATGCTGATAACTCTTTTAAAAATAGGAAAATAAAACTCCAAAAAATATTTTCAAAATAATGTCTTTTATTTGCCAGGTTATGATATCTTCACATAAATTACTTGCTGAACCACATACCTAAAGAATTGAAAATGTCTTTATCACAATTCTTTTTGTTACCTGTTGACTCATTAAGCAAAAGACATTATTAGAATATAATTTACCTGGGTCTACAGAGTATAACCCTCAAGATTAACTGGGCACAGGGTGATTACCTCAACATGAACAATTTACAAAGTACTCAAATATTTACTGGAGAAATAATGATTGGTTTGCAGTGAGGCTACTTGGTGAAGTAACTACATTGTAGGTTTGCAACTCAAAAAAAAAATTGCATTTGAATTCCGGCAGCACTTAAAGTTTTAAGTGCCCTTGAGTCAGTTTCTTAACCTTCTTTATCCCTTTAAAGTGTAGATCAAATGCACTTTCAAGGGTATGAATGTTAGACAAAATGTCTGTAACTGTACCTTCTTTAAAAAAGCCAGTCTAGAGAGGGTGGCAGCACAATATGAAATATAACTGCCAAGGGCCATTGAAGCCCATCTTATGGAAACAGCATTTTTTTTTCCCTCTAGAAAATTGTAGGAGTAAAATTAAAATCACAAGCTATTTTTTGGTTCTCAAGAAATCAAAGCAAATGATATTTGTGGCATCTGCCTGATGTTTAAGGCATGAACCTCCAAAATAGAAAGACATCAACACCACCACCACCTCTCAGAAAAACTGAGAAGGCAGGATATCTAGCAGGAGGGAGTAAATCCTTCCAGGAATAATGCTCAAGTAACTCAGACACCTCAAACCACACATTCTTTCCTCTGAGCATCACATTTCTGCTAATATACATAGACCTTAGACATAATAATGAGAATTTGATCATCTGAATTTTTTTTTACCATCCAATAGATAAGAAATCAACTATAGAAATTTTGACTCCTGATGTCATAGATCTGTTCTCTTGGGCTCAGTTGACAAAAATAGATTGACCAAAATTCATGTATTTTGATTCAACTCAAATATCCTGACGCTTTCAATCAGTATGTTCCATAGCCCATTTATCCACATTATATTCATCCCTTATAGTACTTTAATCTATACTGCAGCTCTTTCAGTTGTGTGGCTTTTTGCTTGATAACTGCAGTTTTTTGAAGACCAGGTTTCTCTCTCTTCTCTCTGGCAAAGTCCCACCATGTTTATCCTTCTGACACGTGGCCCTAGAGACTGGGTAGGAGCCATCAAATTTGCAGAGTTAGGAGAAATAATCTTTCCCAGCAAAGAACACCTTTCTTCTTTTTTTTTTTTTTTAAAAACTTTGCCTATTGCCAAGAAATTCTAATTTAAGAAACCTTAAATTGATTGGCCTTAATTAACTGATTATTACAAGCTCCCCCATGGCCAGCCTGTAGGCACAAGAGTAACAGTGATGCCAACCAACCCAAATAACAGAATCAGAAATAAGTTACTTTTCCCACCATCTCTAGTTTCTATCCAAGCTGCTCTTGGATACCAACACACCATGTTTCCTGCTCGCAACTCCCCTGAACAACCCAAAAAACCTGGTTAGAGAGAAAAGGAATCCCTGTATTTGCAGCTTTTTTTTTCTTTCATTGACTTCTGTGATTCTCCCATGCTAACTTTTTTACTCCTTGTTGTGATTTGTTACAGGGTGTTCCCCAAATGCTCAAATGAGAGACAATACTGGAATGACTAGATGATAAGAGTCATAATCGGATCCATGGATTGATCCATTTGATGGATTAATAATTCTGATGGATAAATGGTTGGTGACTATAGGCAGGTAGGGCATGGCTGGAGTAAGAATGTCACTGGTGACACTACTTTGCAGTTTATGTTATCCCTGGGTCCTTGTACTCAAGCTCTTCCTGCTTTCCAGCTGTCATGAGCTGAGAAGCTTTCCTCCACCACACGCTTCAGCCATGATGTTCTTCTACCTTACTTCAGGCCCAAAGCTATGAGTCAGCCCACCACCAAATGAACCTCTGGAACCTTGAGCAAAAATAAACTTTTCCTCTTCTGACTTGTTCATGTCTAGTCTTTTGGTCACAACCACGCAAAGCTGACTAATACACTCCTCCTTTTTCCCTAAGGTTACAACGGGAGGCATTCTTACTGATATTGATGGTGTGGAGTGATTAGTAATTCTCCTTGTTTCCTAAAAAAAGCAAGATGAGAGTTTAGAAGATAAATAATAAATAATAGGAAAACTCAAAACAGGAGTCTGCAGGTTCAAAAGACTACAATAGATGAATGGATAAAAAAAATGTGGCATTTATACACAATGGAGTATTACTCTGCATTAAAAAATGACAAAATCATAGAATTTACAGGGAAATGGATGGCATTAGAGCAGATTATGCTAAGTGAAGCTAGCCAATCCCTAAAAAACAAATGCCAAATGTCTTCTTTGATATAAGGAGAGTAACTAAGAACAGAGTAGGGTGGAAGAGCATGAGAAGAAGATTAACATTAAACAGGGATGAGAGGTGGGAGGGAAAGGGAGAGAGAAGGGAAATTGCATGGAAATGGAAGGAGACCCTCAGAGTTATACAAAAGTACATACAAGAGGAAGTGAGGGGAAAGGGAAAAATAATACAAGGGGGACAAATGAATATCAGTAGAGGGGGCAGAGAGAGAAGAGGGGAGGGGAGGGGAGGGGAGGGGGGATAGTAGAGGATAGGAAAGGCAGCAGAACACAACAGACACTAGTATGGCAATATGTAAATCAATGGATGTGTAACTGATGTGATTCTGCAATCTGTATATGGGGTAAAAATGGGAGCTCATAACCCACTTGAATCAAAGTGTGAAATATGATATATCAAGAACTATGTAATGTTTTGAACAGCCAACAATAAAAACTTTAAAAAAAAAAGACTACAAGCTTTAATAGAAAATTGAACCATTTTTAAAAGCTAGCTTTTCTGAAACAGGGAAATCTAAAATAATGCAAGTTGATGACTAAGACAGTTGAGTATGTTCACAAACATAAAAATCGAGACAATAGGTAAAGGTTTTCCTAAAGTAATGGCACATGGCTTTCATTAATGCAATATAAGAACTCCTTGGGCTTCATGGCCCTTAGGTTTCTCAAAATTCTCTGTATTCCCTAAACTGGAACTTCTACCATAATTCTCTGTGAGATTTTTGTGATACCACCATCTATACAGTCATACACTCCCCAAACCTTTTTTTACATGATTTCTCCTTTGCGCTCAAATTCTGCTAACTTATTGCTCAAATATTCATGACATTTTTCCCCCTCTGTTCAATCTCTACTTCTAATACCTTGTTCGAGCTCACAGACATCTTATACTGAGTGATGGAAATAATCATTTAATAGACTTCCTCTGTGAGTCCAGTCTTATCTCATTCAAACCTATGCTCCATAGATTTGATTATGGCTATGTATTTACAGCAATGGTCAGCACACTGTAGCTTGAAAACCAAATCTGGCATGCTGTCTAAGTTTATGTGACCCATGAAAAATAAACTTAACATTTAAATTTTTTTAATTCTAAGAATTGTGGGGAACAGAATGACATTCATTTGTTTGTGTATTGTTTATGGGTGTTCTGTGCTCTAACAGCATAGATCAGTAGAAACAAGAGGAACCACAGGGTCCATAAAGTCTAAAATATTTACTACATGGCCTTTTGCAAATAAAGCTTTCCATTCCTGCTTTAAAATGTGATGATTACCACATCATTTCTCTATTCAGAATTTGTTATTAATACTCCATCAGCTCTAACATAATTCCAGGCTCCAAAACATGCCATACAAATTCAGTTATCTGAGCCTTACTCTCTCTAGTCTCAGACTCCTGCCACATTGTTATGGTCTGCTTGGATTTCTATGATTGCATACCCAGAACATCACAGTTTTCTCTTTCTTAACTACTTTTCATTTCTTTATGAGTATTGTGATTATCTCCTCCAAGATGTCTCCCTAGATCTCCATCCAAAATGATGTGTTGTCCCACATACCACAGTATTTTATGATTATTGATTTCTGCATGTGTCTAAATTTCTGCATGTGTCTGGATTTTAAATTCAGCAACACCTCAAAAAGAGTGTCATTTATTTGTTTGAATATCACAGTGTGTCACTGTTTTGGTTTAGATATGAGGCATGACCCCAAAAGTTCATATGTGAGAAGATACTAATTTCAGAGGTGAAATGATTGGTTTGAGAGCCTTAACATAATCAGAGCATTATTCCCATGATAGGAATTAACTGGGTAGTAACTGTAGGCAAGTCGGGTATGGCTGGAGGAGGTGGGTTCCTAAGGGTGTGCCTTTGTGGTATATATTTTGTCCCTGGTAAACAGAGTGCGCTCTCTCTCTCTCTCTCTCTCTCTCTCTCTCTCTCTCTCTCTCTCTCTCTCTCTCTCTCTCTCCTTCCTGATTGACATGTTTGAGCTGTTTTCCTCTTCTGCCCTAATGTTCTGCATCATCTCGAGCCTACAGCAATGGAGCTGGCCATCTACAGACTGAGAACTCTGAAAACATTAATGTCAAATAACAGTTACAGAGGTCCTTCTCTAAAATTGTTCCTGTTAGGTCTTTAGATCACAGTGATTAAAAAGATCTGACAGAAACACTTATGCTTAAAATTGATAGATAAAAGAGTTTGTTGAATAAATTAAAATTTATGACATATAATAGTATAGGTTTAAAAGAGTTTATGTAAACTTATAAATATTATTGATCGATAATAAAAATATAGCATTAGTCATTTTTAAACAATCTTGAGCATTAAAAAAATATTATTTTTTAAATATGTATAGAGCTATAAAAAGAAATTTCTTCAATATCTAACTAAAAAAAATCAGGAATTTGTTTGATATCTCTTAAGAAAATAATACCTAATTTCTTAAGTGTCTTATCATTCATTCCTTTCCCCTTCCAAAAAAAAAAAAAGAAGTATTTGGATTGATTAAATTGCATTTTAATGTATGCATACATGTTTCTTAAATAAAGAAAGCTTTGCCTCAAGTATGAAAAAATTTTAAATTGCTTTTTCTTCAAACTAATTGTTCCACAAAGAATATTTAGTTTTTGTTACCATAGAATAATGTTAGAAATTTGTCCAGACTTTACTAGGATTATTTTTTCTTCTTTTATCATCACTATTATCATCACCATTAATTCTCAGGGTACTGCCTACTTTGATGAGGGAGCCACTATCTTGTGAACCTAATTTTTATGTTGCCAATCCCAATCCAAGTGAAAAGTAGTAATCTAACTACAAATGCTAGTGAGGTTTCATAGTGTTTTCTGTCTGTTATGCAATCTGAAACTTTTCATTTAGAAACTTGCTGTTATTATTTTGTCTTGATATTAGTTTTATTATTTTGCTACCTTTTTCCTCTAAAACAAAATAGCTACTCTAATCTTAATTACACTCTGTCCCTTAAGGAGGACTCATCCGTTGCTCATCAAATGCAATTCCATTTTTTGTTGTTTAATTATGCAAAATTAGTAAACTCTCCAGTGGCTGAGATGAAGCATTTGGAGTGTGTGTATGTATGTGTGTGTGTGTGTGTGTGTGTGTAGGGCATATTCATACATGCATACACATACACAAATCATGGACTGATTGAGAGCTATTTTCCTACATTCTTGTTTAATGCTAGACACCTTCTCTCAGCTTGACATATTTAGTTTATCTTGTGACCATCCACTTTATTGTTTTCCTGCTGAGCGTACACTCTTGCTTTTGTAGACTATGTGGAAAGGTTTGCTCTTTCAGAAGTTAATAGGTAAAGAGAGGCTGGTATTTGAGGCAAACGTTTTCCTGGGAGGATCCTCATCGCTGACATTTGCTTTCCTTCCAGATCTCACTCTGAATCTGCAGGCCTATGGGGCTCTGCGCTCAGCCCATCTGTTGGAGCAGACCTATGCCAAGATGATCTGAATATGACTAAGAAAAATGAGGAGGGACTTTTGAAAAATTTCTTTCCTAATCATGTTTTTCCCAAGCAAAGCCATATTGTTGGGATTAACAAAATCTTTCCATCCAGAACAAACTGATAACTTTTTGGAGATAAACATCAAACAGAGCCTTTGAAATGTCCATTTACATGGGGAAAGTGTTAGATTCAATGTTTCATATGTTTATATTCATGATTTTTATCATGATGTTGTTATCTATCATTAATAACAATTAAATTCACCAACACACTGAGGAAACATTTAGTACCTAAAATGTACAAGGCAAAGCTAATAAAGTCTTAACTATGCAGAAATAACTAAGATGTGTTTCCTTCACTCAAGACAGTTCTAAACTAGGCATGACAGAACTAAGATGTCTGCAGATAAATAATATAAGTACCATTTGTACACACACACACACACACACACAAATAACATTGTCTTAATATTGATACCAACTAAATCTTTCTACTGTGTAATAGTACTTCACTAAAGTCTGTTATTATCTGAATTTACTATTATAGCAAGTTATCCCAATTTTATAGGTAAATAGCCTATAGATGAAGAATAGTTATGGCCCCAGGTTTTATAGATAGAGGTACAGAATTTTTGTCTTATCCCCAACCCTTGATATTTACCAATGAGCTATAAATGCCAGGGAAAGCAAACAGAAAAATGGAAAAACCAAACCATGTTTAATGCTATACCAGATGACTGCCTCCACTAGAGATGATGTAGGAACTAAACACCTGCCTCCCAGCCTTCCTAGGACAGTGTTCTTGGGACAGTTTCTGCCTGGAAGTCTACTGAAGGGATTTAAAGTAGGTCAGATGAGCCTGACCTAGCTCTGCCTCATTCAACCCCATCTTCCTGCCTTGAACATAGATGCAACAGTCAAAGCTTCTGCCCTCATATTGCAACAACAGAGAGAAAGAAACGGTGGCACAGGCTCGTTGATGAACACAGTCCACAGTTGTTTTCCTCTACATTTATTGCTAAGTGAGAAAAATAAAGGCCTGCTGTTTCAAGCCATTATAAAATTGGATTTTCTATTATTTGCAGCTGAACAGTAACTTAAATAACAAAATCCATCTTTAACTGGAGCTGTTGACTGTTGTCATCTACGACCTTTTCAACATTTTTGACTCTGTTCTTGGTTTTGGAATCACTACCTGGTTAATCTCCCTTCATTTCCTTTGTAGACCCTCCCTTTACTTCCCACCTATTAAATATTGCTATTCCCCAAGGTTTCCTTTTCATCTTATAAATTAACCACTGCATTCCTTTTTTTAATGGTGTACTCTAAGTGAGCTCATCCATCTCCTGGTGGTCAAATAGCTGCGTAGTGTAGTCATAAAATTGCTTTAACCATGACATCATATGCATTTGACTCTCCAACCTTTATTTCTAGACCTTTCCACCGAGCTCCAGACACAAAGATATTCAACAATCATTTCAAGTTTAAAATATTCACTATTTATGTCTGATCTCTTCACATAAATCTTATTTGTGATCTATTTAGATGCCTAAGTCAGAAATCTAGTAGATATTTTAGACTTTTCCACCTTCTCTATTGATTTCTAGCCAGACACCAAACTCTGTCCAACTGTAATAATCCTGAATCTATATGTTCCTTCCTTGCAGCCACTAAGCCTAAGCTTTTCACAGCATTGCTCACCTGAATTACTGCAGCAGGCACTTAATGGATCTCCCTGCCTCAAATTCCTTCATTCCAATCAATTGCCCGACATTCTAACCAGACTGATTTCTCTAATAGAAGTGCCTTGGTACTATTTGTCCACTGAGATCCTTCAAGACTTTTCTAGCACGTTTAAAGATTTAGGGCAAACTTTTAGCATGCCATTTCCTGCCCTCTAATCTCTTTTTTTTCCTCTAGCTCTGCTGCCCCTTGCACGCATCTCTGTTTGTTGAAGAAATAGCTGTTGAGCTCATGATATGAGTGAAAACTACACTCACTGCCAAATTCATGCCCTGTCTGAGCCCCCATTAAGCTCACAGTTAAGTGGGGGTGGCAGACAATAAAAATATCAAAGATACAATCAGCTTGTCATAGTAAAATAAATGAAGCAGATTCTATCATTGAGAATAATGGTGGTGAGAATACTTTGGATTGTGTGGCCTGGAAAGCTCTCTCTGAAAAGAGAACATTGAAACTGAGGCAGAAAGATGAGGAGGACTCCACAATGCCAAGTGTTGAGCGGAAATGTATCCTGGGCATCAGGAAGAGCAATTACCAATGCCCCGAAGAGGAAAAGCCTGACAGTTTCTAGAAATTGTCAGAAGAACAGTGAGGTTGGAGAATAAGTAGTGAGAGGTGTTGTGTGTTATTGGTGCATTATAATTATATGGAGTAGTGGGATTCATTATGCCTATGAGATAATTTGATCAGTCTCTTTCCCCAGGACCTCTCCTCTCACTCCCCTCCTCCTTCCCATGATTCACTTGCTCTACCGATATAGAGAGGGATGGTTTTAAAGTGGACTATTTGTAATTCTGTAATCCTCCCCAAAACAGGACCAACTCTCCACTACTTCTTTTTTATAAGTGTTGGTTACTTTGTTATTATTATCATTATTGCTATTTCTATAATAGTTCCTTAAAACCCTCATTCTTTTAGCTTTGTCAGCTTAAATTCTACTCTTCTCTCAAGTCCCTTTGGAAAACAGAGTTAGACATCCTTTCTCTACCCTTCTATCTCACACTGTGAGTAATTTGCAATCATGATTGTATTCTAATGTAGTAACTCACTTGTTTCCCCCTCTAGACTAAATTTTTTATGGGCTTGTACTGAGTCTTATTCATCTTTAAATCAATAACTTCTATCAGAGAATTATGTGCCTAGCGTATAATTAGAACCTAACAAATCTGTCTTAGATAAATGGATGAATGGATGAAGAACTGTGATGCTCTTCCATTACTACTTCTGTATGTGATTGAGAAAATATTAAAAAGTAAAGGGAAAAAAATGGGAGAGAAAGAGAGGGTTTGGGTATGAGGTTCCATTTGTCTTCACAATCACATGCGGCTGGGGAGAAGAGGGCTACCATTCTGCCCACTGTAAAGAAGAGAGAACAGAGGCAAAACAGGTGAAATAACTTACACTGGCAAACAAATCAGTAAAAGAGTTAACTGTGACCCCTAGCCTGGCATTCTGCAAAACAAGTGCTGCCCTTTAATTTGAAAAACAGACATAAAAGCAGCATTTTCTCTGACATATATGGACACTTGCACCATGGGCTAGAGAGATGTTGTCATTCTTGTTGTAGTTTGATTAATCGTCTGTGTGTGGCTCACTGTCACTTTCTTCAAGTCTCTGCTAAAATGTAAACTCTTGAGAAACGTGTTCCCTGAGTCCATGTTAAACTGCACAATCCCTACTCAGGAAGCTCTTTGGGGGTTTTTAAAAAATAACATTCTTCCCTACCTGGAATTTTCTATTTATGTGCCTGCCCCTTATAAAAGCAGAACTTGGAGCTTAATAACTTTATGGAGCCATTGAATTGCATAAGAAAGTTAATCATAACTCCTTCCTCCTTCACAGTGTCCTGTTACCTATTAGAAATGAGATGGATATTCCTTTCCTTTTGTAAAATACAGTGGCCTATTCCTGACAACACAGCTTTAGATGAATCTATTCAAATCTCTAATGACAGACAATGTTTCCATGTCCTACCTATGGAAATATTTTATTTTGCACTGCTTGTAATATGTGAAAGCTAGGAAAATGCAATAAGTAACATGTGTCTTTTTGTTAGTTGATATGGAATATCAGTTTTGACTGCCTTTTATTTATCTCAACCACTTTTACCTTAATCCTTTACTATCTACACAAAGGATGCAAGTCAACCTGGTACTCTGTGCAGTCGTGAGCTTGGTGTGAGGAACACTGAAGGCCCTCTGTACCACTAATGCCAAAAATATAGTCTCCCACCTTGTTGTGATTGATGGCAGAAGGTACCATGCTTTCCTACAAAAAGCCTCACGTGCTAATAATTTGCACTTCCTGAAATCATTTAAAAGTGTATTTCCAAATATCTTGTAAATATGGGAAGATTTGCCACACCCTCTTTAAGAGGTTATTGTCTCTGAAATTGTAGCTCATTTTAATAAGGTTGTTTCCCATCTCTTCTTATTTCCTACTTTAACCTCATATCAATTTGAAATCCATCGAAGTGTCACATTTGGGATTTGTTACCGAGGGAAACTTAACTGTCAGATTTTCTGTTCCCTTTTAGAGGATGAAGAATGCTCTGTAGCTTTTACTTATTTTATGTGATAGATGAAGGAAAACAGTAAGGGCAACAAATGTGTAGACAGGAAAGCAAATCTGGAAAGTACTTGGGCGCCACCATGTGGCGAACCTTTCGTATTTTTTGAAGCTATCCTCATGTTCTCTTCATTCTATTCTACTTGCATATACAATTTTTGTTCCATTACCTTCCTAAAATCTAGCTCTCCCATTACCCTTGTAAAGGTGAATTTTTATTATAAAGTAAATCAAGAGAAGTCTCAGAAATTGATTTGAAGGATATTTAACTTTTTCGCCAAAGCTCATTTGCTCTTCTCTCTCTCTCTCTCTCTCTCTCTCTCTCTCTCTCTCTCTCTCTCTCACCTTTCAATGCAAAATAAGTGGAAAAGTTCTGACACACAAGCTTCACTTAAGGATTTTCAATAAAAGAACATTATCAGTGAACTAAATCCATTATTTTTGCTGGGGTTTCCATCTGTGTTCACAGCCTCAGGCCTGTGTATCTGTGTTCCAATAAGAGCATCATTCCTCTATTTTCATTTACAAACATTAATGTAGCCTACTAGTGACTATTTCTAGTAATTCACAAAACCTGACATTTAGTCCTTGAAAGTCCTCTGCAATGACACCATCACCATCTTTACCAGGTCCCCCACCACCTTCAATCACCACATCTGCTTTGCTCTTCCTGGTCCAACCCTTTCTTGGCTCCTCATTGTCTATAATTCACCTACTGCTCATTCCTATCAGCATCATAAGTTCTTCAGAGACTTTCAACACTATTGTTCCCAATCTCCAGGCTCAGACCTGTTTAGCTTTTACATAATTTCAACTTAGGGAGGTAGGTTCTATGTCTGTAATCACAGTATTGTTCTATATATTGGGTCCACCATTAATCCTACAGCACCAACCCTCAATGCTCAGGTCCACCAGCAACTGTATTCTCCCTTCCTTTGGTGTTGGCCAACCAACTATGAACTCCTGCCTCAAGAACCTAGCACACAACCTCAACACGGGGGAAGAACACAGCCTTGGATTCTGACCTCTTTGGAAGATTTAACTGCCTCTGGCTAATGTATATCAATATTTCTATTTAAATGTTCCTGCTGCCAGGTTAAACCTAGGAGCCAAACTTATGCAGCCAGAGCTCTTCCCTGTACAAGTCAGCATCACACTTGTACCTATCTGCTGATCCCATCAAAGGCCTTATCAGCACACATTAATTGTGATCACAGGAAGTTTTACTCCAAAATCATTCCAGCTCTTCCTCATTGCTCTCTGCACTAAGATATCTTCACTTATTTGTAGTTCCTGCCTCATGATGCTCATGCACTTTCATGAATATTAAACAAACAAACCTACCTTCCTTCCTTCCTTCCTTCCTTCCTTCCTTCCTTCCTTTCTTCCTTCCTTCCTTCCTTTCTTCCTTCCTATGTCACAAAGCTTTCTCTGGTATATTGACCTGAAGAGAAGACTTTGCTTCACAAAGTTGGATGTGGTTATGTACTAATGATTTTGACCTTGGGAATAAACCCCAAATTGAATGTTTGGTTGCATGTATCTGCAGTCCTGGAATTGGTAATGACTCAGGATGTTTTTACATGTTATTTTAATTTCCAAAAACCAGGACATAGGTTTTAGAGCCTGGTACCATTCTGTGTATACAGAAGATAACATGGAGTCTTTAATAATTTAATTGTATGTTATTCATCTTAATTCTGCCTTGAAGACATCAATATATTTAGATTTTTTTTCCATAAACTTTAGGATCTTTTTATTGCCTAAACATAAGTCAAACATAGTGACCAGGGACTCTATTCATGAGTCTTTGTTTTGGTACAGTTAAAAGGTATTGTTTTGTGATAATGCTTTTTTTGCATGAATGCATGCGTAATACCAAAAAAAAAAAAAAAGAGGCCTATCCATTAAATAGCAATATGTTATACGTATATACACTCAAAGCCATTATATAAGTGGGGAAAACTGTGTGTAATATACTGAAAAGATTTGAAGTCACAAAATCGAGTTCCAATTTTGTTCCCATAACTGTATTACCTACTTGCCAGCATTTTATTTCAGTGAAAACCGCTCTTATTAAAATGGAGAAATTAAAGCTTTCTTTGGCAAAGGGTGTATTTTTGTGTGTATGTATGTGAAAAAGAGTGTGATTGAAGATTATAAGTCTAAAATGTGGCCAGTGACTGGTACATTTCACTTGGTCTATGATAACTACATTTTTTATTATTAATTCGTTTTAATTTGAAGACCAAAACAGTATTTTTATCTCCTCTATTTTTCTTTCTTCTGTGTCTCTACAAATTTTTCTTCTTCACTCTTTTCATCTGTTCCTCTTTTCTTTCCTTTTTCCTAAAAAGCATGAAAATGTAAAAAAGAAGCAATATGTATCACATTTCTATAGACCAACTGCTGTGTTTCCTTTGACCCTCTCTGGCCTAAGAATTATAATTTGTAGTAATTTGATACTAAATTTAGGAAAGTTTATAATGGTACTTTTAGTTGGAGAGTAATTAAATATGAATTCAGGGCAATTAAATTTGAATTCAAACTGAGTTTTAAATTGCAGAAATGCATCTTTTCTTTTCCAAGTTGAAGAGGAATCAGCAAAATATTTAGTAAAATGATAATTCAGGAAGAAGGAGCCTTTGTGGAAGAGGAGAAATCACTCTGGCCTTGTCAGTGGGCCTAGGAGTAGTGCCATTTGGGTTGAGTTTCTGAGATAGACCAAACAGGAATGTTAACTTGTTCCTCTACATTTCTGATGTAGTTATATGAGAATGACATCTGAATGGTCTTGAGAAACTGTTGAGTGCTCTAATAAGTATAACTAATTATCAAAGTGTTGAGAAGGGCTGGGCACCGTGGTGCACACCTGTAATCCCAGCAGTTTGGGAGGCTAAGACAGGAGGATGGCAAGTTCAAAGCCAGCCTAAGCAAGACCCTGTCTCTAAATAAAATACAAAATAGGTCTGGGGATGTAGCTTAGTGGTTGAGTGCCCCTGAGTTCAATCTCTGGTACTCATCCACCCCCTAAAAAAGAGAAGAAACCAGTTCCCTAAATTTGGTAAACTATTTACTTCAAATGCATGCCTCAGGAACAACTATTTGACTAGGTCATGCACATACCTTAAAAGTTATAAAATAATTTTGAGACATTGTTGATAGGTTAATCTTAAGGAAGTACAATCATTACATGCATATACACACATACACATAAATCTTGGATAAGGGTGAAAATATGTATCAGTTACACAATTTCCTTATCCAAATTGAGAGATGTTCAACTGGCAGATATGTATGAATTGGGGACCCTTACAATAGCAAACTACCAATGAATAACCAAAATAAGAAATTATCCAAATCATTCTAAAGCAGTCCAGCAGATTGTTCTAAGAGATACAGCTATGTAATGCTGGGTACTTAACTAGATATGTAACATAAAACTAGAATTTGGGTACATTATATTAAGGCATATAATTTGAAGCATTTTTACTTGATGTGTGCTAATTCCTAATATATTCTTGGTAATTCTCCTTAGTAACTTCTAACAAAAATATTCATCATTCTAAGAAACTTTCTGATTTATGGCAGCTACTCTAGTAGGCATATTTTCATTTGGGACAACAAATCAGGTCATATTTCAAACAATTTAATCCATTATGTCCCAACATCACCTTAACCCTAGCTGAACTGAAGAACCCTAGTCACATGCACCTCCATTCTCAACCAGTGTGACACTGGGCAAAGCAGAGTCATTCAGGAGACTTGGGCAACTGGATCATCTGCCTGGACTTGGAGCTTTAGAGAGCTCCACTCTGCTCTCTTCCCACTGTTGTTCTCCAAGGATGTACATACTCAGAATCTGTATTCTTCTTCTCAACCTGTGTTTCTCCTCTAGAGGCAAGGACCCAGCTTTAGGTAGGGTTGGTTTGTTTGTGGTTTGGTTTTACTTTTTTTGTACTCTACTATAGATGAATACTTTGAAAAAAATGCATTAACAATAATTTTAGAAAGATAAAATGTTTTAAATATATATAAATGATAAGCTTCTAATTTTTCTTGTTTCCTTCAATAGACATAAAAGTACCCTATCAAGTTGCTATCCAGTTTCTAAAGCTCTTACTCTCAATTTTTGTACATATCTCTTTGAGGTCCAGTAATGGTAACAGAAAATAGCTGTTCATGGATACACTGTAACTGGCACACTTCTAAATCATGCTCCCAATACTCAGGACCCCAAGAACTCCTATGCCAAAGTCCCAAGCCAGTTCCAAGGGCCAAAAAACTCTCCTATAGGTTCATTTTTTTCCCAATGGGCCAAAGAAACTGCTAGGCCAAATAAGTACCCTTAGGACAGCTGTTGGGGTTGGAGTTGGGGGTGGGGGTGGTTGCATGAAGCTTAAACACCTTGGCCGAGGTGTCTCTGCATGATAACATGGTGTCTCAAGCAGAACTGGATGTAAGATGAGGAGGGAGTTCAGGCCCCAGAATTGCTTCCTTTCACCTATTTCTTCAGTCCCTGAGGTGTTTGAGTAGGTTGGAATAAAATTGCTTTTTTGTCAGTTTGGGTTATGAGGGCCCTGTTGCTGCCCAGCCTACTGTTCCTTGAGCTTCTAGAATTCCTGGACTAAACCCATGGTTCAATTCTGCCTTTCACATTGCATTTCCCCAGGCCTGCTGCATTGCATGTTATCTGTATTTGCTTCCCATTCTAGTCTGGAGATACTACTGTTTACTTTCTGACAAAGAACCTGATAAACTGTTAGCAGATAATTAAAGGAAACTTGAGTTATCCATATCCTAAATCCATAGATTCCCAAGACTTTTGCAGGTATAAACAGATTTTCTGAATTCTGAATGCTGTAACACCTCTTTGATTGATGACCCAGTTCTTGTCAGGAATCCTCAGTTTGATTTAGTTCAGCAGGCATGTACTGCATACCTGCCTAAAATAGGGCCAGGATCATGTCAGGTGTCCTGATTCCAACACTGTATGAGATCAAGCCCATCCACTCAAAAAGTCAACAGTCTAATGGACATGTCTAATGGATGTGGGACATGAAATTT
This sequence comes from Marmota monax, assembly GCF_021218885.2. NCBI lineage: Eukaryota > Metazoa > Chordata > Mammalia > Rodentia > Sciuridae > Marmota > Marmota monax. The sequence continues at coordinate 191,604 of NW_026693552.1, forward strand.
GAGAGTTGAGACAGGATATCTCAAGTCTCACAGCTATTGTGTGGAAGAACAAGGCCTTTGGCTCAGAATCCAGTGACCTTTTCAATTTATCATTCTTTCTCACATGTCTCCTAAATAAGCAAGGAGAAACTGCTGAATTATGTTAATCTTTGCTAATATTATATACATCCAAAAAACTCTATGTAATAGGGAGGTTTTGCAAGGTCTACTAAATCCCTTTCAATTTATAGGAGGCATCAAGAGTTGGAAAGGGTCAGTGAGACCTGGAAGTCACACACTTGGGATTTAAGTCTGAGTGTCTTAATCTTCAGTTTCTCCTTGATCAACCTAACCTCTCAATGTGTTTTCTCATCTGTGAAATGGGAATCGTGTATATGTCACTGTTGTTATGACATTAATGATATACGTGAACATAATTATCAGCATTACAGGCTTATATTAGGAACTTCGCAAATAAGAATTCCTTTTCCCTCTTTGCCCATATCTTGAAAATTAAGTCCTTGAGCATTTTTTTGTAAATGCACATGTTAAAATATGTCAAATAGTTTTACTAACCTACAGGTTATGGAGTTATCAGTGATTATTTTTGACTTCGATTTTTTTTTCATTTTTAGTTTTCTGATCTTGTATTGCTTGTATAATATGTCACTTTTCAAAAATAAAATAAATATTTAATTGTCACCATAAAAATACTTGAGACCCAAATTCACTATAACTTCTGCCTAGTTCAATATTGAATTTTTTTATTAATAGCTTTTTTTAATTTTGAATTTACAGAAAAAAAATGAGAAGATACTGCCAAGTACCTATCTAATCCCCAAATCCTGCACACAGCTTCCCCAATTATTAGTATCTTACACTAGCATGATACATTTACTCTAATTAATGAACCAAAATGGATGAACTGTTAGTAAACAAAGTCTGAGGTTTATTAAGATTTCCTGAGGTTTTACCTGAAGTCAGGGGACTTCAGGATCCCATCCAGGCTGCCATGTTATACTTTGTTGGTTTTGATAATCTCAATAGTTTCCAGGAGTAATGGTCACATATATTGAAAGATGTCCTATTTTGTCTGATGTTTTTCTCATGGTTTGACTGGAATAATAGGTTGTTGGAAAGAGCACCAAGTGAAAGTACAATTTCAGCCCACATTTATCAACATGTTGTAACTGCTAATGGTGATCTTGATTAGCTGACTGCAGTAGTACTTGCTAAGTTTCTTTTCTGTGAAGTCACCCTCCCCCACTCCTTTTTCCATTCTCTACTCTTTGGAAGGAAGCCATAATGCACAGCCCACATTTAAGGAGCATGGAGTTAGGCTCCATTCCTGGAGGCTAAGTGTCCACATCATTTTTTTTAAATCTTCTGCATTTATTAATTTATTCAATCATTTACATCAGTATGGAGTTGTGGATATATATATTTTTTGAGGATTATAATTCCATACCGCTTTATTTATTTTGTTGCTCACATTGACCCAAATTTGGGAATTGAGAGCTCTTTTACTCTTTCATTTTGGTTCCTCTGCTCTTTCTGTGTGTGTGTGTGTGTTTGTGTGTGTGTGTGTGTGTGTAGAGACACACACGTGCAAAAGAGAGAAAGAAATGTGGCTTGTTCATCCCAGCATTTGCTCAAATTATGGCAGTGGAAGATCCCTCAGACTCATTGTGTATTTTCTGCCCCAGTGTTACAATCAACTATTCCATCAAAAACCCCTAGTTCTTTCTAATGGAGAGGGGTTTTAGAAACCCCGGTCTGGGCACTGCTGTGCTCAGTGCTGCTGCAGTGCTGTTTCTTTTAGGCATTTGTATTTTAATGTTCATGTGTATTCTACCTTGAATATGATTTAAAGTGATATTTCAAGAAAACACCACTGAGTGCTTTTTGAAAATACTTTATTCCATAGAGTTTTACAGTATTTTTAGTTTGATTAATGAAAGTTTCATTAACGCCTCAGAAGTTATTGTGTACATGAAATAAAAAAGATGATATTTTATAGAAAATAAGTGTTAATACACACATTTCCCCCATCTTACCAGTACTTTTCCTTTCTAGAATAATAACCATCTCAGTTTTTCTCAGATTCATGAGGTTTCCAGGATGTAGAAATTTCAGTTTTGCAACTAAAAAAGTGCTGGGCAAGCATTGGTTAACTCCACCACCCTATTCACAACTAATAACAATTATCACTGAATAGAGAGGTTAGATAAAGATTCATAGATATGTAACCTTGTATGCATTTATATAAAAATTGGGATTATGTCTGGATTTTTTCATCATAGTATCAACAGTTTGTTCAAAATGTGCTCAATAAATATTTGCAAATTAAATGAGTGATCAGTTAATTAATGTTAACTTGAATTCAAAACATGTTTGATTAATGCAATACATATATGGCCAAAATTCTCTTAAGTATTTACCTGTTGAATTTCCTTTTTGGAATATTTATGACCTATTTTTTTATACTAGTTCATTATATCCATATTTTCTCTTCCCTGACAGTATTTTTTCATGTCATGATAGTTTAGGAGCTTTAAGCCATGTCTGTATTGAGTTTACACCTTCAGTAACACAAAGCACCTTCATCTTAATAAACAAAACCTGGGATTTGCATTTATCAGCAGGAAGTTATATTTTTGCATTTCTAGTTTTCTAAGTTTTTTTAATGTAGTATTCCTTTTCTGTATACTTTTGTATTTTTGCTGGAAAAGTCTTTATACAAAATAATGATATTTGCTTGTTTTTTAACACATACTAAACATTTTCTATTGGATGGTGGTTTGACTTGTTTGCCGTATAAATTTCTACTTGGGAGAATTTGGTTTGTGAATCTCTAGTCATCAAATCTACTCGTTATTTCTTTTATTTATTTATTTATTTATATTAATTAATTAATTTTAATTAGGTATATATGACAGCAGAATGCATTTTGATTCATTGTACACAACTGCAGCACAATTTTTCATTCCTCTATTTGTACATGATGTAGCATCGCACCATATGTGCACTCATCTATGTACCTAACAATTTCTCTCTGGTGTCATTTGTGAGATTTTAAAAAGGTTATTAGTTACAAAAACAGCATCAAAAGTGGTTGTGTGCTGAATCATAAACACCTGGCTCTATCAGTTATGAGAAAACAAATGTTACAAAATCATAGCAGAAAATCATAATTAAGTTGTGCATCATTCCCCGGGATAGTATCCCCTTGCAGGCTTTGTGACTGGCATGGCGGTGTTTATCTATGAGCCAGAACAAGACTATTACCCCATTTCATAAGCCAACAAGTAGCTGTTACTTGATTCGAGAAATGGCTGCAAAATTAGATCCAGCCTGTTGGTGCCCAAGTAAGATGTGTGGGACTATAAAAATTAATAGGCTTCAGTATTCTTGTTTTGAAAGAATGTGATTCTTTTATTTAAAATACTTCAATTTCTTTTTATGTCCACAAAAACCTAGAAAACATACATTCCCTGTTCTATTTCATAGTGCTGCTTTGTGTGTGTTGGTATGAAAGGAAAAATTACAAACATCATTTAAATGTCTTCTAAATAAGTTAGGGATAAAAGAGTAAGACAACCTCTGTTCAGTATGATTGGATCAGCATTGCTAATGTAATTTTCAAATGCATGTGTATGAATCCATAGTGACACTGTACAAAGAAAAAAAAAATGGCCACTGCATGTAAATTGCTTGTATTTTCCAGTAAATACTAATCCAATTCTGGTAGTAACATTTACTGTGCGAAATGGATTATGTTCACTCTTTCCTTTGAAGGTGTTTGCAAAGTGTGTTTACTTGTGATTTAACTTCAAAGAATGCTGAAGCTCTTGAAAATATTAAGGGCTTATGAGTTGCTTTAGGTAAAGAAATTAATCAAATACATAACAAAATAGCAAGGTAAATACAGAATTTCAATATAAGATTTAAAATGGGCAGAGCTATCCTTGTCTTACAGAATTACAGTCTGAAACCCTAAAGCCTCAAATACCATAAGTGAAAATGAGTCTTTTTTTAAAAATAAGTCAATTGAAGACAGTAAACTCCTGCTTGAAAAGAGGCAAAGCATAAAAGATATACTTCTTTGAAAATAAACTTGAATGTGTAGTGTTCTTTCAAGGAATAATTAATCTATGCATAGTCAAAATTTCTGACAGAAAGTTTCTATGATGCTGTTTTAACTCTTAGTGATAATAATATTAGTCAGAATCCACTGAATACTTGCCATGACAAGACACTATCTTAGATATCTTGCATGTAGTGATTGAATTCTCATAAAAATCTTATGAAGAAGCTGCTATTATCCCTAGTTTATATGAAGACATTTATACAGTAACATTTGCTAATTCTGAGGTTACAACTGCATAATTATTAGTAGTAATATTAATAATTTATTCAAATTTTTAAGTTAAAAACCGTAAGTGCATGGAATTAATCAGGAGAAGCCATAGCAGGTTGTCACAGTATCAATAATAGAGTTATGAAGGGAGTTAGTCAAGAAAAAAGTAACGATGAAAATTGAAGGCTTACCACTTCAATAATGAAAGGAAAGATGTGTTTATTGGTACCACACAGAAAGTAGTAGATGGTAAAAGTGTGACTGAGAATTGAGGAAAAGCTCTTCCCACAATATATTTCTGCACAAAGTGCTCATTCAAAATGTATTTGAAAAAGAACATAGAAGTGTTTGCTTTACTCTAATGTCAGAGAAAACTCAAGTGTGATTTTCTTTGAACTCAGAATTCATTCTCAGATATGAATAATCATTCTTTATTGGGCCAGGCTGTGTTCCAGGCTTTACAATTAAAAAAAAAATTACAACCTAGGGTCATTGAATCAGGTTTTACAGACTATGGCATCATTTCTGAGAGACATGATGACAATAATCATGGGGAAAAGAGGAATGTCCTGGTGGTTAGTGTGTGCCAGGAGCAGGACTTGTGCTCAGCAGTCTCATAAAGACCCTATACAGTCCTCTCTCAGAGGCTGTGACTAATCCCTGTCTAAACTCCAAACTGTTTTGTGGGTGAGATAGATGTTTGCTGGCATCAATGTGGTGTAGACTCTGCCAACATTAACTCCTGTGAATCATGGAAAAATCCATGCAGAAAATAATGAGAAATACAGGAAGAAGGAGTACATTTTAATTTGAAGAAGAAACATATCCATGTCTCAAGATATAAGACTTGTTTTACATTCACTAAATTGTTACCTACCTAAAAAAAGACTTTCAGTATTTTTTTATTTATGTAATTTCTAAAGTTTTGTTGTGAGGAATTAAAGACTCTGCACCTTACTAATAGTCATGTCAAATTTTAAATGAACATATCTTAAGAGATTGTGCACATCAACTATGCTTAAAAATTCAAGATACAAATAACTAAAAGTCATGTATGGTTCTATCTTGCACAATTCTTACCAATTATAGTAATGATGGTAGCTCTAACAGAAGGTTTTGTTTTGTTTTGGTTTGGTTTGGTTTTTTGGTACCAGGGATTGAACTCAGGGGTGCTTAGCCACTGAGCCACATCCCCAGACCTTTTAATATTTTATTTAGAGACAGGGTCTCACCAAGTTGCTTAGGGCCTTGCTAAGTTGCTGAGGCTGGCTTTGAACTCGTCATCCTCCTGCCTCATTCTCCTGAACCGCTTGGTTTACAGGCATGTGCCACTGTGCCCAGCCATAACAGAAGTTTATATGTAGCTCTGCATAAAGAACTTGCTCTAAGTTTTATTCCAGTTTCAAATGTTAGCTCAGTTCCATAGCTCAGTTATGACATTCAGTTAGGTTTCTTCTTTTACTGTATTATTTGACTATTCAGTGTGTACAGGCTTTTCATTAGGTAAAGAATTAATGAATCACTTTTTCACATTAGTCTGAAAGCATGAAACATGAGTTTGATCCAGTTCATCACACAAAATAATGATTCCTACCCATTCTCATTTTAAAAGATATTTCTTGAAATCTATAGAGAGCTTAGTGGGGAGGATAATCATGTTTATGAAATTAATAAATCTCCAAGTTAGTGTTCTGTAAATTTATCCCCTAAATTTCCTTACTTTCCAGTGGTAAGTTGTCAACACTAAGCAGAATTAGATTTATATGCTCATCTAATCAAGCTCACTTGACCTTGAGAAGATTTCTTTTTAAAAATTAAACAGAAGTTATTCTGGATTGTAGTGCATCAAGAGGGTGTGAGATGAGAACAGAGAATCAAGGATTATGAAGAACTCTTTAAAGGACTTTTGCCCTTAGTAGGAGCAAAAAATTCTTGCTCAAATTTTACAGTGGGGAGGAATATTGGTACAAATAACACTTTCCTTTTATACTATGAGAATTATTGTAAATATGCTATTGAGAAAAAAGAGTAGGGGGCGGGGATACTTGAGCCAGTCAATCAGCATGGAATCTCAGCCTAAGCAGACAGGTTTGTTTCAACAGAAAGAGACAAATGAATGAAGGAAGGCAGGGCACGGTAGGTACAAAATTTGGAAGATCTCCTAGTAGGAGATGAGATAATCCTCTCCTAACTGCTCCTATTTTCTGTGTGAAGTCATCGGGAAATCAACTAGTCTCACTCAAAAGATTTATAGTTTTCACTTTCTGTTGTTGTTGCTGTTATGACTACTGTTGGTTTAGGATATGATCATCTTCAACATCTTTCCCTGCAGGAATCAGTTGCATAATAATATCATGTTTAGAATATGGCCATCCAGCAGTAAGCAGCTCACTCCTTCAAGAATAGCCCTTGCCACACTCAAGACACCCACTAACTTCTTAGGAAACACTTTTCCTACTGTACTAGTTCTTGATGGCAGCTGTAACAAACCATCACAAACTTAGTGACTGGAACCAACCCCAGTGCATTATATCACAGTTCTGTACATAAGTCCAAAATGTACAAATCAAGGTTTGGGGAACCAGTTCTGTTCCCTTTTGGAGGCTTTAGGAAAGAATTCCTTTCCCTGCCTTTTCTGTCTTCTAAAAGCTATTCACACTAATTGGCTCATGAGCCCCTGTTTCCATCTTCAGTGCCAACAACATTACATTTCTCTGCACATCTCTTCAATAGTCACATCTCCCTCTGACAATACCTGGGCAGGCTTCTCTGCTTTCAGGGCTTCATGTGACTAGATTGGGCAAATCTGCATTATCCAGGATAACCTTCCCATATCAGACCTGCAACTTTAATCACTTTTGCAAAGGTTCCATTCCTGTATAGTGACATATCACGTGCTCCAGGTATTATTAGTACATAGAGTTTTTGCCTCCCATGCTGATATGAGGTTTAAACATTTTGTGAATTTGTTCTTGACTTACTCCATGGAATTATGACACAAAATAAAGTCATATTTTCTTTTTCCATAGAAGAAGTGTACCACATGTTTCACTATAGACTCTAAGGCCTCTCCTTGCTTTCTTTTTATAAATCACTTTGTCTCTCATCATGAGAATATCTGCCATGTTTCCAATTTTCTCTTAAAATATGGTGCCCATAAGGAAGTATGAGCCATATTCATACATTTACCCTTAACATCAGTCTTCTTATACATATGGGTTATCATCCTGGAAATCACAGAGAATAGGTTTATCTAAATGGCTAAATTATATTTGTAGAATTTCATCATAAAAACAAGTTTAGACAGGACAGAAAATTATGTTTGTTCAAAGGGGATGGAACTGTTTTCTAAGCAAGTTGATTTGAATTCAATTCCACTGTTATTTACTGAGCATTAAAAGAAACTTACAAAATAATCTCTACCCTAAAAGTTTTGGGGCTAATTGGGAAGATGCACACAAATAATTTTATCAAATTAAGCCAAGTGAAAATAGTGTAATAAATCATAGGATCCTATGGGAAAATAGCATTGGGTGGAAGAACTAGTAGGGAGCTCTCCTGGCATTGTCACCTGAGGTAGATTTTCATGAATGAGAAGTTAGGAGAGTGAACTGAAAAGTATTCCAGGTGATAGAAGTAGAAGAAGCCCAAGACATCATTGCATTAAGTGGGGAGTGCATTTAAATATTAATAGCTCCTATAAATAGTAGTGGCAGTTTTAAATTTGGATTAGTATGTACTATCTACCAGCAACTTTTCCTAGTGCCTTCTTTTTTTTAATCCTCCTAACAGTTTTGCAAGGTAGATACTATAAATCTGTTAGTTTAGGGAAATGAGGCATAAAGAGATTAATCAACTTGCTAACTAATGGTGTGCAGCCAATCCAAGATGTGTAACCATAGAGGCTGAGGTTCAGAGAGTCTATTCACAAAAATGATCTTATGCTGGCCCTGAATATTATCAGAATGTAATTCCCAGAGCTGTGAGTGGTGAATAGTTAAGTCCAAAAATAACAGCAGAAACTTTTACTCAGAAGCTTGAACTTTACCAGAAAGTGGAAGCCTTGCCTTGATTGGGTTAAATAGAAGAGCAATGGTCAAGTTGCACCATTTATCACTTTTGTATTTGTGGAACAGGGAAAGATGATGAAAAGAGAAATGAGCTTGCTGATGATTCGGACGTAGGGTCACTTCTGGTGACAAATGGCAATGGAATATAGACCGTTTAGCACAAAGGGCTGAAAGTAAGAAATATTTAGGACGTGAAATAACCAGATCTGTTAATAGTTTTATACATGATGATGGGATATAATGAAAAGGAGAGAAGGGATGATTCCCAGTGATATACTTTGAATAACTTTTTGCCTTTTGAAATTCCCTAAGTTCTGCCTCACATGCACAAGGCCCTGGGTTCAATCCCAGCACCACAAAAAGAAAGAGAGAGAGAGAGAGATTGAGAGAGAGAAAGAAAGAAAGAAATTCCCTAAATTCAAGAACACAAGACAGCAAAACAAATTAATGCTAAACATATTGAAATAGAGTTGCATGTGGGGATTCAGGCCTTGCTGCTAGGCGGCAGTGTTCAGGCACTTAGATTGTGCTAATTCGGCCAGGCTCTGCTTGAAAGACTTGCCAGTAAAATTCTGAACCTCTAAGGAACTCTGAAAATAGACTCCAGTTCTCTGCTTCTGTTGTAAGATTAGTCTCTGGCCACACGATGGAGTCCTTTCTTCACATTTCCTTACACTGATTCCTTTCCTCTTTTGAAAAAAAAAAAAATCTATTCAGACAAGTACTAGATGGAATAAAGAACTTTTATGCTACCATGCATTCCATGTTGATGGAATCTCAGTTTACATGGAAACAAACTTTAATCTGGTGGGTGTACAACCAGCTGCAGATTATTTCAGATAAAATTTGAAATTACTGAATGATGTGACTTTATCTAGGAATATCAAATTAGCAATTTTAAGAGACACTGAAAAAGCATCAATATGTATTGTTTGAAAATAGAAAGCTTTTTCATAGAGATTTATTTAATACGAACTTTGTAAATCTGAATGAAGTTTTAAATTTATCTAGAATAGGTGAGCAGCTTTACACAGGCATATTATAAAGCTATATTCAAGTTGAGTATGTGTGTGTGTCTGTTTGCATGTGTTTCTGTCAAATTTTAATATATATTACCCAAACTTGGTCTTTGATTTTTGACCAATAAAGTCTTCAAAAAGAATAAAAATGAAGACAAATGGTACTGGCAGGGCATCTTACAGATTTCTATGCTATTTCAAGCTTTAGTTCATGTGATGCTGAAGAGCCAAGTCACTATTCCAGGGAAAGTGTGACAGATCTCAACAAAGAGGAACTGAGTGCCATTACCTCCTTTTACTTACCCATTTACATCAAGTTTAGTATACCTTTGATCTTTTTCTTGGTGGGGGGAGAGGTACTGGGGAATTGAACTCAGGAACACGAGACCACTGAGCCACATTCCATCCTATTTTGTATTTTTTTATTATTATTCTATTTAGAGACAAGATCTCACTGAGTTGCTTAGTGCCTTGCTGTTGCTGTGACTGGCTTTGAACTCATATCTTCCTGTCTCAGCCTCCTGAGCTGCTGGGATTATAGGCATGCACCATCGTGCCCGAAACCTTTGATCTTTAAAAACATATCCCCTTCAATTTGATAACCTAAATAAGGTAGGGGGCTTTTACATTATTGCAACAACACAAACATATGGTTCTGGGCTATACTGAGTGATCAAAAAACTTCTAAACCTAAAAACTTAGCAAGCACTCCTTTCTCCAGGTCAATGAATCCCTCCAATCTTTCTCATTAGGTGATGTAATCCTGTTGGAATGATTCTTATCCTAGACTTGTGATATTTTTCCATTTCTCTGTTCAGAATCTGGGTACCTGAAATTCTAATCATACCTTACATCTTGATGCTAAGGCGTGGCTTGAAGGACACCTGGGCCAAAGTACATTTATTCTTAACCTTGAGGTCATCTAGTGTCTCTCCACAGCTCTCCAGAAGGACATTTGTTGAGTCCATGGACAGTAAGGAGCTTGACACATGAAGGACAACTGTTTGCTCTTATCTGCAGTGGGTCTCTCACTGATCCACTCCTTTCTTTCTGCAACATGTGTTTGCTAGGTCTCTTCCCATATTTCTGATCATTCTTTCTCTGATCTCCTTTGCTTTGGTCTCTATACTCCTAATAAATACCAGCTTTAATTCTCTAGCTCAGACCTCTTCTCTGAGCTCAAAACTTATAGCTAAAATTTAATTCCTGGTGTTTTCATTTTCTTCCCCTAATGAATGGTATGGTAATCTGCTCTTTCACTTGTTTGAGTCAGAAACCTGATACCCATTCCTGATTCCCCTTTCTCCTTCAACACCCACATCCAAATTAAATCCTCCAACAAACCTTATTAAATCCCTTTCATTTTTATCCTGATTAAAATTTACTTTTCTTTCTATCTCCAATGCCATAAATTGATCCACTCCAAAACTGCCTATTTTATTTGGACAGTTGTTATTAGCTTCCTTTAACAGCTAATTCTTTCTAGCACCACTTTCAATTCATCTCTGGAATCTCAGGTAAAATATAAACCCTTATTAAAAAAATAACATCACTCATAGTGTAGCAGCTTTCATTCAAGGACTTGCTATTTTATATAGAATGAAATCCTATCTGCTATCTTTGATATGGTTCGGTGCTTACCTGTCATTCTTTACTTCAAATAATTATTCCACAGCTACCAGTTTTTGTGCATATTCTCAGGTAAGTATTTCCTTCTGCCCTTCATATACCTTAACTCTAATTAATTCTTAACTCTGCTGGCTTTTTCTTATCAACTTTCAGATTAAGTAATGATTCCTTAGATAAGCCTTCCTCACTTTATCCCACTTCGATCCACAATTTTTCTATTTTCATTATAGCACTTGCTAATTTGTAAGCATATATGTGTCTGCATCCCTTGTTGGGATGTAAGTACCTATGAAGGAAAATCAACTTGCTTTTGCTCACAGTATTTAAGCCTTACATCATAGGTGATTATCAATCTTCATGAAAGAAGAGAACGAATCTGTTTTCATGTTAGCCAACAAGCTGTTGCATTCTGAATGTAATGCCAAACAATGGAAGGTAGCAAGCAGAATTATGAACTTTTCTTGAAAATGGTATAAAGACGGACATCCATCTAGTCTAGGGTGTTATTAAAGAAAGCTTCAACACAAAAGGAATGGAAAGAAGACCTAGCAACAAAGATAGTATTCAGCATGGGATTCCACACCTCATATTGAAATATTAATAAAGAGTATTTGGGGATAAATACAGACAATTTTACAATATTAGTGGTAAAGAAGCCCATTTCAGATGGTCTGGCCAATAAGAGAAATATAGAGGAAGATTTTCTAAAACCGATGATATGGCAGGTACAGACACAATGCAGTTCTAACTATAGACATCTCAACTATCTGGATGTCTGATGGACTCAGACAAACTAGAGCATTCAGTATCACAGAGGACCTTGACTCAGAGTTATAAAACACTGGTAATGACTATAGAATCTGGCCTCTTATGAAAATGGAAGCCTATTGACCACTTACCTGATTTTTCTTACAGCGTATATCACCATCTGATATCTATGACATTTATTTATTCAACTATTGTTTGCCATGTATTATGAAAGGTATGTTCCAAGATGGCCTGAAATTTTATTGTGTTCATCTCTCAATCTCCTGCACTTAGATAGTGTGTGTTGAATAAACATTTGTTGAATGGATAGAAATAAAAATGAACAATATTTTACCTGCCATAGTGGCAAATATTAGAAAAACAATTGTGATAATGTAGGAAACCTCTGATATATTCATGTACTTCCAAAATATTCATGTCCTTAGACTTAGAAACTACTTTTGGGCACCCATTTTATAAAAATAAGTGAGTCAGTGATGGTAATTGCAGCATTCTTATAATAATAATGAATGAGACCTAATAATCCTTGTTAATAATGAATAAGACCTAATAATACTCATTAATTCTGTAGTATCCATGCAATGCAAACTGAGGCAAACAATAAAAACCATGCTATTGAGATGTAAAGATGTGTTGCATATATTGCTCAGTGGAAACTAAGCTCATGTGACAGAATGACACATATAATGCACATAATAATATAAAATTAGTATTTGTTTATGTGTATGCATACGCATACACAGAATTTTGCAGACTAAAGCTTGAAAGGTTATACTACAATATTGAAAGTGATTGTCAAGTGGAATTTATGTGTAAAACTTTCCTTCTTTTATGTATTTTCTTTGTGTCTTATAATGGGTATGATTATTCAGGTACACACGTCTTTAAAAGAAGCCTTAACTCGGGAATTTTATGGATGATTATGCTAAGGTCCAATTATTAAATAACAAATTAAAAGTCATACACCCTCTTTATTTTCCTTCATAAAAGCATTCTTTCTGAGAACCTAGAAGAAGGGATAACAAGATAACTCTGAGCTTAATTCTGATTACCCAGAGAAAACATCACATACATTATAGCAGAATTGTTGGTTTCTGTGTATCATTTTCTCATTTGAAAAATATAAAGACCCTGACAAAAACTGATTGAAGTTGTCATAGGATGAAAGTGAAATTGTGTGAAAAATCCTTTGAAAACTATAACACTGTTCAAATCCATTAGTGTGATGTCATTACTGTCTAGATAGTACTGTCTCCAAGATGGTAGCTTCAGAAAATAAATAGGGAAAAAAAATCCGGTGGTGGGATCTATGAAAAGGATAGATAGAAGCTTAGAATTCAGAATATAGGAAGACAGAAAATACTAAAGAGGGTAGGAACAAGATCTTGGGAGGTCTACATAAGAATTATTCCATAACTACATCCCAACGTTCATTTACTTTATATATTGAATCAGTACTTACATTCCATAGATTCACAAGATTCCCCCAAAATTATACGTAGTATTATTTGTATACCTTGAACACTGTTGCTGAAAAGCATAGATTGGTTATTGCCAGTCCAAATTGGTACATTTATTTCCATTATTAAATGAATTCTATATTACTAAAGTCTGAATGTTTTTCCCCAAACCCAAAACTCATATGTTGAAATTGTAATTCTTAAGATAATTGTATCAGAAGGTAGGGTCTTTGGGAGGAGATTAGCTCATAAGTGTTTAGCCCTGATGAATGAGATTAGTGCCCTCTTGAAAGAACTCATTATCCCCCTTCACCATGTGAGGACATAGCTATAAGGTGTCATTTCTGAAACAGAAAGAGGCCCTCACCAGACAATGAATTGGGTGGTTTTTGATCTTGAATTCCGCAACCTCTAGTGCTATCAGAGATAAATCCTGTTGTTTATAAGCACCAAAGTTTAGAATATCTTGTTATAGTAGCTTGAAAGATTGACACACATACCTTAAACTCTTAAGACCTGCATTTTTAAGTGGGAAGAAAAAATTTTCCAGCTATGTTCCTGTTATGTTAAAGGAAGATCATATAATTAAAAGTGCATCCTGGTAATCCTGAGTAGATGGGTATATCAACAAAGGTGGTATTGTCCCAAGTCCTATTTTACATGTCTTTGTGATAGCAGTGGTAAACAAGAACCTGGAAACTGCTTGTATCCCAAGGGAAAATAAAAAAATGTCAGCTGAGAAATTCTTCTATAACTTTATATTCCTATGAAGATATATGTCTATGAATTTGTACACACACACACACACACACACACACACACCTTATATTCATCTTTATAATTCTGCCTAAACTTAGCATATAGTATATTCAGATACAGTGGTGACTTTGACTTATTCCAACAGAGAACAGTGCTAAACTTTTATTATTGTTGTAAAGTACTTCTCAGAGACTATTTGGAAGAGTTTTGTAGGAGACATTATGAATATCTCCAAATAGCACATTTTGAATAGGAAATTAAAGAAAGGTTTTCCCAGAGGAATATACATACAGTGTTTTCATTTCAGTAACATTTAATTTCCACTACAAAACTTCTATAGCCTTGAATAAGTAACTGATTCATATAATACTATTTTCAGAGCACTAATCTATGGAGTCTTCATGCAATTTGTATCACATTTCCATTCAGAATGGAATGGATTTTGGTTTAAATATGTATCTCACAAATGTTTATGATAGCATCTGAAATTGGTTGCACTTTTCTGGCCATAGAAATAGAAGTTTTACCCATGGATTTAGACTCATCATAAACTTCTTTAGTACAACTGATAGAATTTGGCTCTTTTTTTATATCACCTGTAGTATATTAAAGTGGTAGTGGATCAGAACTTAGTAAATCTCCATTGAAAGTACTTTTCTAGAAGTACTATAAACTATGTTTTTGATACTTACAAATATCCTGGTTCATCATCAAATTGTCCACCTGAAAACATTCAGATAGAGTTTAAAGAGTAAATAACTATCCATCATGTCAGACAAATAAAGTATAAACTGGATCTCCCTTATTTTTCCTCTTATATTCTCTTTATTTTTATGTGGACATTTTGAAATAGCAAAAGTTAGTTGCTCCAATAAAAATCACATTTTTAAACTTATTTGATATTCAATCAAATACCACAAATTTACAAAACAAGGTTGTGATTAACTTTATGAATAAAAGTTGTTTTGATAAAATATTATTTATTTTTAACTTACGAGAATATTAAGAAAACATGTTTGTTTACAACAAGAATATTTATTTATTGAATGTTTTGTGTCTATTTTTTATTTATATATGACAGCGGAATGCATTACAATTCTTATTATACATATAGAGCACGATTTTTCATATCTCTGGTTGTATACATAGTATATTACACCAATCCATGTCTTTATACCTGTATTTTGGATTATAATGATCATCACATTCCACCATCATACAATAAGAATATTTAAAAAGAGGCTGACAAGATTTAAAATCAAATTTGATATGGAACTTAGGAAATAAAGACTAAACCACTTATTTTTTGCATATATGCAAACTTTACTAATCTTGCCACTTTCAAATTAGGGAAGATGAGTATGTCTGTGTCTCTTATGTTTTTACTCTTAAGACAGAGTTATCCTGCCTTCATAGAAAGATCTATTGAAGACTTTGCAGTCAACCAAACCTAGATTTCAATCCTGCTTATAATTATTTTGATTCAGGGAAAGATACTTACCTTTTTAAAGAATTGTCTTCAAAATGGAATTATAAATATGCACCTTTAAAAAGTTTGAGTAACATAGCCAGGCATGGTGTTGCATACCTGCAATTCCAACAACTCAGGAGGCTGAGGCAGGAGGATCACAAACTCAAGGCCAGTCTGGGCAACTTAGTAAGACCATGTTTCAAAATAAAATTTAAAAAGGAATGGAGATGTAGCTCAGTGATTAAACACCTCTGATTTTAATCCCCAGTACTGCCAAAAAGAAAAATTTAAAAAAAAATCTAAAAAAAATAGTAAAGTTTAACTAGCATTAAAATGATGTGATGAATATAAATAAGTTAGCACTATTACTTCCAAAATCAATTAGCTCACTCTTTAGTAGGTACCATCATAGCTATAGTTATAAGGATTACAGATGAAACTAAGCATCAACCTGACCGTGTTACTTTTATATTAGATTAAATTGAATTCATATTTTTATTATTAAATCTTTTTTGTGGACGATTTCCACATCTAAATGAGAGTACTCCTTAAATTGTATGTTCTAATACCACAGAATTATGTGTTGCCCTTAAGCTTATCCTTTTCATTTATGCTTCTATTTCTTTTCCTTTCTATTTGGACCAATATCCTGACTCTCAGCAATATTCTTCCCCAGTCTTTGTATATACCTTCAAAGGTCTATGTGTTCCTGAAAACCCAGGCAAATAAAATATTTTCCATGAAGATTTTTGTGAAAACACATTTGTAATAGATCTGCCCTTATCTGTCATTCCAAAAATGTCTCTTGTTTTCTTAAAAGTCTAAAGGTATTTATAAAATGTTTTTCTGTATCATTAGACTAAGCTGCTGACACCAAAACAGTACAAGTCCTCAATTTTACAATCTCCATAGCTCATAATACAGTCTCATGTGCTCAATTCATTTACCACATAATGTTCTAACTCTTTCTATGTGCAGGCACTTAGGGTATAAGAGTAAATAAGATATCTATCATAAGAGGTAACAACAATTGATAAATGTTTGCTTGAATTGAAGATTTTACTTGTCTAATTTTCACATTTCTGTCAATCTGTACCATCAAGAAAATAGCTATAAACTTGAAAAACAGGAAGAAACCTCTAAACACTAACAAGAACAAGTCTATGTCTGGGCCAGGCACAGTGTCGCACACTTATAATCCCAGGATTCAGGAGGCTGAGACAGGAGGATTGCGAGTTCAAAGCCAGCCTCAGCAACTTAGCGAGGCCCTAACCAACTTAGTGAGACCTTGTCTCAAAATAAAGAATAAAGGGCTAGGGTTGTGGCTCAATGGTAGAGTGCTCGCCTAGCATGTGTGAAGCCCTGAATTTCATCCTCAGAACCACATAAAGATACATAAATAAAGGTATTGTGTCCATCTACAACTAAAAAATATTTTATTTTATTTTATTTTATTTTTTATTTTTTTAATTTTTTTTATTGGTTGTTCAAAACATTATAAAGCTCTTGACATATCATATTTCATACATTAGATTCAAGTTGGTTATGAACTCCCAATTTTACCCCAAATACAGATTGCAGAATCACATCGGTTACACATCCACATTTTTACATAATGCCCTATTAGTAACTGTTGTATTCTGCTACCTTTCCTATCCTTTACCATCCCCCCTCCCTCCCCTCCCATCTTCTCTCTCTACCCCATCCACTGTAATTCATATCTCTCCTTGTTTATTTTCCCATTCCCCTCACAACCTCTTATATGTAATTTTGTATAACAATGAGGGTCTCCCTCCGTTACCATGCAATTTCCCTTTTCTCTCCCTTTCCATCCCACCTCATGTATCTGTTTAATGTTAATCTTTTCTTCCTGCTCTTCCTCCCTGCTCTGTTCTTAGTTGCTCTCATTATATCAAAGAAGACATTTGGTATTTGTTTTTTAGGGATTGGCTAGCTTCACTAAGCATAATCTGCTCTAGTGCCATCCATTTCCCTGCAAATTCTATGATTTTGTCATTTTTTAGTGCTGCGTAATACTCCATGGTGTATAAATGCCACATTTTTTTTATCCATTCATCTATTGAAGGGCATCTGGGTTGGTTCCACAGTCTAGCAATTGTGAATTGTGCTGCTATGAACATCGATGTAGCAGTATCCCTGTAGTACGCTCTTTTAAGGTCTTCAGGGAAAAGTCCAAGAAGGGCAATAGCTGGGTCAAATGGTGGTTCCATTCCCAGCTTTCCCAGGAGTCTCCTAATCCACAAAGCTACAACTATCTTATATTTGATAAAGGAGCTAAAAGCATGCAATGGAGGGAGGATAGCATCTTCAACAAATGGTGCTGGGAAAACTGGAAATCCATATGCAACAAAATGAAACTGAATCCCCTCCTCTCGCCATGCACAAAAATTAACTCAAAGTGGATCAAGGAGCTGGATATCAAATCAGAGACTCTGCGTCTGATAGAAGAAAAAGTTGGCTCCGATCTACATATTGTAGGGTCGGGCTCCAAATTCCTTAACAGGACACCCATAGCACAAAAGTTGATAACAAAAATCAACAAATGGGACTTACTTAAACTGAAAAGTTTTCTCTCAGCAAGAGAAACAATAAAAGAGGTAAATAGGGAGCCTACATCATGGGAACAAATTTTTACTCCTCACACTTCAGATAGAGCCCTAATATCCAGAGTATACAAAGAACTCAAAAAATTAAACAATAAGAAAACAAATA
This sequence comes from Marmota monax, assembly GCF_021218885.2. Taxonomy (NCBI): domain Eukaryota; kingdom Metazoa; phylum Chordata; class Mammalia; order Rodentia; family Sciuridae; genus Marmota; species Marmota monax. The sequence continues at coordinate 209,852 of NW_026693552.1, forward strand.
ACCCAATCAACAAATGGGCCAAAGACCTGAACAGACACTTCTCAGAGGAGGACATACAATCAATCAACAAGTACATGAAAAAATGCTCACCATCTCTAGCAGTCAGAGAAATGCAAATCAAAACCACCCTAAGATACCATCTCACTCCAGTAAGATTGGCAGCCATTATGAAGTCAAACAACAACAAGTGCTGGAGAGGATGTGGGGAAAAGGGTACTCTTGTACATTGCTGGTGGGACTGCAAACTGGTGCGGCCAATCTAAAAAATATTTTAAAACATTAAAAAATAAAAAAGGGCTGGGGATGTGGCTCAGTGGTTAAGCACCCCTGGGTTCAATCCCTGATACCAAAAAAAACAAAAAAACATATCTGACTGTGTAGGAGGCTCAGAACTCAGGTCAGAATGTACTGACCTAATAATATAAGGAGAATTTAATTAAGGGATTCATAGATTAATCATCTAGTTTCCACTGGTAACCATTAGTCCTTTTCAGGTCTAGAGACTCTGTGCTATATTAAGGAGAGAATAGGACTCATTGGAAGCAGCCTCAATTATAGCATTATAAAGTATTAGAAATTAGGGATGACACAGAATAAATAACCATGAGAATATCAAGTGGGGCTTTCTGTGGGACAATAAGCACTTTACTCATATCAATAGACTCCGAAGGGTTTCTGTGCAGTATAAATAAAGAAATAAGGCATTATGTAAAAATGTGGATGTGTAACCGATGTGATTATGCAGTCTGTATTTGGGGTAAAAATGGGAGTTCATAACCCACTTGAATCTAATGTATGAAATATGATATGTCAAGAGCTTTGTAATGTTTTGAACAACCAATAAAAAAAATCTAAAAAAAAAAAATCTCCAAAATGTAGGCAAAGCATCAAAAAAAATCTTTAGCTGTAAGGTCAAATCAAGTATCTTCTCACAGTATGAGATTGCCATTCATGTAGTTTTAATTAACTTTACCCATAGTAAAACTCTAACCCAGAATCTGCAGTTTTGGTGTTGGCAAAAGCATCTTCTAGTGTAAAAGCATGGCAGGTCTTTGTGAAGCCAACTTTCCTCTGATATTCACCTCTTGCTTAAGCCTATCATGAATTTCCAGTGTCACCCCCATGTCCATTTTTTTATATTAAAAAAAAGATAGCAAATACAACTAGAATAGTAAAGCAATGCTTTGTTGCAAGCAAAAAGAAAAATGGGAATAAGTCCACCAATATTAAAATATCACATCACTGACATGATTCAGTGCTTACCATAGTTGCTAGGAATTGTTATAATTACTTTACATATATTAAATCAGCATCCCTAAGAATGGGGTTTGTCATCATTAGTCAAATTTTACAGATGACAAAAATGCGGCACAGTTGAGCAAATTCTCCAAAGCTGTAGGGAATTTAAATGATCTGTTTTATAAGAAAAAGACTCCCTGTCCTTAAAGATTCCCTTTCTTTTGTCCAGACCTCCATCCTAGCACAAATGTTGATATTTTATCTTTTTTTTATTGGTTGCTCAAAACATTACAATGATCTTACCAATGTGATATTTTATCTTTAAAAAATTCCACCTTTGAAGAGAGGTCAAATCCTTTTTCCTAGCTACCTGTTTCAAATATATTTCCCTATTGGCTATGATCCCTATAAGGAACACTAGTATGGAATCTTGCTTTTTATACACTCCCCTTCCTTAGAAAAGGAATACCTTCTTCCTCTTGATACACACACACACACACAAAAAAAAAAGATTATACAGCATTCTTGCTATAAATAAAACATGGTGATGGTCTGGGTTTCTTTAAAACATCTGAGATTATAAACCTCTCTTCTGTGTTTTTAGTTTATTTTTTTATTATCTCTGCTTCTAATTAGTTACTGAATTAATTTAAAAAGAAAACTTTGATCTCTTTTTGTTTTGTCATGTAGTTCATAAGATATATGTTTTTCATTATGGACATCTCAGAGCATCTGAACAATAAAAAGGACATTTCCTTATAAGTATATCCCACTTAAGTCCTCACCATTAAATGCTATTTATTCAAATAATAGAATTGCTTCCAAGAGCCAGCAAAATAACTCAAATAAATGAAAGAGTGCATTGGGTTACAAAGGTAAAAGATATGCAAACTGATAATGTAAGCATGGGCAATATACGGTAAATAGATGCAGGAAGAGCACAGAGGGCCCATGTTCTCTAAATGAAGCAAGGCAAGCCAGGGGACCCCAACCTTCTATTTCCCATGGTTAATCAGTGGAATGTTAGGCCATCGATCTCCTTTCTGACACCCTGCAAGAAGGCATTATAGGGCTGTCAAAGACCTAGGCCTAGTGGGGTGCGTGGCGCACGACTATAATCCCAGCGGCTAAAGAGGCTGAGGCAGGAGGATCTTGAGTTCAAAGCCAGCCTTAGCAACAGTGAGGTACTAAGCAACTCAATGAGACCCTTCCTCACCCCCCCAAAAAAAAAATACCAAATAGAGCTGGGGATGTGGTTCAGTGATCAAGTGCCCGGAGTTCAATTCCCAGTACCAAAAAAAAAAAAAAAAAGAAAATAACATGAAATTTTAGATTTTTTATGTTAATAATTTACCAAGTATGAGAAATGTTAACATGTTCAGAGATTAGCATAATTGTTAATAAATTCTAATATTTAGAATACATATGTGTGTATTACTTATATACAAATGTACACATACACTCTCAGATACATAATTCATTCAAAAAATACATGTATTTTTAGATCTAGGGCTTTACACAGTGACACATTCACATAATCCACATACACTCTAAGGCACATACAAGAGGGAAACACTTCTTATGTGCCTTGTACACAGAGGCCTTCCAGCTGATATGAGTAGATACGTATATGAAAATTGGGGGAACAATTAGTCACCGAAGGGCTCATCAGAAACCTTTTTTCATTAAGAAGAGCTGAAAGAAACGACAACTTTGTTCTCATACATGGCTTGGATTAACAGGAGGCATTGGGAACATTTTTATGTGTGTATGTGTATGTGTGTGTTCGCACAGTGTTAACATGCCATAGTTCTTGGTTTTAGTAAGGGCACATAAAATGTCCTACACTAAAATCCTAATTTCACTACTCATTAAGTATTCATTCATTGACTTATTCACTCATTAATGCATACTGAGCGTCAACTAGATGGCAGGCGCTGTTCTGATGCCCAGGAGGCATTTATGAAAAAAATGATAAAACTGATGTGGAGTTTACATTACATGGAGGAAGATAGTTAAGAAACAAGATATGCAATTAAAATGTACAGAATATTATAGCAATAATTATTAAACATATGAGGAGATTGGAAGTGATAATTATTAAATAGTAAGAGGAAGTTTTAAGGAAGGTAGCTGAGGATAACTCAGCTGAACAAAGTAATACCTGAAGGAGGCCAGGGTTTCATCAAGGCACTTAATCATTCTGCACTTAATTTCTGCACCTGTAATTTGGGGAAGGATTAAATTAAATGGTAGGTGTCAAAATATTCCACTAAGTAATGGCACCTGGCTGGTGCTCTTCACAGAGTTGTCTTTCTGATACCCAGGTTCAAAGTCAATGACTCTCCAGCAGAGTTTAAGTGTCTAAAAAAAGGCACATGACAGAGTCAGTTAATACTGACAAAGATTATTTTGGCCTCTGATTAGACATTTCAGCATAAATATCACCTGTGGAGGTGGACTCCTGCAGATACATTAAAGCAAGTTTCATTAGCAATTAGAAAGCAACATCGGATTCCAAGGGTGTAGCATAAATTTGCTGATATATCTAAATTCATCATCTGCAGTCAGTGATGATGGCTCAAGCTCCTCATTATTAATGAAAAAAATGAGGAAGAAAGGTGTATGTTTTATTCATTCAGTACTAATTTGCATGTGGTTTGGTTAGAAAATAAGACATTGCAGTCAATAGATGGTGCCAGAGGATTGCTTCTCACCACAAAACTGCTATTTCTGAAAATACTCTCTCCTGAAAGAATTCTGATTTCTTCTCTCTGAATGTGTTAACATTTCTCACACTCGGTAAATTATTAACCTAAAAAATCTAAAATTCCATGTTAGGTTCACATGACAATGCATATAACAACATTTTTTTTCAAAAAAGTATTTAAATGTATAGATTTCAAATAAGTTAGAGAGGAAGCTACTTAAAACCTTTGATTCTAATGTTTTATAAGAATGACATCTTCAATAATTTAGTAAATTTTATACATGTATTTTTTTTTATTTTTAATTTTTTATTGTGGGTTGTTCAAAACATTACAAATTTCTTGACATATCATATTCCACACTTTGATTCAAGTGGGTTATGAACTCCCACCTTCACCCCATACACAGATTGCAGAATCACATCAGTTACACATCCATTGATTTACAAATTGCCATACTAGTGTCTGTTGTGCTCCGCTGCCTTTCCCATCCTCCACCCTCCCCACCTCTCCCCTCCCCTCCCCTCCTCTCTCTCTACCCCCTCCACTGTATAACCCTGAGGGTCTCCTTCCATTACCATGCAATTTCCCTTCTCTCTCCCTTTCCCTCCCACCTCTCATCCCTGTTAAATGTTAATCTTCTTCTCCTGCTCTTCGTCCCTACTCTGATCTTAGTTACTCTCCTTATATCAAAGAAGACATTTTTGAATGAATTATGTAACTTGGAGTGTATGTGTGTATTTGTATGTAAGTATATACACACATATGTATTCTAAATATTAGAATTTATTAGCAATTATGCAAGCATACATGGTAGTTTCCCTTACCTGTGTGAAATCTTTTCACAAATCTTTTCCCACTGGAGTGTGATGTTCCAAATGGAAGAAAATATGTCTTACAACCCTTTTAAGCACAACACTACATATTGCTCATTCATTCAGTATATAATTGTTGAATAAAAATATCTTACAGTTATATCTGGTTTTTAAGACCTCTCACTGTGTTATATTTATAAAAAGCTGAATAATTAATATTGTTCAAACTTTTCTAAGATCCACATAATGATTGCTTATGTTGTTGCCAAAACTGTTTGAAGCTCTTTAGATCATGCACCATATTCATTTCTAAAGCCATGAAATTCACTTAGAGAAATGCCTGGTAACATGGAAGCAGCATAAATGTTGTTGTTGCTATCATTGATACAGTTAATAGAGTTAGTATAATTAATAGTATTAATATAGTTAATAATATGATTAATAATACATCTGTAACCACAGATATCAGATTGCTGTTTTCTAGGCACAAGCCAGGAAAATAAAAGTACTTATTGCTTTGAACTGAATTCTAATTGTGCTTCAAAGAGGAAATTTTATTGGAAACAGAGAGACATTTAACATTTAACACCAAGTTTGAACCACAGTTAAATTTAGAAAATAAAGCAAATGCTTCCATAGATTAAATATAGTGTTTTAGGCTATCACCCCAAAACACTTAAATCATCAAAATAAGTAATAGAACATGGAAATTCTTCATTTAGTATCTATAGACTATGTAAATTGACACAAGTCAAGATTACTATTGAATTACATAAAAATTATGTGTTGTATAAGAATAGTTAAAAATCAAATAGACTTTTGAGAGAAAGCTGAGGAAATAAAGATAATCACTGAAGTAGATTTTGGGAGAAAAGTAGGTAATATCTTGAGTCAATTAAGTTAGAATGGAGCAGGGTGTCATATTCTGTAGGTAAAACTTGGATTAGATTCAAGTAATTTTAATATAGAGATAAAATATTAATATCACAAGTCTCAAAAAATGAGAATATTTCAACAAGTATTTTCATAGAGAATAACTTAGAAGCCTTTGCTAGCATCTTCCAATTTGTTTTTGACATGAAAATTGAACATGCTATTGAATCCAAAAGCCTAGAGTGTTTCATGAGGATTCCAATCTCCTATGATTACCCAGAGTCTGAAGTGTAAGGCAATTGGTGTCAATAAGCAAACACAGCATTGAACTATAATTGTTAGGGGAGGGAAAATTAAGATTTCTTCCTTAAGAAATTTTTGTTATCAGAGTTACCATTTTAAATCCATCAGTCTTATATCTAAAAACTTAGAAATCATTTTCTAAGAGTCGTTGTTCTAATATTTGAGGATATTAATGGACACTATATTTGATGATTCCACTGCTTTAATTTATGTGACGATAGTTCAAGAAATAAGGATTGCACGATTTTGTGTGCCAGAGAATGCTCATAACTCTTCAAGGTACTCTGATACTCATTGTGTAACCATAGTTCTATATTGCTGTAGCCCTAGAGTAACATAACCCAGGGAAGTTTTGCAGCAATGACCTTTCAATAACTTCTACAATAATTGAACATAATTCTCTCCACCACCGTTACCATCCCATTCTTAAAATGGGATGTGTTTTCATACGAATAAATCCACCTAAACAACTCTGAGTTAGGTTTTATAACCCCAAATATGGATCTAAAACAGCCTGGGTAATGTGTTTAAATCCATCAAGGGAGTGAGAGATAAGGCTATGATTTAATTCTAGGTCTGCTCAACTCCAAAACTCTTGTTTGATCTCTCTCTGGGGCCAATATGTTCTGTTTGTCTGGGACAGTAGTAATTTATGCCCATCCAGTTTAGCATTTGTCCTCCATGAAAGTGTCATATTTTGGATGATAAACTATGTGGTTGCTCTAGATCACAGTAAGAAACCAATTCACAATTCAAACATGGCATCAGTTCACTGGAAAGCTAGAAATGCAGTTTATACTTTCAAATATTGAAGAAAAATATAAAGAAAACCTGAACTCTATTGAAGTTAATGTCTGAGGATATTTGCCTAAATCTCGTTGTGTATACCAAATCATTCAATGTCAAAAACAAGTAGGATGTGAAACTTGGGCATGGGTACTAGCATTTAATATTAGATGTTTTTACATCTAATTTTACATCTAATTTGTCAGTGGCTAAAATTTATTAATAAAAAATTCTTCTTTAAGTGTTTTTAATTCCCTGACATTTTTTTCAAATCAACATACCAAAAGAAAATAGGTTAAATTTTAGCCGACATTTCTGAGTATAGAATAAAGAAAATCATAAATATAAATATAAATATAAATATAGACAAACTGAGGATGAGAGCAAAGTCTTTAAATGGCCTTTACACACACACACACAGACACACACACACACACACACATAAGCATACACATACCCTGCATTTCACTTTCTTCTTCCTTCTCTTACTTTCCCTGCTCCAGTCACAATAACTTTCTTGCTTTTCTGGTTTATATTAAGTTCCTTTTCTCCACAGAGTCTTTGCAATTGTTGATTCCTCTACTTAGCAACTTTTCCTTCTGATATCGCCATGGTTTGCTTCCCTCCCTCCAGGTCTTTGCTCCAGGTCTTCTTCTATGGAGACCTCTTTGATAACCTGAATTAAAATAGCATCATCCCCATTGATCACACACCTAATTTTTCTTCCCTTATTTAATTGTCTATGTAAAACTTCTGCTTTCTAACATTCTTTATGGTTTATTATTTACTTAACTTCTCTGCCCCCCGTAAATCATAAGCTCATTGAGAGTGGCGTTTGTGTTTTGTTTTGATTTGGGGGTCAAGATGTTTTGGGTCTATTTTTTCACTAATATTCTTGCAGTGTATAATACAGGCATATTGTAGATCCTTGATAAATATGTGTTAACTGATAGAATGAAATAGAGTATGAATATGCTGAATTTCATCTGAAGGATGATGCTTTGGGTTACAGAAATTAACAGCATAATCCATTGGATCAGTGACCTTGATTGTTACTCTTATGATATTGACCACTACTGAGAATGAGAAACTGTTAACACATTATATGCATATACCTTATTATTGCTCACGGTAATTCTGCAAGGTGGATGAAGTTAAGTGATTTGTCTCTTTCCCACAGATACAGAAGGGTAGAGGGGGTCAGTTCATAAACAAATCAGTGTGTATTTGTTTTGTTTTATTGCCATATCCAATAGAACATAATTGCAATATGACTTAATAGCTAAAATCAGTAGTGTAAGACTGGTTTCCACCCCTGATTACAGACAGATTGATTTCATTTCAGATATACTGTGTGTGCTTCTAGAACTAATTCTGAGGACCCAAAATAGCTCTTTTCAATATTATTCAGATATGCATTTGATAAGTAAGTATTAATTATCAATGTAATTGGCAGATTTGAAAATTAGTCATTCCCTTGAAATAGCCTTTCCCACTCACTGGAATATGAGCAGACTAATTTAATTTATAGAATCCCCATTCTATAAAAATGGGAATATGAAGACATCCTATGCAGTGTGTCAGATTTTCTCTGGCACTCACCATCCACATGCCCAGAGTTTCAATCTCTTCCCATCACTTCCAGATGTGGATGGAATGCCCTGTGATAGGGCATGGTATCTGGCATGCCATATTTCTTGTTGTAACCTGCAAGTGTGGGGGAGTTAATACTCATAAAGTAAAATTTGATTATTGGGAAATAGGAGATAAGAGTAGTTCAGGCAGATAAATTCCATCTTCTTCCCTCCTTTCCATGAGGTATCATTTTTCTAAACAATACAGTCTACAGCGATATCTCTCAAGTTGCCAATAAATGCATCTACTGTGCATCTCAGAGACTTCTCATAAAGCATGCCCAGCCTGGGCATCACCTTCTATTACTTCCCATTCTTTCCTTTCCCAAATTCCATTTTCTCACTCCCAGTGCCTTGTATTTTCACCTCCCAAACAAATCATCAGCATCTGGTTATCATTTTAGGCTGTTCTCTAGGTGACTTTGGGGTGGAAGTAGAATAGGACACTTAAGACTAGGGCAGTGAAGGATCTAATAATATCTCAAATGTTGAAATAAACTGAAGGAAGAGGGAAGAGTATTCCAGGCAATGAAGGCTGGGGCCTGGCAAATGCTCAGAGGCAAGTCAGCTTGCAAGCTTCCATGACACAGAGAGCATGAAGGCAGTGAGGACCCATGACAAGAAGCAAGGAGACTAAGGGTGCCACGGGGGGAAAAAAAAGACTTCTCAAGGTACCTGGGTCATGCCTGAAAGATTCGTGGGGTTTAGCCATCCCTACCATTTTCAGGACACAAACCATTACATACATCCTGTGCTAGACACTAAGGATTCATTTGTACCTAAAGGCACCCTGACTCTGCTGAAAAGTAGAAAGATCATGTGTAGAAATTCTGAATGTTCTTTTAACTGTCAAGGAAGAATCTAGACCTCTGCAGGCTTGAACTTATTTGAGGTCTCTGGGAAAGCCTCCCAGTTGCTAGTGGCCTACCTGGGATGAGCATTCAGGTCCAATGTATCCAAACTCTGATAGAGGGGAGTGGACATGATTTTAAACCAATAGAGGCAGAAGGGGCTCATTTGTGACCCAATCACTGGCCCCAATGGCTGAGATCTTAATACGGTAAAGCTCTTTCATTCTCACCTGGGCATCAGGGAGCAGACAATATGGGGTTCAGTGGGCTGGGGCAATCTCTGCCCTCTGCACCACCTGCCTCACACACACTCCTGCAGGTGAAGCCATCAGGCCTCATTGCTTGTTGTTGGGATGCAAGATAAGTGGTCTGGTTGGTTACCCATCACTTGCTGAAGAATGTGTGTGGGGAGGAACCTGAATGGGCAAGGGTGTGTAACATGCACTACAATGGTAGCCAATATGGGCCCCTGCCCTTGTGGAGTTCACAGTCTAGGGGAGGAGGATGTTATCAAAAATTACTTGTATCATTGAGGAATTTGGTTCCTAAGCCAACATGATGGAGAGTTGGGCCTACATTATCTTCTAAGTAGGCCCAGGGTTTCTGGTCAAATGCCTAAGTCTTTGATCCACTATGAGTTGAGTTTTGTGCAGGGTGAGAGATAGAGGTTAAATTTTATTTTACAACATATGGATTTCCAGATTTCCCAGCACCACTTGTTTGTTTATGGTGCCTTTGTCTAGTGTGAGATAACTGCATTTATGTAGGTTTGTCTCTGTGTCTTTCAATTCTGTTCCATTGGGCTTCATGTCTGTTTTTGTGGCAATACCATGCTGGCTTGTTGTTGTTGTTTTGTTTCTTTACTATATTTCTGTAGTATAATTTAAGATCTGGTATTGTGATGCCTCCTACTTTTGTTACTAATGATTGCTTTGACTATTCTGGGCCTCTTATTTTTCCAAATGAATTTCATGACTGCTTCTTCTATTTCTATGAAGAATTTCATTAGAATTTTAATAGGAATTGCATTAAATCTGTATATTGCTGTTGCTAATATGGCCTTTTTGACGGTATTAATCTTGCCTATCCAAGAACAAAGGAGTTAAAATCAGCATACTACAGTGATGCAGCCAAATCAATATTTATAGCAGCTCAATTCACAATAGCTAAGCTGTGGAACCAACCTAGGTGCCCTTCAACAGATGAATAGATAAAATGTGGCATATATACACAGTGGATTATTATTCAGACATAAAGAATAACTTTATGACGTTTAAGCAAACAGATAGAACTGGAGACTATCATGCTAAGTGAAATAAGCCAATCCTCAAAATACAAAGCCAAGTGTTCTCTCTGATATGTGGATGTTAACACAAAACAAGGTAGTGGGGAGAATAAAAGTTCAAGTATACAACGGGTAATGAAGGGAAGGGAAGGGAAGGAGTATAGGAATAAGAAGGACAGCGGAATGAATCTGACATCATAACTTTCCTATGTTCGTATATGAATACACCACAGTGAATCTCCACATCATGTACAACCACAAGACTGTGGTCCTGATTTGAATAAGATATACTCCATGTTTGCATAAATATGTAATAATGTACTCTACTGTATTGTATATCTAAAACAAACAAATAAAATTTTAAATAAATAAATAAAAATAGCTAGTACCATTGCAAGTAACAGAAGAATGGATTAACTTCAGTAATTTATATTCTATTTATTGTGATGTCTAGATATATTTAAAAATATAAATGCAATCTATAGGCTAATAATAAATACTTGAAAAAAAGAATTTGCTAATACATTTGAAAGCTTTGAGTCTCCCATTTTTCTCCCTAGAGGTAATCACCATCCCGAATTTTGGTTGATCTTGACACTTTCCTTTACTATTTGTTTTACTATACAGGTACCCATTCATAAACAATATAGTGATTGATTTTATATAGTTTTAAACTTGTTTATTCTGTTTGGGGTTCATGACACATTTTCAATCTGAAGGTTATACTCATATAAGATTTGCAAACACATTAAAAAGAAATGGAAAAGAAATCTGGTGTTCTAGAAAGTAGCTTCACATTGTATTAGCATTATTTCTTTAGCCATTCCTTCCAGCTCCCATGTATTATTACACCTTAAAAAATGAATATAAGCATACAAACTAATCCAAAATTGAATGTGAACTTTTTATAATTAGTGTAACTGCAAAAATTAAGGAAATTGCTATCTACATATTTTAAATAGATTTTTAAATGTATATAAAATGAGCAAAATTCATTATATCTGAAAATGCATTAGGTTTAAGAGGCCATATGAAATAAATCAATTGGCTATTTTCCCATGACATATCTAAAGGAGCCTGGGAGTTTTTCACTTCCATTTTGCTTGACTCTGATTATAATTTTATAGCTGAAATTATTCTAAAATACATAGGACAATGGGAAAATGTTTTATGTGGCAAAAATGAGCTCACTCTAAGCTGCTGACTCAGGTTTTACATAATGCTAAAAAATATTTTATAGCCCACATTATGAGAATAAAAGAAATTTTAGCTGCTGACTCTGTAGAGATTGTTTTTGGTATACTTTTAAAAGCAGTTTGAGATCTACAGGCTTTGACAGACCTATAGCAACAAATCTAGAAATTTCTGGGCTGTCTTGATGGCAATTACTTTTTTGAATTGGATCAGTTTCAGATTTTCTTGAGTCTCTTAAACTCTCAAAAACTGTCTAGAGCAATGTCTGTTAGGTTGTTAATTTTCATAGTTGCACCAATTTTTAAGAAATTCACACTCCCTCTTTTGGGCTAGTTGGATATTTATATTTATTTTTCAATTCTTATTATTTATCCACTTATCAAATTGGTTTTCTTTTATAGAAGACAAAGGAACATGTTCCCTAGGTAAACAAAAACTCATAAGAAGTGTGGAAATTTATCTCCCTTCCTAGAATCCTAGCACTACTGCCAGGGGAAACTGGTTATGAGGTCCTAGAAGACTTCTTGTTAAGGCAGATGGGCAGCCCTCGTGTGCATATATCTTCCATCACATTAGGGAAGGGACTTAAAAGGCCATACAGAACCCAGTCCAAAGAGATAGGAAGGTATCTACCTGTTGATGAATGCCTTCAACTAGTTTCTAGAAGATGACATTTGGAGGGAAGAAAGTTAAGTGAGAAAACAGATCAGAGAAAATTTCAGGCGAAAGAACACTTTGTTAGAAGGGCAGGGTGTCACTGTATTTTAAGTATACATCTATTTTGAATTTATAGACATTTATGTGTAAATATATCTTTTTCTCTCACTCTTTCATCCTCTCTTGATAATTAAAGAAGCATATACACAGGAAATTGTGGATAAGCCACCTAGTTTTAGAAAGGGGAAGTATGCTAAGGACTGATAATCATCAGCCCTACTGATCACAGAGAAGGTGCTTCTTCCTACAGTTTGTTGGAAGATGATGGATAAGCACATAGCGTGAGAGGAAAACTTATGATCCAGAGTTGATGTCTTGTCTGTTAGGTGATGAAGTGTCTGTGAATGGCACATAATTATAAAAAGATGCAAATAAGGAAAAGTGAAATTAAAAGAAAACTGAGACATTCTGTGGCTAGGATTCTTCAGACATGGTAATGAAGAGAGGAGGTGTGGGGAAAGGAGCTGGAGCAGAAAAAAAGGGAGAGACTTGTCTCTGTCTCTTAGTAAGCCAGATTCTTCTTTTGGCCTTTGGTCTCAGTTTGCTGCTGGTTATGGGCTCCATTACAGAGACAAGGACTGGGAGAAAGAGTGAAAGCAGGTGTTGCAAGATTGACTCTGACTTGTGTCCAGAGAAGACAGCTTACTTATCTCAAGTGGGATGCCTGGCAAAGGCCCTGAGTCCTAATGGTTCAGGCTGTCTGGACATTGTGCTTATTTTTATATTTCCAGGTTACAAGCCAAGGTGATAGACTAAAACAGCACTGTTGCATATATAATGGCATAATTTGGCGTGAACATACTCTATATACAGAGTTATGCAAAATTGTGCTGTGAATGGATAATTATGAATGTAATACACTCCAATATTGTCATGTATGTTAGAAATAAATTTAAAAAAGAAAAAAGAAAATCATTTTTCAAGACAACCAAGGAAATTTGACTACTAACTGGATTTTTAATGATATTAAGATAATTATTAATGCTTTGAGACATGATGATAGTATTATGATTTTTGTTTGAGCAAAGAAATTTTAATCTTAAGTGTACATGAGGAGACACTTAAAGAAAACATAATTAGGCCTGGGATTTGGTTCAAAATAATTTGGCTTTGGATAACAGATGAAACAAGATTGTGCTGAGCTGATGGTTCTTTAAGCTGGGTGATGGATAGATGGTAATCAATATATTTATCTTTTAGCTTTTGCATATAAAACTTTCCACAATAAAAAATAAGGAAAACCACAGGTCTTGACTAAGCCATCTGATTTAAGCTATTTTTCAGCTCTATCCTCAAATGAGAGATCATGCTGAAAGGAACCATCTGGCAACAAAGAATGAAAAGCAATACTGGACCAATTTTGGCTTCATCTAGTATTTTCTGGAATATAGATGTGCTTGGTCTTAGTACAGTGAGAACCAGCAGTCACCCTCCTAGCACATGCATGGGCAGACATTTGGATCTTTATGTGTATTGTCAGGAAAACAGAGATAATAGAACTTTGATTCTGCCAAACATAGTTGGCTCTCTTCTTATATCAAGAATTGGCTCTGACACTCATATCCAGCTACCACAACATATTTTTGAATTGCTATGAAATACTTGGCTTTTTTCTCTCTCTTGACTTTGATAACCTATATTGCTTATTTCTGAGAAGACAGTAGTAAAGTTGCATCATCAAAAAAGAACTTTTATACCCATTTGTGTGAATACTTTATATATATATATATATATATATATATATACACACACACACACACACACACACACACACACACACATATACATGGGCTTGCTTATTACGTACACCATACAAACAAATGCACAATACACACAAATACACACAGAAAAATACTTTAACACTATGAGTAGTGTACTACGGGAAGACAAGCATTTTGGGAGACAGAGTCAGGTGGAAAGTTATTAAAAATGATGCAGAGCAATTCATTCTGGCCTCATATTTGTATCATTTGAAGAGTTGAAAAAAATCTTATCTTTGTACCATCCAAAATCAAATGAATCAGAATTTGGGGGGATGGTGCCAACTCTAAGTATTTTTAAAAAATCTTTCCAGGTGACAGTCATCTGTAGCAAGTATTGAGAATACTGAAGTACAGCTCTGCAAGCATTTATCTGAGATAAAATGAAAAACTTTTCTTTGCTACCTTGCCTTCCTGTGCTATCTTCTAGCTCTCTACTCCCAAATCTAAAAGACAAAAAATAAAGGAATTTTAAAGCTAAAAGAAATGGCAAGTTGTGCTGGAGTTGTGGCTCAGTGGTATAGTGCTCGCCTACCACGCACAAGGCACTGGGTTTGATCCTCAGCACCACATAAATGTAAAATAAAGATATTGTGTCCACCTAAAACTTAAGAATAAATATTAAAAAAGGAAATGGCAAGATGATTGTGCTTAAAGTTTATTAATTTATTTATTCTGCAAACATGGAACTAACCCTTTCCTATGCTTTCTCAAGTTTTAAATGTAAGTTATTTGTAAGTATTTTTAGTCTCTGTGTCCCCTTTCCCTACCACCTACCTCTTTAGATGAAAAAAACAAACAAACATGATACTATCAGGAGATTATTTTATAGATTACTACCACTGGCTTTCACAGAGCTCTATGCAGGACAAGATATAAATGTTCTTCAATGTGCGATAGAATCACAACCTAATAAATTCATCAAATTGAAAATATCATAAGTCAGAATGCACTCAATATACCTACCAAACATCATAGCCCAATCTAGCTTACCGTAAATGTGCTCAGAACAGTTACATTAGCTTACAGTTGGGAAAAAGTCATCTAACACAAAACCTATTTTATAATAAAATAGGGAATATCTATAAACACACAGATGGGCATTTTATAGACACAATTGAATGCAAAAATACAAAACATGATATTAAACAAGCTGGCAACACAGTACACTGTGGAATATCAGTTGTTTTCCCTCGTGATCATGTGGCTTAATAGGAACTGTGGATTACTTCTGCTACCCAGCATCATCAGAGAATACTGTATTACATTTCCCTAGCCTGGGAGATCAGAATTGTAATCCAGCATACAGTAACTGAATGCACATCACTTTGCACCATTGTAAAGTAAAAAAAAATGCCAAGCCATCATCAGGGTGAATTGTCTATATATGATAACCACAAATGCTTACTGAATAGTCACTATGGTAGGTTTAAGGAATTCAAATATGATTAAGACCATATCACGTATTGTCCTTTACCTCACATTGGCACAGTAATTAACATAATGGTAAGGGCCCAGGGAGAGCAACAAATTGAGCCTATAAATAAATTAAGCCAGTAAACAGAGTTAAAGAAGGAAGTATTTATGGAGTTTTTATGTAAAGGTCTTCAAGGGGTAAAACTTGGGTGTGTCTGTATATGTGTATGGAGAGAGATAATTTAAAACAGAGAGGAGCCAGAATAAAAACTGTTATTTGAAAGTTGATCCATTGCTTACAGAATAATGTACGTAGGTGGAAATTTCAATGTTAGGCAAAGAAAACACTTAGGGTCAGTTTGTTAAGATAGCAAGGTCACTTATAGAGTGACTATCTATACTTGGGTAATTACAGTGAAGAGTGAATAGACAAGCAGATTGCTAAGATGCAGTTACAGACACATCTTGGTGAGTGGATGTGACAGAAAACTTAAAGATGACAAAGTAATTTTACTTATGATGACTGATACTAGAACTTGACTGGTAGTGGAATGAAAAAATACTGGTGTTATTCAAGATCAGAAATGATCCTATATAACAGGGTATTATATTTAAAAACTAACAAAATCAAACAACATAAAGAAATAAAAATGTAGGTAATCAAAAGTCAGAGAGAGGGGCTTGGGCTGTAGCTCAGTGGTATATATATAATTTTTTTTCTTTAAATAAAAAAGAGAGTCAGAGAGGGCTGGGATTGTGGCTCAGTGACAGTGCACTTGCCTAGCATGTGTGAGGCACTGGGTTCTACCCATAGCACTACATAAAAAAAATAAATGAAGTTATAAATAAGATGTTGCAAAATCTATTTTAAAAAAGCCAGAGAAATTCACTGATAAATGAAATTGATTTGGCAGGAAAGCTGACGGAAGTTAAGTGACTTGTTCAACATCACATTCATCCATTCATTTTTATTTATTCATTCAATGATTATTGAGATTTATTATGTTCATGATACCAAGCTATTTGCAAGAGATACAAAGAAAATCCAAACTTGGTCCTACACTTGGAAATGTTCTAGTGTGGTATAGAAAACTGGGTTTTGAAGGCAGAACTTTAAGTCTGGTGTGGGTTTTGTCACACCCCCCCTTTTCTGTCCCATCTCACCAGGTCCACTATGACTATCCATTTAAAACCAAAGGTAGATAAACCAGCATGTTTTCCTCTTTCACTCAATGTTGACCCTATAGTTGATCATGTGTAGTTTTTGTGCTTGGGCAAGGCCACTTGGACTTTCCATGTTGGAACACCCATGGGCTTCTGAGCCTACTACTCATCATGTCTGTCCACAGAAAATGTCAAGGATTTATTATAGCTTAATGTATAATAAGTCAATTTATATGTCAATTCCAGCGCTTTATGTGAAGGGTCTGTTTCTATCATCAGCAAAGGAGATGTGCCTAACTTTTATGCTGATTTCATTATGTAGATGAATAAATGATAAATTCTCAAAAAATTATGTACTTGTTAGACAAGCATAATTTTATTTAATTTTCATTAAACACAAGGTAAAGGTGGGGATGTGGCTCAGTGGTAGAGCACTCAGCATGTGTGAGGCCCTGGGGTCAATCTTCAGCACCACATGAAGATAAATAAATAAAGGTATTGTGTCCATTTACAACTAAAAAATATTTGTAAAATAAATAAATAAAATAAAATATATTCATTAAACACGAAATATCTCACTCTTTAATGTATCTCCATATAGAGAGCAGTTTGCAAACTAAAAGTATGCATTAAAACTGATTCTCAGTCCTTCATTGTCTTTATGTTCATCGTCCTTAATCTATCTCAAAACACCCCAAGGTGAGTGACTCTGATTCTTTCTTATTTGACATCAAAATTCTTGAGAGCCTGTCTTTCACAGTAGAGTTTAATAATTTTTTAACATTAGGTCATCTTCTCTGAATTTTTACTGTTTTTAAAAATATTTAAAAGAATTTTTTTTTAATCCCATTTTCTTCCAACTCTTGCCCTGATTTCTTCCTGATTGTGGAATCCCAGTCATGAACTTTCTGCCCAAGATCAATTCTAATATCTTTCCTCTAAAATGTGCCTGGAGGACTCCAAAGCTCTTCTGTTTGTTTGTTCTTAATACTTTTCCCATTTAGGGATTTATTTATAATTTTTTCTGACTGATGTTCAACTTATTTTGAACACAGTGTTTGGACATCAATTAACAACTTCCAATGACTGTCATTTCAAAAGGGACTTCAGGAGAGAAATGTCAGAGATCTCATCTTTCTCAAAGTGATGAATATAAAAAATGTGTGAGAACTTTCATAGTATATTCACACCAAAAAAATTCTGCTTTCTGGAAATGTGTTCATGTAATTCTGCTGGATGATTTTGCATAGACTTTGTTTTACCAAGTTCACTAAGGTATTGAAAAAAAGTTGTAGAATTTTGAGAACTGAAAAAGAACTTAAAGATTTAAGGGTTTGAATGGTTAATTTTTCCTATGGTTAAACTGAGGTCAACAGAGAAGTGGGGATTTTCTGGATTTATGGGTTCCAATGGAATACTGGATTTAGAGCCTGAATTTTCTGTTTCCTTCCCTACTTGCATATGCTTCAATTCTACCCCATTTCCAACCACACTCCAAATATCACACCTGCTCTCTCTGGGTCTTCCTACTTCTTCCACAGGCCAAATCATATACAATCTGGATGATTACCAAGTATTCTTATAAGTAATTCAAAGATAATTCTTATGATCATTATTTCATCAAGGCTGTTTAATTCTTGCAGCCAAGACAATTCATCTTTTATTTCTAATATTTTTAGCAGGTACAGCATACTCAATAAATTTGTGTTTAAAAATACGACCCCTATTTGCCTGTTAGTGTGCTCAGTGATTGTTTACTACGTTATTCATGAAATCCAAGACTATAGAATATTGTAGATTTTCTACAAAATAAACACAGTTTGATTTAAATTTGTTTCTTCCATTTAGTCTTACTTAATTTTACTTAAAATTTGATTATAAGACCATATATACCAATGTTTCAGATGTAAAAAAAAAATAAGGAAAACATAAAATTTAGTGCCACTTACTGTTTAGTAAGTTTCAGTTCTTAAAAATATAAATATGTTTGGTTAAATGGTAACAATGAAGGGTTTTTAAAATATAAAACCTTACAAACAAAATTATTTTTTTGCCAATTTCAAATGATTTGAGAAATTTATTCTTAAAATTTATTTCAATTTAACATAACAATTTGTTTCCATGAAACTTCTTAGATATGCTTATTAAAATTTTTAATTAAATGTAACTTTGGATAATTTAGAACACTTTAAAGATTATTTTGAGGAATTTCTTTTTTAAAAAATTCATATTAAATGTAACCAATTTCAATATTGGTTTTCCCTAAAGTTTTTAAATAATTTGTTTTCTTAGTAAAGCATAAGTATTTCTAGGTTAACAAGGACAGATTTGACTTTGGATTTTATTCTTAAAAGTACAGAAAATGAAGAGAAAAAAATAGGTTATTTACAGAAAACAGTATCTACATATGTAGATATGTACATATCTATATGTACATATTTGATGGCAATAAAGACTTTCAGTTCATGATGGCATCTCAGAAGCAGTTTGCAGAGCTTAGTTTTATTTCCTCAGAATTTAATAATACCTAAGATCCTTCTTCATTCTAGATCTTGAGAACCAGATAGTACTTTAAATGTCCCATGTCAACAATTTTATATAACAGGGGTACATCTGCAGGCATACTGAGTATTATTCCAAGAGAGAATGGAGTGGCTTTTGTAAAGAAGTTGAGGTACCTTAGTGCAAAAGTTAGCTGAACTGGCTTGTTCTTCTCTGTGGGAACAGCTTCTTCCTCTTTATCAGCATTACTTTTTTGTGACAACTTAATGTTTCCATTTTCAAGTTCTCCATTTGCAGAAAATTTCACTCCATCTTCTGCACAGGGTATTACAACAACATCTCCATTGTGACTAAGGTCTTGGCATATATGTACATATTCATCAGAAGGCATCTTTTTTTTTTCTTCCTAAGGTTTTATTCTTTCTGTGCAAGATGATTGGAATTTTCTGTCATGCTTATACCCTTTCTCATAGGAGCACCATCTTTATTCTTTTTAATGTATTCTAATTTGTTATACATGATGGCAGAATTCATTTCATATTACACGTATAAAGCAC
Organism: Marmota monax; assembly: GCF_021218885.2. Lineage (NCBI taxonomy): Eukaryota > Metazoa > Chordata > Mammalia > Rodentia > Sciuridae > Marmota > Marmota monax. Next base: position 229,656 of record NW_026693552.1, read on the forward strand.
AAGTTTTCAAGTCACTGATAGTACACAAAGTATTTTCACACCATTCATGTCTTATACATGTACTTAGGGTAATGATGTCTAACTCATTCCACCACCATTCTTGCCCCCTTGCCCCCTCTTTCCCCTCCCTCCCATTTGCCCTAACTAAAGTTCCTCCATTCTTCCCATGCTCCCCACCCGCATCACCATTATGAGTCAGCATCCTCATATCAAATAAAACATTCGGCCTCAGAAGGCATCTTTAACACACAGCTGTACTCTTGTTTTAGAATTCCAAGTTGTTCAACATCTAAATCTATTAACTTCATTTCATACTCTGAAACTTTCTCATGATTTGGTCCTTCAAATACTAGCGCCAGGGTGTACACATTATCTTCAGCACTAACAGAATGATGACTTCATTTGCTAGCACATTTTACTATTGTGGATATGCTGGTGAGGTTACATCCATGGCCAGGTGGCAGTCGCATGCAGTGGTACGTGTGGATGTCCTCAGAGTGCAGGGGAAGCTGCACTGAGGAGACATGGGACAAGTCCATACTCTGCGGGTTTACATTGCCAGAGTTGATGTCCCAGCAAAACTCATTCAAGGATGATATCATCCTTGCATGGGGGCCATGCTAATTCTGTCTCATTCCAATTTTAGTATATGTGCTGCTGAAGTAAGCACAACAATTTGTTTTAATAGAGGGTTACCAAAGACCCTCAAGTAGAGTAATAGAATGGATTATGTATGATTTGTCAAATATTCATTTATAATTTGCTTTAAAAAGTACCACCCATGACTGTGGCTGTGGCTCATTGGTAGATTCCTCGCCTAGCACATGTAAAGCACTGGATTCCATCCTCAGAACCACATAAAAATAAATAAATAAAATAAAGGTATTGAGTTCATCTACAACTTAAAAAAAATACTACCCAAACCTTGGTAATATTTTCAAAACCAAATTACAGACTAAAATTTATAAATTGACATTTGACTTAGGAAGCAAATATTTGATTCTATTTATGCCTCAAATATTAATGCTATAAAATTAAAACATCAGTTTTCCTCCAAAAAGCCAACTTTGTCTACTATGTGGAATCCCTCATTATTCTGTGTTTTAATCACTTTTTTAAAGTATGTCTTTGGGACATGATGATATTAAGAGATACTATTTTCAAATTCTTTACTTGAAAGAACATTTTCTCCTTTGGAATTTTTCTGATCCAAGAAATTCTAAAGTCTATGAATCACAGATGAAGACACACAGATAATAAATTTGGGTTGCTTGTACTATGAGTGTATTAGAAGCGTAGGTCATTCCTTCCTCCAAGTAGTCCCTGTGATTTTATAAATGTCCATATGGTAGAAATAGTTTTTAGTTTGTGGCTTGCATGAAAATGTACAGAGCTTGATTATAGGCATACCATTTTTAATGGATTTTTTATGAGGATGTTGTAATACAAACCATGTCCTAACACTCAGTATACTCCCAGGCCCTGTGTCCCAAATAGCATTTAGTCAAGTGAGTCAACGAATCTGTTCCCATGATTTCAAGATTCAATGTAATTATGCTTAATAGATGACACTTAATGTTCCCCCCAAATCCTAAAACAGCATTATGGATTCCAAGAAGCTGATATAATAGCTAGTCGTGCAATCATTATGCCACAAGAAAATAACTATTGAGGAACTTCTGTGCTCAGAGTTATGGGGGAACACAGGAGGGAATGCAGATGTCATAGTTTCTCAAAATGTAATTACATATACATAGGTAAGTATAACACATTATCACATATCAAGGAAGAAATAAGGGATTAAAGGAATAAAGAAGCAGACTCCGTCAAGGCAGAGCCATTTGTATTAAGGCTCCAAGGTTTACCTTGTTTATCACCAGTTGTCAATACCCTGAATAAAATAAAATACGATCTCGGTTTGTCCTTGATTAAATAGACTAATAGACAGTTAAAATTGCTATATCTGTAAAATACATTATGAATAGCATCATTGTTTTCAGAAAGCATTAATTATAGATTGGAGAATATATAAACAGTTAAACCTAGTATACAAGGTACTTATGATCTTAAAAAAGAAATAAAAGAAAGCATGATAAAGGAGGATAAGAAATTGTATGCTATAATATTAAGAATAAAATAATTTGCCTGTTTCTTAATGACCATAGCAAAATGTGTTTTTCAAAGACTTTTTGAATCAGAAAAGTGTGCCTATAACATAATCTTTTTAACAATTTAAAGTGGTGATAAACCTAGAAATAGAAAAGAATAAAAATTGCTTCTGAATAGAAAATGCTTAAGACCAGCAGTATTTATTGATATTTTGTGCAATAAAAGAAAATAAAAAATGCAATTACCTCAGCTATTTTCTCAGTTAAAGTTGTTTTTAAGGAAAACTTCTTAGAGTAATGACTAACCTGGCTCCCACATAAGATGACTTTTTATGACATTTTCAGTGTAACTTCGATGCATGTACTTTTAGTCTAAATTATTAGCCTGGACTACTTTCCCTTTACCCACTTCAGACAGCATTTTTCAAGAAATAAACACGTATAGCAAAAGTGAAAAATAAAATCACTTTCTATTTCTTCATTTATAGGAGGTTGGACTTCCTTGGATTGCTGGAACTATAGATTTTTCAGGATGCATGCTTCAGAGGGAAGTCAGGTGATATTACTTTTCTTTTAAATTACCAGCAGACTGAAAAAAAAAATCATTAGTTCTAAATTTCAAATTCCACCTATATCTTAAGTTACACAAAACACCTTGCTGTTCCCACTTTTTTTTAACAGACTATATGAGACTGAACAACTCTTGATTACCATGGCTAAATTGTCAGCTTTTTGAAGTATTTCCTATGCAAATAACCTCCTGTGCCCTGCACAGTATAGAATTTTTAAATCCAAATAACAGGTGTAGGATTTAAATAGAATTTAAAAGGAGGTGAGGAAAATTATTTCAATCTATTTCATCAGAATCTTTTCTTAAATTAATCCTTTTATTTTCATGTTTCCTACAGAAAGCTGAGGTTGAAGTAGCAATAGTGCATATAAGATTTAGCAGTGATAATTGTTATCTACTGAATACATGACACTGCGTTGGGAAGATCAGATTGTTCATTTATTTTATACTTGTGGAGCACTCACTGAATATCCGGTATATGGGAGGAATTAGGAAAAAGAAGATCTGTGCTCTCAAGGAAGTTACATTTCATGCCTCACATTTCTCAGTGTCCTCTCCTCTGCTGAATGTCATAGATATGTACTGAGGACACTCATAATAGAAAGCACCACCAATGGAAAAAAATACTTGAGTGAAAACAACAATAATTAATTCACTAAAATGATTGCATTAACTTATGTATTGATGGAAATGAGCTTTATTCCAAATGGATTTCTAAATATATTTTAAAGTCTCATGCTTTGACAACCATGCAATATAAGGCTTTTTAATAACTCACAGCTTCATATTGACAAGTACCTTCATTATATGCAGTAAAGACTTGAGATGCAGAGTATGCAATGATGCAAAAATATGTGCATAATCAGCAAAATCATTGAACCTAAATATCTCACTAGTAGGACATTTTCTCTTTTAGGTTTCTATGAAATGTTCTACACCAAGTGTTTTTAAACTTCTTTTATTTTCTGCAAAATTCTGTGATATTTTATTGTTTTAGGTATTCTTTAACTTTCCAACTGCAACTTGAGGACACTTGTGTCACTAAAACAAATTGTAATACTCATGTTATCCAGCAACAGAGATTCTCTGATATTAATTTTCATTTCTCATTTTTGATACCTTTTTGCTCAGTTCATTTCTTTAAGGCTCTTGACATATGAGGAAAATATGAGAATGATAATAAACTCATATTAGTTAATTATACTTTTATTGGGATAAAGAAAAGAAAAATCATTAAGATGGATTAATAAGCACTCAGGGTATTTCATTTTTTAAACACACCCCAAATTGCCATTGACTCACTGAGATACATTGCTGTTCCTCAGACTTTTTATTTTCAATTTTATTTAACTTTAGAATGCATGTTTGTAATATAGAACAATTATGGATAAACCTTGCATTGGTTTTTAAGTAAGTATCACTTGTTGGTATAGTATTTATTTTGAAGAGACCTGGAATAAATATATCATCTAAAAATGTTAGGTAACAAAATAAAAATAAGTGTCCAGTGATAAAATTATTTCAAAATATAACAAAAAAAGCTATATTAATCAAAATTCAAGAGTATTCTAATAGAAAACTATAGACAAAAGGAACATTCAGAATAGAGAATCCAGAATTAAACTACACATTTATGACCAATTAAAGTATGCAAGAACACAGAAGGAAAAGATAGTCTTCAATAACTGATGCTGGGAAAACCCAGTATCTACACATAGGAGAAAGAAATTGGACCCTATCTGACTCCATATGCAAACATCAACTCAAAATGGATTAAAGTCTTAACTGTAAAGCCTAAAACAAAACAAAATATATAGGGGAAAATTGTGTGACATTGATCTGGGCAATGATTTTCTGGAAACGACCCTAAAAGCATAGGCAGAAAAAGCAAAAGTAGAAAATGGGATTGCATCAAACTAAGAAGCTTCAATAGAGCCAACGAAATAGCAGAATGAAAAGACACCTATAGATTGGGGGAAAATATCTGCAAACCATATGTCTGATAATGGGTTAATATCTGAAATATATAAGGATCTTCAAATAACTCAATAGCAAAAAAAAAGATAATTTAAAAATGAGTAAGGGATCTGAAGAGACATTTCTCAAAAGAAAACATGCAATGGCCAAAACATGTGTGAAAAAAATGTGCAAAATAGCTAACTATCATGGAAATGCAAATTAAAACGCAATAAAAAATTTCCTTATACATATTATAATGGATATTATCAAAAAGACAAAGGAGAACAAGCATTGGTGAATATGGTAAGAAAAGGAAACCCTCCTATGCTATTGGAAGGAATGTAAATTCTTGTGCCTAATATAGTAAACAGTATTGAGGTTCCCTAAAACCCTAAAAATAGGACCATATAGATTTACCAATCCCACAACTCGGTAAACACCACAAAGGAAATGAAATCAGTATGCAGAGACTGTTCACATGATGTTAATTGCAGTATTATTTGCATTGGCAAAGTTATGAATAGACCTGTGCTCATCACCAGATGAATGAATAAAGAAGATAATAAATATGCATTATAATGTATATAAATATTTACATACATAGAAAACATGCATTTATGCACACACATACATACAGAGAAATAATTTAGCTTTAAACATAGAATAAAAAATAGAATGAAATTATTTCATTTACAAGAACATGGATGAACCTAGGGGATGTGATGCTAAATGAAATTAGCCAGACACAAAAAGACAAATGCTGTGAGATTTCACTTATTTAAGGAATCTAAAAGTGTCCATCTTAAAGTGTCTCAGAGAAACAGAGCAGAATGGTAGTTGCCAGGAGCTGAGAGGTGGGGAAAATTAGATGCTGGTCAAAGGGTATGAAGTTTCAGTTACGTGGATTAAGTAATTTCTGGGGACCTACGTACTGCATGCTTAGTGTACTTAATAATACTATACTGTGTACTTGGAATGTGCCACAGAAAAGGTAATATATGAGGTGATGGATGTGTTAGTTTGTGACGATCATTTCACAATGTGTATATTCATCAAAGCATCCTGTTGCACATCTTATTTGTAAATTACTTGTAAATTATTTGTAAACTTATTTGTAAATTATTTAAATAAAGCTAGAAAATATTTTAAAACCAAAAAAAAAAGGATTAAGAAATTTCTAGTGTAAAAGAACAAGCTTTTTTTTTTAAGTTGTCAGCCTCTCTCACATACAACAACATAAAATCAGGTGCTGAGTCTTAAGTCCTATAGCAAAAAATTAAATAACTAGAACAAATTCAGTCAAATGAAGAGGAGAAAGTGGATGTAAATTCTGGTTGGCTTGTGAGAATTCATATTTTCTAGAAAACATCTGTGATTTCATACTTTTTAAGAAATTTATCACTGATGCAAGTCATAGAAATGTGACCTAACTGCTTTAGAATTGTGTGATTGATAAAACTCTTATCTTTGTAAAAGTGATTTTTTGAGGTTTGGAGAAAAAGAAATCTAGCCTCTGTAAGCATTTTGCAGTTATAACATTTTACAGCAAGTCAAAGCTCTGTTTGGAGAACTTCCCCATGGTTGGTATTTATTAAACCTAAAAGTTAAAATTGCTTTCTTCCATTTTATTGGAGTACAAACATTTTGTGTTATTTGTCAAGATAACTTTATAAGATATCTAGAGATGATAAATGGGCTTGTGATGAACTACTACTGAAGAAAAGCCAAAGGGACTTTGGTTTCTATCAAGTATAAAGCATGGCATTCTGGATGGCACGGAGTGGTTTCTTTCTTCATATAACTCTCTAGAGATTGAATCTGGGGCATTCTAGCCATGTTTGGCTAGTTGAAAGTATAGCTTATGTTTTAGCTCTCAAAATCTCTTTGCTAGGAGATAATTAAACTATGCATTTTAATAAGAGTAGTTTATTTTCATCATTAAGTAGTTGAATTGAGAATAAATTGGGAAAGGATGTAATAAGATTAAAAAATGAAGAGTAAGACTTCCACATTATTATCTGATTATATTCCTAAGGAACTAAGAACAGCCCCATTTAATTTAAGGAAGATGAATTGAGCACCTCCCAAATTGCTGGGCATTCTTCCTCCCCTCCCAGTGTTGTGTGGAGGTGGTAAAGCCTGCTGGTGCAATGAAAACCACAGAAGAAAGCAGGTCTAGCTCCCTGGAAGAAAGAGAGGAGAGGGACATTGCAGGCGGAAAGAAAGCACATGCAAAATAAGTTAAAACCACTGGGAGAGGAAACATTCCAAGCTTTCTCCTATGTATAGATGTGTAATTATTAAACAAGAACAAAATATTAGCAAATCAAATGCAGTTATCCATAAAAAGGATAAAACATCATGATCACATTGGGAGTTTTATAGAAATGCACATCTGGTGAGACATTTTATTTTTAAATGTTTCACGATAAATGTGAAAAAAAAATCCTCCATCAGTAAACACAGCAAATACATCTGACCAAATTCAATATCCAATCATGATAAAACCTTTTGGAAAACTAGAAGAGAGCATCTTTAAGAGAACAAGAAGCTTCTGAAAATAAAACACATGCATATGAGTAAATAGTATTTAGTGTTGAATTATTGAAACTCTTTACTCTGAAATCAAAAGTGAGAAAAGCGTATTCACTCTCACCACTGATATTCAGTATTACACTGCAGGTCATAATCATTGCAGAGAGGAATAAAGACTACCTTTATTTACATATAGCTTGATTGAATACATAGAAAATATAAAGCAATATAGTCCATATTAATCAATTTTAGTTAGTTTAGCAATTCCAAAAGATCAACGAATGAAGTCATTTTTCTTTCTATATGCTAGCAATAGCAAATTAAAATATAGAAAATGAAATTTTAAGTGGATGCCATGTAAAATGGCATTATAAAATTCCAATATTTCAGATAGAATAAATCTAATGGAAAATTGGGAAGATCTCTATCCTGAAATCTCCAAAATTTGCTCACAGATTTGAAGACCTAAGAAATTAATTTGATCCTTACCAAATTAATCTATAGATACAATACAATTCTAATAAAATTCCAATAATCTTTTCAATCAAAAATGATTTTTTTTCTAAAATTTAATGTGCAAATACAAAAGTCAAAGAATAATAACGCAACCATGAAGGAATAAAAAGTAAACTTAGCACAACTAGACATTAAGACTTATTCTAAAGCCATAATAATTAAGCAATGAAATAATAGTATAAGGATAAACTTATAGACTAAGGATAGTAAATGTAGAATCAATAAATAAATTTACACATGTATTATCAGTTGATCCATAACAAAAGTGACACTTCAAGTAGAGACAGAATGGTCTTTGTGGGTCCATTGGTTCTCCCTATGGAAAGCAATGTTCTTGACTCCTTACCACACATCAAACATAAAAATTAATCACAATTAGGTTGGAGATCAAAGTACACAAATATTAAGCTTCTACAAGTAATCATAAGAGCATATTTTCATTATGTTGGTGAGAGCAAAGTTTTCTCAAAAATAAGAAAATAATAACCATAAGGTAAAAAAATGAAAACATGTATTTCATTAAAAGTAAGAATTTGGGTATATCAAATGCATCATTTGCATTGTGGAGAAAAAAACAATGTGAAAGAAGATATGTACAATATTCAAAGAGTCCTTATCCAGAATTTGTAAAGAATTCCCACAAAGTAATTAAAAGGAACATGCACACATGTGTGTGTACGTGCACACATACACACACACTTTCTCTTTCACGTGCGCTCTCTCTCTTCTCTCTCTCTCTCTCTCTCTCTCTCACACACACACACACACACACACACACATATCTCACAGAAAATTCAACAAGGAAATGAGGAAAACCTTGAAAGAGCACTTTAGAAAAGATGAAATACAAATGACCAAAAACCCAAGGGTATTCAACCTCAGTAGTCACTAAGGAAATGAAAAATAAAACTATAGTGATATCCCAGTAAATACACACACAAAAAATGATGAAAATAAACATGTTGACAAGCTTTGGTAAAATATATGTAGAAGGACTAGAACTCTTACACATTGCTAATGCAAATGTATATTTTTATCAGCATTTGGAAAACATTATAAAGCTATACCAATTAATGCAAACCCTTTGCAGTTTCTACTAAGGCTTATTATACAATACCTTATAAATTAGTAAGTCTACAACTCAGTAAAATAGATATCCTAAAAAACGAATAAACATGTCTACCAAAGGATGATAAAGCACAAGTGTATCCATAACATTCTATTTCTAATAGCCCCCAAATAGAAACCACCCCAAAATCCATCAATAGTAGAATGGACAAATTAATTTTGGTGCATTGATATAACAAATACTATACACATATGAAAATAGCTAGTCCATTATGGCAACCATCAATATGCTTGAATATCAGAAAAATAATTTTGAGCAAAAATAAAGCCAAATAACAGAGTAAATGGTATGATTATAGTATAGTTCAAAAAGGAACACAACTAATTTGTGGTGTTATTGGTTGGATATTCTAATTTTAGGAAGGGAAAGGAAGTGGGCAATTTCTCCTTCTTGGCAATAGTTATGTAGTATGTTCATTTTTAAATGTTTTAAGCTCCATATTTATTATCTGAATGCTTCTGTGTGTTTGTTATATTTCAATATAAATTTCACTTACATGAGAACCACATAGAAAAGCCTTGGGCTTCAATCATTGTCTTAAACATTTTCCCAGTCCATGATGAGCACACACTCTATCACTAAGCTATATCCCCAGCCCTGAAGTTGTGAATTGTTTTATGAACAAAGACTAATTCATGCCTCTTATTATTATCTCATGCGACTGGTTGGTTTTATTCTCATAGATTTAATTAATTCAATGGGAGCCATTAAATACAGTCATGCATTGCTTAAAGATGGAGATCCATTCTGAGGAACCAATGCAGGATTGTTCCAAGATATTCAAACCTAATGAAATTTTCCTACTTGGATTGTTTTGTTGATTCCTTATTCCTTTATTTTTTCCTATTTCCTGGTAAACAGTTTTAAGTTTTATGTCTATACTTGGTATTCTATCCCTGCCCTATCATTGCATTTTAAGAACAGATAATTTTCTAGTTTCATAGATACAGACAGAGAAAGAATTTTGCCCCAGAAAGGACCACACTCAGAGTTCCACCTATATCTGGTTTAGACTATTTAGATGAGGAGATTTCAAATTTTTAAAGTAATGACAGAAGATGAAATTTTGAACTTTGATGCTTTAATGGGTTAAGAATTTGGGGGATATATTTTGAACATAATGAACATAAATGAGTATTTGGAAGCTAGAGCACACACTATGGTAGACAGAATAATTACCACTCTAAGATGTCCACATCCTAATCTGTTTACCATATATGCCAAAGATGATTATGCAGATATAATTAAATTAAGCACCATAAAATTTGGAAATATCCTGGATTATTCAGGTGGATCAATGCAATCATTGATTACAGAGAGACAGAGGAGTCCTTCTAACAGAAAAAACAAAAGCAAGACAAAGAAGAAATGGTGATTGATTCCAGTAGTAGGAATGACACACTTTGAATATTGAAGAAGGCGCTCTAAGACAAGGAAGGCAGGCTACCTCTAGATTTTGGAAAAGGCAAAGAAACATATTCTCCATTGAATTTTCCATAAAGAATGTGGCTAACCAATACCTTATTTTAAACTTACATCTTCCTAGTTTATGAGAATGAGTCTGTATTGTTTTAAGCTACTAATTTTATGGTAATTGTTGTGGCAAGAAAAGAAGAATAATACATTCATTCATTTCATTAATATTTGAAAAGCAACTAGTATATCTCAGATATTGGTGGTTGCTGGACATGTAGTAGTAAATAAAAATGTGAAAAGGAGGGAATGCTTCCAAGCTCATCTTAGGAGGTCAGTATTAGCCTTATACCAAAGCCAGGCAAGGACATGACAAGAAAAGAAAAACACAAGCCTATATTCTTGATGAATACAGACATTAAAATCCTCAACAAAATACCAGCAAAATGAATTTAATAGCACTTAAAATGATTCCTCATGCATAAGCAAGATTTATCTCTGGGATACAACAAGAAGGGTTCAAAATACATAAATCAATAAATATGATTCTTCATAATAACAAAATGAAAAACAAACATGATCATTTCAAGAGATACAGAAAAACTTTGACTAAACTCAACAGCCATGATGATTAAAAAAAACTCTCAAAAATTAAGTATTAAAGTAATATACTTCAGCACAATAAAGGGTATGTATGACAAGCTCACAAATAACATTTTGCTCAATGGCAAAAAGTTAAAAACTTCTCCTTTAAGATCAACAAAAGCACTGTCGCCACTTCTATGCAACATAGTATTGGAAGTCTCAGCTAAAGCAATTAGGCATGAAAAATAAATTAATAAAAGGTACTCAACTAGGTAAAGAAGTAATTAAATTTTCTCTGTGTGCTAATGACATGGTTTTATATATTTATAAAATCCTAATTATTCCACCCCAAATACGTTACAACTAATATGAATTCAGTGAACCTGGCAGGATAAAAAAAATGTCAACATACAAAAATCAATAGTGTACTATTCACTATCTTTAAAAATTAAGAATACAATCCCATTTATAGTGATATCAAAAAATATATACTCAGGAGTAAACTTAACCAAGATGGTGAAAGATTTGTATACGGAAAACTGTAAAACATGAAAGAAGTTGAAGATAACACAAATAAATAGAAATATACTCCATGTTCATGGATTGGAAGTATTAATATTGTTAAAATGTCCATACACCCAAAGCAATGTTCAATTTCAATGGAATCTCTATCAATGGAATTTTTATCAGAAATAGAAAAAATACCAATTCTGTAATTTGTAAAGAATCACAAAAGACCTCAAATAGCTAATTTACTTTGAAGCAAAAAGAAAAATAGTGGAGGCATCCTGCTACTTAATTTCAAAATATATTGCAAATCTATACTAATCAAAATAGCATTGAATTGGCATAAAAATAGACACTTTGACTGTTATTCAGCTCTTTAGTCACTATGACCAAAATACATAACAAGAAGAACTTAGAAGAGTAAAGATTTAATTTGGCACATGGTTTCAGAGGATTAGTTTGTGGTCACTGGCCCCAAAGCAAAACATCACGGCAGAAGGGCATAGCAGAGAAAGCTGTTCAGCTCATGACAGGCAGGAACCAGACAGAGAGGGGGTGGGAAGGGATCAGAAAGAAGATAAATCCTTCCAGGGCATTCTTCCAGTGACTATTTACTTCTACTAGGTTTCACCTGCCTCTAGGTCCCACCTCCCAGTAGTTCATCAAATGGATTAATCCACTGATGAGGTCAGAGCCCCCAATCATGCCTAAAAGTCCAGTGCTGATCCTTTCTTCTTAGGGGACCATGCTTTCAACACAGGAGACTTTGGGAAACATTTCATATTGAAACCATAACATTGATTAACGTATTATTTTTTTCTTGTATGTTCTCATCTAGCCAGAAACACTGGAATAAATACATATTTTTGCATATGTTCAATTTCATATGCTTTTAAAATATCTACATGGGAAAATGTAGTAATAACAGGTAATGATTATGCTAATCACTGTTCTAAGCACTGTTTATATATGAACTCATTCAATTCTTACAAATGGCCAGTGAGTACATAATAGATGAAGAAACATTTACAGGTGAGATAAGTGTGGTATGGAACTATAAAGCAATCTAACCAAGGTCGCACAGCTAGTAAGTGGCAGAACTGAAATTCAAATAAACTGAGAGAGTCTGGCTCCAGACCTGAATTTTTAAACCACCACACTTATAGCAGCTATAGAATTTGAATTTGCAGTTTTACACAGATATCGATCTATAAAATTGAATTTGGAAGGGGGGAGTGGGAAACAGTGGCATAGAAACAAAGTAATAAAGTTTTCCAGAAAAAGATAATATTGTCAGGTGTTGGTTAATGTTGAATAGGAGGATTAACCAAAGTGCCTTCATTTGATCTTCTCATGAATTTTGTGTCCCCATTTTCTGCAGCCACATTTATTAATCACTGTTTCTGTGTAACGTGTCAGGACTTGGCACACAGTCTTTCAAGAGTTTCAATATATTTGAGCAGCTATCACTAACCCCTTCATGTCACAGTCACCAACTCTCATATATATTTTGGCTTTTGTTTTTATAATATTTTCTAAGACAGAGATAATTTATTCTGCTTTCTCTAAAATTTCCCAAAATATCGTGTTCAATGATGTACTTGGAATTAACTCTTGTCATTATTTATTGACATAGCACAAGGCCATCTATCACCACAGATGCCACTTCAGCAAAACTAGAACCATCATTTAAAGTGTCAGGGTACTGGATACATCCAACCCTTTCTACATAAATACATATTTCAACTAACAGTTTTAGTAAACCAGTCTGTTTAAAACCTTAGAATTCGCATCATATCTATTATAAATAAAATTTCAAACTAAAGATCATCACTATTTTTTATCTGTCCCTTGTATGTTGTACAAGTATGTCCTTAATAACTATTTGTTGCATGAAGCAATGAGGCATTCTATTAACTAATTATTATTGTCTTAATTTGAGTAATAAACAATTTTTAGGATTGTGATTATGGGTTGGTAACAACCTCAGCATAAGAATGACTTTTGTCAGTATTATTTGCTAAATATGGATGGAATCTTATCACTTTGTTCTTACATCAACATTATTCCTCTGAAATTTTCACCAGTTTCAGTAATTCTCTAATAATTATTGTCACCTGTAGATATATTCTTTAAACACTTCTCCCAGAGCCTCAGAAAAGAGTGGACCCTTCACTCTCAAGGGCTGTTATATATATATTCTCATAGGACCACAAAAAAAAAATTTTAGAGAAACTATCTGTAAACTTACAGAATATATTCACTTGTGTGACCACTTGACTAATATTTATATTCCCCGCTGAAACAAAGACTACACAAGCAACCATGTCTATTTTTGTTCACCATTACATCAACCAGCTAGCACAATTTCGCTGCACAAAGTGTATGTATTCAATGTATAAAAAGAAAAAAAAAGTTAATTTAATTTTAATGAGGGTTCATGTTGCAATCCTGAATTTTATAACAAAAAAATCAGGTGATTCTGATCCAGGTAGGGACATAGGTATGCTGCTGAAAAAATTCATCATCAACCTTAGAAAACATCAACAGTGAAACAATGTTTTTCTCATTGAATTAAGATCAGGAAGCTACAAGCTGAAATTCTGGTTCTTTCTTTCTTACATGATTTTTTTAACAAATGTTTCTTCAAAATGTTCGTACGAATTGGGAACCAGACATTTTGAAAATTGAATAATCACCTTGTGACATGCTACACTTGTGTTCATATGTTGTGAGGCCCTTAATGACTCATTTACTGGGCTGGCCAGGTGCACTTTCTAACGCTATCCAAGGAGTGATTTAAAGATAACGTGAGATTTCGTGTTCACGAAACTAAAGGAGACAGTTTTGAAAATAAAAATTGAGACTCTTTTTTCCCTCTGTAGTTCGTGTTTCTGTATCCAAGGACATTTAAGTAAACATCTAAAACTGGCTTTTATAATGGTAAGAGAAACTTGAATTTCATTTACATATTTACTGTTCACATACTGCTGTGCTGGTAATAGCAAATGCAGAGTTTATTCAAATAGTTGTCTTTGAAACTCATATGTGAGGTCAAAGAATATCCAGGTGCTTCTGAGCCCTTTAGCAGACACAAACTCACACAAAACGAAAATTGGAGATGGATGCCTGAAATACCCTTGGGCTATGTAATACTAAATTATACCTGAAAATTCATTCTATTCAACTCAGCAGGCTGAAGTAGCTCATCAATGTGATAATTATAACTAAATATGAATAGAAAAGGAATTAGGAGGACAGGACTGCTGTGCATACTAGTTTTGTAGACAGACTGAAATGAATTATATTAATATATACTTAAGATATTTTATGCACATTTAACATTGAAATTGATGAGGAATTTTGTAGCAAAAATTTTGACATTATCATTAGAAACAAAAGTATATATGATCCATAAATAGAAATTGATATTTAGCTAGTATTTTTTATAAATCCATAAACCATCACAAATCTTAGTCTGTGTCATTTTAAGCACTATATTTTTAAACCTGGATCAAATCATCTTAATGTCTAGCCCAATATTTTCCAGATCATATATGTTTATGTGTGTGGATGTGTTTATGACATAGTTTTATCTATTTTTAATTGGCAAATTCCTCCAGGTCATTCTAACCTACTTGATTTTTTTCCCTAAAGAACATTTTCCAAGAATATCCTGGACCTTAGGTTGGTTTAGATACATAATTCCAATAGCTTTATGCATTGGTTGGACTCTAATTCTAGCATTCCTTGCCTGTCTTTAGAATGGCAATATGTGCCCCTCTAGAATTTTTCATCCAAAAGGGGTAGGTGACTATCAAAATACATTCCATATATCAAGATTATTCTCCCATTTTCTTCACTGGAAAAATCAGGTTTGTCCAAATAATGATAGTAACCTCAGAAATTCAAATGGAAGTAAAACCCTAAACAATATTTCTCTTCTCTGTTTTCTAAATCTGGTTTCATGGACATTTACTTGTTCAGTACATGAGATAGTGGTTTTATGAGTTAAATATGACTTTCGTAGTTCACAAACTTACACTAACAAACACTGCTTCTCACCAGCTTTGCAAACTTGACACTTGAGCCTCGGTTCTGTTATCTGTAAAATGAGATAATGACTCCTACCTCACTTGGCTGTTTTAAATTAAAGTAACATAAATAAGATCCCCAACACAGAGTAAACACTCCAGGCTTATGATTCCATTCAGCTTCTATAATTAATCAGTGAACTATTTTAATTAAATACCTCATATGTATTTAATCTTGCTTATATTATGAAAGCTAACATTGGTGGACTCTAAAGACAATTATGATGATATTTAATATAGGATCCCAACAAGAATTACATACACTCGTTAATCCAGAAAATGCAAGGCATCTTACTGTAGAGAGCACTAAATCCTATAGTTTATTCTTTTCACTGTCACATATTTCTTAGCTGGGTGACCTGCCCCTGTTCATGCTCCACTAGCACATTTACGTAAAAAGGTAGAATTTCATGTTCAGGTGTCTCTTGGTATCCATAAGAGATTGAATCAAGTTCCCCCTATGTATAGGAAAATCTGGGATGATAGAGTCCCTTCATATAAAATGCAGTGGTATTGACATACAGCCTACACACATCTCCAGTATATTTTAAATCATCCTTTGATTACTTATAATATTCAATACAATGTAAATGCTATATAAATGACTGTTATTCTATATTGTTTAGGGATTAATGACAATAAAATATCTGTACACGATTGTTTTTCAAATATTTTTGATCCACAGTTGGTTTAATCTGACAGTGGCACAAGGAAAAAAGAATAATAAAACAGGAAAAATGAAACCAGATGCTCTAGTTTGGAGTCTATAAACAAATTGTCAATGTAGGTTTGGGGAAATATTTTGATTAAGAATGAGCCCAAAAAAAGGAGGGGAGGGTGAACTTTGGGGAATCAGCAATGTGTGTAATGGGGTCCTCAAATCCTTATGTCTCCGCAAAGGTTTGCTACAGTCTGTCTTCATCTGTCTTGGGAGCCACTTGCTGGTCACCATCATCGTCCTGAATCTTTGCTAAGAGTCTTCTTCAGCTTTTATCTGACCACTGATTATGACTCAAACTCTGAAACACTATTCTATTAGTGTAGCTCTGCAACACACCTCTGTGTGGCTTTTAAGACAGGAGACAGGTAGATGATGGGTGGATGGATAGATGGATGATAATACAGTCTATGTATTTTATTCCATAAATTCTATTACAGTAAAATTCTACACATAATTTTCATAATCCATAGAAACTAATATACTGTCAAGGGTCTTTTAATTTCTCACCATTATTTTATATACATTTATCCTTAATCCTATGACATGAAGATTGCAGTTGTGGGATACTGAGGAAGTATTCTTCATAAACCAAATGTCTGCAGGTAGCAAATCCTATACATTATGCCCATCTAGTCCACTTGACTAATATAGCAAAATACCATAGACAGAGTGACTTATAAACAATAGAAATTTATTTCTAAGAGTTCTAGAGGCTAGGAAGCCCAAAATTAAGACCCTGGCAGATTCAGTGGCTGGTTAAGGACTGCTTTGGCAATCATAAAAGGCAACTTCTTGCCATGTCCTTCCATAGTAGAAAGGGCACGGGGTCGCTCCAGGTCTCTTTAATAAAGCACTGATCACACCTGTGAAGCTTCCACCCTCGTGACTTAATCACTTCTCAAAAGCCCCACCTCCAAATACCATCACATTGGGGATAAGGAAGGCTTCAACCTATGAATTTGGGGGTCACAATTATTCGTACCATAGAAACACAACCCCAGTGAACTCTCATTGTGTTTGCATGTCTGTGAGATAATTGTTACAGACAATAGTACCTTTTATGTGGCTATCAGGGACTTAAGGGTGATTTTGCTTCTTTGGGTCTAGGATGATTTTACATAAGTAGAACTTAGCCAACATTTGTTACAAATATATTTAAGAGATATAAACTGTTCACAAAAACACAAGTAATTTTCTTCTTCTCCTCCTCCTCCTCTTCCTTCTCTTCCTTTCTTCTTCTGTTGGGGTTACTGGGAATCAAATCCAGGGTGCTGTACCACTGAGCCACATCCCCAGCCCTTTGGGTTTTTTTTTTGAGACACTCTCTCGAAAAGTTGCTGAGATTGGCCTCAAATTTACAATTCGGCTTCAGCCTCCCTACTCTTTGGGATTATAGGTGTGCCCCATCACTCCACCCGAATAATTTTAAATGTACTCTTTAGGAAATCCAAGATTAATTGTATATGCTTAATCTACTTTTTCAAGCTTTTTTTAAAATAACCACTAACCATTTTAGACCCCTTAAAAAGGACTGAATTCCAGTCAGACTCAGTGACACACACCTGTAATTCCAACAGTGTGGGAGGCTGAACCAGAGGATGGAAAGTGCAAGGCCAACCTTAGCTAGTTAGCAAGACCCTGTCTCAAAATAAAAAACAAAATGGACTCAGGTGTGACTCAGTGGTAAAAGGCCCCTGGGTTCATCCCCAGTAGCAAAAAAAAAATAAAAGGATAGAATTCCACTGTCCTTAAAACACAGTAAATTCATCCAAATATAAAAGGGAAAAACAAGACCACTAAGAAAATATAGCTGTTTAAATAATCGAATTTAGGCTTAAAAAAGAAAGATGAGACTCAAATTAAGATTGAATGAAAACCATATAAAGGAAAAGCAACAAAAGAGAGAATAATTAAAACAATTACCTCTAAGGAGATTCAGTGAAAATAAGATCAATTGTAACATGAACTATAAAGGAGAAACATTTTAGTTTTGTTTAATATTTGTAAGTACTAAATATTTCAAAAACTTAATAATTGCAAAGACTTCTTTGATATGAGAGCAAAAAGAACTGGAGAAATTCCAGGAAATGAATAAAGACTTAATAATTAAATCCAATTATAGTGTTTTTTTAAAAAAAATGAAAGAAAACCTTTTCCAGATACATTTTTAAAAATTTAATGAACCAAACCAATGAGTAAAGAATTCATTTGTTTTCTTATTTCACTTTCAACAATAATGAAGGATAAAAAAGCATTATTCTGAAAATTATTATTTTCCTCCAACTTAAGCCAACATAAGAAAGCTGTATATTTCCTCCAATTCAAAAAAGAACAATAATAAATATAGAGAATTAATAAAGTAAAATGAGATGCCAGTTGAAATGACAAGAAGCCTATCCTAATTACTATAATAGGATATTATAGGCAATGAATATTTAGTCTATTTTTAGATTACTACTAATAAGAGGCACTTGACTTTGTGTGAATAGATGTGGGTTCAATTCTAGCTCATTTGGCAAGAAGGCAAGAACTTAATATAAATATGTGGAGAAATTGTGTGTGTGTGTGTGTGTAGATTGTTGAAAAGTTGGGTTTGATGATTGTGCCAGGGCTGAAAATTCTTTGTTATCCCTTAAACGACTAGAGGTTGATGTCAAGAATTTATGGGAATTTTACTGGCAAGGAGATACTTTAATAAAGAAGGACACATTCCTGTGTGGGAAGAAAACCGGCAGGGTTCCCACAAGGAAAGATGACAAGGAAGAGGTTAGAGAAGGTTCACACCTGTGCATCCTAGTGTTGAGTGGTAAGAACGACATATGAGAAAGATTCATTGTAGGTAACTGTCCAAACTTGAGAAAAACTGACCAAAGAACAGTTGAGATGACATTCAAATCAGTTAAATAAATAGTTTTCAAGAGAGTATGTCCTAAGGGAAAATCTTTGGGCTAATTTGAGGGAGTCCCCAGTTTGAGTCCCTGCTGGAAGTCCCTGGTACAAGTTGCTTGAGGTCATCCGTCAAAGTTCCCTTCCATTTCCCCTCAGCGGCACACTTGTAAGAGACATCTGTTGTGTACCAGACATCTATTTGCAAATGAGGAATTAGGGCAGTGTAACTGCAATACCATTTTAGCTTTAATATTTCATTATTCTAGCAGTTTCCTGAAATGCAGGCATCACACAGTTCAAGTTTGATATTTCCATACTCTGTATAGACTGTATCTTGACAAGATCCTTAGAGTTAATTTTAATACTGGATAAGGATGCCAGAACTCTGGATTGGCTAATAATTTGATAGTTTGGGTGTTCTGGAAATATTTGTTTGCTGTTTTATTTGAATTAAGGTTGAGGGCTGGGGCGTGGGGAGGAGTAGCAAATAAGGACACATGTATGAGGAAAGTTAGGGTTCCTTTAGAGCTGAGCTGATCTGTTTTCCAATCAGTCAGCTTTGATTCAGAACATGAAAGTCCTTACTGGGAAGCCAAAACCCCTGCAGTGAATTATAGTTACCCCTCCCAAAAGACAAGTTAGCATGGCTAGTTATTATGGAGTATGATCTTTGTGAGGTCTCATCTCCTGTTCCTTACACAACTTCTGGAAGTAGCCCTTCAACCTTAGGTGCTATGTTTTATTGACCTGGCTCTGGAGAAAGATTAGCCCAACTTGAAGCAGAGCATCTTTCTCTCTGTGAGACTTCACTGTAAACACGTAACACCTCAGGCTCACTTTACTGAAACATAAATGAAGATGATAAGGATGACGACGCATGGACACATACATGCATCATAGTATTGTTTTCCGTGTCTAAGGAGATAGAGCATAAAAAACTTAGAAGAGTCTAGCACCTGATGGACATGCTCCCAATGTTAGGGGTTATTAAACCACACAGCATTCACTCCTGTGTTGACTTTCACCAAACATGATTTCCTTGATTTCAGTACATTACCAGTGACACTGTGAAGTCCCTCAGAAGTTACCTGGAACACTGACTTACTTCAGTTCTAAAATCATATTGGTCTAGTTTCAATAAAGTGTTCTCAAGAACTTTGTAAGTCACGCAATCTCTCTGACCAAAAGTTGTACTTTGTCCTCATTTGGCCAAAGTTTCCCCATATCTAAACCTAAAATAGGAACACCTAAGTAACAGAATTGTTTGGAAGGTTATGTGATAATGATGTATATTTAGCACAGATCTGCATGCATAGTCATTTTTCTGCTGCACACACACACACACACACACGTACACACACAACTTAATCTTCTAATTCCTCCCTTCCTTACTTTTTTTTCTACATGTTATTCTGTAACTATTGAAAGACCAGGTGTTATTATTGCTAACTGGTTCCTTCAAACAAAAAAGGACTAATACAGTCATTTGATTTTATATGAGAATTCATTCTTCCCAGTTTATCAACACTGAATTTTAAGTGTGAAATACAAAGATGAATTTTATTGAAGGAAACCCAGATTGCAAGGAATAGATAATGAAAGAGGCACTTTGTTAAATGAGTAAGTCTTCTTTTGGCCTTTAATATTAGAAGCATAAAGCTGATTTTGAAGGCAAAATACTCTAGCCCACTCAGGATTGTTGAAGAGAATAGGAAGGAAGAAGACCAGGGTACCTGAATATGTCCCCTCTCTTCAACGGATCTTTCTAACACTTAGGTACTTTTTCCTCTGCACTCTTCTGACAGAAGTGTTCCCACATTCCATTTTTCCCAAGGCCTCTCTTCTTCCTCAGCCATTGCCTCTGCCTGCCTCTCACCTGCCTACTGTACTGCAGCTGCTTCCCATGAACTTGACCATTATTCACCAGGTATATTTGAGGTCCTAAATTTTGCTGACCTAAAGTTTTCCAGGATTTAAGCCATTAGCCCTAGATACAAGGTTCAGGAAGAGATGCTGTATATGCCCTGAGGTGAGAAAAGAAATGTAATAAAGGATTCATAAGATAGAAATCCTTTTATGGAGCCTGAGAAAGTCAACCCTAGAAAAAGGCTCAAACATAGATGAGCCAGGCTATTTGACATGCATCTGTGTGTATGTGGTGATGGGTAGGGCTGGGAGTTGTTATATATGTGAAAGAAGTATGTGAAAGAAGTTGTGTTACATGATGTTCATTAAAATTGCTCAGATTGATATTGATTACAGATAATGGAGAACTAATAACATGAAAAGAGAAAATTTACAAATTTTATTGTATATAATCATGTAACAATGCTAAAATTAATGGCAATCTGTGTCATTATGTCATCGAACTGTTACTTCCTAATAATCATCAATACCATATTTATTCACATCATATGTCAGAGAAATTCTGTTTTATTGTTGTTAGATTGCAACAGTTTTTTTGGTTTGATAATTTTATGATGGTATCTTGTCCAAGAAATAACAAATAACTTTTCTAAAGGATACATTGTTGATTGGCTATAACTTTGTTTCAGTGAATTTAAAATACATCTTGGGCTGGGATTGTGGTTCAGCGGTAGAACGCTGAGCACCACTGGGACCGGAGGGACCCGGGTTCGATTCTCAGCACCACATAAAAATAAAGGCATTGTGTTGTGTCCATCTACAAAAATGATTCATATTCTCTCTCTCTCTCTCTCTCTCTCTCTCTCTCTCTCTCTCTCTCTCTCTTTCTTTCTCTCTCTCTCTCTTCTCTCTCTCTCCTTAAAAAAGTAAAATACATCTTCACCCCAGTTAGTATATATAATTTCACTTAAATCAAAGAACTCATTCAAATTAACCTTGGAACAAGAAAACAGATTGAAATGACAAGGACTTGTGGTAAGAAAGTAATTTCAGTCAATAAACACATATTTGGTTATTGACTGAATTAATCAAAAATAATTTATTAATTGCATTTTTAAATTATTCATTAAAATTCATATTCTTCAAGTATTTACTGAGGTCCTACTTTGTACCATGCACTGATCTGAACTCTAGATATATATTGCTAAAGAAAGCAAAGTTCTGTGCTATGGAGTCATATATTCTTATAGGCAAAGATACCAAAAACAGATATGTGTAGACTATTTCAGGTGGTCATTAAGGGTTATGAGAAAAAATTGAGCAGATAAGAGTTTATGGGATGTTAATTACTTTTTTTGTAAATCAGAAAGACCTACTAAAATACATTAAGCTCCATATAAAAGAAAACACAAGGAAAATCCTTCTAAAGTATTTGGAGAAAATATAGATACCTACTGTATCCTTAAATAAGAAATAATGATAGAAGTCTTTGAAGTCTTACTGAAGAGAATAGCTAATCAAAAATCAAGGATCCTGGAAGAATACAGACTGCCCAAAATTTATTGGGTATCATTCTTGATATCTGTGATTATGAAATATATTAATTATTAAAGTATAAAAATATTCTTTAAACTGAATAATCTTTCTATTAAGAAGGGTCACAGAGATGACACATCCAGCTATCAGTAGGTATCCTGGGTTTGTTCACACTTAAAAAAAAATGAATTCTAACAGTTGAAAATGTCTGCTAGTTTAGCTGGAAAGTAAAACCTAATACATAATCAGGAAGTGATTTTAGACAACATAATTAGCACATAAAAGACATTTTTAAGCCATACATTTTTGAGTATCCTGAGCTTTTGCTGGGTTCCAGGTGTTGCTCTTTGAGCAGAGATATAATAAATACCCGTGAAGTCAGGACCCCACCCTGTCCACCAGAGGTGACAGTGGGAAACATGTTCAGATAAGGGTATATGCCAAATGTGGTAAAAGGAGAGCAATTTCTAGATGTCTAAAATGAGGCTGCAGGGGATGAAGGTGGGAAGAAGTTTCTGGAAAAGCAAGAAGGAGCAGAATGTCTAGCACATAGTGGACGCTTACTGAGCCTGAGACCCTATCATGTTCCCCTTCAATGTTAGGTAGTGGGAATGCAAATGTGAAAACATGCAATACCTACTTTGCCTAAGAAGTAAAGTCTATTTGAGGAAATAGACAAAACTAAAAGTGATAATTGCTTCAGTGATTGAATATACAAAGTGCAAAGGGGGCTCAGAGAAGGAGAATTTAGCAGTTTCAGAATAAAATACAAATCTCAATATTCTAGAGGGGCTAAAAGATAAATAAACCCAAACGAAAGCCTGTAATGTTTGTAAATACCAAACAAGGGTTTTTATATTTATATTTTGTTTTACTATTCTTGCTAATAAGCATATGAATCTATTCTTAATTCAACACTACTTAAAGCACAGTACTTTAAATAGTGCAGATTTTACTAGAGAACTTAACTGATATCAGTTAGAAAGACATTTTTAAAAAATACAATTTTCTCTAAAAGATTTGCATTGGATAGAGTAGTTACAGGCTATAGCATCTCCCCTGTAATTTTATGAGAATGGTATTACCCTGGCTTTCACTGTGTGATTGCTGGTTACCTTCTGTCAGTGAGCAACAGTCTTACTGCAAAGCAGGAGCACAACCCGTCTCTTTGTCTCCGTGGTCAAACCAATTACTTCTTAGAAAGTCGGATTTATTTTTTTCAGAATGACCATGTACAGGAGCAAACGCAGACATCAGAGATGTAAGTAGATTCTGACCCAACTTTTTCATATGATTGTGGTGGTAAACATACTTGATTTCTTAAAAGACTAATCATGACTTTTTCAGATACATCCTGGTAGTAGAAAAGATTTTATAGCTCTTTCTACCCTAACCTTTCTCTTTATCCCTGTAACATGCTTGAAAGATGTTGAGGGGAGAGGGGCTAATTCGCTTGTTACTATGGAAACCCTTGGAAAGGTTTACAAAATCAACAGAGAAACAGATCAAATGCAATTTCAGTCCAGCTCAGCATCCTTCATTCAGGCATGATCACTGGACAGTTTCCTTTTCGCTTTTCTAGGAGTGATAGATTTTCTTTCCTGGAATTCTATTGAAAGGCTTGGGATGCTAGCCTAAAACTTCTATTTATTCATCCAATTTCAATTACAACTCTCAGGGGAAAATAAAATAGTTCAGAATGAGGGGAAAGAATTAATCGTGAATGACAGGCTGAATGTTTAGCAGGATATTCATTGCCAAACTTCTTGCTCCAGAGCGTATTTGTAACATGATTCACTACGGGTACAGTTTCAAAGGGTTAAAAGAGTCATCTGCAGTCCACCCCAAAGGAACTGATTCTTACTGAGAAGGAGCAGCACAGTTACTCTGGCCTAAAGTCCACAACAGAGACGATTATAGAACTGAAAACCTTCAGGATTTAGCTAAGCACAGGTCTTAGAATAAAACTGTCTGTGGTAAAGCCATTTGCCTCCTATGGAAAGCTTTCCAATCACACCTTTTTTTCTGGTACATCCAACTCTTTAGCACTTTATCTCTTGTGTAAAGTAAATATTACCATATTGAACCCAAAATGGCCTGCCATTGACTTTATTTACTGTCACAGACAGGTAATGTCAACTTATTCTATAGTCCAAGTTCAAGCTTTTTCATTATTCTTTATGATGTGTTTAGATGTTATCTATTGTTTTTAAAAACAGAAAGATTATCAGCAACTGTTAGTCTATCAAAAAGCCAAGATATGATGGAAATGTAATTTTTTACTGTGATAACTTATTATTTAGTTTGTTTTCACTTAAGACCTGAACACTAACATTTTTTCTTGTTCAAAGAAGTTTGATGCACCACAGAAAGCTCTGAGGGAGTAGTGCTGCCAGTTTGATTCCCTATGCCTGATTGCTTTTTGATACCAGTTCTTTCTTGTGATCAAAAAACAACATACAACCGTTACTTTTTTCTTATAAAAATGATTGGTGTGAAGTCTACAAATACATCACTGATTAATTTTCTTGTGATTTTCCTCCTACAAGAATGAATCTAAATTATGCACGTACTTGAAAACCATCTTGCACCTTTACTTCTGTATCGTTTATACACCCCCTCATCTTTTTCCCCCCTTGTGGGTAATCATTGCCTTAATGCATATGGCAAATAAAAGATTCACAGAAAAATTGTACTGAGTCTCTCCCCTAAAATGTGCTTGCTGAAGTCTGCGATTAAACAGCAGGAAGAAATTGTGAATTACATGAGACAGTTCAGAAGATGTATAATTATACAGGCATGAACACAGTAGGGTGTGCTGGAATGGTTTAGTTTAAAAAAAAACTATGTGTTACTTATGTTTAATTGTAACAGTGAGCTGTGTTATGTTGAATTAACTGTTTCTACATTCTAATAATATAAAATATCTGACAGCAGGAATATAATAAAATTAAAGTATAGAAAGCTTAGCAATGAAAGCAAATAGAATCCTTAAATGAATTTCTATCGTACACTAATATTATTTGTGAAAGTGGAATGTACTACAATTGCTTGCTATCCAATGGGTATATAAAAATGCCTAAATTATCCAATAACCAAAACCCAAGGCATTTCCAATTTTCAATCATGTCTTTTATGTGTGTGTTTGATCATGTAAAAGGCATAAACTCACCTTCAGGCAGTTGTATTCCAATTAAGGCAATAATTGCACACTTAACAAAATCTCACTGAAGTGGGGGAGCAAAGTATTCTTGTGATTTTCTTTAAAATTGAAATGGTACATAAATCAACTTTCTAATTTTCTCATTTTCTAAAGATGTAATATAATGTCCTTTAGTAAAAATAATGCAACTTCCTTCTAGAGCACCTGGAAAAGGAAGAAGAAAGGTGCATATGACTATGTTAGGGGTTTGAAGAAAGGGAGAATAAAGATGCTTACTATAGAAAATTTAGAGTATAAACTGCACTTAAGCCTTTGGAAATTCATATGGATTTTTGAAATCCATCCATCACTCATATGTAGATTGGTTATTTATAATTATCCATATAAGAGAAGGAGAGGAGATTTGGGGAAAATACCCCTTTTCTTGTTTCTCAGAGAATTGCTGTAGAAAAGAGACAGCCTCTCAGTGTTCCTTCAGAGAAGAGGTCTTACCTGTGCCTGACTGCATAATGGCTTTTAATTAGAGAATTTGTTGAGTGGTGTTAAAATTTTTTGCATATGTTAGATATTGATTTTGTTGGAGACAAACAGGTAGAGATCACTTTAAGGAAGTCTAATTCATGTATACCTATTTTTATAAATCATTTGATTTGGGAATCATGATTGGTATAAATAACTTTTTACTCTTGTTTTAATATTCATTTTTGTGTATATTGTAAAGATCTTTATGAGAATGTGTAATTTATGTTTAAATTCTCAAAAATTTATTTTATGTGCAAAACAAGAGATGCTTAGATAGATGACCTTGAGAAAACATTTTCTGACTTTTACAAAATACATGGAGATACTTTCTTTTAAAAATTGAATATGTTCTTGAAACAGACTTAGAAGAAAACTAGAGTAGAAACTATGTGGTATTAAATACAGAATATTTTTGGAATACCACAATCCTCATACCACATCAAAGAAAACAGTGTAAATCTAGGTTTAGGTGTGTAACATTTCATCTTATTTACTGAATTGGATCAGATGTTCATTTTTGATCGCTAATAACATGTTTGGGTGAGCTTACCCATCTTACCCATTGTATCATAGAAATTCTTGATGAGATCACTTCGGGAACCTGAATTTAGACATCCAATTCTCTACTTATAACCTTGGCCAATACCTATTATCTCTGTGGGTTGCAATCTTTTCTTCTGCTACTTTAGCCGATTGGCTGGGAAGATATTTTCTAAGGTTTCTTCCATCTCATACCCTCAATATTCCCACAACAGAGGCCTTAAAGATATTTAGTGGTTTTTCACTGATGAATATTGGCTGTGGATCTGTGGGTTTATGTGTTTCTAATCCATGGGTGACCATGGAATTACTTAAAGGGGCCCTAAAATTCATATGAATGTTTATCATTGCCAGTAAAATGAAGAAATATATATGCATATGCATACACACATGTGTATAGACACACTGACCCACATAAATGTTATACCTTAAGTTCTAAAATATGTTTAATGGAAACATGTATTTAGAAGATGCTACTACTACCTAATATGTACATGAATCAAAACATCACAGTGTACCTCATAAATATGTACAAATATTATGTGCCAATCAAAAAAATAATCTTTAAAAACTGATATTGTAATAGCTTTTATATCACATGCAGATGTCATCATATTTCATTGTTTTAAAAAATTCTCATATTCACAGAGGTTGAAAATCACTGAATAGAAACATGACCTTAGAACAGACATTTCCATAATTGTCATCTACTGATTCCCTGCTTACTTCCTGTTATCCAGCCTTTATCAGGCTAAGGATTGTCCTCCATGTTGACTCTATGCTCTCCTATCTCCATAACTTGGCTGTTGGCCTTCATGTTGCTAGATGGCCTTCACCTGCATCTTCGTGTAGGAATCATCTTCAGGTTTTACTCAAATACTGCATCCTTCGTAGAGGTCTCCCTAGCATCCAAGTCAAATTACTGTCTTTTCTCTGTTCTCAGATGGTGTACTGTAATTTTTATTTTTAATTTTTATGTAAGTTCTTGGACATTGAAAATTATCTGTTTATTCCACTAATCTCTAAGTTTGTTTCATATGAAGTATTTTTAAATCTTGTTAGATCCATTCTTGGTGCATAATGCATTGCTTTGTCCAAAGTAATCCATACTGGTCTAATGAAGCTTACACATTGAACAATGTGTTGTTTTAATCACCTATTACTAATGCTAGGGCTGTCACAGTGAACTCAACAACATGTTGTTAGAGATGAGAAGATGACACATGATATGCCAGTGATGCTAAGTGCTATGGAGAAAAATTAAGCAAGTAAGGGGGGAAAGGAGTTTTGGATGGTGAAATGGGTTATTTCTGTTTTCTATAGGGTAGTTGGGAAAAGCCATTCTTATTAAAATAGGTGACATTTGAACAGACACCTGAAAGGAGTGAAGGAGCTGGTTCTGGTTTGTTTGTTTTTTATTTTTTTTTCCCTGCATAGTTCCAAGTAGAAACCACATAAGCAAAGTCTCTGAGGATGTGAGGGTAAAAACAGGAGCAAGGAGTTCAGGGGTTAAAATGAATGAAAAGAGATGATATCAAAAATTCTCAGGAGCATTGGGTAAATAGAATAAAACTGATAGCATATACTTTAATTGAATAGTTAATTTTATTTGCAACTGAATTCAGGCATAATATGTTATCTATTGCCTTTTAAGAATCACTATCCAAACATTAAGTGACTCCTGTAATTTTTATTAAAATAACAATTATCCGAATGATTTTTAAATTGTTCTTTACTCAAGATATGACTTTTTTCTTCTGCATGTGGATATATACTTGTAAACCATACTAGGCAAGGCATCTAAACATCAATATAGAAAATTGAATCAAACTGTAGCCATCCAAAGGGGAGAAATATATTATTTGAACCAGGAGTGTTTTCCAAAATATCTTCTTATAAATTGCTTGCATTATTGATATATTATCTCTTTCTGTCTTTAAAAATCTATCAGAGGAAATAAAATTAATAGTTTGATAGAATCATTATAAGGCTTCTTAAGTCATTGGCATCGACAAAGCTGTTGCCAATCTCAGTTGAAATAGAATTATTGCCTCTTTGGTCAACATGGATAATAGGTTTTGTGGTCTGTAATTATTACAAAATGAGTTGTTTTAACTGTAACATATTTATTACAACAGTGTGCTTTAGACAAGTTTTTACGCTAAGTATTTACTGCAATTATCTATTACAAATTAAGTACCAAGACAGAAATGGGCTATTATTCAAAACAAACCTTTATATTGATGCTGCAAAACTGTTAAGGCAAAATGATCCATTAACTACTAATTCACAAATTATTTCATATCTCAGATGTTGATGTTCTCTATTATATACCCAGATACATCTAGATTTTAAAACACTTTTTTAAATTTTTTACATTAACAATATGATTTCATGTGTGGTCGGTAAAGGCTCCCCAGAGAACACTATTAAATTCAGTCCTTGATTTCTTTGTTACTGATGCTCGCTGGGAATTCTGATATGATACCTGACATTCCTCCAGCCTTTTTTTCTCTAAAATTCTAATATGAATTTTATAACTTGTATGGATTGAGAAATTGTAGTTTTATACATTCCTCCATGGAATTTTGTCTGCATGGATAGCATCAGGATGGTCTGATTGAGCATGCCCAATGGGACCGTAGACGCCAGCCTTGGAGCAGAAATGTACAAAGGCTGACTGATAACACCCCTGATACAAATTGACCTTAAATGGAAATACATATTGGTCTGCCTCATACCCTAAATCACAGACTTTTACAGGCTCTGGCCAATAGCTGGTTCTGTCTTCAGGAGCACCTATTTTCACTCTCTCTCCCCGCCCCCATCTATTCTTTGCATTTTTCTACTTAACAATGCTCTTCACAAAGTTTCTTTTCATAAACGACAAGCATGGGTAGTTTTTTCTCTTAATTTCTCTATTTTCCAAAACAACTTGGCTAGCACATATCTTTAGATTCTCTTTTTCAAGACTCTATGCTACATTTATCTCTAGACTTGCATAAAATCCATGGCATTACCTCTGCCCCAGGTGTAAAAGTAAATGGTCTCTGTCATTTATCTCTTCAAAGAATATTTCCACTAAAAAATGTGGATTTGTATTTATAAAACATAAATTAGACATGTGAAACAACCAGGCACTTAGCAAAATAAGACTGTCCTTAAAGGCAGATACCATTCTACACAGTCATATTATTCAGAAATGTTCTCTCTCATTGCACGCCTCTCTCTTCCCTCTGTTAATTTTTTCTTATTTTGCCACGTATAAGTTTTTTAATTCAGTGAAATTCCATCTATTTTTGCTTTTGTTATCCAGACCACAGTCAGGAACTTTTTCCTTATTTTCTTCTAGTGGGTTTATGGTTATAGATCAACATTTGAGTCTTTGATCCATTTGAGTTGATTTTTTATGTGGTAAGAGATCCAGTTTGTGGTGAGAGATCTGATTTCATTTTCTACATGTCACCATCCAGTCTTCCTGATACTACTTACTGAAGAGACTCTTTTCCCCATGCGTGTTCTTGGTACCTGTGCCAAAAATCAGCTGTATATACATATGCGGAATTTACTTTGGGGTTCTTGACTCTGTTCCATTTGTCTGTTTTTTGAACCATTTATTTAATAACAGGTTAATATCCAAAATGTATAATGAACCCAAAGAGTTCAATAGCAAGAAAACAAATAACCTAATTGAAACATGGATAAAGGACCTAAAAAGTCATTTCTAAAAGGAAGACGTGCAAATGTCAAACAGGTATATTAAAAAGTTGAATATCACTAATCATCACGTTAGTGATATTCAAATTAGTGAGATATCACCTTACCTCCATTAGAATGATAATTACCAAAAAGGCAAAAGTAACACATTGTGGTAAGGACATAGAGGAAAGGTACCTTTTACTCTTATTTGTGGGAATGTAAATTGGTATTGGTATAGTTATTATGGAAACCACTATGGAGATTCTTCAAAAAAATTTAAAAAAAAAAAACTGCTAAATGATCCAGTAATTCCCCTTCTGGTTATATACTCAAAGCAAATAAAATCAGCTTTCCCATAAAGTTATCTGCACTTCCCTGTTCTTTGCAGAATTATTCACAATAGTCAAGATACAGTAGCAGCCTAAATGTCTATCAGCACATGAATGGATAAAGAAAATGTGGTGTATGTACATAATAGAACACTATGCAATCTTAATAAGGAGGGGAATTCTGTCATTGTGACTACATGGATGAACCTGGAAGCTATTATCCTAAGTAAAATAAATCATGCACAGAAGGATAAATACTGCATGATCTCATTTGTGGGATCTCAAAAAGCAGAACTCACAGAAACAGAAAGTAGAATAGTGACTTTCAGAGGCTGTGGGGATGGGGGAATGTATTGTCAAGGGATATAAAATTTCTGTTACATAGGAAGAATAAATCCAAGATATCTGCTGTGAAACATGGTAACTATAGATATAACAATGTGCTGAATGCTTGAAAATTGCTGAGTTTATTTTAAATATTTTCTCCACAAAAAACAGGATGAACATGTGAGAAAACAAATATATTAATTAGCTTGATTTAGCCATTACAAAATGTATATAAATACCAATGCATCATTGTATGTGCTATCAAGATATACAATTGTCTTTGTCAATTAAAAAGTAAAAAACAAAAATAAAATGAAATCCTGTTATAAACATAACTTTGATATGATTATAAGAAAAGGTGATCATTCATGAGCATAAATAGAAAGTGGGATAGGAAATACTCTTTTCATGGTCGATTGTGTCCCATCTTTGAAGGGACAGAAAGCAACTTTCTTAAAAACCATGATCTGGATCTGGTGTTTGGGGGAAAGTCTATTTGATTGATCCATATGAAATTGACATTTTTGTGAGTCCTAAAAATGAAAAATTCATATGGTTGTATCTAAACACCAGTGCACAAGAAAAGGGGATTCAGGTGTACAAAAACTCATTACCTCAGAACTAATTAGCATTAAAAGTCAAAGGCATTTGTAATTAACCTGAGGATGACCACTTGATGTATTAAAAAAATATATGTAATTAAGCAGGGAATATATTTATTGTTGTTCTTTAGATAATATAAGGTTAACTCTCCTATAATGAAATGGAAAATCTTATCAACATAGATGAATTGAATTTTTTCTCTGAGTGATGTATCTAAGATTTAAAGGTTGTCCGAAATTTTCCAGAGGCTGTCTACCCACCACTAAACTTAAAATATTTTTAAAAGAATGTGAATTCTAATGTTACATAATTTTATCATTTGAACATCATTTTATTCCAAATGGACAATGGGATAATTGTAAATGAATTAGTAATAATAATAAAATGACACAAATAACATTTGGCATATATTAAGTTCTTACTATATGTTCATGTACTATTTTAAGGATTTTGTTGTATATGATTGGTATTAATATCTATAACAACAATAAGCAAACATGTAACAATATAATAATTCAATAATCTGTAAGAGTTCATTTTCATTGCAATTTGTGACCGAAATTTATAATTTTGAGATCTAATCTCCAGGAAATTAAACATCCAAAATTAAACTAAAGTATGAATATTGACTAGGCTGAAAAACAACCTCAAATGTCCCCTAAAGAAAATAAGAAATTAACTTTAAAAATCAAAATGTGGTGTTTGACTAGTATCCTTTTATTTGAAACATATAAAACAGAAATAAATATGCTGGTCAAAATTTTATATACTTAATGTGCAAAGAAAATACCCAAATGTATGTATTTGCTGCATGTGCTATTTTTTTCTGCAAAAGAACAAAAGGTTTCTGAGACTTAGGAAAGTGAAGAGTTCTGCAGTGATTTTAGCAATTCTTGTGAGTTGTCATATTCATCTTGGTCTAGAAAGCTAAATTGTTTGGTATAACCTTTTGATTCATTTTCCTTTTTCTAGTTACTAGTTTTTCACGATTATTTACAAAATCACACTTTCATTCTGACTATGGGATCTCTGACAGCTTTAGTTCTGTAGGACTACATTCTATATGTGTTAATATTGACTCAAGAAGCTCTTGACAGTCTCTTATTGATATTCTGTCGTATCTAAACTTCATTGATATTTAAAATAAAGATAAAAATCCTCATCTAGTTCCTTAAATTCCTTTTAGAGTGTGCAGCATGCATTTTTGTAATGTTTCATGCCTTAGGCTACTTATCATTGGAAAGTGTTATATTTTATATGATCCTTTTGACCCCCAGTGAACTTGAAACTACCTTAGAGGAACAGCTGGGTGTATTTCCTTAAGTAAACACACATTGTTCTTCAAATTGCTAGTATCTGTCTTCTTAATAGGCTCTAGAGGCAATGGAAATTTTGACTTTGAAGTCACCTCTGCTGCATTCATGTAGATAAGTCTGTTTCACAACTTTATTTCCTCATACTTGTGCAACATCTTTAAACCCAAGTTTGTTTTTAAATGTATAGCACAGTCATAACCTATCCTCTTCCTGTACTATCAGAAAATATTTTTACAAATGTAATATTTTTA
This sequence comes from Marmota monax, assembly GCF_021218885.2. NCBI lineage: Eukaryota > Metazoa > Chordata > Mammalia > Rodentia > Sciuridae > Marmota > Marmota monax. Next base: position 262,835 of record NW_026693552.1, read on the forward strand.
TATTTTATTTTATGTAATCATCAAATATAATAATATAAAGTATCAAAAATAAGATATCTCTAACTGTATACAAACTACATGAAATATTTAATTCTATCTAATTTATAATCTCAATAATAGAGACTGGCTCATAAATGAAATAAACAAAAAATTTAGAAAATGTTTATTTTTAATTGGGGTCTGAGGGAATGTTCATTTACTTTGCCACATCCCTGGATTTGCTTAGGTGACAAGGGGGAAATGGTTACTTGAATTTTAAAAGTGGTCAGAATATTTTTTTTGTGTGGCGCTGAATTTGTCCTCACAGAATTATTTATACAGAACTAGTCTTTTTCTAATAATCATTTATAAAATATATAATCCATTCAAATATGATAAATGGGTAGAGTCTCCCAAAGAAGCTGTACCCATGATATTCCTTGGAGGTTCCTAGAATTGGTTTATTTATTCATTGTCTAGACAGAAATATTTTGCAGATTATTCAACATCCCAGTTTTCTAGACCCCTGGCTAGTGTTGAAAAGATTGTACTTGAGTGGACATGAAAATGTATTTGATCTTGAAAGAAAAATTATTTAATATTCTAGCTTAAAATATTCTTGGATATTTAGGAAAGAAGTTAATAAGTAAGTAGGAGAACAAGGTATAAGAAATTAGGGCATGAAATCACTATATGTTTGTCATATAGATTCTCTTTCAGGCCTATGAAAATGGGTCTCTGGAATTCAGAATCGTGTTAGGTTAACCATTAGCTCATTTCTGTGCCTCCTTCAGGAACCAGCTTAGACAATCACTACCTACCAGTAAGCTTTGCTAAGTACTCCATGGCTGGTAAAGTTATCTTTTGCATTCAGTAACTATGATATAGTTTGTTGATGAGAAACATCTTTTGCTTTTTTTAATATTTGGTTTTAGGTGGATATAATACTTTTATTTTATTTTTATGTGGTGCTGAGGATCGAACCCAGTGCTTCACACGTGCTAGGCGAGCACGCTACCGGTTGTGCCACAACCCCAGCCCTCTTTTGCTTTTTTATACTCTATTTTAGTCAGCTTTGTGCCAGTGTGACCAAAAGACCTGACAAGAGCAGCACAAAGGTGGAAAAGTTTATTTTAGCTAGTGGTTGCAGAGGTTCAGTTCATCGTCAGCTGACTCCATAGCTCTGGGACTGAGAACATCATGGTAAAAGAGTATGGCAGAGGGGCTGGAGATGTGGCTCAGTGGTAAAAGCACTTGCCTAGCAGTGGGAGGCCCTGAGTTCAATCCCCAGCATCACCAAATACAGGAAAAAAAGAGAAGAGAAGAAATAGCAAAGCAGAGAGAAGCAGCTCCGGATGTGGCCATCAAGATGCAGAGAGAGAGCTCTGCTCACCAGGGACAAAAAACCCTCTTTCTCAAGGCACACCCTACCTGTGTATGGTTATAACCTAGTTAATTCATGTCAATGTAACAATCCACTGATTAGGTTAAAGCTCTGGCAATCCTCTAAGGATCCTTGTATTTTCTTGCATTGTCCCACTTTGGGGGGACATCACATACCTAAATCACATAACATACTCACAAGTGTCCATAGATGATATTCATCTGGAAAAGCCTTTAGTTCTCAGCTTTTGAAGTTATTTTGTATATTGACAGCCTTAGTTTCCTCATTTCATGAGAATTGTTCAAAAGAATCTAAAAATACTTACATTGTGCCCTGCATAAGTTAGCAGTATTTACCCCAAAGTAAGGCACACTTTGGAAGGGCTATGAAATGCATATGGTGGCTTTCTCCAAGGATCAGTTGTTGCCCTAATCATTAAGCAGCTATACTAGTTTCTGGTTAATTTAAAGCTTCCAGATTCTAGTATCATTGTGTTTGAAGAAGTGGAGGCTGGGAACATTTTTAGAATTAAAACTTGCTTCCCTATATTCTGTTTTCTCCTCTTACCCAGGGTTGCCTCTGCTGAAGTTTTATTTTTCCCTAAATCAATTTTGCATCAGTTAAAGGAACAAATTGTTTATTTCTCCACAGATTTGTAGCTATTAATCTCAGCAGTAACTCAATGATTGATTTTTTTCAGACCTCAACATCTGAAAGACTTAGATTAAAAGGAATAATTTGAGTCATGTCCACGATGTACTACCTGAACTATGAAAGTTAAGACTTGATGTCATACACAGTAAATCTTTTTGTCATTAATTGTTTGTGTCACTTTTGAATTGGGGGATATAATTAGAATGGTAATGTAAAGTAATTGTACTTCCTGCTTTCTGACTCTATTATTTCACTGTCTTTTCCATATTCTTGCTTCTCAGTAGTGGTATCAACTAGAAATTCTTAAATTATGACTCAACATGACCCCATTTCTAAAGCATTAAAAGTTATCATAGGTGAAAGCTGTCTCAAGAGTTTCAAATACATGGATATACAATCTATGTCAATAATGAATACCGAGCATTAAGTTGACCTGAATGGTTGGAGCCCAACCATTTTTCTCAATATTGGCAAATTTCTGACATAATAGCTTAGAATGTAAGAGTTGAAAAAGGCTATTACCATAATGTAGAGACTCTGAAATGATTTCCAGGTAACTACATTTTTTTTTTTCTTTTCTAAGTATAATTGAGATTTCCAAGAATTTTTACTGAAGAGTAATTTTACTTTCTGAATTTGGTAGTTTAAAAAAAGATACAATTGTTAGAGAAGCTATAAGTAATTCAATAAAGGATTGAAGGCAAAATACCGTGTACTTGATAAATTATGTAAAGCTTCTTATCTGAGTTGGTTCCAGCACCAAGCTCAAGTTATAAGACCATAAGACTGAGTTCTCTGTGATTCTGGTAGTGTACTTTTATGCTCTTCCTGACAACCATTGAGATGCCAAGACGTCCTGTACACCTCAATACAACATTAGATGACAGATGAAAGACAGGCCAGAGTCAGTATACAGCCATCACAGATGCAATGAGTGAATACATTACAATTGAAAATATAGATACAAAATAGAAGCCTACAAACATACATATACATACAAATATATAGTGACACTCACACACATCTATCTATAAAACTTTTCTATACAAAAAGGGGCAGACCTATGATTGAATGACAATTATTTGTTTTCATTTTAATGTTTAAAGGCAGCAGAATTAAACCAGATTAACTTTCTGTTTAATCAAGTGACAAATTCACACGTTTGTAATTTCACAGGACACAAAATATCTACAAAAAGGTTTGATTCAGAGGGAGAATAAGTGTTTTTGGCAGTTTCTTAAAATAGGCAAAGGTTAAACCTAAACTCTTAATGTTTGGCAACTTAATGACTATTCTAAATTCATAATTTTAAATATTTATGCAATCTTTTAGTAATAATGTAATTAAAAGGTTTCATATCTGAAGTTTAACTATTTTACCATCATTAATTCTCCTCTTATGACTACTAAGCGTAATAATGCCCTGCCCAAAGCATCCGTAGAATAATGTTTGTTAAAGATATTTAGTCAGTTGTCTATGTTAGAGGAAAAATGTCTGAGACTCTTGACCTACAATTCCAATTTCTAACAAACTTTAAAAAGTACCATCTTTGACATTTATTTAGAATTTATCTCCTTGATCTCTTTTGGCTCAGAGTCACAAGCTTTGATTGAGAACTTCTAAAGCAACTTGTTTTGACCTCTTTCCATTACTTGCCAAATTATTATAAACCAAGCCAAAAAAATTCCTATGTATTTTATCAATGTAATAGCCAAAATTCTCCATTATCCCATTAGATAATATTTCATCATTTCCCCCACATGGTGGACATTAACATTTTATTGGCAACTCCCTCATTTTCCTGAAGTTTGCGCTTGGAAGTTTACCAGATAATCATCAAATCAATAATACTTAATTAAATTCTAAGTATAGGTGCTCTATATATTTCACAATGCTTAATTAATCTCCCCCAATTGAATAGTTAAATGCTATTTTCATAATGGAAATAGTATTATGAACTCTAAAAATATTTTATGTTGTAGGCAGTTATTAATTATGAAGCAAAGTTTTATTCATTTTTCTCCCTTGGTGTGCAATCACCCTACTTACTGTTTATCATGGCCTAAATTTTATGGCAGGTAAACTGGTTATATATGCTTTAATTGCATATAATTAGTGAATATTCTATAATTTTTCTACTGTGTAAGATCTGCCTGAACTAATACTATTTTTAATTATCTCAGTACCCATTTTATTCAAGTGTGCTATATAAAAAATGAGACATTTATCTTCCATGAAGTGTTTTAAGCACAGACTGTTTCTTTCTAGATATAACATGATTCCCAAGGTCATTAAATAATACATGAAGACACATTGTCAAGACAGTAAACCAACCAAGAATGGATAGAGTCCACACTTATTTCTTTTCACTTTACTGTAAAAATTTGATTTGTGAAAATTAATTATTAGTAAGCTATTAATTAATTGGTAGTTAATTGTTTTGAACACTGAATCCAATCAATCTAGGCAGTTGACCAGGGAAAAAGGATAGTGTTAAACAAGGACTTTGATAAGATTGGAATGAAGTACTAAAATAGATTAATTAGTTTGAGTCATGCTTTAATAAAAGTGGTGCTGTGTACTTTCATAGATAATATATCTGTTCACACATAGAATGATGTTTTGTTGACAAACTTAATTTTCAGTTCTTCTGAAAACAATAATTTTTGCATTCAACGAATTCTAGTTCAGTGTGAACACTGTGTAGTAGATGTCTAAGAGTCCTTTGATTTAGAAATATGAGAGATTATAAAACTGTCAGAAACCAAATATAGGAAACTCATAATAAATGATGCAGATTCCTATATACTCACCTCATAAACATTAGAAATAATGAAAAGCTTAATCTAGCTGATAAATAACCTACATAAACATATTTTATGGATTTTTTTCATGGATGCATATAGGGATAGCAAACACAGTTAATAACATTAAGCAATCTTAGTGTAAAATCGTCAGTTCCTTTTAAATTTAAAATGAGCATTATGAAAACAATTACACTTTACAAGCAACTAGGTTTACATTTTTATCGGATATAAAACGATTAAATATTACTACTTCACAAAAATTTAAAACTACAGCTTTTCTTTGTTATAAAAACAAATGCACATGCATAAAATGGTCTTAAAGCAACTTGTACAGTTGGTCCTTTGTATATGTGGATTCCACATCTGTGAATTCAACCAACTGCAGATCATTTGCTATGTTTGTAGTTGGGCTTATTATGGCTGGGGTTTGAGCATCAGTGCACTATGGTACCTGTGAAAAGTCCAGGAACAATTCACTACAGATTAAGGGACAACCATATATAAAATGAAGAAATTATTAAACAATTTATTTTGAATAACTATATACATAGACAAATCTGCTCATTTTTAGTGTAATTGATTAAGATTATACTTACATAACTTCTTTTTAGTAGCTATGTTCTGTGTAATGTCCTTCTTACAGATAATAGTTGAAAAATTAGAAAAGTGTAATAGAGATATTTGGGTTACTATCTAAAGGTTCACTTGGTGTTGGCAGATTGTAACTTAAGGATAATGTATAAACTAATATGATTTAAATTCTTTCAAATGAGAAATAGAAGAACACTATATCATGTTTAACAATAAAATTTATAAGAGAATTTGGCTTCAATTCATGTTGGAAAACAAACTATACAACATTATATAAAATATAATACCTGTATATTGTGTGTATATATACCCTCATGTGTGTGGGGGGGGGGAGGGTAAAGTCTCCACATTATTACTTCTAATATATGAGTCAATTTTCCAAGAATTTACTGTACTTTCCCTGCTCTTTTTAGTTTTACCAAATCTTTTTTATGGCTCCAGCCCAAGTTATTCTCCACTTTAAAGTAACACAACAATAAATTCACCCATTTATCTGAGAAGCCTTTCTTTGGGGGAACTGCCCTATGCTGGGCCTCATGAGGGTCGTGAACCTATGAGGCTGGTCTCCCTCCTCAGAAGTTCACACAAACACAACATCAGAAAATTAAAAAATGAGAATATGACTGGTACAGTGCTAAAATGTAAAGGACCAGTAGACTGTCAGTAAGTGGAAGTGAGGAAGAACTGAAGGAGACATGTTAATGAATTAATGAGGTGAAGGGTGAGGAGAGGAAAAAGGGACAGTATGCTAATGATGGGGCAGCGGAGGAGAAGAAAAGCAAGATGGCGCAGGAAAAAGAAGTTACAGAAGAGATAAGGGGTGGAGAAGAAGAGACTAATCCTCACGTTCCGCTCCCCAGAAGAAAAATAGGAATGTAAAAAACCTATGGTCTTCTACTACCCTTAAAAGAGACCTAAGTCCTTCAGAAAACTAGATCACAGCTCTACAGGCAGCTATGCCCATCTCCCTTCCTCCACTTTTCCACTAGTTCTTGCACTGGTTTTATTCCTGGGTCTTAAACGCTCTGGGACTTTGTTAGCTGTTCCCTACCCTAAAATATTCTCCACCCCCACTCTCCATCCTTTGCTTCTTTATTTCATATTTCTTGTCCTTTAAACCTCAAGACTTCCCTAGGAGTCGTCCTTGATCCTGGGAATAGAGAAAGTTCCTTTTATGTAGCATTTTACTGGGTTCTCTGCTTTTCCTGCATAACCCTTTCCTCTGTTAGTAAATATTCATATAGAATGTTAAGTGTCTACCTCTCATTAGCCTAGAAAAACCATGAGGAAGTTCCACAAATTTTTCATTGTTTATGTGAAAAGCCAGCACCCATCATGGAATAAGTGTTCAACAAATGAATGAATAGTTAATACCCCAGACTGTGGTTCAATTCTCCATTCACTTCATGAATACATGCACCATCTAGGGTGAATTTCTTAAGTTCCATAAGCTTCTCTTTCCCTATGGGTAAAGATAGTCACAATGTAATGAATAAGGACATTCATAAAAGTTCTTAGCATATATAAAGTGCTAAATTTAATTATTGTTCAACTACATAAACATCAGGGTGCCCACAAATAAAGGTAACATTTATTGAAGCAGAAATGCTTTTAGTACAAATTACACAAATACAAAATGTATTTGAGCATTCAGGTAGTACATGAAAAAGAAGTAACATGTATAATTACTTAACAAAATCAACTTTATAACTGTAATATCTAGACTCAGTATTTTTAATACTGTAAAATGTGTTTATTTATTTTTTATTTATTCTTTTTATTTATACATAACAGTAGAATGCATTTTGTCAAATTATACATACATAGAGTATAACTTTTTTTCTAATTAAGATCCTCTTCTTGTGATTGTACATGTTGCAGAGTTATCCTGGTTGTATATTCAAATAAGGATAGGAAATTTATGTCTGATTAATTCTACTGTCCTACCTATTCTATTACCTCCTCCCTTTCCTTCGTTACCCTTTGTTTAATCCAATGAACTCCTATTCTTCCCTTACCCATCCTCCCTGTTGTGGGTTAGCATCCACATATAAGAGACAACATTTGGCCTAGTATGATATTCTCCACTTCCATCCATTTACTAGAAAACACCAAAATGCCATTCTTCTTTATGGCCGAATAATATTCCATTGTGTGTATATACCACGTTTTTTAAATCTATTCACTTGGTGAAGGACACCTAGGTTGTTCCCGTAGCTTGGCTATTGTGAGTTGAGGTGTTATAAACATTGATGTGGCTGCATCACTATAGTATGCTGATTTTAAGTCCTTTGGGTATAGACCAAGGAGTGGGATAACTGTGTCTAATGGTTTTTCCATCCCAAGTTTTCTAAGGCATCTCCATACTGCTTTCCAGAGGGGTTGCACCAATTTGCAGTCCCACCAACTTTTGGTAGCATATGAAAGTATCTTTCTCCCCACATTGTCGCCAACATTTATTGTTACTTGTATTCTTGATAATTGCCATTCTTTTTTTTTACTGTATTTATTTTTTATTTTTTTTTTAATTTTTTATTGTTGGTTGTTCAAAACATTGCATAGTTCTCGATATATCATATTTCACACTTTGATTCAAGTGGGTTATGAACTCCCATTTTTACCCCATATACAGATTGCAGAATCACATCAGTTACACGTCCATTGATTTACATATTGCCATACTAGTGTCTGTTGTATTCTGCTGCCTTTCCTATCCTCTACTATCCTCCCTCCCCTCCCCTCCCGTCTTCTCTCTCTACCCCCTCTACTGTCATTCATTTCTCCCCCTTGTATTATTTTTCCCTTTCCCCTCACTTCCTCTTGTATGTAATTTTGTATAACCCTGAGGGTCTCCTTCCATTTTCATGCATTTTCCCTTCTCTCTCCCTTTCCCTCCCACCTCTCATCCCTGTTTAATGTTAATCTTCTTCTCATGCTCTTCGTCCCTACTCTGTTCTTAGTTACTCTCCTTATCATGTGATTCTTGTCTTTAAGTCTATAAATGTGGTGAATTATGTTTATTGATTTCTGTATGTTGAACCAACCTTGCTTCCCTGTAGTGAACTGCATTTGATCATGATACACTATCTTTTTCATATATTTTTGTATGCATTTTGCCATTGTTTTATTGAGAATTTTTGCATCAATGTTTGTCAGGGATATTGGTCTGAAGTTTCTTTCCTTGATGTAGACACAGTTTTGAAAGTTCTCTTGAGTCTAGAGCCAGGTAATTAATTCAGATATTAGACCAATAAAAATGGAAAATTCTGACCCATTATACAATGAAATTACCTTTTAGGTGTGCTAATGCTTAGTTCTATCAAGTAAACAGAAATTGTGAAAAATGCTTAAATGAAACACTATGATTCAAAAAGCAGTTACAAGGTAATAGGCCTGCTATTACACTAGACTTCAGCCCCATTGTATGTCACCAGTATCTGTCACTTACTTCAGACAACTAGGATATACTTTATCATCCACATGCCACACTAAAAATTTACTCATGTTGTTAAGAAATTAAAGTAACTGAACTATAAGATTCTTTTCTGTTTTTACAGTCCATGATTTTATCCCAGATCTTTCTACCTCATCAAGTAAAGTTGGTGAGCACAATGCTTATAAGAGGACAAAAAATGAAAAAATAAAGAGTGCTACTATTGATATGAAGAACAGAAGGTGAACTAAGTTCTAAATAAGGATATGAGAAAATAACAACAATGCATTTATAAGAGTTCAAATTTAGCTTTAGCTTTACAGTGCTTATCATGGAGTCAAGTGAACCAAAGCTTATATTATTGCCTTTCACTTTTCTCATCTGTTTATTACTAATAATAACAAGATATTTCAATGAGAAAATACTTGTAAAACCCTTAACACTGTGCATGGGACACAGTGAGCACTTGACAAATGGTCTCAGCAATGTTACTCCATGAAACACCTGGTCTGTCACCATCAGCCAAGTTCAGAGATGGTGGTAGTGCATGTTTTAGACAGCTTTCACATCACTGTGACCAAAATATCAATCAGGAACAACTTAGAAGAAGAAAAGTCTATTGGGGACTTCGTGTGTCAGAGGTCTCAGTCCATAAATGCTCAACTCTTTTGCTCTGGGCCCAAGGTGATATAGCACATTGTTGGGGAAGGGTCCAGTGGAAGAAAGCTGCTCAGATCATGGTGGGTCAGGAATCAAAGCAAAAGAGAGAAAGAAAGGGTCCAAAGGAAGAATAACTCTTCCAGACTGTGCCTGCTCCCAGTGACCCAGCTTCTCCAACCATGCCCTACCTGCCCAGAGCTACCACCCAGAGTGTCCATTCAGAATAGGATGGACTAATTAGGATTCAGTTCTCATAATCTAATCATTTTACCTCTGAACATTTCTGCATTAACAGGAACTATTGAAGGATAACTCATATTCAAACCATAACATTCCTCCCCTGGCCCCTAAAGCTCATGTCCATCTCATAATGAAAAATTCATTTAGTCCATCTCTGTGAGCCCCCAAAACTTAGAAGTTCCAGCACTGCCCAAAAGTCCTAATTTAAGTCAAAAGTCTTCTCTAAGATTCAAGGCCAACTCTTGACTGGGAGCTCCTATAAAAATCAAAACTATGTTACATATATTCAATATACAGTAGAATGGAATAAACATCTCATTACAAAAGTTAGGAATAAGGGCACAGAAAGAAGGGACGAGGCCAAATCTCAGCTGGAAAAACAGGTTACCTAACTTCTCACTCAGAAACTAGGACACAGGGCTGGGAGAGGTGTTCACCAAAGGACTTGGGCAGCCCCACCCCATTGGTCTTGTAAAGCACATGGGCCCTCTTTTAGCCTAGCTCTGTTTGCAGCCAGCAACTTTTCTTAGCAAGAAGTTGATGTTACTGGCATCACTTAATTTCTGGGATCTCCATTCCAACTTCAGCTTTAGTTTTGTAGCTTCATACATTGCCCTCAAAGGAGGAATCCTTAGGGATTCCAACCCTGCTACATTTTGTCTGGCCTCCCTGGCCTTCCTCTGAAGTCTTAGTAGAAACCTCCATAGCCCCTTAATTTCACTATGGATTCCTGAAGAACCAGCACCACATGGGTGACACCAATCTCAGCTGCCAGCTCAGGCAATACCTGGGCCCCCTGGGATCTTGGCTGCTATGGACTCTGAATGCTTGCATGGCTCAGCTTGGTGAAACGACTTCTTAGCATCCAATCCCCTGGACAAGCAGGAAATTCCTATGATCTCTTTTCAGAGGAATTTTCCCTTCTGTACCTTGGAATCTCTAGTAGAAGGGGTCTTGCAAATTCTTGTGATGCATTTCAGGCCTCTTTCCTAATGTCTGTCTACAAAGTACTTTGCCTATCTTTAGGGGCTGTAATCTTTGTAACAAACACATCTTCCTTTTCCCAATTTTACATACTTTTCTGGCCAAACTGCAAGTTTTTAACATCTTTTAACTCTGCTTTCTGTTCCAAATTTTCACGGTAAACCTGGATAAAGCTGCCAGCACCATCCATGACACTGACTAAATGTTGTACTGCCCTGCAATTTCTTCTGTCAGATGAATTAGTCCTCACACAAATTCTCAGGACATGGGCAAAATGTAGTTAATTTCTTTGCCAGAATAAAACAGGAGTAGCCTCTAGTTCAATTCCCAAAAGAATTTTAATTGCCTTCTGAATCTTTATGAGCAGAAATCACATTCCTAATGACATTCTGTTCTTCACAACGCCCATGAGAATTTCCCATTAGGTTCTACTTACAACATTCTAAAACTTTTTCAACTTGTCAGTCTGAATGTCTCGAAATTTCTCCTGCAAACCAGCTCCAAACTCTTCTAAATCACCCGGTCAAGTTAGTCAGAGCAATGACCTCTCTTCTCAGTACCAATTTACATTTTGGTCGGTTTTTTGCATCACTGTGACCAAAATGCCCAACAAGAACAACTTAAAAGAGGAAGTTTATTTGGGGCTCAAGGTTTCAGAGGTCTCAATTCACAAATGGCCAACTCCATTGCTCAGGGCCCAATGTGAGGCAGCACATCATGGGGGCCCAGCAAAGGAAAGCTGCTCAGCTCACAGGAGGTTCAGGAAGGAGAGAGAGAGAGAGAGAGAGAGAGAGAGAGAGAGAGAGAGAGAGAGAGAAACAGACTCCAAATGAAGAACAAACCTTCCAGGACACGAACATGACTTCACTGGCCTACCTCATCCAGCCATGCCCCACCTGCCTTCAGTTACCATCCAGTCGGTTCATTCAAACTTAGGATGGACTGATCAGGTTACAGCTCTCATAGAGATTATTCATCTCTGAATGTTCCTACATTAAGGAACTCTGGGGGATTACCTCATAACAGTGCATAAGATGTCACCAATTTCTGGATTAAACTTTCAAAAGAACCTAACAAAAATGTTTTAAAAAAGAATATTTTTTATTGTTGCAAAATGGATGTGAATCTGTCCTTTGCTACGTATTTCTTTATGAAAATGTGTACATCCTTTTTACAAGGAGATATTGTCACTAAATATTCTTTTATTCTTTGTGTATAAACTGCATGATTTATGCATATAGACTGTAAACCTAAAAATTCTGCAATCAGTTTGTATCAGCAAGTGGGCAGCGAGCTTTATCTCTGCTTACACTTGAATAAATTTCATTGATTTTTTTATTCCCATTGTGCACATCAACCCTTAATTTAAATCTTTGACAAACTAATTTACTAAATGGAATAGATTTTTAGAAAAGTAACTGCCTTTACTCATCTTTTGAAAAAAATTATTATTGTCTAAAACAAAAATTTTCATTATTGTTTCTGTGTTTATTATGTTTATCTTAAGAGAATATTTATACCACAAGATGAATTGCTTTTCATCTTTAAGGCATATATTTCTAAAGTCTTTCATTAGTATTTCTTTATTCTTTATTCTTATCCTTTCATAATACACAAGAGTTATATTTTTGTCCTGGGGATGTAAATATTCATCTACTAGAGCAAACTGGTATATGTTCATCAAAATAGAATTTTAGATTAAAAAGAATTTTTAAAATAATTCAATTAATCAATTCAATTATTTGGTAATATTCTGTTTTTCACAGTAAAGATGTGGTTATTATACTTATAAGCATGGTATGGTCTGAGTCTATATCTTGACTGTTCTAACTGAAAATGACATTATTTCCAAATGGAAAAATATGCATGTGATACTGATTAAAACACTGAAGATAGAGATAAATGTGAAAATACTGGTAGAGAAGTATTATGGGTAATGTTATTCTGATAAGCTGCACCAATATACTCAGGAGCAAAACTGGTTAAAATGACAATAATTAAATCCATTTCAAATTTCAAACATAGGTTTGGAGAAGACTGATGTAAACACACTGTTATAAATTATGGTTCACAAAATTACAGTATAAATAATCATATTTTCCTGCAAGTTCTATGTTTTATTGGGCACCAGTGGTCAGAAAAAAGTTTCACTTGGACTTCTAATTACACTTTAGAAACTTCTAGACATTTTTCTGTACCATGAGGAATGTTCCCAAGGAGTATCCTAAATGCTAGCAACTTGTATAACGAGTTCCTGAAATTTATTCTTGCAATTCTGTTCCAAGTTCTTGCAGAACAGTATCTACCACATAGAATTCATGAAATAAAAATTAATAAAGGACAAAAGGAGAAAGATCTCATCCAACATATGAAATGATATCTTTGATCAAAAAAGCAACTTAAAGAAAAAGAGTTTAAATTCTTATATTTCATTATAGTCTGAAAATTCTATTATATTTTGCTCCTGAAATCAGAGAACAAACTTTAGCACTGTTATCAGTCATGCCTGAAAATTCCCCATGGGCCACCTGCCAGCTAAGCCTCAATCAAGATCATGTATTCAGTCCCAATGCCTTGACTTCCAATTTGGTTTTAAATGAATGTTCTATTTGCTTTGTTAGGCTGATCCCCTAACCTGAAACCGAACTCACCTGATCATAACACTGTCTGTCCACCCTTTATACTAGGATTCTCACGCAATGAGGTTCTTGTCAACCATTAATCAAGATTTGGGTTGAATTTGAACCAACCTTCCTAGAAGAACAATCCTAGTATCCAAATATGAATAAGAAGCATTCTCCTTTCCTTTTAGCATCCAAACCAAGAGATATTAGAGAGAGAGAAAGATTCTGAGATCTCATTCTAGTGGTCTCCTTGAATACTGCGGTTATGATTTCTGACCATGCTCCATAGAGACAAGCCTTACTATTAGTACCAAAATACCACAAAGTCTAACACGTGTGAATATGACACATAACTTACTAAAATATTCTTCCATAACTGAAATAATCCAACACAGATAATAACAATACTTTCCTAATAATAATATGTTATTATCTGTGTTGGATTAGAAATGTGAGAGAGGGGGAAGACAGATATGAGACCAGTTAATTTTAATACCATAGGAAATAGATTACAATAATGAACAAAAGATTACAACTACATTAATATCTTATCAATGCAGTAAACATATCCATACACTGGGAGAGTTAACACTGTTTCCAAAGATACCTGAATTCTACTCCAGCATGAAAAGTACATATTAAGCATCTCTATGACCAGTTCTGAGCTAGGTAGGTATTTTATAACATCAGCAAAATGATTGCATCTATTAAGATAAGAAGACAGCATAAAATCTCATCCTTACTTCTAGTAAGTATAATTTGGGGGACTATTAGTGACAAGTAAAAAAAAAAAAGACAGAATTCAGCCCAGTGGAAATTTCAGTGGTAACAGTATGTTGAAAATGGTGGCATGAGAGAGAAGAAATGTGAAATAGTCATATATGTTATTAGGTAAATGTTTCAATTTCCATTAAACCAAAGTTCCTCTATTTAAAATACTTAAAAGATCTTTTCTCAAGTGAACTTGTTGCTTTTGAATTTTATGTTCAAAAAATTTGTTATGTTGCTTTTGAATTTTTTAATTCACAAGTGAACGTGTTACTTTTGAATTTTATGTATTCTAGGAAACACTCAGCCAGTTTTACTATATTCCAATGTCCACAGATGCTTGCTCTGTCTAGTTAAACTTTTACCAGAAGCTTAAAACAATCATTGTCGTTGTTGTCTACTTCACAACAGATATAGTTTTCTTCACCAACCCCTAGTATAATTGTATCTTTGAAAAAAAAAAACATGTTTGTGTTTTCTTTTCTTGAATCCTACTCAACTCTTTACAAGTTTTTATAAAATAATATTTATGTAATACTACATATAGAGAGTGTTCACTCAGGAACAATAGTAGGTAATTTACATTTTCAGATGAGGAAACTGTCTCAAAGAGGTAAAAAGTTCAAGAACTAATAGTGAGTAAACAAGACATAAAATTTCTGTTAGGTTCCAAAACCCATGGTGTACACAAATCATCATACTTGTAGTCAGAAACATTTTTAAAACTCTGAATCACTTAAAAACTATTAGTTTTTATCATTAGTGGTTATACTTCTTGTTGCAGTAAATTTAAAGGTAAATGCTTAATTTAATTGACTCGTAGAGTATGTGAACAAATGTTAATATTCTATTGATCTTTATACAACATTGCTCAGTATTACCCTATGTACTATTAATAGCCAAACTCTTAAGGGAAATGTTATAGAAAACTTGTTTTTTTCCAACCTGAATATATATAACAAGTTATTTCAAAATTTTCTACATTAGTGAAATTGCATATCAAATAAAGATTATGCCCACCTGAAATCTGCATGTATAATTAAACGTTCATATCTATTTTATCAAAATCTATCATGGTTTTATTTAAAAATATATTGATTGCTTATTCCATTTACCATAGACTGAATTTTTGCCTTTCCCCCTTACAAAGAAAGTTAATATGCTGAAACCTAATCCACAGCATGGTGGTATTTAGAGTCAGAGCCTTTGAAAAGTAAGAGTTTGTGAGGGTGAAATGCTTATAAATGGAATTGTCCCCTTAATAAAGGGTCTCCGGAGAGATCCCTGGACTCTTCCATCATGTAAAGACAAGTAAAAAGATGGCCATCTCTAAACTAAAACCCAGACCCTTGTTTGACACTGAATCTGTTGGCTTCTTGGTCTTGGATTTTGCAGGCTCCAAAACGTCAAAAAATAAATTTGTTTATTTAATAAGTCACTTGTTCTGTGGTATTTTGATGTAGAAACCCAGACATAGACAACATCAGATATGGTACTAGGTACTGATATGTTATCAAATTAGATGCTATTTCTTCCCTTCATGAACTTGTAGCCAAATAAAAGATTTAAATAAATCTTTTTTTTTTATCTTGACATATCATATATTTGATTCAAATGGGACATGAATTCTTATTTTTCCTTGTGTACAGATTGCAGGATAACATTGGTTATACAGCCACGTTTATACATACAGCCATACTAGTGTCTGTTGTATTCTTGATTTAGGTAAATCTTGCTCTTATTGCCATGATAAAAGGATGCAGAGACAGCTATGGGAGCCAGGGGAGCACCATGTAAATCAGGTGGGAAAAGCAGGGAGTGCTGGATAATCACAGATTGAGTTTTTAAAAGTAGGAATTCAAATGAATTGACAAAAACAAACAAACAGCAAATAGAAGAACAAAGGAGTCCTCAAGAGATGTAGTCAAGACTATGCAAGAAACAGGCTATGATTCATTCATACTCCAGATGAAAAAGTTTAAACGCCCTTAAAATCTATCAGAAAGGATTATAGGACTATTTGCAGGGAATGGGGATAGATCTTACAAACACATTTCAAATTTAGATTTGTTAACAATACTCAGATATTTTTATACCTTTTCTTATTTTTTTCTTTTACACTCTTCCTAGATGGGAAATAAGATGGGGAAGCACAAATAATATTGTCCTCATAGTTATATCTTGAATACAGGGCTTTTATATATTGTCACTAATGTGAGCATTAGATAACAATAAAATATTAGCCAGTAGTAAGGGAACATAATTCAGGACACTGTAAACCATAACTCTGAATATCTCAACATTTGTATAAAAATGTGACATTCTGAAAATAATGGTAATGATATGATGAATATACTAAGCATCAGGATAGTTCTAATAATTCCTCAGGCCTATGGAGGCCTTAATTAATAAGTGTTTGCAATTTTTGAGAGATTTAAGATTGATTATTTTTTAAGCCAAAAAAATTCAATATTAAATATTTATTTCTAAACTAACCATTCATTATGAAGCTTTTCAAGACAGGGAATGACCATGAAATAGGAATTATTTTGATAATATGAGTATATATAATGAATGAATATGATATTGAAATTGCAAAAATATAAAACAAAATAATGAAAATTTAATTGATCCCATGATTAAGATGTACTGGAAGGAAGGAAGGAAGGAAGGAAGGGGAGACAAAGAATGAGAATGGAAGGAAGAAGAGGATTTTTTTAATCCATTTAAGAGTTAGTTTGTGTCTGGCTTCCTTCTTAGTTCCCACTGGAAATTAAGTTCATTTCAATGATTATATTTGCCTGAAAATATTTGAGTCTAATGCTATAGCTTTCTTTGTAGGTTAAAAACCAATTATCAAAGGCTATTGTTGGTTCATAAATAATTATCAAAAACTTCATACTATATTTTCACTGGGAAGAGAAAAAAACAATCGATCAGAAGTTAGTTGTTAATTAAGTTGAAGAGCTTATAGTTAAGTTAAAATAAGCTAGAAAGATCAAGTTGCATAGAAACAGGTGAAATTAAATACTATAAATAAATTACTAGATTAAATATCAAGGAAATGAAGAACATAAGTATGGAGAGGCACAATTTAAAATATTTCAAAAAGAAATGTTTCCACTCACATCTTCTAAAAATAACAAAATTATGAATACAACAATTAGCCTTTTACTTAGAGGACAGATTTAAGTGCTTCATTGGAAGGAAGCAAATGCATTATTTTTAGAATAATAAAAGATAAATTTTGAGCAATGTGGCTGAAAATTGCTAGTTGATTATGGTTTACTAAAAACCTTTAAACTTTGATGGAAGATGGTTTAAACTAACCAAGATGCTTTGATAAAAAGAGTAAAATAATATTTAAAAAGGGTTGTAACAACCATATTTAAGGTAAATAAAGAGTAGGAAATTCAAATATTAGCCCAAGCATATATGTTTGATGGTATTGTTTAACAGTGGTGACTTTAGCAACAGGAAAGAATCTTATCATGAAGGATTGGTTCCAAGAAAAAGAGCGGGAATAAATAGAGCAGAAGAACAAAGCCTATGAATAAAAGTCTAATGGAGTGAGGACTAGCAACAGCTGTGCTCATACTTACCAGGAGCAGTTGGAAAAGGTGTCTTTGGGGAAGGAAGACAACCGGCTTAGTTTTCTACATTAAACCTCAGGTATTCATAATGTCTCTCTGCAAATAGAAAGAAGACTGAAAAAACTGTGTGAATAATAGAAGGATCAAGATTTATCCACTGGGAGATAATATCAAAACTTAGGGGAAGTCAGTTGCTACCTGCATGATCAAATGCTTTAGAGAGAAGACAAAAGATTAAGTGTTGAAGGTTATTGTTGAAGGTCAGGGGGAAGAAAGAGGGAACAAAAGAGGTAGAATAAAAGCAACCAGTGAAAAAGAAGAGATTTTTTTCTGCAGAGTACAATTTATCTAAAAAAAAAAAAAAAAAAAAAAAAAGCAAGGCAGTAATTTAAAGGAAACTTTTAAAATTCTATTGTGGGAAGAACCCTTAACATGAGATCTACTCTCTGAAATTTTTAAGTGTACAACACAGTATTATTAACTATAGGCACAAAGTTGTACAAAACATCTCTGAAACTTAATAATGTTGCATAACTAAAAGTCTAAACCCAGAAACTTTTATATGGCTACAAAACTTGCACAATAATCACAGGGGTGAAAAATGAATCACAGCGTGGAACTATGTAAGGTCTTCTGTTGAGAAGCTTGTGTATTATTCTTGGCATAAGCTTTTAGTAATTGAAATTTATCAAAATCTGGCTGAGTGATGAAAAGCTCCTAAGGAATGCATAGCTAACAGAAGGGTTATACTCTTAATGCAACTGCAACACCAGATTTGGATTACTATTGCAATTACACACGGTTTGAATTAGATTTTTCTGCTGCTTGATCAAAATACCTGACAGGAAACGTTTATTTGGGGACTCATGATTTCAGAGATCTCAGTCCATAGATGTCCAGCTTCATTTCCGGAGAGGCCTGAAGTGTGACAGAACACTATGTCAGAAGAGTGTGGGAGAGGAAAGCTCTTGGAGACATGGCACCATGGAAGCAGAGAGAGAGCTCTACTCACTAAGGACAAAATATAAACCCTAAATGCATACCCCCAATGATCTACCACCTCCAGCCACTCCCTCCCTGTCTACAGTTACCACCTAGATAATCCCTAATGCACTGATTAGGTTAAGGATCTCGTAATCCAATCATTTCATCTCTTTCTTGCACTGTCTCACACATGAGCTTTTGGGGAACACACATATCTAAGCCATAACATGCACTATTATATATTATAAACTCTGAAGTCTAAAGAGACTTCCAAGAAAAAAAATGAAGAAAGAAGAAAGAAAGAAGGAGAACAGAAGGAAGAAGATTTTTTTTATTAACTCCATTTAAAGAAGTTAGTTTATCAAGTCCTGGTACCCAAAATAGACTTGAGGGGATAATTAAAGGGATCAGATTATGTATAATTTTAGTACCATACTCTGGATGAGACTGAGAAAAGGCCTTGAAAAGAAAGAACATCATGCTGTAACTAGTCACTAGCTGACAGAAGACAATGTCACTTTGAAAAGGAACAATTTGTTCCAGAGTCTACAACCCTACCCACAGTCATTCATTGTCATAGAAGGAAATATTTAGTTTAACACAATTTAATCTCTGTAATCTTTTATATTGCAGATTCTTTTTAAAGTTAGCTGATTAAAAAGTTGAGTCAATATCATGCAAGATTAGAAATTAGACAGGTTTATTATTTCCAGGAAGATATATATTGACATATGTATTGGAGGAATATATCAGTGGAACATTAAATGCTTTCATGGACAGTTGGTTAGATTTTTGTATATAAAAGTAAAATTTCTGCAAACAAAAGAAATCAGCAGCTGGATAAAATAGTGCTTTAAAAAGTTTTTGAGACTTTTCAAACTATTATTAAATTTTAGTTTTTCTGGATAAAATTCCCTAACAAGTAGTAACAATTACAAGTGTGTGATTAGTGAACAATAAATGAAAAAAAACAATATAAATGTCAGTATAGTCATCGAAGTGAATTGGATCAAAAACATTTAAAAAAATGTTAACCTGAACAAGATAAATATGAGAAAACAAAAAAGAAGAGCAATATATCCTCATAATTGATTACCTCCTTTTCCAAGTTCTTTCAGTTTTCTGCCTCGGTCACATGCGTCTTAACTATGGCCCTAGGGAGGAGGAAAGAACTAGCAAAAATTGCAAGAGGAGATACCAACCCTTACAGGTCAATGATTTTGATGTGCACAAAGAATTGAAAGCAAGGAAATTCAGGTATAATAGAACATGCCCCAAGGGAAAATAAGATTTTTCCTGGGATAATGCATTACACTGGTCTTGGTGAAATGTTGCAGAGAATCAGGCTGTCCTTCAGCGGCCCGATTAGGCCATCCATCAGACTGACTTGTGCACATACAGTTTAAATCAGGGAAGAATGGATAGTTGTCCTAAATTCTTTGTGCTTCTAAGAGGAACAATAATTGAAAGCAGAAGTTAATGCTACTTATTGACCATATGAGATCATTCCCTAACATTAAGGTTGGCATTATTCTATTTATCAGTCCTTTTCTGGTGCCTGATAGAGTTATTTCTCTTCTGCTGATTTCTGGCAATCTCAAGAAAATAAATTATAGTCACAGTATCTACTAGTTTTAAAAATGTATTCAATTATTTTTGTAATACTTCTGATAGCTGTAACACTTGCTAACTTCAGACAGACTGACTATGGGATTAATGTAATCATTTCTATAGAAGTATTTCAAAGCTTTTAAATGACAGCTTGGTGAGGCCAGATAGTGATTCTCTGACAAAGGATAAAGCTAAATGGAGAATTTTTTTACTACCCCCCCCCACCAAGTTCTTTCCTCTCCTTTAAAGGTCATTTTGTTTTTGAGTTATACTCCTCACTCCTTCATTTGAGACAATTTTTTTCACTGCAAAGGAGTATCAGAAAATAAAAGATACAACTAATGATTAAATGTCATTTAGCATTCTCGCTGACACCTGAATATGTCTCTTATGGAGACATTGTATATTTGTGATCAGTATTTGACGACATAGTGATCTAAGAAAAGGTGCCCCACATTTCAGTCATCAATTTTATTTATACTTGGAAAGTTACTGAATAGGTCAACTTAGTCTGAAGAAGAAAATCTGAGGAGTAATAAAGTAGTTTAAGCCTATGGAGACAACCAAGGCAACCAGAACATTAGGTCACATTCCATCCTGTGTGTCACAGCAAAAAAAGAGCATGACAGAATCTCAGAAAATTAACATGCACTTTTTAAGTCAACATCAGGAGAGAATTGGGGAAAAGAATGTTCTCAGCTTTAAAAAGAAAATCTGACACATGGTACTAATGGATGGACCTTAAAGCCATTGTGCTAAGTGAAAGAAATCAGCCACAAAAGGAGAGATATTGAATGGCCCCACTTACATAAAGTATCCATAGCAGTCACATTCACAGAGAGAAAGTAGACGAGGGGATGGCAGGAGTAGGGGAGGGAGAGGAAGGCAACTTGTTGTTTAATGGTACAGAGAGGTGAAAACTAAAGGATAATCGCAAGACAATGTGAACATACTTAATGCCACCAAACTGTACACTTAAAGATGATTAAACTGGTCACATTTGTGTCATGCATATTTACTTCAATATTATGTCAAAAAAAGCAAATGGGGATAGGATAGATGGAATGGGAAAATTGCAAGGTAGATAGAATAAGAAAGCACATCTTTTCTTAGCTACTGCTCACTCTGTAATACTTCCATTGATCAGAGGTGCAAAAAAAATTGTACCTTCTTTGTGTATTTTTTTTAACCACTATCCAGTTTTCTCCATGAGGCCTTATTTTAATCAGCTTTTTCACGCTGTGACCCAAAGGACTGACAAGAACAGTTAGAGGAGGAAAGGTTTATTTGGGGGCTGATGGTTTTAGAGGTCTTAGTCCACAGATGGGTGGTTCCATTGCACTGGGCCTGACATGACAGGGCATCATAGCAGAATGAGGAAAGCAAATCAGACAATAACTACCAGGAAGCAGAGAGCGCACCCTCACCAGGGACAAAATATAAACCCCAAAGGCAGGCGCCCAGTGACCCACTTCCTCTAGCCATACCCTACCTGCCTACAGTTCATTCCTATGGGGAACTGATGTGCTGATCATATTTAAACTCTCATTACACACTCCTTTCACCTCTAATTTCTCTTGCTCACACATAAGCTTTTGGGAGACATCTCACATATGAACCCTAACAGACCTCCACTTGGTAGCATATTTTTACTTTCTTGAGGCATCTCAAGAAATGTCCTTCTAGAATCCCAAACAGAAACTAGACTACTTTGTTCTTTCTCTCAATCCATTTCTTGGATCTAAGATGTACATATCACACTACCTATCCTTTGCTTCTCCCCATTGTCCTTCACAAGATTTCCACTCCTGCAATTTTTGGCTTGGACTTCTCTCACATATTATTCCTCTTCCAGAGGCAAGTAGACACATGATTCTGCCAGATTTGTGGAGGCAGTAGCGCCTCCAGCCTATGAAAGAACTACCATTAAATCTGCAGGTTATCTCTTGACATTCACCAGGAGTAAAGGAACGGAGAAAATCCTCTTATCTCTTAATAAAGCCTGGCTTTCGTGATTATTTTCTAGCTTCAACCTCAAAAATACTACTGTGAGTATCAAAATTTAAAAGTTGACTCTTCTTGTCCTTACATTCCTGCAATAACAATTTGAATCATCTCCATAGGTGACAACTTCTTCTCATAGGATGAGGAAGTTACTCAAAAGAAAATGTCCATATTTTAAACGAATATTCATTTCATTACATGTATTATGAACTTCCTCCTTTGGTGTTGGCATAAGTATCACTTTATATCAGAAAAATACGAATATTTGAAAAACATAAAACTCTGACATTTTAAAGATGCTTTGAGAACATTAAGAAAAATCTTGCCATTCTCAAATTCTCAGATTCAAGGCAGGCAATTTTGCTAAGAATTTTCTACTCTGAAAAGGGCACAGCAGTTTCTTCATTGAATCAAAACTCAAGTACAGTATTTGCTGAAGAGAAAATAAAAAGGATCAGTCATAACCCATAAAGAGAAGTTCTATGGTCTTTTTTAATTTATTGAACTATATTACCAAACTCAATTCTTGAAAGCCATATTTCTCATAGCTTGCAAGTAGCAAAACTAAATTTTATTTTTCCCTGATAAGAAATTATAAAAATTACCTATTATTCCCCTAAGATACCAAGAAACTAGCTCTATGTAAGAAGTTGAAACACTATAGAAATATCTATTTATTGAGATTCAGTATATCTGAATCTCAAATACTCAACAATACTGATATTTTAAAATTTACTTAATAACCAAATACTAGTCTACCATTAAGATACTTAATGTCTAACACAAATTTTGTATGCACATAAGATTAACCACAGTTTTATTTAAGTTACTGTTCAAGTTATTAAAGGTGCACATTCCAATCTTAATTTTCTTTATGGACTTAGATTCACCTCTCATGCTTTTAAAATCAATTTATACATTTGGTAATTAAATTGAAATGAGAGTAATTGTACATGTCCTTTGATTAATGTTCAAATTAATTCTATTTTAAGAGGTTGAACTCCCATATATAGTTAATTTCATTTTCAAGGAGTTAATTATATTGTCTGAAACATTTATGACACTAAATATATAACTTTAGTACTTCTTGTTCTTTAAAAATATTAAATACCTGAAAGATCAGACCTAAAAATCTTGCATGCAAAGCCTTCCTAAGAACTTCAGAACTTTTTGTAAATATTGCTATAATTATTATTTTAGATAAATAAATAACAAATTAAACAGATTATAAGAAATATTTAAAAGTAGAAAAGAAAGTAACTATGGCTTGACTTAATTTATCTCTGTACTTATTTTTTTAATTTTTCTAGGACTTCAAGACACTTAGGCAAGTGGATGAATAGGTTTACTATTATAGACAGACTCTAAGACCATGCTATAAACAGATATTTATTTCTTTTTTCTTTTCTTTTTTTTTTTTTTTTTTGATACCAGGAATTGAACTCAGAGGCACTTGACCACTGAATCACATTACCAGCCCCTTTTTTATATTTTATTTAGATACAGGGTCTCGCTGAGTTGCTTAGTGCCTCAATAAATTGCTGAGGCTGGTTTTGAACTCCAGATACTCCTGCCTCAGTCTCCCAAACTGCTGGGATTACAGGCACATGTCACAGCATCTGGCTAGACACGTTTCTTAATCACATATTTGAACCCAAAGAAAAATCTTGAGCCCTAATATTCTTTCCAATTCTAACCCAGGTACAGGTAAGCACCCTGAACTTTCTTAGAGTTGATTTCTATCTGCTGGGTCAAAAATAGAAACCAAATCCATGCATTTAGTCAGGAAATAGTTTTACAAGTTGGTAAATCATTTTTCCTTCTTGTCAAATGTTATCTTAATCTCTTGAAAATATTTTTAGCTGATTGGGTAGGAAGGTAGAATTCTGCAATCCTGTTTAGGTTGCTGGCAAATTCCAGTACCACTTCAATGAATTCATCATATTAGTTTTTCTTCTGACTCTTGGTCATGATTCAGAAGAGAACTTTTTACACAAACATGTTTGCAGGTAGGAACAGTAGGCATGAAGTGGAATGATAAAAACCAGTTAGCCAATTGTCAGATAAGATGTGTAGTTTCTGGCATCATAATATTGGGAAATATTGATGCAAGATGGCTAATATTGGGAGGAATAGCTCAGATGAAGAAGATCAAATTCTAGTCTGGCTCTTGTATTTCATCTTTGGTAAGTCTCTCAAAGACAAAATAGTACACTATAATTTCACCCCATTTTCCTGAATCTGAAATTCTGTGGGTAAGCCACATGTTGTCTGGAAACTCTTTGAAAGAAGTAGCTTGTATAGCAAAAGATGAAGCTAACAGTAATGTGCTGTGTTCTCATGTTATCACTTCAAACATATTGACTTTGCATCTTGACTTCAAAGTTAATAATTAAACCTCTCCCCAGAATTGTGAAATCTTAAGCTGTTGAATGCTAATATTTAAAAATAAGAATTATGTAACCATAGTCAAGTTTTCACAAATATTGTCAATAACACATTACTATTTAACCTTATGATTGCATTTTGGCATAGATTTTGATCCAGTGAAAAATATCCATCAGCAAACATTTTCCCCAGTCTTCTCTTTTATCTCCTTTCTACTTACCTTGGCAATCCTCAATTGCCCTAACATCTGTTTGTCTGCAATTAACTTGATCATTTTTGGTTTTGCCACTTTCTGAAAAGAGGATTTTCTGTAATGTCCTAGCACTGTTCCAAGAATTGAATTGCACACTAAGTTCATCTCCCCAAGGTCAAATAACTATTAAGTCAGGCAATAATATACAAACCAAATGTTCAAAGAAATGCAGATTAAAATCTAGACATAAGAATTATTTGATGGCAGATAAGAGAGTTGTAAAAGAAATAAATATTATTACATTTTTTAGTGATTCTTATCCCACAAATGATCATTGTTTTATCCACATGATTTTAGGGATGTCTTAAACTGATCTCTCTCCCTCATATATTTGGTTAGACCATGTTTTTTACAATCTTCTGATCCCATCAATTTGCCTTAAATATAATTCTGAATATATTACTCTCGTTTTATGTCTTGTATTTATTTCACAAATCTTTGGCAAGCACCTATTATGTGCTGATAATCAGTTCTGCACTGCCTCATAGTGTAAGTCACCAATAAATGTAATATGCTATGTACAAGGAAAGAAGAAAACACAAACAACATGGTCAAATGGCAAAGGATTCAGGGGGGAAAAATCTTCCCATGAAGCAATAGCTAAAGTAAGTTTTGAACTAGCCAGGGCAAACTAGTCAGGAATTAGTTTTACAAGTTGGTAAATCATTTGTCCTTCTTGTCAAATGTTACCTTAATCTCTTTAAACTATTTTTAGCTGATTGGGTAGGAAGGTGGAATTCTGCAATCCTGTTTCGGTTGCTGGCAAATTCCAGTACCACTTCAGTGAATTCATTATATTACTTTTTCTTCTGACTCTTGGTCATGAGCACAAATTAGACAGAGAAAGGACATAGCATCTTGGTGGATCAGCAATACAATAAATGTCCTGTTATCCAACATGATCAGGACTAGATGTCAGTTCAACAGAGAATAATTTTTAAAATGTCTCATTGGCATGCTAGTTAGATACAGATTGGGCAACTACAAGAAAATGCAATGATTTTCATGAGAGGAGTTGCCTTCACACATTGTAGCCTGAACACAAACTATGTAGGAACAGTGCATAGACTTGTGGGGACCAGGCACTTTCCATCTTGCTTTGTGGTGCCCTCCTCCTCATAGTGGACGACAGCCAAGCAGCCATTCCAACCAGTAGGGGAGTGGGGTGTGACCCACCTGTTCTCAATCAAGCTCCTCTTTTCCTCTGCACTTAATTTTCTGGTAAGAGGAAGAGAGAAGACAAAGATTCCAGACTTCTTATATCCCTTCCCTTAGGAAACACATCAGTGTTTCACTGGATATATCACTATGTTTTTTAGCCTAGTTCATATGATAAGTGTGAACAGTGGTCTCAACAGGCTTTCCTCACAAGAGGGTGACACTATGTCTTTGGTCTGATACCCATTTAGTGGAATCATTCCAAATATTCTGAGGTGTGCACCTTTTTGTCTCCAAATTGGGGTGACTTCAGGCACACCCATAACTAAAAATCAGAATTATCCTTCATGGATAATTCACACTTATGAGTGTAGACCCAGGAACAATAAGTCTTCTGAATGTCTCTGTCATTATCAATTTAAAGAAATGAGTTCTTCTCTTCTCTGCTTGACTATTTTATCTGACCCTCTCCGCAGTTTCTTTTCTCCTCTCTGGGTAACACCAGATAAGCTGGCATGATGGAGTAGATATCCAATGGTGGAGCTGAATGCCATCCTGCCTTGGATATTGAAATCCTCATTCTTTATGAGTGATTTTCTTGGGTAACCTGTGCTTAACTTCGGAGACGTGTGCCAGTTCAGTACCATTCACTCCTTTCTCAAGGTGGAGATGAAAGGATAGAGGGTGGTTCACAGCTACCATACATTCGCAAAAGACGACTACTTCCCAATAAATCCTCTCCTAAAACATGGGGACAGAGAAGTGAGAAACAAAGAGAATCTATAAATGGCACCACACAGTAGATGTGAAAGTGTATGGACCTAGTAATAATAACAACAACAACAACAACAAAATAGCTAGTTATTGAGTAATGGTTACATGCTGGTTTCCCTTCCAAGTGTTCTATGCATGTTAATTAATTTAATTGTTTCTCAAAGTGCTATGAGATAGTGCACTGTCTTACTTATGTGGTTAAGTAGCTTGCCCAAGCTTATTGCCTACTAAGTAGTGGAGCTAGAATTTGATCTCAGGTAGTCTGGCTCCTGAGCTCGTGCTGAGACCAGCCATGGATAATACAGTGTGCCATGGAATGCTGAAGTGCAACTATCAAGATGACATAGGGAGGGGGCAGATGTGAAATGTGAAACAGGGCAAAACAGCACAGTATGATATAAAGTTACCACAGAGGGACTCAGTCAGAAAAACATAGTTGGTGCTACCAGTCAGATGCAAAAGCAGTTGTGTTTCCTCCGAAACCAACTAGCAACTCTTTGTGTAGAGATGATATGAAACTCATTGTTGACTCAATACCAGTCTTTTCTGTCAGAATTATGTAAATGAATGATAAGCTGTCTAAAGGAGTACCTTCTCAAGGAAGAAAGAACACTGATGCATAATGGGTACTTTAAATCTCAATATTTCCTTTCATTTATATTTACTATATGACTCTGTCCACATATCTAACAAATACTGTAAACATAAATAAAGTGCACTTCAATTTAGTCTTGTGAGTCAGGGGGAATGCTGAAACATTTTCTATATAAAATTAGCAACGTGATGTTTTCACTGATTTAATAGATTTTGCACAACATAGTCAAAGAAGTGAATATGTGTGTGTGTTGTATCCAGATAAACAATGTCTATTTAGGAGAACGAAAATTGTCTGCCAATCTTATGCTATATACTAACATGAAACCACATATATAAGTATCGATATAAAAAGGTTAATAGAATATTGTAGCCACAGTAGAAATCCATGTAGATTCTAATTTTGTAGTATTGTGACTAAATTTGTAATCCATTTAATTTAATTATTCTTTGTTGCAAATGTGTGGGGCTTGACAGCTATTATTAAAAAGATAAAATATGACGTACTGCAAACAAATTTACAAAAAAACTTGTACTGAGTGTTCTTGACATTTGACAATGCCATTAAGCTAAAAGTATTGAAGATAGAATTTTAAATCAAGTGAAGCTGTACTTGAGCTGGGATATCCCAAAAAGATTTACAGAAAGTGTGTTCAAATTTATTACCATGAACAAATTGAGGCAACCTAAATTGTTCTGAATTTTTAAGATTAGTAATATGTCCACAAAGGATAGGGATGTGCCTTGTCTGAACCAATATAGTTTTTACTACCTCTATGATATCTCCCTCTTTCTCCCCCAGAAAACAACGGGAATATTTGAAATACAGAGTAATAAAATGTTTCAGACACATTTTCAAAATAACACATTTACTTTCTAAATAAACAATATGGCAAATAAGAAATGTATTTATTGATAGAAGGTCATCAAAATGAAGAGAAAGAGACTGGAATCAGCAGAGGAAATGACCAAGACAACATCAACACAAGAGCAGCCTGGGGTGGGATTCCATTTCTTTTCTCACAAATACACGTTAAAACATTCTAATGACAGTTAAATCCTAGGCACAAATCGTACCTACAGCTGAAAAAAAAAATGTTTGCCTTACTAGCTTTGAATTGTCACCTTTCTAAGAATAAATATTGATGACTGAATTCCATTTTATGTACATATTTTCAGAAGCCACTAGGAACACATGCCTATCTTCCAACAATCAAGCTGCTAACATAATGGTTTACATAGCAAATCCTGTTGATCCCAGAGCCCCATTTTGAAGGGAGAAATTATTCATAACTAGTTATATTCATATTTTAATATTCACATTGCTGATGACTCTTCTCTGTCATGATCCATTATCTAAACTTCATATGTGAAGCAGAGGCATCATAAAGGATACATTTTAAAAGCCTGTCCTATTTTTTCATTAACAGAACTAATTGATTTGTAGATGAGCACAATTTCCTTACAGGATGAAAAAGTATTTTGATTACTCTATGAATAAAACAATCACTGTTCTCTTTTTATAAAGCTACAAAAAAGATTTTTCTTACTAATTTCTCATTTGAGTTAGAAACGATGAATGTGGATAGGACCATTCTTATTTGAAATTCCTGGTGTTGTGTCTTATCCCTTTCTTAATTAAGCACTGATAATGTATGTGTTGACACACTAACAAGGAGAATTTGAATTAAGAAGCAAAAGTAGAGAAGAAGAGAAGTAGAATTTCATAGCCCTTGCCATGTAGAAATACGTTTCTTTAATGTGAATAAAATTTAGAAATATTTTTGATAATTGTTGTATATTGAACCATCTTCTATTAATTAAGTTCAGGAAAGAAGTGATGCCAAATATCACCACAGCAGTAGATGCTGTTCAAATAAATTTACATCATTTTTTTATCCACTGGATTTTTCTTACAAGTTAGTTTCAGTCTGATTTCACAGGGTAAATAGTAATAGGGACTGATTTATATTAAAGTACAACTTTCCCTACTACAATATTTAGGAACAGAAATTTCACTCAGATTCTTGGGTATAAAAAGTCCCCAAGGTGCAGTCTGTGTTCTCCTTTACATTCGAACAGGAAGGAGATGATTTATATACTAGTCAATATTTCAGTTGGATTTGGGGAATTATATTTTAGCTATGCAGGAGGAATAGATTTGATGAACTAACACTTCCATTTAAAAGAACTTGTGAGAAGTGAATATGTGATCTGAATTTTAATAGCGCACACAAGAAGGGTGGGGAAAGAACCAGGCTACTGCTACTGCCATGAAGTATAGTGTGGTTAGTGCATATATTTAGTTAGTAAAGACCAATTATAGTCATGAAGGGGAAAAGATGCTTTATTTCAATAATCACATTGAGCCTGAAATTTAACATAAAAGCATTATGGAGTGAATGATTATTTTCTCTTTTTAATGGATACGCATGTTAGTCTAGAGGTCATTAAACTTTATAAATTAAAGTCTGGAGAATATTCCTATACCACAAAGTAGAAAACCCACAAGTTAATGTGTTTCAGGCATGCTTTGTTCCATTAAGTGTAGACTTCAAGGGAAAAGGAAAATATAAGAGAAGAAAGAACAGAGGGAGAAATTAGAGGTTAATTGCCTTTGTTGATCTCACAGTAGCTTTGACAGATCTGATCCATTAAAGTGTGGGTAAATGGATGAATGTATTCTTAGTAAGACTGTGTGTTTTCAGAAATTTTATTCTTGACATTGAAGTTTTAATTCCATTTATAATCTGAATAAACTCTGACTAAATTATATTTATAGAAATTTCAGCTTTTATATGTGTGCATTGTTATGCTAAAATATTCAAAATTTCCTCATAACTTTCCAATGGAAT
This sequence comes from Marmota monax, assembly GCF_021218885.2. NCBI lineage: Eukaryota > Metazoa > Chordata > Mammalia > Rodentia > Sciuridae > Marmota > Marmota monax. The sequence continues at coordinate 293,173 of NW_026693552.1, forward strand.
ATGCACATTCACGTCAGAGTTTATTTGGAGGTAAGGAGTAAGAGTCACCTAATTAGCACTTTTTCTTTTTCTTGCCATGTTATCTCTTTTACTAAATAAAAAGCTTAGAGTATTTCTATTAGTTATCTACCACCGCATAACAAGCTATCCTGAGTGTCATAGGCCAACAAAATGAATGTTTATTGGTTCACCAGTTCTGTAGGTCAGAAATCTGAGAGTACTTGACCCAAGTGGTTCGGGTTTAGCATTTCTCTCAAGGCTGCTATCAAGTTGTGTGTTGGGGCTCTAATCATATAAAGATTTTATCTTGCAAAGAATATTCTCCCAGGTCCATCCATGAGGTTGCTGGCAGGCCTTGGTTCTTCATCTTGTGGCTTCTTCACCAGGAGGCTGAGGACAAACATTCCTCAGATGGAATGAAAACCCAGGGTAGGCAGAAGCACACAATCATTTTAGGATGTGTCCTCCCATTTCTGACACACTCTGTTCATTAGAAGAGAGTCACTAAATCTAGCCTGCACTTCAGCAGCAGTAAATTAAGTTCTACTTCTTATGTCAGTTTTCTATTGATTCTGTAACAAATTACCCTAACATTAATGGCTTAAAACGTACGAATTTAATCTTACAGTTCTGCAGGTCAGAGTCCAACACAGGTCTCACTGGGCAAAAATAAAGGGATCCACAGGACCATATTCCTCTGGAGGCTATAAGGGAGAATTTGTTTTCTTGTCTTTCTAGTTTCTGGAGGCTTCCAGCATTCCTCAACTGCTGACCTCTTTCTCCCATAGACAGACAAGAGTGTAGGATGGGTCCTTTCCTCAATATGTCATTTTGACCTTTCCTTCTCCCTTCCTCTTCCAAATACAAGGACCCTTGTGATTTCATTTGAGCCTCTTCCAGATGACCCAGGACAGATAAACCAAGACAATGCTTCTATTCAAAAGTCAATTTAGGGGGCTGGGGTTGTGGTTCAGTGGTAGAGCTCTTACCTAGCATGTGTGAGGCACTGGGTTCGATTCTCAGCACCGGATATAAATAAATAAGTAAATAAAATAAAGATTCATCAACAACTAATAAAAATATATTTTTAAAGTCAGTTTAAGGTTGGACATACAGCTCAGTTGGTAGAGTACTTGCCTCAAATGCACAAGGCCCTAGGTTTAATCCCCAGAATTAAAAAAAAAAAAGTCAGTTTAATTTCCTTTTGCTATCACAGGTACAAGGAATTAGAATGTTCAAGTCTTCAGAGGACTATTCATCTACCTACCACAGGTATCAAATAATTTGTGAATTTTTATCCTATTATTTATTTATTCATTTGGTACTGGGGAGTGAACCCCAGAGGTGCTTTACCACTGAGATATATCCCCTGCACTTTTTATTTTTTTAATTTTAAGTCAGGGTCTCTTTAACTCACTAAATTGCTGAGGCTGCCCACTAACTTGCAATCCTCCTGCCTCTGCCTCCTGATTCGCTAGGATTACAGCTGTGTGTCACTATGCCCATCTTGGACATACATTATAATCCACCACAGTAGTCAGTCACTATCAAATATGGTCAGAGCTACATATTTGCAGATTGCACATTTGTAGATTCAAGAATTGTGGACTTGAAAAAAAAAGTCAAAAAAACAAAACAAAACAAAAAAAAGAAAAAACAAGTTTCAAAAGCCAAACCTCGATTTGCCACATGCTGAGCCCCTGCACTGAACCCACACAAATGAACTGATGTGTAGTCATGCCCTGCCGTAGACTCTCATCATTTCATGGTTCCTCAGTCTTTCTTCAGCACTCCTTTGAGTGGCCATTGTCTTTGGAATTAGGCCTATCACCGTTGCATCTGTTTTGAATATGTACAGGCTGCTTTTCCTTGTCACTGCTTCCCAAACAATGCAGGACAACAAGTATTCACACAGCACTTACATTGTAGCAGGTGTTATAAGTAACCTAGAGATAGATAATGTACAGTCCACAGGAGGATTCCATAGCTTATATGCAAATACTGTATCATTTTCTATGAGGAACTGGAGCATCCAAACTTTTGTATCTGAGTAGTATTGGAACCAATCTCCTGTGGATTGAGGGATGTTGTGTATAAAATCAAGAACTTTTTAAAACACTCATCATTTTGAATAACTGTTGCATATCAATAAATCTACTCATTTGGTATGGTAATTGACCTAGATTATATTCATATAACTTTCTATTTGTAGATGTAGTTCCAGGTGATGCCTTTTTGTATCTATAATGGTTAAAAAATAGAGAAAGTATAGAAGAGATAGTTTACTTATTTCTTGTAGTCACACCCCTCAATTCCGAGTGGATACTGAAGAATGACTGTTACATCCTTAGAACCTACATCCTACCCAAATACACACACTCTTGGTCCTGTACCTTCAGAATTTTCACCAAAAGCTAAAAACCAGTAACTCAGCAAACTTTCTGCACTAGTCATTGAATTTTCAGTGGAGATAAACATCCCTGTTTTCCTCTTTCTTAGACATATGTAGTTGCAAATAGCAACAAGATAAAATTTCTACCTTAAAGTAGGAAGAAGAAAATAATTGGATGTACTTTAAGGAACATACCTCTGACGTCAGATAGAATCCCATTTAAATCTGGGTTCTGTTAGAGTACTAGCCCTGTGGACTTATGTAAGTTATTCTTCTCTCTTGAGGTAAGCTTTATCTACCTGTAAAGTGGAGGTAACAATACTGATATTGTATCAGTACTGTGTAGATGTTTATCTTCAGGAACTAATTAGCTCCTTAATCTTTTCTGTTGTGTGTGTGTGTAATGGCTATTATTAACTTTACATGCCTGTAACTAACTTTACATGTCTGTAATCTTTTTCCTGTCACTTCTGTTGATCACTAATAAACACTATTTCTTTAAATTCGTATTCTAAGTACTCCAACAATGGTTTCTACCCCTGAACCCCTGAAATAAGGACCTAACCTAGACACCAAGAACCACTTTAAAGGAATTACACATTGCCCTGCTTTCCCTTCTCATGGGCAATTGCTATCCATAATAATTATGTGAAAATCTTTTTTAAAATAATGATGAACTATTTTATTTGTAAAAGGCCATAAGCTAATTTATCCATGTACCTCTATATAATAAAATATAACTATTTTATTCTTTAAAAGGCCATAAGCTAATTTATCCATGTACCTCTATATATTTCTTTTAAAATTAAAATCTCTTATTATAACTAGCTATTAAATTAAAACTGTGAAATTGATGGTATTATAAATTTAGTTTAAAAAATCAACATTGCAGATACAATGATGTGATTTTTTTTGCTGTGATAATATGAACATGAATTTTGGTGGAACACAGTATGATGGCAAAAATAATATTCTTAGTAAATTAGGAAACCTATGGAGCAGAAATGTACTTCGACTTGGTTATGGTATACAAATAATTCATAATTGCATCCAACAAACTGAGGTTCTACCAATTTTATAAGCTCAGCTATATCACAGCTTATAAATATTTTATGTGTACACAAAAAATGGAAATATAAAAATTTTAATGATAAAACTGATATTGAATTAAAAAGAAAACATCAGGAGGTTTTTACAGGATCTCTTTTTTTTATTTCATATCATAACCAGAATATGGAAGTGTTTGAGCTTTTGAAATTCTAATTGCTAAATCCTTTAAATTTTTTTTAAGAGAGAGAGAGAGAATTTTTTAATATTTATTTTTTTTTTTTAGTTTTCAGCGGGCAAACATCTTTGTTTGTATGTGGTGCTGAGGATCGAACCCAGGCCGCACGCATGCCAGGCAAGCGTGCTACCACTTGAGCCACATCCCCAGCCCAAATCCTTTAAATTTTGTTAACATTTTGTTAAAGATTATTTGGAAATCTTGAATCAATATTTTCATAAAAAATTCAAATTTTGTTTTTTAAAATGATTTAAAGTAAATCTCATAAATAAAAAGAAAAGCTTATTCTTACAAAAGCTGAGTAGAAATAAACAATGAGAACTCTAAATATATGCGAGATTTAATTTTTAATGCCTATTATCATGACAGAAATATTTTGACTTAGGGGAAAATATTTTACCAGCGCTTTTATTCATAATAAATATTTATCTTCTGTGACAGAGGAATGAAATTGAGAATGTTCATGATTGTGTGGCATCTACATTTACTGAGACATTCAGAAGACTATTCAGACATTTTGACAGGTTTTATCTTATAAAAATATGTCAAAGAAAAGTGCTCTGTGACAGAAGGTAAAAAGACAGTATCTGCAAAAGTATTTGGACTGAACTATTGGCACATTTCAGTGTAAAAATAGAACTGGGAACTTCATTCATTCATTGTTAATTGGCTTTGAGTTTATTTTCCCCCACATTTGTAAGAGGAAATTTTTTCAACTAAAATATATTTACAAAGCAGTCTTTTGTACGTGTCAATAATGTTAAAAATATGTGAGAAATTATATGAAAACTGAAAATAATAGCATAGAACAATTAATTTTACAGAAAAATACAGAACATATGAAACAGGTATTATCAGAGACCTGAATAAAGCACCATAGAAAATTACTCAACTTATATTGTTTTTAATATTCAAATACTCAAAATTAAAATTCATTTTAAATTTGTTTACTCAAAATATATTCATTAGAATAATTTTTAAATCTTTAATTACAACTTTTTTAGAACAGTGATATAATAAACCATTTTTTGATTAACTAACATTTTTGAATAATAGAATTTTAATAATTTTATCTCCCTCCATTTCACTCTAAAATGACCCATGGTAAGGTCACCCTAATTATAACTTTGTTTATGATGTGGTTATGTCTGTCACAGAATTTCAGGTCACATATTTATTAACTCATTGATGAGCTCATTCACTTATTTGACAAACACTTCAGCCACATCTGTGAGCCAACTATACTACATTATTTGAATAAATTTATGAGCAGAACAAAAATCCTTGGCTTCATTTTGGTGGGGAGGCAGGTGTCTAGCAATAAACAAAAGATATGATAAGTAAATAAATTATATCACACAATAGAAGCAAATAATGCTTTGGAAAACAAAAATTTAAGCAGGGGACTGTGATTGTGATGAGTAGTAGATGATATTGCAATATTAAATAGTAATAATGGTAAGTAAATATTAACACCAATTTTAAATAGTAATAGTAAAGTTACCATGTTAAACCTTTGAGCAAAAATTTGAAGGAGTTAAGGAATTTAGCCAGGGATTACCTAGAGGGAGAAGAAGCCAGAGGAGAGGAATCAATTAGAGCAGGGCAAGGACATGTTTGAGAAGCAGTCAGGGGACCAATGCTATTGCAGAGGAAACATGAGGAATGGAGGTGAGTTATGAAGTGGGAAGTCAAAAGAGGAAATGTGGCTGGATAGTGGTTATGGATACAGATGGAACAACAGAAAAATCTCCTAAATGTTTTTGTTTAAGCCCTAGATGGAAGTTTGTTGTTTTTTTGTTTTTGTTTTTGTTTTTGTTTTTTATCTCAGAGAATCCTGTATATCTTTTCTTTGCCTTAACTTGGCTTTGTTATTAAATATTGTGTATCCCAATATCCCATCATTTCTTTCCTTTTTGGGAAGGTTAGTTTTTTGTTTTGTTTTTTGGTATTGGAGATTGAACCAGGGGTGGGCTTAACTGCTGAGCCACATCCCCAATCTTTTATATATATATATATATATACATATATTTAATTTAGAGATAGGGTCTCACTAAGTTGCTTATGGCCTCAACTAAATTTCTGAGGATGGCTTCAAACTGGTGATCCTCCTGCCTCAGCCTCCCCAGCCACTAGAAGAGAAGAATCTTAATTCTTTTGTATTTTTTTGTTTCTTTGTTCTATCAATTTTGCATTCTCAGGCAAAAGAGCTCTTTGGGGTTTGCTTTTTCATGGAATTCCTAAGAGTAGATTTTGATTTAAAGGCTTTCTACTTTATAATTTTCTCATGGAGATGTTATTAAAAAATTTTATCCTTTGTACAAATGAAATTACTATGTATTTAGCAATCTGCCAATAAATTATGTAGACCCTACTATAAGCCAGTGACTTTTTCAAAAAAAATCAGAATCAACCTTCATTTACAGAATTCAAAGTTTGGAGTGAGAATTCCTGAAATTGTAGTTGATACCACTTCTTATTAGTGATGTCAGCTTATGCAAATCACTTATGTTTTCTGAATTTAAACTTCTGTAAATTGGAATCAACAGGGTTAGTGTAAAATTTTTTATTGTGTGTAAAAATTTGATCAACTGCTAAATGATGTACAAATGCCAGCAATGATTACTATCATCAACGATGACATTAAGATAGCATTATTACATTGTAAATCTTTAGAAAGGCATCTTTTCAAATGTCATCCCTAAAAGCTTTATTCTCCTGCTCAGAATTCTTAACATCATCTTTTCAAAACATCTGAAAAATAAAGTCCTTGAATGACAATTGAAGGAAGAGATGTAAACTAAAAGTGTAATGTTCTAGTGTTTCACAAACTTGAAGGTTCATGGCAACCACTGGATGTTCTTTTCAAAGTGCAGGTTCTGACTCACTGAGAGTGGGATGAACCTGGTTGCTGAATTTGTAACCAGCTCCTAGCTAGTACAGATATTAGCTTGTTTTCGGTCACACCACCATGGTTGTGTGCTACCCTCCTCATCATATGTATTTGACTTCCTAACTTTACTTCTGGCATTTAATTATATTTATGAATTAGCACAGTGGTTGGAATGTTATAAACTCTGAATACAATCATCACAAAGAGGACCTAAGAAAATAAAGTCCATATGTACACACACGGAAAAGGAGAAATTAGAATAGGAAATCAACAAGAGGAGCAATACCCACATCTTAAGGTCTTTTTTCACTCATGTAAAAATCTGAGTGTTCACAAAGAAACTGGTAATCCAAACCCTCCGTTGGTTTAATTTTATTTTTCAAGGAATATTTTGTATTCAACTATGAAAATAAACTATAAGATGCAAAATAATTAGTACTGTTAAATCTATACATTTATGATTCACAGATGGCTAATTATTTTCACCATGTAGTTTTAGTCTTAATTATCATAACATTTTTCCACTGTTGATGTTAATAAATCACTAAGTATATTTTTAAAACTGTTAAGCAAAGTACTATACATATTCAGAGTTCTGCTGGTGGACATGTATGTGAATTTTATGTTTGATTTTTTTGGTTTCTGAAAGATGTATCTCTTTATAAAACTTTTGTCATCTTCATTTTTAACCTTTACAGAGATAAAGATGTTTGTGGAATATAGAAAAGACTTCTTTAGAAAACTTATCCAAGATAACAAAATAGATAAACAAAAGAGATAAAATGATCCAAGAATAATTATATAAGTAGAAAAATTTAGAAATTAAATAGTTTTGTAATTATTACCACTTAGTGTTTGCTTTGTAACCTGTGTGAAAATGTGCTTGTGTTTGCAGCTCAATAATTTTAGACTAGACTTGACATTGATTAAACATGTACCCAAGCCCCAGAGTTTTATCAAGTTTCATGCCAGTTAATCTTCAAGGCAAATCAAAGGTATTTTGACAATTAGCTAATAAGAGTCTTGATGGGAAGGGCAAAGTAAAACAAACAAAGAACAGAAACAAGTTTCTGGCTCAATGATAAGAGCTAAGGCTTTTGCAGAATTTGGAAGATGTGGTTCTATGAAATACTTCACATTAGAATTGCTGCCTCAGGAAAAAACCACCTCATACACAAAGAATGGACCCTTAAAGACATTCTCAGCTATAGAGAATGGGGAACCATATCCTCAAAGCATGAAGTCCACTTCTTTATTATGACATATGACATTTTCTATAGTAAGTGGCAGGTATGTCTTTCTCTGTAATATCTGTAGAGCACACAATGCTCATTTTTGTTTACTAAACACTTAGCACAGCACACGGCACATTTTATGTGTTCAACAAAATACAATGACAGTGGATGATCCATGATTTTTTTTCCTTCTTAATATAACCTTTGGGAAAAAATAGATAGTAAATATAAAAGGTGTGTCCATTTTCTTCCACTTTGGTTTCTACTGGGGAAAAAAAATATGTGTGTGTGTGTGTGTGTTTAATCTAAATAAGTCACATACAAGAGTCAGACTTACCAGTTCTTTGGTATGAAGTTCAAGTTTCCACTTTTATTTGCCCTTGCAAACAGAGTCTGGGAGCATGGAGTGTATTCTGGTAACAAATGGGAATCTGGCCAACCAGTGATCTTTGCATTAGCATTCTAATAACCAGAGGCCAACGTGCCATAGTGCTGTGTCAGAACTAATTTATGAAACTAGGTCCAAAGGCTCATTAAAGTGGTCACAATTCAGTGGCTGCCCAGTAAAATTAGACTACAGTTTCATTCTCATAACAGTGAATATTTTAACATACTATTAAGGACATATTTCAAGTGTTAAAACTAGCTTTGATTCTGGGAAGGGAAAAACAACAAGATTAGAAAGCCATTTACTTTTGCAGTATGAAATGGTTTTGCTCTCAGCTTTGGACTCAAAATGATTCAGATTTTAAATATTTTAAATCATAAGGTGGGTTGCACTTGGCATTTTCAAGTTTGGTGCAATTTTTCTTCAGAGTAAACACACTGCTTTGCAGCTCCAGCAAAATACTGGATTATGAAGCTACCTGGGCAGAAAATCTCAGGCAGCTGAGCTGGGAGTCTAAAGTACATTTCCTGTTGGTGCCAGAAAAATCTCCCTATGGCACTCCTTTAACCATGCATCCTGCCCCATGATGCCAAAGCTCCTGATAATTCAGAGTGCATTGTTTTACAAGCTGCTTTCCACAGCCAAAACTGGATATGAGTGGCATAAAAATTTGGAGAAGAGCAATAAGACACAAGAGAAGAAGTTCTAAACTGTGAGTCTAGTGCAGCTTTCATTCTAGCCTGATGCTGACCCTCAGATAGTCATCTCTTTCTGCAGGAGCAGGTAACCCCTCCCCTGTTAGTTTGATGTTGGCACACGGGACAGTGTAGTGAGCTGGGCTAATGATATTAATATGAAAGCCATTTAATTTCTCAGTAGCTCAAATACCTGTGTGCATGAAGTGAGAATAATGATTCTTGCTCTGCTCATTTCACAAGGTTGTTCTGAGGATCTAAACTAATAATAACTGCAAAAACAATTTTTAATGGTATGATACTTATCCTTGGGTAATATGGTTATATCCATTCACTTGTCAAACATAACAGACTGTTTTCTTTATCTCCTGAAGTTTTATTCAATGGAACGGTAATGAATCCTTAAATCTTCTAAATGTGAACAATAAAAGACTCTGAATGACTTTTCCTGACAGTCTATATGCCATGGCTGAATTATTTAGATTTCTATTTAAACCAGGGAGAGAAGAGGGGGAAAAAAAAAACCTTCTAAGAATATTTTCCTTTTAACTAATTCCTTTAGAAGAATATTGCTTTCAATTCCTTTCCACATTTAGAAGAAAGCCTTGATAATTGATGCTCTATCACACTATATGTTAGACATTACTTCCACATCGAGATTTAATGTAGCTAGAAAATGACAGAGGACATCAGGGATCACCAGTGGTATCGAATTAAGTAGTGAGTGTCAGTTTATTACAGCAGTATAAATAATATGTAATTTAAAACATTGCGTTAACCTTTAAAATGAGGATGTTCCAAATTCAATCCTTGGCAAGGAAATAAATGTTAAATATTTTTCTAAATATTTTCAGGGTATCTCATACACCAGTATTCTGGTGGAGCTCTGATGTGCTAGACGTTAACAGGCATGCTGTGCAAAAGTAGCCTATATTCACCTGTATATACAAGAACACTTGAGTAAACATGACTCAACATGTTTCTCTTTTTATCAAGATTTTATCTGTTAATTTATAGTGAAAATATCCATAGCATTTTTACCAAACCATTTTACTTTGATAAATTTGTTTGATGACATTCCTATTAACATCTTCCAAAATACTGTTCAAAAAAAAACACACCACTTTAGGAAATGTGTTGACAGGATGTGTTTGCTTGGATCTGAAAAACACCCACGCAAGAATCTGCCTCTGGCCCACATAAATGCAAGTGACAATGGAATCATTGACCAGTTACTGGATAAACAACACTGCAGGGAGCTGAAGAGCACAAGAAGTTTTGTAAAACTATGAGAACTCTCAAAATTCAAACTCAAAGGCCACAAACACACTGTAGTCAGTGCAATGGAAATGATGTAAAATAAGAGGTGTGAAGGGGGAAAGTGACATATATTTGGGTGTAGAATCAGAAGTATCTTCCCAAATGATAGAATGCTATTGCTGTGGTCTTTAGTAGTTCACTACCAGGGGTTATTCAAATCAATATGTTGACATGTGCTGGTTTTCACTTCTCAGGATGGTACTTTGGAACAATACCTGTCCCTATTTTCCTCATTTAATTTGCTTTGAATCCAAATAGGTTTAGCTCATTGACTTTGTTCAGTTTTACCCTTTATAGTTATTTGTGTCATGGTATGATAGTATTTCTTAGTTTTAACATGAAGAAGAAAAGGGAATTGGCTAAATTTTTTAGTGAGTTAATATATTCTAAATTAACTTACTGTGAAAAGATATGGAAGTAATCCAATAGGATATTTCTCAATTGTTTTAGTCTGAGGCATAATGTAAGTATAATTTTGAAACATATTTTAACTTTTTCTTACATTTTCATGTTAATTTGAAATATTGAAACCAATATTAAAATCAAAACCAAAATCAAAGTAGATTTTGGACTGTTCTACATGAATCTTTCTTTGTAGGTGTTTATAGAGGCTCATAATATTCTAAAATGCAAATTCTCCTCTTCCCTTCATGAGTGTCTCTACTCCTCTCTCCTAGCTACAAGTAGAGCTTAAGTCCTCTTCCTTTTGGTCCCTATAGCTGGAAAGGATCAGGGAGGTCTGCACAGGTGTGCTGGGTAGTGCACTCTAACACAGATAAGTCTCATCAAAAGACTTCTTTAAAATAGTGCTTATCTGAATTTACCAAGGTAAATATTTAAACGTGCACATTTATGTATTTTGCACTACATTGTTGAGCATTATCCCTGGAAGGCTGGTAAGGTTCACCAAGCTGACCTACAAGTATTTTGTATGTATATATTTATTTACTTGTGATGCTGGGGATCAAATCTGGGGCCTTGTGTATACTATGCAAATGCTTATATCACTCAGTCAAATAGGTACTGCTTGGGTACTTCTGCTCCATAACTAGAAACTTAGAATTTCTAGTTAAAAATCACTTACTAAGAATTGTTAAATCTGCATCCCTTCTTGAAGATAATATAAAGAACTCCCAATATTAGTGTTGGGTATCAATCTGTAAATTCAGGAACTCAAGAAATAACCATTCTCCCCACCCTGCTGTGTCTCTGTTTTACTCCCCTGGTCCTGTCTTGTGAATAACTTGCACAGTACCAGGGAAACGAGGATACATAGGCTCAGGAGGTCCTATGCCAATAGCCACAGAGTTCCTGCTAAGGTATCATTGCCCTGTTTGTAAGGTCCTTTGAAGACCAATAGCTATTGCTGCATAAGAAACTGAGAGTTGGCTTTCAACCAAGCTGACTTGTTCTGAAGACACAATTAACTCTTGTATTTACAAAGTTCATTGCAAAGGAAATGCTCTTTATGTTTTTAAGGCTTTATGTCCACCAGATGAACTGAGTTCCCTGCCCTGTGTCCCCCTCTCCCTGGATGACATGCTACTTTTCCTCTCTCCTCTCTATGCAGTGAAACCAGGCTTTGGATAATGGTCAATGTAACAGTGAAAAAATATTAAAATGTGCATATTTAAGTATAAATTTCCATGAATTCAAAGAAAAATTCTGCATTTGAACACTATTCAATATTCAGAAGGGACAAAGAGTTTGCTTATGAATTTTCAATCCCTTTGAAGGGAGGCTAGTGTCTGGAAATGACTGAGTTTACCAGCCTGTCATGAAAGGCTTCCTGTTGTATGAATATGGTGTTAAACTCCTAAGCATATCTTCAGAATAACTGACAGCACATCATGAAAAGAAAGAGCATGCTACAATATTTTTATTGACAGAGTTTCTCAAGCTTTTTTATTTACTTATGAGAATAATTTTACATTTTTCACTTTTTAAGTCATGGGATCTAAGCTACAAATATACAAGTGAATATCATGATATTTTCATAGACAGATACCTTCAACTAGCATTACAGAGTTTTATAAAAACAGAAATCTATATTTGTTTCACCTGATTTTTAAAATTATTTTATTTGTTTTAATTAGTTATAGGTGTCAGTAGAATGCATTTATGCACTTTGATGTATCATACATAGATGAGGTATAATTTCTCATTTTTCTGGTTGTACAGGTTGTAGAATCACATTGGTCATGCAATCACAAATATACATAAAGTAATAATGTCTGTTTGGTTCTACTATCCTTCCTATCCCCCACATTCCCTCCCCTCCCCTTCCTTCACTCCTTTCTGTCTAATCTTAGGTAACTCTGTTCTTCTCTCTTATCCCCCTCCTATTGTGAATTAGCATCATCGCATATTAGAGAAAACATTCGGCCTTTGGTTTTTTGGGATTGGCTTATTTCGCTTACCATGATATTCTCCAACTCCATCCATTTGCCAGCAAATATCATAGTTTCATTCTTCTTTAAAGCTGAGTAATATTCCATTGAATATATATATATATATATATATATATATATATATATATATATATATATCACATTTTTTATCCATTCACTTGTGTTTTTATTCCAAGTATATTACATCTGAAAGACTCAGACACTTGATTTTTCTTGTGCCTTATTCTAAAACATGCAAGAGTCAGTCTTAATGATTAATTCTCAGATCTGTCCTTTACTCAGAACCTAAATTATATCCCCTAAATTATATAGAATTTGAAATTCTAATTGGAGTGTCTAATGATCTTCTCATACTCAATAATCCACCAACCTGTTCTGGTTTCCCACCAGATATCAGCTTCCGATTTTTGCCAAATGCACTCATTCACTAAAACCTACTGCTTCTGCCCATATTAACCAACATAATTTACCATTTTTATTCTCATTTTCTTTTTAAATTCTTATTCATCGCTAAAAAAATATAAAACACTTGAGTAATAAAGAATAATTTTATAATGTAAACCCATATTTCTTCTACCCAACTTAGGAAACAGTACTTTGTCATGCAACTTTAAGGTCCCTTGGATGTCCTCCCAAATCCCACACTCTATTCTTCCTTTTCAGAGGCAATCCTGTACTGAATTCATTGCTCATCTCTGCTTTCTTTTCTTTCTACATAGTGTTTAATTTTGCAATTTCATTTACATAAAAGGGTTCATACTGTCAATGTTTTCCTATGAAATTATTTTTGTTCAGAATTATGTTCCTGCTGTTCATTAATGCATCCGTCATGTTATCTCTGGTTCTAATTCTGTATAATTCAGATGTCTATAAGTGTCATTTTATGCATATACACATTAGGAGTGTGTGTGTCAGTTTGGGGGTTTACTAAGTTTTCTAATATGTTACATTGATCCTCTCTCTCTCTCTCTCACTCTCTGTGTGTGTGTGTGTGTGTGTGTATGCTTTATAGTATTTCTTTTCATAAAAACATCTTAATTTATTTATCACATCTCCTGGAAATTGATGCTGTATTTTTTTTGTTTGTTTTTTTTTATTGGTTGTTCAAAACATTACAAAGCTCTTGATATATCATATTTCATACATTAGATTCAAGTGGGTTATGAACTCCCATTTTTACCCCAAATACAGATTGCAGAATCACATCGATTACACATCCACATTTTTACATAATGCCATATTAGTAACTGCTGTATTCTGCTACCTTTCCTATCCTCTACTATCCCCCCTCCCCTCCCATCTTCTCTCTCTACCCCATCTACTGTAATTCATTTCTCTCCTTGTTTTATTTTTCCCATTCCCCTCACAACCTCTTATATGTAATTTTGTATAACAATGAGGGTCTCCTTCCATTTCCATGCAATTTCCCTTTTCTCTCCCTTTCCCTCCCACCTCATGTCTCTGTTTAATGTTAATCTTTTCCTCCTGCTCTTCCTCCCTGATCTGTTCTTAGTTGCTCTCATTATATCAAAGAAGACATTTGGCATTTGTTTTATAGGGATTGACTAGCTTCACTTAGCATAATCTGCTCTAATGCCATCCATTTCCCTGCAAATTCTATGATTTTGTCATTTTTTAGTGCTGCGTAATACTCCATGGTGTATAAATGCCACATTTTTTTTATCCATTCATCTATTGAAGGGCATCTGGGTTGGTTCCACAGTCTAGCTATTGTGAATTGTGCTGCTATGAACATCGATGTGGCAGTATCCCTGCAGTACGCTCTTTTAAGGTCTTCAGGGAATAGTCCGAGAAGGGCAATAGCTGGGTCAAATGGTGGTTCCATTCCCAGCTTTCCCAGGAATCTCCATACTGCTTTCCAAATTGGCCGCACCAATTTGCAGTCCCACCAGCAATGTACAAGTGTACCCTTTTCCCCACATCCTCGCCAGCACTTGTTGTTTGACTTCATAATGGCTGCCAATCTTACTGGAGTGAGATGGTATCTTAGGGTGGTTTTGATTTGCATTTCTCTGACAGCTAGAGATGTTGAGCATTTTTTCATGTACTTGTTGATTGATTGTATGTCCTCCTCTGAGAAGTGTCTGTTCAGGTCTTTGGCCCATTTGTTGATTGGGTTATTTGTTATCTTATTGTTTAATTTTTTGAGTTCTTTGTATACTCTGGATATTAGGGCTCTATCTGAAGTGTGAGGAGTAAAAATTTGTTCCCAGGATGTAGGCGCCCTATTTACCTCTCTTATTGTTTCTCTTGCTGAGAAAAAAACTTTTTAGTTTGAGTAAGTCCCATTTGTTGATTCTAGTTATTAACTCTTGTGCTATGGACGTCCTATTAAGGAATTTGGAGCCCGACCCAACAATATGTAGATCGGAGCCAACTTTTTCTTCTATCAGGCACAGAGTCTCTGATTTGATATCAAGCTCTTTGATCCATTTTGAGTTAACTTTTGTGCATGGCGAGAGAAAGGGATTCAGTTTCATTTTGTTGCATATAGATTTCCAATTTTCCCAGCACCATTTGTTGAAGATGCTATCCTTCCTCCATTGCATGCTTTTAGCCCCTTTATCAAATATAAGAAAGTTGTAATTTTGTGGATTGGTCTCTGTGTCCTCTATTCTGTACCATTGGTCCACCCGCCTGTTTTGGTACTAGTACCATGCTGGTTTTGTTACTATTGCTCTGTAGTATAGTTTGAAATCTGGTATCGCTATACTGCCTGACTCACACTTCCTGCTTAGAATTGCTTTTGCTATTCTGGGTCTTTTGTTTAGTCTACGGCCATACCACCCTGAACGTGCCCGATCTCGTCTGATGTTGTATTTTTGTACAGTTTTTTTTTTTTGTTTGTTTGTTTGTTTTACCCAGTGTACTATAACAAACACTCTGTCACATATCTTATGGTACATACATGCAAGACTTTTCGAGGTTCACAAACCTCCTGGATCAAACAGTTGAACATTCTAAGTTTATTAAAAGCTGAAAAAAATTTTCCATAATAGTTTCATTAATTTACATTTATATTTGTATTGTACACATTTTCCAGTTGTTAGAAAACCTCAATGGCACTTGAAATTGGCACTTGAAGTTGTTGCAAATTCAGTAGCTTCAATTATAATTCCTGGGGTTTAACTTACATTTCCTATTACTAATGAAACTGAGCATTATTTCATGTGTTTCTTTGCCATTGCTTTTCCTCTTCTGCAAGTGCATTTAGTAGATTTTGCTTAATTTTCTCTTTGGTGTTTTGACTCCTGTGATATAAATGTGTTCTTAATATACTCAAAAACCAAATCCTTTATCAAGGACATTTTGTCCAGTTTGCTGTTCTTTTCACTGTCTTTAAGCAACTTTTGATGAACAGAAATTCTTAATTTCAATACAGTAGAATTTACCTGTTTTATGTGTTAAGGCTAGTGATTTTTATGTCTGGTTTAAGATTATCCTTCCATACTCTGAACTCATAAAATTTTTCTATTTTATTACCTCCTAAAATTTTTATATTTTTGTCTTTCATATTTATGCATTAGTAATTGATATTTTTTTGTCTAGGGTATGATAGAGGTCCAGTTTTATATTTGCCCTTGTGAGGAAGCAATTGTTATAGCACCATTTATTTAAAAGCCTATATTTTCCTCAAAGATCTTCTAGGCCAGTTCTGTGATAATTCAGATGTCCATATATGCCAATAGATGCATATATAGATATGTCATATGGGATTGTGAGTTTGGAAGTCCCTATTCTGTTCAATTGGCCCCTGTTCTCTTGTACTAATACTACAGTCTTGATCATCACAGCTAGAGAAATAAATCTTGATAAGGCAAATTTACCAACTCTTTTCCTTTTTCTAAATGTATCATGGCTATATTTGGTCTCTATGGTGTCATATAAATTCTAGTATCAACTTTTCAAACTGTGCATACACATAAAAAATATTGTGGGATTTTATTGAAATGGCATGGAAACCATAAATCACCTTGGGGAAGATTGACATATATGTTTTCCAATTTCTCTGTATTTGTGTAAATTTATTGTAAAATCTTTCAATGTGGTTTTATACTTTTCTTCATTAAGTTCCTTCAATTTTTCTGATAGGTTTACTCTTAGGTATATATATATATATATATATATAGTGTGTGTGTGAGAGAGAGAGAGAGAGAGAGAGAGAGAGATTTGCTTTAAACTATGTATTAAACATATGTATTGCTATATAGGGATATGCATTTGAATTTTGTATAATTGGTTTGGCATCCAATCAACATACTAAACTTTCTAATTAATTATAACAATCTGTGGGCTTCAGGAAGGAGGTTATATTGACCAGAAATTACTGACAGTTTCATATCTTCTTTCCTATATCTAATATTGCATTCCTGACTTAATACACTGATTAGGTTATCAAGAGCAATCTTACATAGAGATAGTTATAGTAGATGCCATTTTAAAGTCCCTGATCTTGAAGAAAACTTGTTCAATGTCTCATTATTGGTTACAACATTTACTGTCCATGTTTTGTAGATATCCTTTATTAAATAAGAAATTGTCTTCTCTTTCTACTGATAAAATCCTTGACAACAACTCCCTCATCTCCACACCATCTCATGTCCCCTCTGACCCAAAAGAGTAGGAAAACTAAAACCCAGGTTCTGGCCTCAACAAATGTCTTTAAGGGCATGCCAGGTTCAGTGTCTAATCCCATTTAATTTTTGTTTTTGTTCATATGTAGGATGTTTTTCAAACTCCTTACTTGCTAGCTTCATGTTGTATTTATTTTAAGGGATATACTTATTTTTCATTCATAGTGTTTTCAGTGGTAGGTGACTAGGTGTATTTAGTCCACTGCACTAGCAATAGAACCCTTCCCTTTCTTTTCTTTCCAAATAATATCCTTCACTTTGTTAGAAGCTTTTCTTGAAGTGTCTATCCTTTAGATTTTCCTTTTTAATCATCCTTTGAAATTTTAACTTTATTTCATCTGTTTGTTTATTGCATTTCCCAAACCTTCTTCACTCAACATCCCAATTTCTTTAAAGTGGGTCTAGATATTTCTTTAGTTCAAGTTTGATCAACTATATATACAATAATATTTATGTATATTATATGTACATATATATATAAAACACCCACTGTCATGTATTTAGGCATCTTCTATGATCTCAGAGACTCAATCATATCCTCAGTTAATGAAGGCAAAGGATATTCTCCTTTCTCCCTCTGACCACCCCAGAATTATGTAGCATCACATTCAAGTTGCTGAGGATGTTTTGTTGTTCCCTAAGTAAATATGGTCCATATTATGATTGCATGCTTCTAGCTTCTTTTTCTATGTAAGTGGAAATGGCATTGTGGGAAATTTAATAACCCTTTTTATGATTAAGGCTTTATTTCATACAAACCTTTATGTACACTGAAACATTCTTGGCAAAAAGTGAAAATCAGAAGGATATCTCATTCTCTCTTGGTGAACGCACTTGTTCACCAAAACCTACTGTTTCTGACCGGATGATTTACCAACACATAATTTATCATTTTATTCTCATTATTCTTTTTAATTATTAGTTACTAAAAATTAGTAGATGAAATTATTTTTAAAAATCATAATGCAAACCCATGTTTCCTTTACCCAACTTGGGAAACAGTACTGTATGATGCAGTTTTACGGTAACCTTGGAGGTCCTCCCAAGCCCCACATCCTAATTCCTTGTACCTTGCTCAGCATTTTTTTTAATAATGCTAATCATTTTCTAATATGTTATATATTCTTCCTGTTGTGTTTGTTTCTTACTGTCTACCTACCCCCAATAAAACATAACTTCCACAAGAACAAGAATCTATTTTATCATGACATGTCGCAAACTGTACCTGGCATCAAATAGGCACTCACTAAATACATGTTGAATGAATGAATGGCATACAACATTTTCATAATCAATCGAAAAAAAACTCTATGATTTTCTTTTCTAAAATCGTTTACTTTTTTAATCAATGCTATTTTATTCTGTTTGCAGATATCAACATGGCAGGGGAACCCAAACCATACAGACCAAAACCCGGAAACAAGAGGCCCCTTTCTGCACTTTACAGGTACCTAAACCATCACTTTTATGTGATATGTAGTGGTAAAAATGTCTTACAACTTTTTAAGACAATATTTCATATAAGGAATAAACTTTTTTTGAGTCATGTTTTTTACTGGCATAAAGTAGAAGAGAATGTTGTTGAGCATCACACAGATATATCATGCAACATTTCCAGGAATCTTGAACAACTAACATTCTTATGTCTGCTCATATAACCATCTGCAACCCATTTTTCCAATAACATCTAATAAAAGTCTCTGATTCTGCCTGACAGGTATAAAGGTCAATGTTGAATAATTACTACATGCCATGTACTATAGGGGTTTTACGTATGTTGTTTAATTTAATTTTCAAAACAATCTTACAATGTAGATCAAGAACCTTAGATTCAGTTTCTTAGTGATTTTTCTCAAGGTTACATCTCTGGTAAGTGATTGTCCTAGTCCTCAAACTCAAGCCTTCAGACAACATACTCCAAGTTATTTCCACTCAATGGCTCAGCCTCTTTCATTGCACTGTACACGTTCTTGTCATTTCCATTTCTCCAAAATAACAAATAGAATTCTTCTCTTCTTCAGAGAGACATATCCAATTCCTTTAGCCTTTCCTATAGTTACTTAGAACTGAGTCAATTTAACATGGTTTTTGTCCTGTTACATGCCTCAGTTTATCAGTGTCCACACCTATATTTAGAATTCCAGGTGGGTAGGGTAGACTAGATTTAGCACCTTTGTTGCTCTGTATGTACCTCTACTAAGTTAAATAAAATTCTGTTGATCTGAGCAAGAAAAGAGTGAACTCATATAATTTTCAGCTCTTGAAAAACAGCCACTTTGAAAAATAATCATGTTCTGTTGTCCCACTTCACGTACTTTGCCACTGGTTTTTGTATTGTTAAGTGCTGACTTTGCATCTGTCTCTGCAAAATTCCCTTTTGTTAGATATAGCCAATTGTTCCAGGCTATTGAGATCGCCTATCATCCAATTTATTAGGTCTTCTCCCAGATACGAATCATCGTTCACATCCACAGCCATAGAACTAACGTAAGTGTTGAGCAAGGCTTCCTATTTTACTGATATCATTTGGATAAAGGAGAATTAAGTTATATGTGTTAGATTACATTCAGATATAGTATAGTATGGGGAGAGTGCAGCTAAGGAGACCTCGAGCTATTTTCCAGTCCTTTGTTCTCTGAAAACTACCATATCTCCTCTTCAGCCCAGCACAGCCTCATTTCCTAAACAATAAAAGAAGGGTCAGAACTAGATCACTTTTTAAGGTTCTATTCACACCTAACCCCCTCAGGGCTCTCTAGTATGCAACCATCAGAGATTTTTTTTAAAGCTGTATTGAAATATATAGCTTCATTTCCCTTGTTATTTTGGCTCTTTTACTTTATTTCATCTTAATAAGATATTTTATATAAAACGTAGAAAGCACAGGAAATAACAAACATTGATAATTAGCCACAGGCTTATATTAACGTTAAAGAGCATAGATGAAGTCATCAACAAGGCAAAAGATACTTTCTGTACCTTGTTTGCAATAAAGGACAATATTGATAAAAAACTGGGCAATGCAGACTAATTTTTGATCATGTTCATTTTTTAATGTATGCATCGAGCCACAGCTAATACAAAATATTTGAAAAGTCACATATTCAAATATTAACAAAACAAGCTGGCCATGTGTAGCTTTTTTCTTTTTTTTTTCTTCTCATCAAAGTTATACCAGTGTCTATGCCACGATATTAATTTTCATATTTTCCCTGTTCTCGGATTGTTTTGATTTCCTTATGAGAATGGAAGCTCATGACAAACAACAAATGTTGTTTCAACTGTTATTTTCTCTATTACTAAGTTATGTTCAATTATAAATTCAAAAGAATTAGAAACAATTTCAGTTAAATATGCTGTACTGTAGACAAATCACATTATGGGGAAATGCTTATTTATCCTGCTTTCATCTGTTCACAGAAATTTAAAACTGGGGTACACTGAAATTGAAAAACAGTAACAAAGGGAATAAAAGGGAACAAATGTGCAGTTGAGAAAGCCCTTATATATACATTTTCTCATGCTTGCACAAGCTTAATAATAATAGTACTTCACTTTTATATGGGAAACTATATTTTCCTAGTCATTGTTCATCTGTTCATCATAGAACTCACAAAGCTGGAATTACATGCCTTGCTTTACAAATGAGAAACTTTACAAAAGTTACCAAGACAATAAAGGATCTGCTCTAGTAAAATAACAAGATTGGTAACTGAACTCTAGTCTTCAGCCTTCAATTCGGGTGATTTTGCCTCTAGACCACAGCTCTTTGCATTAACCACCTCAGCAATACAGATTATACAAAACAGAGCTTTTCTAGTCACCAGTGATCAGTCACATTTCTATCTATGAATACTATGCCAGCAGGTGGCAAAGGAAACATTATGCACTATATACTTCATACGAATAAGAAGGTTGACACCTACTTATGTAATCATAGACACAGATTTTGAACTTTAGGTTGTTTACCTAACAATATTTGCATAATTATCTTGAAAGTATAAGATTGCATAACAGATGAAGTAATCTAGCTCAATGTAAAGAATATGGCAGCAAATTGGAATGGGGATAGTCTCTGCTTTCCTATTCTTTGTATCTTTGCTTCTATTTTTTTTATCTTAAATGAAAGAATTGGAACAGTTCCATTTATTCTTTCTTTCATTCATTCATTCATATAAAATATATTCAATACATTTATTGTGGTCTGTAAACTGTGGTAGCTACTTTTCTAGCCAACTGGCACAAAATACCAACCTGTAGGGTGAGAAGAGAGCATAATGAAATAAAAGTAAGTTATTTGGTCAGTTTTATTCTGCAGTTCTCTAGGTCCATCAGTTTACCAACAAAAGACATAATTTCATTCTTCTTAATGGCTGAATGCAACTGTCGTGTGTGTGTGTGTGTGTGTGTGTATCACACTTAATATATCCATTCATCTGTTGACAGACATCTAGGCTGGTTCTGTAACTTTGTTATTGTGAATTGTGCTGCTACAAATATTGAAATTCAGATATCACTAGTATGCTGATTCCAGTTCTTTTGGATAAATGCCAAAGAGTGACAAAGCTAGGTCTTATGGTGGTTCTATCCCTAATCTTATTTTTTTATGTTTTTGTAGTTGTTGATGGACAGAATGCCTTTATTTTAATTGTTTATTTATGTTTTTATGTGGTGCTGAGAATTGAACCCAGTGCCTCACACATTCTAGGTAAGCACTCTATCACTGAGCTATAGCTCCAGCCTAATCTTTAAGAGAGTCTCCATATTGAGTTCCATTGTTGATGTAGTAATTTGCAGCCCCAACAATGAAGTGTCTGTTTCTCCGCACAATCTCTCCAGTGGTTATTATTACTTACATTATTGATGATTGCCATTCTAACAGTTTTGAGATGAAATCCCAGTGTAGGTTTGATCTGCATTTCCTTGGTTGCCAAGAATGTTGAACATTTGTTTTTCATATATTTGTTGACCATTTGATTTCTTCTTTTGAGAAATGTCTGTTTGGCTCATTTGCACACTTATTGGTTCGGTTTGTTGTTGTTTTGTTTTGATTCGATTTTTGCTGTGAATATTTTTGGTGTTCCTTTTCAGATTATGGATATTGATCTCTTGTCAAAAGAGTAGCTGGCAGGGATTGTCTCCCATTCTTTAGACCCTTTTTACACATGAAATAGGCCAAATTATGCTAAACTTACATGAGACTATATCACAATGAATCCCATTTTTATGTATAAATACAATGTACCAATTAAAAATAAATAAATAAATGGAAGACTAGTAGAGTGGAAGAACAGGATCAGGGGAACTATGAAGGGAAATAAAAAAATAAAACGAGCAATTTATGTTATGTGCATACATGAATATGTCACAATGAATCCCAGTACTTTGTATAATTATAATGCAGCAATTTAAAAAATGAAAAGCAAGTTATTGGTACAAAAATAATCTGTAATTCACCTTTGTGCCCTAAACTGCTTTGTCTCCATAAGTATATTCTGTGGGGGACTGATCTGCTGAAAGGCCTTCTTCATTTGCATCTACTTTATCCCATCATCAGCCACAAAGCAGTATTCACAAGGGATGTGGAATATCCACTGAAACACAAGAGGGTTGCTTTGTTTCTTCTTTTAATACGATTTTCACATTAGCCAAACAAAGTTCCATAAGTGCTTACTAGGTGCTTAATTTACATGGTATACATAGAAGATGCAAAAAAGAAACACAGTGAGGCTTAATAAGTCTTAACCATCTTATGCATGAGTTAGAAGCATAGACAAATGAGGACAACCCAAGAGAAGTAAACATTGATGAGTTGCTGATTCTGTCTAAGGGGAAGTGAAAAGTCTGGGAAAGCTGCAGGAAGAAAAGGATACTTGAACAAACAGGCATTGCAAGGTGGACATGCTGAGCAAAGTGCAGAGGCAGAAGCATAGAAATATAGAAGAGCACCTCATGGTGGGAGCCACAGGAGGCTAACTTGGTGGAGAATGTGTAAAGGGAACATTCCAATGGCCCAGGCTGTGAATATCCATATACAGCAGATAAAATAAATTTGACTTTTATTCTGAAGACAAGAAGGAATCATTTAAATATGTTGACTGATTGAAAATGGGCTATGGGGGAGTGTGAGTCACAGATATCCAAGATTTTTAGTTTAGGCAACTAGGGGCATGAGCGTGTGATTCAGATAGAAGAAACAGAAAGATGTGACAAGCAGTGGTGAGTTCAGGTATAAAGATGAGGGAAGGAAGTAAAAATAAATTATTTCAGTCTTGTACGTGAATCCATAAAGACAGACAATTCATTAAAATAGTACTTGCAATAAAAATGTCTCCCATTAGAGCCTATCTGTAAATGAAACATAATTAATCATTTGTGAACATTTCATAAATATTGTACCTAGTCCTAATGGTGAGTGCTAATCCATTCTCAAGAGAAAATAATGTAACTTTTAATAAATTGCTGGTTCAAATGTGCAATGTACATCCATGGTGCTCTGAAATAATGATTCTCCCCCAGGAAGTAAGTTTTTC
Organism: Marmota monax; assembly: GCF_021218885.2. Taxonomy (NCBI): domain Eukaryota; kingdom Metazoa; phylum Chordata; class Mammalia; order Rodentia; family Sciuridae; genus Marmota; species Marmota monax. The sequence goes on from NW_026693552.1 coordinate 316,980, forward strand.
AGCATGCCAAGTTCCAATTAATGCTAAATAATTGCTAAAAGAGAAAAATTGTATGATGATTTTGCTTCTGCCTATAAAATAGACAGACCTTTTCTCCCTGGTTTGAGTAAAACCAACAAAGATACCAAAGAACAACTATTTATGAAAGTTTAACAAATAGAGGTCATTCACCTACAGGTATACCTCCTGGTTACAGAAAAGAGTTTAGTAAGATAATACAAAAAGTGACATCTCACTGATTTCATTGAGATTATTAGGTACTGTTCCCAAATATGATTTAGTGGCGATCATATACATACCTTTTGTAGCAACCTTCCAACCCTAGAGAGGTGACTATGGGAATCAAGAATTGGATTTACCATGCAAGTAAATCAAGACTCCTTAAGGTTGCCAAAGGATAACCAATAGCTACTGGTGTCTCCATTTTAAGAACATCATGATTAGTGGTGGTAGCCATGAATGTCACTATGAGAGCTTTCATGATCGAAAAACTTTCAGAGTACTAACAAACAAAGGTGATTCTTAAACATAATATCTCTGGGGATTTATTTTTTTATTCAATCTATGTGAGTTCTGATATCATCCTCATGATGTCTGTGGCTCATATGGGAAGGGGAGCCTGAATTAGGGGACGACCTGAAATATCACCTAAAACCTTGACAATAGAAGTGAAAGTCACGGAAGCTAATTTAGCTAATTCTAAGAGTAAAAATCAATATGGAGAAAAAGAATCCTGGACATCTCTACTTCATTGACTTGTGCAGTTTGCTGAGAGATGTTTACCAATTAGGTATTGATCATTTTATTTGTTTTCTGTCTCCTTTTATAATGTCAAGGATAATACACATTCTCTTTCAGAATCTTACTACTTCCAATGTCAGTGCCTCCCTCTGCCCAAGCAAAGGCTTTCTTCCATTTTACTTATCTCGCTTGGTTGGTCCACTCAGAAAGCCATCCAAGAACACGTTCTCTGGCTTAAAAGGGGGAGTGTAAGAAAGAGAGGGAAATGTGTTCTCCAGCCCCCCATGCTATTTGAAATAGACACAAAGCAGGCACTTACAGGCCTACCAGGTTTATTTTGAAAGTGTGTTTTTGGCAAGTCTGGGTAGAAATTGCAGGATTATAGCTCCTATTCCAATCATTCCTGTGCAACCAAATCACTGACATGCAATTGCAAATATACACAAGAGAAAATAGGAAAAAAGTATACTTCTAAAATTCAAAGCTGAATATTCATTCATTCATTTGAATAATTAAGGGTGAATTCTAATTCAGAGTTCCCAAATGAATGTTGACAAGCTTTTATATCAGAAAAGGTCCCAAACATTCACTTTATTGATAGTTTAAATTGTGCATGTTTCCTAGGAGTATGTTCAGTGGAGAGAGTATTAGGCAGGCATGGCTCCTAACACAATCAGCATTACCAAGAGTTTGACCTTGATGGTCAAGTTGAATGATTTCTCATATTCTTTGGTCCCATAAAGAAAGATATAAAAGTTTCCTGAAAGATACTGTCTTTTAGGAGCCTAGAACTCAATATTATAGATACTCTACAAATTTTATCTATGCTTATTATGATGATCACTCAAAGAAAAATATGTACAATAAAGTATTTTAGAATGTTATTTTAAGTGACTCTTTAGCAATGATGATATTGGCTAAAATTCACACAACTGAATGGGTTAATGTTTCATATAACTTCCTAAAGAAAAATTTTTTTTTAAAAAAAGATTACTTTTACTTATAGCATAGTCCCCATAATTTTACACTAAGCAAATGTAACTTATAGACCTTTTCATTTAAACTGTTTAAAGAAATGCTGACACAACACCCATTAAAATAGTTCTGCCTCAGGCAATTCTCTGCTAAGTTAAAGAATGGCCTATTTGCAATTTTTCTGATATATTTTTAATGCATAAATATCCATGATTATCTTCTTGCATGTAGAAAGAATATGGCAGGGGTACGGGGAGATGGGATAGTAAAATTCCTTAATGCTGAGACTCCATCTCTAAGACTTTCATAAGTTATATTGTTAGTCTTCAGGTTGTTAGAAAGACTACATTTCTATTTGTTTGATTTGAGGTAGTTTAAGATAAAACTAAAGGAAACAAAACCATGTGGCCAACTTTAAAAAACAGAAAAACAACAAGAACCAAGAATTGCATGGGAATTGAGAGAGGGGTGGACCAAGTAGGATCAGGCAAAAGTTAAATTATACTAAGGAAACTTATACAATGACAAAATGATAAATGTGAGCAACTTAGCTATGAGATTTCTGGCAGTCAAGTCTGAAAAGGAAGCATAATAATTTATGTAACTGTGTAGTAAATGAAAATGCTCAGTGAAAGAAAGTACTCAAATATATAAGGATTTTTTTCTGTCCTCTGACAGAAACTTATTATGTAGGCTTTTATATAAAATCATCTAAACAGAATAGCAGGTACTACCCTAAGTAACATTTACACAATACATATACACACAAAAAAATATTAAGGCAGATGGTATTTTTCTTATGAAATCTTGTAATAGAAGTTAAGGATGAACTTCCACAAAGCAATATAAAGCAGGCCACAAAGGATTTCTTTCTACCTCTCACAAGGTAATTTACCATCCTGTGACTTCCTTGGCAAATTTGATAACCGGTAAAATTCTAGGAGTTGTGTTCCAGATAGTTTGATCTACAGAACAGGCTTGGGTTCAATGTACCCACACAGCTGCACACTGGAAGGAGACAGAAAATACCAGTGGCTGACACTTGGTTGGCTTGTCTACCGAGCCTTAAGGACCAAAGAGGGGAAAAAAAAAGGATCATGCTTGGGGATTTGGGGATCTGCAACCTTTTACACAGAGACCCGTTTAACCTACTACTTGATACCTCTCCTTTGGGATAGGAAGAAATGGAAAAGGAATGATAAATCTAGTACAAGATTGAGCCATTACAATTTTATTTCATCTTTCTTGTCTTTTGGCAGACACAAAGAAAGACAACTGGATTTCACTCTGCTGTTTATTTTCCTCACTTTAGAAACTGCAGCTTGTCTTGAGCTAGTTGTTTTCCTTCATACCTGAAAACAGGGTTTTCTTTTGAACAGAAGGTCTCCTCATTAGCAGGACTCATGCTATGGCCTTTTGTGCCACAGATTCCTTGCATCTTGCTGTTTGTTTTCTACATAGTTTATTGAGGTCACAGCACAGAAAACGACACTGCTAGTTCCTACCAAAGCTTAGTAGGAAAGTAGAAAGGTAGGCATCTCACTTTGCTCCCTGACTGGGAGGAAGATACTTTGTGGGTTTTATCTTCCAAAGAGCAATGCCCTCCCTTGCTCTAAGTTGGGATGTTTACATTATCAGTGTAGATTTCTTTGTTTCTTTTTTTTTTAACTGGTGCTTTTCAACAAAAAATAAAATTACATTTAAAATCACCAGATACAGTGACCTTTTTCTTGTTTTAGGACAGCCCTTGCTATATGATTTAGGGCCTTGAGCTCCCATCCTAAGATATATTCATAAGTTAGTTGAGTTTTATTTCTGAATGTTAACTCAGCCCTCTTTTGCTCACCACAAGCTCATATAAATCCACCTTCTTAATCTACCCATTTATTCAAGATCCAGCATATGGTTCCCAAAAATCCACAAGACTACATTGGAAGGGAGCATGAAAGAAATGTAAATGTTTCTATAGACTTATCTTTAAATAAATCAAATTAAAACTAAAAAAATATTTAGTACTAGAGCATTGCCTTCTCTTGGTACTCTCTTTAAATCAAAATATTTTTTAATGCATAAGTCCTCTACAAAAAAAGGTGAGAGAGAAGGAAACCATTTGTTTTACTGAATAGGCATTAAACCAACATGCAATGCATATTACAGTCTGCCCATTAAGGGATTATATAGCCAAATAGGTACAACCTACCACACACAGGTTTTCAACATAAACAATAATTAGTCCCCAAGTAAAAGGACTTCACAACACCATTTGTCACAGATAATTTATTCTAATTTAAGTCACCATTGATGTTAGTTAATTGACATGACCCAAAGGAAAAACAAGCTTCTAATATCCTTAAGAAAGGAGGTAGTTTTGCAATTTGGAATGATGTATCCTCTTAGTCTCTTAGTCTCCTCTCTCTCTCTCTCTCTCACACACACACACACACACACACACTGGAGAGAGGCACATAGGGGTACTACCTCCCTTGATGTTTACATTTCAAAGGGATGGCTTGCAGATCCTGGAGAAAGACATTTCTGAGTCAAAGAACTGACAATATGCCATTCTTGTCTTCAAAAGGATCTATATATACATTTCAAGAAGAGGAGAAAGTACTTAAAATTAACAGGATTTTTTTTTCTTTTTTAAAGTAAATATCCAAAGGAAAACGAAAGGAGGGAAATCTCTTCCCTGTTTTCAAGAGGAAGACAATTAAGTGTCTCATTTTTAGTTTGAATTTGTCCTTAACTGCATAGGAGAAAATTGAGGTTCAGAGAGAAAGACCCACCAGCCAGGACATCTCAGAGCTAGGATAGAGACCCAGCTTCTCCACTTCCAGTTCTTAAACTAGTCTTCTCATAACTTTAAGTTTTTAAGTCTTTTGCCTTTTTTTTTTTTTTTTAAGGAGGTACAAGTGAGAATACTGTTTGAGGACTGGCTTGTGTAAGACTGATAGAAAGGCCCTTCCCCAGCAGGTGGAACCATTTGCCCCTCCTCCCTGATTATTCCTTAAAATATCTGCGAGCAGGGCAGGCTGGGGCCTCTCCTATAACACATTTGTTCTTCTAACACCCAACATAAATAATAAGAAAATTTTTGTGATGTAAAGAAAGGTTTAAATCCATACAAAATTAGAAGAAAAAAATGAATATTGACAGTATAGATAGATGTGGCAGATTCTTGAGAAACCAAACAGCCCTTTTTCTCTATCATCTTGTCTCACCCTTACTGTGGATGATTTTTTTAACCACCCAAAAGTAATTTTATATAGGTGGTGAATTCTCTTAAAATTGTTACCAAATTAAAGGACTTGGATTACACCATTTCTTAGTCTCTTCCCACTTCTAATATCCTAGGATTCCATTATTTACGTTCTAATATGGAGACTAAAAGTCAGGTATCTGCCTCATTATTGAGTTTACTCTTTTTTTCTTTAAACTCTGTTCAGTGTCTTAAAATATTTCTATCTTTTGGCTGAGTAACTCTATCTATTGGAGTATATCTAAGGAGATAATCCTAAATATCTTAAAAATGTAAAAAAAAATATGAAATTATTCCCAAGATGGTCTTTGCAGTTTTATTTATAATAGTAAGAAATCTGATTCAACCAAAACATGCAGCAAAAATGGGTATGTGCATCTCTTGATAAAGTTCACAAACTATTCATGACATGGAAAAGGATTTGGCATTTGATTAGAGAAACAAGAAGTACAAATATATAAATATCATGACTAAAACTATTTAACAAATGAAGCATAGGCAGAGAAAAAATAAAGCAAAATATTAGTTGTGATTATCTTTTGATTGGTGGCATATGGATGCTGTTCCTCTTATAATGTTAATGTCTAATGCAAATTTTTCTTTAAGGAGAATTTTATAACAAAAAAAGAGAAATTTAAAAACAATTTTTTTTCCCATGGTAAATGATACAAGTCATACAAAAATAGTCATACAGACAACTATGAGGAATTTTTTGTGCTGGATTTTGGGCAAAGCCAGTTAAACAGAATCATCCCTTCATCTTAAGAACTGGACTCTTCTAGTCACCATGGTTATTAGAAAAGTTAATTTTCTAAAAGGGTGACTTCATTAACATTAGTCTCACAGTTCAGTGCAGTCCAGCAGCCCCTTATTGGAGACAGTTACTGCCAGATCTAATGGCCGGAAGTGGCCTGTCAGTCAGTTAATGCCAGGAGAGGATGAGGAGCTCCGTCTGCAGATGGAAATACAAGGAGCAGGGTGCAGGAGGGTGGGAGAGCAGATGAAGTCATCTCATCTTCAAAAGCTGAAAAGTCAAAATTGATGAGCCCTTAAGTGGTGCAATAAAGTAAGTAATCAGAAATGCCTGGTAATGGCAGCTCTTCCAACTACAGATTAGTGAGCTAGTAATAAGACAGTAGCTCCTGCCTGACAATAACTGTCCCTTATTGTACTTAAAGCCGTAACTCAGCTGCCTTGCTGCTGCTTTGAAAGGGCATAGTGTACGTGAGCTACAGATAGTAACAGAATAATGCCCAAGGTGCAGCCTTACAATGCAGAGAGTGGGATGTGGCAGAAAAAGAAGGCAGATGATGCGCTCCTCTTAACAGAGAAGACCTCTCCGTACAGGACGGCATGGTAATGAGCCTGAGTGCAATAAATGTATCTGGAAAATGCTTTTTAAGAATGATACATCAATAATGCCTGAATTTAAAAAGGAAATCGAGAAAGACCTGCAAAATACAGGTATACATGTGAGACAGTATTTTGAATTAGATTATTTAGCAACTGTTACAAGTACTAAGTCTTATTCTTTCTGAAACCATCTACAAAGGCACTATAATGATAATGTGATGATTCTTGAAGAATTAAATAAAATAGTAACTTCAAATGTTTGGTTTGCTCAAAATTGTCTTATTCTTTTTTTATTCTTTATTAGCCCAATTCAGTATAGCAAGTCTCATATATGTCTAGTAGTTTAAAATATGAGCTAAACTGAGTACAAAAGAAGTTGAAATGCTTAACATTAAAAGTAAAGGTACTATGAAAGAAATCAATAATACCAGGTATCCATTTTCATTGAGAAAACAAATATATTTCTTTTTAAATACAATGCTGAAGAGAGGAAAATGAGAAAGACCAGGCTTGGGAGTGGGTGAGGCACAAAGTGGGTAGCAACTATTGTATTCAGTCTAGCTGGGAAGAGTTTCCAGCAAGGGATCAGTGAATGGTCCCTTTGACAGAGCAAAGCCTCAGTTGCCTGAAAAAAGAAGGTATGGCAGCTGGGCAATCCAGTTAGTAATCTTCAAGGCCCCCATGAGGGATCTTGGCATAGAAGCCATTCTAACTTAGGAGTCAAAATACAGACACATTTTAGTGACAGACCAAATTGGTGAAGAGAAAGATAATAGAACAATATAAGTTCTTCACACAGAGAAACCCTGAGGGTCTATTTAGGATCACTGGAGACTTGCAGAAGAATTTCTGATCCAGCAATTTTGAGGGGATTATACAACCACCGGCCTGGAAGGATGACTCATCTCTTAGCTTCTACTAATACGCTCACTCAGGGAATGATTAAATTCAGTGCATGCTAGAGCCTCTCTCAGTGAATCTGGTAGAGAAGAAAACACAAATTTGCTAATATACTCTTTTTTCATTAATTAGTTATTAAGCATCTCTTAACAAAATGGGCAAAAATTCATGACCTCACCTTCCAAGTGTGAGGTAGCTGAAAATAAACAAAAATTAATTATAGGTTAGGAGGTAGTAGATGTTATAGAGGGAAAAAATCTCAGAAAGAAGGATTGGGAGTGGGGCAGATAAGTATTATGATTTTGAATAGGGCAGTCTGTGGAGATGGCTGAGAAGGTGACAGTTGAGCAGGCTTGAAGGAAGTGAGAAACAGGGAAGTTGGTCCTGGGGAAAAGTGTTCCAGGTAGAAGAGTTCCTAGCTAGCAAAGGGTGCTAAAGCAGAAGCATATCCATGGGTTTTCAAAAGCAAGAAGGCTGATGTTTCTGGAGCAGAAACAGTAAAGGTGAGGGAATATTGGTGGAGATAAAACAGTATCACATAAGGATGTGAAGTTGCAGTGTGGCTTTTTCTCTGAGTAAAATAGAGAGCCTTTGTAATGTTTTAAGCAGAAGAGTACTGTGACAGAACTTAAATTGTGAAAGGTTATGTTAGCTTTAAGTTGAGAAGCACTTGTGGAGGAGGAGCAAATGTGGAACATGGGAAAACAGACAGGAGGTGATGGTCATAAAAGTTGTAGCAGCTGAGATTTTTTTTAAAAAAAAAATTGTTTATGTTACTGGCATATTTTGAAGGTAGAGCCAACAAAAAAAAATTGACATATTGGATGTGGTCTATCAGAAAAAGAATGGAGTTTAGTTGTCTTCATTATCTACTAGTGTGTAGCAAAATTTACTGTTACATTCAGCAGCCAGAAGTAGGGTCAGTTGAACAGTCTGCTCTAGTGACTTCCAATTTGGTATCTGCATTTTTACTCCAAAGCTCGGCCAGGACTAGAGCAGCTATGGTAGCTAAGGGTCTTCTTCTACATGGTCATTCCCTGTGGCTAGCTAAGGGTTTGTCACATCACGATGACCTCAAAGTCATCAGAGTTTTTACATAGTGACTAGCTTCAAGAAGGAAAGAAAAGCTGCCTGTTCTCTTAAAATCTTAATGGGAAGCTCCAGATATTACTTCTGCCACATCTTTTTTAAGGAGGAAAGTAATAAGGACAAAGATTCCATCCATCTTTTGATGGGCGGAGGCAAGGAACTGATGATGGCCAGATTATTTACCAGAGATGTCTCCCAGGTTTTTGGACTGAGAAGCCAGATATATGCAGTTGCAAGTAAATGAGATGAGGAGGAATCTCAGAAGAAATTGGAGTAGGCTGTGGAGGGTGACAGACACATGTATAGTTTTGAGTCATGCTAAAATAAGGCATCTATTAGGCATCTTATTAAAACAGCAAGTTTGCAATTGAATATCCAATCTGGAGTTCAGAGGAGAGGTCTAGATTGGATATGCATATTAATGGATTCTCAGTATACAGATGGTGGTCAAAGCCATACGAATGGGTGAGACTAGCAAGGGAGTAAGTAGAGATAGAAAAGAGTATTCCAAAAATTGAACTCTAAAACACTCTAATATTTGAAGTCAGGTCCCAGAAAATGTGATTGGGAAGAAGCAGCTAGTGAGGTAGTTTGACAGGTATGAAATCCAGAGAGGAAAATATGTTCAATGAGAATCAAGTGAATTAAATCCTCTTTAAAGTTTATTTTAGCTTATCATTTTCCTTTGGACTAAGCATTGTGGAGACTAACAGAGCTAAAGAGAACAACAAGATCTTGTATCTATCATGGCTCCATTCTTTATAGTTAACTTAGGGAGCAGCCCAAAAGAGGATGGGATTTAGACCCTGATGCCTACAAGATAGCTACAGCTTCAGGTGAGAAGGACTCTAATGTGAAGCCAAACTGCACCTTTACCAATTAGAAGGAGCTTCCAGCATAATCCAAGGGTAGGTGATATTGAGTAATGCTGGTAAATGACTGGTATCACATAATTTTATCAGCATGTGCTAGTTAAGATCATTAAATTCTTAAATTGTCAGGATTTAATGTCTTTGGAGAACTGGAAATGGAAGGGTGGGTCAGTGCAGGATTTAGGTTACCCAGACAGATCCACCCATCAGACAAGTATGTCAATGGGAAGAGGGCAGAAACACAATTTAGCAAAATACATGCAAAAATGAGTTACTGTTTCCCCAATCCTGTAACAGACATTAGCTACAACATGGTCTGAATGAGTTTCAAATGCTTTATTGAGAGATGGAATGGGAGAGGGTGAGTTTGAGCCTGGGACCTGTAGGGGTGTGAGTGTGAGGTTCAGGTGAATAAAGTAAATGAAATTGGAGGAGGAAGAGGCGAAAGGAGGACAAAAGTCAGCTGCTCTCCCGAATTCCTGCAGTCTGAGAATACATATATTATGTCATTTAGCACCATTCACACTCTGTACAACTTATTATGACTGGTAATCAGATGACTGCACAAGATCATATTGACTCTGATATCTTCATTTTAAAGTAGAGAAAAAAAAGATAAATGGCATCAGAATTCTGCAAAGAGCAGGGCTGAGGATTGAGATCTGCAACCGGATAACTCTGTGACTGATTACCTGCTTCCTCAGACTGCACTCTTGACAGATGCACAGTTTCTCCATGGGATTTAACAGCCATTAGCAAGCAACTTAAAAAGACAGTGGAAAGAGACAGCCAAGCAGCCACTTGCTAGTTTTTCTTAAATTTACTTCCTTTCACAACATAAGTTTGAAACTGAGATGAGCAAATCTTCCTACATGAAAATAATTGAGTTTGGAAACATTTCTTTTCAGAAAGTCATTTTTCTGAATATAATAGAAATATCTGAAGAGTTGTGTGTATTCCCTTCCAATGTGTGAGACAGTGAAGTTAATTCTAGAATCACACAGGAGAAGGACTGCGACCCCATATTCTGCCGTGATCAAATATCTACTGCCATTGCCTCATTGATGCCCCCAGAGCTTCAGAGAAAAGAGTTTCAGGTCTCCCAGGAGAATCTGCCATTGGCTACTGATCTTTCTTGCCAGAAGGTTCTTCTTTATCCTCCACCTCCATTCTTCTTGCTGCTGTCCAATCCCCCCCAGTAGAGTTATGAAAGAACATTACAGCCTGTCCAAGGGAGATGAGCCCTGCAGCCCCAATTTCCACTGAGGCAAAAGTCATGACTGTGAGTGTCAAAGCTGCACTGAGATTCTTGGTTGATACTGTAATCATCCATTAATCTGTCCCTGGAGTTAGTGGCGCAGATGGTGGTGACTGCAAATGAAACTTACCAAGGGGCCTGATTATAGCCCTAAGCAGAGATTTCAATTGGGCATGAAAGCCCTTGAAAATGGTATCACAGGAAATAGAGGATAAAGCTGCTTTTTATTCCAAAGAAATTGAATCCATTCTAAGAAAATCCCACCACAGAAATGAAGGATCTTGGTTTTCCTCAGCAATGTAGGAGAACTTGGTGCTCTTCTAATGGCCAACAAATAAATACAGGAGATAGTACAAATGCAGAACGAAATTAAAACTCACGGTCTTACTTGGACTGCTTGAGCAATTCTATTCAATGCCTTTCTAGCTTTCAGATCATAGGAAATTGAATTAATCCTTTGTGCCTTAATTGTTTTATTCATAAAGTAGAATTGATGATGATACCAACTTCACAGGAAGGTCCTAAGGACTAAGTTTGTTAAAATTATTAAAGTAATCTTCCAAATTCAAAATACCCACTATCACATCTGAGGAATTAAATACACATTATTATTTGCACACATTGACATACGGTCTAGAAATTGAAGTTCTACTGTGAACTTAATACCTCTTCTTTGCTTTCATAGCCTTGAGCAAATTCCTGTGCCTTCTATTAGCCAAAAGCTTGTAAATACATGTTAGACACCATTCTTTTCCTTTCTCTTCCTGTTGCTGTGGCAGATGTAGGTTAATTACAGCCCTCCCACACCCTGAGGACTGAGGAGATTTTAGAATTCTTGTCAACACCTTGTCCTCAGTAGCTACCATCAATTAGTCAGAGTTGACATGCAAATCAAAACGCATTTGACTCTCAACTTTAGAGTATACAAGCTCTTCAGAAAGTATTATTCCCACTCTCAGCCACCTCAGACTGTTCTATATCATGGTCTCACTAAGAGCACTGCTTTGCCACATATACATTGATGTTGCTGACAGGACATCTCCAAAGGCTGGTCCTTATGAGTCTGTCACCTTCATAGGCAGCCACAGTGAAAGAGGGATGCAGTTGGCACAAGTGTCTGCTGGAGTGCCCCTGAGTGTACAGCCATGTCTTGGATGTTTAGTCAATCAAAGATGCCATTGACAAGCTTCTTGAGCAGATGAAGGTGAGGAAGTTGGCAACTGTGTTGACCCATATTTATCTCCAAGCCATTCATCAAGGAAACTTCTTTTTTCTAAGAAGTCTCTTGCTATCCCAGCAGCTCAGAAAGCTGAGGCAGGAGGATATCAAGTTCAAAGTCAGCCTCAGCAACTTAGTGAGGACCTAAGCAACCAGGTGAGACCTTGTCTCTCAATAATACACAAAAAAGGGCTGGCGATGTGTTTTAGTGGTTAAGTGCCCCTGGGTTCAATCCCCAATACAAAAAGAAAGGAAGAAGGAAAAGGAAAGGAAGGGAAGAAGGAAGAAAGAGAGAAAGAGAAGGAAGAGAGAGAAAGGGAGAAAGAAAGAGAGAAAGAGATGGAAGGAAGGAAGGAAGGAAGGAAGGAAGGAAGGAAGGAAGGAAGGAAGGAAAGAAGAAAGAAAGAGAATGGAGGGAGAAAGGAAGAAGTCTCTTGATGTCCACAGCAACCCCAAGAGTATATCTCCCAGGCATCCTGTCCTGGACAGCCAGCAGATACCTGGGGTTCTTCCATTTCTTATCAGAAGAAGAGAGAATAATTAAGAGAATAAGTACCACTAGACAGATTCGGACTTTCAGCAGATCTCACTTAGTGCATCTACAGTTACTGATGAACACAAAGTCTGTCTTTTAAAAATTTTTTGGCAATAAATGATTTTTAGAGAATACTGATAGAGGGGCTGGAGTTGTGGCTCAGCGGTAGAGCGCTCGCCTAGCATGTGCGAGGCCCTGGGTTCGATCCTCAGCACCACATATAAAAAATAAATAAAAGAAAAGTATTTTTTTTAAAAAAAGAATACTGATAGAATTGTGCAATAGTTTAGTATGCAAAGGATTCCATGAGGAAAACATCTAAGAATCACTTTACAAGTGTTTATTTTTGATCAGTCATCATCTTTTGCTCACATTTAATCACTTACCTTGAAGAAACTCCTATCTAAATCAGAGTTTGGAATGACAAAATTGTCATGTGAATATGTTAGATTACTGGTTAGAGATGAGATGTAGACTAAATTTTAAGTAGCAAAATAAGATTCCTATAATCCTCAAGAACTACATTATGTTAATTATGGAACAGCATGTCAAATTATTGCATAAGTAATAGGCAATCAGCTAAGGAGTAACTCACGATGACCTGGGCCACCATCCCCTAGTGGGGCCAGATAGACTATAGGTCCAACCAGTGGAACTCATAGTGAGTTCTTTTCCCTTTCTTATAGTATACAGCAGTTTCTAATAGTATAGACTTTGCAGTCAGGCCTCTGATTGATTGAATTCAGACTCACTCCATCACTTTGAGCAAATCACTTAGTCTTTCTGAACTTCAGGGGTTTTTTATGTCCTATGGTCAAAATTGTGTATGTTAGTGGACTTTTCACAGTCCCTGGTACAGCATAAGCTCTGGTTTCTATAATAATTATTAGTCTCTCAGAGTTAATATAAGAGGGACACACAGAAGTTAGTCGTGGTTTTCACTGCTACATAAAATATTTACAGTCATGTCTGCCTTTAACATACTTCTTGAAATACATATGAAAATCAATTATTTTCTAGGAAAAAAGGTATTCACTGGAAAAAGATGTTCCCTGTTCCCTACTGAAAGATTAACTCATCAAACATCACTAGATTTTGACACTAGCTTTGGTTCATAAATCAATTTTGCTCTGTCTGAGAATGTTAGGCCTCCTGGATTCCTGCTTTTTATGGCTTAACTTAAGCACACATGAGCTACATCCAGAGAGAAATCTTCTCTTCTTTATTCACACCCATCCTATAGAACAGGTCAAAAGCTGGTGACACAGATCAAGGCACAGGATTGCTCAGCCAGCATTTGGGAGACATATGTAGTGTGCTGGGCTCTACTAGTTACTGGCTAAGACAACTGACCAAACAGGTCTCCTGCCCCTCTTGATCTTGCATCTGCACACCTATGGACCAGATGTTGGCCCTCCATAGTCTTTCCTCAACTCTTCTCCTTCTACACTCTCTCAGGATGCCCTCATTCTCTCCTGTGATCTCACATAGCAATGCTGCATCAATGACTCCTGAATCTGTTTCCAATCCATACATCTCTGTTTTAGGCCCAACTTGCTATGCTGAATAGAATTTCCAATATGTCTCAACATGGTTCACTAATATATAACTCTTACACCAGTCTATTCTGCAACCTAGACTCTATTTCTGTTCACTGGCTGTGAATTCAAAAACAAAGATTTGAGAACTCAGGGATTTTTTTACATAAAGACTAGTGATGCTAATACTTATTCTATCCACTTATTTATTTGTTGAGTTGTCTAATGTGTGTATTTGTTTATTATTTATTTCTTGTAACAGTCCTATGAGTTAGGTTTACTATTACCTTGGTTTTGCATATGAGATCATTGAGCTTTACTTCTCTCCAAAGCTGTACAATCAGAGTTGGATTAAAATCAGGCAATCTGATTTTTGAACTTGTATCCTTAAGCCATTTGGCACATTATTCATGTGGGTTAGGGCCTGGGCTACCATTGCTAAAACAAATAGATTCAATATCAGTAAACAGTAAAAGGGGAACAACCTCATAAGGTGCTTTGGATTCATGACAAAGCATTAGCCTTTCAAAAACCTCTGACATCATTTCTGTAAAAACACAGTGTACACCAAAGCACAGGGGTGTGAGAAAGTAAAATGCCATCCAGTGAGCTTTCTGCTCAGCCTGGCAGAAGCAGGAAACTAGTAGAATGAAGTAGCCAAAGACTGGGAAGTTATGCTGGAATCAGATTGTGAATGGACTTCTAGTTATTTTCAGGGATTTAACTTCACCCTGTCTACAAGGAATGGAAGTAGTGGCAAAGGAGAAAGTTCATGTAACAAAATTCGATGAGATTCTTCACTGAAGAAGGCATGATTCTACTCTATAACTTGCAATAAATACAGTGATCCATGCCTTGAAGAGTATGCAGTCTTAGCGAGGAGCATGGAAATTACATAGGCAATCTTAATACACTGTGATTAAGTGTCACAAGGTGCTATGAGAATAATTACAAGGCACTCCCAATCAATCCATTATGCCTTATAAAAGAAGACCTCCTAGACGTACTCAGAAATTTGTAATGACATTACATAACCACACTCGTATTATAGAATGATATTTCTATTAGTAAATATGGCTATTCCAAAGAAATGTTGAAAAAGGAAATGATGTTTTTTTTAACACCTCATATAAATGTTGTTGATTATTTGAACTGTGATATAGAGAACTGAGAGGTATAGAGGGAATAAGCGTTTTACCAACAGAAAAAACAAACTGAGGAGGAGCATTGCTAGAAAGGACCAAACAGAAAGGACTGTAGCCTTTCTAATTTGGTCATTTAAATGACCAACATTCTCAGTTATAGTAAAACAAGGAAGAGAGAAGACCATGAATGTGGTTTGAGACATGTTAATTTAGAGGCACTTATGCATTACAGATGTTTGATGGGCAGCTGTCACTTCATGTCATAAATAAAACAATGCAAGAAACTTAAGTTTTGGATTCTACAGAGCATGTAGATGACATTTTTAAAAAGTTGTTGATTGATTCTTTTTAGTTATACATGAAAATAGAATCCACTTTTATATAATTATATAAGCATGGAATATATCTTATCTAGTTAGGATCCCAGCCCCATTCTTGTAGATGTACATGATGGTTGGATTAACTGTGATATTTTCATATATGCACATAGGAAAATTATGTCAGGATAATTTCACTGTCTTTCATTTTCCTATCTCACTCCCTCCCTCTAGTCCCCATTGTCTAATTTACCGAACTTCTATTCTTCCCTTCTCCCTTTATTGTCGGTTAGTTTCCACATATCACAGAAAACATTCAACTTTTGGCTTTTGGGGATTGGCTTATCTCACTTAGCATGATAGTTTCCAGGTCCATCCATTTATGGAAAAGTTCATAAAGTCATTCTGCTTTATGGCTGAGTAATACTCCATTGGGTATATATACCACATCTTCTTTATCCATTCATCTGTTGAAGGGCATCTAGGTCAGTTCCATAGGTTAGCTATTGTGAATTGAGCTGCTATAAATATTCATATAGTATGCTGATTTAAAATAATTGGATATATACTGAGGAATGGAATAACTGGGTCAAATGGTGTTTCCATTCCAAGTTTTCTGAGGAATCTCCATACAGCTTTCCAGAGTGGTTGCATCAATTTGCAGTCCCACCAGCAATGTATGAATGTACCTTTTCCCCTACATCATTGCCAACATTTATTGTTACTTGTATTCTTGATAATTGCCATTCTGACTGTAGTGAGATGGCATCTTGATATAGTTTTAATTTGCATTTCTCTAATTGCTAGAGATATTGAACATTTTTTCATATATTTGTTGACCAAACGCATTTTTTTCTTCTGTGAAATGTCTGTTCAGTTCCTTCGCCCGCTTAATGATTTGGTAATTTGCTTTTTGGTGTTAAGTCTTTCTGGTTCTTATATAGCCTGGAGATTAATGCTCTGAGGTACACGTGGTAAAGATTTTCTCCCATTCTGTAGGCTCTGCCTTTGCACCCTTGATTGTTTCCTTTGCTGTGAAAAAGCATTTTAGTTTGATCCCATCCCATTTATTGATTATTTATTTTACTTCTTGTGCTTTAGGAGTCTTATTAAGGAAGTTAGTTCCTAAGCCAATATGTTGGACTGATGGGCCTACATTTTCTTCTAGTATGTGGAGGGTTTCTGGACTAATACTTAGGTTCTTAATTCACTTTGATTTGAATTTTGTGCAGAGTGAGATATAGGGGTTCAATTCCTTTCTACTACATATGGATTTTCAGTTTTCCTAACACCATTTGTTGAAGAGGCTTTCTTTCCTCTGTTGTATGTTTATGGCACCTCTGTTTAGTACCAGATAACTGTTTGTATGCGGGTTTGTCCCTGTGTTTTCTATTCTGTTCCACTGGTCTTCTTGCATGTTTTTGCTGCCAATACCATGCTGGGTTTTTTGGGGGAAGTAGGAGGGATACTCCATACTGAACTCAGGGGCACTCGACCACTAAGCCACATCCCCAGCCCTATTTTGTATTTTATTTAGAAACAAGGTCTCACTGAATTGCTTATCACCATTGCTGAGGCTGGCTTTGAACTCAAGATCCTCCTGTCTCAAACACCCAAGGTGCTGGGATTATAGGTGTGTACCACTGTGCCTGGCTTCATGCTGTTTTTGGTACTATATCTCTGCAGTATAATTAAGGTCTGGTATTGTGATGCTTCCTGCTTCACTTTTCTAAGAATTTTTTTTTTGTCTACTCAGGGTTTCTTATTTTTCCAAATGGATTTCATGACTGCTTTTCCTATTTCCATGAGGAATGTCATTGGAATTTTAATAATAATTGCATTGAATCTGTAATTGCTTTGGGTACCATGTAGACTACATTTAAAACCAGATGAGATATCCCAGTGGAGCACAGAAGTATTAATACAGAAAGTATGACAGTGCCATAAGGCACATGTGAACAAAAATATACACACATACAAAGGGGATCTGAGATATAGCCCAGGATGGGAGGCATGAGGCACGAACTTTGGAGCCAGAAGTCCTAAATTCAAATCCTAACTCAGCCATTGTCTTTGTGACTTTGGGCAAAGTACTTATCATCTTTTGGTCTCAGTTTCTTCATCTGTTCAGAGGGTATAACAATCTTTAAATAAATTAGTACTTCAAAAGCATTTTGAATAATACCTGGCCTTTAATAAACACAGCTTATTTTTTGTTAAGTGTGAAATGTTATAATTCTTTTAGTACCACGTATCGATCTTCATTCTTGCTCTATTTTATGTCTCTCCTATTTCTTACTTTTTCTGAAGGCTATGGTTTGTTTATCTTATTCTGCTCCTAAATTCTAGTGGGTCCTAAATGAAGTATTATTAAATTCACTGTGAAAAGTAAATCTTAAGAAAGATAAAATCAATCCCTTTCTTCACAAAACAATTACCTTGTAAAACAACCTTAGGAAAGTTCTCTCTAGGCATATAGCAATATAATCACCTGTTTCTAAAACTAAATTGATGAACAATTTTCTCCAAAGAGATGTATCTCCTCATTTTCTTCCTGTGCTTTGTTTTTCAGTTTAAGAGACTAAAATTACTGAAATGAGCTTTTCATACATTCAGACAGTTTCTGCATTTAAAATTAAGAATTTGTCTTTGGCAAATGACCATAGGGGTTTATTCTGTTCCAGGAACTGTGCTAGATACTCTAAATACATAACTCCTTATTCTTCACAGTAACCCCTTGAGTTGGTTAGGATGTTTGCTACATACTTGAGGAAGATGAGAGTGGTCAGGTTCTCTGAAACATATCAAAGCTAAGGAACTTGACTCAATGCAATGAATCATGACTAAGCAACCAGTTACAAAGCAAATCCTCACCCAACCTGGGTCAGTTGTCACGTGCTCTGAAGTATCTTCATGTTGAAGGTGAGACATGTGGTAGTTGCTGGATGGTGGTTCCCTTCCAAGGTTTCCTGCTCTGCAGGTGAGCATGGAACATGCTTGGGATTCGTACTAGGACTTATATTCTATGGCTTAGAGTGACTAATGAGCAATTATCCCTTATTTCTGTTCAGTTTATGGAGCATCTCCAGACTGGACCTATTGCAGGCTTAACACAAAACTATTGGGAGTCTCTTATCTAAGCAGAGATACAGGTTTAATATTTTTACCAGTCTGGGGATAGGAAAGATGGTAGAATGAGACAGACATCATTACCCTAGGTACATGTATGATTGCACAAATAGTTGTGACCCTTCTTTGGGTACAACCAGAGAAGTCAAAAACTTGTGCTCCATTTGTGTACAATGAATCAAAGAGCATTCTGCTGTCATGTATAACTGATTATAACAAATAAATGAATTCAAAAAAATATATTTTTACCAGTCTTACTCAGACTCTAAGTTCACTTCTCAATCCAAAACTATTGTCCTGAAAATATATCATAATGATGGAGGGAAGTATTAGAAGCTCAGATGGAATTGTCCCTAAAGATGAAGCTGTTAGTGGGAGTTAAAAGGAGAAACTTGGAAGATAACTAGATTGTGCAAAGGGAAGAAAAGGAAATCAGTATTCTGGAATGGAAATAGAACATGCAAAAGCACCAATGCAAAGTTAAACTAGATGTGTCTGCAAAATAAATAGATGATTTCTCTATAATAAAGCATTGAGTAAGAAAAAGAACAATGTGGCAAAAAAGGTGTGGGCACATTTGTGAAGCACAAAAATGTGTGGGCATTTTCCTGTGGTTGTGGAAATTGTCAAAAAAGGTGGTGTCATTACAATAGAATTTTAGCTGTCAGTAGGTTCAGAGGCTGAAATGTTGGTGTAGAAAGAAATTCAAATTATTCTGAATTGATAAATCTGGGAGAAATCTTGATAGGCATTAAAAATAAGAATTGCCTCAATTTAAGAAGTTATTTCCATTTCCTTCCAATAAGATAATTATATGACATGCGTTAGTACACTTTTTCTGTAAAAGACATATAACAAATATTTAGGATTGTGAACATAAAGTCTTGGTCACAACTAACTCTTCAACTTACTTCTGTAGCACAAAAGAATCCTTAAACAATATTTATATGAAATGGAATGGCTGCATTACAATGAGTCCAATGAGCTTTACTGGGGATACTAAGATTTGAATCTCATATAACTCTCACATGTCACAAAATATCATTCCTTTGATATTTTCCAACCTCTTTTAAAAATGTAAAAACCATTCTTAATTTGTGATTTGTGTAAAAGAAGATGGTATATAGGATTTGATCAGTAGGTCAAAGTTTGCAAATCCCTCGTTTACAGACAGAATCAATCAAAACTCTCAATCCAACATTATTTTGAAAACTGTGTTCTCTTCTGATGCTATTAAACATTTGGAAGGAGACAATCAAAGTGGTAAGTGAAACAGTAGAGAAGGAGCTGCTAATTAGCTAGCTAAACTAGCCATAGGAATCACTGGGATCAGTGGGACATGTGTCCCTCTATGTTCCCATCCACAGCAACATGTCTGAGTCCTTCAGAAAAAAAGAAAAGTTCATCAATAATTACTATTTCAAATACTCTCTGAACACAACGTTTGGACAATTTCAAAGCAAAGACAAAATGTAGTGGGCCTCACTTTTATTCCAGTTGTTTATGATACCCAAAAGGAATTTGTATAATATAGTTCTTAAATATATGGTGTGGGTGGCTCGACGGTATCATTTCACACAAGCCAATCACACACACACCCTAAATCTGAAAAATGATAGGCTGAAATTATTGAAAAGTCCAGAGAAAAGGAATTCCATTAGTGTTCACATGTTATCTTCTGTTCAAGGGTTATAAGACCAAAATGAGGGAGAAGTGATATTATCGTGATAGTTCAAATAAGTAAACAGTCTTCTTAGTCCTTATATAGAATCCCTTTAATTTCTGTCATGTCATTTTCCTTAGATCACTTGGCACTTGCCATGTTTTGTAAAGTAAATGCAGCCAAATATTTTATTACTTATCTTCAACTTTTTCTCCCTACTGCTTTTGGCTTATCTATAATACAAATAAGAAAAATAACACATTATGGGAATTCATTTACATGAAGGTAGAGATGTCAATAACATTGGAGTCTACAAAAGGAAAAGGTTACATAAATATGCGCCTCTAAACTATTTGCACCAACTGTTGTTTTTATCTTCTCCCCCACCTGCAGCTCTGCAGGGGGATTGCTAGGGTACTGGCTCCCTATAAAAGTTCCCCTGCTGCTATGATTCTTCACCCAAAGCAAGATGGCATGCGGAAGAAACTCATGCCACCTCTTCCCATCGTGCACCAAGGCATAATTCTAATAAGCTATATTTTTCCAAATACAGAATGAAGTAAAAACAAAATAGTGATTTAAACTAATTCTAAGACAGTCACTTTAATTGTCCATTTTACTATGTAAAATAGTCAGTTGATATGCAGTAATGCTACAGAACTAAATTTCTTGACATTTCCGTATAACCATTCATATATTTTTAAATATTTTAAAACCTGAAACCAGCATGTATTTAAAATGTCTTCAGTATTTGTCTACATTTAACCATAACTGTACATTAAGAAACCCACAATGAAAATAACATGACCAATATATGCCAACTAAGTGGTCTCCTTAATTATTAATTTGAAAATATGTACAAATGGATCTTCTCAAGTCTTATTTCTCTTTTTAAAAAATACAAGTTATTAGCTGGAAGCAATTCTGGCCCATTTTATGATGAGGAAAAATAATCTGTAGTGTTTTTTTAAGTAGCTTTCTCAAGATGTCACAACTATCCAGAACCTTCAGGATTAGACTTCACTTTTGATATGTTATGAGGTAGCGAGAATACCCAGTTCTTAGGAAGAAGAACCCTAATCTATGACCCAACACTACCACATCCCCCACCCCAAGAAAGCTACTGCCACTAAATGACCACATATGACATGCTGCTTCTCTCTTCATCAAAGAGTATTTACCCTCAAAATCAATTATTCAGCCAATGTGTAGCCGAAAACATTATAGATTTTTTCGCTTTTACAACTTCAAATAGTTATATTGAAAGTTCCACAAATTATCACGAATAAAGAAAATAAGATACAGAGAGTACACACTGGAATTAGACTAACACTATTTTCATTTTAATATATTATTTAAATGTCACCCATTCCAAGGCTCTCTCATTTTACTTCGCCTATGTATTATCCAGCCAGAATTTGAATTAGTTCAGATTAAATTTTAATATATTATTTACAGCATTTTCTACTGCTAAACCATGTATTTCCATCCAATGAGTCAGATTCATGTAAAAGCAATTTTGAGTGTACAGCAAATTGTTATATTAAAATAAATTTTTCATATATTTTTTCATAGACTTGAATCAAAGGAGCCTTTCCTGTCTGTTGGGTGAGTATGTCTAAATATTTTAAATATTAATTATTTAATTCAAATTAACAAGATCTTCTGAGATGATATTTGCAGTCATTTAGCCCCGTATTCAAAATCATAACATATCATTGCATGCCACATTGCTCTGTTTGTTTTATACAGACTTAACTAAAACGCTCCTCAGCTGTTTTGTGACCTCAGAAATTCAGCTACTGGATGCATGTGAAATGCTACATCTTTTGTAAAAGCTAAATAAATAAGTGAATTTCCATATTCTCATTATGGAAAGATGCACAGATTGGGTTTTTTAAATTCCCTAAACCACAGCTGCACTCTTCCCAATCTGTTTACCCATTTGTATACTATTTCTTTTTAGTCTATGCTACTTAGTGTTTCATCGCTCTCCTCCAAAGCTTTCTTCAAAACCTATATCTTTTCTCCTTTTCTGTCATTTAACTTTATTTCTCCAATTGACTCACACTCTTTGCTTCTCTGAACAAGAAGCTGAAGAACCCTGAGGCAGATTTGGGTAAGACAAGTGCTTGCCTCTTCTGATGGGCGTTGTTCTGAGTCACAGTGCATGTCCTATGTCAATATTTTGTTGACAAGGATGCACATGTGCTGTTTTGGGGCATTTAGAACTAATTAAGAATAAGCTATATTGTTTTTATCTGTTCTATCAAATAATTACTAGACATGTATTCAAATTTCTTATGAAGGGAAATTGCATACTCTGATTACAGTTGGTTTTTGTATCAAAAAGTGTTGAAAGATATGATTTCCAATAAAAATGAAATCATGCTATATTTGATAGGGGAAAAAAGTTACATATAGGCAGCTACTATACTTTTGTCTTAGTGACCAGAAAGATGAGATGGAGCTAGATATTTTAATGATCAGATCAATTTTCTTTTATTACTTTTCTCGCAGTCCTGGAGTATTTCTATCACACGTTGAAAAAAATGGTTCCCAATTCCCTCCTACTCCTCATAAAAGCATTTCAGAAAGTCATTCAAATCATGGAAATCAAAATAATTGTTAGGAAAGGTGGAAGGGGAAAAATGATATATGTGCATTTTCCTGCAGGATTTCATGAAAAATGAAAGGTCAAGTTGGTTTGATCCAAAAAATCGTTAGAGCATACTACTCTGCTACATCGATCATCAGCTCCTATTGTTAAAAATCTCTAAACCTGAAGAAATCTTTTATTTTGAATGCATATGTGTCTCCATTGAGTCAAGAGGGCTGAAATAACTTCCCTTCATGCCTCACTTAATACAGCTTCTCTGCCACCTGTCCTATTCTCATGACTACTCTAAGATGGAATCCATTTTTTATTACATGCCTCTATTGAACAAGGACAAACCCTAAGTAATCTTTGTTTACAACTTATCAGGAGATGAACACTCAGCATTAGAGTCCTGAGGAAAACTTTATAAAACAACCATGAAGTATAACTTGACAAATACTTAAAGTAAGAATACTGGAATGACACTAATTAAATATTGATGCTCTTTTTCTACATTTTAAAAGTAAACTGGGGTAAAGCATGCAACTCAAGTGGTTCTGCTGACCAAATATTGTAACTTATAACCAAATTTGCTGATCCCCAAAAAAATTATTTTAAAAACTTTATTTGTCAGAAAGTATGTATGAATCTCTCCCCTGCCTGTTCAACAAGAAAATGTGGTGAAAATGAACATAATAGACACATATAAACCCACCAGGCACCAAGAAGTCTATTGTAACAACTACAATTCAGATTTATGACTTCAAATTTATAGTCACATGTGAAAGGGAATAAGTGCATGGTCTACAGTTTATGGTATCAGTATGTGATATTGAGTTTGTCCCCTGTACACCTTGCATTAATTTTAATCCTATAATCAATAAAAGTATATGCATTATATTAATGAACAAATCACTGCCAAATATTGCATACTTCAGCCCATCACCTGCCAAGTGTCTAAAATGTTTGTTAATATGTATTTCTGAAAAGTGGCTTTTACCCTCATAATCTGACACTTACAAGCTAAGTGCATTAATATAGGCAATTACTCAAACCCCCAAGCTTAAGATCCTTATTTGTAAAATGGATATTAAATAAGATAATTTTGATGAAACATTTAGCACTGTACTTGTCACATAGGTATTGCTCATAAATGTTATTACAGTTCTAAAAGGTATATGTATAATTCTATTAAAATATCAGAGATCTCTGAAATAGTGTGGATGATAAAGCTCTATTCTTATAGATAGGGCTTTGAGTTACATGTGAACACCAACAGAAGTATTTATAATAGAGGGAAAAATAGAAATTATGATAGAATAAGCTATGAACAAGATTATTACAGATATTGTTTCAGGTTTTAATAATAAACACTAATAATTATCACTTAAGTTTGTTGTATAGACATACTGATACTTTTAAATGTGTATTTATTCTTAAAGCAACCAAATTTTTTTTCTGATAAATATGCAACACTAATTTTGGAATAAAAATTTTAAATTTCACAACATAAAATAAATCTGAATATACCAGTAGGAAAAAAATATCAAAGAAAATGTTTGCTTACTGAACAAGATCAAGGGATTTGTAAAAAGAAGTTAGGTGAAATGTCAGATCTTAGAACTATATATTTTCAGATCTTAGAACAACGACTATACATGAAAATAAGAAAAGTTTTCCTTCATATGCATGAAGAAATTATTAATAAAATAATATCATTAGGAAAAAAGAAACTATAGTCTCTCCTTGCCTCATGTAATGTAGTTTTCCCATAATGTGCCTAGAATGAGGCAGGAAGGCTCATCCCAGAGTCTGACTTTGTTCCCAGGACAATGATGCAGTGAAAGTGAGCATACATACATGCTTCCCATGCACAATTCCTCATGTACACTTAGCTCTCTGGAATCTCTTAATAACTCTGAATGGTAACTTCTCACAGTCCCTTTCTGCTTTGAAATGCATATGGTGGCGTTGATAGCACTGATCTAGGACTGCCTTTGAATTCACCCATCAGAGACCAGGACAGATGCAAAGAACTCAGATGGTGTCATGGACATCTCCAAACTGCTTGGGCTAAGGTGCATAAAATCTCATTTTGATGTGTCCAAGACCTAAGGCTGGGATTATATTATAAATCTTAAAGAACTTTAAATATAATTTAAATATTAAATATTTAATAAATGTCTGTTAAATATTAATGAAAATCATTTTTAAATATTATGTATAAATTTGTTCTTTTATATTTGAAAGGTTTTATAAATTCATTATGAATATATCATATTAAGTATGTTGATATCATAAATAAAATAAACTTAAATATTAAACTTCTTGCCCAAGTCACTCACTCAAGATTAGCAAAATAAGTTGAGCAACATTTATTTTAGTATGGTGTTTAAGCTTGGGGGCTAAACAAATACTAAATGGCTAATATTCTAATTATCCTGGTAGCAATTTAGAGCAATTAATAAAACTTTTTGCTTACAAAGACTTCCTTTTAGGAAGCATCAGATTCTGATTTTGGAAATAAGCTAGAAGAAAACAGGCATCAACTTTGCATATAGAAAAGTAAGTAAGAACAGAGTGATCATCTCAATTAAGATTCTAAGATATAAATCTTAATTTAAAACCAGTCTTGCTTTTAAAAAGCTTTTTACAGCTTTGTAATGAGAAATACAGATGTGAGAAAGAGGAAGATCCTGTTCATTTGAAGTCTGCGATTCACATTGTAGAAGGACTTGACAAGACAATGCAGGCGTTCTCTTCAAGTACAAGCACTGTGACTGTTGACACTTCCCAAACACTGAGCCACTTGTTAAATACACTGAAGGGACCAAAGGAAAATTCCTGCATGAATTATCTCTTCTCACCTCTTCAGCAGGTTAAAAAGATAACTTTTTTTCTTTAAAAGAAGACTTTCAATGTAGAATTCATTGTAGTTTGGCATTGAAATCTGAATTATACCAGTCTTCCAGTTAATGAGTTTTTCAAGAGTAAATTTATTATGAGAGTGACTAGCACAAGGGTAAAATTTTTTCAGACTTTTTTTTAACTGTATCAGAATAATTTAAATAATGTAGAACAAACTAAAAATCATATTGATATATCTCAGAATATATTATTTCCCAGGTTTGCTTAGGAGATCTGTAAGAGTACATCAAAGATAAAAATACTAGAATTAATACAATAATCTCTTTTATGACACTGGCTCTGTGAGTGAGCTGATCACATGCCAGTTAGACCTGGATCTCAAATGTTCTTGAGATGGATGAAATCTATTCTGCTAAGTCTAAACAGGGAATAAGCACTGTCGGGTGGCAAAACTCCAAATTAATCATTTAATTGCTAACAACTATGTTTTATTAAATAATTTTCTTTGAATGATGTTTCCCCCCTTTGTTCCCAGTCTTGAACTTGTATTGCCAATGTACTCCTGCTATTATGAAAACTTTGTTAACCTTATGGGGCAATGGGGACTGAACTGAGCCACATCCCCAGCCATACTTTTTGTATTTTATTTAGAGAAAGGATCTCATTGAGTTGTTTAGCACCTCTCTTTTTGCTGAAGCTGGTTTTGAACTTGCGATCCTCCTGTGTCAGCCTCCTGAGCTACTGGGATCACAGGCATGTGTCACTGTGCCCTACTAACCTTAGCATTCTAATTAGGTTAAAGATTCATATTTTATTTTTACCCATGTTTTTTACCCATAGGAAACCTTACATTTAATAACATATACCATATATTATACTATTAGCCACCTGCTTTAAGAGTCCAAACTCCGTGATTTGATTTCCTTGATTTGAATGATCTTCTAACATTTTTTTATATAGGTGGCATGGGCAGTTTAATTCATCTGATGGTCTATTTTCTCTCATAAAGGGGCATCTAATTCCTGGTTGTTATGAATAAAACAATGCTCAAAGTGCTCAGGACAGTGTCTGTTTAACAATGAGTAAACAGAAAATGAATAGCAATTGCAGCTAATATTCTATGCAATGATTATCAGGACTATGATATTAAAAACTTTAATAATAGAATCATGGGAAAAGAAAAGCAATGCTGACCTATGAATGGTTGGGTAGCAGAACATTAAAAAGAAAAAGCAAAATTATTTGAATACTGTCAAATTATTGGCAGGAATTAAGGAGTTGTCTTAATTCAGGAATTGAGAAGTTAAAGAAATTGATGAGATGGTCAGGAAAAATTTTAAGTAGGACTTGTGTTTATCCTAAGAGATGCAAGAATTCATTTGAGAGGTATTAAGACTGGCATTCCTGGGAGAATGCAGTAGGTGAGAAACAGTGGGGAGAAGATATCACACTAAGCAAATCAAAGATTCCCATCTAGCAAGCTTGAGAAGTTCATTAAGAGACACGAGAGGCAAGATAGGCAAGTTAAGATAGGGTATGAATTCAGAAATTATACTAATACACTGAGTTAGCTGCCATCTTATGGATAAAGTAGAGTCATTGGTTCATATCTATTGCCCCTTTTATTTTGTTTTTAACTGAAGTGGGATATCATCCAAAATGAGGCCATAGTATAGCCACTTAGAAAGCTACACTATAGTTGAAGCGTGACTTCAAAAAAACAAGATTGAAGAGAATCAAATAAGAATGGAAGAAAATGTCAGGTGAAATCCTTTTCTTTAAGAATATCAGAATTAGTAAGTTGATTGGGTGATTTCTTTGAGGTTTGTCAATTGGGCTGGGTGGGATAATGGCAACAGATGACAAAGCCAAAGTCCAGGAACAGTGTAGAAACCATGAAAATGTTGATGAGAAATGGTCCCTTAGCTTTAAATATGACCATCAGACATCCTGGAATCACTAATAGCCAATCCAATGCCTGTCTTTTGATGGTGTGGTTTCAATTTTCTATACAGCTCCAGGGGGAAAAGGGAAGAAGGAAATAAAGCCAATTTTCCTCTTCTAAAAATCTATTTTTTCTTGTTGTCGTCGTTGTTTTAGACTCAGACAGTGCCACCACAAAATTAATGATTTCTTCAGCAACGGCACTTGCTTCATTTTTTTTTTTCCAGGGCCCTTCAGGCTACTTCTCTGGAGAGTATACAAAGTTTCCACAGCACTATTTTTGTAATCTAAAACAGTTGTGTTTTCAGGCCCAATGCTACAACTGTAATTTTAATTTATCAACCTGCCACTCAGTGAAATGCTGTAAAAACATTTGAAAGCTTAAACCCATCATTTATTTCTGCACCTGTCAATGACACTCTTCTGTACTTGTCAAAATCATTTAAACTGCACCATGATGGCACATACAATATCACCAATAAATTGGGTAATCAATCATGTATGTGCATATTTTGATGGTGATGTCTTGAATGCATGGGCTCCAGGACACATTTTAAGAAGCACGAAATCATTACTCTTCAATAATAAAATAGTCTAGTCATCAAAAAGAGTCATCCTCAGTCCTTACAAATAAAATATGTCTCAGGAATAGAGCATCTGATTGTGACTGAAATGGCTTTTCTTTCTTCAGTGAAATGTTCTCCTCAGGGAAAAGGAAATAATTGTAGATTATAGCAGGCAGGAATATAGTGTTACATGGAGGGAAGAAAATGCATAGGATCATTAAATAGATTTATTTAAGCTCTTTTTATAAAGAAAGCAGTGGTGCAGTACTTTATAGCTGATGATATTTCAAAAGAGTGTTATCAGCACTTCCACCACTATCTAATTTGTTCATATAATAAAGTGTCACATTAACCCAAATGTCACAATTCATATCAGTTTTACATTGAAAATTGGCATTGTTATATATCATGGGCAACCTCTTCCTCCCAAAAATTTGGATGAGATCTTTGATCATAATGTCATTATGTTATTAGAGAGAGGGAGATGAAAAGAGAGAGGCAGAGACAGAAAGAGACAGAGAGAGAACCTACTCAATCATTAAATCCATTCTACCCCCAAACAAATATGATGTTCTATAGGCTATGAGTCTATTTAAAATAAAATGTTATTAAAATTGCAAAATTAAATAATATTGGCTAATGTTTGTATCCTCTAAACTCTTGTTTGTAGAACAAACTCAATCCTCAATCCTCACAGCTAAATGGGTCTAAAAGGACAAGTCTTACAATCCCTTTAAAGTCTGTGAAAGGCTTATGAACACTTTATATCACACATTTCTGAAACAATTTGTTTTACAGACATCATATAACCATACATAATAAATAAAGAAACATATTTGACATGCATAAGTTCTCACTCATGAGGGGAGCTAATCTTAAGTGGAGTTAGGAATCAAATTTAAATCCACCAAAACTTTAAGAGGTGTATTAACTTACTCAAATACTATTGTTTCCACATTGCTACCAGCACTTTTTTCATAGATGATGAGGGTTTTTGTTTGTTTAAGTACTGGGGATGGAATCAGGGCATTACCCATGCTAGGAAAGTATTATTTCACTGAGCTACACCCCCAAGTATAGTCATGAAGTTTTTAAACTATCAGGCTAGATTGGAAAAAGTAATCACATAGTCTGACTGATGAAAGAGGAGATATTTATTGAGTGTCTATATGAATAAAACAATTTAGGGGCTGGGGATGTGGTTCAAGTGGTAGCGCACTCGCCTGGCATGCATGCGGCCCTGGTTCGATCCTCAGCACCACATGCAAACAAAGATGTTGTGTCCGCGGAAAACTAAAAAATAAATATTAAAAAAAATCTCTCTCTCTCTCTCTCTCTCTCTCTCTCTCTCTCTCTCTCAAAAAAAAAATGATGTCCTTCAGTAGATGAATGGATAAAAAAATATATGGCATATATATATATATATATATATATATACACATACATACATACATACATACAATGGAATTTTACTCAGCAATAAAAGAGAATAAAATCATGGCATTTGCAGGTAAATGGATGGTGTTGGAGAAGATAATGCTAAGTGAAGTTAGCCAATCCCAAAAAACAAACGCCGAATGTTTTCTTTGATATAAGGAGGCTGATTCATAGCGGGGTAGGGAGGGGGAGAATGGGAGGAATAGAGGAACTCTAGATAGGGCAGAGGGGTGGGAGGAAATGGGAGGGGGAGTTAGCAATGATGGTGGAATGTGATAGACATCATTATCCAGAGTACATGTATGAAGACACGAATTGGTGTCAACATACTTTATATACAACCAGATATGAAAAATTGTGCTGTATATGTGTAATAAGAATTGTAATGCATTCCGCTGTCATTTATTTTTCTTTTAAAAATCAATAAAAAATACCTCACTAGAAATGAAAACACAAAATAAAAAGTGCTTTGATTTCATTGATTTGACCACCTTTGACCCACCTCAAAGGAAAGAAAACTATGTAAGCTCTCTTAAAGAGAATAAATTCTTTCCTTTTTTAATAACATAAAATATACTTAAAGCTGAATATCTAATTGAATCATACTTGATTATCTAAGTAATTTCTCAAGAGTGTAAATAACACTCATCTTAAGAGTTCAAAATTGATTATCCTTTATTCTGTGTTAGTCAATGAATCTTTACTGATTCTCATATGGATAAAAGTGATATCATCACTCTTTTAATACAGGAAAGCTGAGATGCAGAGATATGATAATATCTCCATGAAGACACCCAAAACATTTACAGCCATTTGGGAATGAAGCCAGTCTGAGGCCTTTGCTGAAAGAGCTGCTAATTTCTAATACTAACACTATGCTCCCTTCTGAGTTTCAGGTTCATTTGAATCATTATGGATGTCTAAATAATAGCTTTAATTATACAGGAAAATAATCACATACATTAAAAGTTATTTATTACTTTTTAGAGACACTGTGAATCTCAGACTTGCATTATAAAAGTGCTAGGCAAGTTTTAAAGGCTTACTTCTCAATCACATTCTGATCACCTCGGTAAGAATGACTGATCTTTATTTCATCAGTCTCAAAATATGACCTTTTCAATGCTTTTAATGCCATTTTCAAAGCACAGAAATACTTTTTGATTCAAAAGGATTTTCTGCTTAACTCTACAGAACAAATCAGTTACCACAGTATAATCAGTAACTGCCAAATATTAGCAAAAGTCAGGCATTACTTATTCTTTAAGAGCTTTTTAGAACATTTTTCTTTTAAAGCTCAAAGTATTGAACAGCTATATCTTGTCACGTGCTAACCAAAGTAGACATTAAAATGAAGAGTTAACCCCCAAATGTTTCTTATTTTTAGAAACCTCATTACTTCTTTGGTGCAATTTTTACTTGATCACATTCAAGATACACTACAGGCCACATTCAACTTCAAAATGAAAGTTATTTCATTGCAGTGGTAAGCAAACCTTGACTACAGTTTCCCTTTAGCTTCAATGAAAAGCATGTAAAAGATGAAACACTTGATGGGACATTTCTTCAGATATTGGCTAAATTATCATATCATGCAGGCAGTATTTCAACGAAGTATATGCTATAACCCAATTGGATCTTAAAAATCTTGAAAGCCTTGTAAAAAATGAGGCTCCCCAGAGAAGCTATTTTAAAGATATGTTCTGTAAATCATGGTCCTTTGATTATCCTCATTAATCTCGGTAGGCCTGTAGCAGGCTAAGTACTTCAGATTCCCATGTAAGACCATCAAGTCATAGATTAAGAAGAGGCCCAATAAATCAAAGCATTCACTCCTAGATTTCTTAAGTTGCCAGCTTTGACTTTGAAGCTCTAGAGAAAGGATTGATAGTATTGATGGCCTTTGTGCAATGAACAGCTGTCCAGTTTCATTAAGTACTTCCATTCATTATTTGACAGGCACTGTGTGTATGAAAAGTATGATGTGGTAACAATGTCAGCTGCTATTCTCTACTAGCCCATGAGACAGGGACAGTTTCCTATTAAATATTGAGCTTTCTTTCCATATTGTAAAGATCACAACACTAAATGGTTATTGCTGCAGAATTCAGTATTAGACGTTTATTTTTGACAATGTCAGATGAAGAGTGGTATTAAGTAAGATATACTTAAATATATCTAAGAGGTTCTTCATATTCTTCAGTTTACTTTATTTTGAGAAACACTGTTCAATGCTTAACATTGAGACTTGTGAAGTACAAACCGGGGGTTAAAAACAAGAAGTGGATATTACAATGCCATTTTATTCTAATTGACACTTCATTCCCAGGAATGAATATCAATTCAGTTATATTTAGAAAGGAGGTATTCGGTGCAAAAGTCATATTGTAAAAATGCCCAAAGTCATATTGGTAGATGTAAAGCAAAATTAAAAAGTGGACCAGATTCTGGTACTTCTCATAGTGGATTCAGTAAACAGTGCTGATCAGTGAATCATTTTATACCAGTTCATGACTAGATAAATAAAGCAAGAGTAATTTTTTTTCTGTAGTGCTAGGATTGAACCCAGAGTCTCACACCTGATAGGTAAACACTACCAAAGAACAAACATTTGAAAACTTTTACAGCATGTTGACAGTGCTGTGACATCAAGGCATATGATTTCATACAAAAGTCTCAGACTCTGATGGATGGTAAAATTTTTAAATGAAACACCTGGTCCTTTATCACAATAAGTTGGGTAGCTTTGCACAAGACTAAGTCTTTCCCTTCAAGGAGGTTATAATATAATTAAGAGGATAAAAGGAAGAAGCTTGTATCTGTAGTATAAGGAATTGGTTAGGAACTCTAACTAATGGACAAGAAAAAATAAAAATAAATAGATATCTGTCCCACTCTGCATGACTTTATAATTCTTGAGGTAATAAAAAGTTGTGGACTATTAATACACGATGGGATGTAAAGCTAGGCAGGTTCTATTTGCACTATGGAGATAGCCAGTAGCACTATCTGGCTGAACGAAAGGGTTTCTTACAAGACACACTGGATGAAACAAGACAGAAAATTCAACAGTTGTTACCTTAAGGAAAATGCAAAAGCACAGACCACATGTCACCTTTATTCAACTCCCTCTCCCTTTCCCTCTTTTAACCTCCCCTTTCCACTTTTCCTACCCCTCTCTCCTCCTGCTCCGACTCCCATCCCTTCTCTTCTCACCCCCTTTCTTTTCTCTACTCCTTCCTCTCCTCCTCTTCCTGTCTTCCAGTTCTCCCTTCTTTTACTTCCTCCCCTGTTCTTCTTTCCATCCCTCTTTCTCCTTCTTGTTGCTGATGCTGCTTTTATTTCTTCATTAAAAAAAAAATGTGTTCCCTTTGCTTTGCAACAACTCTCACCAGCAGATGGGAAATGAATACATGTGACATGTTTGCTGGGTGCCATTTATCACATGAAAATTCCTAACACTCCAACTGGTCCTTGGTCCTTGTGCTTCACAGAAGATTAAACACTCTACCTCTACCTTAACCACCTATAAAATATTAGGATAACACAGAAATTTCATTATTTTTCAATATTACACCAGGATGAGACTGAGAAAAATTACCACCCAAATGACCTACAGATGGCAGTTGACATTTCCAGTAAATCCCTAGGACCCCATCCCATCGTGCTGCAATGAACCCCACCAGGCAAAAAGCTCTGCAAATATGCATATGTGCACAAGCATACACAAGCATACACACACACACACACACACACACACACACAGCTTCCAGCCAAGTTTTGGCACACTGCTTTGAGATCTGACCAACTAGTAAAGAATCACCAGACATTTGAGAAGATATTCAAAGAAAGAGAAGCCCAAGAGAATATCCACACAAAGAGAATTCCAAACAAATACAGAAAATATAGTAAGCATAAAACTAAATGGAACTAAACAAACAAAAAAAAAACTAAAAATAAAGCTTATAATTAATATCCTTAAATAGAGGGAAATATATTGTAGCTTTATTTGTAAAATGTTATGTAAAAGTACATATGGAGGATAAGAAAAAACTTCCTGGAAATTAAAAGCATTTTAGCTGAAATAGAAAATTCTATAAAAATTTGGGTATGAACTTAAAAGATCAAATAGATATCAAATATCAAAGATTTTAAAATAATGAGAACCTCATCTCAGAAGTTCAATATCTAGCCAATGAGGAAAACATTCTCAAATGCTGTAGAAATATGTTCTCAAACTGATGAGCTTTCAAATAAAAAAGCAGTCAGCACAGTAAATGAAAGATGACCCAAACTTGGGAAGACTATAGCTAAAAAGACCATAAATGTGCAAATAGCAAAATAAAAGCCACTTATACTGGAACCACCATTTGACCCAATTATCCCACTCCTTGGTATATATCCAAAGGATTTAAAAGCAGCATACAATAGTGATACAGCCACATTAATATTTATAGGAGCTCAATTCCCAATATCTAAGCTATGGAACCAATTTAGGTGTCCTTCAACAGATGAATGGATAAAGAAAATGTAGTATATATTCACAATTGAGTACTACTCAACTATAAAAAAGACGACTTTATGACATTTGCTGGTAAATGGATGTATCTGAAGACTATTGTGCTAAATGAAATAAGCCAATTCTCAAAAACCAAAGTTTGAATGTTTTCTCTGATATGTGGAAGCTAATTCATAATAAGGGGGGGATAAAAAGAAGAATAGAAGTTTAGTGTAGTAGACAAAGGGGATGCGTAAAGGAAAGACAGTGGAATGACTCTGACATAACTGATATAACTTTCCTGTGTACGTATATGAAAATACCTAAGTGAATCTCACCATCATGTACATCCACAAGAAATCTATTTTTTAAAATGATGATGGGTAAATGGCAGAAAGATCAGTAGAGTAGAGGAAAGGGATCAGGGGGTGAAGGGAGGGGAGAGGAAGAAGAAGTACTGAGGACTGAAGAACAAGAAAGATTCCATGCTTTTATAATTATGTCAAATGGATTCTACTGTCATGTATTAAAAGATCCAATAAAAATATTTTTTTTTAATTTTTTATTGTGGGTTGTTCAAAACATTACAAATTTCTTGACATATCATATTCCACACTTTGATTCAAGTGGGTTATGAACTCCCACCTTCACCCCATACACAGATTGCAGAATCACATCAGTTACACATCCATTGATTTACATATTGCCATACTAGTGTCTGTTGTGCTCCGCTGCCCTTCCCATCCTCCACCCTCCCCCCTCCCCACCTCTCCCCTCCCCTCCCCTCCTCTCTCTCTACCCCCTCCACTGTATAACCCTGAGGGTCTCCTTCCATTACCATGCAATTTCCCTTCTCTCTCCCTTTCCCTCCCACCTCTCATCCCTGTTAAATGTTAATCTTCTTCTCCTGCTCTTCGTCCTTACTCTGATCTTAGTTACTCTCCTTATATCAAAGAAGACATTTGGCATTTGTTTTTTAGGGATTGGCTAGCTTCACTTAGCATAATCTGCTCTAATGCCATCCATTTCCCTGTAAATTCTATGATTTTGTCATTTTTTAATGCAGAGTAATACTCCATTGTGTATAAATGCCACATTTTTTTTATCCATTCGTCTATTGAAGGGCATCTAGTTTGGTTCCACAGTCTTGCTATTGTGAACTGTGCTACTATGAACATCGATGTAGCAGTGTCCCTGTAGCATGCTCTTTTTAGGTCTTTAGGGAATAGACCAAGAAGGGGAATAGCTGGGTCAAATGGTGGCTCCATTCCCAGCTTTCCAAGAAATCTCCATACTGCTTTCCAAATTGGCTGCACCAATCTGCAGTCCCACCAGCAATGTACAAGTGTACCCTTTTCCCCACATCCTCGCCAGCACTTGTTGTTGTTTGACTTCATAATGGCTGCCAATCTTACTGGAGTGAGATGGTATCTTAGGGTGGTTTTGATTTGCATTTCTCTGACAGCTAGAGATGGTGAGCATTTTTTCATGTACTTGTTGATTGACTGTATGTCCTCCTCTGAGAAGTGTCTGTTCAGGTCCTTGGCCCATTTGTCGATTGGGTTGTTTGTTCTCTTATTGTCTAATTTTTTGAGTTCTTTGTATACTCTGGATATTAGGGCTCTATCTGAAGTGTGAGGAGTAAAGATTTGTTCCCAGGGTGTAGGCTCCCTATTTACCTCTCTTATTGTTTATTTTGCTGAGAAAAAACTTTTTAGTTTGAGTAAGTCCCATTTGTTGATTCTAGTTATTAACTTTTGTGCTATGGGTGTCCTATTGAGGAATTTGGAGCCCGACCCCACCGACTGTAGATCGTAGCCAACTTTTTCTTCTATCAGACGGCGCGTCTCTGATTTGATATCAAGCTCCTTGATCCATTTTGAGTTCACTTTTGTGCATGGCGAGAGAAAGGGATTCAGTTTCATTTTGTTGCATATGGATTTCCAGTTTTCCCAGCACCATTTGTTGAAGATGCTATCCTTCCTCCATTGCATGCTTTTAGCCCCTTTATCAAATATAAGATAGTTGTAGTTTTGTGGATTGGTTTCTGTGTCCTCTATTCTGTACCATTGGTCCACCCGCCTGTTTTGGTACCAGTACCATGCTGTTTTTGTTACTATTGCTCTGTAGTATAGTTTGAAGTCTGGTATCGCTATACCGCCTGATTCACACTTCCTGCTTAGCATTGTTTTTGCTATTCTGGGTCTTTTATTTTTCCATATGAATTTCATGATTGCTTTCTCTATTTCTACAAGAAATGCCGTTGGGATTTTGATTGGCATTGCATTAAACCTATAGAGAACTTTTGGTAATATCGCCATTTTGATGATGTTAGTTCTGCCTATCCATGAACAGGGTATATTTTTCCATCTTCTAAGATCTTCTTCTATTTCTCTCTTTAGGGTTCTGTAGTTTTCATTGTATAAGACTTTCACCTCTTTTGTTAGGTTGATTCCCAAGTATTTTATTTTTTTTGAAGATATTTTGAATGGAGTGGTTGTCCTCATTTCCATTTCAGAGGATTTGTCGCTGATATACAGGAATGCCTTTGATTTATGCGTGTTGATTTTATATCCTGCCACTTTGCTGAATTCATTTATTAGCTCTAATAGTTTCTTTGTAGAGCCTTTTGGGTCTGCTAGGTATAGAATCATATCATCTGCAAATAGTGATAATTTAAGTTCTTCTTTTCCTATTTTGATGCCTTTAATTTCTTTCGTCTGTCTAATTGCTCTGGCCAGTGTTTCGAGAACTATGTTGAACAGAAGTGGAGAGAGAGGGCATCCCTGTCTTGTTCCAGATTTTAGAGGGAATGCCTTCAGTTTTTCTCCATTCAGAATGATGCTAGCCTGAGGCTTAGCAGAGATTGCTTTTACAATATTGAGGTATGTTCCTGTTATCCCTAGTTTTTCTAGAGTTTTGAACATAAAGGGATGCTGTACTTTGTCGAATGCTTTTTCCGCATCTATCGAGATGATCATATGGTTCTTATCTTTAAGTCTATTGATGTGGTGAATAACATTTATTGATTTCCGTATATTGAACCAGCCTTGCATCCCAGGGATGAATCCTACTTGATCATGGTGTACAATTTTTTGATATGTTTTTGTATCCGATTCGCCAGAATTTTTTGAGGATTTTTGCATCTAGGTTCATTAGAGATATTGGTCTGTAGTTTTCTTTCTTTGAAGTGTCTTTGTCTGGTTTAGGTATCAGGGTGATGTTGGCCTCATAGAATGAATTTGGAAGTTCTCCCTCTTTTTCTATTTCCTGAAGTAGCTTGAAAAGTATTGGTATTAGTTCTTCTTTAAAGGTTTTGTAAAATTCTGCTGTATACCCATCCGGTCCTGGGCTTTTCTTAGTTGGTAGTCTTTTTATGGTTTCTTCTATTTCCTCAATTGATATTGGTCTGTTTAGGTTGTCTATATCCTCCTGACTCAATCTGGGCAGATCATATGACTTAAGAAATTTATCTATGCCTTCACTATCTTCTAATTTATTGGAGTATAAGGATTCAAAATAGTTTTTGATTATCTTCTGTATTTCTGAAGTGTCTGTTGTGATATTGCCTTTTTCATCCCGTATGCTAGTAATTTGAGTTCTCTCTCTTCTTCTCTTCCCTAGCATCACTAAGGGTCTGTCGATTTTGTTTATTTTTTCAAAGAACCAACTTTTAGTTTTGTCAATTTTTTCAATTGTTTCTTTTGTTTCGATTTCATTAATTTCAGCTCTGATTTTAATTATTTCTTGCCTTCTACTTCTTTTGCTGTTGTTTTGCTCTTCTTTTTCAAGGATTTTGAGATGAAGTATGAGATCATTTATTTGTTGGTTTTTTCTTTTTTTAAGGAATGAACTCCAAGCAATGAATTTTCCTCTTAGAACTGCTTTCAATGTGTCCCATAGATTCCGATATGTTGTGTCTGTGTTTTCATTTATCTCTAAGAATTTTTTAATTTCCTCCTTGATGTCTTCTATAACCCATTGATCATTCAGTAACCTATTGTTCATTCTCCAAGTGATGTATGCTTTTTCCTTCCTTCTTTTATCGTTGATTTTCAGTTTCATTCCATTATGATCAGATAAGATGCATGGTATTATCTCTACTCCTTTATATTGTCTAAGAGTTGCCCTGTGACATAATATATGATCTATTTTTGAGAAGGATCCATGTGCTGCTGAGAAAAAAGTGTAACTGCTTGATGTTGGGTGGTATACTCTATATATGTCAATTAGGTCTAGGTTATTAATAGTGTTATTGAGTTCTATAGTTTCCTTATTCAACTTTTGTTTGGAAGATCTGTCCAGTGGCGAGAGAGGTGTGTTGAAGTCTCCCATGATTATGGTATGGTGGTCTATTAGACTCTTGAACTTGAGAAGAGTTTGTTTGACGAACATAGCTGCACCATTGTTTGGGGCATAAATATTTATGATTGTTATGTCTTGTTGGTGTATGGTTCCCTTAAGCAGTATGTAGTGTCCCTCTTTATCCCTTTTGATTAACTTTGGCTTGAAATCTATTTTATTTGATATGAGTATGGACACTCCTGCTTGTTTCCGAAGTCCATATGAGTGATATGATTTTTCCCAACCTTTCACCTTCAGCCTATGTATGTCTTTTCCTATCAAATGCGTCTCCTGTAGGCAGCATAATGTTGGGTCTTGTTTTGTGATCCATTCTACTAGCCTGTGTCTCTTAATTGGTGAGTTTAAGCCATTAACATTTAGGGTTATTATTGAGATATGGGTTGTTCTTCCAGCCATATTTGTTTATTTCTGTTACTAAACATGGTTTGTTTTCCTCTTTGATTATTTTCCCCCCCTTTACTGTCCTACCTCCCACTGTTGGTTTTCATTGTTATTTTCCATTTCCTCTTCCTGTAATGCTTTGGCGAGGATGTTTTGAAGAGATGGTTTTCTAGCTGCGAATTCTTTAAACTTTTGTTTATCGTGGAAGGTTTTAATTTCATCTTCCATCCTGAAGCTTAATTTCGCTGGATACACAATTCTTGGTTGGAACCCATTTTCTTTCAGTGTTTGAAATATGTTATTCCAGGATCTTCTAGCTTTCAGAGTCTGTGTTGAAAGATCAGCTGTTATCCTGATTGGCTTACCCCTAAATGTAATCTGCTTCCTTTCTCTTGTAGCTTTTAAAATTCTCTCCTTATTCTGTATGTTGGGCATCTTCATTATAATGTGTCTAGGTGTGGATCTCTTATGATTTTGCACATTTGGCATCTTGTAGGCTTCTAGGATTTGGGATTCTGTCTCATTCTTCAAGTCTGGGAAGTTTTCTCGTATTATTTCATTGAATAGACTGCTCATTCCTTTGGTTTGGAGCTCTGTACCTTCCTGTATCCCAATGACTCTTAAGTTTGGTCTCTTAATGTTATCCCATATTTCTTGGATGTTCTGCTCATGGTTTCTTAACAGTCTTGCTGAGCTGTCTATGTTCTTTTCCAGTTGAAATACTTTGTCTTCATTGTCTGATGTTCTATCTTCTAAGTGTTCTACTCTGCTGGTAGTATTCTCCATTGAGTTTTTAAGTTGGTTTATTGCTTCCTGCATTTCTAGGATTTCTGTTTGTTTGTTTTTTATAACCTCTATCTCCCTGTATAGTTGATCCTTTGCTTCCTGGATTTGTTTGCGTAATTCATTGTCGAAGTGATCTTTCATTGTCTGATTTTGCTGTTTAATGTCTTCCTTGATACTCCAGATCATCTGAAGAATGTATATCCTGAATTCTTTATCTGACATTCCATCTGCTGCAGCTGTTACCTCTTCTAAAGTTGCGTTGACCTGCATTGCTTGTGGTCCTTTCTTTCCTTGTCTTTTCATACTGCTTGCGTATCTTTCCTGCAGGCGCGGGCGGCAGCTCTGCTCTCTCCTTATTCCAATTGGGGTGTCGTGGCTACCACGCCAGCCGGTCACTGGGCCTGTTCTGGGCGCTGGCGGCGGCTCTGTTCTGCCCCTACTCCAATTGGGGTGACGAGTGTACCACGCCGGCAGGCCACCGGGCCTGATCCGCCGGTCGGTTGCAGGTTTGCCTACCCTGCAGGCGCGGGCGGCGGCTCTACTCTGCCCCTACTCCAAATGGGGTGACGTGTCTGTCGTACCGGCAGGCCACTGGGCCTGTCCCTCTGGTCGGTCGCAGATCTGCCCACCTTTCGGGCACGGGTGGAGGCTCTGCTCTGCCCCTACCCAATTGGGGTGTCGTGACTACCCCGCCTGCAGGACGCTGGGCCTGTTCCTGGCACGGGCGGCGACTCTGCTCTGCCCCTACTCCAATTAGGGTGGTGTGTGTACCACGCCGGCAGGCTCCTGGGCCTGATCCGCCGGTCTGTCGCAGGTCTGCCTACCTTGGAGGCTCGGGCGGCGGATCTGCCCTGCCCCTCCTACCACGCCTGCGGACCCCTGGGCCTGATCTGCATGTTGGTCACAGGTCTGCTCTTCCTGCGGGCACAGGTGGCAGTTCCGCTCCGCCCCCACTCCAATTGGGGTCACGTGGCCACCACACCGGCAGGGCCTGATCCGGGCGTG
Source organism: Marmota monax (assembly GCF_021218885.2). NCBI lineage: Eukaryota > Metazoa > Chordata > Mammalia > Rodentia > Sciuridae > Marmota > Marmota monax. The sequence goes on from NW_026693552.1 coordinate 357,421, forward strand.
GGAGAAGGATCTGCTCTGCCCCTACTCCAGTTGGGGTGACGTGTGTACCACACTGGCAGGCCACTGGGCCTGACCCGCCAGGCTGTCACAGGTCTGTTTTCCTTGCAAGCGCGAACGGCGGCTCTGCCCTGCCCCTCCTACCACGCCCATGTACCACTGGGTCTTGGGTCTGCCCACCTTGTGGGTGCGGGTGGTGGCTCCGCTCCGCCCCCTCTCCAATTGGGGTCACGCGGTCACCACGCTGGCGAGCCGCTGGGCCTGCTCCGGGCGCTGGCGGCGGCCCGGCTCCTCCCCTCTGGCTCGAGGACAAATTGAGGAGACTCGGGTGTCTGTGCCTCACCCCCCCTACCAGGAGACCAACTGTTTCTGTCGCCGCTGGTATTGATGAAGTTCTCTCCTCCGCCGCTTTCTGATGACATCAGATCTCTGCCATGCTTTTATAATTATGTCAAATGGATTCTACTGTCATGTATTAAAAGATCCAATAAAAATATTTTTTAAAAAACACTTGGAAGCAGAATGACATCAGAGTTTCTCAAGATTAGAATCATGCAGATAAAAGAATAATGCCTTCAAAATTCTGAAGGAAAATTATTTTTAGCCCAAATATTTAGGCTAGCAATCAAGTCAAACACATTATCAATCAAATCACAAAGACAGAAAAAGATAACAGTAGACTATTGTTTTTATAAGTAGTTATATTCTATAAAGTCAGTCAAACTCTAAATAATCAAGCATGGAGCCCATTGTTCCTAGAGTAAATAATTAGGTTTCTGGGAGCCTCTGGTCACAGTTTTGCCAGCCATTCAATAAATAACCATGCTTATGTATGTTTCTAATTGAAGACTCCTTACTTGATATGTACTGTTGACTCACTAACATTGGATTCTTTGTCAACAGCAGTATAGTTCACATCTGGACAAAGCTGATCTAACGTGTCTTTTCTTAAGGCACCTCACGATCATCTTGCAATTAGAAACACTAGACAGCCCTTCCACACTGTGCTGGGGGCCATCTCAAAAGTCAAATCAATAAACACAAGCACAAAAAGGAAAACAAAAATCATGGCTTTAAGTAGATCACAAAACAGATGGTTGTATATAGTGTGAGAGCAAAAAATGAGGTGGCAGACCGCCACCTTTTTCAACTTCAGCTAGGAACGTGCACATCAGATGACTTCAAATTTGTATAACTCTCTTTTACACATGTGTGAATAATTGAGAGAACTTTCCCAGTATTGGTTTGGGGGTTACAAATCATTTTGCAAATTCACAAATAGAGAATCCACAATAATAAGAATCAACAGTTTTTTTGGAAACCTAATTATTCACAAACCCTTTCTAATAAATCTACAGACAGTTGTTCCACTAAAATCATTGAATGAACAAAAAATAAAGGGAGGTGGGGTACGGTGAGGTGTCTAACACAAAAGAGAAGCAAGTTCTAAGGTGAGGAGGGGTACAAGGACAGTGGCTTTGTGGCAGACCTGTGAGAGGTCTGGGTTGTAGCAGAACGATGGATCGCTCTGGGAAGAATGAAAAAATTAGACAAGTATAAGGGCCAAGTAAACAACAATTTGTCCAAGAAGAAAAGTTAATCATTGCACAGTATATTACTCAGCTATGAATAATATTTGCATAGTTATAACAATATAAACACTAAATGTTGACTTAAGCAAGACAGAAAAGAATTAACAAGGGGAAAAAAACACGGAAGCTTATGAAAAAAAAATTTCTTTTGTACAAGTAAACAGCAGTATTCTGAGGGCTCAAAGAGAACACATTCCCCTGAACATGGTTTAATTCTAGAAACTGAAGAACATTACACAAAAGGTATGTTTTCTTAGTTCCCATAAGGCTAAAAACTGCCTCTAAGAAACATTAGTAGGTCATAAGAAACTGATTGTTAACAAAACCTCAGAATCAATATAATGCTTCATTTCTAGTAGTTAATGGAAGATTTGATGGACAGGGGTGGAGGACTTAAGTAAATAATTAGAGACAAATCTAATCAATAATGTTTTAGTCAGCCTTTCCGCTGCTGTGACTAAAGGATCTGATCAGAACAGTAATGGAGGAAGAGTTTATTTGAGGGCTCACAGTGTCAAAGGTCTTACTCCACAGAAGGTCAGCTCCATTTCTCAGGGTTCAAGGTGAGGCTGAATATCATGGAGGAGTGTGTGGCAGAGGGAAGCAGCTCACATCATGGTGGTCAAGAAGCAGAGAGAGAGAGAGACTCCAGCTCCAGACACAAAATATATACCTCATAGCCACGCCCCCAATTAACCACTTTGTCCAGCCACATCCCACCTGCCTCTAGTTACCACTTGGTTAATCCCATCAGGGATGAATTCACTGATGGGTTAAGACTCACCATCTAATCATTTCTCCTCTGAACCTTCCTGCATTGTCTCACAGGTGAGCTTTTGGAGGATACCTGATATCCAAATAATAACAAATAGGGATGTTGACAATTTTTCCCTAAGCAAAATAGAGAAAAATTAAAGTGGCAGAAATGAGCACAAAGGGGAAAAAAAAGGATTAAAAAACCATCATGTTTAACTTATAAATAATTTATTCCCTCTCCCAAATTTTTGTAGAATGAGTCCATAACAAAAGGTAAAATATCATTCATTGTTTTTTTTCCAATGAGGTTTTTAAAATTTGAAATTAAAAATAAAATAAAATAAAACCTATAGGCACCCATCCAAAAATAGAGGCCTACTCAGTTTTCTCTGTGATGTATAGGACTGTGAAGACAATAACAGGGCATTTTCAAGATTTTAAGACAGTAGTTCTGTGTTCACCTGTACCATTTTTCATTTGTGAAGGAAACAGAAAGACATCAATATAAAAGTTGTGCCAGTACCAAAACCAGGCAAAATTTTGTGAAGATAGCTGCTCATCATGTTTTGTCTACCTCTGACACTAGCATTCTAAGAACCTCACCTACACCTGTACATTTAGCTATGCTCTTTAACTAAGACTGTCATAAAAGGGGTGAATGGTTTGTTGAAAATAAATATGAGTGGAAAAATTATCGTGTTGGAGGGGCAGCACAGTTGACATTTCTAAAGTTCAGCTGGTAAAATAAAGATGAAAATACAAAAGAAATAGTAATATGAGGGAGAATAAAATAATATAAAGTGGAGGAAATCTTTTACAAATGTGTATTTGGGAATAAGAATTGGCATATCAACCAGTGGGAAAAAATAATAGTTACAACAATAAATTATGCTTATAGAAGAAAGTCATAATAGGAAGAGTGCAAATTAAATCAATGGGTGTTCAATATGCTACTTTTGCTTCTATAATACTTGTAGGAAATACTCATCTTAGGTAATATGTGTTCCATGCAACAGGGGTTTGTAATAAAAAGAATACAGAGAACAATTATGAGAAGTCAGATATTTTAGGAAAATAGGTGATTCCAAACACCATGTACATGTGCACAGTGGAATGATAAAGTTCAGAATATAGAGATGTGCTAAAGCCATCAAGCTATTTTTATAATAATAATGGCAATAAAAGCTATCCTCCTGATTTTAAGTTAAATTCTTTGACTATTTTATGTAAAATAATATTTCCCACTTGTCTTAGGCACATGTTATACTGTATTTAAGTAATTTTCTTCTTACTATTTTACTTTAAATATATACAGGGAGGGGCTGAAGTTGTGGCTCAGTGGTAGAGCGCATGTCTAGCATGTATGAGGCATTGAGTTCAATCCTCAGCACCAAATAAATAAATAAATAGTGTCCAGCTAAAACTAAAAAAAAGTTTAAAAAATTATATTACAGGAATGCCTCTTAAATTTTATTAAATGCCTCTAGCATCTACTAATCATAATCACCTTTCATTTTTATAGATTGTGTTAATAGATTTCCATACTTGAACCTTATATTAATTTCCTCTTTGGGATTTACTTTGGTTTATTAAGTTGCTCTTTTTCTAATGAGGAGATCAGAATGGAGATGTTTTCTTCTCATCTTTCTTCTTCAAAACTGAGGGCATCTAAGGCTATATTTTTTTTTTACATCAGGTCTTCAGTATCCCATAGATTCTGAAAGAAGTATTTTTATTTCTATCTAGATAACATGAAAGCTCAATTTAATTTCTTCCTGGATCCTACTCCAGCTTAATTGAAGAAAGTCAAAGAGGCTACAACTGGTACTAAGGGAAAGGGAGCCAAATTTTGGTGACCAATTTAATTTCCTTTCTTCTCATTTCTTCCACTTTACTTTTCCTAAACTACATGCAAATATATAAATGTTAATTTTAACAATTAACTTATTTTAATAAACTTATAAAACTTGACTTGGAAACTATGCAATTAATTCTGTTCTCTGTAAATCCCTAACAAATGATTCTTGGGCTTCTCTTGGAGTGCATGTGTCTGTGTGTTACATTAGATCATGCAATGTTTTGTCATTGTGTTTTCCATTTTATGATTCTATTGTTTTCCTACATTACTAAAAGCTCAAGGTATTTGGAACACAATATTCTATTTCTTTGTTTTTATTTAGCAATAACATTTTTCCTTTAATATTTTGTCTGCTTTCTGTAGCCACAACAAATAAATTCAATTCCTCTTCCACTAAACAGCCTTTCAACTATTTAAATAATTTTCTGCCTTCCTTCCCAAAGGCTTTCTTCTCAAAATCAAGCATCCTTACTTAATTCAACCATTTTAATATAGACATTGTTTTGAGGCTTTTTGCCATCCTAATTTTCTTTATCTGTATGCATTCCAATTGTTCCAAATCCTTCTAGAATTGTACTGATACATATTAAACTAAATATTTCTAATGATGTCTCAAATGTGAAAGTCCACTGGAATTATTACCTCTTTTTAAAAAGTCACTATATTTAATGCCAAGTACGATTTCATTAGCTTTGTGGTTTTGTGTCAAACTCATGGTTTATATTTTGCTTGCAATGGACAAAACACCAAATATTTTCTCCACCAATATTTGGTAACCCATAGACAATCCATTTATACTCTGGACTTGAATTAGTCATATTGATGACTTTTTTTCTCTAATTTAGAAAACCAAGTTAATTTTAACACCTACCCAGAGAACTTTTTAAGACAATTAAAAGATTTGATAAATGCAAAGCACTCAGTAGCTGAGAAGTGGTTAGCATTTTAGTAAGTATTGACATTATTATCATTGATTATCAATTATTATTATTAATATCATACCTTTTAAAATCTGAGATATTTCACAAATTAAACTCCACCATGAAGAATTGTGCAGTTGATATTTTTACCCTTGGAGGAAAACTTTAGAAAAATCATTATAGTCCAATAAGTTAAATCATCATCATCATCATATCAAATGCATCAAATACATAAGATATGAAAAGGATTTACTTATAATTTGAAAACTCATATCCTTTGACTACATGTCATATATGATCATTTTAAACATGTGGAACACAAAAATGCCTAAACCAAGTTGTGTCCATCAGGGTCCAGTCAGGAAAATAAAGATAAAAATCACACCAGTAATTTTAACAGCAAAATAATTAATATTAAGAAATATGGGCTGGTAAAAGATAATAAGTCCTTTAAATCAGTAAGATATTGCAAAAGAATATTGGAGTAGAAAACAAAGGGAACAACTACTACCTCTATGTCTGAGGGAGAGGAGCCAAGGAAGGAACTTGAAGAGACAACCTCCCCAAGGCTGAGATTCAGATTTCATTAGACAGGGTATGGGTGCAGCCTACTGAATGGCACAGAAGTGTGTTGGGATGTTGGTAGACTGGACTTGTGTTAGCTTTTCATCACCATGACCAAAATACCAGACAAGAACAATTTGGAGGAGGAAATATTCATTTTGGCTCATAGTCTCAATCTCAATCCATGGTCAGTCAACTCCACTGCAAAAACATCATGGCAGAAGGACATGGCAAAGGAAAGCCAGATCATGGTAGTTGGGAAGCAGAGAGAGAGAGAGAGTATATGCACAAACAAGGGGCCAGGGACAGATATAGTCCAAGGCCACATCTCCTGTGTCCAACTTTCTCCAACAAGGTCCCACCTCTCAGTAATTCACTTAGCTATCAATGGATTAATCAGTAAATGGATTGATCCATTGAAGAGGTATGAGCTCTAATCATTGCCTGAAAGCCCCAGTTCAAAACTTTGCTGCATTAGTGACCATGCTTTCAAAACATGAGCTTTTCAAGGGATATTACAGATCCAAATCAAAACAGGAGGTGATGCGTAAGAAGCCTCCTGCTGGGATGCCAATGTTTATGACTGAGTCTCTGATACCTTGCTGGTAGCCATGCCACAGAAGCAAGAAGAAAAGTCCACGGGAACCTGGGAAGGGCACCCTTTCCTCTTCTGTGTTTTGCAGTTTTCCTCCAGTACCCCCTCCTGACAAACCCTAACATTGTGCCCTGTAGCAGAGAAATGTTTATAGGATCCAGCTCTATTATCATAATGCAAGGAACTGAGTCAACACGTTGATAAATGAAAGAAAGGTATAACCTAATATGGCAATTGTAATGGTCCAAACATTCTAATATTGATACTTATGTGTTTGAAGAATTTAATGTCAGCATTTTTTTTCCTATGGGAAGAAATATTATAACAGAAAGTTTCAAGGAAATGTAAACATTTAATTAACAAATTAACAAAACATCTATTTTGTGGCTACAAACACTCTGCCTTTTTAGTTCATCATCTAGTGAACAGACTTATAAATGGTTAAATACTAATCTATGGCTAGATAAAAGAATGCATAAGAAGTTACAAGAATGAGACCTGCATAATAATGACTAAATTTAGTTGAAACAAGGAGATAGATAATAGTCTACTGGATTTTGACATGAGTCCTCCTAGAATATTTAACTGAAAACTTCAGTGTCAAAAAATTCAGATAAATTAGATTAAGTTCAAAGAAGAAAGACGGGAATGATTAATGGAATGGAAGGATTGGCTTGTGAAGGGGAAAGGCTAACAGAAATAAATCTATATAAATTAGCTAAGTGACAAGAAAAGCAGAGCACTGACAAAGCATGAGTCAAACGTAAGTACAAGAAAGACTATAATCAAAGGATAGCACAGAAAATAGAATTAAACCTCATTTGACAAATTTTATAATTGGGAAAGAAGTAGAAATTGAGTTAGGCCTTTAATAACGAATACGCTTCCAAAAGAAAGAAGATACACCATATGTTAATGGGTGGAAAGCATAACAGAAAACTTACTGTTAAGCAATTGAGCTAACGGAAAAGCTTATGTAGAGGTACAAGCATGTCTCTACCTGACAACAAGGAGCAAGAATAATGCCAAACAGAGAGCAGATGCTGAGAAATGCTGAAGGATTCAGTAATTGAATGCATAGGGAAGGAATGTTGAAGAGTTGCATATTGGAGACTCCTAACATTGAAGACTCTGTGTTATCTTATAGTCTATGGGGAGTAACTGAAGAGGTTTTGTTATTGTTGTTGATTTCATTGTTATTATTGATAGTTAATTAAAAAGAAATACTTCCAAGTCATTAACAATAAACATGATAGGAAGGAGATGTAGAAGTATTTGGGATCAGGAATACTGGTTTGTGGATAGTTGTGCTGGTCCAGGTGAGACTATATTTATAGTTCTGTTACTGAGTACGTCATGCTGTGAACGAAGAGAAAATTTTCATTCTCTTTGCAGCATTATAAAATAGTCATGAATTGAAGAAAAATTATATGCATATTTTCACATTCGTGCTAGAATGGAAGACAAAAGTGAAAACTAACACAATTTTGGAATGACATCTTTAAATATCCTCCCTATCAGAATGCAGCACAGAGACAGACAACAACATACTCTATTCCAGGTGATACTCCCAAACTCAAAATCCATATTAACTCAGCTAGAAGAGAGAAAAAATAATTCTCCTTCTTTTCCTCCTTTTTTTCTCTCATTTCCAAAATTTGCTTTTCACACATCATGCCACTGACATGTCTTTCAATTAAAGTACCAACCTGTAATGTGTAAGAGAGTAAACCTTATTCAAACATATGAAAGATCAGAACCCTTACATGGATTTGGTAGATTATTTTAATATTTTGAACATCTTAGCCACTTTCTGTAAGGTCAGAGGCCCTGATTTATAATTAGTCAAGAACTCTAAAAATGTCATAATTCTCTAGGTATCATTCACCTTCTCCCCATTCCATAGGAATAAATTATTTCGTCAATGATATTATATTAAAGAGTTTATTGTACTGTTTGAATTTTGAATATATGTATGTATGTGTATTCAGTACACATACATATACCACAGTAAATACAGATTTATATGTTTCCTAACACATAAGGGAAAATGGACAGATTTTTGTTCACATATCTTGATAAAACTTATAAATCTGTTCAAGTGTGGATACTCTTCAAGTATCAAAAATATTATGATAAGCTGGGTACAGTGGTGCACACCTATAATCCCAGCAGCTCAGGAGGCTGAGACAGAAGGATCAAGTGTTCAAAGCCAGCCTCAGCAACAGCAAGGTGCCAAACAACTCAGTGAGACTCTGTCTCTAAATAAAATACAAAATAGGGCTGGGGATGTGGCTCAGTGGTTGAGTGCCCCTGAGTTCAATCCCTGGTCTAGAGAAAAAAAAAAAAAAAAAACAGTCTTCACCAAGCACAGTTCATACTTGTCCCACATTGTTCTACTGCCTTGTATTTTGTACTGGGAATTGAACAGAGTGGTACTTAACCATTGAGATGCATCCCCAACTCTTTTTTTTTTTTCCTGAGGCTGGTTTGAATTTGCAATCTTCCTGCCTCAGCCTCAATCACTGGGATTACAGACGAGCAGCTACTACCTCCATTGTTTGACCACTGAGAAGGACCTCATTTTTTAACATTTATTTGCCAAAGGCCCACCCTTTTATGAGGTCCAATCAGAATGTCATCTTTTTCATGAAGGTTTGTTTGATCACCTTTCCCACTAGCACATCCTATTCCTTTTGCCTACAAGCTCTCGTAGCAGTTTTTAATTTCTGTTTGGACCTTTATTGAATTCTGCCTCACTCTACAGTTGTATGTGTATCTGCCTAATCCCTCATATTTAGATTGGCATACCTTGAGGTTCTCCTGATGTTATTATCCACAACTCCCAGTATTGTACCTAACTTACAGTATGTACTCAGTAATTGATTATTCAATTTAATTTAAGGAGCCAGCTATAATAACTGAGAAGCCTCTAGTAATAGTTATTATTGGCAGGATGTCTTCTAAAAAACCATTAAAATGCACCCTGCTTATTATAGGGAGTTTATTGATATTTTTTTCACATTATGTTTTAATGAAGTTCTGTGAGGGAAAATAAAAAGAAATACTTTGTGTATTAGTCTACTCATGAGATTGGCTTTATGGATTCAAAGGGATTAAATAAAATTGATTGCATATATTGGAAAGCCCAATAAGCTGTTATTTCTTCTTACACAAATGAAAAAGTTTAAATCAAATTCCAGGAAATTTATTTGTTCCTCATTTAATCTTAAGTAAATAAAAGGTATGGATGTATAATTCAGCACAATTACTTTCACTATTCTGATTTCCCATTAAATTCTAAGGGTAGCTGAACTATTAGAATAAAGATACATTCACAAGTAGAATAAAATTCATATAAGTACACCAGGTTTTAAATAAATAATATGAAATTCTTATTCATATTAAATACTCTAAGCCAGGGCTGGGGATGTGGCTCAAGCGGTAGCGCGCTCGCCTGGCATGAGTGCGGCCCGGGTTCGATCCTCAGCACCACGTACAAACAAAGATGTTGTGTCAGCCGAGAACTAAAAAATAAATATTAAAAAAAAATACTCTAAGCCATCATTTTACTTTTCTAGAAAGTCAACTACCAGGCCACTGTGACCATGATCCAAATGACAAAAGTCCTGACATTTCCTGGATTTAGTTTCCACCTGGACACTGTCCTAAACATCTTATCATCATTTTGTTTTTAGTGACCTAAGAAATAGATTATTATGTAAAACTATTGAAATGAAAATTACAAAATTTCTTTAAAGGCAAGTAGATTAGCCCATTGGCATGAGAGCACCACACAGTTTATGAGGGAAGAAAAATTGGGGTGGGCTATTGTTACAGAGCTGAGGACTTCTGGGGAATTGAGGCAATGCACAGACCACCCTCCCACTTTCAAATCCTGATTCTTGTGATACAAGTCAGGAAGATTTCAGACATGTTGTTCAGAGTAACAGGTATGAGTTTATTGAAAAAACAGGAAAAAGAAAAGGGGACACTTTGAAGGGAAAAAGTGGGTTCTCTCAAGTTAGAGAGGGACAATGTGCCTCTCCTGTACTCCAGTTTTATTGGGGAGCCCAGAGAAGTTTCCAGACAGTTGTTCCGAGGTCTACCTCTTGACTTTTGACTGACAGCAGGATGACATCAGACTTTCAAGTCCCCACTGCCATGACAACACTAAGTCACTTTGGCCCATGCTGACCAGTTCTAATTGGATTCTTAACCATAAATTCTTATAGATTTTATAATTGCAAGGAATTATCTTCCTGAGTTTTGGGATCTGGTCTGTGGAAAGGGTCACAAAATCTCCCCTTTCAGGATAACTTGGATTTCTCTCATCAGCATTACTTCTGGCCTGCAAATAGCAGGTAGTTTGCTGAGGAATGCTGCAGATACATTGCTTCTTGTAAAACAAAGCATGTTTTCCAAGCACAGTGGGCCCATTTTATAGGATTATTCCCTTAACCTCATGTTCCCACCACTCACATTTGTCTGTCGCCTATAAGTACAATGGTCTTTCATAACTGAAAGACTCACTTTTTCCAGCAATACGATTAGAGAATTCATTAAATACCTTTTCAACCTGAATATGAGTCCTAACAATGCTGTCATTTAATAGCTAATTTCATATAGATATTTACATAGAAAGAAAAAATAGGGATTTTATGAAAGAGAGAAAATCTGGCAAGAGTAAAAAAGGTTAACAGTAAATAAGTGAATAAAGGATGAAAGGATGGAGAGGAGAGGTAAGAAGGCTGAGAAGCCTGACAAGAATCTAACTTGTCCAGGAGTTACCTTCCATCTCCTTGTGTCTCTTTCTCTTTCTTGGAAATCCAGCTTGATTTTATAGCTTGGGACCTAAGCCAACTACTGTCATGGCATTTCTGCTTAAAGTCCAAACCATTAAGACAAAAGCAGCCTTAGCATCATTGTCGAGACAGGTCTATTTGTGCATTTCATTTCATTTTTAACTCTGACAGGTAAAATTGAGTTCATGATGGCAGGCAGTGGAACATGAGGTCAAACAATTCAGAATACTTAGCTATTTCTGGTTCTTGTAAATATGTCTTTAGCAGTCAGGATTGAACAAAAAATAAGTGAGTTGGACAAGATAATTTAAATAGATAAAATTGAATTCTTTTTTTCCCATGCATTTTTAAATTTTCTGAAAGCTATTAAATTATTGAAGCAATTCCTAAAGGTGTAAGAGACATGAATGGAATCATTACTGTCATCCATATTAATAATACCTTTATTAATTGGTCAATGAATCACACTTTCTTCTAGAAATTAAAGTCTTCTGAGATTATAATATTTGAAAAAGCCTCAGGAAAAAAAAATTATTTTAAAACCTCAGCCATGTCTTCTCTATGAACTTATTTGGAAATAACTTTAGAAAATCCTGAGAATTTTCATTATAGGAAAATGATTGTCTCATCAATCAATCACTATTTAATTCATCTACTATGTTTAGTACTATACCTAGTACATAGTAAATACTCATCTATATCTATTAGTATTAGTAACTATTCAACATTGTTTTATTACCATTATTATAGTGATTGTAAATTTCTGATTGCTAGACACTAGTAGGAAAACAAAAGTGAGAAGTAAAGATCTAAAGGGACTTTACAAAGAGAGGAAACCTACATAAATATTAAGATGAATTTACGCATCTAAAATTAAATGTTCTCATTATTTTAATAACAAATTTTCTCTTCAATACCTCAGGAAGAAACATTATGTACACTAAGACATTAATACTATTAAATTTATTTAATTAATAAATATCTACAGAAAATAGACACAGTAGGAAAAATCAGACTTTGGATTCAGAGAACCCTCTTTAATTCATAGCTGTTGGAAAACTGATAAAAACACTCATTGAATGACTACAGTGTATCAAAAACAAGAAGATGGCTCCTTATACAAGAAGGTGGTTCCTTATCCCATTTTGCAAAGGAGGTTCAGAAAGATTAAGCAGGTGGTGCAATGTCATATCTAGTAAGTGGCAAGCTGGGGTCCACACAGAAGCTATTTTTCAGTTCATTTCTTGCACATATATGACCTAGATTATTTGTTGTCTCCTCCTCCTTTTCTTGATGTCTAAGGCCTAGAATCCACATGAACAGCCTTCTTTCTCTACACTTACTCCCAAAGAACACCTCACCTTTTCCATAGCTTCATTGTTATCAATATGCTTACACCCAGAATTATTTCCCCAGCAAGCCCTATCTTTGGGGCTCCTCTCAGATAATATGCAATTTCCCCTGAAAGTGTTTCTTAACTATGTCATAAGCATCCAAATACTATCATGCCCCAAACTCATCCTGAGAGTTTCCTCTAGAACCTCTTCCTCCCAATCTTCTGCTCAGAAAGGATAATATAATCTCCCCAGTTCTTTAAGACACCTAAAAAAAACAAAACAAACAAAAAAAAACATGTCTTGAATATCTTTATACCATTCCATCTCTTTTGCATCAGGGTACCCCCAAGACACTGTTATTTATGGTCTGCAGAAGGGCAGTAGCCCTGAAATTACCTTCTTACATTATTGAATTTCTCAAGGTCTTTCCTGTCTTGTGCCTTTGAGCCTACTGTTCTCTGTCTCCAGTTCATGGTAGGACCTTTCCTGTTCTTCAAGTCTCACATTTGTATGTCATCTCCTCAGTGAGTCCAGCCCTCAGCAATCCCCTTTTATAGTTTTCTCTCAATCTCTGTTTCTGTCCACCTCATTTGATCCCTTCTGATTATTTGGTTTTATATTATTTATTTTCTGTCTGCAACACTGTCAAAGAAAAATTGTACCACAAAAGTTAGTCAGTGAAGACTTTCTTTAAGAATATTGCCATAGAGGACAGAAATTGAATTCAACTCCACTAAAACAAAAGGAGGAAGAGTTTTTAAGAGCTAGAGTGGACAAAAGGACAAAAGGGAGAATACTATTGGAGGAAGAGGTTCTAGAGGAAACTCTCAGGGAATTTGGTCTATGTGATTCGACATGTGTTTAATAATTGGTGTTCTTCCAAGTTGGGCTCCTACACAGTGACTGAGAGATATCTTTCTTTTTTATTTTTGAAATGATACATAATAATTATACTTATGTATGTGGTATAGTGTGATATTCCAATACATGGAGACAGTGTGTAATAATCAAACCAGGGTAATTAGCATATCCATCGCCTCGAACATTTATCATTATTTTTGTGATGAAAACATTCAAAATCCTCTGTTCCAGCTATTTTGAAACACACAGAAAGTTACTAGTAATTAAATCATTCTATTCTGCTATAGCACACTAAAACTTATTCCTCCTATCACATATAGAAGTTAAAAGAGTTGATCTCAGAGACATGGAGAGTAGAATAGTGGTTATGAGAGGCTGGGGAGGTTAGAAGAGAGGTGGAGGTTGATTAAGGGGAGATATCTTCCTTGGAAACCACATTTCCAAGGAATAGCTTCCAGGTTGATATTCCTGCGTTGTAAAACGAGAGGAGTCCAAGAAAAGATTTGCATGTAAAAGGTGCAGTGAAAATTTTTACAATTGAAAGTTTTCTAAAGTAAATGCTCCAAAAAAGGGAAAGTCAGGAGCCTATAGTCAAGAAGAAAACTGTCTATAGTCATGCTGAGAGAGAGGTTGAGGCCATCTTGGTGCATAACTATATCATGAGATTCATACAAAGAGAAAAGTGTTATACTTCTAATCCTAAGTACCTAGGAAAGTTCCTGACACGTGTTTTTAATCAGATTTTGATGAATAAACATATGAATGGCTATGCTACCTTGTAACATTTAACTGTGTTATCTCAGATATTTAGCAACTCTGAACACCAATGCCTTGTAAAACTGGGAGAATACTACGCATCTTATAGATTGATGTTCAGATTAAAGAGGATTGTATATAAAAGCATCAAGAATAGGGTTTCAAATTAAAGCATTTTTCTCTCTAGATATTATACATCATAAATTAACTCTGCAAAGTTCTTAAAATACTACACTGCTTTTGACTATTTTTTCTTTGCTTTGTGCTGTGTTAACATGATTGATATTGTACATCCTTTTGTCTTCTGTGAACACATTCTTAAAAGTAATCAAACATAAAACACAATGATAATTACTCATGAGTAATAAATATAAGACGAACCCTATCTTTAAACTTGAGGCTTCCCAGCAAAAGCCTTTGGCTAGTGTCACTCGTATCCCTTATTACTGGCAGAAATAAGTGAATCTCAAAGAAAGAAACATGTAATGCTTTATCAGGAAGGTTTTTGAGGGAATATTCATACATTAGGATTTGGTGGTTGCCACAACCTGCAAAGATGAGCCTGAGAAACCAATGAGGGGTGATGGGAGATTAGGAAACACACACACACCACACACACACACACACACACACACACACACTTTGAGAAAAAGCTGGGATCAGGTGAAACACTGCACTCTGATGGAAGAAACAGTGACTGAAGAGCTGGCCCAGCAAGTTTATTTATATAGGATCTAATAATCAAGAAATTAAGGACTATAGAAGTTTTGTTCTTTGTGCATTAGAAAGTTTCAGGGCTAGAAACATTCTTGTAGCTATTTCACTGTTGCAATACTTGGGGCTTCCTGTGGCACCCAAGAATCCCATTGTTCAAAGTTTCTACTAAGCCAGCAGGCTTGAAGCTTACAGCACTGGTGAAACATTGTAGTAATCTTGCTATGCTCAGAGTCTTCTATCCCTGGAGCTGGCATGTGAACTCAAATCTATGAGCTGAAGACTTCTGTGCCAGGTTCAGAATTCTCATAACAGGGGTCACCATCAACTGAGCAGGTTTCAGTTGTCAGCTTCCCACCAAGAAATTCTGAGAAAGTCTCTCAGCTCCACATCAGAATTTTGTCTACACCAGCAATATAAATTAAAACATACACCATTACTGCTTTAACAATCTGTGACTATCAGACAAAAGTGGATATTTTTGTTCCTTCTCTTTAGACAATGATCTAATTGTCCTCCTTAATTTGCAGAGATAGACACAGCATTTCTTTGGCCAGAAAATGCTAGATCCTGCATCCAGATACCTAGAATAGGCATCTACTTTACATTTCAGTACTTAAACTCAAATATTATATGTTTCATGAGATGGTACCAGAGGCAAAACTAACTTAAACATTAAGTACGTCACATCAGGCACTTTCTCCCCATATGTGATGAGGATGAATAAATACAGTTATCCTTAAAACCAAGAATAATAATCCATTCTTAATATAGTTTTTTTTTTCAGTTTTCCTAACAAGGAAAAAATTACAAAGTAAAGTACCAGTAAATTAATTTGAAAATATAAAATTACTCCTCTGTGTTGTGACGGCTCTTCAAAAAGTTACATAGAATTACCATATGACTCAGCAATTCTCCTTCTAGGTATAAACCCAAACAAAATGGAAGCAGAGACTCACTTTCACATCAAAGATCATAGCAATATTATTCACAATCATCAAACTGCAGAAACAACCAAAATGTGTATTGACAGATGATAATATAACCAAAATATGGAATATTACTCAGTCTTAAATTGGAGTGAAATTCTGATTTGCACTACATATGGATGAACCTTAAAATATTATGCTAAATGGAATAAGTCAGGCAAAAAAGCAGAAATATGATATAACTATGTGATTGAATGGTTTGTATTTGTATTATTAATTTCATGATGTGTATAGTATCTAAAACAGGCAAAGTCAGAGAGACAAAGTAGAATAGATTTTACCCAGAGGAATCGGAAATAGGAGGTTATTACTTAATAAAGTTCAAAGTTATTGTTTGAAATGAGAGAGAAGTTCTTGAAATTGAGGTTTATACAACTTTGTGAATGTCTTTAATCTTCCTGAATTGTATGCTTAAGAACATAAGAATGATCCCTTTCATGCTCTGTATATTTTACCGAAATGAAAAATAAGTGAACAAATAAGAACTAAAAAATAATTTTTCACTCTGGTATAAGATACTCTATTGATCTTAAGATTTAGGTTTTTTTGCCAGGTTCAAGGAGTGGCAAGAAGTAACGAAAACAGTCCCAGATATGGATTCAGAAGACTTTTTCTCAAATCTCAGTCCAGTCACACATTAGTAACAAAAGTGTGTGTGTGTCACTTAGGATGTTCACACCTTAGTCTCTTTCATTTACACCATACAGAATGAAAATTAAAATGCAAATAAGGTGCTTTATAAATGCAAACAATTATGCAAGTGGATGTAGGCAATTTTTATTATATATTCCTTTAGGGAGATTTGTCATTATAATCTTATCACCAAAATGCAGTTATTAATTCTCATTTAAATATCCTGATAAATTAAGTTATTGTTGTTAAGACTCAGCCAAGGGTTGTTTTTTTTTTTTTTTTCATTAGTTATTTTTGTCATTTTAAAGCACTAAATCCACAGTCCTTAGAATGAAAAACTAATGCTGTATTTCTATGTTTTCATTAACCCTTAACTACAATAAAGGGATCATTAGACCCTTCCATTTACTTCAATGCCTTTTGTTCATTGTCTAGCCTCACTGCACATAGCCTAGGCAAAAGAAGTAAATTGCCTTAAAAAGAAGGGACAATCATATCTTGTCTAGAGGGAAAAAATGGTGGTTCTTTTTTAACTATAATTGTTAAAAAATATATATTTATTTTGTTACCTGCTCTCATTCTCTATTCCAAATCCTCTCATCCGTATCATTCAAACTATTATCAGTCTCTAAGTGGTCAAACACGTACTAATAATTTGACATGATATGTCAAACTGGAGTTATCTTGTAAAGCCCTTTGGATACATAATTACATTGAAAATAAGTATTTTAAAAGGAGCATCAATGTCTTCCTATAACATCATAAGTTAGTATCAAAATTAATGTGATTGAAACAAATGCCAACTAATGTTTTTTTTTTATTTTCCTCCTTAGCGGTTATGTCTTTGACTATGATTACTACAGAGATGATTTCTACAATCGGTATGTGAATTTTTCTTTCTTATTTCCCTATGATTTAAGTCATCTTTAACTATTTTGTGCATTTCATTCACAGATGCTCTTGAATGAAGTGTTAAATATAGTATTTCTTGAAATTATTAAGTAATTTTTATTTTTTAAAATGTTTTTATTCTGTTTATAGTTAAATATAACACATGAAGTCTAAATGGAATGGAAGATAGACAGATTTTTCTATTTTCCTCACTCCTACTGAAATATAGTAGATCTTGAAGATTTAGGACTTTGGAGGCGCTTAATCAGAAAATTTTATTTCTAATATTTGGTTAACATTCTAAGGATTTAGTTAACTAATTATTTTCCAGGTCTGTTGTTGACTTAGAATTTTCAAGATAGAGAGTTTCATTAATTCTGAAAATGATTCCAACCTTCTAAAATATATTTACTTTCATGACACGTTGAAAAGGCTATAATATTGGTTAGAGTTAATAAAATTTACAGACCATTCCTGCTATGCATGATAGTATGGCACCATAAAAGCAATCATCCAAGCTAAAGTCAGGCAAAATGTTGGTAGTGATCAATGATTTAAAAAAAATAGACTTTTCTTATGACTTTTAAATTTTTTGTTAAAACTTTTAAAACACTTTTACTCTCTGCCCTATAAGTGCAGAGGGCTTTGCAGTAAAGCTAATAGTGATTCAGCAGCATACTACAATTGAAAACAATAAGATTTTGAGAATTAAGTTTTTTTATTTGTTTGTAGAAAATTTTACCAAAAGTAGACAAATAGTGCGTGCCTTCTTTTTATTGCAAAACTTAGGCTGTGGAGCAAGTATCTTTTTTTAAGCCTTAGTGAACAGTCCTCCTTCTTTCTGAAGTTGGATCAGTTCGACATCCTCTGAGAGTTCGTTCCTTCAATGGATGGTACTTTTGCCACCATGGCTTCCTCTCCATATCTTCATCTCCTTTCATCTCATTACACCCATTTTCCTCACTTATGCTAATAAACTTGCTTTATCAATTTCCTTTTGTTCTATATCTAGAGTCTCTCAAATGGAAAAGTGTCAACATCCCTATGACCATCTATTTTTTTAATAATTCCAATTACATTCGATTTGAAATTCACTTCCAGTATCATCACTCTTAGGTGTGATAGTTCATTTTTGTAAAATGCCACATGAGTTTATCATTGAGAGACAAGGAGGCATTACAACTACCTGATTGCTATCTGTATATGAACTAAATAACATGAACAGCAACCAATCTTTCACAGACTCGGTGACATGATTGGTCATTGGACATGATGCACATTTGCTATTCATGCATAGTCATTTGTAGATGGAAAAGTTAGCAGCAAAGATTACACTTTATAAAATTACTCAGAGGTTATATGCTGTGGTAACTGAAAACTAATTTGTATTGTTGGACAATTGGTGTTATTTAACTAAACACTGATAACATGCATATATAAGATATGCAACCCAAGGACCAAATGTAGAAAGATCTTTGGGGAAAAACAGAGGTAAATATCTTTTAAGTCATTAGTAAATGTTTAATTATAAGTACTACTAAAGCAAAAAAATCCAAATAAGAATGCAAACCTGGAAAAAATAATTTTCAGTAGACATTTTTAAAAGGGAAGGAATCTTGTAATCGATTGAAAAGTTCCAGCTGCGCAGGTCCTATTCAGTTCTGTGAGAACACTATGTTCCTTCCTGCCTCAGGTCCTTTCTCTGTGCTGTTCCATCTCCTCACACCTCCCTCCACTGCCTAGTTCACTTGACTCCATCCTTCAGATCTCAGCATGAACACCACTTCCAGATTAAATTAGATTCTTCTGTTTCTCTCTCTCAGCCCCCAACATTGTTTCTTCTCAGCACTTTTCCAAATTTGTACTGCAATAATTCTTTCTGCAGTGACTTTATTTGATTCACATTTGCCTTCCCTCTTCCATGAGGGCTCCAACAATGTTAACCTTTGCTTATCTTTGTATCTTCAGGGACTATCAGTAAACCTCACACATAGTAGATATTCAATTTTTATTATTATTGCATCTCTCTACATTTAAGGAGATGCATTTTCCCAAGGTCACCCAGCCAATTAGTGACAGAACTACAATCATAACCTGGGTATCTGTTTTAATTCAATAACCCACTGTGTGAATGTACAAAACAGAGGAGAAGCAATGTTAGTCCATGATATAAAATAAAGACACAGCCTTGCCTACTTAGGAGTCAGAGCTACATCAGTAATTATTACTATGTCCAAACTACTGGGTTAAGCAAAGTATTTTACTAGTTACATCTGTGGACAAAAAAATTATATTTAAGAATAATTTTTCTCAAATCACTTATGATTTCTACAAAATATAAGAGTTTAAGTAATAACTTACAATAACTTGTTATTAAAGTGATATGAATGTCTATCAGCCTTAAGATAATCCTACTTACTATTGTGAAAAGATAATATGGAAACAGTCTACACTTTTGTATAGTAGACATTTTCTATTACAGCTTTATTTTTTCAGGGTGCAGCACGTTGTCCTAATTTCTATTAACACACATTGTCTTACAGTCTGTTAATATGAAATTGTTCTAGCCTCTTAACTGTTTTGTATCATGTAACTTCCTTGAACACTTAAAGAATTTATTCCTAAAATGGAGTCCTGCTTTAGAAGGCAGGAGACCCAAGGTCTGATGACAATTATAGATTTGGGGACCAGTCAGGTTTTCCATCTTCTCATCTTTAAAGAGAAGACAAGATCTGTATTTTACTACTTCCAAATGACAGCTCAGAAAAATAGATGATAGGTAAGATAGATCGATCTTACAAAGAGCAAGAGCCTTAAGCAGTCAAATAATTATAGAGCTTGAAGCTTTCAGTTAACTCTCCACTGCACAAAAAAAGCTAACTCTGAATGATTTTCAAACATTTGTTTGTCTTCTGCACAATCTGTTTGGCTTCTCAGTGTGCAATAGATCAGTGTGACTGTGCTGTTAACAGACTATCTGAACAGTCTGTGCTTTCATTAGTTTATTTTTCATGTTTTGCACTTGGCTTAAAAAGACATAAGCATCTGCTACCAGTGTATATACTCAAGAGCTCCCTGTAAACACAGAATCCCACAAAAAGGAAAACAGAATGGAGTGGGTAGATGAGAGAAATAGTCTACAAAGTCACTACAACAGTTTTATCCACAGTGATTTCTCCTAAATTACACTTGGCTTGTACTGATGGTTAAATTTTTAAAAACTCTTTTTAGTAGCAGTGCAAACTTGGGCAAATCATTTAAAACTAAACCTGTTGTCTCATCTGTTAGGTAAGCATGAAGTTAATTTCCAACACAAATTTGTGCTGAGGATTAAATGAGGGAACATGTGTAGGGATCAGCATTATGTCTGGTGTATATTTAATGCCTAATCAATGTTAACTACTGGTAACAATTAACAGTAACCATTTATGGTCATGAAAGTGTTTCTTATATGGATATTCATATTGCAAAGTTCATATGACTGAGAAATAAGCTGGTTGGTTGGTTAGGCATCCTTCCATAATAGTACATTGTGACCCTCTGGATTAACCTGTTTGCATCATTTTCTCTTAACCTACTCCCCAGAGCATTCCAGCTGCAGCAGAATACACATGGAGGGGTGTGGGGCACTCAGCTATTTCCATTAACTCCATGTTGCTTTGTTTAAGTCAGGAAAACAAAATGGCACTAGTTACGTTTAACTGGGATCACTGCATATAAAAACTTGCTAACTAGGAATTAAACAACTGAAAAGGCAAGAAGGAAACACCCTACTATAACGGAGTTAGTAACTGCAGGAGTCAGATACCACCTCTAAGGTTGGGGAAACAAAGGAAGATTTTGGAATTATCAAAGTGTAGTGAAAATCGGGTATGGTGCCATACACCTGTAATCCCAGCTACTGGAAAAAATGGCTTGAGCCCAGGAGGTCAAGACCAGCATGAGGAGTAGTGAGACCCCATCTCAAAATAAGAAAAAGAAAAAGGTATTGTAGAAAAAGGGTGTTGCAGAGCTGAAAATATGGCCAAGTAGTTCTTCTCGGACAGTGCTGCTGTCCCTGTATGCATTTCTGAGCTAGGGGCATAGTCTGCAGGTGCAGATGTCTCAGAGGGAAAGTGAAGAGGGAACTCTGTAAGTGTTGCAAAATGACTCCAACTAGATTCTGGCTGCAGCTACTGGAATGAATTGCTGCTGCCAAGGTGAAGAAACAAGGTCAGAGTAGTGCTCAGAAGAGCAGGAAGTGAAAACAAAGAGAAGCAAGTCCCTTTTCCTACAGGTCTTGCTATTTCCTCCTTGGGCCCTTCATTGGCTGAGCCTAGCAGGAATCCAGCTCCCTTACCTGCAGAAATGTGGTCTACAGAATGCAACCCAACCTATAGCTAAGGATAGATATGAAGGCTGAGAAACAATAAATTGATATTTAGCTGCATCGTATTGTCATTACTCTTCTACCAGATCTGGGGATTTTAATATAACAGAGGATTTTTAATTCTTAGGTAAAGTTTTATCTTAGAAAAATTTTTCTACACAGACTTCCATCTTGTGATTGCTGTGGTTATTCATAGTTTCAAGGATTATGATGTGTATTACTAAATAGTATATTTGAATCATTATCATCAACTTTTATCTTTTCCATATTTTGCACAAAACATTGCCCCCAAATTTTTAGCCTTCAATGGCATATTCTTTTATGTATAAACACAGAATGTTGCATATTATTAAAGCTAAATATAAATATTTATGTGCTTCCAAGGAAAGTAAAAGGAGAGGTATACCTAAATACATTGAATACCCTCAGAGAATGTTTGCAATTTTAGAAATTAGCAATTTAAATCCATGTTTTCTTTCATTAGTACCAGGAAGAGCACTGAGCAGTTTACATGCTCCAGTGATAAGTAAACTTTTGTTTATAGGGAAAAAGAATGCCAGAGGTGTCTTACCATATAGAAAATATGTATACGTTTTAGGTGACTCAAAATGGGCACTGTTCAATTCTGATACAACTTTGACCTTGTGTTAATCCTTGTATTAATTAGATGAAAAAAAAGCTACTCCGGTTTTGGTTGATGAGAAAATTCTGAGTTCCAGTTGTGTCAGATCATTAATTATAGAACACAGTATATATTCATGATACTGGAAAAAATTAACAAGGAGCAATGTCTATTTCATTATGCAAATTTATCATCTGATAGAATGGGATTCCACGTAAAGTTTGGAAATAACAGCATGGTATAGTTGACAAAGGGCGTGATTTGGAGTCAGAAGATGTGAATTTCAAGCCTCCGTGCACATATGTTGACTGATTAAACTTGAGGAAGTTATTTCTTCCCTTTTTCCTTCATGGACAAAAATGACTTAAAATACCAACATTACAAGGTTAGTGATTTTTAACCTCACCTTGGCCATTTGAATATATTAACTGTTTAATTCCATAAAGATGTATTTAAAAAAAACAGCAGGTAGCAATCTTAAGAAAAACATCAAAATATTAAGGTCAAAAAATGGCAAAAAATTATCTTTCGAGTTTGCAGCCAAATTGACTTTAAAAGCATCTTCAACAAGTATTTGCACATGTCTCAGGAGGTAAACTTCACAGAAAACCTTGGAAGAGTTTAATGATGTAAAAGAGCAATAGACATTACTCATCATGACTGGTTATCAGGTGAAATGTGCCATTTAAAATTCTTTTCTCCTTTTTTCTATTTTCTTTTATTTATTTATTTTGCAAAGAGAACTTCATTTTAATGTGCAAATTTATGTTCTTCCTTTTGGGCTCAGCAGTATGATGCAACCATGTTTTCATTTTATTAAAATAAGTTTCCACAACTTGCATTACATCTATAATTTCATGAAAATTATTTTCCAATTTAGTTGTAATCAAAAACTATTTGAACCCAGGGTAGAAATCATAGTCAGTTTGTGAATTTTTGACTAGTTCAAACAGTATAGGAAACAGGTGTGTTACTAGCCTATAAGAATCATTTGTGTGGATTTCAAAAGAGTGGGCACTTTAATTTGGTTTTACAAACTATAAGTCTGTGAGAAGTCAAGTTTGAAGGAAAGAGGGGTTCAAGGTTGAATCAAAATGTGACTAATATTATTGGTCCTCTAGTTGTTGATCTTCATGTATCTGCTGAAATGTCCTGGTGAGAACCTGACCCTGAATTTGTTCTCAGAATTTCCCTCTGAATGGAGCAGTGATTTATCCCCCTAGCCATACATTTTGTTAGCATTAACTACAGAGTGACAGTAAGGTTGATTTATAAGTAGGGAAAATAAAGAACAATTTTCCTGAGGGAAATTTTAAAGAAAACAGATAATTACCATAAAATACTCAAAATTATTGTTAATCTGTCATGAAAATTTAGTCCTTGGTGACAAAATCTATGCACATATTAAATTTTTCAAATTTTTCTTTTTTTGAAATCTTATTAGTCTTTAGGAAAAAATAAGAATCAAGGCAAAAGCTTAACAATGGGGTAATGATTTATTCGAATGTGGCATGTCTACTTGAAAGAGTGTACTCCAGCAATTAAAACAAACATTAGCAAGCTTGAGAAATGCTTTTAATACAAACCAAAGTGCTTGAATACATGACTATGCATACATTATGTTTTCAAGTTCGTTAAAAATATGGATGTTTATAGAAAAAAAGATTGAAGTGTTTTAAAATGAACCTTGGGGAAAAGAGAATTATATATTTGGCTTCATGATAAACCATTATCTATTTGACCAAAAGCATTAGGAGAAAAGCTATTTAGACCAAATAACATTAGGAAAAATGAAGAATTGTTAAAGGAAAAAAAGGGAATATAAGTCTAAGAGTGAAAGAAATGAAAAATAAAGCAAAGATAAGAGGAAGAAAAAAATTATAAGATTTTAGTTGAATTTTGAGATTTGGATTCCAAATAATTGTATTGAATTTCCATTTTCATTGCAGATCTATAATTTTAAGTTAACTGTTTCCTTTTTCTTAACACTATTTGCCAGTCTATTTTTTTTTTTTTTTTTGTAGAGGCAAACTTCTTTGGTTTACTGTAGATAGAGTTCTGATGAGAAAGCCAATGTTTATCTCCTCCCACGGCCTTCCATCTGCTTCCCTGGGTTAGAAGAGTCCTATGCCCTGTCTCACAATCCCAGAGGGCCTGGCTCACTTCCTTGTTTTATGTTGTTATGCATTCGGACAACTTCCAGTCTTCCTTCCCTTTATTTCTGATATACTCAAGGTACCCAATGAAAGTTAAGAAAGTCTCCATTGCCATTCGATGTTGTAAAATTAAAAATTATGCTCTTATGTGAGGTACCCATTGTTTTGTGAATTACATATCCCATTAAAATATGTAAGTTGTGATGCTATCTTTCCATAAGAGTGGCACAATGAATTGGTAAAACCTCACCTGATTCCTTGGTGAGAAAAGTTGTCTCCCATTGAAACAACTCACCAAAATATTCAGAGGACAAGGGCCACTTTCTATAGGAATTTGCATCAAAGAGTACAACATACATTCAGTATGTTATTCAAATGTATGCCACAGACTAGAAGTGCATCACAAAAACAATGAATAAAAGCAGATCTCTTTTCTCAAGACCAGTGTAGCTCAACACAGGAGTCTTTGGAATCCTTGGCTGAGGAATGCAATACAAAATATCGACAAACATTTCAGTCTTCTATAAAATATTATTGGAGTGAATTGTAATATTGAAGTAGCAATTACTTGGCCTGCATTTCCATTATAGTATTCTTACATTATTATATATTTTTTATTATGCATCAGAGATTTTCTTAACCCAATTTATAGATTCACTTATTTAATGAACCTGCTAAATTACACATGCATGGCCTGAGGAAATGGCCTCTCCAAAGAGCTTAGCTTTTCACCTCCAGGGGTAACTTCTACCCTGGAAAATATGAGTCAATTGCCATATTTTCTTTCCCCTCATAGTTTTGGGGTATCGTAGTTCATGCAAAATGCCGTCATGTTTTGGCTCACTGACTTAAGGAGCTCTGTGAATTCAACTTATAAATAACTAATGCAGACCTTGTTTTGTGATTGAAACAAGGGGCAGGTTTCCTTGACCCTTTTCATTTTGAAATCCCTGGTGGTGGGGATGATATTCATAACCCCTTTCAGACTCATCTTGCCTATATATACTCTTGGAAGTAAACTGTACTGTGCTGATACTCATGACCTGTTCTGTGCTAGCCATCCTTTGTCTCTAATGGACTTTGCTTATTCACAGAGGATGCCCCTTCTCTTGAACTCTGTCTCATTTCACTTCTTTTCCGTTTCAGATATCTCCTGGCTTTTTCCCCAAAATGTTTCCAAATTGTTTTTGGACACTTTAGCTGTCTAACATAGAAGATATTCTTAGTACTAAATAATTGCTTTAAATTTGTTTATATATTGCCTTTCTGCCAGAGTGTAATAGTTTGAATTTTTTTGAATACTTGAAAATTAGCCTATCTTAAATTTATTATAGTTCATATATTTTTCAAAACAAGATTATCACATTTTCAGATGTATGTGTAAACAAGATGTAATTTTATGAAACAACCTCTTAGAAATATTGTCTTTTTCCATATTTTTATTGGTGCTTTATGATTATACATAATGGTGGGACTTGTTATTACATATTTGTTCATGCACACTATGTAACAATATAATTTGGCCATTATCGTCTTTCAGTAATTCTGTTAGAAATTATAGGGTATTTTTATTGTTTTTTTTTTCCTGTTCTAGTTTTCTCATTTCTGACCTTTATATTGGATTATTTTTATTGACTGTTTTAAAGCAATTACGAGACTAGAATTCATATCATGGTGTCACAACAAAAAATATAACAATCATAATTCTAAGTCAATAATGCTGTTTTCTTTATATTGGAAAACATAATTACACATCTTGTTGTTTGGCAAATAGTTTCAAAAATAAATGAGTAAAATGTGTCCCAATATATTTTCTCTGATCTTTTATGTGTCTCAAATATGCTGTCATGTAAAATTTTGTTGTATATGAATATGCAGTATAAATAATATGAAGCTTTTAATCCTTTAAAGTATATATTTGTATAAATGAGTTTATATTCTTTCAAATTCATCCCTTTTATTGTTTAATTATCATTAAACAATGTGGAGAATATAATTTCTCACATTTTAGTAAAAGTAGGAGATTATTGATTTTGGGGGGGTTAGAAGAATTTTCTGTAGTTACTATACATATATCTCTACTCTCAGTTTGCATATCCAATAAATGCTCAGGATGATAAAATATATCCTGGCAAATATTTCCCACTAGTGCTTTAGTCAACAAAATTGGGTCCTCACCCTAGTTCTATTTTATTCGAACCTTTTACATATAGTTGGAGGAGGCTTGATTACTTAAAAAGTCCTTAGAGAGAGGTATGGCACCATATTGATTTGTCTCAGAGTTGTTTTCTTTAAGCTGGTTTTATTTCTATTTGTTTTATTTCTATTTGTTTTCCTCTGGACTCTGTTTTCTGATCAGAAGATCATTTTCTTTATTTTGTTCTTGATTCTGCATAATCTTTCCTATTTTCAAGCTAGTGTGCTAATAAGTGTCTGAGGTATAAGAGGAAGATTTCTGTTCATGAGAAGGGTAAACTGGTTTATCCAAGCAAAGAAATATATTTGGGAACAAAGGTCAGTGTAATTTCAACAAATTGCACGGTACTATTGGAGCAAAGCTCCTTGTCTTTTCATTCCTTACAAATGAGTTCATATTGGGGTCATATTCTAATGTCCAGAAAGCATAGTGTATATTTTCATCCTATTTCTTTGTGAAAAATAAATCTGCCAATAAACAGCTTTTCTGAATATTAAACAACAGAAAAAAAATTATTGTAAAATTTTACCAGAACATTCTTTTCATCATCTCAAACATTTAGGCTTCAAACCAACTTGGTCCTGTTTGTGTCTTGTGAAGGTTGTTTGATTACCATGGGCGTGTGCCTCCACCTCCCCGTGCAGTGATCCCGCTGAAGCGTCCCAGAGTGGCTGTCACGACAACTCGCCGGGGGAAAGGAGTCTTTTCAATGAAAGGGGGATCAAGATCTGCTGTCAGTGGGTCTTCCTCCTCAGGCTCTAAGTGTAAGTAATGTTCTTTATTTCCTTTTAAATAAAAGTAGGAATAACCATCACTGCATAACTGTCGATAGTCCATAAATTAACGAGGCAACCATCAGAGAGACATAAAACAGGGATGGAATGACCTCTGCTTTCCTGTGAAGCAGGGGAGCAGATGCCAACATGGTGACAAAGGTTCTGGGCCAATCTGAAAAGAACTGTAAAAGTATCTTACCCCAATGTACTCTCAGCTGATTTAGCTTGTGATTTATTAAAGTCCTGAAATAAAATGTATTGCTTTTTAATGAGGTAACAATTTCACTTGAAAACAGAATGCCATCTTTTCAGAGATGTTTTATGCAAAATTAGAGTTTGTTTTGAATATTTGAGCATTAAGATAATTAAAATGGGCAGACTACATGATAGCCATGTTAACAAACAAAACTTAACATGTATTCTAAATCATTATAAGGGTACATGTCTGAAAATACACTTAGTATCACAAAAAAAGAAAACACTATGTGCATAACTCCACATGAATCAGAAAAAAGGAGAAATGCAAACTTTCTAACTAAACACATTGCTAAATTTCTATCTAGACAGATTCAGAAAAAAACTCTAAACTGGTATTAGAATAGTATCCTAAAGAAAGAACCACACCATTTTCTGTGTTCCTTGATATTACATGTTAGCAGAGCAGAAGTAAACAACACACACGTATCTCACTGGTATTTTAAAAATGAAAATACAGAGACACGCAGGAGTGCTATATTTCACAGGATGATCAATGACTACCTGTGGTTGTTGACAGATGGAAACCTGAAGAAGTTGAGTGAGCAAAAGAGCAAGAGAGAGGGATCCCTGACATTACGGAGCACTGTTCTCAGCAAATGGTCAGTGCAGAGACCTTAAGTTGGCATAGTTAAGGAAGAACAACAGAGCTAGTGTGGCTGCAGAGAGCCAGGTAGGAAAGTAGAACTGCAGATGTGATCAGAGGGCAGGTTCCAGCACAGCCCGGTAAGGGTGTTACGTGTACGTATTCTGCCACCCCTTCAGAACAAGTGAGACAGATGTTTTTACCCCATTTTTATTAATGAGCAAACATAGAAGGTTATGTAACTAGTAAATGGTAGAGTCAGAACTATCTGTATCAGAAATACTAAGCATCATTATCAAAATAATTTCCTTTTACATGAAAATTGGCAAAGAAAAAAAATAGTTCAGAAAAGAGAAAGGTACTGATGCTTCTAGAAACTCTCAAGTTTGGCCTGCTAAGAGTTTCACTGAGAATTTAACTCAGCTAATATAACCTCAATGGCAAACTAAATAAATTTGCAGTTCTCTATGCGCTTATTTATCCAGTCTATTCTGTAGATAGATAAATATGAATTCTTTTTCGAGTCTAGTAATAAGAGAAAATGAGTTTCTGCTATAGTTTCCACACACTCTAATATACTCTCAGATTACTGTTAAGAGCAAAGAGAGCTGCGGAACTTGGTTCTTGTTGTAGAAAATTGAACACTGAATTGCCTGCTAGGTTTATAGAAGACTGTTTTACCATTGGTGGTATTAACTTCAAATAGAAATATCTAAAGCATCATGGATTGTTTGTCTTGTGGTCATCTTAAAATAGTATTTAACAACAAAAGCATTACTGGCATTTTGCTGGATAGTCCTACATTGTGTAAGAGGATTCCTAGTGGGAAGTTTTACTCCCTGTATTAGAATAAATTCTAATGTCATATATAACTAAAAAATTAATTAAAAATTGAATAAAAAGAGTATCCTGAGCTCTGCAGAGCGTTTAGCATCCCTGACCTCCAAACCTTAAATAGCAGTAGGATTCTTCAATGTTTGTAACTATAAACACACCTATACATTTCTAAGTATTCCCCGTGGACATGTTACCAACCAAATTTAGAGTCACTGATGTAGAAAAATACTTGCCTTACCTTGAAGCCATTTTCTAGAAGGTTCAGTAATATAGGACTCAATCCTCAGTTGTCATGTACTCCAGTGCATTACTGAGAAGAGTAGCAACTTCCAGAGGTTATTTCAAAGTAAATATCTCAACATTCAAATGGTTAAAATTTGGTACTTCATTTTTTGATTTCTAGTCTTATAGTGTCATTACTAGAGAATGAGAACTTTAAAAATATCCTTTTATAATTTTATTAAGAATTTCTTGTTTCCATATTAATAAGATTTTCTAAATGAACATGCAAACAGACTATATTTTCTGCTTTAATATAGAACTGAGTATGGAGTGTTAGATTGTTGGTTGTATTATCTAAATACTCTTTAGACTTGTTTTTCTTGTAGCAAATTTATCATGATAGAGATTTTACATAGATTTTTTTTTCTTAAGGCTTTGTTTTATATGCCATATCCCTTGGATGATTTATATAACTGTTAATAATAATAATAATATAAGAAGAAGAAGAAAAGTAATAGCTACCATTTTTTAGTGTTATGATGGCTATTATTTTGAGCACTTCACATATCAATTTATTTATTCTTCACAAATACCCCTGTAAGTGAGCTATTCTTTTTCCTATTTGTTCTTTTTAGTTATACATGACAGTAGAAAGTATTTTGACATATCAGACATACATGGAGTACAACTTCCCATTCTTGCAGTTGTACATCATGTGGACTTACACTGGTCATGTAATCATATTTGAACATAGGAAAGTTATGTCCAACTCATTCTACTGTCTTTCCCATTCCCATCACCCCTCTCTTCCCCCATTTTTCCCACCCCCCTATCCAATCAGCAGTATCTCCACTCCCCCCACCACCTATTGTGAGTCAGCATCTGCATAGCAGAGAGAACATTTGGCCTTTGGTTTTTGGGGATTGGCTTGTTTCATTTAGCATGATAGTCTCCAGTTTCACCTTTTTCAGGCAAGTGCTATAATTTCATTTTTCTTTATGGCCAAGTAATATTCAATTGTGTGTATATACTTCATTTTCATATATCCATTCATCTACTGAAAGGCACCTAGGTTGGTTCCACAGCATAGCTATTGTGAATTGAGCTGACATGAACATTGATGTTGCCATGTCACTACAGTATGCTGATTTTAAGTTGTCTGGGTATATGCCAAGGAGTGGGATAACTGGGTCAAATGGTGGGTTCCATTCCAGTTTTCTAAGGAATCTCCATACTGCTTTTCAGAGTGGTTGCAACAATTTTCAGTCCCACCAGCAACGTATAAGTGTGCCTTTTCCCCACATCCTCTTCAACATTTATTATTGCCAGTATTCTTGATAATTGCCATTCTGATTGGAGTGAGATGAAATCTTAGTTTTGATTTGCATTTCTCTAGTTGCTAGGGATGTTGAACATTTTTTTCATACATTTGTTAACCATTCATATTTCTTCTTCTGTGAAGTGCCTGTTCAATTTCTTTGCCCATTAATTGATTGGGCTATTTGGTTTTGGGTTTTTTTTTTTTTTTTGGTATTAAATGTTTTGAGTTCTTTATGTATCCTAGAGATTAATTCTCTATCTGAGGTGCAGGTAGCAAAGATTTTCTCCCATTCTGAGGGCTCTCTGTTCATGTTCTTGATTGCTTTATTTACAATGAAGAAGCTTTATAGTGTGATACAATCCCACTTATTTATTCTTGATTTTATTTCTTGCACTTTAGGACTGTTATTAAGGAATTTGGTTCCTAAGCCAACATGATGAAGATTTGGGCCTACTTTTTTCTTCTATTTAGGGCAGGGTCTCTGGTATAATACCTAGGTTCTTGATCCACTTGAGTTCAGTCTTGTGCAGGGTGAGATATAGGGGCCTATTTTCATTTTATTTCATATGGATTTCCAATTTCTAAATGGAGAAAAATTGGAAGCTTTCCCTCTAAAACCTGAAACAAGACAGGGATCCCCTTTTTCACCACTTCTCATCAACATAGTCCTAGAAACTCTAGCCAGAGCAATTAGAAGAAAGAAATTAAAGGGATACAAATAAGGAAAGAAGAACTCAAATATCCCTATTTGCTGATGACATGATTCTATATTTAGAAGACCTAAAAAATTCTACCAGAAAATTTCTATAACTCATAAATGAATTCAACAAAGTATTAAGATGTAAAATTAACACCCATAAATCAATTGTATTCCTATGCATTGGTGATGAATCAACTGAAAGAGAAATTAGGAAAACTACTCCATTCACAATATCCTCAAAGAAAATAAAATATTTGGGAATCAACCTAACAAAAGAAGTGAAAGAGACCTCTACAATGAAAACTACAGAACACTGAAGAAAGAAATTGAAGAATATCTTAGAAAATGGAAAGATTTCCCATGTTCTAAGATAAGCAGAATTAACATTGTCAGAATGGCCATACTACCAAAAGTGCTATACAGATTTAATGCAATTCCTATTAAGATTCTGGTGACGTTCTTCATAGAAATAGAAAAAACCATCATGAAATTCACTTGGAAAAATAAGTGGCAAACATAGCCAAAGCCATTCTCAGCAAAAAAAGCGAAGCAGGCAGCATCATGATACCAGACCTGAAATTATACTACAGAGCTATAGTAACAAAAGCAGCATGGTATTGGCACCAAAACAGACATGAAGACTAATGGTACAGAGTAGAAGACACAGAGACAAACCCACATAAATACAGTTTTCTCATACTAGACAAATACACCATAAACACACATTGAAGAAAAAATAGCCTCTTCAACAAATGGTGCTGGGAAATCTGTAAATCCATATGTAAGTGAGCTAGTTTTATCATTCGCATTTTACAAGTGTCAGAAATGAAATATTGAAACATTAAGAAATATCACTAAGGTCACAGAGCCATTAAATAACAGATCCCTGAACCACAGCCTAGCTCCTCATCTGTTTCAGAATAAGCCCTTGAGCTTATACCATTTTCCATGTCCTCATTTTCCACATCCTCTCCATGACTTCTTGGAGAATTGTAACTTTTAGAATTATATAATATCCCATGAACTCTTCCTAACCTTAAATTTTACTAGGCTACTTGGTTTGATCCTTTCTATCTGGCTCTTTTCATATGCCTTTCCTTTATATATACATTTGCAGCCTTTCCTATACATTAGTTTTGTAAGGATACCTTAACAAACTATAGCAAGCTTTGGAGCTTGTGGCGGTCATTAGCATTCCTTGACTTGTGGGGGCATCAATGACTCCACTCGCCTCCTTGGCACATAGTGTTCTCCCTGTGTCTTTGTATCTGTGTATCTTCTCCTCTTCTTAAAAGGACACTAGCCATGTCAGATGTGTGCTTCCCCAACGACCTCATCTTGCTTATATCTTCAAAGATCTATTTTCAAATAATGTCACATACACAGGTCCTAGAGGTAATGAATTCCACATACACTTTAGGGGAGTATATGTCAACCCAAAGCACTCTGTTACTTTATTTTCGTTCATTTCTTGAAGACAACATATATCTGAGTTTGTTTGGGGCAGCAGTTTGAAAGTGTCTGTTTTTTAGTAGGGAGATTTAACACCATGTTTCATTACTGAATATATGCAACTATATTCTTTCTGTCCTTCTTTCAAGTGTTTGTTCTTGCTTTTATGTGATGGTGATTCTGGCATTTTTATTAACATTATTAAAACTTTGCTCGTAACTCCACAGTATCCACCTATTGTAGTTGTCTTACCTCTCTCCCACTAAATTTGGTTCACTGCTTACATTTTTGTAGAACCTCTCCACATCTGCATTCATCATGTTGTTTTTGTCTCTCGGGTAATAAAAAACTAAGATCCAATGAGATTTTTTTTTTTTAATTTACTGGTAGCTTTATCTTGGACCTCTCTTTTGACATGTGAAAAGTCTTCTTTGTTCTCCAATATAAACTGAGACAGACAGTCCACTCAACAATGTATCTCCCTTCCACAAACTTCTCTGGAGTCACTGGGAGCCTCAGACTCTCCAAGGAATACACATTGCAAGGCACTAGCTATAACCCTTCTCTTCACTCTAGAGAAACTTACTAATTCCTTCCTCCTCGACCAATTCAAGGATCATTAACATTCTTTTCTGCCTTCTAGTAGAGGCAGGCTCCTTTACAGGTACCAGAACCCTTCTCCTGCACCACCATGTACAAGCACTTTAATTCCATGCTTAAATCTACCTGAGGACACATGGTTTTAGTAATAGATATATGATTTTTGTGGCTTTCATGTCAGCCAGAAAATATTTTATTTTGTTCTACAATTTAATTTACTGGAATTAGTTTTTTTTTAAGTTAGATAACCCCAACCTGGGGTGTACTTGAGTTTCTATCCCTTAAAAATCTTCACATATTAAATTTTTTCAAACATTGGAATAAATAAATAATTAAATGATTTTTATAGAAAGGCAAATTGTCAAAGTCAATTATTTGGATAAACACTCCAGATGAGCTCTACAGTTTGTAACTGAACTACACTGAAGATAAGCATTTATTCTTAAATCCAGTGGTGGGTCATACATAAGTTTTAATTTGGTCCTCTGTTTCTGGTTTTGTGTGATAGATGGACCATCTCGATAAAAGGCTAAGTCTGAAAATTGAACTACTAAATACAGCAAGAGATGCTTTTGCAAGCATAAGTAAACTCACAATTATGTATTCTCTCTAGGATCACAGTGGCAGACCATATTATATTTACATAAAATACATGTGTATATAAATATTCATTATTCAATAATGCTTTTATAATTGACCTGGTTTCTGAGAATAACAATAATTTCCAAACTCAAATCACAAGTTAAAGTTTTGAATGAAGTGTAAAATAGACTATTAAGTCAGGCATAATGGTGCCTACCTCTAACCCCAGTGGCTCAGGAGGCTCAGGCAGAAGGATCCCAAATTCAAAGTCAGCCTCAGCAACTTAGTGTGGACCTAAACAACTTAGCAAGACCCTGTCTCTAAACCAGATGTTTTATAAAATGGCTGGAGATGTGGCTAAATGTCTTTGGTTTCAATCCCTGCTACCAAACAATAATTAATTAATTAAGTATACTACTAATATTGGCATAATCTGAATGAATATTTACTGAGGGATATACATATAGCTTGCTCTTTTATTAATGTTCATTTTCTAGTATTTAATAATTTGGTAAGTTTAGAAGAGGAAATTAATGTTATAGCCTGAATAATCTGTCATTTCTTCTTTCAGAATTCTTAATATGAATGAATTCTGCTTGGGATAAAACCATGTAAGGAAAAATATGTTAATTTGATAATTTTCCAAATATGAGTACTGATAACCATTTAAAATGGATTACTCTTTTAAAAATTAGTCTATCACTTCATATTTCTGTCCCTTTTCAAATCAACTTAAACTAAAACTATAATCAACTTGTCCTTTTCCACATCATGAAGTCATCCGATAAACAAAAGATGTGATTTTGCAGATAAACACTTCACAAAAGAGAAGACATAAATACTGGTGAGCTTTAGCGGTAGTTTCTGGGTGAAGAAAAGAGGTTCTCTCTGGTTAAAAAATTCTGTCAATTAATTTAAATTCTAATGTCTAACAGGAAATATTCTAGTGAGTTTGAATTCCTGTGGGAATCTGTCAACGTACTTTCAGTGACAAAATGGGTGACAGACTAATATGAAAGCCATGAGAATCTCATAGGAAGACAGTTCAATTAAATATATGAAATAGTTACTGACAGCATATCACCAATGCTAAGAAAGTGTTGTAGTGTTGGATTTTCTTCACCAAAACATGGGATTGAAATACGGAGATTAAGCATCCACCAGAGAAATGATGTTAACATTAAGCAAATTATCATTAAGTTTCCCATCTATCATCCATCCATCTACCCTATCATTATCTTGGGAAAAGTATGTAGGTATTCTGCTTTTACCTTAAGGAAAGAAAGGTCATGTTGGTGCAAGGGTCTAGAAAAAGCCTACTAGATGATTTTTTAATTGTTTAAAAAAGTAAGTGTCTTTTAAATAAAAGATAGAATCAGAGAGAGTCTTCCAGATGGCAGGATCTAGAGGAATAACAGAGGCTTTGCTCTAGGGTTGTCTGGGGTGGAGTTGGAGTTCCATAGATGCCACAACTGTGGACTGAGCAATATCCATGATTCCTGTACCCCTTCTCTATTTTCTACCTGAAATATGGAGGTGGGGGACGACATATGGTATACACAAGAGTTGTTGTAAGATTTACTTATACTATAAGAATTACTTGTATATTGAAGTACATAGACAACAAAATGTTCAGTGAGGTTATTTATGGCTATTATTACTACTTTAGTATCTCTTCAAAACATAGCCATCAAGAGCATGAAATACGAACTTGCTCTACCTGGAATCCGGTAGTGGCTCGATCATTCATTTGTTAACTCTATGCTTTGGAGCAAAGATACCTTGCTCACTGTGTCTTAGATGCCTCATCTGTAAAATGGGAGTGATAATCTTACCATCTTCTCCATAGGGTTCTTTTTAAAAAATATTTTTCTAGTTTTAGATGGACACAATATCTTTATTTTATTTATTTATTTTTATGTGGTACTGAGGACCCAACCCAGTGCCTCATGCATGTGAGGCAAGCGCTCTACCACTGAGCTACAAACCCAGCCCTGCATAGGATTCTTTTGAGGATTAAATGAGTTGACATATGAAGAGCTCTTAGTGTCTGGTCTTATGAAAGTCTTAATAATAAACCATCATAAGAGTAATAATAATAATATTGATGATGATGATGATGACAAATTTTAGTGCTAGGAATATCTGTTAGGAAACAACATTATGATCAAGCAAAACAAAGTGTAAAATTCCTAACAGAATAATAAAAAACAGCAGAGAATATTGAAGGGTTTATATTTCATCCAGGGACAAGGGAAAAGACTCAGAAAAGTGCTACCTGATCAAAATTATATTCTATGGAATGTTTATGATAGGTGTATTGGTATGCTAGGGCTACCATACTAAGTGGTCCAGAGAGTGCAACAACAGAAATCTTTCTCACGATTCTGGAGGATAAAAGTTGGAGATCAAGATGTTGGAAGGCTTGGTAGTTTCTTATGACCATGAAGGAAAGATCTACACCAAGCCTCCATCTTTGGTTTGTAGGATACTTGTCTTTGCCCTGTGTCTTCACACTCTTTCTTAAGTGCTTTCGGATTAGGGTCCACCCTAATGACTTTATGTTAATTTAAGTACCTTTGTAAAAACCTATCTCCAAATGCCATCACATTCTAAGGTACTTGGGTCTAGGACTTCAATACATGAAATTTCAGGGGGACACTATTCAACCCATAACATGGAAGTCATGGGTTGACCTAACAAAATGTTGACATCTTTGCTTATCCTTCAGCTTTGTTTTATTTTATAAGCCAAATTTAGGGATATGATTTAGTTTTAATTAATTGAAGCAAATGACCAGGCCATTTAGCTTACTCTGCTAAATGCACTACATATCTCAGATGCACACAGGTTCGTTTAAACACTAACTAGAACTATGTATAAAGAATATTCCAGAGTTATAAAGAAAAATCCAGTTTCATAGAGAATAGCCCAATCAAAATAATTACTATATATTTACAATGGATAAATAGATACATTTGTAGATTCTATGTGGTTTTCTTTACTATGCTTTTATAACCAGATTAAGAAATGTAAACAGAAAAAAAATATTAAAATGTGTAAGCCAGGAGCAGTGGTACATACCTATGATCCCAGCAGCTCAGGAGTCACAGGAGCACTAATTCAAAGCAAGCCTCAGCGATTTAGCAAGGTCCTAAGCAATTTAGGGAGACCCTGTCTCTCAAAAAAAAAAAAAAAAAAAAAAAAAAATTGGCTGGGCATGTGGTTCAGTGGTTAATCCCTACTACCAAAACAACAACAAATGTACAACAAAATCCTTCTATCAATTTGACTTATGAGAATTTGAGGTAATTTTCTCAGTTCTACTACAGAATTTATATTTCTCTGTATGCTATACT
This sequence comes from Marmota monax, assembly GCF_021218885.2. NCBI lineage: Eukaryota > Metazoa > Chordata > Mammalia > Rodentia > Sciuridae > Marmota > Marmota monax. The sequence goes on from NW_026693552.1 coordinate 394,723, forward strand.
GACAGTTCAGAAAGGGTCTAGTTTTTCCACTGCGGAATTATAAAAGTATGTAAGTCCTATTAATAAACCTTAATAAGATTTCTGCCTCTTCCTTTTCTGCTATTCTTCTACCTCAAGTCCTAATACGCAGAATCTTGACCACTCTGATAACCTCTTGCTGGTTTTCTTGACTTTATGCTATTCTCTAGTCTCATTAATTTCCTACCCAGTTGTGAGATTATTCCAGACCAAGTGCTTTGTCAATTTTTCAATCAAAACTCAAAATTGCTACTAGTTACCAAATAAGAATTTTTAGTAGACTTCTTAAGAAGTATCTGACCGGGCACTTCTATTCCCCACCCCACCCAGCACTGTTCTCCTAGCTTAAATGAACATTTCAAGGTTTGCAACTCAGGCTCATGTTCTCCACCCACCCAGAAACCCTTTCCTTTTCCTTTCTTATAAAAAAATGTTTTATCAGATGTATTGTCTTATACATATACAAACAAGCATTATTAATCATTGTACCTATCTTCCAAGGTCCAAATCAGTTAATAGTATCGAGTCCCTCTATGCTATAGACATCACTGTCCTGCAACCCCAAGCCAATCGTTCATCTTCAGTTTCTGGAACTTAAACTTTTCTGCTTCATATTAGCAATTCATTTGCACATTCATTCTCTCTGTTTTTGTTTATTGAAATGTATCCAAATTAGTTATGCATTGCACAGAGTATACTCTTAAATATTTGTGGAATATGTTGCCACTAGTATTTTTGCTATTTGCATTTAGATTTTGGTGTTTTAGAAATTTTATGGTTAGCTTTGAACCATGTCTTTAGAAATGTGGTAATGCAGAGAAAATTAGTTACAGAATATGTTGAGTCAGTCCATGAAGCAGAAAGATATATTCTAGCCTATGCTCCAAGGTTTTAAAGAAATCAGGTTTTAATGTGTATTTTGAAGCTCTGTGATAAGATCTGCTACTTTCTTTAATTAGGCCCTTTTTGCTTGCTGGAATTCAAAATATACTTCTGGTCCTAGCTCAAGGACCATTGTCTTATGATTACTTTCACAATCAGTTGCCACACCCCATCAAAAGTAATTTATCTTTTCTCTTCCCCTACATCATTGAAACAAGTTCAATTAACCAGCATTTGCCAGATGAGAGGTATTAATTTTCCATAGATGAAAGAGACATGACCCCTGAGGAGCCAATATTCCATATACAAAAGAGACGTGATACTTTATTAAAGAGCAATTTTTTGGGAAGACCAGAAAATAAAAGATAATTTCAGTATCAAATGATAGGAGATTTTCACTTTGTCCCACATTGTTTTATGCATTCTATGTCTTTACATATTTTTCTTCCACTACTTATAAACTCCATAATATCAGGAAGGCAGTTCACTGCAAGAAGCCCATAACCTGGAGTGAGGGGTGGAAAATCAAACAAACATAAACCATAGCTTTGGAATCAGGCAGCCCTCCCTATACTTGATTTTGTTACCTCTTTGCTGAACAATCTGAAGCACATAACTTATCTCTAATATTCAGTTCTAATCCATAAAGCAAGTTTAATAACACATGCTTTTCATATTTATAATAAGGATTAAATGAAATTATATTCATGCATTTCCTAGTACAATGCTAGATGAATGGCATTTCATTATAGTGAGCAATCAACGAATAGTTATTGAATATGATGTATTCATTTTCCATTTCATTTTCTCATTTATTTTCTCATACAGAAAGAATGAATATAGATATTGGTATAGGTATTATGATTACACACATATCCACATATATGTAATTGCTTTTTCTAGGATGCTCCATTTTGGGAATAACCAATTGCTCCAATTTATTTCATCAAAATCCTTTAATTTATGGTTTTTGAAAACTATTTGCAAGATTGGCAAATTAGCTTATGCATATAAAATCTCCTTGAAATATATTAATTGGAGGAAAGAGACAGATGCAGAAACAGATGAACTAGACTGATAAAGACAAAGATTTCCAGAAATGTGTTAAAGAAGTCAGTAGTCCTCATTTTTTTCTAGAAATGACTAAATTAAATAAGATAGTTCCTTAGTTCATAGCAAAGGAAAGAACTAAATAATGTATCAAAGGCTTAAAAAATAAGTAGAGTAACAGAAAACTAATGTGAATTATTATTAAAGTTCTTAGGGTTGCAAACATTTGTAAGTTTTCTTAGTTGATCTGAAGCATGATGGTGTTGGTGAAAAAAAGGTATATAATTTTCTAGACAAGTATCTTGGTCCATTTTCTGTGGTTATAACTGAATATGATAGACTGAGTATTATATAAAGAATAAAGACTGTTTTTTAAATTTATTTAATTATTTATTTTAATTAGGTATATATGACAGCAGAATGCATTTTGATTCATTGTACAAAATTGCAGCACAACTTTTCATTTCCCTGGTTGTACACAGTGTAGCGTCACACCATATGTGCAGTCATACATTCACCTAGGGTAATGATGTCCTTCTCATTCCACCATCTTTCCTGCCCCCATTTTCCCTCCCTCCTCCCTCCTCTTTGCCCAATCACAGTTTCTCCATTTTCCCCATGCCCCACCCCACCCCATTACGGTTTAGCATCCATTTATCAGAGAGAACATATAGCCTTTGGTTTGGGGGGGATTGAATTACTTTGCTAAGCATAATATACAATAAAGGTTTATTTAGTTCATAGAATCAGAGGCTGGAAAGTCTAAGAGTATGGCTTTGGTATCTGTCCAGCATCTGGTGAGGACCTTCTTGCTGGGCCGTGGCAGGTAGGAGACTATCACAGAGGGAGACAGAAAAAGCTTGCTAACTAATTGCATCATGATCACCCCATTCTCATGACCTCATATAATGCTAATTACTTCCAAAAGCTGCACCTCCAAACACCATTAGCATAAAACTTTGGGGATTAAGATTCCAATACATGATATTTGGAGGACACATTCAAACCATAATGTCCAGAGTTTCTAAGGCCTGGCACCATTGACTTTTCAAGTTAGATCATTCTTTGCATGATGGTTGCAGGCTATCCTCTGTGTTCATGAATGTTTAACAGACCAAATGTCCACTATATACCAGTAGCACCATGCATTACAAGTTGTCATGCACAAAAGAAAATGTCTCAAGATATTCCAAATGTCTCCTACAGGGCACAATCACCCTCTGTTAAGAACCACTGAGCTGGACAGTTAGCTGAAGAGTCTTTGTCTCTGAATAGACTTGACCCAAAGGTGATTAAAATAAATTGAAATATTTTTCACCACATAAATCGGATGCATGGATGTTTTTATATAGGCAGATGGCATCATCCCTTGTGTCTAATTTCCTTTTTAGATTATATCTCATGTTGCAGCAAAAGGCACAGTCATCATTTTTGTTGACTGTATCAGAATGTAATAACATTTATCACCAAATCAGTGAACTCTTTAGAGAGAGCAAGTCTGAAATTATTTAATATAACTTCTTCTTTTTAACAAAAATCTTACAGTGATACTTCGGGAAAAATAATTTAAGATTATCTGTAAGATGCAACCAGACTCCTAGTTCCTCTAATGTCATTCTTGCCTAAAAACTAGCTAATGTAATTTATCCTAAGAAATTCATTTTTATTTCATTCATCAATTTGCTGATCTTGTTTAGTAATTCGAAACTCAACCTCTATAATCATGCAAAACAGAATTATACTCAACAGAACAAATTATTTTTATAAGACAGTGTTTGCTTTTGTGTATAATTTTGTGTTATGTTTTTTGTTGAAGAATTTACATACAGAAAAAGAATAAGACATTGTTTTTCTGAAGATAGTATCACTGATGTCTTCTAAAATACTGTAACATATGTATATATTCCTCCTAGGACAAATTCATCCTGAATATTAAATCAAGATGCCATCTTTAACTGGAAACTTTGAAATTTATTCTTCTACCTTAGACTTCTCCCATAAGCTGCATATTCAAATACCCAACGGCTTCCTTTTTCACTTTTGTTTGGATACAAATAGGCACTTCAAAATTAACAAAACTTTGAATCTTCCCCCAGAAGCCTGAGCTTCTGGCAATCTTACCTATTTTAGCAAATGATTATTACATCCTTCCAATTATGTGCCCTCATTCTTTTAAAGTCTATGCAGAATCCATCTCCTTATCACCACTAAAACTCTTAACTCCTTGGTCCAAGCCAGCCTACCATCATCTCTCCCTGGAATTGTTCTCATGGCTTTCTTTGTGATCCCTTTGATTCTTTCCCTGTCACCCAATAGGCTTTTCACAATATCAAATCAAAACAGTGCTCTTCAAATATAAAGTTGTCCCCTGTATCACTCAGAGTAAAATCTAAAGTCCTAACTTTGACCAACAAGACCACGCCCACTCTCCCTCTTCTCCATTCTCCACTTTATCTGCCAACTTCTCTTCTCTCATTTGCTCATTCCAGTCTGGCCACATTTGACTCTTTGCCTTAAATATCCCAAATATAGTCTGGCTCAGCACTTCGGATTTATTGCTCTTCTGCCTGATATGCTGTTTCATCCCACAAACTCACTTCTTCCCCATGCTATTTCCTCCCTTTATAGAAACTTTTGCTCAAGTATCCTCTTATCACTTGAAACTTTCCTGACTGCCCTATGTACAAAAGGGCAAATCTCATACCTGAACTATGCCTTCCCTCACTTGCAATTTTTTGTATTATTTCTGTATATAGTGTACATATTTATTTATTGTCTTTTTTGATTCTTAATGCGAGTTTCTTTTTTTTGGGGGGGGGGAGTACCAGGGATTAAACACAGGGTTCAACCATAAGCAACACCTCCCAGCCCTATTTTGTACGTTATTTAGAGACAGAGTCTCACTGAGTTGTTTAGTGCCTTGCCATTGCTGAGGCTGGCTTTGAACTCATGATCCTCCTGCCTTAGGCTCCTGAGCCACTGGGATTATAGGTGTGCACTACCATGTCCAGTGGGAGTTTCTTAATTGTAGAGAGTTTCATTATTATCTTTCTTATTCAACACTATATTCCTAGTATCTGGAAAAGACCCTGACCATAATGTGTTCCATCAACATTGTTGAGCAAATACGGTGGACACATGAGTTAAAAAATTAGAGCAGTTCCCGATCTTGTCTTAAAGAAATAGGAACTCAAAGTATCATTTGAAAGAAGTTAGGTTAGGATGAGGATGAACTTGTTGAAGAAGAGGATCAAGGCTTGATGACTTTACAGTATAGGCAACTAAAAGGTGAAATTACGTTTTCCAGATGGAGGAGATGAGAGTATGGATCAGATCAATAATGTATAGTTGTCTGAAACCACATACTACTTTTAAGGAGTGAACAATTATTGTGACCAGAGCCTCAGATAATTGGAAAGACCAGCAGAAGATGGGAAGAGACAGTAGTCTGGAGATGACTGAGCAGTAAAGCAATTTTCTCAAATTCTCAAATTCATAATGTTTAAATTATAAAATTCATGATCTTCAATAATTGCACCAAACTTTTCCCAACTGCTAGTTTGTCTACATCAGTGGGCTTAACTGTTAAAAAAAAAATGTCTAATAGCAAGCTGATTAAAAATGTGCAATCTTGTTCTTACAAATAATATTCCTGACTCTATCTAAAACTCTATAAAAATGAAGGCAATATACTCTATGCAATGTATCCTTAAAGATGAGGTTTATGGATTTTGGAGAATTCAAGTGAAATTGGAGGAAAAATACAAAGCGTTGCTTGCCAGAGGCATGTTTTCTTTTCATTTTCTTTCATCAGACTATTTCTGAGGCACTGTGTTGTAAAGACATAGTTCCATGATGAATTTACTTTTGAATTTCCTGTCTGGTCACCTGTCTGTCCTTTAGTCAATCAACTCTTAGAATGGGTGTCTTGTGAATTTAGTCCCTGGCACATACACAGAGCTTTCAATAAAATGTGTTGCTCTGTTTGGAACTGGCATGAGGACCTTAGCTATACATACATATAACTACAAACTTCTTGGTCTTTATTAATTGCTTATTGTGTTCAAGATACTGGACTAAGTTCTATCAAGAATGAAATAAGAGAAAAGAGAGAATTGGATACACTATTTCCACGCAAGGGATTTTGGTTCTAAAGCATCTATGATGAGGTCAATCCATTAATGTGTCCTGTTTTAGATGAATGACCCCAAATTCCTTCTTTTAAAAACATGATACCATCTGAAATTTGAAAAAAAAAATGTATTGATCAGGAATAATTTTTCAGCAATCTAGCTTATTATGAAAAGATAAAGTTTTCATGAAGCACTCTTCTGATTGAGCTCTTTTTAAACCTGTTAATATCAGTTTTAAATAAAGGAAAACAGACTTCAAGCCCAGAATCTCATGATCAGCATCAGGAGGCTCACTAATCAATAAAAGGAGAAGGACTTATCAAAACACATACAGCATGACTTCTAAGATTCATGAATGCCTGATCAGGAGAGCTTTGCTCAAAGAAGTTATGATTTAACATGAAAAATAGATGATAGAAAAGTCAACAAGCAATAGGTGTGCATAAGAAGGGAAAGCATTCCTAAGTAGAATTCATAAGAGGTATTCATAAGAAGGGAAAGATATACTCAATCCTGAAAGATGAGTAGGATTTTCATAGACACTTTTTGGAAGAGAGAAATAGTCATTGCTGGGATGGCATGTTTATATAATAATATAAATAATACAAAATAACAACAACACAAATAATAATAGTTTCTGCTTCCATCATTTATTGAACCTAATGATGGTCTTGATGTGGCATTAGGTGGTTTAGCTTTATTGTCTTATTAAATTCTTATAATGATCCTGTAAGGTACAGGAGAGAAGTTAAAGAGATGAAGAGACTTAACTCCAGTGGGAATGGAGTTCCCCTACGTGTAATGGGCTGGTTGAGAAATAAAAACTAAGAGAAATAAAATGGTAAAAAAAAAAAAAAAACCACAGAACACAGAAAGTAATTGCAAAAGCACAGGCAAGCTGAAAGGATGGATGGAGCTTCTAGACAAAATGGAGCCCACACCTGCTCTATTTATATGGGGAAATATGAGAGAGATTCTACAGAATGTTCTTCTCCAAAAAAAGGCTTAAGGTGGGCTGTTCAGTGGTTACGCCCATCTCCATAACTACTATGAGGAACCTTCCTGGCAGAGCGGAGAGAAAGGTCATGTGCATTGGGCAATCTGATGCTGTGGAAGAGCCATGGATAGTTCACAGTACCAGGCCTAATGCTCCTTGGCTTCAGGGCGAGAGAAGATCCTCAAGTATTTCACGGATGGCTTCCCGCACTTAACTGAACCTGCTTGTTTACAATTGATTTCCCCTGGGAACATAGATGTAAACTAGTTGATCTGGTTCTATATAACATTTGATTGAATACTGAACAGTTCTGTTCAAATGAAGGATTTGTTAATATGTCCAAACACACTCTGCTGTCATGTATATCCAAAAAGAACAATTTTTTTTTAAATGAAAGATTTGTTTTGAGCAGGCCTTGAATCCAAGTTTAAATAATTTGGTTCGTTTGTGCTTATCATCTTTTTCTATAGAAAATGGAGATATTCCAGAAATATCCTGTTAAAAAACAAAACCTTATTTATGAGTATTTCTTTGAGAGTTCTATGCAATAGACCAGGCGAATGAACCAAAGGCAGAATCCCAATCAAGAGTGCAATAGAAATGGATAGGACTGTGTTGGACCTAGGATCTCCTTAATCCTGAACATTTATGTTGGGAGGAAAATATCAGAAAGCAAAGTTGCAAAGACTTTTAAAATTCTAAGTTTAGAAATATATAGTTGTAAAATGTACACCTATTTTAATGGAGTAAGTAAAAACAGCTAATGACTTAATGTAATCCACTGTGCAGTGGGTAAATGAAAAGGAAAGCACAGACAAGTTAGAAAGAGCAGTACATCAGGTATAGAGATGACCTATTCCAGGAATTCCATCTGGGATCCAGGTGTAATCGAAAAAAAAAAAAAAAACAGACCTCCAAATAAAGAAGGGTAGAAAGAGAACTGCAGCCAACTGAGGACTAAGTAAGGTACAGACCTCTTTCAAGGGCAGCACTGAGATACTGAAGTGCAATAAGGAGCCAACTTCCAGGAGAAGCAGCCAAGACTGCTTCTAAAGCCCACTTTTCTGGACCTTGATAAGTGGTTGTTGATCTCCATTCCAAGAAAGGAGCTAGGCATTCTGCAGACCTGGAGACTCATCTCAGTATTTTGGGGTAAGAGTCAGGAAAGAAATGACAGACCTCTCCTAATTCCCTTGTTTGAAAAGGAGATGATTTCCTTATAAGTTTGAGTAACATTACCTACTTAGACCACAATTTTATGATAACCTGTCTCTGATCTTAAAAAAATCTTCCTAGAGTCCTAGACATGAGTCAAAACCCAAACGTTGGCTGCCTGGGCACTTATGAGTTCCTACTAGATCTAGAGTCCAGATTTCTTGCTGTTTTCTAATACAGTTTCTGTAATGTGGAATATTGGTGATTTATTAGTTTGTGCTTTTCGAGAGAGATAAATCAATTAAAATTAGTTAACTATGTTCCTGGGCTGAGAAGTGGTTCCACTCCCTTAGAAATATATTCTGGTAGTTTCCAGCCAGTTTCAATTTTCCTAAACTGAAATCTGTTATAAGATAAAATGTTTTCTATTAAATTTGATAAGTTTAAGTAAAACTACATGATATACTTCCATCAAAGGAAATGAGTATCTTTCTTCAAAGCAGGATCGATTTGCACCTGTGACAGATGATGTTTTTCAAATTTAGCTGCAATTCAACAATGGTATTTTGATGTCTTTGAAATAATTGACATAAAGAATGATTCTCTATTTTAAACTGTGTTTTATTTCAGTTTGGTACTACATAAATAGAAATATTCCGGAGGGCTCTTATTTCTTGCAGTTTTGCTTTTGTAAACTATTTTGCATCAAAAATTAAAAACTGCTTTTTTAACAAAAAAAATCAAAATTTAAAACAGAAAGCATTTTCTCATTTTTATATTGGAAAACATTTGTTCTTCCTTTTGAGACTAAATTGTATGATGCATAATAGATCACCTGTACTATTTCACATATTTTTAATTGACAAATCTTTATTTCAAGCAAATAGATTATATTTTCTTTGGGTTTTGGTTTTCAAAATTCCTGAAGACTTGACAATCAAGCTAAACACTAATTGCTTTGCTGGGTAATATCTTTGCTGAGATCATTATAAATCCACTAAATGAAAGCTCAGAGGCAGGTGTTGTTCTACAATAGTCATAACTTTAAAATCTTCCATCTCTGATTACTATAGACTCATGGTGAAATTGCCCATTGTTCTCAGAAAACCAAAATAAAGACAATGCAATTTAATATAAATATTTATATTAATAATGTTAATAAATAATTATTGTTGTTTATAAAAATGTAATTATCCTTTAAATATGAGATTGTCTTTTGCTTGATAAAATCATTATTATAGTTTGCAGTGAGTGGGTGTTACCATTTTTAACAATCTCACTTAGCCAAATGAGAAGTTGTCAATCTTATGTTAGCCCCCATTCTCTGTCTTTGAAGCCAGACAAAACACCGAAAATCTAGAATAGGAACTAATGCTATATATGTCAATGGGAACTTCTGTGGATTTTCTTTCCATCAAGCCCCAGGACTTAAAAACCTTATGCATAACCTATTCATTGCCTGATTTTTTAAAGAAAGAATAGGGAAAGAAGCAAATTAGAATTAAAGAGTTCTTTAGCATCTATGACATTTTTCTTAGAGGATTAATGTTCTATCTTGGTTTCAATCAATACCCAAAGAGCTGGATTTAAAATATCATTGATTGCAGAAATATATATTACAATGTAATGCCTCAAAGTAGTATTAGCATACCGGTGATAATTTAAACATTCCTTATGCCAAATCTACCTTGCAATACAGATTTTTCTCCTATACTCCGGAACTGATTTTGGCATTATTTAGTTATTTTATAAAATATTTCTAGATTCTGTTATCCCTTTGTATAACCTCAAAGTTTCAGGATCAATTACTTATGACACTGAGAATCCCCATTTATAAATGGCACTGTTTTCCACTATTCCAGGAGCTGATAAAATTGAAAAGTATCCTGTGTAACTTGACAGACTTGTGAAAATGTGGGGTGCCTTGAGTTGTGTTCTAATTGAACAGTGGCACGTTTGATGTTCTGTTGTTTTCTTTTCCTTCTCCCCCTTCTAGTGAAGTCAGACGAGCTACAGACAATCAAGAAAGAACTAACCCAGATCAAAACTAAAATTGACTCCTTGCTAGGGCGCCTGGAGAAGATTGAGAAGCAGCAGAAGGCAGAGGCAGGTAAGTGAAGAGAATCTGTGGCCACAGACAGGTTGATATTAAACCAGTGAAACCATCAATCACAGACACTACAGGCCCGGGGGAGACACTTGCTAAGTTTACTAAAAGTTTAATACAGATACACAAAGTCTTTAAGCTAAGAACTGCAACAATGGGATATGATTTCATTACTTTCAGAAAACAGGAACTAATTTCTCTAACATGTATATGAAAAGGAAAAGTATTTTGATAGCATGCTCAGAAATAATTGGATTATAATTGAAAGCTTATTTTTAATATCAAGTAAACTTTAAGACAACAAAAATCAATAATGCTATCAGACCAAAATAATTTTCATATTTCAATAAATTGACTGGAGCAAAATTAACAGGTTTCAAAAATCATTCTAAATCCCAACTCCTGCCATTGCTGCCACCCCATGAAACTTCAGTGCCAAATTTCAGGAACGTAGAGTACAACAGCATGCAGCTAACCACCCACAGGCCAAATTATTTGATGATGTCCTTTGCAACTTAAAGACCTATCTCCTTTGAATTATCAGATCTTACACTAGTACATTCTTATACAATTGTAATGCTCTTTTCATGTGGCTACAGATGTTTGAATAATCACAGACTGTGAAAACAGGAATAATAAAGAGCTAGTCCATGGTTTGATGATCTTGTTCTATAAGTCATTAGATATCTCAGAGGCCTCCTTAAAGATGAGGTGGGAGTTAAGAGGAGGTGATAAATTTATGCCTCCTCCAAGTCCAACCCTTATTCCAACCAGTACAACTCTACCTGTATTGCTTTTATATATTAAGATTCCATCATATATAAATAAAACAAAATTTACATTAAAAAAATATTCCATATAAGTCTTAATTTGCTGGAAGAGTTTTGCTCTATATGTGTAATAAGAATTGGAATGCATTCTGCTGTCATATACAACAAATTAGAATAATAAATAAATAAATAAAAATCAATAAACACACAATTCTAAAAGCCATTAATAAATCCCACCTCCACATCTCACAGAAGAGAAAACAAAGGCTCTGGAAGGTAAATTAACTTTTCTATAGTCACATGTCTAGTTAGTGATAGACCTGAGTCTAGTGACCAAATCCAGTGCCCTCCAATTTTTACCTTAATTTCACATTTTCCACTGGGGTTGGTCCCAGTATTTCTCAAAAGTGCATTAGTCAGGTAGCATCTAAATTATGAGAACTGACTGAGACCTCCAGCCCTTGAACTAGAGAAAACAAGAGTCAGCTGGTTTTTAACTCATCATGGGGGTGAGGATCAGAGCTCTCTTCTGGTGGTGAGCCTTACAGGGTTCAAGAATGAAAAAAAGCCAGAAGTCATGGTTATGGTATAGTGGATGCAAGAAATAAAAAGTTTAAATTCTCACCCATCACTTCCTGAATTTCAGTTTTCTCTTTTATAAAATGAGGAATAGTATGACCACCTTACATTGTGAGAAATGAATTAAGTAGCATATGTAAACTGTACAAAACAGTAACCAACCAGAGCTATAGGCTTAATAACTGGAGTTGTCAGGGATTAGTACCAATACACACAAATATAAGCAAATATTTACTACTCCAAGATGAGCATCCCTAATTTGAAAATCTGAATTCCAAAATTCAAAATGTTCTGAAATCTGAAACTTTTTAATCACTGTTTTATGCTAAAAAATTTTTGAAATTTTGGGCATTTCAGATTTCAGAATTTACAATTAGGGATTTTCAACCAGTAAAAATCTATACAAACATTCCAAAATCTAAAATAGTATGAAACTCTTCTGATCCCAACAATTTCAGATATTTTACCTGAACTTTCAAACAGCTCATTTTTACAAAAATACAAGCCATGTCTTGTAGCATGTAATAGATTCTCACTAATATTTGCTAAGTTAATATAGATGAGAAATGATAGATAAAATTGTTATAAAAATTTTTTTTAAATTGTTATCTATCTATCATTTCTATCTAAAAATTCCTACAATGAATATATTTTTATACTGAAAAAAATATACTGCCTACACTTCCTTAGTAAAGAAATTTAGATTTTGGAAAGTTTTTATATGCTTTTTGTGGCACTAATCAAGTGTTCCTGTAACCGAAATATCCTGTGTTGTTGCCTAAATCAATATTTCCCTTTGAGGAACTTGTGTGAAATTCATTATTATGTAAAACAACCCTTACAGCAAAAGACTTTGATAACCAATTTGCACTTCAGTTTAAAGGATTATGGAGAACTCATTTAAATATAAATCACCTCAAAGAGAAAATGTGATCCTTATTCTAACATATTATACTTTCCAGTTTCCTGTAATGAATAATACTTTCCACAGATTTTCTTAGAAGATCATCTATATATGTAACAGTAAAATTCAAACCTCAGTTTTTGCTTTATGAAAACTGTCATCTTACTTTGGCACATGTCTAAATTTTCCCAGTCAAGACAGTTGCTTTTAGAATGATAAGAGTTGGTCCTTTTATGTTTATGTCTTTCTTATTTTAACATGGTATGACAAAAATGAATGTATTTAAAATTTGTAACTTCATTCTCTTAGAAATTGTCTCTGGAATAGCATCTATATTTATGGAAATAGGATAATCATATTCTATATGCTTTATAGAAAGAAATCAGAGTTGAATAGAAAGGGTTAAAACTACATTATGGAAAATGGAGTGAAATGTGTCCAAATTCCCCCTATATACTTAAGGGAGCACTCATTTTAATAATTCATTGAGAATTAATTGGTAGCTAGTATTTACTCTTCATCATGTCTCTTCTGTACACATTTCATTTCCCAATATACTATTAGTCATTTGATAATGAAAGTTTCCAGCATAGATGTAGGAACAGGAGGGAAATGAAGGACCAGAAACAAGACACCACAGGAGATGGCAAATTCAAAGCCAGCCTCAGCAACTTAGTGAGGCCTTCATCAAGATCCTGTCTCAGAATAAAAGATAAAGGGAGGTAGAGATGTGTCTCAGTGGTTAAATGCCCCTGAATTCAATCCCCCAACGAAACAAACAAAAAAAGAAGAAGAAGACATGACAGGACGTGGAGCATGCCCTGAATTCAAGTTTCATAGTATCATATTTTTTTCCAATGACTTTGGGGCAGGTAGATAACAAGCAAATTTGAGAGCAATTGAAAACTGGGGGTGAGGTGAAAGTTTACACTGTTATGATAGAAATACCAAGCATTCTCACCTTCAGCTGTCAGATCACTGAGGCAGGTGCTGGAAGAGTCTTTAGTTGGGAACATGAGCGATCCAGGAGTTCCCAGAGAGGTAGTCAACAGGTCACATACAGAAAAAGTATCCTTCTATCTTACAAAACAGCAGTGTTTTAATACTCTACTGTAAATGTGAGAAAACAGAGATCACCAAATAGAAGAAACATAACAAATACTTTTAACCCACCCCCCCCCAAAAAAATGAGGAAACAAGTTGTACAGAATAAAACTTAAAAACATGAAAAAACATTGATTAATACTCTGAGAGAAATAAGAGAAGACAGACACTATATTCATGAAATAAGAACACAAAACTATAAAACTGAGGATTTAGAGGGCAGGTTAAAGAGCTTTTAGAAATTAGTATACTATAAACAAACAATTCAATACAGGGATTGAAATGCAAAATTGGAGAAACTGTTCCAGAAAATAAAATAATAAAATAGAGATGGACAATAGGAAGGAAAGAATATGACAATTACAGGATTAATATCAGAATAACAAGATTCCAGAAATAAAAGAGGAGAAGTACCATTAAAGAATTTTTCAGGAAAAAAAAGAAATATCAAAACTAAAGGAAATAGGGCTGGGGTTGTAGCTCAGTGGTAGAGTGCTTGCCTAGCATGTGTGAAACACTGGGTTCAATTCTTAACACCACATATAAATAAAATAAAGGTACACTGACAACTGAAAATATTTTAAAAAATGAAACTGAAGGAAATAGTTAACCAGATTAAAAAGATCCACCAGATACCTGAAAATAGATGTACATCCAAGCATGTAATTGTAATATTGCGGAACAGGGAGACAAAAAGATTCTATAAACATCCAGTGAAAATTAAAGGGGAGAGGAAGGAGAGAACAGTGTTCATATAAAGAAGTAGGAATTAGAAAGCCTTAGCATGGAGTCTTTCAACAGCCACACCAAAAGCTACAAGGCAATGAAAACATGATGTTTTACAGCGGAAAGTCCCTTTAGTTGGTGGTTCCTGGTTAGTTATGCTTTAGTTTTCCTTGGCTGTGTCCATTCTCTCTGAGTTGAGTTTCATTTACTTCCATAGGAACCAAAAGCATGGAAACTGTCTCAGTTAATTATTTTAATGCACCCTTTCTGTAAAAAGTACTGAGAAATGCACTTCACCAAAACAAGGAGGAAAACTAAGAAAGAGGGAAGCATGGCTTTTCTAAAGTAAGGAATCCAAGGGTGGGTGGTGAAGGGACTCATCAGAAGATAAAGAAGATTCCAGAAGAAAAGCTGTGCAAAAGACTTAGAAGGAAATGAGTCCAGATCAGTATTTCATGCAGGCTCTGGAAGACCTTTATAAGACAAGGACTTTGATTGAATAACTAGTGAGTAGGAGAGTAAATTGGTTGAGATGAAATTTACACACTGAGGGAGAGAGGGGTACATTTGCATAAATACATAAAGAAATAGTAGGGAACTTATTTTTTATTCCTAAGCAGTTTCTAATTCTAAATAAAGTAAATTATTGTTCAGGAAAGAAAAACTATTCATTTTATGATAACAACTTAGCTGTGCAAAGTATCTCCATAGTTCAAATTATGCAAAAACTGGAAACTGATCTAATCAGATTTACGTTATTACAATCTAGGGATATGAGAACTGAGTGGCAATTGTAGGGCCAATACCTGAATCCATAGTTTCCTAAAAGTAATGTCAACAGATAATGTATAAAGCTGGTCAAGAAGTAGCCAAGTCATTGAGCAATGTGAGGGCCTATTTTATTTTATTTTTTATTGATTTTTTAAATAAATTACAGCGGAATGCATTACAATTCTTATTACACGTATACAGCACAATTTTTCATATTTCTGGTTGTATATAAAGTATGTTGACACCAATTTGTCTTCATACATGTACTTTGGATAATGATGTCTATCACATTCCACCATCATTGCTAATCCGTGAGGGCCTATTTTAAAAGCATCAGCCAAGTGAGTAAAAAGTCTTTAAGGAGCTTGTATGGTGATCAGATAGGAAAAGCAGACTGCTATTTTCCATAACAATCCTAATAGACATATTTAACTACAAAAATCATATATTTTTAAAGAAGCTAAGTTTAAGGGAGAAAAAAAAATGGAGTCATCTTCAGCAACAGGATCAAAATTTATCCAAGGGCTTACTGGAGAGCTTCTTGTACCTATCCTTCATTTGTGAAAGCAATTTTGCTCAGGACACTTAATGAAAACAGCCAGGAAGATTTTATTGAAGACTTGCAAAAAAAAAAAAAAAGAGCTAGAATGCCACCCATAAAAGACAGGGGGACTTTCTAGTGTTAGAAGAGCTCATGGAAAATTATTGGAGGACAAAAAGGGAGTGGGATGGGGGTATTCCATGTGATAGGCAAATTGTGTTTGCTAATTGGCTCTTAACAAAGAGAGAATGAGGCCCTCTTTTTCTTGATGATTGTGTGTCAAAAAGATGGCTCCTTGAACTTAATGAAAATGTTTGTGGGTTGTTAAAAGATACACATCTCAAATGGACAGAAAAAGAACTTAAAATTTCAAGTGTTCTAAAGTAAATATTTTCTGAGAAAGCCTGTGACCAGCAAGAAACCTGTCTAAAGTTTAATCAAGTAGAGAGGAACATGAAAGTCATTTTGGTACTAACTCAATTACACTCTTTGAAATTGAACTCTTTCTCTTCACTTTCCCATTTAAATATACTCTTCGGTCTGCGTCCTGTCTCTGTCAGATTTGCTGTTACATAAATTCTATCAATCAAGTTGCCATCCTCAGCACCACCATCTATTCCAGCTGTAGCTTGTGTTTCCAAATCTTACCTGGGATATCTTTTTACTCTACCCCTTCTCTCTATTCCAAGGCTACTGCCAGTATATAAATGCTTCTCTTCTCTCACATGGTCTGTTAGACTCACATTATTTTTAATAGCTTTATTGAGTCATATTTCACATAGAATAAAATTTACTCATTTCAAGAGAATAATTCAATGACAGTAATTTTACTGAGTGGTGCAGCCATCACCACAAATCAGTTAGGACATTTTCATTCCCCTAAGCATTGCCTTTTTAGCTGGTCTCTCCAATTCTAGTTTGTTTCCTCTCCAATTCATCTTCCTTATGGCAAGTAGATTTACATTACTAAAACATCAAAGGCTCCAGACAAGAGGGAAACACAGCTAGGTTCACATCCCACTAGAGACTCACTTCAGTGTACCGGCTGCCTGAAATTTGGAAAAGACTTTATGAAATGTATAAAATAGGAAAATAATCTCTCTCTCAAAATGGCAAGATTTAAATAAACACAGCATCTTAGTAATTTTTGAAATTATTTTGTATTGAATTTGTGGACACCTCAACAACCCGGAACATTTCATGTGAACAACTTTGAGGCTATATGCTCAAAGCATGTACTTATGTAACTGATGTTTTAATCTAAAAGCATTCCTCTTATGTATTTTTTCTAAAATTTATTTATGTGGTTGTTAGTAACACCATCCAAAGTAACACCATCCATAATAAAATGCATATTTCTAAATGGAACTTATTAGAATCATTGAACTCAATTCATATTATATGCAGGTGCTGTAACAAATTATTTTTAAAATACAGTTTATACTGATATTCAAAAACAGTGATTCCAGGATACTAGCTTGGCTGCAATAAATAATAGGACTGTTTTTATATCAACATTATTTCCAACCATCTGCTAAGTACAATTCAGCTAGTAATTATCTAGCAATTAAGCCAGCATGTCAAAAAACTTAATTGCCAACTCAACCAATTTTCAGAGTTATATTAATGATAATAGCTATGCAGCAAACTCAATTTAATAAAAATGCTTTGAACATAAATCCTAACAATTCTAACTTGTTTTTTGAATCATATATAGCTTTTGAAGTAGAAATGAGATGTGCAGAATAATATTTGAATATGAGGATTAAAATTTAATATCAAATTCTTTCCTTTCATGACTTTTTAAAGCCTTAGGCATTTTCCCCTTAAACAGAAATACCTGTCATTTGCTCTTTTTTTTCCTTCGATAGTCATTGTTTAGCCAAAACCTGTGCCCCTAACTAAACAGACTTCTTCATCCTTGAACTTAAAGATTGTCTGGTTATTGAAGAAATTCAAAGCATTCTCCTGGTGTGTCAAATAAGGCATTTTTTTCCAGAGATATATTAGAAAATAGCCCAGACAATAGAATCAGGAATTCTTAAGGTAAAATTCCAACTCTTGCACCTATTACTGTGTGACCATAGGCACCTTCTGAACTTAATTATGCCTCAGTTTCCCTGTATATAAAATGATAAATAAGGTTACACTGTAGTGTGTTGCACGGACTAAAGTTGATGCCAATAAAGTAGCACTTTATAGGCATTCACTAACTTGCAGTCATTATAATCCTCTTTTTCTGTGTAATTTATAATTTATATAGTATTAGAGTTATGTATTAGGCATAAACTGCCAGATTTTTAGATTCTAATCCACTTTTTATAAATAAATCTAATGCAAACTCTCATCTCCACTCACAAAACAAATGCTATGGCATCCATCACTTTGACTTAAAGCAGCCAGTGGAGACCCCAAAAGATACCACCATTCAAAAGCAGCCCTTCTCCCGAAAGCACTTGAACACTTCACATTTAATTTTTCTCTTGAAGACTTGTCAATATAATCATGAATATTGTTCGTATAGGAAAATCTCAAGACCTCACATTTCACTCTTACTTCATGGGATTTTCCTATAGAATATGTCTGGCAGGTTTTCTCTCAACTTCTCTTTGGGTTCATACTTTTGCTAGCATGATGCCAAATTTAATTGTTATTTTGACTTTATGGAAAAATTTTCAACATTTGTTTTCATTATTGATTTAACACAATTCATGAATAAATTCAGCAAATGTTTAATTTGTGCATAAATCTAGGAGCCACCAGGGATACAAAGACAAATAAAAATATTTCTGCCCCAGAGAAGCTCTGGTAGCAAATACAAATGCACATACACACACAAACACAAGCACACTTATAGTCACACATTCACATAATACAAAGTAGAATTATGCAGATAAAAACAATGTTATACAGTATAAAATGAATAAGCAATATTACTCATTTCAAATAGAAATAAAATTAGATATTCATTAAAAATAGAATAAGGTGCTTTGTTTCGATTTCAGCAAAATAATTATTTGATCAAAATTTCTTGTTAAACTACAAACCAACATGTGCTTTCATGTGTGATTTTATTCATGGAATCCATCATTGTTTAGTGATTACAACATTTCCCAGTGAGGTGATGACAGTCTATGTTGACTACATTTACCAAAGTGCAGGCTGATTATATTTCTGTTAAACTCTTACAAAATAATTACCAGAAACAATTACGATTATAATTAAAACTTCTTTCCCCTCAACCCAGATAATGTCTTCTAAGCATTTAGCTTTCAAGTTAATGAATAAATGAAAAGAATAACTTACAAGATTTTTTGCATTTGAAAGTATTAACACACCACTGCCTTTAAATTATACTATCAAAAGAATTATATGTGTGTTGTATGTGAATACAAAAAACAGAGAGCAATTTAATACTTTATGATTGTCTAAACATAGACATCAAGAGGTCATGTCAAAACCAAAATTATCTTTGTAATGTATCCTTAAAGATCAGTACAGATGAGTAATTTTGATGTGAATAATTTGTCTATATCAACATAGATTCAACACAATAACTATTTTGAGCCTTTTATTAATATATTTGCTTGTCCTTTACAGTTTAAAAGCACATTCACATCTTTTCCCTCATTCTAAAGCATAACAACTCTTCAAAAATAAAGGTGATTTTTATGTTCAGCTTTTATAGAAGAAAACTGCAGTTAATAGGACCATTTATTAGCAGAAGTATGGACACTTTTCCTGAATTCTTTCTAATACCTTTTGTTATTTCTTCTATGTGTAAAGTATTCAGGGAGGGGTACAGAGCACATCAAAATATTTCTGCATAACTAAACTGTATTGCTCTTGTCTGTTTGCAAAAGATGGGCATCTGTATTGTCCCCTTTGAGTGTGGCTATGACCCTGTAAGGAAATAGGTCAAATTTTCAGGGAGTTTAAACTCTAATAAGAAAATGGTGAAACAACAACATCCTATAAGACAGCATTTGATTGGGGCTTTGGTTGATCAAAGAAGCAGGAATTATATTCAGCTAGGAAGACAGAGAAGTCAGCTTGGATTTCGAAGATAACTGAAACAAATTGATAGATGAAGCCAAATGAGGACTATGCCTCTTCAAAGTCTGGTCTTAGATGGGTTCTTTGAAAATCTGCTATGCTTTCTTGGCCAGAGATTTTACTAGAGAAAAAAAAGAAATATTATTTTTCAACATTAAAAATAAATATTTCTGAAATCATTAGAGACGGATTGGGTATGCCAGACCAAAGGACTTTCTAATAAATGTCAATCTTCAACAAAACACTTAGGTATCATAAGGAAATGATAAATACCGTGGCCTATGTCGAAAAAGTTTGGCTTTAGGAAAATTATAAAATTCAGAACACTTTTTACCACATAGAATTACAGTTGTCCAATCCCAAACCTCCATCCCTCTGTCTTTTGTGAAGTACTAACACAAGGTCTTGATAGCTGGGACATTTTTAACAGCAACACAGTGATCTAAACTATAAAGAAGACCAAATGATGAGCACAAAAAGCACTGCTAGAAGAAAGAGTGGAGAGTCAAACCCAGAGTAGCCAAATCCTTTTTTTAGTCCATAAGATCAGCAATAGTAGAGGTAACAGAGTAGAGCAGGAGGTGAGATTAATGTCATAAAATTCAGACCTTCTTAGTGTTCAAGGTAGTCAGTCCATCATCAGTGGATGCTGGTCATAGGTGTGTGGGTAGATTAGCCTAAGGTCGGGAATCATAGACAGCAAATGACACATGGAAGGGAAATGAATAACACCTACAATTTTCAATAGGAGTTATATTAAGGAGGTTTTGTATCTCTGTATCTCTTTCCTAATTTCCCTTCCTTTTAATCTAGATACCTGGGTTATCTTTTTTAGATTAACCAATTTTTTTTTTAACTCACTATTTTCCAACTCAATTTGGATGATAATTTTCTAGATTTAGAAAAAAAAATCTTGGTTAGATTTTGCAATAGCCACTTTATAGACTTCCTAGGAATCTTGTACTAAAAGTTACATAGACTTCAAAGAAAAGGGAAGAATTTACGTTACTGTACTTATTTCCATTAGTACACTTGTACACATACATGAAGATAAAAAGTATAGGCTTCAAAGCAGAATTTACTTACTTGCTATATTAGTCATGTTGTTATAAGGAAAAATATGAAGCTAATAAACTGGTAGGAAAACATCCGTGAATATATAATTTGTGTCTATGTATATGAAATAAATACCTTTAAGAGAAAATCAAAAACACCCAGGTTTTGTTCATTGTTAGTCAGATTTTTCTCACTGTGACCAAAACTATCCAACGAGAGCATCTTAAAGGAGGAAAAGTTTAGTTGAGGCTTATTATTTCAGAGGTTCCGTCCAAGTTGGCTGACTCCATTGCTTTGGGCCTGATGTGAGGCAGCAAATCATGGCGGAAGGATGTGGGTAACAAAAGCTTCTCAGTTCGTGGCAGCCACGGTAGCAGAGTGAGAAGCCAAGGACAAGATATTGTCTGTGGCCACACCCCCAGTTACCTATCTCCTCTAACCACACCCTACCTGCCTACAGTAGTCCACCTAGGAGTTCATTCAAATTAATCCATAAAATGGATTAATCCATTAATGAAATTACAGCTCTCATAAACTAATCATTTTATCTCTGAATGTTCCTGTATTAACACATAAGCTTTTCAGGGGACACCTCATATCCAAACTATAACAATTATTTTACAAGGATGACCCTTGTAATTATTTTTAACCTTTGTTAAATCCACCAGCTCTTTTCCTCTTCTGAAACAAAGCTTCATCTCCACAAGTTTTCCCGCTATCACTCCCTGATGTGACCAGGCCTTTTGTTCTGTGCTCACCATTGTTACTATTGTTGAGACTTCAACACATTCACAATGAAGAACACACTGTCTCCTTTTTGTATGTAATAATAGTACACATTTATTCAGTCCTGAATGGTTTGCAAACTATTTCCAAAATATAAGCTTTGTTCATTCTCACAGCAAATCCCAGAGGTAGATATTTTTATAAATACTTTTGTATAGATGAGAAAAGAGTGACTTAATGTGATTAATCACCTGATCAAAAGGCCAAAATATAGTCTCAAATCCAAAGTCCATAGTTCCACTGGTAACTGAACTAGCAATGAAATCCTGTCCTCTGATAGTAGGGCCAGGGAATACCCCATCCTACCGTCTTAGTTTCAACAAACTATATTATTTGAAGCAGTAAAATATAAAAATGCATAGATACACATTTATTTAGAGAAATAATTATTATCACTAACTTAAACAACTTACAGGAACAATATTTGCTAATTTATACATATTTTTATCAGCATTTGTTGACTCACATATTACTCATATCTGAAGTTTTATGCTGAGTCAAAAATTATATAATCAATGCTTATTTTTCTTCTAACTTGCATCATGAAAAAAAATGAGGAATGAAGAGCCCAGACTCTTTTGACTCTATAAATTATCTTTATTGCCATAAAACATCAACAAATAAGCTCAAAATATAACATTTTAAAATTCAAATCAAATGATGGAATGATATTCTGGTAAAATAACAATAATCAAAATGAATAGAAACACCCAACTTTTAAGATAGTTGTAAATACGTGGGAATAAGTTAGAGAAGGAGAAGCATGAGATGATCTCATTTCTTCAATATCCAGTGCATCCTGATACTTTTAGAGGAAATGAAAACCAGCCACCAGGGGAAATAATTGCTGCACCATTAGCATGATTTCCGTCAGGCGGGCTTCTGTAAATGCAGTGCGCAGATCCTGGCAATTAGAGGGGATCCTGTAAATGAAGTGTGTGGCTTCACTTGTCGAGCACTTATTATTGGCAAGTCACTATACTAACAGTTTGATTTACTGCTACAAACCCTGAAAGTCTGAGAAGCATTCATCCTAATCGTAGGAAAGAAAAAACTGAAGCTCAAGAAGGGTGTATCATTTCCCCTGTGCACAGCATCACAAACCCATTAAATGGTGACGCTGGACTTGGAACCCAGTTGTCTGACACCAGGATTTATGCTCTTAACCATTGCAGTTAATCACATCTGCCAACATCATTTAGGCTTTAAAATTTCAGAGAATTGTTCACATAAATATGTCAGGTAAAGAAAACATAATTATTTTTTGACTTTTGTTCCCACTAAGGCTCTTTTTTCCCCTCTTTTCCCCTTAGGTTTGAATTTATCAATAAGACTCCCTTAGGTTTGAACTTATCAACAAGATTGTTCTGTTCTCCTTTGTTGAGTGAACAATTTCTATCTTATACATGATTTTTGCCCTTTGTTTTTGATGCTTTCCTTTCAGAGAGAATATCACTCTTAAAAAGGACTGCCTATAAAATAAAGGAGTAAGAAAGATCCATGTTTTTATATAAATATTTATTTATACACTACTACCATTTAGATTCCCTAATTTTTGCTAATTCCATTAAATAATGAATATGCTAACATGCAAACCCCCATAGACATGTGTACACAATTTACATGATCTAACAAATTCAACTGAAAATATAATATTACCTTACCTTCTAACATGCCTTAAAACATACAGAGTTTACCCATTCATGGTTTTTCATGGTTTATCCAAATGACTCCTGAGCAAGTCAAGGTAGTAGTCATTTGCTTTTTTCCCCCTAGAAGCTCAGAAGAAGCAGTTGGAAGAGACTATAGAGCTGATCCAAGATGAATGTGTGTCAGAGAATGCAGATCACTCTACAGAGGAGCCTGCTGAAGGAGGGCAAGATGCGGATGGAGAAGAGATGACTGATGGGATAGAGGAGGACTTCGATGAAGATGGGGGTCATGAGCTGGTAGGAACTAATTGTTTGGTGAACATATCCACTGGGTAACAGCACCAGCATGTTAGCAACACATTCATTCTAAATTGAGAATTAAATCATTGGGGGCTCATTTCTTCTTATATGCATATATTCAAGGGAACATCAGTATAGTGCCTTGTGCATAATAAGTGCTCAACTTCAAATATGGGTGTAAAAAATGAATAATATAAATATTACATATTTGCTTATTTCTAAAGTTCCAAATGAAATGTCTGAAATACTTTTATTCCCAAATGCTCAATTATGAAAGCAATCTTGCATTTGTACAATTAGAAATTAACTGTACGTGGACATAATATGCTGGTGACAAAAGACTATTTACTGAAGACACATGGCTCCTCCTTTAATAGTGTCACTCATAAATGACAATTGTCTATACTAGTTGTGTAGTCAACAGGCCTCTGTATAGTCTTTTTACTAAGATGACCCCTGAGTGTGTGTTGAGCTCATCATTTCCAGTGTCTGTGCTGCTTGGTAATCTGTCATTATGATCTGGGAATTTAGATATGACTTGACTTTTTATATTTTTTTCCTCTCAATGTTCTAATCACTATACTGCTCATTTCTAATCACCGTTTCCTGCATAAATACACAAGGGACTTGGTAAATATGTGCTGATTAGGCTGTTATTTCTCATATTTTATCAACCATGAAATTAAATATACTATCTCAAAGGACCTGACTAATAAAACAGTACATGGGCAACTGTGTGTGTGTGTGTGTGTGTGTGTCTGTGTATTTCAAATACCTATTGATTGATGATATAAAACTTAGATTATCCTAGGTACTACAGCTTCCAATTTGTTTTACTACCTATGTTACTTACGTAATTTTGTAAGATATCTCTCGCTATTGTTCTGGGATGGTAATAAACTCATTCACAGTTGTAAATACAGCCTAATTTTACGGAATTCTATACTGACTTCGAACATTCCAGTTCTACCTAAATTTCATGGCAACTTTAAACTTCTCAAATATGAGCTTTGAACAACCCACTTCTATTTCTACAAAATTCTGCTTCAATTTGAGGGACTTAAGTACCATTTTTTGAATTAGACTAATTTCAGGAATATGTTCATTAAGCACTAGAATGAAGGACAATGAAACTCCTCAGCTTTAATTCTACAACAGGACTTCTTCAACTCATTTTAATCCAACTTCTGGTTCAGCATTCCATTGTGGTTCGTCTTCCAGGAGGACTTTATGTTGTCATTCCCAATGGATATCTCTCTGGTTTTGTTTTAATTTACTTATCAGCAGGATTTTACATAGCTAGCCTCTTCTGTCTTCTGAGAAATTTTCATAATTACCAGTCTCTCATTTTCAGTTTCTTATGCTAGAAATGTTCCCTTCATATTTTCACTTTAAATACTGGAATAGCTCAGAACAAAATAGCAGAGCTTTTCATATTATCTATAAGACAAGGATTCCTAAATCTACATCATTATTACTACTGCCTGTCCCCACATAGATTTCCAGTAAAATATTGAAACAATATGGCCAGAAAAAGAAGCAGAGGAAGAAGAATTGGGGTCCCCCAACCCCCACTATCTTATTTTTTTTCCTAGTCTTCCTCATTCTGGCAAATAGCATAGCCATTCACACAGATTATTTATTGTTTACCCTGTGCTTCCTGTTCATTCTTTCAAATCATAGCCCAAAGCTAGTTACTTCTCTGTTGCATTCCCAAAAAGGGAAATAAAAAGCACAAATCTTTTCTCTCCTGAAAGATGGCAATATAGATTTGAAGAGCAACAATGCAGTACAATATTCACCAGGAGGCAGAAAGGAGAGCTGGCATCCACACGCCCTGGTGGCGGCTCAAGGCAAATGGCTCAAGAATGCCATCCGGAGAGAAACTACTACAGGCACAGAATCAAAGCAGATCCAGCAAAATGAGCTGAGAGAATGACTTAAATTGATGGTCTCCCTTGTGAAACAGGACACAACACAGCTTGTGCAGACAACATCTAGTCCTAACCACCTAGAGAAATTATTTCCATGAAGCAATCTCTTCAGTAAACATTTTGGGAACCTACTGCATGTGAATTGAGTGAGAAGGAGGAGTCAGGAGAAGGAGAGGAGGAGCAGGAGAAGGAGGGGGAGGAGGAAGAGTAGGGAGAGGGAGAGGAGGAGAAGAGGGGGAAGGAGGAGGACAGGAAGAGAAAGAAGGAGAAGTAAAAGAAGGCAAAGATAACTAAAATGATTACAAATTATTTCTTTAAGGGTGGAATGCAATGTTTGAGAAAAGGCTTTCTTTTGTGTCAAGTAGTTTAGTGTCTTATAGAGAAATGAACTGATTTTCCTCATCTATAAAAAATAGACGCAGAATTGATAGTTTATACAAAACTAGTCAAGGCTAAAAGACTATGATTCTGTCATGATCTAAATCCATATATTTTATTAGTGCATAGAAATCAATATTCAAATTTACTTAAAATTGAAATATGTATATTGATACACTAGGCATACAGTGTCAAATCACTACTATGTTCCTATTTCTCAATAAATCTATTAGCTAATCTTTATCAATGGATGATTGATGAATGGCACTGAGACTTGTTCTTTGGGAATAAAGAAGGAAAATCATGTTTTTCCCTCAAAAAGGATGAACTCACTGAAGATAAAGGTCACAGACCAAAATACAAGATAGTATAAATGGGGCAGTGGGAGTAAGGGCAACAGGGGAGATATGGCTTACAGGTGAGAAATCACAGGTAGCTGGCATGGTCAATAAGGACTTCCTGATAGAAGTGGGATTGGAACTTTACCTCAAATGATACCAAATTAAAGAAACAGCAAGTGTTAATTAATATCAAGGAAAGAATTTAACCTTTGTTGCACTCAGATCATTTTATGGAAGATATATATGAAATTCAAAATGCATTGGATATTTTATATGATAGGCAAATAGGTAGGTAAGTAGATAGGCAAATAAAGAAATATTTTTAAAATAAAACACCTGTCCAGGTGCTGTGTTGCATGAATGTAATCCCAGAGAGTCTGCAGGCTAAGGCAGGAGGATCAGTAGTAGTTCAAGGCCTGTCTTAGTAGTTTAGTGAAGCTTAAGCAACTTAGTAAGATACCATCTCAAAATAAAAAATAAAAAGCGATGGGGATGTAGGTTATTGGCAAAGCACTCCAGAGTTCAATCCCCAGTACCAAAAAGAAAGAAATAAAGTAAAACTACTAGCAACTTCACAAGCTTTTCTATTATCTTTACTCATTTCTACCAAATTTGTGTTTCTCTTTGTTTAAAATAACATAGTCCAAAATAAAAGTGGTCCATGTCATAACAAAGATATTATAATAATAGTATAATAATAATATATAATTATATATAGTATAATAATATATTATATATAATAATAGTATATAATATATAGTATAATAATATGTAATAATAGTATAATAATAGTAAGTGCTTAGGACCCTGCTAATTCAAAATGACCAATGAACCCTCCTCAGCTGTGCAAGAAAAGGCTACTACAGAGTAACCTAGAGTAACACTCTAGAACACCACAGAGCTGCTAGGTATGTTATGGAGCTTTGCAGAGGCTAATCTTGGGATTTCCTAAGCTAAATTCTTGGTCAACTTAGATCCAATGCCTTGAGTGCTTGCTTTAAAAAATGATATAGATCATCTAGGGAAACCACCCAGGAGTCTGTACTTTGATCAGGCTGAAGTTTAAAACTAAAACATCAATTCACAAAGGAAACTACAGACAAGCGAAATATTTAAATGAATTAGGAGAAGTTGAGTTATTTTGAATTGTACTTGTAATGACTTTTGCTTTTGATTACTATACCTAATCAAATCAGGCAAATCTAGTAAGAATCCACAGTAGAATAACCTTGCTGGATTGTATAATACTTAGGTATGCAAACTGAGTACTATATTGTAATGCATCTTTCAGGATTTAACAAAGCATTCAACTAAGCAGTAAGTCACCTGAGTTTACTAGCTATTGAATTTCTATGCACATTGGGGAAGATCTGGACCACAAATCTAATTCCTGCAGTTGAAGAGAACTCAAAGTAAACATTCTGGTGAACCATTGAAAAACTGGAATGCATAAAGCATTCTGATCAATATTCGCTTTCTTTATGATCAAAACTGAAAATGTCTCCATCTTTTTGAAACCTTTTGTTCCTTTTCTAATGAAAACCTTCACCTGCATGTCCCCCTTATCAACTGTGCTTCAATTTATTTTTTTATCATTTAGACTGAATGCTAGCTAGAGAATAAACAAGAGCTTGTGGGACATGTTCCCCAAAGTAGTACTACACAAATTCATTAGATGTATAAATCACAAGGAAGCCAGAAACTGGTTACTGAATCTTTGATTTGGGGCATATATTTCAGCACCACATCCAACAACTTGAACTCTGTCAATACATCATATGCTATCTCTCTGTCCTCCTTATAACAAATATTGAGGGCTTACAGAAAGCCATTTCATAATTTGGATGGAGTTAGGGATAGTATGAACAACCATAGTGCATGTGTCCCCTACAAATGGTCTGGCCTGGGTGCCTTGATGCTGAGACTTGGGTCAGGGCCATGACCACCAGGTCTTTTCCAGCCAGACACTCCACAACAGAAATAGGAGATGGCTAAGCCTTTGATGTTAGGTACAGGTTGTGATAGGAAGACATCTCTGCCACTGGTTTCTTACCCTGGAATCCCGGCTCTTCAGAGCCCTCTGTAATAAGGGCTCCACATCATGATTTAACACTTGCAACTCCTGTAATTTCAATCATTTTCATTTCAGCTAAAGAGCTCTGCCCAGCTCATTAGGGCATTTTCCCTTGGAAGGTAGACAACTTGACTCATACAAAAGAGTTCTGTCTGTAGTCTGACAGAAGCAAGTCCAAATCCCCGTGTCTAGATGCAGGGTACTTACCTGTGCCCTTGTGGCCTCAATGTTTTAATTTATAAAAGGGGATTGACAATAATTATTTTTGACCCATTGTTTTAGTGAAAATTAAATGAAGTCATATCTAAAAGACCTGTATCAAAGTAAGCATTGAGTTAAAAATGTGCTAAGTCTTTGCTTGTTGTGTCAATATTTGGATCCTTTTATATATTTTTTATTTATTTTCATCTTTTACTTCATTTAATTTTGCTAATCGCATGTTGCCATTCCACTCCAAACATAGTACAAATTAGGTCATAGTAGGAATAAAGGTACAGGCTTCATATTAACCTCTTCATGTAGTACCTTGTTTTCCTTCCCTTGGAATCTCTCCTGGTTATTTCTGAAGATTCCAGGAAGCGTCTCTGCTCTGTTTAAGAACACATGTTATTCAATGCTTCTCCTACCTGCTCCCCATCTGCTTTCCTCTTGAAGATGCCTTGTTAAAATCTTTGCTGAGAGGATGTTGCTCTCAGCTAACAGGGCTGCCCCTGCCATCTCCAAAGATGCAACACCCATAAGGTGCAGCTGGTGAAGGGTACTTGCAGGACCCATGGAGACAGACAAGCCACACCAGATTCCTCATTAAAGTTGGGAGAATGATACCCCTCCTCTCAGTTCCAAGTAGAAAGTTGTCACCCAGAGTCAAACAGCCTGAAACCTGAAATAAGAACTTCACTATCAAGAAAAGTGCCAATTGAGCTATTTTGCAATAATTCTCTATTTTTGCCCTTATTGCTCTGTGGATTCATTTCTAGAGTTGTCAGTATGGTCCTGTAAAACCTAAAGCCGGGCCATGTCATTCTGCTTAACACTCTTCTATAACTGTTTATCTCATCAGAATAGAAACAGGTCCCCACAGTGATCTACAAAGTCCTGGATGACCAGGACCCTGTTATCTCTCTGATTTAGCTCCTGGTTCTAAACCATTTACCTCACATCAGCTATGTGACCTCCAAATTCACACCATTCCACCTCAGAGCCTTTGCATTTGCTGGTCTTCTGAAATGGAGACCAATAAGGCAGAAGCCAGACATGAACATGAAGGGCCTTGCTGTGCAAAAGTTTCAAGTTCATCCCACGAATTCAAGTAAATAAATCAGGAAGTACCCATATATGAGAGAATTAGAATGCAATACAATCTGTGGGTCTGATGCAAATGTTTCTGGAGTGAGATAGAAATGAGGTTTCTAGAGGTAGCAAATAAAAATACAGGATGTTCAGTTAGATGTGCATTTCAGGTAAACATTGAATAATTTCCTTATGTACTCATGTTTCATATATTGCATGAGACATCCTTTCACACACACACAAAAATATTTTTATCTGAAATTGAAATTCAACTGGCTTCTTGTATTAGAAATACAATTGAATACTGACCTTGAACAAATCATTTAACTTCCTTCAGATTGGTATTATCATTTGTGAAATGGAATAGAGTAGCCACCTCATAAGGCTCTTATAAATATTAAATAAGGTTAGCCATGGACTCTGCTTGATCAAATCATGGGCACAAAGTTAGCAAGAAAATTGTAGCATGTGTTATCATTGTCTTAGTTCATTTTATGTTGCTATAACAAAATGTCACAGATTGGGTGATTTATAAAGGAAAGAGATTTTTTTTTTACTTACAATTGTGGATACTAGCAAATCCAAAAGTATGGTATTGGCATTTGCTTAGCATCTGGTGAGAGACTTCTTTATGCATCATAATGTGACAGAGGACCTCTCATGGTGAGATAGAGCAAGCATGCTAGGTTGAATTTCTCTTCCTTTTCTCATATAAGAGCCATTAATGCAATCTTAGGGTCCCACTCTTGACATCATCTAATCCTAATTACTTTTTAAAACTCCACATCCACATATCATTAGCATATGAATTTAAGGATTAAGTTACCAACACATGAGTTTTGTGGGAAACATTTAAACCACATAATTCATAATCTTCTCATTTTGCAAGTGAAGCCTTCAACGGAACATTACAATATTTCTACCAATATAATCTTCATTTGGAACTTTGTCTCTTTAAATGCCCTAAAATACTCAGACTTATATAAAAAGTACTTACTATTTGTTAAGACATTTTCAGGAGGAAACAATTGTAATATTCTCAGAGGACTCATACTTTGATTTCATCTTGTTAAATTTTTCTTTGATTTTATAGTTCCCAAGTTACTCAGTTCAAAAGAATTTAAAGTCTCCTTATGTTTTCTTTTAAGATAATGCTAACTATCACTTGTGGTTATATGTAGCTTTCATGTTCACTTTTGCTATAGATTTTGCTCTCTGGCTTATAGATTTGGCCATGAATTTAGTAATAAATGGTGAATTTTTTTAAACAGTTTGAGCATGTGAGAACCTTCATGCCTTGCATCTTCTTTGGCCATCCAGAGACTTATTCATTAAACAATGACCAAATATGACTTGTTTTTAAATAACCTTTTTAAACAAAATAATGGCAACTCATTAATGTACCAAATATTGTTAGATGTTGAAGATTCAAAGAAGGAGGCATAGTTATAGAATTTCTGGTTCTATAAATTTTCACTGGGAAAAAGAGGGGAGGGTGGCTGCAACCACTTGTTAATAAACATATTAACAAGACAGTATGATAGGCACAATTACCACATGAATTATGCAACACAGCATGGGAAGTGAGATGTGAGATGACAGGGCCAATGAATCCGAACATCCTTAATAGAGGCTCTGACATTTGAGCTGTTTCTTGAAGAATGAAAAAGCTATGCAAGGAAAACACGGGTTTGATGGCATTTTATAGAGAGAGAATAGAATATGTAGGGAAAGGTTTGAAGAAGTTTGGTGAGTCTATTGAGAAGTTGGTAGTTTAATTTGTCAAAAGCAATATAACTCAGGATGGCCCTAGGACCTGCAGCATCATACCAGGTGAAAATATCTTAGAAATGCAAATTCTCAGGCTCTAACCCAGCCTCACTGCATCAGTAATTCTGAGGGTAGATTCCAGCAATCTGTGTTTTGGCAGGCATTCTGATGCCTAAATTTGGGTGCATATAGCATTGCCAAAGGTTTTTTTGTTTTATTTTGTTTTGTTTTGTTTAATATTTATATCAATGACAAGAGCCACAAACTACAACAACCGAATCATAGTGGGGGGGCGGGGGTGAAGATGTTTTAATGTGTAGCCAAGATTGAGAATCACTACGATGAAGTGTATGGTACAGAAGGAAGAACAGACGTTTTACCAAAGAAAAAGTAAACACATAAAAACTCCATTAAAATCAATCATCCTCAAGAAAATACTAATTAAAACTACAATTAGAAAACACTGAACGCCCACCCCCAAGCCCAGAATGGACAGAATTGACTGATGTCAAATGATGGCAAATACGTGGAGCAATGAAAGTATAGTATTGCACATAAACAGCAGAGGCTGTCTGAGGGGTAGGGTAGAGGGCAGGGACTGACTTTCCTGCAACATCATTCTGTACTCTACCCTGGTGAACGTTCATTTTTATTTCAATATTCAGCTCCTATGGCACACCCTGTGCAAACCTTCTTCACATTCCCAGTTGGAGTCAACAGAATCCTTCATAACTCACAATCACCTCTCTTAGGACACTTTTTGCAATGCTACTACAACTTCTTTTAAGTGTCTGTAACTAGACTGAAAGCCCTCTGAGGCCTGGGTATTCTCTCTTCACTTTAGATCCAGCACGCATAGTACGGTATCCAGCACCTGCATGATGATGATGGGTAAGCAGGTAGACAGAGGGTGCTAGACTATATTTTCTTTAACATACTTCATCATGCCTCCATGCATTTATCTATGCAGTTCCTTCTACCTTGAATAACCTCTCCACTCTTAACTGTGTCTGTCTGGTGAACACATCTCTTTTTTTTTCAAGACCCTCTTTTCATGTCAAAATTTACCTCTTCTGCCCCCGCAAAACAAGGATACATACATTTACCTGGGTTTCCTCTATCGTTAGCTCTGATCTGTATATACCTCATCAATCTTTACTTGCTATATTGTAATTAAAGACTTTACCACTTTCTGGCTCACTGATTTGTAAATT
The DNA here is from genome assembly GCF_021218885.2 of Marmota monax. Taxonomy (NCBI): domain Eukaryota; kingdom Metazoa; phylum Chordata; class Mammalia; order Rodentia; family Sciuridae; genus Marmota; species Marmota monax. Next base: position 427,311 of record NW_026693552.1, read on the forward strand.
TCTCAGGACTTATTTTATTGTGTGTTTTTCCTTAGTGTAGTGCTTAGCATATGTTAATGTTAATAAATATTTGCTAAAGAAGGAGAAAGGGAAACATCCTCAGATTACCTCAGATGCATTGTGAGAACTTTTAAGCATATTTTATTGTCTGTTATGATCAGATTGTATTCTAAATATTCGTCTTCTATGCATTCCCCCTGTGATTTAGAGGATTATTACATAAACCACAGAAGCAAACCGTTTTCATTATAACTTATTCACAAGGTCATTCATGCAACAGCCTTGTCTTCAGTGCACTAAGGAAGAACAACAGAAGGAGGCTTAGCACCAACACATCAAAGCCAGCCCGGGAGTCTGGACTCTGCTGTGTTGGTTTTCAGTGCATTGGTATTATCACTTCCCACGAGTGATCAAAATGCAAATCAGAAGTAACCTGAATTTAGTTAGCAAAACTAGAACGCTGAGTTATAAAGCAAACGAGAAAACAAGCCTCTCTCTCACTCCCGATCTCCAAATTTTAAAGCTAAAATGTACTCAAAATGCAGATAGTCAGAAATATAGGAGAAAATAAATTTGAAAAGATTCAAAACTCAAGTGTGCCCAGATAAGGAAGACAGATGCTTTGATATTAACTGCAGCTAGGAGAACTACAGTTTTCTAATGTGGTTATTAGAAAATAGACTTTAGAGCAAAGAGTTTCTGAGATGTTAAGAATAAGTATTGTGGGAGACAGGCAATTTCCAAACTGCCTCTAATGATGTTAAAAGGCAACATAATAAATCTAGAGTATAGACTCAAACAAAATGAAATATTTTCACTGTCCCTGAGTTTCCTAGCAGCAGCAGAGAGGAACACAGAAAGGTTCTGACATCCCTTGGGAATGAGAAGCCACCCAAAAATATGCTTTAAATACGCCAAACATGGAGAGAAGGCTACTTTTCCAGAAAAGCTATAAGATACAAGAAGCAACCTAAAGTACTCCAGATTTCAAAAAGCTAGTTATGAAAGTCAGAAATAAAATGATCTGCCAGCAAAAAATTTTCTCTTTAAAAATATAGAGAAAAAAATAATTTTAATTGAGTAAGCATTAACAGATTTACAAGGATATGAGTTGGTACCAAAGTGATCATGATATCATGATGCTCGTTTCAAATAAAAATTGCACCAAGTTAGGCAAGGAAGACTTTATTCAAGACTATTTCAGCAAGAGTCAAAAGCTACCAATAGGGGAGAGAAAGTGAACTCAACTTCCCTGATACACAAGGCCAAGAAAGGTTTTAAGCAAGGGCTAGTGGAAAAGTGCCTAAAGAAGTTAGGAGGAGGTTGGTCAATATGATTAAGCCATCTTCATTTATTGTTTCGTGCTCCTTAGAGTTAGGCTCCTGCCCTCCTGCAGAGACTGGAAGTAAAGATTCTTTCTTCTCTATGATTACATTTTATAGGAATGTCTCCCAGGTCTTTAAGACAGACATTACTGGGTTTGTAAAGCTGGAAAGAAGCTGGGAGAAGATTCACATCTCAAAGGGGCAGAGAAAAAATATGCCACTAAAATTTCCCTAAAATATATACCCTAAGAAAGGGGAGGACAAGGGCTTAAATTCAGGAAGAAAGTCATCTGTAAAATTTTTGCCATTCTGAAGGGACCACTAAGACCTTCTAGATCCTGAGGACAAAAATCTCACCTTTTATACAGCAAAGCGAAAGAAGGGTTAATTTTCTCTTCTAAAGAGACATAAAGCTATATACTTCATGAGAGTTTCCTGAAATACCTCAGAGCAAATTCCAGAGCTTTGTTTTTACATTTATTAAATTAAAACCAAATCTGGATTTAGTAAGGAGAAACTTTATTCAAAATGATTATTGCAAGAGGGAAAAGGACTATTGCAATAGGGGGAACACTTTAAACATAAGATCAGCAAGCCTCTCTAGAGAGATAGGCAAAAAAAGGTTTTCTTTAATGCAAAATGTAAACAAGAACCTGGTATATGGAGGTTGATGAAAGTGCATAATTGAATAGAGAATGCTTTACTCTGAAGCCAACCTTATTTTCTAGGAGTGTTCTAAGTAGGGATTAGGTGGGACCTCAGGCTAAGACTGAGCTAAATTTCAGGATCCTGGGGAAAGAAGTGAACTGAACCAAAGCTTGATTAATAAGCATTTTATTTTCATTGATCAACAGAGCAAAACAACTCACTTAATCATTTTTGAAAAGAAGAATGGGAATCTGGGGGTCTGGGTCTGGTCTTGTCATAGGTAAACAAGATCTGAGTCTTACCTAAGTCCTATGGGGAAGGGTGAAAATGCAGTAGCCATTTCCCAGAACAGAAGGAAACATTATCACATATCCAGAGGTTATTTGGTTTACAATCTTGGAGATAAGTCTATATTGTATCCACTGGGCCTAATCCCTAATAGGATTTATCTCTATGTCAAAGTGATAGGAAGGATACAGAAACATAGGCCTGTAAATAGATTAGGGACTAAGAGGAAATCAACCTCTCTGCCTTCTATAAATGGAGAAAAATATTTCCACCCGCCCTTACAAAGTGCAGATTTAAGTCTGTCGATGCAGATCAAAGAATTATTTGGGCTTTAAATTCAAGTGCACATGCCTTTTAACAACTATCAGACCTTAGGCAAATCACTGAGTCTCTAGGGTCTCCACATCTGTCAAAGGAAGTTTCTGTGGGTTATTGAGAGAATCCAATAAACCGAGTCTATAAAAATTTCTCATATGGGATTTTGTATGGCAAACGATCTCTCCCTTAATTAACAAAATTAAGTAGAAGTACCAATTGGAGGAACTTTTAATAACTTTAAAAGAAATTTAAATAGTTTGGTTACTATGTTTATACAGATTCCTTGTAACTTTCCTTGTCTTAAAATCCTATCATATTTTATTAGCAATCTTGTCTCTGGAATCAGGATACTCTTTCGAGAATACAGGCTGACATAAAACCATTCAAGAAACCATCTCAGATAAAAGTCACAGTAGTTTCAATTTACAGGAAGTGGTTTTCATTTCTATGGGGATACTAAGAAGAAATGGAAGAGGCCAAGAAATAAAAGATGACACATAATTAATGTATTTAGGAAGAGAAATTGCCTGTATTTACTTCATCTGACTTGATACATTATGGAATTTTTAAAAATATTTTTAGATATAGCTGGGCACAATGACTTTATTTTATTTATTTATTTTTTAATGTTGTACTGAGAATTGAACCCTGTGCTTCACGCATGCTAGGCAAGTGTTCCACCACTGAGCCACAACCCTAGCCTGATACTTTATGGATTTTTGTATTTTGGTCTTTTTGGATTCCACTCCACCTCCAGCCCTATCCCTTACCTTGGTGCCTTCACATCAACCTGGCTGGAGACAGACACTTTAGGTCACTTATGTGAGGAATTCCTATCCAAGTGCTCAAACACATACACATGCTAAGAGGGAATTCTGTGCAGTAGTATTGTCACCCAGAAGTATCATCTTCTGGCTTCCTAGAAGGTAATTGCCATTTCCATTAAGACAAGAAAGATACCATTATGATTATCATAGGGTTTCTAAATATCCCAAGAATGGTTAGCCCAGAATCCCAATTTTTGTGTCAGATGGACAAAACCTGTATTATAATTGTACGCTGTCTAGCCAAGCAACATTAAATCAATAAACTCTTCCAAGATTCTGAAAAGCAAATAAGACTTCCTCTCTCCTTGTAATTATTCCTAAATCTCAAAGGGCAAAATCAACTGGAAACATGGTCTTAGTGATGTTAAGAGTTTTATGCAACAATAAAAATTATCCTAGATATTCTTTCATGCCATTTTTATTCAGCCAGCCAGCAAATAGTTATCAAATGATTACTATGCTCAGGCACCATTCTGAGTGCTGAGAAAAAGGGAGTGAATAGTAAAAAGGCTCTTCTTTTGGTGGGGAGGGGTATTCAGGCATTCTCAAGTGGAAACTCACCTTCTAAAATGAACTACAGACTCACATTCTTAAACATATTCTCCGATGTAAACATATTCTATAAAACTAATACAATGACTGGAGTATTAAATTCATTTTAACTTGACTGTTCATTGTTAGGCTTTATTCTTATTTAAATTCAGACTTACTAATTAAAAAGTCTCTTTGGAATTCATTGCAGTAAATAGATGACATGATAGACATTTTAAGTAGAAAGCCTAGCAAGGGTAGACACAAATATAATCACAAGGTAAATTTTGTTATCTACTATTAGTTTACCAGTGCTTTCTAAATTTCTAGCTTTAAAGGAATCAGTATTAAAATAATATGTGACTTTCAAAGAAATGGTAGTATGTGTACAATGTTCATACGAAGTAAAATATAATTTGAGCAAATAATGTAAAGCTCATGTATCAAAAGTAATTAATTTTACAAAAGAATAATTCTAAAATATGTCAACCCATAATTATGTGAGTATGCTTAGCAAAACTTATTACTTGTTTTTGAAAATGTTTCCATTTCTCTATCCATCACTTATGAGAAAGATATAATTCTCTGATTTCCTACTAATTGCAGATTTGCTTCATTTGACATTTAACGGATTATTTTAACTAGAGGACATCTAGTTTGTAGGAAAATCTAAAGACTCTACAAATTGGATTGGTTAAAGGCATTTTTTAAAATGGCACTATTACCATACACGAATATCATTTAGAGTCAAAATTTTAACTGCACTTTTTCTACATTGTCTTTCTAGTTTCTCATGCTGCTTTTGTCCACTGTGGCATGTTATATGCGTGTTGTATTCGCATTCTTGTGACTTTTTAAGTGTTTACTCTTTTTAAATGGAGAATTGTGTGTTAGTTAGATGCCAGATCCTGAAGGGAAGGACACTCACCATGTGACCTGTCCTCTAAACTATTCAAACCATACAGTACTGTTGGCTATACAGTGCTATACAGTAGATCTCTAGAAGTTGCTCACTTTGTTTAACTGACACTTTATGCTTATTAATTAGCAGTTCCTTCATTTTCCTCTCTCCCTGTCCCTGGAAATAACTTCATTCTTTGATTCTATGAATTTGACTGTTGTAAATATTTCATATGAGTGGAGTCACATAAGATTTATCTTTCTGTAACTGGCTTATTTCACTTAGCATAACGTCCTCCTGTCTCATCTATGTTGTCTCAAATGACAGAATTCCCTTCATTTGAAGACCGAATAGTATTCCACTGAATACATTTCATTTTTATTTCTATTCATTCATGTCTTGGCAGGACTTTAGATCATATTCACATCTTTGGCCATTGTGTATTAGGCTGTAATGAAAACCGGGGTGCAATATCTCTTTAAGATCCTAATGTCAATTCTTCTGAATGAATACATGATAGTAAGATTGATGAATCACATGCTACCTCTAGTTTTAATTTTTTGACAAACCTGCATATTGTTACCCACAGTGATTTTACCATTTTGCATTCAAACTCGTAGTGTGTAAGGTTCCAACTTCTCCAATTATCTTAATATTCAAAGATATACATAAAAATAATTCCCTTTATTCTATTAAATAATGAAAGTTGAATCCTTGATGCAGTGAAATATTCCTTGAATTTTCTGGCACAAATATTTTATGAACAGTAATTTTTAAATTATGATTATTTTCTTTTTACAGATCTCAATGATAACAACACTTCCTCCATTTTATAAATTTACATCTATAAAAACAGTGGACTGTTTAGTTACATATTTTCTTTATTTTAAACCTAAAATGTTACAAATAAGTAAAATATTCTTTGAAAATACCACAAGCTATTTCTTAGATATATTTAGCAATTCATCCATTAAAACACTAGAAAAGTATATCCAAATTACAGAAACCAACTTTCCAACATTGTTTTTATGTGACAGATTAATAGACTTCTCAGGGGTGAGTTAATTTTAAATGTAGATTTCTCAGTGGCTTTTCCAGAGGTTTTTGTTGAACTTAATAGCCTAAGCTTTCTTTCTGCCAAATAACCAGCAATTTTTTTTCACGTTTCATTTTATTTAGTGTCCTAAATATGGCTGATTCATCTGACAGTGTGTTACATGGATAGGATTTTACTGATTATTTTCTAGATAGTTTTTAAAATATTGAACATAATAAATTTTTTAAATTCTTTTTTAAAATAACAAAAAATAAATAAATAGATTGAATACTGTTCTCATTTCATAAATATCAGGGCAAGAAATTTGTACTTGAACAAAATGAAAAAGTTATTAACATCAGTATTTCTGATGGAAATTAAGGTCATACCTGCTCAAACTACATTGAATCTAATCATCGTGACAGAAGAAATAGGAACAGGTATGAAAGCATTTTGATAAATCAGAAAAGAAAGAAAAAAGGAAAGAAGTGTTGAAAGAGAGGCAAGCATGGTGCTTTTTCCCTCCAATTTCATTCATGGTTCAACAGACAAGATCACAGTAGAAAACAGGTCATCTAAGTGTTGCTGACCTTTTTAATTCTTCCTCATATTCTGGAAGTAATTCCTAAACAGTGCACTTTCATGAGATGGCACACAGTTTGTGTTCGTGCAGTGTTTGAGTTGCCTTCAGTTTGCCCACCTGCACAGGTGTGCTTTTATCACCAGGGAAGTCCTTATGTTCCTAGCTGGGCCACTCAGAGCTCTCACAGGGCCCAAGTCAGACTGCGTTGCCAGCCTGCCTCTGCCCAAGGACCTTCCCTGTGAATGTTTCTTGTCCTTATTACAGCTTTGGATATGGAAAAACCATAAGCTCCAGGGCATCCTGAGATGAAAGTTCAGGCCTTTTGAAACCTAATAAGAATTCTTATTAACTGGAACCTGACAAGGATTCTGGATACCTTCTGCATGTTTGATATTTTCTGTCTTGCCACATTCTTAGGAATATATTTTAATAATGTTAGGCATCATTTCCTAAAAATAAATCTTCCTAGCCTGTGATCTACTGGAACTAATATCAACCCCAGTCATTTAAAATTGTGGGAATTGAACAAATTGAGGAATCATTTTAAGCCTAGTTTATCTCAAAAAAAGGGGGGGGGAGTTTTTTTTAATTATTTTATCTTTTAAAAGGTGGAAATCTCAGAAAAATAGGGTATGATGCTCACTAGTACACACAAACAGAAGGAGAAAGAGAAGATTTTAATTTCATTTCAAATTAAGGAGAAAAGGGGGCAAAAATTGGGGGGGGGGCATTTTCATTACCTCCCAGGACAATGTTGGAAGTTTTTGTTTGTTTGCTTGTTTGCTTGTTGTTTTTATAGATTTCATCTCATTCATGCCTAATGTACTTTAGGGGGTAGGTATTTTATAAATAACTTATTTTAGAATGGTTAAGGAACTTCTTGAAAGCCATACTGCTAATAGAAAGAAGAATCAAGATTCCACAAGGGTTTATAAGATTCTAATGACCTTAGAAATTACCACAATATTAGTGTTTCACTAATTTTATTCATTTTAATTTATATAGTATCCTTATGATTTTTGTCATTTCTATACTCCATTGGTACTGTTATTTTTACTTAATGTTTTTAATTAAATTGGCTTACTGAATTTTTTTCTTAAATATACCTTACGCACTAAATTTGACTTCATTCTGATAAACAAAAAACTAAGTATCTTTTCATAGGTAGCAGATATATTTAAAATAAATATAATGAGGTCTGGGGATGTAGCTAAATAGTAGAGTCCTTGCTTAGCATGTGCAAATTCCTGGGCTCTAGTCACAGCATGAAAAAAAATGAAAATTTAAACTTCAGTATAATAAAAAAACAAAACTTTTTAAAAATTTTGGTTAGTAGTTTTATATGACCAAAAACCCTGTCAGGGTTCCTGCTTCTCCTCTTACCTCATTTAAAAAAAAATAAAAAATAAAAGGACAGTATTGAAAAACATTAAACATTAAGAATAGCACAAACATAAAATTTCTCATTAATGCATTAAGATATAATGAAAGCCCTGAGAAGAGTGATTCTCTTATTATGAAAGTCAATGGTTTTTACATTATTGTATTGTATATTGACAAATTATAATTGTGTATAATATATAATTAAATATTTACATTTTATATATAATTACATATGTATTCATATCTATAATTAAATCAAGCAACTTAGCATATCCATCACATAAAATACCGATTTTTGTGGTGAGAACATTTGAGATTTACTCTCTTAGCAATTTTTGAAATATGTAATACACTTTATTAACTAGAGTGCACCATGCTATACAAAAGATTTCAAAAAATATATTCTTTTCTAACTGAATCACTGTATTCTTTGACAATATCTCATTCTCCCTCACCTCCCAGCTGCTGGTAATCACAGTTCTGCTCTCAGTTTCTGAATTAGATTGTTTTAGATTCCGTGTATAAGAAAAAACATGCATATCTTTCTGTTCCTGGATTATTTGGCTTGGTATATTGTTCTCCAGATTGATCCATGTTGTCATAAATGACAGGATTTTCCTTTTCTAAGGTTAAATACTTCAATGTTATTCTGTTTGTTATAAGTACCATATTTCCTTCATTCATTCATCCAACTAACGGGCACTCTGGTTGATTCCATAATTTGCTATTTTGAACAGGAATCAACTGAGACGAACATGGAGTGTAGATATCAACTGGACATGAGTTTATATATTTAATGCATTTTCTCACCTAATAATATCCTGAACAATCTTGATGTTTTACAAACCACCCTAGGAAATCTGAAGCACAACTCTTCTGACCTGCCCTTCACACCTAATGAGATGACATCTCTGAATGACATTCTAATTGAATGTCAACCTCCTGCAGTCATTTTCCTTGCACAGATTTATACTTGAAGTTTGTAGACACTCAGCTTGCCAATTGACTTGTTAAAACACATTAGAAATGTACCCCCAATTTTTGCTGAATTTGATATGTCAAACTGATAACAAGTGAAATAGCATTTTCAAATTGTACATCTCTGAGCCCTGCAAATCTCAGAAAGCAAATGGCTCTCGGGGGGCAGATTCCCACTATTGTCAAGGGGAAGCCCTCACCTTGGCTTTACCTATGACACACCAAGTGACTTCCATCAAACCAGGACATCATCTCCTTAGACTGCCTCATCTTTAATGGGGAAGTCTTTTTTTTTTAAGAGAGAGAGAGAATTTTTTGATATTTATTTATTTATTTTTAGTTTTCAGTGAACACAACATCTCTATTTTATTTTTATGTGGTGCTGAGGATCGAACCCAATGCCCTGCGCATGCCAGGCGAGGATGAGCCACATCCCCAGCCCTAATGGAGAAGTCTTACCACACAATGTAGAGAATACTTTAAGATATAAATAGTTCATATACATTGTTTTCTGTAGGGCAAACTGCCGATAGACCAACTGAGAAACTAGTGCCCCAGTGTTCCTGAGCTAGTTCAATAAATCTCTTTGCAGGCCTGCTGTGGTCTCAGCATTCTTAATCAATAATCATAGACTTCCCAAAGTGAGTGGGGAAAAACTACTCCCATATATTGAAATATGTGATAATAATTTTGTATCATCTGTATAGTTCAGATCTGTATAGATCAGAAGTAATCCAGAATTAGCCAGTAAATACAATAGCATTACTATTCAGAGAAAAATGATGCTGAGATCTTAGGAATCATCTAAACTGCTTTAAGCAAACTAGCAGACTGTTTGTAGCACAACATGAGTGAGTAAAGGCTGAACAGACAAGCACTGCCTTAGTATCAGCCTCTTCTGAAGACCTTGGTGGTGCCTTGGGCAGGTGACTTACCTCTCTAGGTCTGTTTTCGTATCTGTAATAGTGCCATTTTCCTCATAGTATTGGTGTAAATATTAAATGAAATAAGACATTTAAAGTACTTCAGAGGATGCTTGACATGTTAGCTTTGATCCAAACAAGTCAAGCCGAACGTTTTACTGGCAAAGAAAAATCAGTGACAAAACTAGATAGAGAACCTAGGTATGTTAAGGAGAAAATTTCAGTGTGGTGTTCTTTAAGTGAACTAGTGGGTACTAATCTCCTGTTTTCACGAGAGAATCAGAATTAGTCTCTTTGTTTCAAACAATAACTAACCAGCCTTTAATAACAGAATGAAGGGCAGGCAAAGACCTTTAGAGAAAGAGAGAGCATGGCAGTAGAAAGGCTTCCAGACCACCTAATATGCCTCTTTTGCACACTAACATAATGCTTTGCATCAAGAGAAAAATATTTTAAATTGCACTTCAAACTGCAGTCAAATGTGAAACAAGCTGGGACATAAAACTACAATTTATAAATTGTTCTATTTGTACCACACCCATAGAAAAATAAAGATACCTTTCATTAAAAAGTAAAGAAAAAAAATATAACTGTCAAAGGAAGACCTGTTTCTTCCACTGTGTCAGTAATGCTGTAAAACACTTGGTTTTAAGAAGTTAGCAGGTGAAAAGAAGTGATCAGTATCAATATAAATATCTAAATTAGTTACATAAGCATTCCATACTTAACTACAGTAATAGATGCCAAGTGTTATTATATCTAAATTAGCTTTCATATCTCAAGACAAACACTCTGATATCAATGATGTGAAATATTAAGGGTTTGAGAAGGTTATGAAATAAAAAGGAATTTTTAAAGTAAGTAGGAATCCTATACTAATGAGTTACCTAAAAATAATTTGAAAATGTTCTTAAAAATCACATGCATAGCAACTCACTCCAGTTCTTTGTAGCTATTTCCTCTGAAATTTTTCTGCATGCCCAAGAAGCAATTTTGTTCCTGAAAAATATATTTAATATTGTCTATTCTAAAAATATATTCTTAATATTTACCATTAGAAAATATAAATATTAATGTAAATAACTTGAAATTTAATATTTTCATATGAAAATGTAAAAATGTGAGATCAGGTCCAATCAATTATTTTAAATTTTACCCAGAATTCTAAATGTTGTCAAAATTCAAGACACATTTTATTTTTGGTTTCTGTGGCTATGTTTGATCTTCATGTGTACTAATATTAAGCAATTAAAAGGACATGTTTCTTTGAACTATATCTGTAAATATGAAGAGAGTAACCACATGTGAAATTAAAATTAGGTTTAAAAAGTTCAGTCATATAATTAATTTTTTTCTCATGTGAGGTATGGAGTTTTCTTAAAGTACATAAAGAGATAAAATTGGGTATTCCTTTTCATATACCAAATGGTTCAATCAATGAGACAATTGCACTAAAATATTATTACTATATAGCTACACAGATATGAATAGAGCTATAAGAGGGTCTATGAAGAACAGTTTCCTCCTACCCTATCCTCACCACACAGAACACTGGATGTGTCACAGGACTAGATGGAGGGTACCCTACACACTGCCTATTTTCTAGTAGACACCAACTGGTATTCTATAATTTAATTCTGTTCACACTCTCTCCCTGGTGATCGTGTTAGAACCCATAGGGTCAGGGTTTAGTTCCACAAGACTAACCCCTCTTCGGTTGTGCAAATTCCTTCTTCTAACCTGTGCTTCTGTCCTACCAAGTATAAATCAGGGTTCCAGTGAACCCCTCCTGTTCAGTAATTTGATCACAGAACTTAGTAGGGAACACTCTACTTAGGTTTATTGGTGTGTTATAAAAGATACAGATGATAAGCTGGTGAAGATGTACATAGGGTGAGGCCTGGAAGGTTTCCAAATCCAGGAGCTTCTTCCCAGTGAAGTTGGAGAGCTCACTTTATGGACATAAGGATGCATTCATTCAGCAGGAAGCTCATCAAATCTCTTATTCAAGAGTTTTTGTACACTGAGCATGGTGGACCATTCCCATAATCCCAGTGGCTCTGGGAGACCAAGACAGGAAGATCACAAGTTCAAGGCCAGCCAACTTAACAAGACCCTGTCTCAAAAAAAAAAAAAAAAAAAGGGGGGGGGGGGGATTATGGCTCAGTGGTTAAGCACCCCTGTGTTCCATTCCCAGTTTCAAGAGGGGAAAAAAAAAGCTCTTTGTAGATTTTTATCTCCAGTCCCTCCTCTGTTCTAGCAGTTGGTTCATTCCCATGCCTAGGCAGGGAATTCCAGTCCTCTAATCATTTGGTCTTGTTGGTGGCCAGCCCATGCTGATCCCACCCTACGTCACCTCATTAAGCTTATGCTTAATAATGAAAGGGCTTGTTATGAACAAGAAAAGACAATCCATCACTTAAGAAATTTCAAAGGTTTTAGGAACCACACAAAAGCCAAATACAACAAAAGATTCTCCTACCAGTATCACTCAGGAATTCATGGATTTGGGAGCTCTGTACTAAGAACCAAGGATTAAGACCAAAAATATACATTTCTTGGTACCTAAAAGAAAAAAGTAAATGATAAAGAAGCCCATCACCCTCTAAAATATGCTAACATTTATTTAAAGTTTATTATGATTATACACATATACAAGTAAATATTTGCAATTCTTTTTGAGACCCAGAAGTTAATTCCCTGCACTCCTTCCCTTGCCTCTATTGTTAGCAGAATAAGGAGCATCTTCAAAACAGTATTATAGGTGTCTACCCTGTCCACTCTCAATGCTCATTTACCAAAACCCTATTAAACAAAATGGAGTTCCTAAGTCCTAAAGTCAGTGGCAACATCCTGTCTGAAACTTCACTCAGACAATTATTGTCCCAGTTGTTCCTACCAGGTTTTTAGAGGAAGCTTTGTCTGGAGAACACAGGGCATTTATTCTGTGATTTCATTTCAAATCAAGTATTTCTTTATTGTGGTCTTCAAATAAGGGCAAAATAATGCAATCTGAAACTGGATTTATATTTTACCACTTTCAATAAGACCCAAAGCAAATGACTTTCTTTGTTCCTCAGACTCCTCATTTAGTGTTTTTGAAATGCAGTAGAAATAATTTATAGTTTCAGATCTAGGATTCAGGCAATACTGTACACTATTAACTCAGCAAATAATGCCAGGTGTATGCAATGCAGCAGAAAAGCAGGCAGACACAGTGCCTGTCCTCTTCAGCACCCAGCAGTCAAGGGAGCATGAGTCTTATGGAGTACCAAGGGCAAATCCTGATGAGCAGATGGAGTGACAGCATTCTGTTCAGGTCCATAACATGTGACTTATTAGAAGAATCTGATTTTAAAGGAAAAATCCCTTCAAATAAAAAGTTTGCTTTCTGATTTGGGGACAGATTTGCTCACAGAAATCTTCTAGAAGGAAACTCAGCTTATATTAAATTATTTCATCAGTTTATTGAACTAAAATGCACCAGAGTTTTATTTACCTTGATCCATACCAGGATGATCATACCACTGATACTGTTTCAAAATTCTATATTCACTTATAATGAAAAAAGCAAAACCCAGATAAGTAAGCTGATACCTAAAACCTGTTTCATAAAGTTTATTTCAAAAAGTAACCTGTGGAGGATATGACACAGTGATTATAAGATAGATAAAACTGAATTTCCAATACTTTCTATATCTTTTGTAATTCTGGATTCTTTTTTTTTATAATCACGATAATCTCAGTTACTATAAGACTGTGAAATCACTTCTGAATCATCTGGGATTCTGTATATCCAGTAATTTTAAGTGTTGAGAGCATATGGTAATATTCTAAAGCTTTAAGACTTAAGATTTGGGGGAGGAGGGAAGGAATTAACTCTATTTCCCAAATACACAGATAAAAACAAGGGCTTATTAGTAACATAATTGCATAAGCATTTCTTCACTTTATTATTTTACTTGCTTTCTCAGATTAATTTTTTCAGCTTTAAAGCTAAGCTAGTTTATTATAGTCTAGCTTTTTTTAATGGTGTTTACAGTAAATTTAATTAAATAAGAATTCTTAAATAGCCATGACAAACTTTCTCCCAGCTACTTGGAATAATCGTGAATTAACAATAAAGTTCCAAAAGACTTTTTAAATTTACTTCTAAATCAATTAATTCTAATTCACATTTTTCTGGTAGAAATTAAATGAATTTTAAAAATATTTCTACTTGTAGTGCTAAAACTAATTCTCCAAGGAACTGTAAACAGCAATCAGACATGTGGGATTTCAAAGATCATAATAATATTAGCATTATTCAGCATTTGGTTTTCAGCATTGATATCAACTTAGTACATAGTATTATCCTAAACTTATCATTATAATTTCTAGCATTAGCAGTAACTAATGGTCCTTACACACTGTATACTTGGCATAAGAAATCAGAAATCAATGCATGATCAAACACAAACTCTGTGCCAAATAAAATTACTATCACTCATTTACTCAACTAGTTAAATGTGCTTGTTGGTGATTCCAGCACTCAAAACACAATCATCATTACCTTCAGAAAGTATGAGAGTGTAGTTTGGAAAAAGTAAGAGAAATGTTAGTGTGCTAATGTATGTGAAACAGAACATCCAAGTTCTGATAAATCACACAGTTTAGCAATGTGATCATATTTCTTCAGTATTATATTAATTAAATTTTATACAGACATTTTAAATAAAATTATGTAACCCACATTAGATAATTTTATTCCAAAGTTAATTATTCTTTTTTCTTAAGCAAATGTATTTTCACAACATAAAAGATCTCCTTTAGATAAATGCCTAAAGCAAGTTTTTAATTAAAATGGTTTTGAATTAGTTTAGGACACACACACACATATATATATGCAAAATGGCTACAAATCAGGAAAAAGCAGAAGACTATGTGCAAATCCTAATATGTTCCCAGTAATTCCATCTCTTTTTCTCCTGTTCATCATCAGAGAACAAAAGTATTTTCACAGGCCTCTTAAGATCACCTGTGCTAAAATTAGTCATGTGCCCATTCTGCCCCTCTTTGTGTTCCTTGCCACAATTTCACAGAAAAGAATATTACAAAAAGCTCTGGTCTGGGTTTGCTGTAAATGAATTGCTCACTACCTATCCTGGGATTTATGTATAATCTGAGGGTGATATTGCCCAGTAACCTGCCTCACTGGTTAAAATCAAATGAGAATATACATATAAAATGTATTAACCTGTTTTCTAATACTGTAACAACATACCTGGGCTTAGATAACTTTTAAACAAAAGAAGTTCTTTAGTTCATAGTTCTGGAGATTCAAGGGCATGCTTCAAGTTCTACTTGGGCTGGAAAAGGTTTTATGTCAGATGGCATCACAGTAGTGGTAGTGTGAATGAGGGAGCAATCACATGTAAGACCACAAGCCACAATGGTCAAAGAAGGATCAGGCTTCTTCTTTTTATAACAATCCTCTTGAGAGGACTAACTCAGGGTCTCATGAGAACTACCTTAACCCTTTCCAGGTGGGGACCCCCAATGACCTCCTACTCCGTTCCACTTTGAAAACATCTACCACACTACAATATCATCACAATAAAAACCAAACTCACAACTCATGAATCTTTGAGGGAAAAACTCAAACTAAGCCCAAATCACGGCATAATGTATTTTATAAACTCCCACACACTGTATGAATAAAAGTTGTTATTATTCTAACTGTGATCCATGCCCACAGATTCAGCCCAATTTTATATACATAGATTCTAATAACCCAAGCCTAATCTCTATTTAAAGTGAATCAAGGGAGCCTGAGCTAAATAATTCAGATGGCTCAAAATGCAAGACATTCTTACTATTTCTCTTGCTATAAAATTACTACATTTGTCCTAGACTTATTTTAAGGTCTCAGTCCTATTATTCCTCAAAATGGATGAACTTCAAAAAAATTAATGAATGAACATCTTCTCCTTCAAATTCCTATTTTAACATCTAATACCAAGTCACCTCCCCCTCAAGTAGGTCTCTGCCTTGCTCTTTCTTGCCACGTTGGAAGATCTGACTTGAATCCATAGTCTATATCTGGGAACCCATGATGCCTCTATGCTTCTCTTATTCTGTGGAGCTGTCTGGCTTGTCTCAACAGGCTCTTTTTGGCTTGACATGTAGTTCAGCTATTTAGCAGATTTAGACCCAAGCTCACCAATTCTTCTCTAATCACAATTATCTGCAAAAGGAGCAAGATGCTTTGTGAAGTAGAGTTCTGTATCCCTGAAGATATTCAAGCCAAAGGTATATAACCATTTGCCATGGCTTCCTTGGTTGGAATTTAGACAGATCACTGCTCAACATTATGTCACCAGCTTACACATTCTGCCACTCTGGTTCTCTGAAGTTTCTGGCATTACAGTAGAGAAGATGTCATTGTGTCCTACCACACTAAATGAGTTTGAAAGGACAGATACTATTTGCTTCTTATTTGAAAATTATTTGTGATTTCAATTAAATGAAATATACTTCAGAAACACAAATGATCTGTTTGTGTAGACGTAAAAACTATTACCACACTAATGTCTTCATTAGAGATGGCAGTAATTAGAGGAAATGAAACCATTAATTCTGCCAAGAGCATTTTTTTTCTTTAAATCATGGATGATAAGCTGTGTCCCAAATCAAAAATCCATTAAAGATATGCTATTTCTAATTACAATTTTATGTTAGTATACTGTTTTTAAATATATATTGAATGCACTTTAGATTCTATCTATAAGTCAGTTTCATAAACTAAACTAAAATATGATTTATGCAAAAGTTTAGCAGTCATAATATTTTAGGAAAGACTGTTTATTCACATATAATATATAAACTATTTTAATACTCATTTTTCTTTTATTTTTATAACGATTTTATAATAATGCTGTTTTCCTTCAATTGTAGGACAGAAAATAAAAATCTTGACTACCAAATGCAGTAAGTTAAAGTCTAAAATGCTAATAGAAAATGACTAGTTTTCCTATTTTTTTAAACTTTTCATTTGTTTATGGAATAACAATGCCTGCAAAGGTGGATATTTTTGATCCACTATGGCATAAATTGCTGTTGTCTCTTTATCATACTTATTTGATGAAAACTGGTGTAAAGATAGCAAATATGATAAAGATATGGGATTTAATATGCAGAACAAGGAGTTTGGGTTGTAAAACCAGACAGCTCAGAATAAGAGGGATGAAAAGTACATAAGAAAAGAGAAGATGGATAAAGACAGGAATGAAAGCAGTTTGCAATGACCAGAAGAGGGTTTGCCAGGTGGAGTCTTGACTTGCCAAGAACCACTGTAGTTCAGGTCACGTTAACTGTTACAGTCACCTTTTTCACTGCTGTAACTAAAAGATCCGACCAGAACAACTATAGAGGAAGAAAGGTGTATTTGAGGGTTCATGGTTTTAGAGGTCTCAATCCATAGACATCGAGCTTTATTCCTCAGGTCTCCAGGTGAGAACAACATGGTGGAAGAATGTGGCAGAATGAAGCCGCTCACATGAAAGCAAAGAGAGAGACTCCATTTGCCAGATACAAATATATACTTCCAAAGCCATGTCCCAATGCCCCACCTCCTCCAGCCATACCCTACCTGTCTTCATTTGCCACTCAATTAATTCCACCAGGTGACTGGTTCACTGACTGGATTAAGGCTCTTATAACCCAATCATTTCTTCCCTGAACCTTTTTGCACTGTCTCATACATGAGCTTTTGGGGGACACCTCACATCCAAAGCATAACATTCTGCCCCAGGCCCCCAAAAGCTCTCACTAATGTGACAATGCAAATTACATATAGTCTTGTTCTTTCTTTTCAGGCTTGGGATCTACAAAGAATAAAGATCAAGTTTGACTTGGATAGTTGAGGTTGATAGATTTATCATAACTATATCAAATATGTCATTTATTAATTTAAGATATTTCACATATAACTTGCACAAATTGTTTTTGGTAAAACAGAAAAAAGGTTACTTTGAGATGGTGTTGCATGCAGTAGTTAGAACCCTGGGTACAATCCCCAGCATGAAAAAAATTAGTTGTCTTAACTTATTATTCCACTCAAATGTTAATTATGGGGCTGGGGATGTGGCTCAAGTGGAACGCGCTCCTCAGCACCACATAAAATAAAATAAAGATGTTGTGTCCACTGAAAACTAAAAAATTAATATTAAAAAATTCTCTCTCTCTGTCTCTAAAAAAATTAAAATGTTAATTAAATCATTCTAAATTAGTATCAAACTATAATTAAAATTAATTCCTTAAACGTGAAATCATATTTGGATGTACGATATTGGAACATAGTTACAGTATTAACTTTGTGTGATCAAAAGTTTTAAAGTTTAACTTTGTTTAATTGAAAACATTTCAAAAAAGTTTTTAAGTTACACAATGAAGGATTTTACTTATAAAATCCTTATTGTATATTTCTTCATTATATGTAAACCAGTGGGGAAAAATTAAGCAGTTATTGCAATGCATTCTTTTTTATGCAGCCTGTTTGTATTTCTTCAACCCTGATTAGCAGGAATCACATTCTCTAAAGTTCACCAGTAGAAATATACAAAGTCAAGTGTCTTATGTAGTTTTACACTTTCACTCTGTCTTGCTGTGTAGTCTTTTTCCAAGAGTCTCCATAGTCTCAAAATTTCCAAGATTGTTCAAAGTTCATGTCTTCTCTGAGAATCAAGGCAATCTCACATCATGAGCTCCTGTGAAATAAAAAGCAATTTACAAGTATCCAATGTGTAACCATTTCCATTTACAAAATTAGGGGCATAGAAAGAAGGGATAGGACAAAGTAAAACTAAAATCCAGCTGGGCAAACAGGTCCTGTAGTTCTGTGTCTGGCATCTGGAGCACAGGGCATGATGTCCTCTCCATAGGGCTTATATAGCTCCACCCTGGTGGCCTTATTGGTTGCATCCCAAGTGACCTTTCTCTTTGTTTGTCTCTGCTCAATTCCTATAGCTTTCCTAAGACCTTGTCCCACATTACTGGCATTTCTTAATCTCAGGGGTCTCCACTGCAGCTTCAGCTTCCTCCTTATATCTCCATACTTTGCCCTTTCAGGGGCTGTCCTCAGGAACTCCAACCCTGCTGCACTTTGCCTGGCCTCCCAGGACTTCCTTTGAAATCTTGGTGGAAACCTCCATGAACCCTAACTTCAGCATCCTGCATTCCTGCAGAACCAGCACCATGTGGTTGATGCCAAGTTCTGCTGTCACATGGAGCAGTAGCCCAGCCTCCAAGGACCCTGGGCTGCAGCAGCCTCTGAGTGTCTGGATGGCTGAGAACATTGAAAAACTTCCTAAGCCCCCTTGTGCGAGAGGATTCCCCACTGGTCTCTTCTCAAAAGAATTTTCACTTTTACTTGCTTGAACCTGAGATGGGTGTGGTCTTGCCAGCTCCTAAGATGCCCTCAAAGCCATCTTTCTTATTGCTTCTAGGCAAAGTCTTCAGGATTTCTTTAGTGGCAGTAATGTCTTTAACAACTGCAACTTCCTTAGGCCCAGTTTTACTCCTGCCGTTCAAGTCCAAGTTTTTCAAATCTTCCTGCTCTGTTTTCCACTTCTGAATATCACAATAAACTTGGCTAAAAGCTACCAGCAATACCCATGCCACTTCCTGAATCCTGTGCTAGTGCTCTAGACATTTCTTCTTCCAAATTTAGCAATCCATTGCTTTTAAAATCAGCCTCACAGAAAGTCTCAGGACACAGGCATAATGCAGACAACTTTTCAGCCAGAATATAACAGGAATGGCCTGTAGTCCAAATTCCAATAGAGACCTTCTCTGAACCCTCTCGCCTTTCATCACTGTCCATAGTCCTGTTGGTTTTCGTGTCTTCTGAGCTCTCACCAGAATCAGCCATTAAGCTCTATTTACGACAATATAAAGCATATCCAGCTTGTACTGCTAAACATCTCAAAATTTCTCCCACCAATTGCAAAAAGCTCAAAAAGCTTCTGAACCATATGGTCAAGTTAGTCATAGCAATAACCTCACTGTTGGAACTAATTTCTGTTTTAATCAGCTTTTTAGCTGCTGTGACTAAAAGACCCAACGAGAACAACTTTAGAGGAGGAAAAGTTTATTTGAGGGCTCACAGTTTCAGAAGTCTCAGTCCATATAAGTCCTTGGTGAACCAGAACAACATGACAGAAGAATGTGGCAGAGTAAAGCGTCTCACATGATGATTATGAAGCAGAGAGAGAGAGAGAGAGAGAGAGACTTCTCTTGTCAGACACAAATATATAACCCAAAGCCACACCCTCAATGCCCCACCTCCTTCAGCCACACCCCAGCCTTCAGTTACCACTCAATTTATCCCATCAGGTGATTGATTCATTGATTGGGTTAAGGGTCTTGTAACCCAATCATTTCTTCTCTGAACCTTCTTAAATTTTTTCACACATGAGCTTTTGGGGGGCACCTCACATCCAAACCATAACATTAAACCAGTTTAGAACTAAAGCAACCAGAGGATTTTGATTTCCTGCAAGCAAATGGAGTCTCAAAAAGTAACTATGAAAGTTAATAAATTCACTACCTCTAGTGACAGGGATGCTAATGGAAGCCAGGAGATTCTTAAGACAAGACTTTGCTACTTATGGTGGAAGCAATAGAGTATCAGGACAGTTGCACCTAAGTTAAGACCCAAGTCTGAGATGGAGACCAGGTAGACCTGCATTCTCAGTACAAGGTACTCAGGAGAGAGAATCTATGTTTATCAAATCTAATTCTCTAGCAAGTAGTAAATAAGCCTGTTCTTAATCTAGAGGGAGATAAGGTAAATATCAGAATAAGGTGCTTTTTTCCTGGAAATGAGCTCTCTCAATTCTCAGGGTTACCAGTTAAATAAATAAACCTGAAAAGTAGCCTTCAAGAAGAAACCACTATTGTGACATTAGCATATTCAGCA
Source organism: Marmota monax (assembly GCF_021218885.2). Taxonomy (NCBI): domain Eukaryota; kingdom Metazoa; phylum Chordata; class Mammalia; order Rodentia; family Sciuridae; genus Marmota; species Marmota monax. The sequence continues at coordinate 448,012 of NW_026693552.1, forward strand.
AGATGTATGGGAGTGCAAGAGGCCCCCTACTGCCCCTCAATGATAAAGAATAGTAGTTCTCAAAAGGCTGTAATCCTAACAGCTCAGAAGCCCAAGGCAGGAGGATCGCAAATTCAAGGCCAGCCTGAACAACTTAGTGACATCCTATCTCAAAATAAAAATGTGAAAGAGGTTGGGGATGTAGATAAGAGGTAGAGTTCCCCTGGGTCAATCCCCAGATACACACACACACACACACACATACACACACACAAAACTGTTGAGATGCCCAAATCAGCATCACTACAAAACCTATTACATATGCAATCATGGACCTCACTCCAGACTTAAATAATCAGAAAACTAACACCAAGTTTAATAAGCCCACTTGGTCATTCTAGAGGATCCCTAAAGTTTGACAACCAAGAATGTAAAGTCAAACGATTCATATCAGGATTCTGGGTTCAGCCAGGGTTTCCACCAACCTCCTGGGCTTGTATCTCAACCTATATGGGTCTTAGTATCTTTATCTATAAAAGAAGAAAGTTAAATAATTTCTGATTCCTTATTGTTCAGATTCAATGAAATCCTGCCCACCCTGACCTGTAGCTTTGTAAATATTTTCTGTATTAAAGATCTTGAAATGCATATTGCAAATATTGGTAAAGCCAGGAGAGATTGGGTAGCAAGTAAGCAGGTTTTCAGGGTTTTGAAAGCTTCTTCCAAAATCCAAAATCTAAGGCTAGTCTTACAGATGTGTAGAACTTATCAATAGCTTGAGGTAAATGCAAATTATCCTACCTGTAATAGATCAGCATGCACATTCAGAAGATCTGTTTATTGATTTACAGTGGTAACTATAACTGAACCAGTCTGGTGTGCTCTGGCCTGAGCATCCTCTTCCAACAGGCAAACTGCTAGGAATTATAAGTTTTTCTTGAGGAGCGTGGATGCAGAGCAGAGAGGTGGTTGTGCTGACAGTTGAATGTTCTGAGATTGCTGGTATGACCATGAATATAGTAGGAATATTCCCATTGTCACAGGGCAGGTTCACTTCCAGAGCTTGGACATATCTCCTGTGAATAATTCTCAGATGGGCACAAGTGGTTGCCCACCTAGATTCTCTTAACTGCTATACATCATTTTTATATCCACACATTCTTTCATTGGCTGATTTGACCAAGTTTTGGTTATATTCTAGTCAACTCTCAAATACCTAGAAACCTTCTGCTTCTCTTTAGTGACATTGCACAGTCTCTGCCTTCATCATTTAAATCTTGATTTTAAAGCTAAAGTCTCAGAAGACAATCAGAATCTTATTTCCACAATTACCATAGATTTTCGTTCTCTCCTGTGTTCCCTGTCCCACCTCCTATATGTTAAATGGTCATCAATTAAGGAAATAGAGACTCTTCAGAGTAGTTACCTTCATTTATAGTTTTTGTGATGTGTGATTCTTTTAGTCTAAAAGCAAAATGTTATTTTGTCCCCAAGAGCTTATTAACAGAAGGCAAGTTTTAATTTATAATGAGCAGTAGATGCTGAGAATCTGTTGGGCTATTTAGCTATCTGAATTAATACAATTCATTTCATTTCATTTGTAATGAGGAATTAGTTAAAGCCAAACACATTCACATCATTCATAAAAAGTGAATGTCTGAGCAAATACTCAAGAAATATGATCAATGATGACAATAAATATAAATAATTCCTGTTCATAAGACATTTTCTCTAAAACTTCATGAGTCCCATATCACCCACATAATTTTTTGCTTTTATAGATATTACCTAAAAATATAGTCTATCCAGATTTCTCTAAATGTTTATTAATTATAAACCTCAATTAGGAAAAGTATAAGCATTCCTAATACTTAAGTCACGAGACTTATTTAAAAGTATGATTTGGGGGGGATACAGCTGTAAATAAGGTGTATTTATTCTGCATATTGCTGTACCTATTTTATTTCAAACACATCAATGCTTGAAGTTTAAAATTAAATGTGCTTTCCCTGTAGATTAATATTATCTTTTTTATCTTCATCAAATAGAAGTAAATTGCTTGATTCAATAGAATCCAGTCCCATCTCAGTGGCTCTCTTTGTTGTTTTTCAGAAATGAGAGAAATTGAAAGTTGAAAAAGCATTCATCATCAGGAGAATTTGTTTTAAAAGCATCCACTCTCCCATACAGCCAGCAGATAAATTACCTGCTCTTCAAGAGAGCACAATTAGTTTTACATTATACTTAACAAATCAGCTCCTTAAGTGGTTGTCTCCCTTGAGAAAAAGGCAGCAAGAATGTCATAGTTTGTCTTCTTTCTCCCCGGCCTGTAGAAGTCTTTTCTCAGGCTGCAAGTTGTATAAAAGCTCCATGAATATATTTTACTACTGTTTTTCAAGAAGGAAAATTATATGCTTGACTTGCATCCATATGGTTAATAATACCTACTTCACAATGCAAAGTTAATGAAGCTTTTTGTTTTATAAATGACAGGCAGAAGCTTTATGGCAAGAAGTAAGACTTCAATTACTTTCAAACCTACCTTTCTTCTTCCCACAATAATTATTTTTATATAATCCTTTACAGTTAAGGAGCAAAATAAGGGGGAAATGTACTAAGGATGATGGAAGATGCACAAAAAATCTGTAGGCTGTTTTTTGTTCCTCTTAATCAAACAGTTGCTTAACTACCATTGCCTCTTTTGAGATGCACAGGATGATGTAAAAACCCACTAAATTAATGTTACCTGCCAAGACCTGCAGAAACACAAAGATTAGTCAACACAGCTATGGCACCACTTTTAGCATTTTCCACTCATAATAAGAAAGTGATCAATGGAGACTTTGGAGGAAAGAGTGCAATTACAATCATATAAATAATCTTGGTTCCTTCCTACACACAGGGGTTATCAATCAAAAACTGCTATGCCTCAGTTTCACATAGCAGCATTAGCCTAGAGGTTAATTTAATTTTATTTCTTTTTCATTTTTACATTGATAATTGATCATTTTTGGTATGTGCCTACAGGTTATGTATGAAATTTCCTTTGTACCACACAAAAGAGCAGCATGCCTATTTTGTACCAAAACTTTGTGTTTTAAAGACTAATGGACATTCCCCATGTGTATAAACGCAGCCTAGAATTACATGAAGAACATGTGTGAGTGATGTTTTCATTTTTTAAGATGCATCTATGTATAATCACTAGATAGTATATATTGGGTAAGGAGAGAGAAAGGAGATAAAAGGGAAAAAGGAGTGAGGGAGAGAAACAGAGAAAGAGAATCAAAATATCAAAATATATTTGTTTCTTACTCCTAGAAGTTTTGAAATATAATTCACTTAATGTTTTTTTTTTTAATTGTAGGAAAAAGACTCTGAAGGAAAGGTATCTTGTCAATTTTAAGTTAAGTGTGATTTATTAAGGTTTTAAAATCAAATTGTTAGGCATTTATTATTAGGATTATATTTATAAATACAGCAAGTTATACAAACAACTTCTGAGAGTCCTTTGAATAATGACTAGCCCAGATTAGTTAATTAAATGCATTCAAACATTATAAATGGCATTTGTAAATTCAATACATCTGATATCTTCTTGAGAAGTACTTTATTTGTGTGGTTTAATAAATAGTCTGAGAGTGAAAATTTTCTTAAAATCTAATAAATCAAATGTATCATTATTATGGCCAAAAGTTTTCTTATTCCAATATAATGCAGAAGCATAGTAAGATTTCAAGTCATAAAACTGAAATCCTATTCTAGATTAATTTTTCAGTGTATGTTCTAAACTAAAATCACAAGACTATTACTCAAGTAAGCTAAATTCTCTTAAATAACATAAGCACTCAAGTTACCAAATGGGCACAGGTTTTCTCCTTAACAAAAAATACTGGTACTAGGATTTCTATGGTCATAAGCATTTTATATTTAATTTGAACCCTTCTAGAATGAAAAGGTGTGTACTCACTGAGGACAACATTCCAGTTAACTGAAATTATTGAGATGGTCGTATTGATGAATGTGAAAGATGAGTGTGTAGGAAGGAGAGATTACCATCGAGGTTCACTGAGCTCTTTTCCACCAGAAATCTTGGCCAGACCTGAGAACTTAACCTACAGACATTCACAGCAATTCTCATCACTCAATAGCAAAGCTCAGTCTTTTTCAGAATCTTTTAATGGGCTTCCAAAATTTCTGTCTACTCACAGTAGATCAGCAACTCCCTTTCAAATAGTTGCCTTGATGTGCATGTATTTGACTCTTAAGACATACATAAACTTTTCCATTTAACTGAAAAGACCTTTGAAATTGATGGGATGACAATAGGTGCAATCATATTTTCTATCAAAGTATAAAGACCTGAAACTTGGTAAGATTCTAGGATAAGTAATTGCCTTTTCACATTAATTGAATTTTTTATCATTTTCATCTTCAATTTCTCAATTCAGTTCTTCAACCAATTAGATTTGAGGTTTTATATGATGTTTTTGACTCACAGTTGCACCATGAAATTTATCTTCCACAGTCTTTTCTGTTTCTGGCCTTCTTCTTTTGCAAGTCAGATTGTGTAACTCAGATCAGAGACCTGTAGATCCCAGGTACAAAAATGCTTAAATGCACCCTGTTGGGGAAAGTATGCTACAGTCACTCTTATTAAGGACAGCAAAGATTCATGGGCAAATCAAATCCTTTCTTGAGCCTGGAACTTCAAGAGGTTCTGCTCTTACATAAGAGCTCAAGCTGAAAAACAATTGCTAATCTCAGGCAACAAATTGGATGGATTGAAAAAGTATTTATTGCTATAAAAAATAAATAAATTTAAGATTGCCTTGAACAATCAATCTAAGAATCTGTCACCAAAAATATTCATCCTATGGTGGAATCAGATGAACATCATTACCCTAGGTTCATGTACAACTGCACATAATGGTGTGACTCTACATTGTGTACAACCATAGAAATGAAAAATTGTGCTACATTTATGTACAATGAATCAAAATGCATTCTGCTGTCAAATTAAAAATCACCCTAAGGCTGGGGTTGTGGTTCAGCATTGTGCCAGGCACTGGGTTTGATTCTAAGGACCACATTGAAAATTAATAAAATAAAGTTATTGTGGCCATCTACAACTAAACAAAATAGAAAAAATATTCATCCTAAGGATCTAACTATTTCTTTATCCCTCTCTTGATTAAGCCCTAAAATCTAACTTACATCTTCTCATGCTAATAACAATGAAACACAAATCCCTGTGTTTTAAAATACTTTTTTTCTTTTCTCAGTTTCTACAGATAAAGTGATCTGAAATAATATATGATGACACAAAAACAGAAAAGAGAAACTGTGACAACCCCCAGAAATGTGAAAGAAGGTTTCCTACTGGATTGCAGCATCTTTGATTCGATTTGTATAAAAACCCAAATAAATAAGATGGACAGTATTGTTCAATTTTAGAAATTCCATTTCTTCTATGTTCTAAGCTGTATAATTGTCAGGTTTTTATGGTTTAAATTGTAGATGTGTTTCCCTCTTGCTAATTATGTTTTTTTTTAAGTCTTAAACTGTGAAGGACATTTATGAATGGTAAGAGAGACACTGTATACAAATGTATATTTGTAAAAGCTATTTTTATGATTAGCATGTCTCATTGTTGACCATATATAGAGTCAGGTGGTATGGCAATTCTACATTTAAAGCTTATTTACAATAGCATCATGTAAGAAAAGATACATTGTATGCTAGTTTTTATAATTTATTTTTAATTTATAGTTTAAAGTACTTCAGATCATAAGGATAAAATACTTGAAAAAGTTATATTTCTGCCCTCTATAAGCACCATTTTTATTAATAAAGAATGCAGTTATTTCAGATGTGAAACAACAGTTAACTGCTGGTTTGACCTGTGACTAAATTGAGCATGCTTCGCTCTACTGAACTGAAATGATCCAGTTATTACCTAATATTTCAGTCTAGGCATGAGATTCCATGGACAGGTTTAAATGTTCACACAGGTGAGAACTAGATTGACAAAGAAAAGATTGTCTTGTCTTTGGATCCAAAAATCTCAATTAGTTCATACATCACTTCACTTCATCTCCTGTTCCTAGGAATTCTTCATTCCCAAGCATTGCAAGTGTTTTCCAAATACTCTTAGCTATTGTCTTGTGCTGTGGAAATGGAATAAACCATCTTCACAGACTGTAGAATCCAGCATATAATTTCTTAATAAATACTGTTTCTTTTAAAACAAAGTTGGTGTGTGTCTTTCCTTTGGGGTGTACTTAGTTTTAATCTTCAGTGAGAACTTTTTTTTCAGACATTGCAAGGACACAAAATTAGCCCAATAATGAAAGTATGCATCTTTATTGAAGTGTGTATTAGATGTTCTATATGACCACACTCTTCATGAAGTGATCTGTATTCTGAAACACACTAGTTTGCCATGTCAAAGAAATCCAGATGGCCCTCAGACCTTGACAGAGGTCACACTCTCATTCGCATTTCAAGAAGGTATATTTTTCCTCTAGATACAGAATTTTAAGAATCTATTTCAGGATAGAAAGCAAATCAACCTTATCTGGAAGCATTTGTGCTCTGCCAGATTAAATTTCTGTATCTAAATTACTGCACAATCTATATTAAAGAGCAGGGAGACAATATGTGTCACCAAAAATCACTGGGGGAGAGGAAGTTCTTTTTTCAAAGAAACTGAGGAGATTATAAAATCACCTTGATATGTATTTCCTTAGTTCTCTGTATAATTTCTTCAAGGTAATTTATCCTCTTTCTCTGTCTTTCAAATATAAACTAATGAAAATATGATATAATTTCATTGGATGAAGGCTATCAAAACCAAAGTTCTGAAGAAATTAAAAAGAAGTGCAAGGCCTGTTATTAAAGAAAATATGCTACATATTCTTATTTAATGTCTTTTAGAAATTTTTACTATAGAACTTAAGACCCAGATAAGGAATGTATTTCCCTTTTAAGGAGATGTGAAAACCATAAGGTTAAACCCTGCTCACCCGCTTTGCTGGTCATAATAGGAATAGGAGAATTTGTGACTTCCCATGATTGGATTCAGAAACTGAATGTGGTTCCATATGGGATGAAATCAGCACAATGATTATTTGGTTTGCTACCAAGTAGGAAAATTTGTTGAGAATAATCTGGTGCTCCAGGGAGAGTCTATTATAGACAGTGTGTGTCAAGAAATTACATATGCAAATGTTTTTCCCAATTTTCCCTTTGTTTGTCCTTGTATTATTCAATAAATAGTGTGGTATTATCTAGCACTATCATAAATTATTAAAAGTATCATAATTTCCCTGGTGGTCATCAACAATTCTTAAAATAAGATTAATAATTAAAATTTATAAAATGAATGCTTTGTTATTGAATCTGATTTTCTTCCCACAGGCTCTGAGATATAACGTCAGTCTTTCTCTTGTTTCATTGCCCATTCCTACTTTAAGAATTTCTTTTGATGACAAAGATAGAATAAAATACACATCAGGTCAACAAAGCATAGATGACTTGAAATCGTAATCCCTGTAGGTTTACTTTAACAACTTCAAAGAAAACTTATAAGAGCCAAGGCTAAGAAGAAGGGAATATGAACTTTTTCCAAATAATGCCAAGCTCATTAAAAAAAAAAAAAAAGGTAACAGAAAGAAATGGGGGCAAATGAGGACATACTTGCTATGTTCAGTTCAGTTCAAAGAAAATTAGACCCTGCATGAAATTAGGTAAACTGGTCACCGGTGGTTACAAGCATGGGGAAATTACAAATTCTGTGTCCTTCTTCAACCAAAGAATAATTGACAAAGCGTAAGTACGGAACAGAATAAGAGGCAAATAAAACAGAAGATAGGCCTGGAAGAAACTATTTTAAATGAGCTAAAGTTCAAAAAGCAAGATGCACACCTATTAAGAAATAAAGATGAAACAGGCCTGAAGTACGTTAGCAGTCATTACCTGAAACTCAACTTGAAAAGAAGGTCATCTGTCAGTGTCGGCTGGCCACAAGATTCAGAAATGCAGATCTGGAATCTCTGATTTTCCAAGAGAAGGTAGACTGTGAGTTCTAAATGAGATACTGTGTTTTGTTTCTTCAGTTTTATTCAAATGTAAATCTGAAACTGAATTAAGGCATGTATGTGATTTATAATAGTTGTAAAACTTTTAAAAAAATGAACTCACAATTATGAGAAACAAGAAAAGTCAGGATTATCGCTGATGGAAAAAAATAAGAAAGAATAGACTCTAGAAAAACAAAAGTACTCAACATTGTCATATTTATTAGGAAAATGACTTGAATCAAATATGGCAAAATGTTTCATAAAGGTTACAATAAGCCCTACTGATATTCGTGATATTTTTCTGTGTTTCATGGGCTTAAGATACTTCCTAATAATAAAAGTCTATGATGCATATCTCAATATTACAGAAATAGAAATAGATGTACGTTCTGATGACATGGAGACATGAGTGATAGAAATAATTCAGATAAAGATGGTGATTTGGATTTTTGGATTCCTCAATGGTCTGAATTTTTGATCCATCTTTTCCAGATATGTTCAGATTATTGGGAAAGAATATAAACTGAAGAAAGAGAGATGTAGTACCTAGTATTCAATACCATTCTTGAAAAAAAAAGGAATCTGCAAATGAATTAATTATTTTGTGGTTGAAATAATTTCCTCTTGGTACTTGAGAGATTTGAAAACTGTCTAGGAGTTGAAATATTGTGTATGCAAGAACTTCAACTGCCTAAGCATGAAAAAGGATCTCTATCTTTACACTCTATCAAATGGAGCTTGTACATCACAGGTAATTTCTCCACAGTGTAGGGCATTAAATAAAATAGACTTATTTTTGCAATTTTTACCCAAACATTATAAACATTATTTTAAAAATAACAAAAATTTTACTTTGCTGAACAACTACTATGCACTGGGCACTTTGCTAATTATTTTGTATGTATTGTCACCAGTACAAAGAGGAAAGTTGTTGGGCAGATGTTATACCCAGTTTATAGTTAAAGCATATCCTTTGTTCATTCATCAATTCTTAATTGAGAATCAACTCTATTCCAAGCACTGTTCTTTACAACCGAGGTCCAGCTGTAAATTATAAATGATGAAATTCCCTGGAAAAGCTTGTTCTCTTATGAGGGACAACATCTGACAGGGCTTTAAAAAAAGCAAATATGTAGTACTGAAGATTATAATGACAATAAAAACCTAGAAGAAAACAAGACCAGGAAGGAAAGAGGGAATAACTGGGCTTTAAATGGATGCTTTAAATAGGCTGGCCAGAGAGGTGTCTTTGGTAAGACAACCTTTGAGCAAAGGTAGGTGAGGAGTGATGGTGAATGTGTTCTGAACAAAGGGAACAAGTACACACCCTGGGGCAGGAATGGAATTCGCATGTTCAGGAATTGTAAGACTGGCAGTTTGTTTTGATGGGAATAAATATGGAAAAGTAAGAGGTAAAACCCCCCAAACAGTCACAATTCCAGATCACAAAACCTTAAAAGTGATTCAGAGTTCACTGGCTTTTTGCATTGGATAGGAAAGCAGTGGGAGGTTTTGGGCAGAAGAAGTAAAATACCTCACTTAAGGATTAAAAGAATCATTTAGGTTGCTAAATCAAGAAAGACTATAGAAATGAAAAGAATTCAGAAATCCCTGGATTCTAGGTTGGGAAATCTCAACATGAGCATGGCCTATACCTAGAGTAGTCTGACCAAAGACAGATGTGTTCACTTATTCACCAAATATTTGCTGAGCCCATGCCTTATTCCATATGCATATTTGACAATGGCATGCAATGATGAATACAGATCCATTGTCTCAAGGCAATTTTGTCTAGTGAGTAATGATGGGCAATAGCTGAATAGAGATGGAAAGAATGAATCAGACATAACTTTCATACATTCACATATGAACACACCACCAGTGGAACTCCACGTTATGCACAATCACAAGAATGAGATCCTAATAAGAATAAATTATACTCCATGTACATACAATATGTCAAACTACACTCTACTGTCATGTATATCTAAAAGGAAAAATTTTTTAAATGCAAAAATAAAATGTTTAAAATGCTATTAGAAACTTAAAAGAATTTTGTATGCCAAAATCCTGCTCCTATGGCTGTGATAAAAATAGGTTGAGAATCATATTTTTAATTACCTTGGCTCAACCAACTGAAACAGAGCAGCAAACCTGTGCTAAAGTATGAAGGACAAAGCTTAGATTAACCACAACTTTGTATTCTGACTCCATAAACTATCTGTATGTTGAAGAAAATAGAACTGTTTCCCCAAGCACAAGGGAAGTCTCTTCCAAGACAGCTACAGTGATAACACACATCTGCATACTCATCAGCTCTTTCCACTCTAAGGCCACAAAGACACTTTCATTCTCAATACATAAAATGGCAGCCATTGCACAGAACAAAAGAATTACTTTCCCTCAGTTCACCTTCTCCTAATCATGAGATCCTAAATTTGATCCAGTACCAAAGGGCCAGCCACCCCAGAGAATGATAAGCCTCTCCTTAACCGCAGAGCTAAGAATTTGAACTTTGACAAATCTAAGCCAATGAGTCTCCACATTTGCCAATAACTGGGAATTTTTCAAATACAGACAACCATACACCATTCTCAAATATGCTGATTTAATTGGTTTGCTAGTGTAAAGGGGATGTTTTGCTTTTGTTTTTGTAAGTTACCAGGTGATTTATGTGCAAACAGAGTTGAGAACAACTGACCTAAGCTAATTATGGAAATTCATTCTCTTAACACAAGTAATTGATTTGGAAGAGAACATGTAACATGGTGCTTCCCAACAAGAAATGAAGACATTTCTTCTGGGTAGCTCCTCAGGAAGATGAGCTCGCTGATGACATAGTTGAGGATTAGGTTATTTTCTACCTGCACATAAAGCTAGGTGAGGATATGAAGGCTGGTGCTCCTATAGTCATCTTCTAACAATGAGGAAAATAATCAGCATATGGAAGAGATAGAATATGAAATATATCTGGTCTTTATAACATCTTCTATCCGCTAAAATAATAAGTTGAAGCCACTTCTCCTTCTTATTATACGAATTAACAAATAGGCTATTGTTCAAATAAATTTTGTATGAGTTTTATTTTCTGTATTTAAATGTAGAAAATGGTTAAATAATTATCATGCTTACCTGAGAAAAATATAAATTAATTAGAATTAGTGAATGCTGTTTGAGATAGGTTTTTTTGTTTGTTTGTTTTTGTTTTAATTAATGTATCCCAATAAAGAGCTGCAAGCTTGTAGGCTCCTTTTCAGATGCTGTTTCCTGGGTAAAGAACAAAATAGTTAAAGAAGGAGAAATAGCCAAAAAAAGAGAAAAAGCCAAACCAAAAAAAAAAAAAATTCGTTTACTTCAAATTATACCATAAGCTGTGACAATTAACCTGCCATTGGGAAAGCAACCAGCACCCAAGCAATGCATGGAATTCTATCTACCTTTCAGTTTGCAAACAGAAGACAAATTCTCTACATTTATAAATAAGCAAGGGAAAAACAAATATATATATATATATATATATATACATATATATATATATATAAAATAAACTATATTATGGAACAAGGGACTGTTTCCCCAACACACACAGCTAAAACAAACACCCCATTGGGGCTCACCCAGAGAGTGACAATTTTGGTTTATTGCCACTGTTGACAGTGAGACCTCAAAATCAAATTAGAAGGAAACAATCATAATAAAATCCACAACACTCAGGAATAAAAGTGAATAAATGTCAAGGATAAAAATCAAAGATGTAATTGAAGAAAATTTTCCTCAGTAAGAACAGGTGTACAGATCATAAAAGGGCTTATCTTACTCTAGGAAAAATTAATTTAGAAGGAAATACTACTTACAGAAAAAGAAAGATCTAATATTAATTCAGTAACGTATCCAGGAAGTTTCAAATAACTGATCCAAAATAGCTAAAGCCGAAGATATGATAAGAAAATTTTATGCTCAAAAGTGCTTCACCCAACATATTGCACTTAATGTGTGAGAGCACCAGGGAAACATCTCAGATATCTATATACCCAGAACATATGTCATTTGTGTTGAATTCCTGAAAATACTCCAGAATAATTTACTTGAAGATATTCTACATAATTTCCAGAACTGAAAGTGTAAAAACCATTTTAGAACAAATATTGAATGATAACTATAAAGTTTAATAAGTCAAAAAATTAGTTGCCTGTAAATAATTATTGCAAAAATATTTATGAAATAGAATACATAATAGCAAACAAAAACATTATAAAAATATGAAGTATATGTGAATACAATTGCTGCTTTTTTTAAAAAAAAAACCTGCTTTTGTAATTTCAGATAGAGTTAATGAAGTTGATTAGAAAAGGACAAGAAAAGATAATGTACGCTAAATGCCTGGTTATACACAGCTCCATTTATTTCATCAATATTCAGTAAGTATCTGGTATATTTCAGGCATACTTCTGGGTTCTTTAAATATAACAACAGATAAGCAAAAGAGATGAAAACCCTTCATCTTGGTGGCATAGACCAGGGTACCACATCTATATTTTATATAAAGGTAATTACTAATAGAAATAGAACAAAGACCTTACAAATACTCAAAGACAACAAAATAAAGCAAGACATTACCCTAAAAGAGAAAGGAAGGATGGAAGTAAAATGTGACGCCTAACATGCTTTTAAAAGCTTAAATGCAGAATAAGAAAACGCTATGTCAAACAATAAATAAAAATAAGCTATATCAGCCTATTGAGAGGTTAAACAAAAGAAAAGAGCAGTCAATATTAGGCTAGAATGTGATGTGCTACTTTTGAGGAGGTACAAGAAAAACAACATTAAAAAAATTAAAACTGAAGGGACAACTAACTCCCCCAAAAGTTTTTGCTTGGGGTTTTTGTCATGTGATATTTATTAAATACTCAAGCTGGTTTATTTCCTTGCCATGCAATTCATTTTCGATCACATAAAAGGCTAATTACTAATCCATAATCTTGGATTAGTAAATGAGTCGGTAGAGTTATTTTTTTAATGAAACCATCAGAATACTCATATAAAAACCTGGCAAAAATGGGTAACAGGCAAAAGCTAAATATAGATACTACACCAATGGAGATGTAAAAAGTTGAAATCAGAATACTAGCAAAATAACTAAACAAAATATAAAATAGCTCACATGACCAAATATGGCTTTTTGAGAAATGGACACACGTGCTCTTACACATACACACATGTAGGTGTGTATCTTAGAACAACATCCCACTTCACACTGAAAAAGGTATTTCAGTTGCATATAAAACAAAAATATCCTCTACTAAGGATATTAAGGACGTTAGTGCAGTAAAGTCACAAACAGAAACGAATACTACGACTATTAGAAGAGACGAGAATGTTTTTTGTTTGTTTGTTTGTTTAAATGTGATATGGACTATCAGCATCCAAAGCCCAAGAAGTGGAAATAAGCACACACTTGTCTTAATTGTGGGTTGGGGGTTTAAAACTGAAATATCTAAAAAAGTAAAAACTTATGCAGCTCTGTAATCTATAAATAATAACTGAAAATAGAATGAAAAATATTTCATTTTATGATAAAAATATCTAGTGAAAATCAATAGGAATAAACTCAATAAGAAATGCACAAAGGTACATAGCACACACCACAAAATTTTATTAATAAAAATATATGAATGTATATGAGCCATATATATACATTTTCCAGTAGTAAATTTGAAGTTATAAGTATGCCAACTTTTTGTACATTAATGCTATAAAATTTTCCATAAGTGTCTGAGACCTCTTCTACTCTTTTTCACTTTTAATACCATTTCATATGCTGATGAGTCCCAAAAGTACACAAATTGCCCTGCCTCTCTTATACTACAGCCAACTTCTCACTGACACTTTTGCTTGGATGTCTTACAGCCTCTCAAACTGAACTCTTGTTGTTCCACTATCTCTAGCGTCCCCTATAAACGATAACTCTACCGACTCATTTACTAATCCAAGAAATTTCAGTGTCATCTTGGATTTCTTCTTTCTCACTTTGCCCCTCCAGGTTACCAACTGCATTTTGTTCCTTCTGCCTCCAAATATACCTTGAACCTATCTACTTTCCATTATCCCATATAAAATATTCCAGCATGTCTAATTTACCTCCTTCCTTCCAGTTTATTCATAGTTCTAATCTAAGAGTCATCCTTCTAAAATGTCAATGTAAAATGTGAATTGCTGCACAATTATTTAAAAATTTAATAGCATCCTCTTACAGTTTAAATGTAAGTTGTCTCCCAAAAGCTCATATGTAATGTGATGCAGGAATTTTCAGAAATGAAATGATTATATTATGAGAAGTATGACCTAATAAGTGGATCAATCCACTGATATAAATTAACTAGGTGATAACTGCAGGCAGGTGGGAAGTGACTGGAAGAAGTAGGTCACTGGAGGTGTGTCTTCAGGGTTTACAATTTTGTCGCTGGTGAGCAGAGGTCTCTCTCTCTTTCCTGGCTGTTGTGTTCTAAAATGTTTTCCTTCCACTATGATGTTCTGCCTCACCTCAAATCCAGAGCTATGGAGTCAGTCAAGCGTGGACTGAACATCTGAAACAATGAGCCAAAATAAACTCTTCCTCCTCTATATTGTTCTTGTCAGATCATTTAGTCACAGCAATGAAAAACCTGACAAAACACATCTTAATACCACTAAAGTAAATCCAAAGCCCTTGCCATTGCCTCTGAGGCCCTGAGTGTCTAACCTCTGCTGCTTTCCCTACTTGTGTCTGTTCCTTGAACATATTGGACTCTCTTTTGCACTTTAGGCCTATGTCTCTGCAGGACCCAGGTCTAGAATGCTTTCCCTCCATCTCTGTATGAGGCCGGCACAAACTCACTCACTGATCTTCAGATTAAGATTTAATACCATTCTGACACAGGTCTCCCCATTCTTTGCTTCCACACCCTTATTCTTTATCAATATTGATTGTCTGCACCATGCCACTTCCTAATTCCTAATTTATGAGCTTGTTCACTCTCAAAGTGCCTGACTTTTCCAACTAAATTTTAGGCCTTGAGGAGACTGAAGTTTCGGTTTGTTTTCTTCAATCTTCAGCATCTCCTTCAGTGCTTTGTTCATAAAAGGAAAGCAATAAAAATGCCAATTGTTATGGTTTGGATATGAGGTATCTCCCAACAGCTCATGTGTGAGACAATGCAAGAAGGCTTAGAGGTGAAATGATGGGGTTATGAGAGCCTCAACCCAGTCAGTGAATTAATCCCCTGATAGGGATTAACTGAGTGGTAACTGAAAGCCGGTAAGGTATGGCTAGAGGAGGTGGGTCACTGTGGGCATGCCTTTAGGGTCTATATTTTGTATCTGGTGAGTAGTCTCTCTCTGCTTCCTGATCATCATGTGGGACTCTTTCCGTCACACACTTCTGCCATGATGTTCTGCCTCCTCTTAAGCCCCCAGCAATGTAGCCAGCTGTCTATGGACTAAGACTTCTGAAACAATGAGCCCCCAAATAAACTTTTCCTCTTCTAAAATTGTTCTGGTCAGGTCTTTTAGTCAAAGCTGCTTTAGAAAGTATAGTCCCATTTGGAGCCGTTCAGCTCTCTCAACTTTACTTCTGTCAACTCCAAACCAACAAAAAGAGCATCTTTATAAAATCAGTATGCCATCAGTTTCTGTTCCAGGGACAGAAGCTTTCATAGAATAATTTTATCCAGACTCTTAATTTCCCTATATACATGTTTTCTTTCCATGTCATTATTATTATCATTTTGATATTTTGAAAGTCCTTATATGCTTTGGAGAGTATTATTAACTTTTTAATGATTTTATTTGTTAGGCTTTAAGGCTAAAAGCTTCTATTCTTTATAAACAAATAAAAAATATGTACCCATTGTCTTTGTCTTTTGACAATTTATCCTAAAACTACATAGAAGACAGGCTTCCTCTTTAGCTTTTCTCAATTATTTTTGCTAAAGCATTAAATGCCTTTTTGACAGCTGTAGAATTCAAAGCAATTCAAATAAGATTAGTTCATTGTGGTTAATACAAAACGCTTTATCTCCAAAAGAATGTCAAAACTATTATCAAAAAATCCCCAGAAACCAAATGCATTTTTACTGACCTTTACTCATTTCAATACTTTCTCTTTTACCTTGACTTTCCTCACTGGCAATACAAAGCAAGTACCTCAGTCCAACATTTACAGGCCTTTTAAAATTTCAGTACATAATCTTCAACTTACTTATTTTCAAACTTCTCCATTAATACAATACATATTCTTGCAATATAAATCTCTCTAATGCTCACATGCAATAACCTCATTTTCATCATTTAAAAAATATATATATTACAATTTAAAATCTGAATAGTTTGCCATTACTTAAATGCTCAACCCAACATGTAAGGTCCAGAGTAATTTGAAATCAGTATACACATCTGGACTGCTATTTTTCTACTTCTCTCCATGTAGGCAAAATGTTGTTAGCAAAAACAAACATACCTTTCAGTCTCTCTTTCATTTTAGTGCAGTTAAACAAATATTTAAAATACTAACAGAATATTTATTTTAACATACAGAGAGAGGAAAGATCTTTCCCTGCTCTGGAGTTGCCAAGGCTTTTATGCTCCCTCTCTGATGAGTATTTTAAAATAACTGTATGGACATATGCACTTGCATGTGAGCCATTTCATTTGGATTTGGGGCAGAGAATTTACAATTATTTATTCATTCACTAATTAATTCAATAGGTACCTAGCACATTCTGTGAACATAATAGTAAGACAAATCTACATTTTTTAAAAAAAATTTACAATCTGAAGAGGTTGATGGAAATATATATTACTGATTAAAGTACCAGGTGACATTTTCACACTGGATGCTGGCACCAAACAGAGAACTCCCTGACTCTGATCAGTAATCCATACAAGTCAGACAGGAACCATTCAAGTAAAGCTCAACAAAGCCCAACGAGCATCAGCAAACATCTCCTCACAGGGCTTTCTTGTGTAGTCACTGACCTGTCACAGGCCACCAATGCTGCTTTAGCGCTCTAATAACTCCACTTTCATTCTCTTCCTTTATATCTAGTTTAAGTACAACTGAAATACATAACTTCACTTTCATGCTGAGAAGGTCACCTTTTACACCTGATTCAAATCACTCATAGGGATACAAACCCAATGAATAGAACATGATTTATCAAAAACCTATATGCCAACTCATGTAATGCAAAATGTTTCTAATACTACACTGTATCAAACTATAAATTTTTTCAGCTTATTAATGCCATTAGTAAAGTTTATTGACAATATGCAATGAACCAGAATAGATACTCATTTTTTATATAATCAGCAAAAGTTGACTTCTTAGAAAAGGTGATTATGAAAAATTAAATTTCCTCATTCACATATGTCAATTGAATTGTCATTTTCCTTTTCATATGTAATTTAAACAGAGCCACTAGGTTGAGTCAATGAACATAGACTAAACATCTGTTGCATGCAGATCCCTACCTAACAGAAAAATACTGAAAAACAATTCAAAGCCAAATTCAAGTTATAGCCTCAAGGTAAAATAAATAAGAAGGAGTTTTTGTTATTTGACTTCATATTAAAACACACGTGTTTTAATAGAATCCTCCCTTTAAATGTCTTGGAACTAGAGGGACCAAATATAAAAATGTTTGATAACTTGAAATCAATCTTTCAGGAAAGAAATCCAACTGCTAGCTTAAAGTGAAAAAGAAGCCAAAAATGATATAAAACAGATGACTCCCCACTCTGGAAAAATTTAAATTTTATAAAAAGGCCTCACAATTTGGAAGACCTTGGGATGACTCAATTAAACAATCATTTTGGTCACCTCCGAGGATTTTTGAATGAGACTATTGTAGCAAGTATTAAGGGAAATTGGGGCCAAATGCCTTATAACTTCTTGGATGGCTCCATGTTGAGGTAGGTGAGTCAAATATAGATAGTCTGTCAGACCCTGACTGAGCAGAGTGTCCACTCATGAGACAAAATGACATGGAATTGCTGATGTTTGGCAGCTAACAAGAGTCATCAACAAAATTTTCTGTTTTCTTTTTTTGCAACTTCCTCAGTACAAACTAAAAGCCTTGGATCAGCATCTGCTTGGGAGTCATGATTTGGGCTCCAACTACACTCTTAGACTTATTAGAGAAGCAACTTCTCCAGTCCACACATACCAATACAGCTCTGATAAGCAGTAAGAACAAAAACCTCTAATGTTTGCAAAGGTATGCGTTTTCGTGGAAACTGTACTGTATATACATGGAGGCTGGAGAGGGAGAAATATGAGAAACAAGTTTATGGGGACTCTGAGAAAGCATGTGAGCAAAGCAGGTTGTTCTTCTTCCATTCCTACCCAACTCCTATCCTCTCCTGGGTTCATCCCCACAAGGACTTCTCACTGAAGGTTAAGAGTGCTTTGATGTAAGGAAGGAATGACACTGATACCAACACAGAACTCCTTAGATACAGAGTAAGCTGTGGACAGAAGAAGTCAAATGATAGCCACAGACAAGTTCACTCAGCAAAGGGAGGGGCTCCTTAGTGTCTGGGCTAACTTGGACCTGAAGCTTTGTAGAGTCATCTATTTTCAGAAAGATTCACAGACAACCAGTATATTTTCCGGAAGCTAGCAAATCTCACTAGCATCACATATTGCCCAAATTAAGAACATAAATTGCATAGACAGTGGAAGCTACTCAGAGAGTAGAAAGTACCTGCATCCTCCATGCCCTGTCCCCACTCTAACTAGTTCTGTATATATTCGTCCTGTCTTGTAAGCCACTCAGAGAAAGCCAAGGAAAGAGAAATTCCATCTGACATTTGTAAAACCAACTGACAGACAATAATGCTTAAATATAAGAGAAGAAGCTTTGGATTAGACTAAGTACCTGGAAGATGAGAATTAATTTTCTGCTGCTAAAAAGTAGGGACTTTGGATACGGAAGGAAGATGGCGGCGAGGGGAGTGCATTGCCCCCGTGTGCTGCTTCACTGTGTGGGAGTATGACAAGTCAGGACGGCTAAAGGCTATCTTGTTAGGAATTTCCAGCAATAGTGGGGTGCTCCGGAACCTGGAGGAAGGATTTCCATCGCACGAGGATCGGCTACGGGGACTCAGACGCGAGAGGTTTGTCGCACGGAGGGTAACACTGCTTATTCAGCAAATCGCCCCGCGGCTAGAGTCTGCAGCGCGCGCTGGGAAACGAGGAGATAGCGACGCAGGGATACAGCGCTGCAGTTTCTGCCAGCCGTGCAAGCACCGTACTCAGGGCTGAATTCTGGGTTCGAGACGGGGGAAGGAAGCGGTCCATCTCGGTTCTCCACACCGGTCAGACCACAGAGGAGGCCAGCGGCCACCATGTTGGAAAGCTGACGTCACCATCCCTGTTTGCGACTGACCGCAGCTCATTCAGCCATAGAACAGGTAATTTCAGGCTGCAATTCGCCTGCGGCTTGCAGACAGATTGCTAGGGTTCAGTGCCTGGGTGCTTCTTAGAACCTGATCTTATCGGAGCGAACACCGAGCGCGGGGCGGCCGAGTTCCGGCTCCCGGAACCGTCCCGGAACCGCCCTGGCCCAGGGCTGCGAAGCCTGCGGAGGCTGCTTCTTGGACCCTGCTCCTATCAGAGCATACACCAAGCACTAAGCGGCCGAATTCCGGCTCCCGGAACTGAGCCCGCGGGGACTGCTTCTTGGAGCCTACCCTTATAGGAGCTTACACCGAGCACGGAGCGGCCAAGTTCCGGCTCCCGGAACTTCCCTGGCCCGGGGCTAGGAGCCCACGGAAACTGCTTCTCGGTCCGGGTCCTGCTGAGGGCCGGTCAGGACTCACCCGTTGCTTTGGTTGCCCGGCAAGGGGAACGAAATGCTGCCATTCGCATAGGATACCAACATGGCAGAGATCTGATGTCATCAGAAAGCTGTGGAGGAGAGAACTTCATCAATACCAGCGGCGACAGAAACAGTTGGTCTCCTGGTAGGGGGGGGTGAAGCACAGACACCCGAGTCTCCTCAATTTGTCGTCGAGCCAGAGGGGAGGAGCCGGGCCGCCGCCAGCGCCCGGAGCAGGCCCAGCGGCTCGCCAGTGTGGTGACCGCGTGACCCCAATTGGAGAGGGGGCGGAGCGGAGCCGCCACCCGCACCCGCAAGGTGGGCAGACCCGCGACCCAGAGGTACATGGGCGTGGTAGGAGGGGCAGGGCAGAGCCGCCGTTCACGCTTGCAAGGTAAACAGACCTGTGACAGCCTGGCGGGTCAGGCCCAGGGGCCTGCCAGTGTGGTACACACGTCACCCCAACTGGAGTAGGGGCAGAGCAGATCCTTCTCCCACGCCCGGATCAGGCCCTGCTGGGGTGGTGGTCACGTGACCTCAATTGGAGTGGGGGTGGAGCGGAACTGCCACCCGTGCCCGCAGGGTGAGCAGACCTGTGACCAACCTGCAGATCAGGCCCAGGGGTCTGCACGCGTGGTAGGAGGGGCAGGACAGATCCGCCGCCCATGCCTCCAAGGTAGGCAGTCCTGCAACAGACCGGCGGATCAGGCCCAGGAGCCTGCCGGCGTGGTACACACACCACCCTAATTGGAGTAGGGGCAGAGCAGAGTCGCCGCCCGTGCCAGGAACAGGCCCAGCGTCTTGCAGGCGGGGTAGTCACGACACCCCAATTGGAGTAGGGGCAGAGCAGAGCCTCCACCCGTGCCCGAAAGGTGGGCAGATCTGCGACCGACCAGCGGGACAGGCCCAGTGGCCTGCCGGTACGACAGACACATCACCCCATTTGGAGTAGGGGCAGAGTAGAGCCGCCGCCCGCGCCTGCAGGGTAGGCAAACCTGCAACCGACCGGCGGATCAGGCCCGGTGGCCTGCCGGCGTGGTACACTCGTCACCCCAATTGGAGTAGGGGCAGAACAGAGCCACCGCCAGCGCCCAGAACAGGCCCAGTGACCTGCCGGCGTGGTAGCCACGACACCCCAATTGGAATAAGGAGAGAGCAGAGCCGCCGCCCGCACCTGCAGGAAAGATACGCAAGCAGTATGAAAAGACAAGGAAAGAAAGGACCACAAGCAATGCAGGTCAACGCAACTTTAGAAGAGGTAACAGCTGCAGCAGATGGAATGTCAGATAAAGAATTCAGGATATACATGCTTCAGATGATCTGGAGTATCAAGGAAGACATTAAACAGCAAAATCAGACAATGAAAGATCACTTCGACAATGAATTACGCAAACAAATCCAGGAAGCAAAGGATCAACTATACAGGGAGATAGAGGTTATAAAAAACAAACAAACAGAAATCCTAGAAATGCAGGAAGCAATAAACCAACTTAAAAACTCAATGGAGAATACTACCAGCAGAGTAGAACACTTAGAAGATAGAACATCAGACAATGAAGACAAAGTATTTCAACTGGAAAAGAACATAGACAGCTCAGCAAGACTGTTAAGAAACCATGAGCAGAACATCCAAGAAATATGGGATAACATTAAGAGACCAAACATAAGAGTCATTGGGATACAGGAAGGTACAGAGCTCCAAACCAAAGGAATGAGCAGTCTATTCAATGAAATAATACAAGAAAACTTCCCAGACTTGAAGAATGAGACAGAATCCCAAATCCTAGAAGCCTACAGGACGCCGAATGTGCAAAATCATAAGAGATCCACACCTAGACACATTATAATGAAGATGCCCAACATACAGAATAAGGAGAGAATTTTAAAAGCTACAAGAGAAAGGAAGCAGATCACATTTAGGGGTAAGCCAATCAGGATAACAGCTGATCTTTCAACACAGACTCTGAAAGCTAGAAGATCCTGGAATAACATATTTCAAACACTGAAAGAAAATGGGTTCCAACCAAGAATTGTGTATCCAGCGAAATTAAGCTTCAGGATGGAAGATGAAATTAAAACCTTCCACAATAAACAAAAGTTTAAAGAATTCGCAGCTAGAAAACCATCTCTTCAAAATATCCTCACCAAAGCATTACAGGAAGAGGAAATGGAAAATAACAATGAAAACCAACAGTGGGAGGTAGGACAGTAAAGGGGGGGAAAATAATCAAAGAGGAAAACAAACCATGTTTAGTAACAGAAATAAACAAATATGGCTGGAAGAACAACCCATATCTCAATAATAACCCTAAATGTTAATGGCTTAAACTCACCAATTAAGAGACACAGGCTAGTAGAATGGATCACAAAACAAGACCCAACAATATGCTGCCTACAGGAGACGCATTTGATAGGAAAAGACATACATAGGCTGAAGGTGAAAGGTTGGGAAAAATCATATCACTCATATGGACTTCGGAAACAAGCAGGCGTGTCCATACTCATATCAAATAAAATAGATTTCAAGCCAAAGTTAATCAAAAGAGATAAAGAGGGACACTACATACTGCTTAAGGGAACCATACACCAACAAGACATAACAATCATAAATATATATGCCCCAAACAATGGTGCAGCTATGTTCCTCAAACAAACTCTTCTCAAGTTCAAGAGTCTAATAGACCACCACACCATAATCATGGGAGACTTCAACACACCTCTCTCGCCACTGGGCAGATCTTCCAAACAAAAGTTGAATAAGGAAACTATAGAACTCAATAACACTATTAATAACCTAGACCTAATTGACATATATAGAGTATACCACCCAACATCAAGCAGTTACACTTTTTTCTCAGCAGCACATGGATCCTTCTCAAAAATAGATCATATATTATGTCACAGGGCAACTCTTAGACAATATAAAGGAGTAGAGATAATACCATGCATCTTATCTGATCATAATGGAATGAAACTGAAAATCAACGATAAAAGAAGGAAGGAAAAAGCATACATCAATTGGAGAATGAACAATAGGTTACTGAATGATCAATGGGTTATAGAAGACATCAAGGAGGAAATTAAAAAATTCTTAGAGATAAATGAAAACACAGACACAACATATCGGAATCTATGGGACACATTGAAAGCAGTTCTAAGAGGAAAATTCATTGCTTGGATTTCATTCCTTAAAAAAAGAAAAAACCAACAAATAAATGATCTCATACTTCATCTCAAAATCCTTGAAAAAGAAGAGCAAAACAACAGCAAAAGAAGTAGAAGGCAAGAAATAATTAAAATCAGAGCTGAAATTAATGAAATCGAAACAAAAGAAACAATTGAAAAAATTGACAAAACTAAAAGTTGGTTCTTTGAAAAAATAAACAAAATCGACAGACCCTTAGCGATGCTAGCGAAGAGAAGAAGAGAGAGAACTCAAATTACTAGCATACGGGATGAAAAAGGCAATATCACAACAGACACTTCAGAAATACAGAAGATAATCAAAAACTATTTTGAATCCTTATACTCCAATAAATTAGAAGATAGTGAAGGCATAGATAAATTTCTTAAGTCATATGATCTGCCCAGATTGAGTCAGGAGGATATAGAAAACCTAAACAGACCAATATCAATTGAGGAGATAGAAGAAACCATAAAAAGACTACCAACTAAGAAAAGCCCAGGTCCGGATGGGTATACAGCAGAATTTTACAAAACCTTTAAAGAAGAACTAATACCAATACTTTTCAAGCTACTTCAGGAAATAGAAAAGGAGGGAGAACTTCCAAATTCATTCTATGAGGCCAACATCACCCTGATACCTAAACCAGACAAAGACACTTCAAAGAAAGAAAACTACAGACCAATATCTCTAATGAACCTAGATGCAAAAATCCTCAATAAAATTCTGGCGAATCGGATACAAAAACATATCAAAAAAATTGTACACCATGATCAAGTAGGATTCATCCCTGGGATGCAAGGCTGGTTCAATATACGGAAATCAATAAATGTTATTCACCACATCAATAGACTTAAAAATAAGAACCATATGATCATCTCGATAGATGCGGAAAAAGCATTCGACAAAGTACAGCATCCCTTTATGTTCAAAACTCTAGAAAAACTAGGGATAACAGGAACATACCTCAATATTGTAAAAGCAATCTATGCTAAGCCTCAGGCTAGCATCATTCTGAATGGAGAAAAACTGAAGGCATTCCCTCTAAAATCTGGAAGCAAGCGCGAACGGCGGCTCTGCCCTGCCCCTCCTACCACGCCCATGTACCTCTGGGTCGCGGGTCTGCCCACCTTGTGGGTGCGGGTGGCGGCTCCGCTCCGCCCCCTCTCCAATTGGGGTCACGCGGTCACCACACTGGCGAGCCGCTGGGCCTGCTCCGGGCGCTGGCGGCGGCCCGGCTCCTCCCCTCTGGCTCGACGACAAATTGAGGAGACTCGGGTGTCTGTGCTTCACCCCCCCCTACCAGGAGACCAACTGTTTCTGTCGCCGCTGGTATTGATGAAGTTCTCTCCTCCACAGCTTTCTGATGACATCAGATCTCTGCCATGTTGGTATCCTATGCGAATGGCAGCATTTCGTTCCCCTTGCCGGGCAACCAAAGCAACGGGTGAGTCCTGACCGGCCCTCAGCAGGACCCGGACCGAGAAGCAGTTTCCGTGGGCTCCTAGCCCCGGGCCAGGGAAGTTCCGGGAGCCGGAACTTGGCCGCTCCGTGCTCGGTGTAAGCTCCTATAAGGGTAGGCTCCAAGAAGCAGTCCCCGAGGGCTCAGTTCCGGGAGCCGGAATTCGGCCGCTTAGTGCTTGGTGTATGCTCTGATAGGAGCAGGGTCCAAGAAGCAGCCTCCGCAGGCTTCGCAGCCCTGGGCCAGGGCGGTTCCGGGACGGTTCCGGGAGCCGGAACTCGGCCGCCCCGCGCTCGGTGTTCGCTCCGATAAGATCAGGTTCTAAGAAGCACCCAGGCACTGAACCCTAGCAATCTGTCTGCAAGCCGCAGGCGAATTGCAGCCTGAAATTACCTGTTCTATGGCTGAATGAGCTGCGGTCAGTCGCAAACAGGGATGGTAACGTCAGCTTTCCAACATGGTGGCTGCTGGCCTCCTCTGTGGTCTGACCGGTGTGGAGAACCGAGATGGACCGCTTCCTTCCCCCGTCTCGAACCCAGAATTCAGCCCTGAGTACGGTGCTTGCACGGCTGGCAGAAACTGCAGCGCTGTATCCCTGCGTCGCTATCTCCTCGTTTCCCAGCGCGCGCTGCAGACTCTAGCCGCGGGGCGATTTGCTGAATAAGCAGTGTTACCCTCCGTGCGACAAACCTCTCGCGTCTGAGTCCCCGTAGCCGATCCTCGTGCGATGGAAATCCTTCCTCCAGGTTCCGGAGCACCCCACTATTGCTGGAAATTCCTAACAAGATAGCCTTTAGCCGTCCTGACTTGTCATACTCCCACACAGTGAAGCAGCACACGGGGGCAATGCACTCCCCTTGCCGCCATCTTCCAAAGTCCTAACATCAAATTTTAAAAAGCAATTTTTGTCAACAGGCTTACATAGAATTGATAGATAAATTCAATAAATTGAATACTTATTTTTTATCTTAAATAATGCAAAGGCAAATGTATTTAGAATAGAGTTTTAAAAGAGATTCTGGAACAAATAAAGAAAGAAAATTGAACAATTCACTGGGGAGAACAATGCCATACAGGAACAAATAAATCTCTCATTTTAAGTCACAAAATAGTCTTGGAATCATCTACTATATCCTGAATGACTGCGGAAGGAGAGAGAAGAGACAGATTAATTTATAACCCTATATTACCCCAGAGTTTTTGAATACTAATAAGTCATTACTACCTGCTTCACTAGCTCAAGTGCTTATCGATGCACATCAAGTTTTTAATAAACTCACAGTAAATTTAATACTGTCTTTTAATTTCAACTGTAAAGAGGTCAATAAACTTTGCATTTTAAAATATTCTATCTTCAAAGCATGCTTTGAAAGTGAAAAATGCTAATTAGAGTTAATAAAAACATGATTTATTAAAGAACATATTGGGAGGAAATGGTGAAATGCATTATTTTTGCCAAGAGTTATGAAGTGCCAATTTTATTCTGATAAGTTGGCCTTTTACTATTTTATTGATATTGACAGGAGACATAGACTTCTGAGATAGATACAAAAGACTTTATTACTTATGTCTCCATGAGCAGTGTGAATCTCCTCTATAGCACCTGTCAAAATGTCACTTGATTTTGTTTGAACAATTACAGAACCAGATAAAGCAATATTACAGTCTATTAAAACACCTCCTCATGCACCTTTATTTTTGACATTCATGCTTATTCTTCTGTAGGACCTACTCCTAGAAGTGGGGGTACTAAGTAAAGAGAAAAGCATCCTTCACATGTAGATAACTACTGCACATGAAATTGAAATTGTAGCTACTGTATGTGAATTTGAGCCTCAGACCCAAATTGTTCATATACATTCACACAAAACTCATGCTGTACCGATTTACACAAAATCCTATACATGGAAGTCACAGGGAGACATATTACAACTCAAACTCTGGGAATGTCACAGTAGTTGAGCAAACTCCTCAACAAATCATTTTACTTTGGTTTAGTTAAGTATTTAAAAAGGAGATTGGGTGACTTCTGGTTTCAGTTCTGACTAGTAGAGGGCTTAGTAGTCATAAATTCCACTTTTATAATAAGAAAATAGCTAGCCTAAATGAAAATCAGCTTTTCTTAGTCTCATCAGAGAATTGAGGTCATAGGGCAAATCACCACTCCAAAATCTGGAGACAAATGTTTAGAATCATAGCCAAGACCAGCTTACATTGATCAGAAACCTTGAGAGCCATAAGCTGGCAGGAATATTTGTTTGGGAACTTGACTAATTGCTGGAACCTGACTGTAGCTTAACAAGTGAGAGAAACTCCTGGTGACCAGTTTTAAGGGAACCCCACCCTTTCCGGGATTTTCCCTCCAGGAACCCCACTATATTTATCAGGTGAAGAGCAAGTCAAGTCCCTTCATATTTGGGGCAGAGAAGTAATATTTAACCAATTTTGAAATATGCCCAAAGCAATCTCCATATAAAGGCCTGCTCTCCAAAGAAAATGACCATCAGAGTTTTATCTGCTTGGCCAAAGGGTAATTGCCCAACTCAAGATCCTCTAGACTTCCTGATAAACTTAAGAGAAGGGGGGGAAAAAGGCAAAGAAACATCTGAAGAGCATTCTTGGAGTCTAGCCCACCAGTAGTCCTCCAAAGACTCCTGCATTAAGGCATGATCCCCAGTGTAGCAATGTTCAGAGGTGGGTATTTGGGAAAGTGATTGGATCATGGGGGCCTTATCAATGGATTAATCCACTGAGGGATTCATATGCAGCATATTATTGTTTGTGATGTAAAATATAGGAGATGGAACCTAGTTGGAGGGAGTGAGTCTTTAGGGTGTATCCTTGAAGACTATACCTTGTCTCTGGCTCTTTTTTTTTTTTTAAGGAGAGAGAGAGAGAGAGAGAGAGAATTTCTTTTAATATTTATTTTTTTTAGTTTTTTTCGGTGGACACAACATCTTTGTTTGTATGTGGTGCTGAGGATCGAACCCGGGCCGCACGCATGCCAGGCAAGCGCGCCACCGCTTGAGCCACATCCCCAGCCCGTTGTCTCTGGCTCTTTTCCCCACCCTCTCTGCTTTCCAGCAACCATGAGCTGACCATCTTTCTTGAACCACACCCTTCTTCCATGATGTTCTGCCATACCACAGACCCGAAGTAATGGAGGTGGCCGACCACAAATTGAACGCCACCCCCCAAACTATGAGCCAAAATAAATCTTTCCTCCTTAAAGTTGCTTTTCTCAAGTATTTTGGTCAAAGCAATGAAACAGTTGTCTACCAAAGACTGAGATTTAATCATGAAATCATGGACAGCTTCTCCTGACTCACATTTTACCACAGCAACAGAACTTCATTATAACAACAGTAGAGCACAAATGAGGAAACTGCAAGACAGAGCATATTTGTGGGGTTCTTAGAGAAACCAAAAGACAAGAGGTTAAGACACTGAAGGCTTTGCAAACTTCAGCTACAGAAAACATTTAAGTGCAACTCAGTTCCAGACCAGATTCACACAAAACCACACACTAATGTACTAGTCAGTACAGTTCTTAATGCCCCAAACATAAAGTCTGGCTTCCAAAAAGTTTATATGCAACATTTTATTCTGAATAATAATAATAGCAATAATATATTCAATTATCTATAGCTCCTGTGTCTGTGTATTTCTATATGCTTGTATATAAGTGAAGTGAATGACAGAAATCAAACAAGGGATGAGAGAGAGAGAGACTTGGATTATTTTGTTATCAAGAGGTCTTAAAACTACCTAGAAAGCAATATCATGCTATTTGAAAGTGATCTTAGATTAATAGTAAGTACATAAGCAAACTCTAGAGAAATCACTTTAAGAGTAAAAAAAGAAGTCTGACATGCAAAGAAAGGAGATAAAATGGAATAATATAAAAAGCTCATCTAAAACCACAAAAGGCATAAAAACAGTGGAAGACAAAAACAGGAATAAAGAACAAGGGCAACAAATGGAACACACTAACACATATGGTAGCTATTAACCCAAATCTATCAATGATTACTTTGAATGTCAGTGTTCTAAACACACCAATTAAAGGACAGAGATTGCAGGTGGGTCAGAAAAATCGGAGCTAACTATATGTTTTGCCAGTATTTGTGTGGTTCTGTTCCTAGGTTTTCTATTTTATTCCATTGATCTATTTTCCTATTCTTTCACCAAAATCATAAAATTTTGATCATATTAGCTTTATAGTAAATCTTGAGATTAGATAATGTCAATCATCCAATTTGATTCTTCTTCTAATATTGTGTTAACTATTCTAGATTTTTCACCGTTACAGTTTATCAGTATCCATCAAATTCCCAGAATATAGATTGTAATTACATTGAATTTATAGACAAAATTGGGGGAAAAATCCACTTCTTAAAAAAATAGAATCTTCCAGTTGATGAACATAGAATACCCTCCCATTTATTTAGATCTTATTTGATTTCTTTTATCAGAATTTTGTATTTTTCACATATAGATTCTGTACTTTTTTGTTAAATTCACACCCAATTATTATTTTTAGTTGTAGATGGACACAATACCTTTATTTTATTTATTTATTTTTATGTGGTGCTGAGAATCGAATCCAGCGCCTCATATCTGCAAGGCAAGCGCTCTGCCAGTGAGCCACAATCCCAACCCTAATTATTTATTTTTTTGTATAATGAAAATAATATTTTTTTAATTTCAAATTTCAATTGTTTGCTGGGCATGGTGGCTCATACCTGCACTCCCAACAACTCAAGGGGCTTAATCAGGAGGGTTGCAAGTTGGGGATCAGCTTCGACAAATTAGGGAGGCCCCATAGCAATTTAGTAAAACCCTCTCTTAAAATGAAAAATTAAAATGGACTAGGATTAGCTTAGTGGTAAAGTGCCCCTCCCTACCCCACCCCCAGTTCAATCCCCAGTAACAAAAAATAATAATAATTTCTAATTGTTCATTGTTGGTATAAGAAAAACTTGATTTTTTTCATTGTGTTTTTAAGAGCAGTTTTAGGTTCACAGCAAAATTGAGAAGTACAAGAATTTCTCATATACTCTTTCCTACCCACACATATAAAGGACCCCACCTATTACCAGCATCCTCCAGCAGAGTAGTACAACTGTTACTACCGATGAACCTGCATGAGACATCATAATCACTGAGTTTCAAAGTAAAAGGTGTCTGAATATACGTTAATAAAAAGAGAAACTAAGGGTGAAACACGCTCCAACGTTAACAAAAAGGGTTGAGGGAGCAAAGATATATAAGGGTTCCTTTGGATTCTGTAGCAGACATTTGAGACATCTGTTCTCACAGAAAATATTACAGGAGAGCTGAGAAGCCCGACAGAGAGAGAGAAATGACACAACCATGTGGAGGCTCCTGGGGCCAATCAGAGAACTACCAGATGTCATTTAGCACAGGAAATGGAAATCGTGTGCTTTCTTTCCTATTTTTTTTTCTGAAAATTGATGAACCTGACATTTTAGATAATTCTTCTAGAATTAAGAATTAAATTTGAGAATGAACTTCACATGAATCCAAATGTATGTAGTATCTCATTTTAAATACAATGAATCTTTATTGATGGCCTTCCTTGAGTTTTCATCCCTTTCCTCTATTTATCTGGCACTAAACATTAGATGGCTGGGTTCTCCCGATTTCTTATACATAATTCTCTTTTATCATCATCCATTTTAATTATTTGAAAGTAGTTATATTCTTTCTATATCATTGTTATGATTTGGATCTAGAATATCTGCTGAAAAGCTCATGTTTTGAAAGCAAGATCCTCAAAGCAACAAGGTTCAGAATTTGATGGGTTAATAATTTAAATTATTATTCCTACCCATTAATTGAAGTGGGTATAGGTAGGTGGGGCATGGCTGGAAGAACTAGGTCACTAAGGGCACAGTCTCGGACCATGTATGTCCCTGGCCCCTTCCCCTGCCCCTCTTTCTATGTGTCTGTCTGTCTGTCTTTCTGTCTGCCTGTCTATCTATCTGTTTCCTGGCTGCTGTGAGCTTAACAGCTTTCCTCTGACATGTCCTTCTACCATGATGCCCTGCCTCACCACAGGCCCATAGCAATGGAGTTGGCTGACCATGGACTGAACCCCTGAAACCATGAGCCCAAACTAAACTTTCCTCATCTAAGTTGTTCTTGTCACTTATTTTGATCACAGCAATGAAAAACTAACATAATCATGAACTCCTAGAAAACAGGTAACTTGTTTTAGCTATTCCTTTTTGAATCCACAGCAACCAACCTAGTGCAAAACACATTAAAAAGAGAAAGAAATGTTAATTGACCAAAGAAAGAATGAGTGCCAAAGAGTCATGATGGTTCAATACTTTATTACAATTAATATTAATATAATATAATGTTCATAAATTCAGAACACATCCCATATAATGCATAGAGTATATTCAAGGCTGTTTGTTCTCTCATTTATTTGTTTATTTATTCATTCATTCACTTATATTTGCCAGCTGTTATTAAAATCAAAGATTTCCAGATTAAGGGCCAGGTACCAATCAACTTTCAATTATACAATTCATTTTCTTCTCTGTGTTTCTGCCTGATAAGGATGAAAGTCATTTTATTGTTCTAATTGAGCTGGTGGAGATTTACATTTCTTACAGGTAGAACACATAATACCTTTCTCCCTTTTGTATTTGAATCACTAAGAGTTAGCAAGTAATTTAAAAGGCAGAGTTTTGAAACTCCCAGCTTCTCTAACTAGGCAATTATAGAAAGCATTTAACAAGTTATTAATCATTTTATAATCATTTTACCAAATAGTATATTACAAAAAGTCATAAATTAGAATTAGTAGGATATTATCATATTCTTCATTACGTTTAAAATCTAAACACAATTTTTTGCCATGTTCAAATGCTTCATTTAATGATAGAAAGTATATTCCTACAATAGCATTCATCTCTAAGCTGCAATAGTTGATTTCCCATATTTGTATCCCACAATAGACTTCCTATGTTTATAGTATGAAAAGTAACAAAATCAATTTTTTAAAGCATATCAGAATGTATGTCACCACTCAAAAAGGTCACCTGAAGATTTTTGGGTGGGTGCTGGGGATTTAATTCAGGGGCACTTGACTACTGAGCCATATTCCCAGCCCTACTTTGTATTTTATTCAAAGTCAGGGTCTCACCAAGTTGCTTAGTGCCTTGCTTTTGCTGAGGCTGGCCCTGAACTCACGATCCTCCTGTCTCTCCCGAGCCACTGGACTTATAGGCATAGGTGTGCACCACTGCTCCCAGCCACCTTGAGATATTTTTAATTTATTTCAAGAATGTTGCTATTTCCCACAGACATTTATTATGAAAGTAAGTCTAAGAAAAGGTGACTGCCAAAGAAAGAAGTGACCAATTTTACTGGGTTTTTGAGAAAGATTTTTAGAGAGGGAACAGAATAAATGTATGCTCTTGAAGGATGAGTAGATGTTTTCCTATCATGAACATGGAAAAGTTATTTAACAGAGAGAAGGAGAGGTGGGCTTTTAATTATCAGTGGGTTTTTTGTGATTTTTGTAGAAATACGAGTGGAAAATGAAGGAGATGAGATCTAATAGGTAAGCAAAGGTTACTGAATCCCTCATATGTCATGCAAACAAGTTTGGAATTAACTGTACACATAAAGAGTATACTGCATGATGTGATTTGTATAGTATGACATTTATTTTGGTCATAATGTGTAGCACAGATCATAGAAGTATGACTCTGGAGGAAAGACCAGTTAAGAACATGTAAGAGCTGAATTACTACAGTAGAGTGAGGACTTATCTGAGAATTATTTTAGAAGTAACAAGAATTACTGACATAAAGAAT
This sequence comes from Marmota monax, assembly GCF_021218885.2. NCBI lineage: Eukaryota > Metazoa > Chordata > Mammalia > Rodentia > Sciuridae > Marmota > Marmota monax. The sequence goes on from NW_026693552.1 coordinate 480,438, forward strand.
CCAGAGAGGATGGAGTAATACAGGGTAACTCTCAGATTCCTCAGATTGGGTAAACAGTGGTAAAACTAGCTAGATAAAGGAATATAAAAATGGGTTATCTGTAGGGAAAGAATGCCCAGATTTGAAGATGTTGAGTTCTGTGAATTTGTGGAATTTTTTCAGCTAGATCACATTTCAAGAGACTGATCAAGATATAAATGCACAAATAACAAGGATATAGGTGGTCCAGGAAACCATTAAATAGATGTATTCATCCAGAAAGTATATAAAGAAAAGATAATCAAGAAGGGACTCAAAAAGAAGGATAGTATTGCAAAGCAGACAAGCAAGAAGTCGGTGGGTGGAACAAGACTTAGTGGTATTGTCTTCAAAGCCATGGGATAGCCAGATGTGGGCACATGCTTGTAACCCCAGCTACTGGGGAGGCTGAGGCAGGAGGAACCCAAGTGAAAAGTCAGACTGGGTAACTTAAGGAGACCCTAACTCAGAATAAAATTTAAAAGGTGAGGATGTAGATCAGTGGTAGAGACCTTGCCTGGCATATATGAGGCCCTGGGTTCAATACCCAGAACCACAGCAAAAAGAAAATAAAAAAGTGAAGGAATAAAAGTAAAAGAAAAAAGAAGTGACAAAAAGAAATAAAAATTATAGCAACTCTCTCTTAATCAGCACTTTCAGTTACCCTAAGTCAACAATAAACCAAAAATATTAAATGAAAAATTCCAGAAATAAACAATTCATAAGATTTAAATTGCTTGCTCTTCTGAATAGCATGATGAAATCTAGCAGCTTCTTGCTCTTCCCATCTGGGATACATATTCCCCCTTTGTTCAACATACCCACACTGAATAATGCTACCTGCCTGTTAGTCACTTAGTGCCCTTCTTAGATACCAGGTCAACTGTAGCAGTATCTCAGTCCTTGTGTCCAAGCAAACCTTACTTATATTTATCATGTCCCCAAAGTTTTAAGAATAGTGGTGCTGGCAATTTCAGTATACTGAAATTAGCGATAAAGTGCTTCCTTCAAGTGAAAAGATGAGAGTTCCTGACTTGATGAAAAAAATCAAGGGTATGCTGAAGTAGCTAATCTCTGCTACAAGAACAAATCTGTGAAATAGCAAAGAAGGAAAAAGAAATCTGTTCATTTTGCAGCCACACTTCAAACTGCAAGTTATAATCACAGTGCATGATAAGTACTTAAATAAGATGGAAATGGAAATTAATATGAAATTTATGAATGGAAGACATGAACAGAAAATGTGTTCCAACTAATAAACAAGTGACACCAAACATTGACTCCAAGTAAGGAGTGGCCACACAGATTCAGGGAAAGAATCAAACCAAAAAAAAAAAAAAATACAAAAATAACACAAGAGGTAATATCTTCCAATAAAGAAACTGCTGATGCATTTCTGGCAGTTGAAGAATTTGATTAAGGAGAAGAAATAGAATTGTGATGAAATTGGAATCTTCTGGAAGAAGCTGCTCAACAGAAACTATATTAATTAAAAATGTAAAGGAGGCACCAGGGCATAAACCATGAAAAGGCAGGTTAACACCAGTATTATTTTGAGAATGAAAGAAACCACATTCACGTAATTTTCATTACAATGTGTTGATATAATTATTCCATTTTATTATTAATCATTATTATTAATCTCAGTGTGCTTAAATTAAACTATCACAGGTATGTATATAAACCTGAAACATAGTTTGTCTAGACTTAAGTACAGGCATCTATGGGGCATTGGGTGGTAATATATATATATTCTCAGTGGATAAATAGGGACTTCTGCACTAAGCAATAGGTTTTATGTTTTCTTCTGCGTTATTTTATCTGATTCTTAAAAGCCTCTAAAGCAAGTGCTTCCTATACAACAGGTGGACAAAAGAGGCTAACTTTCCTAAGATCAAAAGATAACAAGTTGTTGGAATCAGGACCTTCTGTCCTCAGGATGTAAACGCTGCCATTAGTATCACAAAAGTAAAGCGGGCAGATGTATGAGCCAAGCGGAGTGGTATACCTCTGTAGTTCTAGCTACTTGGAAGGCTAAGGCAAAAGGATCACTTGCACCCAGGAGTTCAAAGACACTTGGGCAACTAGCAATATTCCATCCTTAAAAAGAAGCTTGGTTTATAGATGGTAATAAAAACATTAGGAATACTGGACTTTTTTTTTGCCAAAATCAGAAGGACTTAATGTTGATGAGAAATAACCAATGGAAAGGGAGCTATAAATGAAGAGTAAAGGTAATTAAGAAGAGGGAATAAATTGGGCTTTAGGACAAAAGGTCAAAGATTAACTATGAAGCTGTTCTTATTTGTGATCTCAAGCTCCATGGCAAGTCACTAGAATTATAATTCCAAACAGTCTCCTTTCTAAATGGATTAGATGTATCCCCCAAAATGAGAAAAGACTTATAGTCAGATTTTGGGGGGAAATTGCTGGGTAAAATCAAGATCCTTTACTAAAAAACTTTTCAGAGACATTAGCACACTAACATGCTTCATGAATATCCACAATAACAAAATAAATTGTATTTACCAAGTATATTTAATTTCAGGAACTTTTATTTCCCTTATGGCATCTATTGGTCTATAGTAAACAATTTGAGAAATGTTACACTAAACTATATGCTTTTCTAATTCTGCAGTGGAAATCTCATTATCTGCAATAACAAAGCTTCAAAGAAAAACTTCTTTGCACACCAATTCCAAATGAAGTCTTTCCTCTGAGGGATGGGATAATCTCAACATAATATATTTAATTAGAATTTGGATTAGTTAGGTTCCACTGAGAAGCAGACATCATGACAAGGTTAGACATGCACGGGAGGCATCAACAGAAATAAGAAAATTCCTGTGAGAGGAAAAGTGGGAGAAAGAAGAGGACAGAGCCATCAAATTGTGATGGAGATTTGATACCTATGGTAGAAGGGAAGAGAAAAAGAGACAGAGACAGACAGAGAGGAACATTGGTGGAAAGAGTCTAAAACTATATTAAGCTTTGACCAAACCAGTGAGGAGCCATTGAGCTCAAGTAATCGGGTAAAGGAATCCCACAGGAGAGATCTGCCTTAGTATCCCTACCAGCTCTGTCACTAGGACAGAGTAGTCTGGGAAGAGTGTGTCCTCCATGCAAATGCAGTGAGGGTAACAGAAGACTTGAGGGGTGCAATTTCATGGGTGCCATTATATATCCTGCCCTACATAGTTCTTCCATGATTCTCATTGGTTTCTTCTCCTGAGGGAAAATTTTGAAAAAGAATTTAGTGGAACAAGTTAAATCTACCACCATTGTAGCTGTTTTCAGGGCCACAGCTAGTACTCATGCCTTCTCTCCTTCATCATTCGTTGTAAATTCCCCTAGTTTCTGTCACTTCAGCAGGTTGTGATGGATTTCCATCCAAACCTACATCCCTGAGGGGTCTGCATTCTTGGGAATCATATTCTTTTCAGTCTAAGATTATTGTGTGTGTGTGTGTGTGTGTGTGTGTGTTTATAGCCACAAAGGTGTAAAGATGTACTAGAAGGAAACCACATGAATTACTGGGTACCACATGTATTTGTCCCTATGTAAAGTAGTTTACCTCCTCCTGATCATCAGGATCAATTTTTTTTTCTTTCAGAATTATAACTTCTTGTCTTCTGGTTCCTGGACTACAAGAATCTAAGTGCCCTGGCAGCCACAGTTTGTTTTATCAAGCCCTTGCTCTATCCCCCTGGAAATAGTATGCCCCATTAGGGTTGGGATCTCCAACCTTGGAGTGTGAAGACTTGTGGGGGCAGGAAGCACAAATTCTCATTATCATGGTGAAGTATAAGTAGGGCTTTCCTGCTTTCACTCCTTGGCTCTTGAACCCCAAGCATCCATTCTTTTGGGAGAAGTTCACCATATAGCCATATAGAGATCTCTGATGTTATCCTGTCCTTTCCAAGTGCTTCCTCTGATCTGGCTGGACAGCTTTTCCTTTTAAAATCATATCAGCATTATTTCAGGCCAGCTGCTTTTGAATGGATGGCCAATCCCTTGCCTTCTCCACTGTGATCTAGGTTCCTTGGTCAGATGTCCTGCTGTGTGGAATTCCATGCCTGTGGATCAGGTATTCCATCAACCCTGACACAGTGGTGTTGGCTGAGGTAGAAAAACAAAGGCACATTGTGATCAGAATAAGGTTGAAGGGACACAGTGTAGTCAAACTGCCACCAAGTGACTGGTTAATCTCCTCAGAGTATATTGCTATATGGAATGAAAGGATACTCTACTTATTCTCAGTTTCTGACAAGTTGAACATTTAGAGGAGCAATTCCTTAGCCCTGGTAAATGATAATCCATGCTACTGGGCCCAGGTAGAATCTCCATCAATATCACTGTCACAGTATAAGTTTTGGTATAGAATAAGATGTAAAATTTCCTTTCCGGAAAAAGTCACCAAATCATTTTAATTATACTTCTGTTCCACAGATTATTCTCATATCTTATCTTTCTATGATCCCAAACAAACTAGTAAACATAAATTATAAATTGTACTATTTTCATTAAAATTTTAATTTCTTAGCTTTGTGCATGTTTGGTAGAGTCCATAATGCATGGTTTTCCTAACTGAAATGTCAAATATGCAGCAATCATCCCACATGTGCTGCATCAATACAGATTTTATATAATTCTGTTCTTTTCATGGAATCAACTCATTCAAGTTACAATAAAAATTTCATCACTATTTCCTCAATGTCAACATTGTCTTTTTATTCATATTAAAAGATATTTGTTAGAATATAGAAGCCTGGTCTCAAAGGATCTTCCACCACACATGGCCCAACATTAGCCTTGGAGTTACAGCCAAATGAGTTAAGAACAACCCAATGACTTGTTATAGTCACTTTGGAAAGTAATCTGGAAACATCTATTAAAATTCAAAGCACACACACCTCTCACATGTGCACACCTTTGACCCATCAATCCTACTCCACATAAAAATAAAACCATCAATACATTGGGAAATATGCCAAGTAACATTTACTCTAGTACTATTTGTAATTACAAATGATAATAACTGGAAACAAATTGTGTAATCTTACAGTAGCTGAGTAAATTGTAGTACATCCACAACCCAAAATGGCAACTATTGAAATAATTATTCAAATAGGTTTCCAGAAAGTTTACATGGGAGGAAAAAAAAATACTGAAAACAAAATTCCAACATACGTATACCTGTGTACATACATAAATATCTGGTTTGTGATCATAGAGAAAATACAGAATGGTGCCATTAACATCAGTTACTTTGGAAGGAAATGATTCAGACGGACAGTCCATGAAGGTAAGGTGAAGGGAACCACCAAAAGGTGGGAGGAAAATACTGTCTTCAAAAACAAATAGTATGTATAATATAAACTACTTTAAAATGTTAAAGCATAATGAGGCGTTCAAATTAAATGGTAACAACAGAGTGGTGAAAAATGTCTAGCATACGATGTTGCCAGAGAAGTCATTTCTCATCATTTGAATATTTGCTTTTTCACACTCATCAAAGACAGCTATAGCAGTCCAAGGAGAAAGGAAAAGGGAAGGGATAAACGCAAGGGATGTGGGGCAATTAGAAGTCTCATTTGGCAACAGCTATTAAGGTTCCTGAAGGAAATGATCTCCTTTGGCAAAATTAATCACAGCTGAGCTTCATCCTCAATAGCGATAAGGAGGCCATATAATTAATAGTTCTAGCCAGGGCACTTTTAAAGTGAAAGGAGATCATATTGATCATTATTCTGGGACAACAGGTATTCTAGGACTGTCTCCGTTAAATCAGAGTATGTGGTCACCCTGTCACCAGGTGGTTGAAATGGGGAGAAAAGAGATATTGGGAACTAAAAGAAACAGCAGCTACAAATTGCCCTCAAGGGATCGCAATCTGAAGAATGAACGCAAATAAGTCTAAAACACAGGTCTAGATATGATAAAATTCAAGTTTTAAGAAAGTTCCACAAGTACTGGGGTGATAAATCCAGTGGGAAAAGAGGAGAAACTCACAGATTAAATTGTCCCATAAAAAACAGAGCCACTTTGGAAAATGTTTCTTTCTCAGAGAGGGTGTGACAAGACTTTTATTTTCAGCTTTTGCTTTGCTATTAATGACAATGCCTCTATTACAAATTTCACCTGTCAGAGAAAAAAAACACAACTCAAATTTGGACCTCCAGTTTTCCAACTATAAAGTTTAATAAGCAGCATGGCAATAATGAGTGGTAGAGGGTAAGTCTATTCTAGTTTCAGACTAAACAATGAACTAGTTTTACCTTTTCAATAACAATAAAAAACTTGTCTCATGTAAATAATATATTCCTTGGAGATTTTTCATAAACACTGCAATATTTTCTCCTTTGATCTTATATCTTCCCTCCCTGTTTGGTACATGAATTTTTGGATAAGAAGGCCAAAACCTATTCTTTTATAAAAGGTCTACGTCAGGACTTTCCATTCTTTGATATGCATACAAATCACTTAGGGATCCTATCTTATATAGCATGTTGTAGGAGAGGCCTAAGTTCTGCATAAGTTCCCAGATGAGGCAAATGCTACCAATCCATGGAACCACATTTTAAAAAATCACACGGTTATGTTGCTCTCTAATACTCCCAACCGCATAACCTATTCTTTAGTATCGTAATCTAAATCATAGGAAATATACACTAAACTGAAACAATTATGATTCCACAAATTAACCAAAGAGTTTTGTAACAGATGAAATTTCAGCAGGTATTAGGGAATTCAAGGATATGTTTGTGTAAAAAATTCACAAGGTGGTTCTAATGGTTCATCAGGTTTGGAAACCACCACCCTATTTGTTAAAACTAATATGATAACACCAGAATATTCACATAACTGGTTAAGAATTCAACTTGTCTCTGTTCACTACAAAATAAAAATGTTCAATTTAGATATCATTGGTGCTCTTTATGAGTGTTGAATTCCCATAAAAGAATTAAATGAGATCCTTGGGCACTAGATATAAAGAAATAATATTATTTTCCCAGTAGAATATGAACAATGTACCTGGGTATATATTTCCTTTAAATGCACTTGAATCCACAGAAGGAGCTGTTGTAATATTCCCTGAAGTGGATGATGCAGTTTCCAATTCAATTATTTTCATTTTAATCCAAGGCTTTGTAAGAATCAAGACTGCCAAGTACAAAATGTATCAGCATGTGCCATTCTAAGCTGAGTGAGAAAATGAATTTGTAAGTATTTTTTTTTCTACCCAATGCTTTTTAATCACCTTCTCAGTTTCTTTTGACAGCTCAATGTATCCCAGGGCTTCAGAAGGGCTTTGCAGGTTTAAATCAAATTCATATATTAAAATGACTAATAAGCCAAATTAGCTTGTATTTAATTGGTTCACTGAGTATATTAATATTAATGTCATGTTATTTTGCATAATAACATCACTAATTTTTGAGTGCTTGTGACATACTAGGCTCTATACTAAAAATATTATGCTTATATTAATTATCAGATGTGGAGCTAAGAACAGGATGCAAGATGGCTAATATTAGAACCATTTTAAAAGAAAAGGAGCTTGGAGAAGTTGAGCATTTTAGGGTCTGTCAAATATGACCTCTAATTTTAACCCATACTTACCTGTACATTGTACAGGTATAATATAAGTTCCACCATAGCATTTAAAACCTCTAAACTGATAAAACAGAAGCCATATTCACTTCATAAAATTAAAGAACTGTTATATCATTAATGATCCCTACTTTCAAGACACCATGAGGGTCAATTTTTGTGCTCCACACATATGAGGTTACATATTCTCTAACTCAAGAAGCCTTTTGTTTTAGCTTCACTTCAATTTTCTGCGTAATATAGATCCCACTCTATAGCCACCATTTACATAGGCTTCCAAATAGAAATGTTGCTAGGAGGAAAAGTATCATGAGCTCCAGTTGACAAGGAAAGCGGGGGGGCCAAATCCTGACACCAGACCAGAACAGTTTGGTGAGTCCAGCAAGAGATGCACAAAAAGATTAGGAGAGTCTTACAGAGCTGGGATGCAGGACCAATAATGGTAGATCCCCAGAAGAAGAAATCGCCACACCAAAAAGGAATTTCTGAAAGTAGGTCTGATGCCTGATGGGTCACAACACTGGCAAACAGGAGTTACAGTGAAGGGTCTCAAAGAATGAATCTCAGCTGGGAGAGAGACACCTTAGAAAGCCAAGTGGTCCTGTTTAGAGGTAGCAACTACTGGAACAGGAAAAAAAGGAAGGAGTCAGACTTTAGAACAACCTACTGAAACAAGACAGATTCTGAAAATTAAAGGGAGCTTGACCACAAGAAAGCATATATTTTAAAAATCTGCTCTTTACATGCAACAGAAATAGCCTTAGGAAAAGAAAATGAAACAGAAATAAAGATAGAAATGAGATCAGGAGAGTAGAGGTAAGGGATCAAAGGGAAGGGAGGAAGACAGAGAAAGGGAAATAAAATCAGCCAAAATATCTTACATGTAGGTATGAATATGTCACAATGAATCCCACTCTTAAATATAGTCACAATGTACCAATGAAATGGGGCACATAATGTTACATACAAATATGAATGTCATAATGAACTAATTATGTAAAATTATAATGCACTAATAAAACATAGAAAAGGAAAAAAATAAGAATAATAAAAGAGTAAAGATGTCCATAAAGGTCAAAGAAGATCCTTGCCTTAGTTTCCTAGGGCTGCTTTAATGATGGGTTGCTATAATGGCTAATTTGAGTTGTCAACTTGACTAGAGTAAGAGATGCCAAAGATTAAGAAGTTCCTTTGTGTGTCAGTGAGGATGTGTCTAGGAATGATTGGTATGTGGGACAGCAAGCTGGAATAGAGACCCTCCCTAAGCATGGGCAGCACTGCCCAGTGGGTTGGAGGCTTGGATGGAATAAAAGTTGAAAGAACAAGGAAGCAGCAGCAGAAACAAGCTCAATTCTTCTTAAGTGTGTTCTTGATTGCTGCTGCAATTGCCTGAGGACATCAGACTCTCACTCCTTCACTCTTCCAGAGTGAACTCTGCCAGTGATTCTCCAGGGAGTTTCCAGAAGCCTTTGATGTCAGACTGGGGTAGCATCAATGATCCCTCTTGTTTTGAGGCTTCAGCATCTTGGTTTGCCCAGCTACTGGTTCCTCCAGCTCTGTAGCCTACAGACAGCCATTGTGTACTATCCAGCTTCTGGTCTGTAAGCCAATCTAATAAATTACTTTTTTATAATTGTCCCTCCTGTTGATTCTGTTCCTCTAGAGAACCATAAGTAACACAGTTACTTATGAGTAATGAGTAATCTGAAGCAACAGAAATTTGTTGGCTCACAATTCTGAAGAACGGAATCCAAAATCCAGGAGTCAACAGGGTCTTGCACCCTCTGGGAACTTTAGGGGAATTCTTCCTTGCCTTCTCCTAGCTTCTGGTTATTTTCTGGCAATCTTTGATTCTCCTTGGCCTGTAGCTATGTGACTCCATCTCTGCCTATGTTGTCACATGGTGTTCTTCCTGGGTATTTCTGTCTTTATATGGTCAACTTCTCATGAAGACACCTTCACATCAGATTAAGGCCATCCTAATCCAGCATGACTTCATCATAATTTATTACATCTACAATGACCCTATTCCAAATAAGGTCATCTTCTGAGATACTTGGGGCTTAGACCTCAACATATCTTTTTAGAGGGAGCAGATATCAACCATATTATCTATTATATAATAATATATACATATATACACACATATATATTTCCCCTTTATGTGTATATGTGTGTATACATATATTCATGTGCATATATATATTCCCTGAAGAATAAAACTAAACACAACAAATATTAAAATCATAATTTTAAATTCAAAAAACTTTCAAGAAATAACAATTTAAGGAAAAAAAAAGACATATGTGTATACATTACAAGCAAATACTACCTGTGTAGTAAAAGGACAAGAAAGTTAACTTTGAAGCACATAATATTAACATTATTTAAATATAAAGAAAAATGTTTTAGATCACTAAGCAAAAAAATAAAATAAAACAAAACAATAAAAACCCAAGTCACTTAGTTACTAATAAGAAGAGAAAATTAGATCGCCATGATTTTCTGTACAAAAACATTAAACTCCAAAAGACAGCCAAGTGACATCTACAAGGCTCTCGCTTGTAGAGTGTGCCAGCTAACCTTCAACACCAAAATGATTTGTGAAATGCAGAACTAGGAAAATATTGTACCCATGAGACCTTCTTAAAGAATTTACTAGAGAAAATATTTACCCAACCAACAAACTATTGGGGAAACTTCAGAGATAAAGATCAATAGTGAACAGTGAATTTACTTAACTATAGATCTAAGGGTAAAACACTTAGTTGGGATTGGTGATTTTAAATGTGTCCATGAATTCTTTAATAAGCCTTTTTTCATGAGGCTTCCCTTTGGAATCACCACACTTAGTGACTCCTCCAAAATAGGAAAGACAAAAAGCACAAGTGATAGTGTAAGACGTTAAAGACAGTCATTTTTTTAAAGCATGATTCCCTAATCACTCACTAGCTTAGTCAATTTGGGGTGCTATAACAAAGTACCATAATAGAAGTCTAGTCTTTGAGGAGACTTCTGACAGGCCTTAAGGGGAAATGAGGAATAAGTTATTGAAAACTGGAGGAAGGGGAATCTTTGTTTTGTAGTGGCAGAAAGTTTAGCCTCACTACCACCTATAGTCAGAAGTGCAGAAATGTACCTATAGAAATGCAGCTAAAGAACTAGCAAAGAGGGATTTTTAAAACTGCCATGGGTTTCTTCCTGCTGCTTTTAGTACGGTAGAAATAACTTATTCATTAATATTATTTTTAAATCAGCCAATACTTGCTATTTTGAAGATTCCAAGCTTCCCCAGATCGCAAATGATGCAAAAATTAAGAAATGGCTCCAAGCAAAGATGAACACTGCATGGAAAACTTGGTCTACAGATAAAGCAGGAAGTTTGATCTCAATATTTATTAAATTATTTCTTAAAATCTTACAGAGATCTTAGGTGGTACCTACTACTGCTAGTTTAGTCAAACAAATGGCCCTATAAAGAGCTTAAGACCTGCTTCACTGGGGCATATCTCCCAATAATAAAATTTCTAAGAAGCTTAAAAGCAACTATTCTTAGATTGGCAGAAGTTTAAGAGAAGAAGGAGGCCTTTCCTGAGACTATTGGTAGGCAGGTTCTTTATCTAATGGAACAAACCCTCATTATAGTCACAGGAAAACTATAAAATTTTAATAAAATTACATATGATGAAACACTTCCATCTTAGACTGTTTTAGTCAGCTTTTCTCACTGCACTGACTACAAGATCTGATCAGAACAATTGTAGAGGAGGAAAAATTTATTTGAGAGTTCACAGTTTCAGAGATCTTAGTCTATGTAGAAGGCCGGCTCCACTCCTCAGGGCTTGAGGTGAGGCTGAACATCATGGCAGAAGAGTGTGGCAGAGGGAAGCAGCTCACAAGCAAAAGAGTCTCCACTCTCAAGATACAAAATATATACCCCATAGTCATGCCCCGATTCCCACCTCTTCCAGCCACACCCTACCACTTCAGTTACCACTCAGTTAATCTCTATCAGGGGACTGAATCACTGATTGGGTTAAGAGTCTTACTCTGAACCTTCTTGCACTGTCTCACATGTGAGCTTTTGGGGGATACCACATCTAAACATAGACTAAAAGGGACAGAGTAATATAAAAGAAACTTATGAGTCCCCCAAATTCTGGCATGAAACTGGTTGAGCAGCTATGAAACTTCAAACATATTCTTGAAATAAAGAAGATAACTCAGGGAATGTAAGAGTCATAGAGAGTAATTTCCAAGCATGACTAGAATTGATCAAGGAATTTTCCGTGTTTGCCCAGCTGAACTTTCACAATTACTACAGATGAGGAGCTTGTTGCCTCTTTAATCTGTTCTCTCCTTTTAATAAGAATTGTTTTGAGATTATCTTTTGCCTGTCCTGCTATTGTATAATTAGCATAGCATATGAAAGCTAAAGAGTATATATGGCTTTTAAGCTCATAAACTTTTAGATCTAGAGAATCTGTATTTGAGGACCCAAGAAAACACTAACCACACCCAAGGAGACTCAAATGCCTACAGATCTGATCTAGGTGACAAGATTTTGAACTTCATGTTGATGTTATAAGACCACAAAACCATTTAAGAACCCAGGAAGAAAGTACATGGGAGGAATACTTTGTGGCCAGAAAATAAGCAGCAGGGTTGTTTTGAGCATGTATAAAAAATTCTTTATATAAAAATCTCTATAAAAATTCTCTCTATATATGAAAAAGGGCGGTATAAAAAAAATACCGCCCTTTCCAAAAAAAGTGTAGTGTAATATATCTCCACTCAGTGTGGGATGGACAAAGTAACTTCTGTGTTCTAACAAATATTTAGTTGACATTAATGCTTCTAAAAACATAAAAATGCAGAAGTAACATTGTAGAACTAGTTTATAGACAAGATTGCAGCTTCTTCTTTCTCTGTCTTGGATCGTTCACTCTAGGGAACCCATCTGACATGTCCTTATGATGAAGAGCTGACACCTACTATCAATCACCAGAGGAAGTGAGACTTTCACAGAAAGATCTTAGATATGAACCTTCCAGCTCCAACTTAGCTGTCAGATGACTGCTCCTCTAGCCAGTAGCTTAATTGTGACCTCACGGGAGACCCCAAGCTTGAACCACCTAATTAAGCCACTCATATGTTCCTGATCCTCAGACACCGTGTGAGGCAACAAATATTTGTTGTTTTACACTATTGTTTTTAGTGTAATTTGTTACCAGCAAAAAAAAATAAATAACAAACGGAGATAAATAAATGCTATATAATCTGTTAATAAAGAAATAAAAATAACGAAAATAAAAAAAAAAAAACCTAGAGTGGGAAAATGAGATGAAAAAAAGGAAAATAGCAGTTTATTGATTATCTCAAGGATGGGCATAAAATAATGAAATAAGCTGACAAGCCAAGTAATAAAATTTGAATCATAGCTATAAGTAAAAGATATACACTTAGAAAGCAAATACTATTGATTTAAACTGAATAAGAGAAGAAAGGAAAGCTGGGACAAGTTTCTAACCAAATAAAACAATTAATTAGTAAAATTAAAAATTAATTCATTGGATTCAAATGAGAATAACAAGAAAACAGAGAAGGACCAAATTTCTCACCAAAATGGTCAAAAATATTTTATGAAGGTCAGTGTCTTTGGTTTAGATATAGCCCATGAGTGCCCCAAAAGTAGATTACTGTTTTTTTTCCTCATGTAAATATGATCCATTTACTATAAGTAATGATCTGATTATACATGTCTCGTTTAAAATATGCATTGCAATTATTTATGTGTTTTTCTGCATGAAAAATATCATAATGTAAAGAGTGTATTAAATTTATCAGGGTGCTTATTACACAGCCTCTTTCATAGATGAAAGAAAGGCTATAGTCCTCTAGACAGTAGGAATAAAATAACCCAGAACGAAATAATCCATATGTATATTAAAATAGAATTTGTGAAAATGAAGCCTGCCAGATATTAGAAGAAATGATCTCATTACAAAATCCTCAGGTTCTCATTTCTTGGAAAAGCTGTAATTACCACCTTATCTTTTTAGTGACCAATTACTGTATTCATAGTATTTTCTGAAATAAATGCTTTGCTATTTTTATGAATTGCCTATCTTTATTTCCAACTTTAATAATAGAAATCTACAACACAGACATTTCCATGAATAAGAAGTCTGAAATAAATGACACCATTCTATCAACACACAAGTACAAAGCCTTTAAATTTTAGATGAAGTATTGAGTAGAAAAACCCTTGATTAGCATAAATCAATTACTGAGATGATAACCTTCATATCTCTCTAACTTTTCAAATTAGGTCATTAGAGTCTCCAAATTGACAAGCAAAACCATGTCTATGTCACACAAAGTAAATTGGCCAGCTTTTTAATGAGCAAGTTTCCTGCCTTAGAAGAAAAGAATAGCTGATTTGCAGTCCTAAAACACAAGGGCTTAAAAAATATTACTCGAATGATGGTGGAATGTGATGATCATTACTATCCAAAGTATATGTATGAAGACACGAATTGATGTGAATATACTATGTATATAGTCAGAGATATGGAAAAATGTGTTCTATATATGTAAAAAGAATTGTAATGCATTCTGCTGTCATATATAAACAAAAAAATTTACATAAAAAAATCTTACTCGAAAAGGTCAACTTTTTCCTATGTAAACTAAAGCTCTTTCTGTTTTTGCTAACTAGACATTCACAGTGTAAGCACCGCTGTCAGTGTGACTGCCCATGTGTGGTGATGGCAGGACGGTGAAATCAGGGAGTTGAGATGGAGAATGTGGCAGCACCCCATGGCACAGCCTCCTCTAGTGTGTGCCCTGAGAAACACCACCAGAAATAGCATTCTGTCTGGTGCCACTGTGCACGCCTGTAATCCCAGTGACTGAAGCAGGAGGATCTTGAGTTCAAAGTCAACCTAAGCAAAAGTGAGGCACTAAGCAACTCAGTGAGACTCTGTCTCCAAATAAAATACAAAATAGGGCTGGGGATGTGGCTCAGTGGCCAAGTGCCCTGTGTTCAACCCATGGTACCAAAAAAAAGAAACAAACAAACAAACAAATAGCATTCTGTCTTCTGAAGCAAATTCATCTCTCAAGTTCTTTGGAGAATACAAACCATAAGTGTTTATTATCCTCTGTAGAACACGCTTTATATTTAAATAGCACTTGAAAGAGGATGGACACTCACTTCTGAAAAGTTAACACACATCTACCTGATAATCAATATGAATGAATTCACTTCTTCTAATGCATTGGCTGTGAGAAAATTGCCTCTTATTCAAGGCTGATATAATCTTTCAGCCTTCATAGCGAGCAAAGTAATGAAGTCCTGGCAAACCAGCTTGAAAAGAAAGTCAACCAAGCATTGAAGGAAAAATGACCTCTCCAACCTGAGAGTGCCTCTAGTACCTATATCAGGATCCATCCTTGCTGAAAATATCTTATCCACTAATTTTTAATTTTTAGCTCCTGAGATCATTCGTTCTCTTAACAATTATCTTTATTCAGTGAAAAAAGAGAACATTTTTAAATAATCTGAAACAGAAATTGATATTCAAATCTTCCTTTAAATCATAGCTCTAGGTTTTTTTTAATATTTTTTTTTAGTTTTCAATGGGCCTTTATTTATTGATACGTGGTGCTGAGAATCAAACCCAGTGCCTCACACATGCTAGACAAGCACTCTGCCACTGAGCCACAACCCAGCCCTCTAGTTTTTTCAGCAATGACAATGTTGATATTTTGGGCTGGATAATTCTTTCTTGCATGGGCTACCCTGTGTACTATAGGATGCTCAAAAGCATCCCCCTACGTACTAGATGCCAATCTCCTAATCTTGAAGCTGTAACAAACAAAAACATCTCCAGACACTGCAAATGTCCCTTTGAAACAAAATTGACACCACCCCCCAATGAGAACCCCTAGATCACCATAGTGTTTTATTGGTTTGTTTTTCTTACATTTGCAATGGATAGTCCAGAGAAATGATGTATATAAACTAATACTACATAAATACTCAAATAGAAAGAAAATAATTAAATTAATATAATAAT
This sequence comes from Marmota monax, assembly GCF_021218885.2. NCBI lineage: Eukaryota > Metazoa > Chordata > Mammalia > Rodentia > Sciuridae > Marmota > Marmota monax. The sequence goes on from NW_026693552.1 coordinate 496,154, forward strand.
AATAAGATAATAATAAAACAGAGGAAATTTTTTGAAAATAGTGATATTATGGTTCACTTTGTATTTTAACTTTACTAGGTCAAGAGGTGCCCACACATTTAGTCAAAAATTATTCTGGGTATTTCTCTTGAGTATTGTTGATGAGATTAACATTTAAGTTGGTAGAACAAGCAAAACAGATTTCTCTCTTTAACATGAGTGGGCCTCATCCATTCATGTTAAAGGCCTAAATAGAAGAAAAGAGTTGCCCATCCATCTCCTAGGCAGGAGAAAATTCTTCCTGCCTAACTGCGTTTGAACTAGAGTATTAGGAGTTTTTTCTTGCTTTCAAACTAGAATTGAAACATGAACATTTCCTGGGCCTTGAGCCTGAATTGCATTATCAGCTCTCCTGGGTCACCAGCTTGCAGACTGACCTGCAGATCTTGGGATGTTATCAGACTTCCTAATCAAATGAGTCAGTTCCTTGTAATTAATGTGTGTGTGTGTGTGTGTGTGTGTGTGTGTCCCCTCTTGATTCTGTGTCTTTGTACAGCCCTAATACAAGTGACCTGGAGTGTTGAGCAGGGAGGCCAAGAAAGAAGACCTGATTAAGCAGATTTACTCAAACACAAAATCCTGTATGCAAGAATATATTGAATCATATCGAGCTAGTCAGTGGCTCAGTATATGAAAACTATACTTTGGTTATCCTGAGTTTTATATTCAATTCCCAAAATGGAAAGGTAGTATTTATACCCAAATCACAAGCTGTGCTTACTTTCTCATAAGCCTTATGCAAATATAAGTCATATTATTAGCTTTCCTTGCCTACAAATTAAAAAATGTAACACTAGAGTAAAATTTCCCCATATCTCTTTCTTAAAATTCCATTAGCTTTGTAATAAAATTTCACTTCTGTTTCTGCTCAGTTTGTGACTCTCAGCAGAACTTGGTCTTTCTGTTGTAGTACATGGTTTTAGACAAGAATTACGTTTCTGGGATCTGCTTCTTGTATGTTTAAGGTTTTAATTGGCCAAAAAAAAAAAAACAGTTGGGCATAACTTAGAAGATTGAAGGCAAAGTCTTTACAGTCAGGATGGTGCATATTTGCATATAGGTGCAGCTTGTCCCAGAATATCATTAGTTTCACTCAGCTCTTCCTAATCATTCCTTGCTGCCTGAATAGTGGCATTGGTTCAACACAGATGTGTGGCTGCCAACATGGGGAGGGGAACAGCTGAAGACAGCATCCCCCTGCTCATGAGTGTCTCCCTTCCAATCCCACTTTGGTGGCTGGCCATGGCTGCTTTCTGAAATGGATCTCTTGGTGACTCTCTGAACCTCCAGCTCCTCTTCTGGACTTTCTTCTCTCAGAATCCTTCCAAATATCTAGATCCTATTTGAAATTCTTCATTCAAAACACCCACAGTGATTCTGCTCCCCTGGTTGAAATTGAAATCTGACAGATACATGCCCCACTGTGCCTATGTGGTAAAATATTTTAGAATATGACATAACTCACAAAACCAATGCTTAAATAACCCAATCAACAATGGGAGCCTTCCTGAACACTGCTTCACATGTGTTCTGGATTAATTCCCTAAAATACTCCTTCCTTCAATTCCTCATTGTTATGGTTTGAATCATGTTCTACTCCAAAAAGATATGTTGAAGACCTCACTCCTAGTGCCTCAAAATTTAACTTTATTTTGAAATAAGTCCTTTGAAGATTTAACCAGGTTATGATGAAGCTAATGGAATGGGCCCTAATCTAATCTGATTTGTGTTCTTATAAACAGGGTAGAGGGGCACACACACACACACACACGCACACGTACCAAAGACTATGTGAAGACACCTAGGGCAAAGATAGTCATGTAACTGGAATGAGGCAGTCACAAATCAAGGAATACCAAGAACTGTCAGAAAAACAAGGAAACAAAAAGAAGGATTTTCCCACAGAGCCATTAGAGAAAGCATGGCCTGGAGGACCGCCTGATTGAGGATTGATAACCAATAGAACTGTGAAACAATAGATTTCTGTTGTTTTAAGCTACCCAGTGATAGGTACTTTGTTAGAAAATTAGCTTCCTCCAATGGCAATGTCCACCGTGAGGTCCCCACTTTGTTGGGCAGTCATCTTCTACCCATGCATACTACACTCTGATCTCAGAAAAAGAGAACCAGCTTCCTCTCCATCAGTGGAATGGTTGCACCCTGATTCCCAATGGCATGATTGATTCTAGGTTATTGAGTTTAATGATTTATTGGTAAAGGTATAATAAGAGGCAAGTCAATAAAGGCTCAGACCTGTCCTGGATTCCTCACTGATAGGGAACAGAAAGATGTGAGTGGTGGGAATAGGGTTTAAGGAAATAATTCTATAAAATAGGCCCACTGTGCTGACCCCCACATGCTTTCTTTCCCAAGAAGTAATTTACCTGCAGCCCTGCCTGGTAAGTGAGCAGGATATGTCACATTCCTCAACAAACTATCTGTTATCTGCAGAAGAAATGCAGGCCCTGAAATAATGTTGATAAGACAAATCCCCAGGTTATCCTGAAGGAGGAATTTTGTGACCCTTTTCACAGACCAGATCCCAAAATTCAGGGAGATAAGAATCCAATTAGAACCTGTCAGCATAAGCCAAAGTGACCCAGGGTTGTCATGACAGTGAAGACTTGAAAGTCTGATGTCATCCTGCTGTCAGTCAAAAGTCAAGAGGTAGACCTGGGAAGGACTCTCTGGATCCTTCTCTGGGATCCCCAATAAAACTGGAGTGCAGGAGACACAGTCTTCCTCCTGAGAGGACCCCATCTCTCCCTTGACAGTGTCCCATTTCCCTTTTCCTTTCCCTTTAATAAACTCATGCCTGTAACTCTGAGTGACATGTCTGAAATCTTTCTGACTTGGTCACTAGATTCGGGGTTTGAAGGGTTGGGGGGGTCATCATGCTGCCTCAGTTTCCCAGGAGGTCCCAGCCCTGTATCCAAACTAGATATCCTTCTCAAACTTGATCTTTTTCACATGACCCAGAGCAGCCTACTGTTTTCCCCCAACATCACCAGAAACACTATTTCTCAAAGAAAAAAATGATCTTTCACTTTGCTTTAGTCTCAAACCCATCCCCTTAGTGTCATTTTGACCTCTTTCCAGATGGACTGAAAGCTGAAACGTCCATGCTCCTCAGAAGGAATCACATTCCCATCAATCCTAGGCATGCGATTTCTCCCCGTGTCCCTAACAAAAGCTCTTCATAAAAATGTCAGGATATATTGTTCAGTCTAGGTTTTTAAAAATTTTGTAGTCTAATCTCACAAAATATCATCTGATGATGATATGAAAATGGCCCTGATGGAATAAATCTTAAAACATCTTATTAGTGAAAAATCGCTGAGTCTTCAAGACTCAGGACAGGGCAGAAATTTAGAGAAGAAATCCTGGAATATTTTTACCCTTAGACCAGTGGCCAATTCGAGAAAATGGACTGAGCAATGTTGTGACAGCATTGAGGGTAAAGGGAGAAAAAGCTGGATTTGGGGGATTTCATGTTTTGGGTTGAGACCTAGAACTATGCACTGCTGGAATAAAGATGCCCCTGAAGCCATAACCCACACAAAGGACTGCATCTCATCTTTAAACCATCTGTGTGACACAAAATCTCAATTCCTGAAACTGGATTAGGAAATCTCCGGTACAATCAATCCTCATTATTCAGGATTTTTGTATTTGCTTACTTGGCTACTCACTAATACCTTGTCATTTGTCACCCTAAAATCAATACTCTCAGCACCTCTGTCATCTTTTGCAGACATTCAGAGTCACCCAACATGCATTTTCCCAACTGAAGTTGAAAAGGGTGAAGCTCTGCATTCCCATTTGTTCTCATAAGAGTAAACATGTCCTTTTTGCAGTCTATTTAGTGCCGTATTTTCTATATTTTTTGTCTTGTTGGGTGATTTTATTGCTTCAAAATGTTCCCCACGTGTAGTATTAAAGTGTTCCTGAGCACAGACAGGCTGTAATGTGCCTTAGGGAGAAAATGCCTGTGTTTGATAAGCTTCATTCAGGCATGACTTCTAGTGCTGTTGTCTGTGAGTTCAAAGTTAATGAATCAACAGCACCATCCTTCAGAAAAAAAGAGGAAATTTGCCTATCTATACACGTGGCCACTCAAGAAAAATGCTCAGTATATGTAATAATAAAATAAATAAATAAATACATATGCTCAAGTAACACCGTGGTATGTAACAAAGGTATGGAGAAGATGGAAAAGTAGCTACATTGGTGGATTCATAATATAATGGCAAGTTGGAAAAACAAAAAACAAAGCCAGGTGTGGTGGTGCATGTCTGTAATTCCAGCGGCTCTAGAGGCTGAGGTGGGAGGATTGCAAGTTCAAAATCAGCCTCAGCAACTTAGTGAGGCACTAAACAACTTAGCAAGACCTTACCTTAAAATTTTTAAAACAGGGCTGGGGAGCTGGGGATGTAGCTCAATGCTTAAGCTCTCCTGAGTTCAATCCTCAGTACCAAAAAAAAAAAAAAAAAAAGAATGAAACATAGTAGACAGTGTTGTTGTGAATCTGAAAGCTAGAAAAAGTCATGCTCAGGTTACACAGGGTAAGGAATAGGTCTAATTCTGCTCAGTTTGTACTATTTCAAGTGCAGACAAGGCAGGTTCTGCAGATAAGAGGTTATAAGACCTTTTAAAAAATATATTTATTGAGGAATAATTCACATATAAAATTCACTCATTTAAAATGTGCAGCCCAATGGATTTTAGTTTGTTCAGAGTTGTGTAACCATCAATATCATCAATTTGACAATATCTTCATCATCCAAAAGAGAAACTCCATAACCATTACTAGTCATCCCCTTTTCTCTCCTCATATCTATTGTCACCCTGCTAATTGTTACAGGAAGAAAGCTATACTGAAAAGCTGATTTTTAATACTGACAAAACTGGCTTGTTTTACAAGGATATTGTCAAAGAAAACTATATAACACAAATAGCCTTTAAAGATTCTGGGTGTTTTTTTTTTCCAATATAATGTTTGGCATACAATCAAAGATAATATACACTAGAGCTGAGTTCATAAAGAACTTGCAAAAAGAAATGGAGAATACAAAGGGAACAAAGGTATCTAAATACTGAATTATCAAACAAATATTTTTATATATTTTTATTGTTAATATTATACATCTACATAATGTTGGGACTCTGTGGGGAGCCACCCTGGATGAACACACCTTTAGGTCCCGATGCCCTGGGGTCCTGAACAATTCTCCCGATCAGCAAGGCGTGGCTTCAGGATAGGCATCACCTGGTGGGGTTGAGTTACACTCACCTGTTCCTTTGTAATCCTGCCCCTTTGCCCTTTTTGGGATAGAATATTCCATGGAACAGCCTCCTCCAATAAAACCCTGGGTTTGAGGTGAGCTCTCTTTCTTTCTTGCCTCCTAAAGAAACCTAAAGAAAAAAGGTATTTCTCTGTCTCTGTGTGATTATTTCATGCCAGCCCAGTTCACCTGGAGTGACCCTGTCTGGTGTAGTCGTGTGTTGTGATAGGACTCATTGTCACATGTTCATACACGCACACATTTAATGAGATAATTTGGTCAATATCGTTCTGATATTTCCACTTTTCCTCCACTCCTCATTCCTCCTGGTCTCCTTCCTCTACTCTACTGAACTCTCTTCATTTTTTTTTTTAATCATGGCTTTATTGTGTAAAGACAAATTCTACTATATTAAACTTGTATACATCTTTTAAAAAAGAGAGAGAGAAAATTTTTTTAATATTTATTTATTTTTTTAGTTTTTTGGGGGACACAACATCTTTGTTTGTATGTGGTGCTGAGGATCAAACCCGGGCTGCACGCATGCCAGGCAAGCGCGCTACTGCTTGAGCCACATCCCCAGCCCTCTCTTCACTTTTCATTAGATTCCCACACATATCTTTCTTTTTCTTTTTCATCTCTAGCTTCCTCATATATGAGAAAACATATGACCCTTGAGTTTCTGAGTTTGATTTATTTCACTTAACATAATGTTCTCAAGTTTTGTCCATTTTCCTGCAAATAATATAACTTCATTCTTCTTTATGATCTAATAAAAATTCATATATATATGTGTGTGTGTGTGTGTGTATATATCTCACATTTATATATATATTTATACATTTATATATATATATATATTTATATATTTATATAAATTGTAATCCTACCCCTTTGTGCTTTTTGGGATAGAATATTCCATGGAACAGCCTCCTCCAATAAAACCCTGGGTTATATATATATATATATATATAATATATATGAATATATATATAATATATATTTATATATATATTTATACATTTATATAAATTATATATTTATATATTATATATAATATATTATATAAATTTATACATTTATATATAGGTAGATATCTCACATTTGTTCTATCCATTCATCCTAGGCTGGTTCCATAGTTTGGCTACTGTAAATTATCAAACACACTTTTAAATAGTCATGCTTAAATTTGCAGAAAGTAGCATGCTTAAAGATATTTTTGAAGTGATTATGACAAATATTGGAAATATAAACAATTGGCATGACTCATTTGAAAAAGTGCCATATGGGAAATTAAGAAAAAAAAAATAGAATGTGCAAAATTAAAAAGTCAGTGTATAAACTTATAACATCTGCTTATTCATCTAGTCAGATATAGTAAAATTAGTGAAAACACTGAGGAGGTAAAAACGTTAAAAACAAGAATAAAAAGATAGGCTACCTTCAAAGGAACAAAAGTAAAACTGACTTCTAACTTCTCACCAAAACAGTGCCAGTCAAAAAACAATGGAATGAAATTTTGAATATGTTGAAAAATTACTATTAACCAAGAAATATATAATAAATAAATATCTTAAAAATCTAGAAATCTGATGTACAGCATAAAGACCATAGTTAATTATACTGTACTGTACATTAGAAATTTGCTAAGGTAATACATTTTAGATTTTCTTAACACACACACATAAACACACACACAGTTACTATGTGAAGTGATAGTATGTTAATTGACTTGGCTCTAGCAATCATTTCATTATGTATATTATTGTTCATGGTGACTATAGTCAATAACAATGTACCATATGTGAAAAAAGACCGCCTGAAAAGTCTATATATTCTTTGACTTCAACTATCTGATATTCTGGAGAAAGCAAGATGATGCAGAAAGTAAAAAGATCTCTGATTGCCAAGGGCTGTAAGGAAGGGAAAAGATGGATAAGTAGAGCACAGAAAATACTTAAGACATTGTACGATTGTATAATGGTGAGTACATGTCATCATACATTTATCCAAAACCACTGACTGCATAACAACAAGAGTGAACTAAGAAACTAAGATGTTTGGTTTTTTTTTTTTTTTTTTTTTTTTTTTTTTGCAGATTCACGTTTACTCCTAGAGATGACAGGGCCACACTCCTGCTTCTGGCCACTCTATTCCTTCCCTCCTTATCCCTGGTATCCTTCCATGGTACAGCTGCTTGTGGTTTATGTTCCTTCTGGTAAACTCCTTGCTCACCTGTGGGAACTGAACATATTAGAGAACCATCAATAAACACACACTTTGCATACCATAATCTATACATCTGACTTGAGTTTTTATAGGATCTGGCATACGCTTTGTGCTCCAATCCCGCTATCCTTCATACCCCCAAACCCTTCTTTCCATACTGTTATTATGCCACCTAGCTATGGAGTCCTGGCCCTCCCCTCTGCTCTTCATCTTGTCAAGTCGCAAGATTTCTTAGGTGGTTGTCAGTAAGAAAAAAAATAATAACAGTAATTATGTAATATATAAATGTATAAATATATATGCATATATACAGTGTATGTTTAAGTTATGATTATTTATCAAGTTCATTGAAATCAAAGTGAATTGACATTCGTATGTGTTTTAGAATTATGTTTATAGCTTTGCTTGCAAAGCATTTCAGAATCTGGTATATACTCCTATTTTTCATTATTAATGAAATGAGATACTATATCAAAAGGAATTATATCAAGCTCTCAATAAAATCTGATTGATGTCAGGTGAAAGCCTTTCTAATGAATTTTCCTTAAGCAAAGAATCTATGTTGTACCAACTTTGCTCAAAATCAATCAAGCTATCTAGAGCATAAAATATTACAAGCACAAACTAATACCTCATGAGAGAGGCAGTGAATAAAGATAATCTGCACATATAATCAATAAAAAACACCCATGGCAGTATTTCTATAGTTTTAGGACTATTCAAAGTAAATTGTACCCTCATTCAGTATTTTTGTCAGGGGCTGAAGTAAAACTTTTATTAATTACAAGTTAACTTAAAGAAAATAACCTGAAAGTGAGTAATTTTCTTATATAATATGAAATACAATTTTCTCAATTATTTAATTTTTAATTTTTAGTTAATATAGAAAATTACTAAAATATTCAATATATAAAATTAACAATACTCTGTCTTGCCATTCTAAATTTGGGTTTTATATAACTGCATCCCACAAACTAAAATAGAATAAAATATAAAAAGCTTGGTGCAGTATAAGTTCACGTGTGTGTGTGTGTGTGTGTGTGTGAGAGAGAGAGAGAGAGAGATGGTGGGAGAGGGAGAGAAAGAGAAAGACAAACAGACAGAAACAGAACCTTGCCCATGAGATGCAGTTGGTTTCTATCCAATACAGCCAATCAGAATTCTCCCTGATATTTTCCCAGAGCTCTAGGAAACATTCTCTTTCTCTATGATCTTAAACATTCAGAGTCTTGTGAGGCCAAAGTCTCTGTTGGTTGTATCCCAACCTCATGGAGGGTCTTTCTGAAAAATGAAGCAAATACAGAAAGAGAGGCAGTTAGAGACTGAGAAATAATTTTATATGCATTACTTATATCTATCAGGCCATACATCTTTTCTAAAATTTTTAATTTGTTCTTTTTAGATACACATGACAGTAGAGTGTATTTCATCACGTTATGCATACATGGAGTATAACTTCCCAGTCTTATGGTTGTGCACAATGTGGAGTTACACTGGTCGTGCTACACATGAAATTCTTGATTTTTCTAGATTGACCTCGTAAAGAATTCTCTTTAAAAATATATAAATTGCAATTTTAAAAGCCCTAATTTTTTTAGTGTATTCATGCTATTGATCTCTGCACTTCTGTTGATAACAAAACAGCAATTTAAACTAAGATTCCTTCTCAAAAAGCATTATGGCCTGTCTCTGGGTTTGCAATCATTCCTCTTCTTTCTATTTCAAAGTTTTAAGTAAATTTGACTTTGCAGCTGTCACCTTGTTGTGCTGAAAGATCATCCAAAATTTTTAATTTAGCCCACTCTGATACAAAATATTCATCAATGATGTTCTCTATGTAATTTACATTAGCAGTGAGGGTTAGCAATTTATCTTGATATTAGATTTTCCATTGCAAAGGGAGGAAGGAATCAGTCTCATATCTTTTATCTGATACACAACTTTTATCATGATTTCTCAAAATCTATTCTCTAGTATTGAAGCTGGGCAACCAAAACAACAAAATGAACATTTCCATGGATTAGGAATAATTGGTAACTCCATTATTCAGCAATAGTATTCATTCATGGGAATGATGCATTATATTATCAGGACTTTAGCGCATCTCTCACATTTTCCTTTTAATACTCGATCAGTATTTTATATATCTTTAAATATCACTAGCTTTTATGAAACGACAACTTTTTTTTAATTGCGTGACTTAAGGAGAACATAGTACAGAATTGCTATTTTCAAAGACAAAAAACTCAACTATTTACTAATTTTAAAATTCTAATCATTTAGTTTTAAGTTCAAATTTCTGGAGTTAGGAGTCATGGATTTAAATAGCAGTGTGAAAATATTTTTTACCAATTGAATATTTAAGGATGAAAATTATTCGATTTTTTATAAAAGCAAATATTATTCCTGTGGCAGAGACAGATCACCTTAATTTTGTTCCAGGTAGCCAAGTGTCCAATTGAAAAATAAAACTTCACCTTCCCATGTAGCTGGACTATGAAACTTGAGACTAAATTTGAGCCAATTAGCTGTTAGTAAAAATGTTGTGTGGGTCTCCCTAAATAAGAATATAATCTTCCATTTATTCTTATTGTTTGCCTGTGATTTGAATAATATATGGAACTCCAGGAACCTTAAATAATTACCAGGTAAAGTTGAAAATAAAACTAAGTACTGAGATATAGAGAAGAAATACAGAAACTAGAATTCTGGAATCCATGGTAATCATCCGGACAACTTCTTTTTTTTAATTTTTTTTATTTGTCAATGGATCATTTATTTTATTTATTTATATGCGGTTCTAAGGATCAAACCCAGGGCCTCACACATACCAAGCAAGTGCTCTACCACTGAGCCACAATTCCAGCCCTGGACAACTTCTGAATTGCCAACTTTAGGTTTTTTTATGTGAGAAAGAAATAAGTTTCCATCTTATTCAAACAAGTACTACCTACATGATATGTGTTTGTTGCAACTAAGCCTAATCCTATATGCCAACTTTCTTTTACAGGAAATGTCTCTTGCTAATAATGCATACACCAATACTTATATGTGGTATTAACTAACATATGCTTCAAATCCTTATTCCTCATTCTCTTTTTCAATTTTCTTTTAGCTAAAACAGAGAAGAAGAAAAAAACTAATCTGTGAATTGGGGCTCTAAAGAAAGCTTCACAAAGAAACAAGGATCATCTAAATGTAGGACAAATACATGGATTACATTATGCCAACATGAGTCCTAAGTTCTCTTCAGCTTCTAGCTTCTGACAGAGATCCTCATGACAAACTCTGTAACTGAGAGAATTCTTCTTTCCCAGTGTTAGAAACTGAAGTTATTCAGGATCAGGTAGATGCTATTTGGTCTCCTGTCTTTTCATTATGTATCAGTTAACAGAGAGTAAGAGTGCCATAAAGTTTTATTTCTCATGTGTCTTTCTTCTTCCTAGGTGCAAGAATTTCTGGACCACTTTTTCCAACTTTTCTCATCTTCAATATAGTATTTCTTGCACTACCATCTAGCCCTCTTTCTGACTATAAATCGACTGACATTCTGAAATATCAGTTGTTGTTTTTAAAATCACTTTTAAGAAATATAGCTCATAATGTAATGAAATACTTTATGCAGACCACTAAAATGTAATATTACATCAAAATTTTGAAATATGAATATGTAACATTTTTCCTACAAGACTATTTAAAATCCTAAAACTATTTATTTTAATTGAGGTAAAAAGATATTCTGTTATCCCCCTTTCCACTTTACAAGTCAGTTTATTAAAGAGAAGTTTGCAGTTTTATTAACATAAACTTTTAAAAAATATTTTTGGTTATAGATAAACACAATACCTTTATTTAATTTATTTATTTTTGTGTGGTGCTGAGGATTGAACCAAATGCCTTATATATTCTAGGCAAGCGCTCTACCCCTGAGCTACAACCCCATCCCAACATAAACATTTTAAACCAAAAAATGTTTGTGTGTTCTTAAGACTATTTAAGAAACAAGGTAAAATCTCTTAGCTTGTTCTAGTTTTTGATGTGATTAAAGGTAAAAGTCAAGTATTGTAAACCCTTTGGTTCAGAACGACAGCTCTCAGATTATGAGAGCTCAGACATTTTGGAGGCATCTGTAAAGTAAAAAATGTTTTTATAAAATGCTAAGGTATTACATTACATCATTACATAACAGTGATCTTCTTCACTGTTGGCATTGAAACTTTGATGGTGCAAAGGCAGTGGTGGATGAAAGTGCCACTGCCCCAGCCCAAATCAAGGTCCTAGTACCAAGCTGTACCCACAGGTCCTCAAATGTCTTTACCACCACACCTAGTTAGAAAAAAAATCCAGTTTCACTTTAAACAGCTTTGCTATGTTTATGTCTTATTATTCTGTCTTTCATTATAAAGGTGCCAGCCAGAAACCAAGGACAGTGAGCTATGCCCATCCACATCCGGTGTTCCTACATTCACCATGTACAGTCATAATTTCTCATCACATCCTGCCACCACTTCCCCAAAACTCAAGGTGCATCCCCAACAACTACCAAGAACACATGGCTGTTGGCTACTTGGAAGCTTCTTCGTGTGCATCAGTTTTTTAGACATTATATTTTTTAAAAATTGAATCAGTAGCTTCAGAATATTTATAAAAAAGAGAAAAAAACTATTATAAATACTGACCTGTTAGACAATACTAGATGAACATAGAGAAATACAATGAGGCAGGATTTTTAAATCCCATATCAAAGTTTATTATTGTATTGTTTCAGAGTTGCTAGAAGCCCCCTACTCCCACTCATCTCTCTTTTCTGTTTTTTTTTTTTTTTGGCAGAAAATTATCTTATCCTTTACCTTGAAGATGATAATATAACCATTTTATCAGTATATCCTAAAAACATAAGTAGATTTTGAGATATTTATCTAATTATTATCATTTCTGTGGGCAAAATATAAATATAGATCCTTTCCTCCTCGGTTCACATACTAACAAAATTTGAAAATAAGCAATGCCAGATGTGATAAGAATTAATAGCCATATTCATAGTAGCAGCAATTGTTTCTCTGTAAATTATTAAAACTAAATAATTTCCAGAACATAAAAGCAAGAACAATTCTTGTCATTCCTTCATAATCTTTATAAGAATGCTAGGGGGAAAATAAAGAAGTCTTGTCTGGTATGAATACAATTCCACAAATAAAGAAGAAAACTCTCCTTTTAGTTGCCATTATCAGGAAAATGAAGATTCAAACAGTTAAACAGGAAACAAGACTCAAGCATTAGATGAACCATGGAATTCTGATCTGTACTGTCATTTTGGTATTCAGAAAAGCGACAGATTCCAAATAGCAGCTATTTATCATTTTAAGAATCTCAAATAACAAGTTGTGCATAAATAGGTGTTGCTATTACTGTACCCATGAAATCATGAGCTTTGATGTACCAACCTCAAGTATAATTAGTCTTTGAAAAAGTTGTTCCCACTCTGTATAGCAGTTTTATTATTAACTAGCCAATTTTTCAAATGTTTTATAAAAATTTATCTTTCTTTCCAACATCTTTCCAAAATTAACTAGTAATATTTCTTTGAATTTTAAGCACAGTTTTTTTTTACAGTTCTCCTTATTTTTGTTATTTCTCCATTATGTTGAACCTCAAGTTTAAAATTCTCTGACTTCAGTCTGAGAGACTAAGTGCCAGACAGTTTCACCAGCTCTATGGGAATTAATGGTAAAGTTAAGGTTAGGAGGTCCTGTCAATATTTCCCAGCGTCCAGGAATTCAGAGTGGTCAGTCATCGCAATTGTTGTAACTGGCACAAGAGATAACCTGTGTCACTCTACATTTGCTTTTTAGGGTCACAAGATAAACCCTTTCAAGTAAAGGGCAGCAATCATAGCAGACAGTAAATGAAACCTGCAATGCCAACTTTGGACTGTCATATTTCTTTTCAAATAGAAATAGTATATGAGAAGGCCAAGTAAGCTGAAGACTCATGTCTCTGGTTGGCCTTTTCAGGATAAATTTCTACATAGAACCAATCCCCCCTACCCCAATCTTTGGGGAGTTTAGGGCAAGAGCTAAACATAAACTCACAAGGTACATCTAGATATTTAAAGCTATAAATCAAGTCAATAAATTATTAAATAAAATGTGCTATTTAATCCTGCCTTACAGCTCCTTGACTTCTCAGATCACCATCCAAGAATGTGTAGCAGTGAGGGAAAATCCAAACCCACGTGAAAGTTACTATTTCTTTGTACCTGAATTTGTTCCCTATACTGCAGATTTTCATTCCACAGATGTGTCTGTCCCAACCTGCACATCTAAGGTTTATCAACATCCCCCATCCACAACCAGCCACTGCTTAGACACCCCTTACACCAAATGATTTATTCACCATTAGTGAAGTTCCTCCTTTGTACAAACCTTTCATTAATCTTGCTTGAGGTCAGGCTCAGGGAAAATACTCATGCAGACACAGCAAGTAAGTTCAGCATGGTTTGGTAAAGACATTTGGGGATCCCAAATACTTAAAACATGGTCTTGATGGGTAGATGATGTCTTGACTACAAAGCCCTGGCCCATTGGAACCACAGATCTTTTTGTCTTGTGGAGAATGTGACAATAAGATAGTAGACAATGAGAGCAGAGCAAAGACTCTTTCTGTGGGTGTAAGGGTGGTATTATAGATTAAGATAGTTTTGTGTTATTGGATGTTATTTGGTTTTTTTGTTTTCAGATAGATACTCACATGGGTAACGTTCTTAGTTGTTGTGTGTCCTTTACACATGATCATAAAACTTTCACCCACTGGAGAGTCAATAGCCCCTTTTCTGATCATGTAGTCTCTCGGATGAGAACAAGGAGTTTCCATTACCATGCAACTGCCCTCACGAAGGTCTGCATATCTATTCAGAAGCTTGCACTATGCTCTTCCAAATCTATTTCCCTTTGGACACAATGTGTCATATTGGAGAAAGTAGTCATTCTGATCAGTTCCTAACCACTCTTCATCACTATGAATACAGATTAATTCAGAGGAACAAGTATTTGTTCTATAGTAGTACTATATAGGAAGTTTCAAAAGTTGAAAAGAAAAACTATAGGGGAAAATCTGGAGTGAAGTAGGCAAATGGAACTCTGACTCCTTGCACTGTAGGAAGAGGAAGAAAGGCAGTTTCTTAGGATTTCCTTGATTTAGCAGACTGCCTTGTAGCCTTTTCCACAAGTCATAAGAGTGTTAAATGAAATTAGCCAAACTCAGAAACTCAAAGGTCAAATGTTTTCTCTCGTATACAGAAGCTAAACTAAAATAAAGGAAAGGGAGAGAAAAAGATAATATAACATAAAGAACCAATAAAATGCAAATTAATAGATGGGTGAAAGGAAGTCTAATAGAGGAAGGAGACGGGGATAGGAGATGATGGAAGAGAAAAGGGCGAGGGAACAGCGGGGATCATAAACTGAAATCAATTTTCATGAATGTGTGAATTTGTTGGGATAAACCCAATTACTATGTATAACCATAAAACTCTAATTAAAACAATTAAAAAAAACTAAGGATGGAGCCACCATATGACCAGCTATCCCACTCCTTGGTATTTTTCTCCAAAAAATCTAAAACCAGCATAGTGCAGTGAATACAACCACCTTAATGTTAATAGCAGCAAAATTCACAATAGCTAAATTATGGAATCAACCCAGATACTTGTCAATACATGAATAAATCAAGATATTGTATGATTTTGTCAGGATGCACCCAACTACTATGTATAACTATAAAGCTCTAATTGTTTTTTTAAGGGAAAGAATAATCATATAAGTCAATTTCCCTAATAAATTCCCTCTTGCTTTCTCATTTGGATGGATGGATGGATAGATGGATAGATAGATAGATAGATAGATAGATAGATAGATAGATGATAGATAGATAGATAGATGCATGGATGTAAATATAGACAGATATGTGTGCATATATATATATACATATATACACATGCACACACATGTGTGTATATATATATACAAATATATATATACACATGCACACACTCGCACACACATACATTCCTACTTAAAATCATAAGAGCCAATTTCCCTAATAAATTTCTTCCCCTCCATCTATATCTATTTATCATATATATGTATCTTATTGCTTCTGTCTCCTGAAGATCCCTGACTAATACAGTTGCTGTACCATGTGTCAGGCACTTGATTCAATTTTAGCTTTTACTCCTCACATCAGTCTTGTAATGTGAGTCACATCCACAAACCGACTATTCTGAGATCACAAAGCAGGTGACAGCACTGGGATTCAAAGTTCTTGACACTACACCAAACTTTTTACACTTTATATACCTTATGTAACATGCATATAAGATGGGCATCCACTAACTACCTGATTTTCACCAGTGGTATTTCCTTAGGTATATTATTTTGGCTTAGATGAAAGCAAGCAATTGACAGACTAATTACTTCACGTAACTATCCCTCCTTAAAAAATAAATCACTTAAAGTACTGTTTAAGTAACAGTGAATGTTTCTTATATAAATCCATATGTAAAGAAAAAAAGGGGAAAATTTATTTTGGAAGGAATTTACAGTATTTATCTTATTAATATGAAATAGTAAAAATTCTTAGAGTGTAGGTATGATAATAGTATAATAAAGTTATATGACTGGGTTTTTTTTTTATTTCCAAATGAATATTAGTCTTTCTCAAAGCTTTTGGAAACAGGATAGAATACAAATGCATAATGAACTGTGAGTGATGTTGTCAGCCCACAATACACAATCCTAATAAGCTTCCATTGTTCACGCTTTCTTATTCCCCTTTTAGAGTTACTTTTGAAGTCTATGGCACATTCTTTCAAATAAACATGATGATGGCAAGTGCTCATCCTTTGTCAGTCTCCTATTTGGGGAACAAGAAAAAAGTCATATGTTTCCAAATCTAGTAAGCATTGGGAGTCTATGGAGTTATATTTAGAAGTCCGTTCTTCACAATCAAAGAAAACTTGAAATTTAAGAATTATAAGTCTCGGACAGAATGTCAGTCCACACTTGACAGCCTGACAGGTCTAGGTTTTCGATTTCTAAGGGTTTCTTTTCCTTTCCTTCCTTTTTCTCCCCCCACCCACATTGAGGTGGTGGTATGGTCAAGTACTGAGTATGTGTATTAGCACTGCATTCCTTCCATTATCTTCTCTACCAGTAGTAAACACATTCAAATTGCATAGATATTTCATATCATATCATGATGTCTTTTGTCAGGATTGTGGGTTAGCACACAAATATCATTCCCATTCACAATAGTAAACTCTAAAAGAATCCAGATGAATTCTCTGGAAATAGTTTACTATGAGTTTCTCAATTTACATTTCCTGAATTCATGCTGATAAAAACAATACAATTATCTGGCAATATTTTCCAAATTTTAAATCACCTATTTATCATAATTAGTAATAGATTATACTATATGTTAGATCCCTGATACATAAACAGAAGCAATCAGTGTGAATGGGCCTAATGAATATAGAACTTTATTTTCATCAAAAAATAATGAGAACATCTTGACTTTGGGGTCTGTATGGAAAATTCTGGAATTTCAATATTGGATTTTTTGTTGATGTGAAGATGAAACATCTTCATTTATTTAAGAGTGAATTATCATATTACGGATTCTCGGCTCAAGTAAAATGCTCAGCCTCTCTGTGAGTGGTTTATGTTACAATAGCTCTAGAATATATTCTTTTCATTTAATAGCATCAACCAATGGACTAGGATATAAAAAATCAAGGTAGATTCCACAGAGATTGGGGAAAAAATAAAATATTTAATTAAAATGATATAAATTAATGTAAATTTAAAAGCAAAATGTTAAAGTAGTTTCTCTTCTTTTAATATACTTATACCTGATGAACATATTTTTCCTGCTTGATATTTCTTTAATTCAAATGCTTTTGCCCAACTAGGGCAAAAGAACACACAGAGGGGGAAAAATCACCAAATTGTTGTTATTCTATGTCAGAAAAATGACCATTATAAATGGATTCTATAGAGGAAATATCTGGTATATTGATTAGGTAGCACGGCTTCAGCTGGTATCCTGTTTCAGGACTCATGGCACCAGTTACCAATAAATGTAATGAAAACTATATTTGTTCATCATGTGCCAGAATATGTTCAATATTTAATACAGCGGGCTCTGAGGATGGAATCACTTTTCCCATTTTACAGATAAAGAAATTAATGAACAGAGTGGTTAGGTGACAGATTAAAATTTTCATAGGGAAGATAATATGTCAAACACAAAAATAAACTATGCTTGTAATAGACAAGACAGAAACACTGAAGACAAATTTCTCTCCAAGATGAACCTGGCCTCACACCCTTGCCCATCTGAAAATCCTCAGTGGAGGAAAACAACATACTATTTCCACACAAACAAACTTCAGCTTACACTGGGAGAATATAAATCCATATGTTATAGAGAACTGTAATTTGCATGTTCAAATGCACATTAAGGAAGTATATTGTTTAGAAATTAAAAGAATAAATCATAGGGGCTGGGGATGTGGCTCAAGCCATAACACGCTCTCCTGGCATGTGCGGGGCACCGGGTTCGATCCTCAGCACCACATAAAAATAAAATAAAGATGTTGTGCCCACCGAAAAAATGAAAAAAATTCTCTCTCTCTCTCTTCCCTCTCTCTGTCTTTAAAAAAAAAGAATAAACTACAAAAGTAGAATTTTAATTAGAATTCTGGGGAAACAATCATTTCTACAGGCAGGAATTAAAAAACTGTTTTGTTGAAAACAATGAAGGAAGAGCTCTTTTCTTTTTAATTAACTGAACTCAAAAACAAATTTTGTGAACCTTAATTATGCTTATTTATTGGAAGTATTGTTAAATGGCTTTAATTGATTGCATGTAATTCATTACATTATAACATTTAACAATTACTAAGTTCCTAATATTAAGAATTCTCCATTTATCGTGGTTAAAAGTGAGACTAAAGCTACCCTGACAAGTTTTAAAATGAATCTAATGTATTCAGTATGAAGTGATAGGCTGTATTATGAAACTGTTTAAAGAAATATTATGCTGTTCTTTATAGTTCTGCTATTATTAGTGTTTAGATTTTCTTAAGAACTTGTTAAACCAGAACAAAAATATTCCTTCAAAAGCCAGATGTAAATGCAAAAAATGAAGTGTCTATAATCAACTTACTGATATTAGTTCTTGATGCCCTAGGATATCAATGGGACTCACGAGGTCTTTGTAGGTCTCCACTCTTCAAAAGGAGATATTAATGGTGATACCATAGTCAGACATTTTCTTAAGACTCAGTATATGAAAGAGATTCTTCCTCTCAGAAGATTCCTTTTCAAACTTCTCAATGATTTCTTGATTCCATCAAGCAACAGCTTAAATCTTTTTTCCAGTCCCAATTCCCTCATAAATATTTCTTAATACCTAAAGTTTTTAAAGCAGCCCTTTGAATATTTGCAGGAAATTATCATTTTCAGTCTCTATTAATTATTTAATCTCTACAAATTATCTATACAGTATACAGATAAAGGAAAATGATAGCATTATTTTATTCTGCAATTTACTAACGGTACTTAATACACTTTGACTTGGAGCCACATACATGATTTGTTGTTGTTGTCTAGAAAATATGGAGCATATACTGTGAAAATCAATCAGAATGACACAGAACCTAGAAACCAGTTATATAGGGAACAATTGAGGGTGGGAGGAATAGGAAATTAAAGCCAGAAGAAGAAAACATTTGGGATGTTCATTGGGGGAAAAAGGAAGAATGGGGTGGAAATTACAGATATAGATTTGGAGTCAATTGAAAAAAAGAACAAGAGCTGTTAAAATGAAATGTGATGCGGTAGGAGGAAGAGCATATTTCATTGCTGGAGGTGTTCAAGGAAAAATGAGATAAGCCTCTGTCTAGAAAACTCAGAATTATTTTGTCTTGATGGCTTTTTTCAACTGTAAAGTCTCCAATGTTTTTATCCTCTCTGAAATTAGTAAGCCGAGCCCTCTTCTGCACACAAGACTGGCCATGGATTTTATTTACAACAGTGAAGAAGATAAATCTTCTCCAAACTTAATCATGAAACATATTGCTATAACTCCATAAATGCGTTAAAATCTTTTTAAAAAAATAGTTTTTAATGTACATTATGTTCCCATATTCATTAATTCTTCAATAAAATGTTATTAACACCTTAAACAACGTCTATCTTCTGACATATGGCCTGAATATAGTTCATGTGTTAGAAGTCCAGAGTGTATATGGAAGGAAAAGGCTAATTTGAGGAAGACCCAGTCTTCTATGCCACTACACCACAGCACTGGTGACAAGTGTGATGGTTCACAGCCCTGCCCTTGGCACTGAGTACACAAAGCTTCTCATTCATCTGTCAACCAGCATTCCTGGATGAGCTTCTGTTTCTTTATCTATAAAATATGGATAATATCACAGCCTATCTTATAATATTATTGTTAACTTAAATACAATAATACACAAAAAGCACCCACCACACTAACAATCATTCAATAAATATTAGCTACCATTGCTGCTACGGCTACTGCTATTGTTAAGGGAAATTTTTTTTGTATTTTACAAAATCTCCAAAAATTTCATCTAAGAGTTCCTTGATATTCCTGTGTTCACCTGAGTAGCATTTCTCATAAATTAGAAAAATATATTTGCTTCATCTTTATTTTCAATTTTATGGTAAAATTTTGTTTATGCAATTGTTTTGGACCATTTTTCTTGCTATAACAAGATATCTTAGACTTGAAATGAGGCTAATTTATCAGAGTTTGGGAGGTCCAAGGGCAGGGAACTGGCATCTTGTTGGCTTCTGGGGAGGATCTTGGGGCAGCTCAGCTCCTGGAAGACAGCAGAAGAGCAAGCAGCATTATGCTGAAGAGAGGCAAATGTGCGTGAAAGGAGATGACCCATTTCCTAACAGGAAATAACTATTCTCACAGGATATTACATTAAGCCTTTTATGAGGGTGTAAACTCCATGACCTAATTACCTCTTTTTTTTGTTTGTTTGTTTGTATGTGGTGCTGAGGATCGAACCCGGGCCGCACGCATGCCAGGCGAGCGCGCTACCGCTTGAGCCACATCCCCTCAGTCCTAATTACCTCTTAAATGGCCACTACCTGCTCCATCCTGTGACACTGAAGACAAAGCCTCAAGATGGGCTTTAGAGGGTACAACCTATATTCAAACCACAACAGTGATAATGACACAATTTTTCAATAAGAAAAACTTTCAAAACTGATATTATGGAAAGATGGACTTGATAATATCATAATAACTTTTAAGTGGGACCTTATGTTTAATACTCATGTGCAACCTAAAAGTTATGCTTACCTCCAACACACTCTGTTATACTATATTTAGTATTTGTCAAAATATAATTGCCACATGACATTAATATCAATAAAACTACAAATAAAAGTAAGGTTTTATTTTATTCAATTATTTTATTAGGTTAAAAATATCTAAGTTTTCTGCACAGAAATGAGATTACCCAATTTCTAAAATAATATTCAAAGCCATATGTTTACGTTAATGAACTCATGTTCAGAAGTGAAATAGAAAAAATTAAAACATGATTCTCTCTGATTTTAGCATAAATATTTTACAAAGAACTATGCAATTTGTCAGAATTTGAATGTATTAAAATTTTATTTTAATAAATGATCATCACATATAGTATGTAAAATTATATATAAGATATATAAACATAGAATAATCATTTATGTTAAATACATCATATAAGTGGTACCTGTCAGCACACCAAACATTCCCATGACACAAAAGAAACCTCTGTTAATAATTTTGTATTTGTACTTTCCACCCTCCATTTTTCACTTCTAATCATGTTATAACATATAAAGAATTTTCTTTGGCTTGATTCCCACACTCTCTAGAAAGGCTTGTTTTAAGAAGCTACCTGTAGCAATTATTCCCCCCAAATTAATTGTTTTATAAGCAAAGTTTCCTTCCATTAAGAATAGAGAAAGTATTTCATTCCACTAGGTGGTAACATTCCTTTCCTACAAATCAATTAGTTAGCCAGTCCTTATAAAATCATTGTGGAAATACAGCAAGTAACATCATGGTTCATTGTAGGCATTGAAATGTAAACAATAAGGAGGAGAAAAAGAACAAAGAGGAGAAGAAGAAGATGTAAAAGCAGCCGAAGACTTATTCTACTGCACAAAATAAATCAAAAGGAAAATTCAAAGATAACTCAAAGCTAATAATTTCTGACTTTGTATTTATTAGTTCATTTATTCTTATTGTTATATGACTATTTTGTGTAAAAATAGCTTTAAAAAATTCTAAGCCTGTGATTTAAACCAAGAAAATCTAAATTGACTGCTTACATTTTATGTCATTAGTGTTGAATTTCAATTCGGTAACTGTATTTTCCCATTCAGTGATTCGTGAACCAATGTATAAGAAATACTCATGGAAGACAAAGAAAAAAATAGTGAAAAAAGATCAACCAAAATATGTGTAAAAACACTAAAACCAATTTCAAATACTAAAAATTCTTTCAAATTGTCCAAGAAAAAGAGAAAGAAATTGAGAGGTAAGCATCATTACTTTCAAACAAAAATGTAACAAATGTTACAAAGAAAATTAAAACTTATTCTTGTAAGTCTCAGGAAGATGGTCTTGGGTTCAAAAGATCTGGCTACACAGAGACTACAAGGCCCTAGAAAGTGACAGCAGAGCACAGAGGTAAGAGCACCGACCTTGAAAATGCAAACGCCTTGGTCAAACTGCAGCTCTAACACTTTGTAATTGTGTCAAATCAAGCAAAACATCAGCTTCTCTGATCCTTTCTTCCTTTTTCTATAAATGAAAACAATTGTACTTGCCCCATAGGATTGTGATAATGAAAGAAAAATGCTTAGCTGAGTACTAATCCATACCAATTATTAGCTAATAAAGTTATTAAAACTAAGATTTCTTAAGCAAAATAGGTATTTTACT
Source organism: Marmota monax (assembly GCF_021218885.2). Classification (NCBI taxonomy): domain Eukaryota; kingdom Metazoa; phylum Chordata; class Mammalia; order Rodentia; family Sciuridae; genus Marmota; species Marmota monax. The sequence continues at coordinate 518,758 of NW_026693552.1, forward strand.
TGCATATTCGAAAAAAAAGCAAGAAATGATTCTTGTTTCAAACGAGTTTTGCTCTGAGGATTTCAAAGGAATCTGTCAATAAAGCAAAGCAGAGAAAAGGGAGACCTCTAGGGAAAAATTGCTTCCAGCACAAAAATGCCTAGTTCCAGCTCTGCATTTTATTAACACACTGGGAGAAATTTAAAGTAATCTGGAAACACAGTTCTTAAAATGGGATTCTTCTGACTTTATTTCAGCAGTATCGTTCAACACTCAAGTAAACACACCCATTTAGAACCTAGTCTACCACAAACAGTAAATCAGGAGGGAAGAATAGTTTTACCATGTTGTCAGTCTAAGTCAATCATAGTCATAGGAGACTATGTCAGTAGTACTTGAAAAGTGTCATGGATGCATCATTTTAGAGTCCTATTTGTCAGAATTAGAAATTAAGTGGCTCCTCCATAAAACCTGAGAATAAAATAATGTACTCTCTTCACAGTTGGGAATGTAGAATAGGGGAATAGAAGGTAGTTTGTTCATAAAGCACTTGCAAAGTTAAGAACTTGGCAAACTACTTTATTAATAAATAAATGCCTCAAATGAATGTGGTGATTTTTGTTTTTTTAAAAAGATATTTCTTAGCTCAATGACTTGATCTTCTAGCTTACCTTTGGATTCTTTCAAAATGTTAACCTTACAAGTTTTAGCCCATTGTAAGTACATCTCATTAAATACATGACAATCTTATAAGCCACGTATTACAATTTTTAATTTAGTCACAGCAAAATGACACAGCAAATGAAGTGATTCATTCAGAGACATGCAGGCTTAGCAGCACAAGGGAAAGAACTCAGCATGCTATGCTTGAACACTGAGGATCTCTTTCTTTACTTCTAACTTCCGACATTGTAAGCTCTCTGAGCTTCAGTTTCTTCTTCCTTTTTTTAATATTTATTTTTTAGTTGTAGGTGGACACACAATCTTTATTTCATTTTTATGTGGTGCTGAGGATTGAACTCAGTGCCTCATGTATGCTAGGCAAGCACCCTACCACTGAGCCACAACCCCAGCCCCTAAGTTTCTTTTTTATCAAATGAGCATAACAACACCTAGTTCAAAATAACTGTGAGAATATTCAAATGCATGTGAAGAGCCTTGCATTTCATAGGCTGTCTTTCATCATCAGATCTCCAAAGACATCTCAAAGAGATTTCAATGCTTAGAACATGTGTTGAAACTTACAGATTGTATACTGCCACAGGTGTCTTCCCAGTAGTCATGCTAAAAGAAACCTCCTGTTTTTAAACAGATGCAGATTGAAATAACTGAATTTTTAATAGCATGGACTCTCCCTGTCAGGAAATTAGATTGCCCATTTGGGCTTCAGATCAGTTAGGATTCAGCAGATGCCCATTGGGTAGTGGTATTCTAAACAAGAAATAAGGCAAAGCTTGATAGGCAATGGGCCAGACATTCAGAAAGGACTCCAGTCCACCAGTTCAGAAAGAATACTGGAAAAACAGTTTGGGCCAGTGTTCATTTAGGGACAAAGGGAAGAAGAGAACTTATTCCATTTTTTCCAAAATAGTCCCAAGATCTTTAATCCTAAAGACCTGAGGCAGATTCACGTGGATGCACTCTAGAATCTCCTTCCTTTATCAATGAACTTAATGCCACCAAATCTTTAAACTTCTTCCTTAGATGAAAAAATTTTCTCACAGCCCTAATAATGCTTCAACTATTTAGTCACCTAGAAGTCCCTAAGTTGGGACTTTGCTCTTTTTTTCCAGCAAAAGTTAATGCTTTTGCTATAATATCTCTGACACCCCAGGAGCAATTGTCCAGTTTACTCCTTTTTTAATTTAAAAAAAAAATTATATGAGTTACTTAAGATGTGGATATATAATCCCTTTTTTGCCTTCTAAAAATTCACTCCTCCATCCCACCATCTGCTAGTTGCTTTTCTTTCCCTGAAACTGTTGATAATAAATTATAAATCATGAATTAGATACATCTCAGCTGCTTTTCCCTAGCAACTTCTTAGCAATGACTCCCTGTAGGAGCTTGGCAAAAAGATTTCTTTAGAAATTATTCCAAGTAAAAATTTAGTAGTCACCAAGTAATAGAATCCAAATCTTGAAACTGGTCATTTTTCAGATTAAAACTGAGGTTGTGAAGATGTGAGACTACAGACTCCTATCTGTTTAGTAAAAGAAACTAGATCCAGGACCAGCACCTAGGTCTTCTGATTCCTGGTAAATTTTTGCATTATAACATTTACTGTTCTTTTTAAAATGCAGTTTTAATATTTTTAATAGGAAGGATTACATATAAATTTGGGGGAAAATATGTTGATTCTCTCAGCTAGGTACAGATGAGACAAAATGAAAATCAGCTAGACACAGGATCCATAAAGGTCAGTGAAGGATGAGGCAAAGGATGGATGACTTGAAGCAATTCATTAATTCATAAAGCTACATCCTTAATAAACCCCCCACAGAGAATATGTGTGAGTCACCTAATATCTCCAACCGATAGATCACAAATTTCTCTGTAAACAGGGGAAACGATTATTCCACTCTTACCTGCAAATATTAACTGCACAATAATGACATTTACATAATGAGACAATGGAACAAAAAAAAAGTCAGTTGAAAATGTGATTATTTGGGAGTATAGTCCTCACAATGATAGTTCTATACTCCTCATAGAAACTTGCTCACATACTGCCAGAGAATAATCACTAGAGATTTACTGAGCTGGGTTCTATTCAATGGGAGTTATGGAAAACATAAGATGACCCTTAGGAATCATGAGGCTTGTGTTCTTATTGAGGTTACAAAGTTAAACACATATGTATAATAATTTAAGAAACACATAAGCACTCTAATTCTAAAGGATGGGTTGAGCTATCAGGTACCCAAATCATCCAATAGTTGAAATTATATTATTCTGTGTTAGCAAGATTGTAGTCATTGTTAGTATTGTGTAGTTACTGTATTAAACTGGATTCTCTAGAAAACAAAACCAATAAGATTTAGCGTATTTGAGAGAAAGATTTTAAGGAATTGGGAACTGGCTTGTGCAGTAGTGGGGTCTGACAAGTCTGAAAATTAGAATAGGATGGCAGACTGGCATTGCAGTAATAGCAATTCAGGCTGTGTAGACTTGGGTTCAAATTCAGCCCAAGGGGGGTTGTTTCTATGTTGCAGTCTTGAGAATTCCTTCTTCAGAAAACTTTCTCATCTTTACTCTTAAGGCCTTATGAGTACTACTTGGATGAGATCCACCCACTTTATACAGTGTAATCTGCTTCATTCAAAGTCTACTGACTTACATGGTAGTTATATCCTTTTCAAAAATTTCATCAGATAGCCTTTTCAACAAATGGTGCTGGGAAATCCATGTAGTAAAATGAAATTAAACTCCTATCTATGACCCTGCATAAAATTCAAATCAAAGTGGATCAAGAAGTTAGGCACTAGAACAGAGACCCTGCACCTACTAGAAGAAAAAGTAGACCCAAATCTCTACCATGTTGGCTTAGGAACTGACTTCTTTAACAAAACTCCTAAAGGGCAAGAAGAAAAATCAAGAATCAATAAATGGGATGGATTCAAACTAAAATCTTCTTCACAGCAAAGGAAACAATCATGAACAAGAAGAGAAACCTACAGAATGGGAGAAAATCTTTACCAGTTGCACCTCAGATACAGCATTAATTTCTATGATATATAAAGAACTCAAGAAACTTAGCACCAAAATACAAATAACCCCATCAATAAATGGGGTAAGGAACTGAACAGACACTTCACAGAAGAATTGCGAATGGTCAGCAAATATATGAAAAAATGCTCAACATCTCTAGCAATTGGAGAAATGCAAATCGCAATTACACTTAGATTCCATCTAATTCCAGTCAGAATGGCAATTATCAAGAATATAAGCAACAATAAATGTTGGTGAGGATGTAGGAGGAAAGGTACACTCATCCATTACTGATAGGACTACAAATTGGTGCAACCAGTACGGAGAGTCCTCAGAAAACTTGGAATGGAACCAGCTATCCCACTCCTCAGTTTATACCCAAAGGGCTTAAAAGCATCATACTACAGTGATGCAACCACATCAATGTTTATAACAGCTCAATTCACAATAGCTAAATTATGGAACCAACCTAGGTGCCTTTCAACAGATGAATGGATAAAGAAATTGTGGCATATATACACAATGGAATATTACTCCACCATACAGAAGAATGAAATTATGGCATTTGCTGGTAAATGTATGGAACTGGAGAATATAATGCTAAGTGAAATAAACCAATCCCAAAGAACCAAAGGCCAAATGTTTTCTCTGATATGCGGTTGCTAATTCACAATAAGGGGTGGGGGAGAATAGAGGTAGTTTAGATTAGACAGAGGGAAGTGAAGGGAGGAAAGGGAGTGGGAAGGACAGTGGAATGAATTGGACATTATTACCTCATATGCATATATGATTTTATGACCTGTGTAACTCTACATCATGTACAAGCAGAAGAATGAGAAATTATACTCCATTTATGCATTCTACTGTCATGTATAACTAATTTTTAAAAATTAAGTTAGAAGGGGCTGGGGATGTGGCTCAAGTGGTAACGTGCTCACCTGGCATGTGTGGGGCGCTGGGTTCGATCCTCAGCACCACATAAAAATAAAATAAAGATGCTGTGTTCACTGAAAACTGAAAAATAAATATTAAAAAAATTAAGTTAGAACATGATTATACCTGAACCAATGTTAATTTTCATTTTCTTTCAAAATTATTATTGACTTTTAGATTAAATTTTCATTCTATAATAATAGAAACAATATAAAGCTATCTTTCTTAAAACAAAAATAAATAAATGAAATTTAAAAAAACCATCAGAGTAGCATCTATATTAGTGTCTGACTGAACAATTGGACACCACAGATTAGCCAAATTTGTACAAATTCAAGCCTCCCGAGTATAGACTCCCTTAAAGTCATCAAAGAAATAAGTACTTGCAGGAAACTCACACTCATCATTGTATTTTCCAAAATATATGGCATATGAAAATCACGGCCCTGAAATTCTTTGTCATTTGGTTTAGTCAGCTTTTTCATTGCTTTAACCAAAAGACCTAATAAGAACAATTAGAGGAGGAAACTCTTATTTGGGGGCTCATGATTTTAGAGGTCTCAGTTCATAGAAGTCTGGCTCCGTTCCTCAGGGCTTGACATGAAGCAGAACATCATGGCAGAAGAGTGTGGTGGAAGGAAGCAGCTCAAGACATTACAACAGGAAGCCGAAAGAAAATGACTCCATTTGCCAGATACAAAATATATACCCCTAAGTCATGCCTCCAGGGACCCATACCTCACCAGCCACACCCTGCCTGCCTTCAGTTAACAACTCAGTTATTCACTATCAGGGCATTAATTTATTGATTGTGCTAAGGCTCTCATAACCCAATCATTCACCTCTAAATTTTCTTGCATTATCTCACACATGAGTTTTGGGGGACACCTCATGTTTAAACTATAACAGTATTCTTCCCAAGGAGGGTGGTAAGGAGAGCTTTCTCTCCTTGTGTCAGAGCTTCTCACAGCATGGTGGCCAGGTTCAAAGAGAGTTCCCAAGAGAGATTTCTGGAAAGCATTTCAAGCAGCGTTCACGGAGAAAACTTTAGGATTTTTCATGACCTAGGCTCAGATGCCACATGATGATGTCACCCTGTGGATTAATGCATTTACACACATTCCTTCTCTCAAGAGAAGGAGGCATAGACCCTACATCTGTCTTGGAAAAGTGTCTAAGATTTTGGAGTCCAGGTTTTTAAACCATCACAATTAATTAAAATTTAATTAAATTGCTATTATATCTCAGGCTCTGTGGCGAACTCTTAGGTTTCATTTAATATTCTAATTTCTCTGAAATTTGGTAATTTTTTTATAAGTAAACTGAGTCTGAGAAATGTTAAAACTCTCTAAATCCACACAGCAAGAAAAGTGGCAAAGGCAATATTTTAACCTTAGTGTTCTAAATTCCACATTTTGCATAACACAACCCAGACTTCTATTGAAAAAAAGAGAATAAAGAAAAGTAAAAAAAGTCAATGATGATATTTTTTTTAAATTGCATCCTGAAGTGAATAATTTTATTTAGGTCTTCCTGTCTTTCATTCATTCTTCTGATAATAAGCCAAACTGATGTTAACTCATATAATGCCCTTAAGCAAATGAGAAAATGTTTCCCATCTTAGAAGATGCAGTCCCCATGGATCATGACAGTGGAGTTCAGGCTGGATTCCAGCCCTCAGTCACCATCTGAGGAGAGGTGGGGGACCTCTCAGGAGGGAATATCCTGAAAACTCTACATTGACTTTGCCCCACACTATCCTCATTCCTCCTTCTTTACTGGGGGCCCTAATTTCCCTATGTTCCAGCTGGAACGTGTGAAACGGTTCTGCCCAATGAGACTCAATTTCAGGGTTCTTGTTGAAATCATTTTGAAAAGGCAATTATTTTCTCCGTACTCTTCATGAGGGATAATATAAACCAAAAGCAGCTGGGGACTCCAGTACAAAGCTTGAACCACCACCCCACAGAGGAAAGAGAACAAAGAGAGACTGTATCCTCAGATCCCTCATTTTCTGAGCCAGGCCTCTCCCTGAGCCCTTTAGATCCTTGAACTAAGAACCACCCTGACTTTAATCTTAATATTGATGTTAAATTGATGACACTTGCAATCAAAAGTGTTCTAATTAATGCAGCTTCATGATTATAACTTCACTTTCCTTATCTGTAAACAACTGGAAAATCTTGAAAAGCCTCTCTAGATATCTATATCTATCTCTCTCTGAGAGACAGAAGGGGGCGGGGGGGGGGGGGAGAGAGAGAGAGAGAGAGAGAGAGAGAGAGATTGATTGATTTCTGGAACTCAGTTTCCTCATTTTTCTCAACTATAATGTAGGATGGAAGAGTCCATAGGCCCTTCCAAGGCTAAAATCTATGATGCTGTGATTTTCACTGGATAAGATCAGAAAATGTCTTAATGACATTCCTATTTGTTACCAAACAACTCCAGAGCACTGCCACCTGGTGACTGGTGATGTGCATCAGCTGCACTTTTGCCTTTCTAGTCAACAACTAGAAGAGTGCCATTCCAAAAGCTTCTAAAGTAATGGTTCAGGTCTCAAATACATGAAGTTAAAATGAATAAATACTTTTGAACAAACATTTTACTAGACCTCCTCTGAACACACTATCAGTACAAAGAGCTCTGTTTGAAAGAGTCTCTGTCAACTTGGAATTTTAACCTCATGAGGACATCACACAGTTCATGATACATGGTAACAGAAGAAAATGGTAAAGGTAAGTGATCAGAAGCCTACAAATGCATGAGAGATTTGAATCTGTTGAAGGAAATCCATCAACGTGGATTAACAAAATCTATGATTACATAGGGTCACTCTAGATGGAGAGAGAGGCATGGGCAAACAGGGATAATTGGTAACTATATTGTGTGTCAATCTGACATTGCTGATGTCTTGTGGATTAGCATCCTGTTAAAATTAGAATAATTTTTATGGGGACACTTGACAGCAATTAATCAGAAATGGATACATAGACTGATGATAAATATCATGGGCCCTCCTATTAGATAATAGGAAATTGGAATGTCTATCATCAAGGTTGCCTCTGCATGGATTCATGATCAATAACATAAAAGCAGGAACCAAGAAAGCAAAGGAAGGGATGATGTGCAGTACAAATGACCTTTCACCCCTGAACCCATAGTGTCAGGGCTTCTTTGCTGGTCATTCCATGGAAGCTGCTCTTGCAAGATCACTTGCAACTTTCTAATTATTAAACAGAATGTTTGCTTTGTAAGCTTCCTTCCCTGTAAGTAATTTATGTCATTTATCACAGTTGTCCATTCCTCCCTGGAAATGTTTTGCTTTCCTAATTCTTTGCATCCTTGGCCTATAATCACACCCAAGTCTGTCTTCCCTAAGTATTAACAAGCTTCACTTTCACTTTACAATCTCTCCAGAGTAAATTTTTCTCCAACTATTCTCCTTCTCTTCTCCTTCATCCAGGACACATAAAATTCAATAATTCTAAAACTAATTTTATTATTTACCTTAAACCTCATTTCTCCTACTATATAAATTCCCTATTCAGCACCAAGACTTATTTAATACCCAAGTGAAAAACCTCATAATCATCTTCAATTCACCCACCTTATCATCCTCCAACATTAAATCATCACTAAATTCGTTTAGACTAATTTGCCTTACATCTCTCATATCACCCCCTATACTCACTGGAACTACTGGGTCCATTCCTCTTCATTTCTCAGTTGGATTGACAGAGGCAAGAGTCTGAGGCAAAAATGAAGCGCTCACTCTCAAGCAAGGAGATATAATCTCACAGTGATAAAGATGAGAAGAAAAAGAAGAGAAGGAGGAGAGTTTGAAACAATATACTCTGTGACCCATTTAGCTAGTCTTTGTCAACAAACTGCAAGGAAGCATATCACATCTCTTCAGCAGCAGTGTGCTTGCTTGCTCAGGTAATGAATGCACACCAGTTGCTAAGATTGTTTTCAAATAGGGGAAAATGTCACATTTTTATTGTACATAAGCTAGAAGATACTGAAGAATACCCTGTGGACTAGTTTCTGGCCCTGGACATTTCTCACTTGTTCCTCCTCACTACCCTGCTTTATCTGGATTTGGACACCAAGGACCCATTTATACCTATTAGGACTCTGGGCCCTGCACCTTCATGTCTCGATGTCAGTGAGTTAGAGCAGTGGGTCTTAGCACTCCTGAAAGTTGTCCAAAGCTGGCTCACAACAATTTAATTATCCACAGAAATAACTGTAAACCATGAAATATTATTCTACTAACATCAAAGTGAAAGTATCCCAGCTCATCTTTCCAAAATTGTCTGCAGCCATTCCAGTACTACCCAAATCAGATGTGTGACAGAGGAAAGTCAGAATGAAAAGAGATACCTGTCTTAGCCAATTGTGGTTTAAAAATCTTTGCAAATTTTACAAAATCATAGAGCCTTCTAGACACATTGTTAGGGTCTTTCCTCCGTTCATGCAACTTAGTGACCCTGGACCTGCATAAGCTCATCCACAGATCTGTACCAGTGAGCTAGGTTTGCACCCAATACCTGGAGCAAAGCTGTCCTGCATACACATACAGAACTTAGAGTCTGGCCATATTAAGAAACTCCTCATTCTTTCATGAATATACCCATGCAGCTGCCTGTTTGGAAAACTCTCTTTTCTCCTTGCTTATAACTATCCAGTTTATTTTTTCATCTCTAAGGAGCTTTCCCTGACCACCTCTAAACAAAATTCACTGCTTTGTGTCTCTAAAGTATCTAGAGGCTACCATTAATATTTCATTTATTGATTCAATCATCAAAATGTACTGAGAATCTCCGGTGTGCCAGATATAGTGTTGGGCTACAGCAGTAAATAGAACAAAGTCTATGACATCGTGGAGTTTGCGTTCTAGTAGGTGCAGGTAGACAATAATCAAACACAGAAGAAAATGTGTAATGTGTAATTTTTTTCAAAAGAGATACAATGTTTTGGGGAAGAACTGGCTATTGTACAAGTGGCCAATGGAAAAGAAATCAAAGAAAGTGAAGTTTTAAATTATTTGATATCTGAGTGAAGAGCTTTCCAAGAAGCAGGAAAGCCCTGAGACCTTAATGAATATGTTGCTGGTAGATTTGGGGTTTGTTAGGTAGTGGTTAGTGAAATATGAACCAGTAACACAGCAGAACCACAGGGTTTCTTTGAACTTCCTTTATGAATAATCAAGTAACTTGTAGAACAACAACTGGTATACTAACCCTGAGAACACACACATAAAAACAAATGGAACAATTTTCTTTAAATACATCAAGAAGAAAAGATCAATAGGTCTAGCTAACTCCTGACAGGGCCTACTAGGGTCATTGTAAAGTTAGAAATTATGGCCATGGGCTTCTCAATGTATATTAGAAGGAAATTTTCTTCATCAGTTCAGGTGCACTAAGATGAAGCCACCTGGTCACTGACTTCAGAATCCACATTAACATAGAACTGACTTGCAGATGAAGTCCCCCTGAATGAGATGGTCACCATAACAGTTCTGGAGAAGACTGGCCCAATACGAAGGAGGAGATAAACCTCTGATTGGAGACTGCAGAAGGTGGAACCCAGTTCTCCTGGTAAACATCAAACAATAATAAATTTGAAAAAAAAAAAACACACATTTTTTCCTTTGTCATTCTCTGCTCAGATATGACCCATTCTTGAGAGAGAGTATGTTCTTCACATGAGCCTCACTTTAGTTTCACTCATAATAAAATTCTCTTGCTTGGCTTTTCATGTCTGACTTTAAATTTTCTGTTGTTGTTGTTGGAACACAAGAACTAATGTTTGAAGCTTCATCTCTCCACTCTCCTGCGACAGTTTCAAGGAACAACAAAGGAGTCCATGATGTTGTAGAACAATGAAGAGACAAGAAGTACCATATGAAATCAGGGAGACAACCAGAGGGCTCCTGAATCACTGCAGACCTTGCAAAGCCCTTGACTCTTTCTCTGAGTGAGTTGGAAGCCACAGACAAGCTGTGACCAGAGGTTGAAGTTAACTGACTCACTATTTAAAAGCATTACTCTCTTGAGAGTAAGCTAAGTTTACAAGAGCAAAAATTACAGGTTATTAATATTTGAGTTAAGCGTGGTGAGGGAATATTATTTTAAAGCCAGCAGTAGTCTCTTGGGGAGAAAATGTTTGTTCAGAAAAATAATGTCCTCAGGATGTGGTCAGAATGGATTAAGAAAGACAGAGAGCTGCATTGTTCTGCATAATGGAGTTGGAGAAAGGTTGAGCTCTGGGGACTATGCAAGGAGGAGATTAATGAATATAGAGCCTTGGAGAGAGCAGCACACCCTCAAGGCAGGAAAGTAGGAGATTCAAGAACAAAGTCAGAGAGAAATTCCCTAGTGGGCAGAGGACCTCTTATGAAAAAAATGTGAAATATCCAATTTTATGTCATCTAACACACTATCCCATAATATCAAAAAATCCTTCCAAATTTTCAAGAAATCAAAAATCTAATACACACACATGCTTCATCTGTGTACTACTGTGAGCGAATGAAGGAAAAAGGACTGCATCACGGAAAATTGGCATGAGTGAAGGAAGAAATGAGGAACAGAGTGCCGCAGCTCGGCTGGCTGGGCAAAATAGCCCGGGGGGGGGGGGGGGGTGACGAAGGACTTGTGTATATTGATACAGCAGGAGTGGGAGCCGTTTATTGCAGGACAGGAGCAGTATTTATACATTCCACACAGCTTATCTAATTAACATAAACTAGATACATCAGTCAACCAATAAGGAATCTCCACACTTAATGGCTCGCTTTTGTTACTTCTCAAACCACTCCCTCTGGCATTTTGCCAGGCACCATCCAGACTTGTTTACGAACTCTAACATTCCCCTGGCAAAATTCCAGGTGTTATTTTGACTTGTTTACAGACTCCCAACAACAGAGGATAAGATATGAGTAAAGCCAACAAGGCAGGGGAAGTGTGCAGGCTAGAGAAGACCAGAGAAAGAGTTGTATAAGAAAGATAATAGGTATCTCTTCATGGTGTGAAGGAGCCCAAGACACTATTTACATAATTAAGGAAGAGTGACCAGAGGCTGACAATTGTAACCATTGGATTACCTTTGTATTCACAATGCATAATAATAAAGGGCTCTAGTGTGAGCTTCCATGTTTTACTTTTCAAGGTAATGTTTACATTGAGCTTACTGTGTTCTGAATCTTATGTTAAGTGCTTTATGAGAATTCTATGAACTAGGTATTAATACCCCACATTAAGTATCAAACACCAAGTCTTGAGTAAAGCACTTGATCAAATATAAGCAATCAGAATGGGACAGAGCCAGAATTTGAATCCAGGCTGCAACTTCTAGAGCCAATGCTCTTAAGATGCCTTTGTATACCTCTGTCACAGAGGTCACCCATCCATCACCACATTTCTGCTTACAAACCTGGCATTAATTCAGAAAATGGAAGAACAATCTGTTTGTGGGGTGCGGGGCGGGGGGGGGGTCCCTGATAGATACTAGAATGTCTAATTGGAGTACAGTCAAATCCTGGCCAAAAAAATTTTTTAAAAAATAAAGTGTATACACTAGAGGATATCTTAATATTATAAAACAGAAGAAAAACAGAGGAATTGGCTTCAGACCACAGAATTTAAAACAATAAAAAAGTCACTTGAAATTTGAAGATGTACAATGAGACCCACGTTCTGTATAATTACCATGCATTAATTTAAAAAAAAAAACTGTTGAGATTTTTAAAAAAGAAATGTTAAAATATATATTTTCTAAATGTTTGTTTGAAACACTATCTTTAATATAGTTGTTTTACCAGTCTTAATTAGACGCTGATGTCGAAGTTAGGGCAGCATGGAGACAAGGGAACTGAGATTGTACAATTCATGGAACAAAGAATTTTAATCAACATGTCTTGGCTGAGGGCGTGTGTGTGTGTGTGTGTGTGTGTGTGTGGTTTTTTTTTTTTTTAATTTTTTATTGTTGGCTGTTCAAAACATTACATAGTTCTTGATATATCATATTTCACAATTTGATTCAAGTGGGTTATGAGCTCCCATTTTTACCCCATATACAGATTGCAGCATCACATCAGTTACACATCCATTGATTTACATATTGCCATACTAGTGATGTGTGTGGTTTTTTATAACAGCTTCCAAGATAAGTTCAGAATGACTCCTCAGCCATCTTGGATTTATAGGAGACTCACAATCACTGCGTATATGATTAGATAATCAGGGAAAGGACAAATTGTCAAGGAGAGATTAAGAAAGGAGAGTCCTGAGATGCTGATAAGACTTAAGCCTACATTGACTTACTTTTTTTTTTTTCTTAACTGGTACTGGAAAAAGCCACAGCTTATAAGTTTGAAGAAATGAACTTTTTTTTTTGCCCTTGAAATAGTCTTTTTGAGAAAAAAAAATGAAAGAGTAGCTCAAGCTATATAATATAATTGACTTGCTAAGAACAGGGGGGAAAAAAAGCCTTTGGAAATTAGTGTATGCTCAGTATCAGGTATTTCTGTGACTGCTTGCCAGGGTTGGCAGGTTTCTTCTTGAAGGCAGAGTTATTTAAGCATCCTTTTGTCTCATTACAAACTCATGCAACAAAGGTACGGAATTGTCAGACACAAAGGAGAAATTATTTATTTTCATCAAAAAATTGTTGATTGGGCCAGCATGGTAGCACATGCCTATAATCCCAGTGACTTGGGAGGCTGATGTGGGAGGATTACAGATTCAAAGCCAGCCTCAGCAATTATCGAGACCCTTTCTCAAAAGCAAAAATAAAATGGGTTGGGGTTGTAGCTCATTGGTAAAGTGCCCCTTTGTTCAATCCTTAATACCAAAAAAAAAAAAAAAAGTACATTAGGCCCAGACTAAGAGGTTACTATTGCCTTAGGACTTGGAATAAAAAATTAGAAAGATATAATTCCTGCCCTCAAGTCACAATGTAGAGGAGACTCAAGCATGGAAGCCCTCAGAACGGATATTCAGCTGGCATGCACCGCAAGACCATCCCACTCTTTTACAACTGAGTTCCTCCTTCTTGGCTAGGGTCTACACCAAACTGGTTGTTAAACATTTTTAAATATCACCCTTGTAAGCAATTACAATGTTATGGGGTATGTCTTACATTAAAGGCAAATATATGGTGTCAAAAAAAATATAGAAAGGACATTCACTACATCTTAAATTGAAATGGAAATAATAAATAGCCTCATCTTCCCTGTGACATTCTGGACACACCAGCCCACGGTGACATTTATGAATAAACATAGACTTTTAAGGTTGAAAAAGATCTCTCATAGGGGCTGGGATTGTGGCTCAGTGGTAGAGCACTCGCCTAGCACATGCGAGGCCCTGGGTTTGATCCTCAGCACCACATAAAAATAAATAAATTAAATAAAGGTATTATAAGTAAATAAAATAAACATTTTTTTTAAAAAGAGCTCTTATAAATTATCAGAACTAACCTCCTCACTACAGAGGAAGAGATGGAATCACAGAACTTTTCAGTGGCTTTCCAAAATTCCCCACTTAGGTATGATTAGAGGGAGGTGGATGAGAATCCAGGTCTTCTAATTTATTGTCTCAAAACTCTTTGAACCACTATCCCACAACTCCTCAGTAATGCACACTGTTGTCCCTGCCTAATTCCTGACTGTTTTCATGCTCACTGAACTGCCCTCGTGCCTTCCCCATTTCTCACCTAATGATTTTAACAACTTCACTAAAACATCAGCAAAGACTAGAGAGAAAATCTGGGCTTGATTTGCAAGCATTGGTTACATCATTTACTGATTCATGACCTTGGGGAAAAAATTATGTCTCTTGGACTCAATTTCTTCATTCAGAAAATGGAAAAAGCATGACTGTGCGTTTGTGAGATTTAAAATAAACCATGAGACTCTGCTTTCAGTACCTCCCTATTTTAGTCACTTTGCAAAGTGATCTCTCTCAGATCTAACCAAAGGTAGTCCCTCTGCCAAAATCTCTTTGATGGATCTTCAGGCCCAAAGGCAAAAACCTAAACCTCTAAACATAGTACACAAAGTTCTTCACAACCTTGACCCAAACTTCTTTGCAATTTTATCTCCAATCACTCCGCACAATATTCTGTGTCCTACTTACCCTAACTTCCTACTGCATCCCTCAAATATGGCATTCATCCTACTCCTCTGGGGGTTTTTTGTGGTTTTTTTTTTTTGAGGGGGGATATTGGGGATTGAACTCAGGGACATTTGACCACTGAACTATATTCCCAACCCTATTTTGTATTTTATTTAGAGACAGGGTCTCACTGAGTTACTTAGCACCTCACTTTTGCTGAGGCTGGATTTGAACTCACAATCCCCCTGCCTCAGCTCCCAAGCCACTGGAATTATAGGCATGTGCCACAGCACCTGGCCTATTCTTCCATTTTCCTCGTACATTTCCAATTCCCAGCATATACTCCTCCCTCTACACCCACCTCTCACTCACAAATTTGTCTACCTCCCTAATTCATCCTTAAAATTTTTGCTTTAATGTTTGACATTTTTTTGCAACCAAAAAGGATTCAGGTACTACTTTTATAATTAAAAGGCTAAATATTCTGGGGGAAAATGTATGTCCACCTATTTTTTTTAAATTTTTTATTGTTGGCTGTTCAAAACATTACATAGTTCTTGATATATCATATTTCACACTTTGATTCAAGTGGGTTATGAGCTCCCATTTTTACCCCATATACAGATTGCAGAATCACATCATTTACACATCCATTGATTTACATATTGCCATACTAGTGTCTGTTGTGTTCTGCTGCCTTTCCTATCCTCTACTATCCCCCCTCCCCTCTTCTCTCTCTGCCCCCTCTACTGACATTCATTTGTCCCCCTTGTATTATTTTTCCCTTTCCCCTCACTTCCTCTTGTATGTACTTTTGTATAACTCTGAGGGTCTCCTTCCATTTCCATGCAATTTCCCTTCTCTCTCCCTTTCCCTCCCACCTCTCATCCCTGTTTAATGTTAATCTTCTTCTCATGCTCTTCCACCCTACTCTGTTCTTAGTTACTCTCCTTATATCAAAGAAGACATTTGGCATTTGTTTTTTAGGGATTGGCTAGCTTCACTTAGCATAATCTGCTCTAATGCCATCCATTTCCCTGTAAATTCTATGATTTTGTCATTTTTTAATGCACAGTAATACTCCATTGTGTATAAATGCCACATTTTTTTTATCCATTCATCTATTGAAGGGCATCTAGGTTGGTTCCACAGTCTTGCTATTGTGAATTGTGCTGCTATGAACATCGATGTAGCAGTGTCCCTGTAGCATGCTCTTTTTAGGTCTTTAGGGAATAGACCAAGAAGGGGAATAGCTGGGTCAAATGGTGGCTCCATTCCCAGCTTTCCAAGAAATCTCCATACTGCTTTCCAAATTGGCTGCACCAATCTGCAGTCCCACCAGCAATGTACAAGTGTACCCTTTTCCCCACATCCTCGCCAGCACTTGTTGTTGTTGCACTTCATAATGGCTGCCAATCTTACTGGAGTGAGATGATATCTTAGGGTGGTCTTGATTTGCATTTCTCTGACTGCTAGAGATGGTGAGCATTTTTTCATGTACTTGTTGATTGATTGTATGTCCTCCTCTGAGAAGTGTCTGTTCAGGTCCTTGGCCCATTTGTTGATTGGGTTGTTTGTTCTCTTATTGTCTAATTTTTTGAGTTCTTTGTATACTCTGGATATTAGGGCTCTATCTGAAGTGTGAGGAGTAAAGATTTGTTCCCAGGATGTAGGCTCTCTATTTACCTCTCTTATTGTTTCTTTTGCTGAGAAAACACTTTTTAGTTTGAGTAAGTCCCATTTGTTGATTCTAGTTATTAACTTTTGTGCTATGGGTGTCCTATTGAGGAATTTGGAGCCCGACCCCACAGTATGTAGATCGTAGCCAACTTTTTCTTCTATCAGACGGCGTGTCTCTGATTTGATATCAAGCTCCTTGATCCATTTTGAATTCACTTTTGTGCATGGCGAGAGAAAGGGATTCAGTTTCATTTTGTTGCATATGGATTTCCAGTTTTCCCAGCACCATTTGTTGAAGATGCTATCCTTCCTCCATTGCATGCTTTTAGCCCCTTTATCAAATATAAGGTAGTTGTAGGTTTGTGGATTGGTTTCTGTGTCCTCTATTCTGTACCATTGGTCCACCCGCCTGTTTTGGTACAAGTACCATGCTGTTTTCGTTACTATTGCTCTGTAGTATAGTTTGAAGTCTGGTATCGCTATACCGCCTGATTCACACTTCCTGCTTAGCATTGTTTTTGCTATTCTGGGTCTTTTATTTTTCCATATGAATTTCATGATTGCTTTCTCTATTTCTACAAGAAATGCCGTTGGGATTTTGATTGGCATTGCATTAAACCTATAGAGAACTTTTGGTAATATCGCCATTTTGATGATGTTAGTTCTGCCTATCCATGAACAGGGTATATTTTTCCATCTTCTAAGATCTTCTTCTATTTCTCTCTTTAGGGTTCTGTAGTTTTCATTGTATAAGTCTTTCACCTCTTTTGTTAGGTTGATTCCCAAGTATTTTATTTTTTTTTGAAGATATTGTGAATGGAGTGGTTGTCCTCATTTCCATTTCAGAGGATTTGTCGATGATATACAGGAATGCCTTTGATTTATGCGTGTTGATTTTATATCCTGCCACTTTGCTGAATTCATTTATTAGCTCTAATAGTTTCCTTGTAGACCCTTTTGGGTCTGCTAGGTATAGAATCATGTCACCTGCAAATAGTGATAATTTAAGTTCTTCTTTTCCTATTTTGATGCCTTTAATTTCTTTCGTCTGTCTAATTGCTCTGGCCAGTGTTTCGAGAACTATGTTGAACAGAAGTGGAGAGAGAGGGCATCCCTGTCTTGTTCCAGATTTTAGAGGGAATGCCTTCAATTTTTCTCCATTCAGAATGATGCTAGCCTGAGGCTTAGCATAGATTGCTTTTACAATATTGAGGTATGTTCCTGTTATCCCTAGTTTTTCTAGAGTTTTGAACATAAAGGGATGCTGTACTTTGTCGAATGCTTTTTCCGCATCTATCGAGATGATCATATGGTTCTTATTTTTAAGTCTATTGATGTGGTGAATAACATTATTGATTTCCGTATATTGAACCAGCCTTGCATCCCAGGGATGAATCCTACTTGATCATGGTGCACAATTTTTTTGATATGTTTTTGTATCCGATTCGCCAGAATTTTATTGAGGATTTTTGCATCTAGGTTCATTAGAGATATTGGTCTGTAGTTTTCTTTCTTTGAAGTGTCTTTGTCTGGTTTAGGTATCAGGGTGATGTTGGCCTCGTAGAATGAATTTGGAAGTTCTCCCTCTTTTTCTATTTCCTGAAGTAGCTTGAAAAGTATTGGTATTAGTTCCTCTTTAAAGGTTTTGTAAAACTCTGCTGTATACCCATCTGGTCCTGGGCTTTTCTTAGTTGGTAGTCTTTTGATGGTTTCTTCTATTTCCTCAATTGATATTGGTCTGTTTAGGTTGTCTATATCCTCCTGACTCAATCTGGGCAGATCATATGACTTAAGAAATTTATCTATGCCTTCACTATCTTCTAATTTATTGGAGTATAAGGATTCAAAATAGTTTTTGATTATCTTCTGTATTTCTGAAGTGTCTGTTGTGATATTGCCTTTTTCATCCCGTATGCTAGTAATTTGAGTTCTCTCTCTTCTTCTCTTCGCTAGCATGGCCAAGGGTCTGTCGATTTTGTTTATTTTTTCAAAGAACCAACTTTTAGTTTTGTCAATTTTTTCAATTGTTTCTTTTGTTTCGATTTCATTAATTTCAGCTCTGATTTTCATTATTTCTTGCCTTCTACTTCTTTTGCTGTTGTTTTGCTCTTCTTTTTCAAGGATTTTGAGATGAAGTATGAGATCATTTATTTGTTGGTTTTTTCTTTTTTTAAGGAATGAACTCCAAGCAATGAATTTTCCTCTTAGAACTGCTTTCAATGTGTCCCATAGATTCCGATATGTTGTGTCTGTGTTTTCATTTATCTCTAAGAATTTTTTAATTTCCTCCTTGATGTCTTCTATAACCCATTGATCATTCAGTAACCTATTGTTCATTCTCCAAGTGATGTATGCTTTTTCCTTCCTTCTTTTATGGTTGATTTTCAGTTCCATTCCATTATGATCAGATAGGATGCATGGTATTATCTCTACTCCTTTATATTGTCTAAGAGTTTCCCTGTGACATAATATATGATCTATTTTTGAGAAGGATCCATGTGCTGCTGAGAAAAAAGTGTAACTGCTTGATGTTGGGTGGTATATTCTATATATGTCAATTAAGTCTAGGTTATTAATTGTGTTATTGAGTTCTATAGTTTCCTTATTCAACTTTTGTTTGGAAGATCTGTCCAGTGGCGAGAGAGGTGTGTTGAAGTCTCCCATGAGTATTGTATGGTGTTCTATTAGACTCTTGAACTTGAGAAGAGTTTGTTTGATGAACATAGCTGCACCATTGTTTGGGGCATATATATTTATGATTGTTATGTCTTGTTGGTGTATGGTTCCCTTAAGCAGTATGTAGTGTCCCTCTTTATCCCTTTTGATTAACTTTGGCTTGAAATCTATTTTATTTGATATGAGTATGGACACTCCTGCTTGTTTCCGAAGTCCATATGAGTGATATGATTTTTCCCAACCTTTCACCTTCAGCCTATGTATGTCTTTTCCTATCAAATGCGTCTCCTGTAGGCAGCATATTGTTGGGTCTTGTTTTGTGATCCATTCTACTAGCCTGTGTCTCTTAATTGGTGAGTTTAAGCCATTAACATTTAGGGTTATTATTGAGATATGGGTTGTTCTTCCAGCCATATTTGTTTATTTCTGTTACTAAACATGATTTGTTTTCCTCTTTGATTATTTTTGCCCCTTTACTGTCCTACCTCCCACTGTTGGTTTTCATTGTTATTTTCCATTTCCTCTTCCTGTAATGTTTTGCCAAGGATGTTTTGAAGAGATGGTTTTCTAGCTGCAAATTCTTTTAACTTTTGTTTATCGTGGAAGGTTTTAATTTCATCTTCCATCCTGAAGCTTAATTTCGCTGGAAACACAATTCTTGGTTGGAACCCAGTTTGAAATATGTTATTCCAGGATCTTCTAGCTTTCAGAGTCTGTGTTGAAAGATCAGCTGTTATCCTGATTGGCTTACCCCTAAATGTAATCTGCTTCCTTTCTCTTGTAGCTTTTAAAATTCTCTCCTTATTCTGTATGTTGGGCATCTTCATTATAATGTGTCTAGGTGTGGGTCTCTTATGATTTTGCACATTCGGCGTCCTGTAGGCTTTTAGGATTTGGGATTCTGTCTCATTCTTCAAGTCTGGGAAGTTTTCTCGTATTATTTCATTGAATAGATTGCTCATTCCTTTGGTTTGAAACTCTGTCCCTTCCTGTATCCCAATGACTCTTAAATTTGGTCTCTTGATGTTATCCCATATTTCTTGGATGTTCTGCTCATGGTTTCTTAAGTCTCGCTGATCTGTCTATGTTCTTTTCAAGTTGAAATACTTTATCTTCATTGTCTGATGTTCTATCTTCTAAGTGTTCTACTCTGCTGGTAGTATTCTCAATTGAGTTTTTAAGTTGCTTTATTGCTTCCTGCATTTCTAGGATTTCTGTTTGTTTGTTTTTTATAACCTCTATCTGCCTGTATAGTTGATCTTTTGCTTCTTGGATTTGTTTATGTAATTCATTGTTGAAGTGATCTTTCATTGTCTGATTTTGCTGTCTGATGTCTTCCTTGAGACTCCAGATCATCTGAAGCATGTAAATCCTGAATTCTTTATCTGACATTCCATCTGCTGCAGCTATTACCTCTTCTAACGTTGAGTTGACCTGCATTGCTTGTGGTCCTTTCTTTCCTTGTCTCTTCATACTGTTCGCGTTCCTTTCTACTTGGTGAAACTGTTGTGCTATTGAACTTCCCCCTATATATTTATATTGGTCTTGTATAGTTGCAAAGTCTCCCTCGCAGGCGCGGGCGACGGCTCTGCCCCTCCTCCAATTGGGGCAATGTGCCTACCACGCCCCAGGCCGCTGGGCCTGCTCTGCCTGTCGGTAGCAGGTCCTCCTACCTTGCAGGCGTGGGCGGCGGCTCTGTCCCACTGCGGGCCGCTAGGCTTGTTCTGTTGGTGGTCGCAGTTCTGCCTACTTTGCAGGCGCAGGCAGCGGCACTGCCCCTCTGCAGGCCTCTGGGGCTGTTCTGCCAGTGGGTCGCAGGTCTGCCTACCTTGCAGGCACGGGGGGGGGCGGCTCTACCCTTCCTCTGGCCACTGGGCCTGTTCTGTCTGTCGGTTGCAGGTCTGGCCTGTTCTGATGGTGGTCACAGTTCCGTCTACCTTGCAGGCGTGGGGGGAGGGGGAAGCTCTGCCTCTCAGCAGGCTGCTGTTCCTCTTCTTCCGGTGGGTCGCAGGCCCGCCTACCTTGCAGGAGTGATTGGAAGCTCTGCCCCTCCGCGGGCCACTGGGCCTTTTCTGTTGGTGGTCACAGTTCCGCCTACCTGGCAGGCGCGGGGGGTGGGGGGCGGCTCTGCCCCTCAGCAGGCCGCTGGGCCTGTTCTGTGGGTGGTCACAGTTCCGTCTACCTTGCCGGCGCAGGGGGAGGGGGCGGCTCTGCCTCTCAGCAGGCCGCTGCTCCTCTTCTGCCAGTGGGTCGCAGGCCCGCCTACCTTGCAGGAGTGATTGGAAGCTCTCGTATGTCCACCTTTAGATGTTACCTCTTCTGTTAAAATTTCCAGATACTTTGCCCGTTTAATTATAATTTTGTGTTAATTTTATAGTTTTTACCTTTCTCTGTTATTAGTAACATAATAGACTTATGTGTCTGCCTCTACTGAGTCACTGAGGCAGACAGCATATCTTATATGTCCCTTATCACTCAACTCAAGAACTAGACCCACAAAGAGTATGCCAAAAGTACTTCTGAAAAACTAAACAACATGGAGTCAGGATTGTATCCCACAATCTTGAGCAACCCAGACTGTAGCATGCTTTAGAGATTTTCTTTCAGGGAAGGAAATAGAGACAAATGTCAGAGCACCCAGTTTAGATTCCCCTACAGTAACTCAACAGTAATCCTCCTGCTCTAAAAACTGTTGTGAGCCACGTTATCCGACACATTATAGAAAATCACTAGACCAGGCTTGCCCCAGGAACTGTTTTCTCGATTCCTCTGACTTTGTAACACTGGATGTGCTTTTTAAAAGGCAAAGTCTGGGGTGGTCGATTAATTTCAACCAGGCAGCATGAGTACTCTTTGGGTAGGTAGTACCTGTGAAAAACAGCATGAAAATTGATGGCTTGGTGCTGCTCAGGGTAGATAAAAAGATGTGAATAGCATAGTATTCACTGATCATTTTTAAAAGTATAATTATGAATATGACACAAGTATTAATGAACATTTCTTAGAAGTATTATTTGACTCATTAATTCTTGAAAAAAATCAGTAAGAGATTACAACCTGTTTGAAGGATAACCCAAAGACCATGTCTCTGTGTATTTGAGTCTGTGTATGTTAAAATAATAAATACACTTAAAACATGGAAAATGGGTAGATAGAAATTGAACTGTCAACTGTATCATCTTGAGAGACAAATTCCTTTGCTGGAAAAGAATCATCGCATCAATACGAGAATTCTACTACTTATAAAGTTATAAAACAACTTGAGATCTACAATAAATAACCTGGAAGTAATGTGCATGTTAGACAATGCTCAGTTTTCCACTGATGACATCAGATGATCTTTCTTGTTCATTTCTAAGTCTTTCACTATTTTTTCCTATAATGTCATTCTAATGAATTGACATTTTGAAGCACTAATGTAGTTTCCACAAAAATATTACTTCTATCAATTTAGCAGCATGCCTGTTTCCTGGGCATCCTACTAAATATTCTGACTGTTATTCAACATTGCCTTATAACAACATGATCTAAAAAGTAGAACTGTGTTTCCTAAATTGATTGTCCATTAGATTTAACAAAGGTTCTTCTTAATATCCAATTTTTTTCAGTCATCATTCAGGAAATTCTCATTTATGGAATGAGAAAGGAAGTTGTAAGTAAGTATTTTCTTAATAAGTACCCTATATGCTTCTTTTGGTTAGGCAAGTAGGGAAATATTGAATTAAAGGAAGGTTGAAAATATACAACTAAATATAATTTTAAGTATTCTTATATTAATTAAACAATGCTTGAATAAACTTTTACTTAACCTAGGAGGCTTATTAAGTCTTTTGTTTTTAGAAGAGTATCTAAATTTGTGGCTACTTACTGTCTCCCAGATTTATATAAATATTTACTAGGGTATAACCATTAATTGCATCTGAAAAAAAAAAAACTCCCTTTTAATTTTTCAAAGGTCCGATTCTCTCCACATATTTTTCTCACCATAGAGTGGTAGAGCATTCTTTGAGCTAACAAAATTAATTTAAAATGTGACAAAGTGATCCAAAAGCAATAAACTGAGGTAAGTCACAAAAAAATAGCAAATAACTGATCCAACAGAACCTAAAATCTGAGTTAGTGTGGGAAAGAGGCACAGATGGGGTCGTGAGTCAGAGTGAGAACTGAGTCCCAAGAGCAAATCCAAGATCAATTTTTCAGGAGTGTAAAAAGAGGAACATTTAAGGAAACAAATACAGTAAATACAGATAAATTCCTAGTACCGTATTTTTCAGAGAGAAAGATTTTTTATTCTTATAACAGACTGAATCTCAGCTAGTACACATCATTACATTGAGATATTTCTGTAGTAATTGGTAAGTGGTCATGTTCTGAGCCTTCTACCTTCCTCTTAGCCAACTCAGGACCCATAAACTAAAGAGATAATATCCTATATAGCAGAGGACCCCCAAAGTCCACTCTAGTCCTACGTCCTGTGACAATTGTGATGGCTTTAAGCCCACGTCCTACTGGCACTTAAATACTGTCTGTTTTAGTCAACTTTTCATCACTGTGGCCAAAATACCCAATAAGAAAAATTTAGAGGAGGAGAAGTTCATTTTGGCTCACAGCTTTAGAGGTTCAGTCCATGGTTGGCTAACACCATATGTTTGGCCCCTAGGTGAGAACATCATGACAGAAGGGCATGGTGGAAGAAAGCAACTCAGGACAGAGCAACCAGGAAGAAGAAAGAGTGTTTTGCTCACTACAGACAAAATATAAACAGCAAAGTCACATCCCCAGTGACTACACTGCCTTCAACCACACCCTATCTGCCTATAGTTTAATCCATGAATCCATGAGTGGATTAATCCATTTATTAGGCTATACCTCCCAAAATCTAATCATTTTGCCTCTGATAATTCTTGAATTATCTCACACATGAACTTTTGGGGGACACCTCATATCTAAACCATAATGTTGTCTATTACTCTTGCTAATAGGGATGTCTCCACTAATCTTTCATGATTCTGTGAACCAGATTCCTGATGCTACTAGAAGGAAACTAATTTTCTCCTGGAAAAATGCATAGTTGTCTTATTATTTTAGCATTGGAATTCAATATCTTATGAACCTGAAAGAATCTCCAATGAAGTTTCAAGTACTCTCCCCACATCATGAGGACCTTCTTTTCAGTTTCTCAGCTTGAGCAGACTGTTTCAACCAACTACTTCAATAGTTCATCCTGAAAATTTCAGCCTCAGAGAAGCCATCCTTGACCCCATCTGTTAGACATCCTGTTATATGTTCCAATTGTGCCTTGCATCTTTTCACAGAACTCTGCACATTTGAAACTGCTTAAGTTAATATTTATAATTATTAATTTACTTTTTGCCAGCAAATTTCACGTGGACAGAGACATGTTTGTTTTGCTTATTACTATAGCTCCACCACTGCACTTGGTATATTCTCAATAAATATTTGCTGACAACAAATAACACTTAGAAAAGTTACAAATTTTTAATTCATTCCTTAAAGGCTATTCATAGTTTTAGTTATTTTCTTGTAACTAATATACATAGTTTTTCTTTTCTATAAAAGAATTTATAATAACTTCAAATTTCTGAACTAAATGAGATTTTTCTGAATATGTATGCTTTTATAGAGCCATCTAGTGTCCATTTTGTTTAGTGAGATAAAAATGAAACAAGGCCAAGAAACACACAATATACCCAACCATAAGCAGTACATAATCTCCACCTGACAGTGGCAATTTATATCAGCTGGTTACTTCAATGTCTTTCCTAAGCTACTTCTCCCTTCATTATATAGACACTGAATTAGTCTTTCTAGACTGCTGATAACTAAAACTATGAGAGATCTCTAGCTAATGTGATACGGTAAACAATGTGTTGGTACTTCTTTCCTCTGGAAGTCCCACTAAAATGACAGTAAAGGAAGAGCATAATCATGACATGTAAGGATTAAGAAAAACAAGGTAGGAAGCAATGGCAGATAAGAGAAGTAAGAACATCTTAGGACTTAGAAAGGAGAAGGATGAGTGGCAGCTAACATCACCATGAGAAAAATCTGAAAGCAAAAGATGCTGTGGAGGAAGCTAGCAATAAGGTGAACCCCAAAACATCTCAAAAATGGAAAACACCAGTTCTAAAGTTATAGCACTTCTCAAGCCGCTGCAGTAGACTCTGCTCCAGTGGGTGTAAATTGAGGAAAACATGAAATCTTGCTATCTAAGATACAGGATACCCAACAAAGAAAAGGGGTAAAGGGAATTCCCAGATTGATGTTAAAAAGAAATCTCAGGATTCTCTCAGTGGAATATAGAGCTATCCAGTATAAATTGGTGCAGGAAGATAGGGAACTCTAAGAAATATCTAAAAAGGAAGACAAAGAAACAAACAAAATCACTACTTGAATATATGGGCAAGAGATTGCAGTTCTACCAGATTATTCAGGGATGGATTAGTCATAGGTGCATGGAAAAATAAAATATAAAAAAAAGAAAATTACAAATATAGTAAGTTATTCAGCTGAGAATATTTAAATATTTAATAACATAAAAATTAAGTATTGATTTCATCAATTATAACTCCCTTGGGAAGATGGAGGGAAGAAAAATAGTGGAGGTGGCAGACACATGTAAAAGAGCTAAATAAATAGTTAACTATTTAAGTATCAAAATTGAAAACATAAAAACTAACTTTAAAATTACATCATTTAGAAATATGGAGACAAACTTTGAATAAAACAGAAAGTGGTTTCCTCTGAAAGAATTAAGAGTATGACTGCCAACAGAAATTTTATATTATGCCTTGACTTCTAAATTATATGCGTGTAAAGCTTTTAAGTGAAAATGTATACATCTTGGTTAGGTTTCAAGATGGCGAAGTAGAGAAGGTCACACTCCTGGCTTCTTTGTGGCGTGAAACCAAGAAAGCAGGCAGGTAGTTTCTTAGCAAGGTGGGTGGAAAAAGGAGGCGGGAGTGCTTTACTGAAATTTAATATTGGACACTCAAAGCAGATTAGAGACTCAGAAGTTTGGCTATAATAAAATAAGAAAGAAATTCCAGCCCAAGGCACCAGTGAGAATTATCCCTCTGTGAGCACAGTGAGGGGATAAGGGCATTAAAAGAAACTGCACTTTTAGAAGGACTGAGGCATGTCTGGGTAAGGAGAGTATAGAAATCGAAGACACTGCCCAACTAAACTGAAAGGTGTGCTGCACAATAGCCTTGTACAGGGAAAAAATGCATCTCTCTTGGCGGCAAGCTAAGTACAGAGGAAGGTAGAATTTTGCAGCCACAGTGGCAGCTGGGGGAGCTGATTCCTGGCAAACCTGAGTCTGGCCTAAAATACAGGCTCATCCAACTCTCACTGCACAACATAGAGTGTGCCTAAGTGACCAGGAGAAAATCAGACGTGGAGAAAGGTTTATCCAGGGGATAAATGGTCGTGGAAACCCACTTGGCTCTTCCCCTCCCCTCCAATCTGGCTGCTTGCAGGATCAACTAGGAGAGTTGCAACTGGTCAGGAATTCGAAAGGACAGGGAAAGGGAGATTGAGTTTGGAGGCTGATACGGAGACCAGGAAATGTGTTTTCCACAGGTGACAGAGTAGACTAAGAAATGGTTCCTCAAAGACAAGAATGGAACCTGGGGAGATCCCTGGGGTGAGGACTGGCTGGGTCCTGGAGGTACACTGATTTAAAATCTCCAGACCAGGCAAAAGAAAGAAATTAAAGGAATATGAATAGGAAAAGAAGAGCTCAAACTATCCCTGTTTGCCAATGACATGATTCTATATTTAGAAGACCCAAAAAATTCCACCAGAAAACTTCTAAAACTCATAAACAAATTAAACAAAGTAGCAGGATATAAAATTAACACTCATAAATCAATTGCATTCCTGTACACCAATGACAAGTCAACTGAAAAAGAAATTTGGAAAACTATTCCATTCACAATTGCCTCAAAAAATAAAATAAAATACTTGGGAATCAATCTAAGAAAAGAGGTGAAAGACCTGTACAATGAAAGCTACAGAATACTAAAGAAAGAAATTGAAGAAGACCTTAGAAGATGGAAAGATCTTTTATGTTCTTGGATAGACAGAATTAATATTATCAAAATGGCCATACTACCAAAAGCAATATACAGATTCAATGCAATTCCTATTAAAATCCAAATAACATTATTTATTGAAATAGAAAAAGCAGTCACAAAATACATTTGGGAAAATAAAAGACCCAGGGCTGAATTAATGGCTCAGTGGTAGAGAACTTGCTTAGCATGTGTGAGGAATTGGGTTTGATTCTCAGCACCACATATAAACAAATAAAGAACATAAATGTCCATCAACAACTAAAAATATGTGTTTGTGTCTGAAAAGAACATCAAAACTGTCATTATAATTAAAAGAGAGAGAGAGAGAGAGAGAGAGAGAGAGAGAGAGACCCAGAATAGCCAAAGCAATCCTGAGCAAGAAGAGTGAAACAGGAGGCATCACAATACCAGACCTTAAACTATACTACAAAGCTAGAGTAACAAAAATGGCATGGTATTGGCTCCAAAACAGACATGAATACAGAATAGAAGACACAGAGACAAACCCACATAAATACAGTTATCTCATATTAGACAAAGGCACCATAAACATACATTGGAGAAAAGATAGCCTCTTCAAAAAAAAAGTGCAAGGAAAACTGGAATTCCATATGTAGCAAAATGAAATTAAACCCCTATCTTTAACCCTGCACAAAATTCAACTCAAAGTGGATAAAGGACATAGGCATTAGACAAGAGACTCTGTACCTACTAGAAGAAAGCGTAAGCCCAAATATCCATCATGTTGTCTTTGGAAGCAAATTCCTCAAAAAGACTCCTGAAGCACAAGAAGTAAAATCAACAATCAATAAATGGGATAGTTTCAAACTAAAATCTTCTTCACAGCAAACGAAACAATCAATATGTGAACAGAGAGCCTACAGAATGGGAAAAAAAATCTTTGCCATCTGCACCTCAGATAGAGCATTAATCTCCAGGATATATAAAGAACTCAAAAAACTTAGCACCAGAAATACAAATAACTCAATCAATAAATTGGCAAAGTAACTGAATAGACACTTCACAGAATACACACTTCACAGAAGAAATATGACTGGTTCAACATCTCTAGCAATTAGAGAAATGCAAATCAAAACTACTCTAATATTTCATCTCACTCCAGTCAGAATGGCAATATCAAGAAAACAAGTAACACTAAATGTTGGGGAGGATGTGGGAAAAAGGGTTGGCTCATACATGTCTGGTGGGACTGCAAATTGGTGCAACCACTATTGAAAGCAGTATGGAGATTCCTCATAAAACTTGGAATAGAAGCACCATTTGACCCAGTTATCCCACTGCTAGGTTTATACTCAAAGGACTTAAAATCAGTGTACTACAATGATGCAGCCTCATCAATGTTTACAACAGCTTAAGTCACAATAGATAAACTATGGAACCAACCTAGGTGCCTTTCAACAGATGAATGGATTAAGAAAATGTGGTAAATATACACAATGAAATATTACTCAACCTTAATAAAGAATGAAATGATGGCATTTGCCGGTAAATGGATGGAACTGGAGACTATCATACTAAGTGAAATAAGCCAATCCCCCCAAACCAAAGACTGAATGTTCTCTCTGATATGTGGATGCTCATTCACAATAGGTGGGGGTGAGAGAGGAGGGAAAAGGGGAGTTTCACCAGATTCCACAGGGCAGAATAGGGGAAGAGACATGGTATAGTAATGGGAAAGACAGTAGAATGAATCAGACGTAACTTTTCTATGTTTATATATGAATACATGACCAGTGTAAACTCCATATCATGTACAAACACAAGAATGGGAAGTTATACTCCATGTATGTATAATATATCAGAATACATTCTATTGTTATGTATAACTAAAAATAACAAATTAAATATACATATATAATATTGTTTTTTTAAAATTTTTAGGTGTAATTGGACATGATATCTATTTATTTTTATGTGGTACTGAGGATTGAACCCAAGTCTCATATCTCTCTCTCTCTCTCTCTCTCTCTTTCCATTGTACTTCCACACTGAGGTGTGGTGAAAGAACTCATTTTCAGGTTCTGTCTAAAAGGGATCAGTTCTGACAGCCTCTCTTTGACCTAATTTAAAATTTTTATCACATAATATTGAAAAAATAACTTTTCAATGTGTCAATCAATGAGATATGCACAAAAGACACATCACTGCTTTTGTAAAAAATTTCTCTTGTTGGGAGTGCTAAAGACAACTTGCAGTAAAAGAAAATCTCTAAAGATTGTGATAAAAAATGAAATGGAGAGGGGAAACTGGCCACTTCCCTTATCTACAGTCTTTCAGAGAGGGTCTAAACAGAATGACCTTTGTTGTAAAGTAAAAGAGTGTACTCATAAAACACCTGAAGAATTCCACCTGTGCAGTGGGCACTCGACCTATCCTGTGGATTCTGCCTGCTCGTGATTGTGATGTGGCCTTCCGTTGTTTTCCAGCTGGCTGCCACCAAGGAGTAAGAGATAAACTATCCAAAATCTCTTTCTTTGGGATAGGTAAACAGTATGATTGGGGCATTTGCAGCCCTGAGGTTGAATATTCCCCTTCACAATGGGTTCTTGAATATAAACAGCCAATTTTTTCTTTCTGGGGGGCATATTTATAACATCTGGCATCACAAAGCACATGTCATCATCAAAGCACCAGACATCATCCTTGTCCAATTCCCTACAAGACTTTTTACCAGCAACTCTTTTTCATAATTGGGGCAAAAGAATGGCATTTTAAAAATAATTATTTTAATATTCATTTATTTATTTTTATGCAATGCTAAGGATCCAACCCAGTGCTTCACACATGCTAGGCAAGTGCTCTGCCACTGATCTATAGCCACAACCCAAAAGTCTGGCATCTTATGATAACCTCTTAGAACCCCTCTAAATAGCTTCTCATACTATAATGGGAGCAGTACTTCAAAGAGGGCTGCTTGTCAGGCATGATCAGTCATCTACCAGGGCATTTCTTTTAGCCTACACATTCTGCCTTTGTGTATAGACCCATACTTTTATGATAGCTACCTTCTTTGTAAGCCTTAAAGCACTGAAAAGTTCTTAAATGGGTTGACTGTTTTTCATTAGAATGCCTTTCAGAGTTTAAAGAATATACTCTCATTTCTCAACATTACAAAATCATGGACTACTCCAAACTCATACCTGCTATCAAAGTACAAATTAACTATCATCACTGGCTAATTGGCAAGCTCTGGTGAGTTTGATGACTATAATGAAAATCATCCATGTTGATTGTACCTCTGATAAGAGTTCATATTGTAGACAACAATCAGTTGAACACATCACTTGTATACCTCAAAGTCTTGAGACTCCCCAACCTAATTATTGGGTTGTCTATTGGTATAACCTGAAAAAATATTTGCATTTTCCAGCAGATGAAAAGCTTGAAGATGATATATTTTCCAAAGCCAGACTGTGATAGGGGAATTAAGACAAGCATGAGTCATTTTCATACAATTTTTAGCAAATTGAAAGGCAAAGTGTGTTTGAAGGATGTCATTCTGAAGAGAGATCTTTTGAACTTCTCAGGTCCCAGGACTGAGTGGAAGAAAGGACTCCAAGGGTCTTTGCCTATCCTTGTCTCTATGAATTTCCTCTACTACAAATAATGACAAGTATAAACGAGGAAACAGTATTGTTACTAACAGACAATTTTCCAACAAGCAAAACTTTTGAATCTAATCATATAATCAAAAGATTCTTAAAAGGCATCTAATTTCCTAAAAGAAAAAAATAAAGGTAGCACTCAAGAGCTCAGCAGAAAGCATATCATAAGTCAGACCTTAGAAAAACTTACCCTCTATTGGTTTCCCCAGCAGGAGATACCTCCCAAGAAATAGCCAAAGTACATTCCCCAAGTATCAGAGATATCACCAAAGAGAAGACTCAAGGAATCTTAGTACAGCACATTCGTTTTGAATTAAGGGTCCTGGGATACAGAAATAAGGGATCCTGAAATAAATCTTGGTAGAATTTTCATACTGTTGAAATCTCAAAAATATAACCAAAGCTTTATCAAGCATAGTTATATTTATTAAAATCTACTACAGTGAGGTAGGTTTTCACTTTAATATTTTGAGAAATCAAGTATACTGAAAAAAAAGTATTACATTTTGAAGATCTTCAATTTGCTAACTTCTGCGCTCTTTCGCTCTCTCTCTCTCTCTCTCTCTCTCTCTCTCTCTCTCTCTCTCTCTCTCTCTCTCTCTCCCTCTTAAACATACCTTGGGAAAAGCCCTCTGGAATATATTATATATCTGAATCTTCTTTTAAATATGACATTGATTTGAAGAAAGTGGACTTTTATGAATTCAAACCTATACATAGTTGGTCACATAAAATACCAAGTGAGACTCTCAGGTGCTCACACTAGACACATATTCTTGTCATCTGCCTGCTAGTCAGTAAATGGTGAAATAATAAATAGGTTACAGACCTTAAAATTCTATAATTTCCCTTTAGACTAATATTCTCAAAAGCATACTGTATATCCATCCAATGTGTACATATTCTTACCCACTCAAATACATTTACTCTTCTCTGCCATTAGAAACAATTTGGTAAAATTTAGTTTTTAAAAAAGCAACAGATAGTACTGGTATTTTATTTAATATTAACAAAGATTTCATTTTTTACAGCTATGGTACACCACGTTTTGACACCACAAATATCAGAATTTTGTACAACCAACTATACACTTGGTGGATTTAAGGTTTGATAGTGAGTACTCAAGTGCAGTTAGATAAAATTTATAAGTTTTAGTGTTCTATAGTTCACAATAACCTATTACATATTTTATGACTAGCTAGAAAGGAGGAACTCAAAGGCTCTAAACACAAAGTAATTATAAGGAGATAATGGCCTTAAGCATTATGTGGCATGTATATAATTTCCTTTAAAATTAAATTTATCTTTAACCTGTGTATAAAAACACATAAATTACATATATTAATACAGTACCACATGATGTTTCAATACATCTATCTACTCAAACATTTATCACTTGTTTATGGCAAAGGCATTCAAAATCCCAGTGGAAAAGCGCTTGCCTGGCATGTGTGAGGCATTGGGTTTGATTCTCAACACCATATACAAATAAATAAAATAAAGATCCATCAACAACTAAAAAATATTTTTTTAAAAAAATTCTGTATTCTAGGTGCACAATCGTTACCTGTATTCGCCCTACTCTGCGCTCTGTAACTTCTTACTCCTAAGTGAAACTTACTACCTACCCTTTGATCAACCCTTCTCCATCTCTCTCTTCCTTGTCCTCTTCCAGGTCTCTGTTCACCACCCCTCTATTCTAAATTCCTGTGAGATTAGCTTTTTTATATTTCACGTATAAGTGAGACCATAAGGTACTTGTCTTCCTGAGACTGGCTTATTTCACTTAACATAATGTTGATGCAATTAACAGGATTTTCATTGTAGAGGTCTTTCATCTCCATGGTTAGGTTTATTCCCATGTTTTTTTGTTTGTTCTTTTGGTTGGTTATTTGGTAGGTTGTTTGTGTTTGTTGTTTTGAGGTTATTATGAATTAAATTGTTTTCCTGATTTCTTTCTCAACAAGTTCACTATAGGTATATAGAAAAGCTACTAATTTTTTCTATTTTTACTGTTTATTTTAATTTTTATTAATGCACTATAATAGTGGAATTCAGTGTTACGTATTTGTACATACACATGCTATAACAATATGATTCCATCAGTTCATTTCCCAGTATACCTCCCTTATTTCTTATCACTCCATTTTTTCATCAACCTTATTTTTCTCCTAAAAATATCCTGGAATTGTACAGTTCCTCCAGGATGCCAATTAAGCTTTTACCTACCATATTCTAAAACTCATGGCTATAAGACAAGCTCTCTCAAGTGATATTTTCTATACTCAACTATTGCACTCTCCTCCTCACACAAATCCTTACCACATATCAGCCTATCAAAATAATTTGCCATTTCCAGAAGAGATACTATGTGGCTCCCACACAATGCCACCTGGATGCCCAAAGTGCCTATCTCATGCTTGACCTCACACTAGGTAAGAGTTATGTCAAATGCATTGTCCCTTTTTTAAAAAAAATTTTTATTAGTTGCTCAAAACATTACAATGATCTTGACATATCATACATTTGATTCAAATGGGGTACATAATCTTATTTTTCCACGTGTACAGATTGCAGGATCACATTGGTTATACTCCACATATTATTCCTAGATAATGATGGTTAAGCAACCTTGGAGCATAGTATGGAAGATGTTCTGAGGGCTTGACTTGAAAGTAATACATCAGCACTGCCAACACATACTTATGGCCAAAAAAAGTCACCAGACAGCACAGAATCTAAGAGCCAGTAAACAGATGCCACCTCCACCTCTTTTTGGAAGAATATCTTGCAAAGTGTGCAGTTATAGGAAACAATAGATCGTAGCCCTGAGTTTTAGAATATGTTAGGTAAAAGCTGAATGGTAGTTAAATTTGGAAATATTTTCAATGACAGATTTGAAAGAAAACTAAATTTTAAAAGACAGTAATCAGACTGTGAATAGCAAAGCTATGGATAAACTACACAGAAAATATACAGAAAAGGAACAATTTTTAGTGTAAAATACCAACCATAAAACCAAATTATAGTCAAAATAAATTGGCATATTAACCTTAATTCTTCCATATTATATGTAAACAAAATAGATGGCCTAGGGTAGCATGTAATGCTATGCACAGCACAGGTATGTAGTAAATACTTTTTGTCTAAAATTTTTTTTTAAAGATTGGAGACCTTTATTTGGTTCCTTACAGGGAACCACCAAAGATTTTAGTTCAGGATAATGACAGGATCAGATTTAAGACACATCTTTGATCTACATTCTTTAACATTATTATGGCTTACAGTAAAATCTAGCCAGGAAGGACCTTGTACATGTATTATTTTCCCACCTAGGTCAGTTATTTCCATAATTTCCCTTGACCCAGCAAGACCAATCACTTCCTTTTCGAAAAGTTAATCCCTTCCCCTAGGATTCTAGTTAGCTTTGATGACCCTGGACTCCTCCTAGCATTTGCCACGCTAAACTGTGTGACAACCGTTCCCTCCAGTGGACAAATGCTTGCAGTAATCCCACTAATTGCCCATTGCATAGTGAACAACGCACAGCAAGACGTGCACAAAAGTTCAGTGAATCAACAGGAGGTACAACGGCGGGTAAGAGAATAATTTATATGAATGTATGGCTATGGAAAGTTATGTAAAGCCAAATGCTGCGAAACCATCTTCTGAAGGCAGTAAGTTATAGCGAAAAAAAAAAAATCACAGAGAAACAAACAGGATGCCGCCACATACTCCCAACTTCAACATTCCCTGGGGAGAAAAAGAAAAAGCTTTGCTCTACGGCAAGCCCCAGAGCTGCGACACAGATGCCGTAAAAGGAAGCGAAACACTGCGTGGAGACCGAGCCTCCAGCTTTGCGGCACGGTCGGGGCGGGAAAGTGCCAGCGTCGGTTGGAGGGAGGGTCTTCGCCCCGCCCCCCACACCCGGGCTGTACCACCGCGCTCCGAGGAGGCGTGTTCCAGGATCTCGGACCCAGTGCTGGCCGCCAGTTAAGTCCCCGCTTCCTGTCGCCGGTACCATGGAGGCGGCGGTAGAAGCAGAAGTAGAAAACGAGGACGGCGACAGCAGCTGCGGGGATGTGTGCTTCATGGACAAAGGCCTGCAGAGGTAAAGGGCGTTCGGCAACCGGGAGCGGCCCGCGCACCCCCAGGGCTGCGACCGTGGGTGGTGTGTGGCTTGGCGGGACCCCAGCCCTCTGGCTTGCGGCCGACCTTCTCTGCGAAAATGCTCCGTGAACGGGCGGGAGTGTGAGTCCTACCTGCCTCTGCCCTGGGCAGTTCTCATGGCTCTGCCCGGCCTTGAACCTGCCCCATCACCTGCTCCACCAGCCTTCAACCACCTTTCCTTCTGCTGCTCCTCTTTCTTTAAGGGTTATTGCTTTGCTGCCCTTTAAACATCGGTCTTCTCCTGTCCTCTTGATTCTCTTCTGTTACTCTGAAAAACAGTGACAGCATAGCATCTCCGGCAACCGTGTAACACGCGATCTCTGGTCCTTACTGGTTTTGCCTCACTTATCTTTACCACCATTCTCATTTCTACTATACAAAGCACTACCACACATTTATTCATATACCTTTCGAAAGTACTGAACATATCTTATTGAGTTTCCCTTTTCTATCTCATGCTACCCGAAGTTGTACACGGCTTTTAAGTCTCTTGATTCTGCATTACTTATTGGCCCCTGCCTACCTATTCTTTCCTTTTTGCGGGGGTAATGGGGATTGAACTCAGGGACACTCAACCACTGAGTTGCTTAGTGCCTAGGTTTTGCTGAGGCTGGCTTTGAACTCTCCATCCTTCTGTCTCAGCCTCCTGAGCCACTGGGATTACAGGCATGCGCCACCACGCCTGGCCCTGCCTACCTTCTCAGTCTCCAGTTTCTGAAGTTACTTTCTAGCCTCACTGAGCTACTAGCAATTCTTTTGTAGGTGTCTCAGCCTTTGCACATGAT
The DNA here is from genome assembly GCF_021218885.2 of Marmota monax. Lineage (NCBI taxonomy): Eukaryota > Metazoa > Chordata > Mammalia > Rodentia > Sciuridae > Marmota > Marmota monax. Next base: position 554,547 of record NW_026693552.1, read on the forward strand.
ATACCTTTGTGGAGTGCCCTGCTCTCTGCCAGTCTTGCTGCTGATAATTATGCATCTTGTTGTCAATCCTGATCTAAAATTTACCAGATTACCTGGGAAGATGTTTTTCAAAGGAATGTGTACATTTTTTATTTAATAACAGCTGCTATTTCCTGAATGTCTTCCATGTATTGGGGGTTATGCACATTATCATTAATCTTCACAGCAGCTTGCAAGTTAATTTTTCTTATACCAGACTTCATACAGCTGGTGAGTAATTAAATTCGAAATTCAAACTCATTTGTTTCACTCTCTGCTTTTTCAACTCTTCCACATTGTATGCACAGTATTGATTTCCAGAAAGTGTAGTGCATTAGACAATAAAGGATTATATTTTGGAGAATGTGTTAATAGCACAAGATCTGGCACTAAGAATTCAATAAATGACAGAAGTTATGTAATTGGCAAGTGCTTCAAACGGCTTTAAAAATTGCTATTTTGAGATTTGCAAATGCTTCCTTGCTGCCATTTAGGTTTCTACAGGTTTATGGTAGTTGCTACAGCTACTACTGATGCCTGTGAAGTTACTGACTCTACATCTGGCTTCTCTAAACTGTGCACTGTAGTTTGTATGCCTTGAACTATTATAAGAGAAGTTCCAGTTACAAATAGTAATTGAAGGAGTCATGAGATGAGTTCTCTTTAGGGGACATGCCTTCCAACTTGAAATAGAGGACAGGGATGGAAGAAATACCAATAGTTAGTGATTTCTTTGGTATCATTTATATTCTGGATTAAATAACCATTGTACACAGTGAAGAAAGTAAGATTATAAACTTCTTTTGTGAGATTAGATTTGTATCTGGGCTCTGTTACCATAACTGCAGGAATGTGAGCAAGTTATTTAATTTTTTAAAATTTCAGTATTCTTATGATAACATACTGTGTATAGTTGTCAGAATTAAATGATATAAAGAATCTGAGGCTTAAAAAGTTTCCATTTGTTCAGGTCACACAGCAAGGTAATGTGTAAATTAGTATTCAAAAGCCTTTGCAATTATTGACTATTCAGTATTCCTTTGCTATCTGCCACAGACTTTGCACATAAAAGCTAGAAATGCCCAGCATCACTCAACCTCCTTGAATAGCTTCATATTTGTATAAATGGTCTGAAATATTGGTTTATGTTGTAAGAAGCACTGTGTTTTATGATTACACATTTCAAGGCACAAATGGAAAGGGCATCATTCTGGAATGAACAGAGCACATAGTTATTTATGTGCTATTTGGTTAGTTTTAATTATTTGGTCTTGCTTATAAAGTACATTTTTACTTTTTTATAATATATATTTTCTTTTGTAGCATATCAGAGTTATCTTTAGATTCAACCCTTCATACCATCAATCTTCATTGCAATAACATCTCCAAGATCAAAGCCATTGATCATGTTTGGAATTTACGACATTTAGATCTGTCATCTAATCAAATAAGTCAAATTGAAGGGCTAAGCACACTGACAAAACTATGCACTTTGAATTTGTCCTGCAATTTGCTCACAAGAATAGAAGGTTTGTAAGTGATTTTCATGTAATATTTAACATGAAGAAGGTGATTTGTCTATTTTTCCCCAAATAGAGTGGAATAGATAGTACCATAAACTTTTGAAAACTGACCCTAAAACTCATCATACAAAAGTTTTCTTATAGAAAAGTTTGTTTTTTAAAACTAAATATTTTCATAAAATTGATTTCATTGTTACATCAGATTTGCTTCAGTACAGTCTAATAGTACTGTAATGTTATACTTCTAATTTTTTAAATCCTGTAAAAGCTTTATTTTATTTTGTTCTGCTTTATTTTATTTTTAGGACTTGAAGCACTAATTAATCTGACTAAACTGAATTTGTCTTATAACCACATAAATGATCTTAGTGGTAAGTAGATATGCATGTATTTTTGATGATGCTATGTTTGCAATGTGTGAAGAGTTAGCTCATCATGTTGGAAAACTCCAAGTTGAATCCAGATTTTGATCTAGGAGCTCATCTAGAGAGTATCTTCAGTTTTAATTCTTTTTTTGTTACTGCCCAAACCACAGCTGAATAAAAAATAGATACAAAGACTGGAATGATTTGGAGCAGGGGGAATAGAAGCTCCTTTAGAGGAATAATGTTTTGTTTTTTGAACCAGGGATTAAACCCAGGGGCACTTTACCACTGAGCCTTATCCGCAGTCTTTCTGGGGAGTTTGGGGGGTAAGGCGCCTCGCTAAGTTGCTGAGGCTTTCTTTGAACTTGTAGTCCTCCTGCCTCTGCCTCCCAAACCACTAGGATTATAGGCGTGCACCACCATGCCTAGCTAGGAATGATGTTTTAATGTTAGGTAATTAAACATACTGTTATATAGAAAGGAATAGTTCCAACAAAACTTTCTATAGTGATGAAAATATTCTAAATCCGTGCTGTCTGATATTTAGCATCCTTGATGATTAAGGAAATGACAATTAAAACGTGACTATTGAGCCCTTGAACTGTGAATTTGCAACTTAGGGACTGAAATTATAATTTTATTTAATTTTTATATAAGTATAAAAAGCTATCTGTAACTAGGCATGGTGGAGTACCCTCTAATCCCAGGAATTTGGGTGTTTGAAGCAAGTTTGAGACCAGCTTAGGCAACTTAATGAAACCCTGTCACAAAATAAAAAATAGAAAGGGCTGGCAATGTTACTTAGTGGTAAAGCACCCCTGGGTTCAATCCTCAGTACCAAAAGAAAAAGCCACATGTAATTAGTGGCTAACACTATAGCAGATATGAACAATGCAGGTATGCAGCATTCTAAAGACTATTATTTTTTCTCTTTGTGCTTAGATAATCTAAGAAGACATAAAAGTTGTTGCCTACTTTTTAAATGATTAAAGCCATAACTAATCGAACAAAGTTTCAAGAGTATTATTAGAATTATCTCTTAGAAATAATAAGATTTTACTAATCATCTTCATAACTTTATCAGTATTTGAAACAGTATTATTCATTTGTTAACTTATTTTTCTTCCCCACTAATAAGACATTACCTTATGCCTGGTGCCTAGTATACAAATATAAAAAGACCAAGTTAGTGCCCTTAGGTTCAGGTAGCAATTGCAGTTTATTTGAAATCTTTTTTTCACTGAATACATGAAAGTTTTAGAATTTAGAGTTTAAATCTAACTCTGTTGCTGCTGTGTGATATTTTACTTTTTGGATACTGTTTCCTTACCTGACAAATGATTATCGGGTAAGAGTTTTCATTCATTCACTAGGAAGATGTTTGTTGCAAATTGCTTTATCAAGTACTGTCCTATAATTATTAAAAAACAACAACAACAGTAAACAGATAAGGTCTTTGCTGTAACAGGTCTTACATTATATTGGGAAGAAACACATAAAGTTGTATCAAGTCCTTCCTCCCGTAAGTAAGCAAAAGATTTAAACAGACACCTTACCAAGATGATGCACAATGGGCAAATAAGCACGTGGGAAAAAAAGATGTTTAGTATCCTTGGTGATTAAGGAAATGACAATTAAAGTATAGTGAGATACCACTTCACATCTAGTATGGCTAAAATTTTAAAAAATTAAAGCATTGATGAGATTGTAGAGCAACTAAAACTTGCCTATATTGCTAGTACAATTTAAAAAGTATAACCACTTTGGGAAAGAATTTGACAGTTTATTATAATGGTAAATGTATTTGTAATTATTCAGTTCTCTTCCTCAGCATTTAACCCAGAGAAATTAAGGTGTATTCACACAAAGACCCATATGTGAATGTTTATATGAACATTTTTATATGCTTGTGTATTTATGACTGTTGTTAATCTTGAAAACTTGGAATTGACCTGTATATCCAACTGGTATTATAGTCTATATCTTACATGTCCCCCAAAGACCATGTGCTCAAACTTTGGCTGCCAGTCTGTGGCACTACTGGGAGTCAGTAGAATCTTTAGGAAATAGGGCCTACTTGGAGAAAGTTAGGTCATTGGAGGCATTCCCTTGAAGGGGAGATTGGGGCCTTCACTCCTCTCTCTCTCTCTTTGCTTCTTAGCTGCCATGAGAAGAGCAGATTCCTACCATAACACATTGTGCTACCAAAGGCCCAAAGCAGTGTGGCCAAGCAGCTATGGTGTGAAACCATGAGCCAAAATCAATCTTTCCTCATTATAGATTATCTCAGGTATTTTGTCACAGCAACAGAAAGCTAATGGTAAACAAATTTTGAAACATCTGTGTAATGGAATACTACTTGGAACTAAAAAGGAATAAACAATAATACGTGCAACATCACATATAAATCTAAAAGGAATTATGCTAACTAACAGAAGCCAATCATAAAAGGCTGTATCAAATGATTCCGTTCATGTGGCATTCCGATAAAGGCAAAGCTGTAGAGGCTTTTAAAAATCAGATTTTTGGTTGCCAGGGTCTGGAAATGGGGAGAGAAGATTGATTACTTAGGAACAGAAGAGAACCTTTCAAAGTGATAGAAACTTTCTATGTTGTGATTATAGTGGTAGTAGTAAAACAGTGTATGTCTGCTAAAACACACCAAATTGTATACCTAAAGGGGGCAAGTTTTAGAAACTTAATATCAGACAGAGTTGAGGACTATGAAGAAAATAAAGGGAGCAATCCTGGATGTTCTTATAGATCATTCTTAGAATGCTAAAGTTTTATATGTTGAAAAACACTTCAATAAATAACATATAGCATACAAAGACACTAAAGCAAAATCAAGCTTGCCATATAAGAAAGAAAGCTAATGAGGGGTTTAATGTGCTAAGAAAAGGGATAGGAAAGTAGGCAGAGGCCAGGTCAGTACAGTTTAAAAGCAGGCTGAGAAATTTACATTTTGTTTTAGGCACAATAAGAGTTGTTAGAGATTACATAGGGAATGACATGATTTATGTTTTTAAAAGATCACTGCTGAGTGGAAAGTACATTTTTAGGTAGATAGAAAGTAAATAAAGGAAAGCAGAATCAAAGATAAAAGTCTCTGGATTAACGGATATGAATGGTGGTACTATTTGTTGACATAAGAAAAATTAGAAGAGGATTACATTTCCGAGATAAGTAATGAGAACACTGATACTGTCTTAAACTCGAGAACACTGTTGAACATATGTATGTGTGTGCATGTAATACACATTTTAAGAATGGGTGGGATTGGGGGTCATGGTTGGAGTTGTGGATTTGGCGGTTAGAAGCACTATTAGCCATGAAACTAGAAGATTCCAAAGAGTGTGTAGATAGAGAACAGGAGTAGCTCCTGGTGCACTCTACTATTAAATCTAGGAGGACCATCAAGTTAAAACAAAAGTAGCATCAAACAAGAACCTAAAAATGTGATGATAATTAAGGAGAAATGCTAAGGACTGTGAGTGACAGGAAAATCAGATCTTACAGAGATGGTCAAAGCCTTCTGAGAATGATGAGTAGAAGTTAGCCAAAGGACAATGAGGAGAAAAGGGTATCCAGTCAGGTTGAAGAAACAGAAGAAAAGGGTGAGTAAAGTTGAAATGTGGAGAGGGCTAAAATAAATGAAGTTGTAAAATTGCTCCCTTTGAGGAGCAATGTGTGCACCTCAGGACAATTTTCTAGGAAAGGAATCTGGGGCATTTATCCACTAGTCTCTTTGATAGAGGTAAGCCCCTAGAAGTGTTAACTCCCTCACACTTCCAGGCTTTACCTTTGCTGAACAAGCTCCTTCCCTTTTGAGGTAGGAAAAGAGGGCAAATGCTAGTGCTTATAAGGGCACACTGACAGTATACACTTACTTGTCCATCTTAGCTACAGCTGAAGTCCAGGGTGGTCAAGGTAACAATAGTGTCTGCTACAAAGTTTTCCAAGAAATATTATCAGGGAGCTAAAATGAACGTTATTTTTATTTTATACTGAAACCAAGAAAAAGAAAGTGTAGTGCAGTGTTACGTCTGGTAATCAAAAATGGTACCTTGGGAAATTCCAAAGCCATTGTTTTGTGCTTATTTTCATTAAGTGCATATAATGACCTAGGGAGTTTTTTTTTTTCCATTAATACCCCAGTACCCAGAAACCCCAGGGGCTAAGGCCTCAGTGAGTTTCTAAACTTGTGTTTCTTTAAAACAGCAATTGAATTTTCCTGTTTATTATAGATGTATCTGTTCACAGCAACATCTTATCAATGCTACTCGTTTGACTCAAAAGCATTTTTTTCTTATTGCAGGGTTGACACTTCTTCATGGACTAAAGTATAAGCTTAGATATATTGATCTTCATAGTAACTGTATAGATAGTATCCATCACTTACTTCAATGTATGGTAGGATTGCACTTCTTGACAAATCTTACTTTAGAGAAGGATGGAGAGGGGAATCCTGTCTGTCGTGTACCAGGTATGAACAATTAATTTAATACTTTTTTAACAGTTAATAGTCAAAAGTTTCTTCATTTCCAGAATTTGGTGTTTGTGAACTTTTTGTTTTAGTTTTAATCTTTGTAATGTTATATATTTGGGAATTATATAATTACAAATAATTACAAATAGTTTATTAAGACAAATTGCTGTTAGAAGAAGATGGGATGAATCAATCAATAGTTATTTTATTTAGACAGTTTTATATTTGATAAGTGAATGCCTTAAAATTATATTTTATCACTATGGTATATCCTAATACTATATAGCCATTTAGGAAGGGAAAAAAAGGAACTTAGAATCTCTGTACTGGTAGTCAGTTATCTCCACGATATATTGAGAAAGAAAAACAAGTTGCAAAGTATTGTATGTAATATATACAACAGAACATCTAGAAAAATACACCAAAAAAATAATATTGGACAACTCCAAGAAAAGGAACTAAGTAGCTAGAGTTCAGGAAATATTGAAAAAACTTTACTATGTACCTTTGAATTATGTATCCTGGATTTATCACATTTTAATAAGTGAATGATTGTTTTTTTTTTTTTTTTTTTTTTTTTTTTTAAAAAAAAACACCTTAAACTTATTACATTAAACAATGTTGCTGAAATGCTATTTGATCTAATTCGGAATCAGTCAAATTGGCAAAGATAAGAGAAACCAAACTGCCAGTTCTAACTTCAGTTATCTCATGTTACTTAACCAAACAAGAAAGTGGATAGAATTTTGAATGTACCTTCTGAAACTCTACTTGGGTGTAAGTTGGCTATAAATGCTCCATTCTGTCATTCATATGCTACCATGGGAAAGTTTTTTGTAACAAGATAGCCTGTTCTGATTATTTTATTTTATTGAAAAACATTTTTTTTATTATTTTTTAAAGATCATGTAATATTATAAAGTCTGCTTAAAAACCAGGACAGATTTGAGAGTTTTCTTAGGGGAAAAACTTACTTCTAAAACTTTGTATTTTTTTTTCCTCTTTTAACCCTAACATCAAAAAATTGTTTTTTGTAACAGTCATGTCTCAAGAACTTTTGAGTTCCTACTTTGAATCTTTATTTCTTTTGGAATTTATCCAAATAATTCATTGGACTTTCTGACAAATACTTGGTTGTAAAATTATAGGAGCAAAATTGAAGTGCTCCTATTAAGCTAAACAACAAATTAATGTTAATTTGTTAGTTTCTTATTTTTTAAGGGAAATAAATATATTTTTCTTATATTTATTTCTTAAGGGAAATAAATAAATATATTATTTGTGGATACTTGATAAATCACATTTTAATATTAATTATGTGTAATTTAAAAAACAAAGGGGACATGTTTCACTAATGCTTGAAACTTCACTGGGGAAATTCTGGTGCTTTGATCATCATCCACATCATCCTTAAAACATGTTTATGTTACTTAGATTTATGCTAGTTCTATTAAAAATACAAAAGACTTGTTTAGTTTTCTTCCCAGGATAAATTCCTGCTGTTTTCATGCATTCATAGCTTTAAAGTAATTTGAAGTGGTGATGATTATAAATTCCTTACCTTTATTGGGAAAATTATTCAAGAGGAGTGAAAGGAGCATTTTGTTTCTTTTGTATTTAATGATTGCATGCTAGAAATGTTGAATACATAGCATTGATGACAAGTTTATTTGTTGTTCCTTGGACTAATTTTATCATTCAGGTGATAGATGTAGTAATTTATTTTATAAAATATTAGCCCTTTTTAATGTTTAAATTTTCACTTTGAATGATTTATTTCAAAGGATACAGAGCAGTTATTCTCCAAACTTTACCACAGCTTAGAATTCTAGACTGCAAGAACATATTTGGTGAACCAGTAAATATGGCAGAAGTAAATTCATCACGCCTACAGTGCTTAGAAGGTCTTTTGGATAACTTAGTTTCTTCTGAGTCTCCCCCAAATATAAGTGAAGATGAGGTATAGTATTTTTCCCCCTTAATATAAAAAATACCTTTAAACTTTACTAAATGAATGAAAATTTAAAAGGATTTTTGTTTGTCCCTGTGTCATAGATCCTTGATAATATGCCAGTGGTATCATCGCCCATCACAGAGTTAACTCCCTTGGAGCAGTTTGCAGATACACCAGCAGATACACATGTTTTGACATCGTTTTTATCTGTGTGTCCATCTTCTGAGCCAGAGAAAATTAATCATGAAAAGGAATTTCAGAATGAGAGGAAACTCCAGAAATTAGATGATCAGCTTTTACATCTTCTTGATGATGTAACTATTTTTCCTATTTTTGGAAAGCCCAATATGGGAATATGGAAGAAAAAAATAGTTAAGAAAATGAAAAAAATATATATACAAGCTGACCAACCAGAAACAATCTATATGAAATGTATCAATATGGGGCTGGGGTTGTGGCTCAGTGGTGGCGTGCTTGCCTAGTATGCATGGGGCGTGCTTGCCTAGTATGCATGGGGCGTGCTTGCCTAGTATGCATGGAGCACTGGGTTCGATTCTCAGCACCACATACAAATAAATTTAAAAATAAGGAAATAAAGGTCCATCAACAACTAAAAAGTATTTTTTTTTTAAATGTATCAATATGTGTATTTTTGTTTTCCGGTATGGAAATAGGATTCTGAATAGCAATAGTGTAGAAAATATAAGCATGCATTTTCCTTATTGCCATTCTTCACATCTTCATTACATAATTCCTTTGTCTTGTTCTTCAGTGCTTCACCTTATTTCCCTTCACTTTTTGTTTCAACCTTAAGCAAGCTGAAAACTCTGAACTCAGTGTTCATTAACACAAAGGACACTTCTGGTCCCATACATCTCTTCATCTCTTATTGGCCAAAGCCATTTCTAGAATTTACTGCTTAATATAAAATTAATTTACATAGTTCTGCTTCATTTCAGTTTCCAGCAGACCATCACCTAATTAATTTCTACTTTCCTGGGCTGATAATCATTTTTTTACCCTTGCTACTGATTTATGAACTAGGGGCTAGGGTTTGTAGCTCAGTAGTAGAGCGTTTGCCTAAATGCATGAATTTACTACTATTGTATCTCCAGCCCTTGCTGCGGCATTCTTGCACTGATCAACAGTGATTCCCCACCCTCCCACCCCTGGGACTATACCACCTGAATGAAGCAGATTATTACTTTGCTTGCCTGCCATCTGGGTATAGGATATAAAAAGAGTGGTATAAGCTAGAAAGATTATTAAACGCTAAACATTTGTAAGTAAATTTTTTTTTGTTTGTTTCTTAAATGTTTATTACTGAGCTACATCCCAATCCCTTTTTTGTTTTGAGATAGGGTCTTACTAAATTCCCAAACTTTCAATATTTCTGCCTGGGGTTATAGCTGTGAACCACCCTGCCCAGCTTAAGTATTTGCATTTGATGTAAAATACAGGTGTATTCCTGAATTGGCAATACATATATATATATATATATATATATATATACTTTTACCCAAACTTTTTGAAGATGAACATTACCATCGTGCTAGAATGTTCCTCCTGTTTCTTTCTACAAGCAGTCCTTCCCTGCTTCTTCAGAGGAAATCATTTTTCTGATTTTTTCTTATCATAGATTATTTAATATTTCTTCTAGAATCTAATAAAAATGGAATGATACAGTATGTACTTTTCATGTAAGGCAACATAGCCTTTTGAAATTATTCCATGTTTTGTATAGCAATAGTATTTTTGTGTGATATTCCATTTTATGATTATGGTTTACATCTTTATAGTACTGGTTTATTTCTAAGCAGTATATGTGTATCTATGTAGTATATCTGAAATTGAAACTTTTTCCAAAATTGAAAATTTTATGTTACTCCCATCAACAGTATGTGACTGACTTCCAGTTTTTCTGCATCTTTACCAATATTTGGTGTTAGCATTGATTTTATTTTAGCCATCCTACTGGGTATATTCCTGGCATTCATTTTTATTTTAATTTACATTTCATTAATGATTAATGATGAATACTTCTTATATGTGTTTATTGTGATCATGTGCTTATGTATTTTCTTTTGTGAGGTATCTTCAAAATTTTTGTTCATGTTTTTATTGGGTTATTTATGTATTACCATGTTGTAGGAATTCATTATTTTTCCTGGATAACAGTATTTTGTCAAGTGTATCTTCTGTGAACATTTTTTTCCCCAGTCTGTGCTTTACATATTAATTTTCTTAATGGCCTTTTGATAAGCAACAGTTTTCGTTTTGATAATCTGATCTCATGTTATGGTTATTGTTTTTTTGTGATTTCAAAATTTTTTATGTATCCCTAAGTAACAAATATATTCTTCTGTGTTATTCTCTAAAAGTTTTATGGTTTTACCTTTGGTGGTTAGGTCTATATATATATGGTAGGGGTTGAAGTTCACTCTTTTCCCTATGGATATTCAGTGATGCCAGCACCATTTGTTAAAAAGGCTTTGCATTGGATGAGTTTGGTTTCTTTGTTTTTGTTTTCTATTCATATTTCCTGAAAGTTTTTATTGTTATTTGCAGAAGAGTTAACCTGATAGAAGCTTATCTGTACTAGAAGCTGAATTCCCTGTCATTAATTTCCAGGATATCTAGTTTATTAGCCCTCAATCTTATAGAAAGCCTTAATACTTAGCAAAATTTTAAATTTTTATACTGAATTGAACTTTTAGTATACTTTTCTTTTTTTCCTTTTCTTTCTAGGCTTCTAGTACTTTAATAGATAATGTTCCTGAAAAAGACCTGAGACCAAAAAGAGACACAGATGTAACTTCTGAAAGTGATTATGGAAACAGAAAAGAATGCAACAGAAAAATTCCTCGAAGATCAAAAATCCCATATTATGCCAGAAGTATTCAAACTATTAAGCATCACAATAGAAACAACATTTTTGTAAGGTACATATTTATTTTTAGAATTTCAAGTAAGGCACCTAAAAGTTAGCATGGCTGTCTCCTTCCTTAAAACTACCTTATGCTGATATTTATTTATCACATTTAACATCAAAGGTTTAACTTTTCAGTCATATGCGCTCTGACTAGGTCAGTACAGTCACCTCTCTCTCATTCTGCAGGTTCTTTATCCATGGATTCAACCAACATTAATCAAAAATATTTTCTAAAAAAACGTTAATATTGTTAATGGCATGTATTATTAGTAATACTACAGCAGTTATTCTATATAACATTAATAGACTATTTTTTCTTGTTATTATTCCCTAAACAAATTATTACACAGCACTTAACATATATTAAGTATTTTATGTAATCTGTTATCACACCATTCCGTGTAAGGGCCTTGAGCATCTATAGGTTTTGGTATTGAGGAGGGTCCTAAAGCAAATTGCCTGTAGAAACCAATGAACAACTGTATACTTATGTAAAGGATTGCTTTCTCTGTCAATGCCAAAGTTAAGAAATCAACATATAAAACCAAAATTCTACTGCATTCATTTGCAGTAGGAAATAAAACTTGAGTTGTAGATGACTAGCCTTTTCTGTCTCTATAAGCAAGTCTAGATGGGAAGTCAAGTCCTAAATAGATGGTAACTACTGAGTTGAGGATGAAAGGTAAATATGATGGTTATGTTGAATGACATTAGGATCAGGGAATCTGATGTTTGTACTTTCACAATTGGAATCACCATGAGTTGTTCAGAAATGCCTACTCTGGCATAGGTAAAATCAACTTTTTACCTCTTTAATTCTCCTTTATAAAAAAATGAATTTTTTTGTTGTTTTAATTCGTTCATAGCTGTCCAGTTAACTATGTGTTTCCATGTATGCTCAGTCACTTAGTTCACTTATAATCAGAATGGACATACCCTGCAATTTCTTCAATCTCTTGCTAATGGTGTAATCTATTTGCTCTGCTTTGTTACATGTCCACTTTAGACTTTCAATTTTCAAAAGATAATTTTATCTGTCATTTTTCCAGTTCTTGGGTGTTACCTTAGTCCTAAGTACTAATAATACTTTTTAAAATTCTTCTGATGTATTCAAGAATTCTACCTATCCTGAATGTGTTGAACACTGAACTGTCTTTCTTATTATATTGAGGCTCTCAATCAACAAAGCACACTTATAAAATTTAGGAAGTAGTGTAAGTGACTATTATATTATTTAATATCCTTTTATAAAAACTGTTTGCATATGTGACTAAAAATGTTAATATTAGAGAATATTATAAACAGTATACTTTTCTTGGAATTATTTCCTGCATTTTATTTTTTACAGTTGTAATCATAAAATAAAACAACCTTACTTTAAAGATTTATACGTAAGATCATCTTTAGCAAACTGTAATTTTTTACAAGAATTAGAAGAACAGAAGAATGAAATCATTAAAGTAGAAAATAGCATCGTAGAAGACAACACGTACCGGGTACGATTTAGGAGTTAAGAAAAAATGAAAGCAAATGCTTTACCACTCAGCCACAACCCCAGCCCCCAGAAATTACACGTTTATTTAAGTCAGATTTAAGTGAAATCATTTGTTATATACTTATAGAGGTAGAAACCATTCTAAATTTTCCAATTCTTATTTCTTAAAGTAGTGGTTCCTAGCTTTTTTAAATGTCAGACCCTTTAAATAAAGAAATCTGTAGCTCTTCTTAAAAAAACGACTTTTACACCCAAAATGTTATTATATGATTTCCAGGTTTTCATGAACTAACCTGAAACCCAATTTTGTGCACAGATTAAGAGATTTCAAAAATTTTCAAAATTATTCAATGTTTGCTTGAACAGTACTCGTGTTGAGAATTTTTAGCACATGTTGATTTGTTACTTTATATTTTTCATTAACTTGCCAGTATTGTACTTGTTGAAGTACTGGTTGTTCTTTTGGTTGTACGTAGTACTGTTTTTCCATGATATATTTACCTTCATACTTTTTATGCTACTGCTTTTGTCTCCTAATTCTCAACACTGGAAACTTTAATACTGAGGAAAAAATATAATTATGTTATGACAATAATAATAGCAGCTACAATTTATTTTTTGAATGATATTATGTGCCAAACACAGTTCTGCACTGTTTGGTATGCTTTAATTCTATTAATTTGTTTAATAGCCCTTCAAAGTGAAGTAAAATGAAAAATTGAGATGGTAAGAAGTTAGGTTACATTTCTAAGTTCTCCTAATGTGGTTGTTCCTTTTAGTCCCTTGTTGAACAGCTAGACCAAGAGAGAGAGATGAGATGGAAAGCTGAACAAGCTGAAAAGAAGCTTATGGAGTATATTGATGAACTGCATAAACAAGCTAGTGAAAAGAAAGATGTTCATAGCCTGGCTCTACTTACCACAGACAGGTAAGGCCAAATATAAAAACCTAAAGGACACCTTGTAGCATAAAGAATATTAAACTTGGAGCTGGAATACCTAAATTTAAGTTAACTACAATATGATTAAAAACAAATGTTTTTTTAAACAAGGTATCTAGTTTTCTTTTGATTAGAAGATTTAATGCTTTGTTAACTTGTTACGTAATTTAGGAATTCCAGGTACATTTATTTGAGCCCTTAAACTGGCTGGGAAGTGTCAGAAATATGTGTAGATATGTATTATAAGTAAACAACAAGAGACTAGAGCAGGAATTGGCAACATTTTTCTGTAAAAATTTTTCTGTAAAAATCCCAGATTGTGTAAAGACAGGGTTTACGAATTTTTATCTGTTTCCTCGGTACTCTTTGAACTATTGTCACATGTTTGTCTTCTACAGTTGGCCTTGGTACCTGATAGCCCAAGTTTTTTTATTCCGTTTTTATTTTTTCTCCTCCTTCCTTCTAGCTCCCATTTTATCTTATGATGCATTTTTTTTTTAATTTTTATTGTTGGTTGTTCAAAACATTACATAGTTCTTGATATATCATATTTCACACTTTGATTCAAGTGGGTTATGAACTCCCATTTTTACCTCGTATACAGATTGCAGAATCACATCAGTTACACATCCATTGATTTACATATTGCCATATTATGATGCATTTTTTATCTTATGATTGCATTTAATACAAGTCAGTCTTATTCTATGCAATCTATGAAAATACCAGTTTTCTAAATAGTTTTTCCCTGGTTTTCTGTAATTATTTCTAAAGTTATACCTTTCTTCAAATAGTTATAAGATACTTCTACAGACTTCCTGTTGGTTTTTATGTCTTCTTACCCTTGAAGGAATGCTAGTTTTCTAGACTCGGTTATGCCACAAATTGGGTTTAGAAGTTGCTCTTGGTTGCATTTCCTTACTGTAAAGTATAAGCTCTCATTTGAATAATAAGTTGATGTACACAACTCCAAGCCCAATTTCCAGTTTCTGTTAAATATGTAACTGTTAAAGTTTTATGATACTATGTGGTAATTTCTACCCTCATGCCCACTTCTGTGTTGTGTAAGAAAAATTATAAAACCTGATGTGTACATTATGAGAAACTCTATAATTAAGCAAGCTGTGATACATTATGCTATTACTAGTCCTTCCACCTCCCCACCACTACTACTTTTTTTTTTTTACTACATTAGAAAAACAGCACTCTTGCTTGAAGTAGGTATGTGAATAACCAACATTATCAGCAACAACTTTATTAGAGACTCTGTAACTGAGTCATGGACATGACAGTGGAAAAGAGGATTCATCTTTCTTCAAAATGAAGCAAAGCTTGTTCTAGGAGATGTTTTTATTTCAGTTTAATTCTTTTTGGCTTATAATTGAAATTCATTACAGATTTTGATAATAGGCTATCTTTGCTTTTAGCTATATATGAAGGAATTTCTATTTCATTTCATATTGTGGGTATTACTTAGTGGAATATTAGAGGAAGCTGGGTTGAGGCTTCTTACCAGATTGCGTTTAATTTGGAAGGATTTGGGTATATTTCATCTTTATTCTTACATAACCTGTCGATTTTGACCATCATTCCCATATTATATATTCATTGTTCTTGAAAAAATCAATTTTTTTCTGATTCCAATTTTATCTAAACTCATGTTTGTTTGTCTGTCTGTCCTTTTGAAGTTAGATCCCTGACCAATCTTGATATTCCCATATGTGCTTTGTTAGAGATTCTGTATCCCTAGGACCTAATACAGGGTCTGGCATCTAAGTGCAATACTGTGGAGTATTTGTTATCTTAAAAAATGAATCTTGTTGGGTATAGTGGTAGCTTGCCCTGTAATCCCAGCTGCTCAAGAGGCTAAGGCAGGAGGATTCCAAGTTCCAGGCCAGCCACAGCAACTTAGCAAGACTGTCTGAATAATAATAATAATAATAATAATGAAGTTTTAAAGGCTAGAGATGTAGCTCACTTGTAGAACACCGTTCAGTCCCTAGCACCACCAAAAAAGAAAGAGAGAGAAAGAGAGAGAGAGAGAATCTTATCTAGTAGGATATTTTTATTGTTCAGATCTCCTTGGTGAACAAATTTGCTTATCTAAATGCCTTCTAAAATTGCCTTGCCTGTATTTCTTAAGATTAGCCTATCCTCGGGCAGACTCATCCTGCTTCCTTAGTTTGTATTCTTAGCCCTAATAAATGGTTTTCCATCCGTATCTGGACAGCCACCAAAAGTAGAAATCTAGGAATAATTGTTTTATTTCCTTTCTCTTTCTCATATCCCACATCTAGTTGGTGTTGATATGTTCTTCATTTCTTAAAACATACTGAACTTTCTCCTCTATATCCTAAAACTGTTGCCTTAATTTATGTTTTATCTCTCACTTAGATAATTGCTTCAGATCTCCTTGTCTATAGCTTCTATGGCCCCATCCTGTAGTCCACAGAATAATAAATTCTGGCATTCTCTCATATAACATCAAACTGGAGTTGAGAGAGTAAACAAGGAAG
This sequence comes from Marmota monax, assembly GCF_021218885.2. Lineage (NCBI taxonomy): Eukaryota > Metazoa > Chordata > Mammalia > Rodentia > Sciuridae > Marmota > Marmota monax. The sequence continues at coordinate 570,779 of NW_026693552.1, forward strand.
ACCAGTTTGGAGACTACTCTACTCTTTTGAAATAAATGAAGAGAGATAAGAACAAAAATTGGAGAAATAACTCTAGTAAAGAAATTGATGGATATATTTCTTTAAATACGGCCTAGAAACATAATAGATAGTGGGGCAGCAGCCTAGCTCGGTAATTTCATGAAGCTGTCTTTTCCAAATATTAGACTTTTATTCCATCATGAAATATCTTCCCATAGAATGTGGATAAGGGTTGAGGCGGGGGTATGTATCTGGCCCAGGCTGGTTAACCATAATGTGGCCCATGGCCACAGTGATATTCCTGGGTGCACGTATGAACTACATTGAAGTAATGAGAATCTTCCCTGTGACTCTTTGGAGTTGAGCTAGAAGAAGATAATCTTTCCATTTGGTTCTCAGATATATTGGAATGGGAGCCCAGGAATGTTTGTAGAACTTCCCTCCATACCCCCTGCCCGCTTCCCCCAAACATAAAGACACCTAACAGTTGGAACAACTGAAGATAGCCTCTAGGAAATCACATATAAAGAATTCCAATGGAATTCATGTTCTTGGTTTCAGTGATCCCTGAGAATAGTTCTGTGCTACTCTTTCTCTGAGTTTAGCTATGTGGGTCAATAAATTCTTCCATTTTGTTTTACTAGTTAAGAGTTCTTAACTATAACCAATGGGTTCTAACTGATACAAAGCAAGGATCAATATGTGGTATCTGGGGAGGATACAGAAAAGTCAAAGTTAATTTTCAGGTAGCTATTCATATATCACTTGATGCCACACAGCTTTATAAATATATCTTTTTTTTTTCTGTGAGATACTGAGTTCCTTTGAAGGCACAGACTATATAACTCTTCTTGCATGCTTTTTAAAAAGTCCACAGCTAGCCTGAATGCATGAAACACATTAGGTATTCAGTAAAGTTTTGCTGTGTAGTAGGAAAGTTTATTTAAGATAAAGTTTCACTAATTTTATGTAGAGCATTTTCTCTTTGGGCACAGTATTAGTGTTAGGGATAGGGGAAAGGCATATACTGTATTTCAGCCATTTTTTTTTAAACTGTAATTACATTTCGAAACATACTTCAAGTCTTTCTACTGTAGTCTTTAATATTGACTACAGTTTTTCTCATTTTTTATGTATAATGTAATTAACTGCTGCTCATAATTTCTGCTTAGGCTAAAGGATATTATTTTTAGAGAGAGAAATGCCAAAGCACAACTCGAAATTATGGTTCACAAACTTCAAAATGAAATTAAAAAACTAACTATTGAATTAATAAAAACAAGAGATCAACAGGAGGATCACATTAGACACTTAAGAACCCTGGAAAAAGCATTAGAAAAAATGGAGAGACAAAAAGGGCAGCAGCAGGCGGCACAGGTATTTCTCTTTTTTAATGTATCAGTGATGTGGATCAATTCATAACTTCTAATCTGTAATAAATTATACTATATGGTAAACCTAAAAGATATTAGGTAGTTTGCCAAAAAAAATGAATTATCAATTTAAATATAGTAATCATGTAGACTTTTGAATTATGTCTAAATTAAGGCTAACTTATACAAAGCAATTACAAGAAAAGGAAATACTGCAGGTAATTAATTAGGCTTGTATTTTGAAGAACTAATATTTAAAAGTTGGGGGTGGGGGACTTGAAGGAATTTCATTTTCATGGTTTCTGAAAAAAAATTCCCATCAAAATTTGTGATGCAAATAAGCAGTAGTTAATGCCAATATATTTGATGATTGTAAGAATATACTTTGTGTGACTTGTTAATTAATAAACTTTGAAAATAAACTTAGGCACTAGGTCTAATCATTTAAAAGGCACTTTTCTTATGGGAATTGGCATTAAAATAGAAGCATGGGAGATTGTTACCTAGGTACTGTAATTGTGTGCACTTTTCTCAGATAAGGCTTCTCCAAGAGGTGGAAATCAAGGCTGCAGCTGCTGATAGAGAAATAAACTTACTTCGAACTTCCCTTCATCAAGAAAAGGAACAAGTCCAACAACTTCATGAACTTCTGGCATTGAAAGAACAAGAACACAGGTAAATGAAAAATGTATCAGAAAAATATTGACACTTAAAAATAAAAAAAGAAAGCTACCCCCACACCCCCCCGACCCTCCGTATTTAGAGGCAGTGATAGATCATTGGTTAGTCTGGCAATATCAGCTCATGGAAAATACCATGTTTATGTATCCATTAAAATCAGTCCTCTAGAAAGACACCAGGTTCTCTAGTATAAATAAGTTTATATCAAGACTACATAGGCAAAAACTGAAGCATACATAGATGAGTTTTGTTACCCTCTGTAAAACTGTGCATATTTGGCAATGTATGGTAATATATCATTTACTAGACTTTTTAGGATCAGGCCTGATGGCCACAGAGGTGGCATTCTCTGTATTTAAAGTTATGTTATGAGTAATATGTATAGGTATAAATATGGTGTATACACACACACACACACACACACACACACATACACACACACACACACACACACATATACTATATCCCATATTGGTAAGATGCTTGCAATTCAGACCAGCCCTTGCCATCAAAAGTATTGGCACACATCTATGTTTTGGAATCCAAGAAAGAAAAAGTGCAGGAGTAGATTGTATGAAACAAATATTTAAATAGAAGTTAAAAGATAAGGAATGTCACTTAAATGGATATGTAGATTAAATGAGATAATTGAGAATATATTTTCAAATGCATAACAACTACATACTATTAAAGAAAAACAACACTATGGATCATTTTATAGATAAGGAAGTTGTAGACTGGTGAAGGATGCATATTTTCCCCTAATTCATTTGATTCTATTTTTAATCTTAGAATACCATATTATATCATATCCATCTATTTGACTGTCTCCTGGCCACTCAATTTTTACTTCTGTATTCAATGTCTGCACATCTCATTGTCTAGCCATCTTTTCCTTTATTCTACCTATCATTACTTTCACAGTAGTGCAATTTTATAGAGGCAGTAATTTTTATATAGGCTCTTCCTAGAGGAAGCCTAGCTTTGAAATCATGATGATTCTAGAGATGGACATATCCAATAGGCACAGAAAGATGCCCAATAAGAAGTATTTACTGGCTTATCCTACCCATAGCATAAAGAACAACTTATGGAAGTATAATGAAGAGTAATTAATTTGGAGGAAAAGTGAGCTGATAATTGATATGAAATGTGATCACTTTTAAAGCACATTTCATATAATGTTAATTTAAAGGAAGTCAGTCATTAAAGTAACCCAATTCTATGTTTCAGTTCTTATATTCACTTTTTTATTATTTCTAAAATTTTAATTCCAAAATATGCCAAAATTAAAATTTGTTATATTTACATATTTTTTGTCTTTGTCATTTACTGGTCTCTAAAATATTATGTGCAGATTTTGTAATTTTCCCTCAAAAATTTCTTTGCATAAATCACATGATTTTCAGTGCCTTTGCCTAATAAAAATAATGAGCAAAAGTAAAATGCAAATGACAGGATCTTATGCAACAGTGAATCATTCATATGCCTGATTCCCTTGACTTAAACCTGCTGCTGCCACAGAAGCAAGTATCTGTGTTCTGACAGATTGTTTTAGAGCCCATTGTCTCTTTCAGTTTTTATGGACTTCTTTTACCCCACTCCTCTTTCCACTCCCTCATTTATGATAAAATCATAGTGCTTGGAAGTGCTAATTCTTTTTAAGCCTTACCTTTTTTTATTTTATTTATTTGTTTTAATTAGTTACACATGACAATACAATGATCTTGACATATCATACATTTGAATCAGATGGGGTATAATTTCTCATTTTTCTGAGTATACAGGTTGCAGAATCAGACTTAAAACACAAAGAAATATGCATTTGTAAAATTAAAAATGTAAGTGCTGTGTTATATAGGATGAGTGTTCTTAATGCAAAATTCTAAAATCCAAAAGGGATTTAGATCATTTTGGATTTCATATTTTTAGATTAGGAATTCTAAACTAGTAAAGTCTGAAAATACTCCAAATTGTGAAATACTTTGATACCAGCATGCCCAATAAAGGATACTTTGTGCATCCTTCAGAAAACTGTTTATACATCCTTAAATATCCATAGCAATCCAGTCTATGATGCCTTATTGCAGTATCTACCCAGAAGAGATAACAAGGTGAGTTAATTCATTTTGATATATTTTCTAGTCAGTCCTAAATGCATTCAGAGAAAATAATAATAATAATTTATGGGTAAAATAGTTACTTAGCTGTATGAACAAATGAGCTACACACATTTGCCAACATTTTTTTTTATATTATAAGGTACAATGGGGGCCTACTCATCCAACATATTCTGACAATTTTTTACTGAAGATGGTCTGACCCTAAGGCAATAAAAAATAAGCCCAAGTAACTGATACTTTTATTTTCATTCAAAAATTGTAACATTCCCATGTAATTATTTATGTGTGTGTGTGTGTGTGTGTATGTATATATATATATATATATATATATATGCAAATATGTATACACACTTAGATGTATATATGTGTATGCAAAGGCATGCATATACAAATGCATAAATAAATGTTATATACATACACATATATTATCCATATATTCTATACACGCAAAATAAATATGAAAATAAAGTCTTCAAATTTGTAATTACTACATCTATTCACTGTAAGAGAAATAGCAATTAGCCTCTCAGGAGCATAATACTGCTGTACTCCATCCCCATCTTTCCATGTCTCTTTGCCCCCACTGCTGCCTCCCTGCCCCCACATGTTCTTGGCCACCGTCTCCTCTCCAGCCTCCATGGGCTGCAGCCCAGCTGCCCTGCCTGGCCAGCCTCCCTGGCCCCCACTCTGCAGCTCTGAGTTGGCCTCGCTCCCGCCCCCTCTATCCAGTCCTCTGATCTGCTGTAGACTCAGGTTGGGTGCCCAGCTCAGGCCCTGAAGGCTGAAAACAGGCGGCAGCCCCTCAGCCCAGGCAGAGGAGCCCCCATCCCAGGGCATAGGGGTGGGCCGCCTTCCCAGGTATGTGCCTCCATGCAAGGTTGGGACTGAGAGTCAACACCCTCCACCCCCTCCCCGGCGCCCCATGTCTTCCCACCAAAAAAAAAAAAAAAAAATCCTCTAGCAATAACTGGTATCTAAAATACAAATTGGTGATTTTACAGTCTGCATTTGAGGAAAGGCTTTGTAACAGTAAAGCTTGTTTTATATTTCTACAAACTAAACAAAAGTTCACATATATAAAGAAAGCTATTTAATTGACTTCCAAGTAATTTCTTGTTAAATTAATCAGTATTTATTTCTCTGACACAAGGGTCTGTGAACTTTTTCTGTGAAGGGCCACATAGAAAATAATTCAATATATGTATGCCTCTAATCCCAGCAGCTAGGGAGGCTGAGTCAGTAGGACTGTAAGTTCAAAGCCAGCCTCAGCAACTTACCAAGGCCTTGACTCAAAAACAAAATAAGTAAAAAGGGCTGGGGATGTGGCTCAGTGGTTAAGTGTCCCTTGGTTCAATCCCTGGTACCAAAATAAGGAGGAAATAATTCAGACTCTAGTGGCTCCCCACAAGTCCCTGTTGGGTGCCAATTGTCACGTTCCTCTTGACTGAAACACTCAGGGTCACTCCAGGGGAACTGGGCTGCATGAAATAACCACACAGAAACAAATACCTTTTCTTTGGGTCCTGAGACGGCTCCTTCGACCTTAGGGGTTCATAGAAAGAGAGAGAGTGAGGGAGCACATGCTGAACCCTTTTATTGAGGGGAAGCCATTCAGATGAGGCAAGGGGTCAGGTTTCAGGGGGTTGAGTTTAGCTTCATGATGTCTGCTATCAGCCGGTTGACTGACATCTAGGAAGGCCACACCCAAAGGCAGAGTAAGAGAAAGGGACACACAAATGGAGTTGCCATGGGGCATTCTATCTCAACAAGGCAAAGGGGTAGTATTACAAAGGAATAGGTGAGTATAGTTAAACTCCATGGGTGACACGCCTACATCTGAAGACACACCCTCAAACTTTCTGGGCTGAGGCAATGTCCAGGTCACTACAAGATGTAGTGACTGGTTAAAGCCTGTCTGCTCTAGGATGGAAGGCGAGAATCATTCAGAGTGGCTCCCCACAGACTTTGCCTCACATTCTTGACTTTGTCTTTTTTGCATAATAGCCATTGACAATAATAAAACAAATGAATGTAGCTGTGGTCTAATAAGAGTTTATTTACAAAGAAAGGGGCAGCAGACCAGATTTGGTCCATGGGTTGTAGCTTCCCAATCCTTGCTATATAGAACACATAATAATTTGAACATTTCCCTCTAGTCCTTACTTGAGTGTCCTACTAGTTGAATTTTGTCATTTCTAAACCTATTTGTTGTTGGTGGGTTTTTTGGGGGGGTCAGGGGGCACGGTTCTAATTATACATGACAGTAGGATGCATTTTGACACTTCATAAATAAATGGAGTATAACCTCTCATTCTGGTTGTATATGCTTTAGATTTATACCGGTTGTGTAACCATATGCACATAGGGTAATAACGTCTGGTTCATTCCATCATCCTTCCCATTCCCTTCACTCCCCTCTAATCCAGAGTACCTCTATTCTTCCCTACCTCTCCCCGCTTATTGTGAATTAGCATCCGCATATCAGAGAAAACATTTGGCTTTTGGTTCTTTGGGACTAGCTTATTTCACTTAGCATGATATTCTCCAGTTCCATCCATTTACTGGCAAATGCCATAATTTCATTCTTCTTTAAGGCTGAGTAATATTCCCTTGTACATATATACCACAATTTCTTTATACATTTATCTGTTGAAGGGCACCTAAGTTGGTTCCATAGTTTAGCTATTGTGAGTTGAGTTGCTGTAAACATACTGCTGCATCACAGTAGTATGCTGTTTTAAAGTCCTTTTGGGTATAAACTGAGGAGTGGGACAGGTGGGTCAAACAGTGGTTTCATTCCAAGTTTTCTGAGGAATCTCCATACTACTTTCCGTAACGGTTGCATCAGTTTGCAGTCCCACCAGCAATGTATGATGTACCTTTTCCCCCACAACCTCACCAACATTTATTATTACTTGTATTCTTGATAATTACCTTTCTGACTAGAGTGAGATGAAATCTTAGAGTAGTTTTGATTTGCATTTATTTGTTGATCAATTGTATTTCTTCTGTGAAGTGACTGTTCAGATCCTTAGCCCAGTTATTTGGTTTTTTGAGTTCTTTATGTATCCTGAAAATTAATGCTCTATTTGAGGCACATATGGTAAAGATTTTCTCCCATTCTATAGACTCTCTCTTCTTTCTTTTGCTGTGAAGAATCTTTTTAGTTTGATTCCATCCCATTTGTTGATTTATTTGAATGGAATCAAATCAAGAACCTGTTTTACTTTTGTACTTATAAACTTTTAATGCTTTAAGTAAACTTTGATACTCTAGGGAAAATTGTCATCATGAGTATGGGAGAGACAGTTAAAAAAAATGGGGGAGACATCACAAAAAGCTAGAATTCTATAGTTTTCTTTACAGATGTTTTTAAATTTTCCATTCTTGTCTTTAAAAGCCAAAATTGAAAACAGTGGATTTTGTGTTAAGGTTTGATTTATGCAGAAAATAGTTGAGAATTCTACAGAATGAACTTATATTTTAAAATATAGCGCTAGAGCCAGGCACAGTGGTGCATGCCTATAATCTCAGCACTTGGGACGATCACTTGAGCCCAAGAATTCAAGACCAGCCTGTGCAATATAATGAGACCCTTGCTCACCCTGCACGGTGTGCATACAGGTAATCCCAGCAGCTCGGGAGGCTGAGACAGGAGGATCACAAGTTCAAAGCCAGCCTAAGCAACTTAGCAAGGCCCTAACCAGCTCAATGAGACCCTGTCTCTAAATAAAATACAAGATAGGGCTGGGGTTGTGGCTCAGTGGCCAAGTTCCCTTGCGTTCAATACCCGGTACCAAAAAATAATAACGCAAATCAAAAGATTTGTAAATATTTTGAAACTTTAACTGACATTTTATTTTAATCTAGTACAAATCAAACTGCATTTAAAATCCAAATGCTGAATTTTCTCTCTGGTATGTGGATGCTAACCCAAAAAAGAGTAGGGTGGGGAAGGGAAAAATAGAAATCCATTGGATTAGATGAAGGGAAGGGAGTGGGGAGGGGAATATGGAAGGAAAGAATTAAACGGACATAACTTTCCTAGCCTTGTATTTGAATAGACAACCAGGGTAACTCCACATCATGTACAGCCACAAGAATAGGATCCTAAATAGTATAAATTATACTCTGTGTATGTGTAATTTGCCAAAATACATTTTACTGTCATATATAACTGAAAATAACAAGTTAAAAAAGGAAAAACCAAAGTAGAAGATACAGTACAGATGCGAGTACACCTAAAGAATTTCAGAAGCCATAGAATGAAGGAACTATTTCAATGAAGTTAAGATTTGACATACTCGGGTTGGGGTTGTAGCTCAGTGGTAGAGAGCTTGCTTTGCATGCATGAGGCACTGAGTTCGATCCTCAGCACTGCATAAAAATAAATAAATAAAAAAGACATTGTGTCCATCTACAACTAAAAAAATATTTTAAAAAAGATATGACATACTCCTGTTATCCCCTTCACTGAATATACTTATAAGCTTTATGTATTTTTTCTGTACCTATCTGTACCCAATTTCTGTTTTTGAAAGTGAGGATCTGATCTTAACATTACATAATATAGAACATTAAGACCTATTTAAGGACCTTTACAATATTTCTTTTTAAGGGAACAGCATCCTTTGATTTGTATTTGTTTTTCATTCCAGTAAAGAACTTGAAACAAGGGAGTTTTTCAGTGATGCTGAGTTCCAGGATGCCTTAGCTAAAGAAATAGCCAAAGAAGAGAGAAAACATGAACAAGAAATTAAAGAATACCATGATAAAGTTGGTATATTAAACCAGCAATATTTGGATTTAGAAAATGAATTCCGTATTGCTTTAACTGTTGAAGCCAGAAGATTTAAAGAGGTAACAATTGGTATCTAGCTCTTTATTGAAAACACAATCAACAAAATATTGTTTGATAAGAAGACTACATTTTAGAATCCTGGCTCTATGTGCATGCTGGCTTTAGGCTCTTAAATAAATTACATAAATTCTTAGAACCTTCTCACATAAATAATAGCTACACTTAATGAGATTAGAAAAACTTATTAAGATAATAAATAGTGAAGTAAAGATAGCAGGGGATTGAGAATAGGAATGGGAAAATCTGAATTTTCCTCTACCACTGTAGAGCAGGGGTTGACAAAACTAAAGCCCTCGAGCAGAATATGGTCCACTGCCTCTTTTTTTTCTTCTTCTTCTTAATAAAGTTTTATTGGAAAGGAGTCATGCTCATTTGGTTTAATATTATCTGTGGCCACTATCTGGCCCTTTACAGAAAAATTTGGCAACCCCTGCTATAGAGGAACAATCTCATTCCTAAGGTAATCCCACCAATTATATGCTAAATCCTATTTCCTCTTGCCTGCTGAAGAGTATGGCTTCAGCACATCTTCCTTCTCTCTCTCTCTCACACACACATCAGCAGTTTTTCCTTCTCTGTTAGACTATTCCCTTCAGCATATACACATTCTATGATTTTTCTTTAAGAAAACTCTCTTGATCCCATTTGGCTATCACTGTGTTTCTGTACTTAGATTTATAACAAAATTTCTTAAATATGTGTTTTTGCTCACGCCGATTTTTCTGCTTCTCTCCCTTCTCACCTACTTTTGTAAGGGTTTTAGTCCTACTGCTGTACTGGCATTGCTGTAGTCAAAGCCATTAGCAACATCCACACTGAAATTCATCTATTTAGTCCTCATTTGATTTGACCTAAGAGCAATATTGGCAGAGTTGATCTCTCCCCCCTTCTCCAGATTCTTTCTTCATTTGGTTACCAGCACACCACATCTGTTGGGTTTCTTGGCTTTCTGTTATTTCTCCTCTTTTCAATCTCTTTTGTTAATTTATCTATTGTTTCCAAAATTTCATTAGAAATGCCCAAGTTTCAATCCTTAACCCTGCTTTTCTAGACACACTCAGACTCTTGGTAAACTCCTCCAGCATCATTTCTTGTATCTCCAAACTAGATCTTTGGCCTGCATTTCAAACTCATAGGTGTAACCACCTATTTAAAATCTCTACTGACTTTTTCTCAAACCTTCTTCAACACTTGTTCTATCTTAATAACATCTCCATCCTTCTAAGGGCTTAGGTCAGAAATTAGAATCATCATTGATTGACTCCTCTTTGACACTCCATATCCCATCACCACTAAGAAATTCTGTCACCATTATGTTGAAAATACATAGTCTTTTCTTACAACCTGTTAATGCCAACCTAGTGTGAGTCACATATCTTTCACCTGTATCATTTTAAAGGCCTTTTAATTGATCTTTCTGCTTCTATCCATATCCCTCCTTTCTGTTTACGCTGATCACAGCAGCTGCAATGTTCTATTAAAATGTAAGTTAGATCATGATTCCTCTTCTCAAAGACCTCTATTGTACCTCCAGTTCATTCAGAGTAGTTCATACTTCTTTATAATTTAACTCTCTGATTTCATATCCTAACCATCTTTCCCTTCATCCATGCCACTCCAGTGACATCAGCCTTCATGCTGTTCCTCCAGCATTGCAGGCACATTCCTGCCTAGAACACCTTCTACACATATTTGCATAGTTCTCTTGTTTACCTCCTTCCAAGTCATTGATGCAGTATTACCTTCTCAATGATTATGCCATTTAAAATTGAACCTGCCTCTCCAACATTTCACATCCCTTTAGCTTTCACCCAAGCACATATCATTGAACAAGCTTATTATTATACTGTTAGTCCCTACCCATTAGAATGTAACCTTTACAGAGGCAGGGATGTTAGTCCATTGTATTCATTGATATGTTCCAGTGCCTAGAACAATGACTGGCACACAACAGGCTGGCCCTCAGTAAATAGTTCTCAAATTAATGAATTCTGGTTGTAAATCCACTAATTCCTTGGGTCTTAGTTTTATCATGTGGCAATTAGTAAATTGAAACAAATTATCTTTGAATTTTATTCGTTTTCTAAAACTCTGATTCTAAAAATGAAACATGGAAGCTGTTTACAGAAGCAAATATTTTTTAATTATTTGGAGAACTGCCATTTATATAAAATGCAATTTTGAAATATAGGTTAAAGATGGTTTTGAAAATGTTGCAACTGAGTTAGCCAAGAGCAAACATGCTCTTATTTGGGCTCAACGGAAACAAAATGAGTCTTCCTCTTTAATTAAAGATCTGACCTGTATGGTGAAGGAACAAAAAACAAAACTCGCAGAAGTTTCCAAATTAAAACAGGAAACAGCAGCAAATTTACAGGTAAGACTTCATAACATTATAGTTCCCTTCAATTTTTTTATATCATTTTTTTCAACCGTGTTATGATTTTAGAAAGTACACAGAATGAACCTTTCTTTCTTTCTTTCTTTTTTTTTTTTTTGGTACTAGGTATCCTTAACCACTGAGCCCACATCCTTAGCCCTTTATATTTTTTATCTTGAGACGAGGTCTTGCTGAGTTGCTGAGGCTGACTTTGAACTTGCAATCCTCCTTTCTCAGCCTTCCAAATCACTGGGATTTTAGGCATGCGCCATTGCACCTAGCCTTAAAATGAACTTTTAAATGATAGCAATTATATATTGTGATGTGTATGAAAAAAAAGTATGACTAAGGAGATTAGACTTATGATTTCATATACTGTATTGCTTAGCTTAAAATATATATGTAAAATAAGTGAATTAATTTTAAGAAACATGCTTAATAGGTCCTCATTTGTACAGGTGATACAACAAAAATTAGAATGATAATGTTCAAATAGTTGAAGTTTGGGAAATACCACTTGCATTTCTGATACTAATATGGTAATGGTAGTGGTGGTGGTACTTTTTAAATATACTTAACCATAACTGTTCCAAGATAACTCAGTTTGGGGGAAATAACTTTTAGAATATTGATTAAAATGCATCATAAGAAATTTTTGAATATTTTGAATATTACAAGTATAGTTTCTCCATAATTTTAGAATTAAATTCACAGTATTAAAAGAAGCAGTCTCTTAAAGTTTGACTTTTTATTTCATGGTTGATATTTATCTTTAGCTAATAAAACAAACTTCTTATATATAATTTGGCAACATTTGGTTGTATTTGCTTAAATAATGTTTTTTCTCTTTGTAAAATGCAAAAAAAAAATAAGCACTTAAAATAATCACTTTTTTTTTAATTTGGGGTTAAACAGAATCAAATCAACACTCTTGAAATTTTGATTGAAGATGACAAGCAGAAGAGTATTCAAATAGAACTTCTCAAGCACGAAAAAGTCCAGCTTATATCTGAGCTAGCAGCCAAGGAATCACTTATTTATGGTTTAAGGACAGAAAGAAAAGTATGGGGACATGAGCTGGCACAACAGGGTAAAATTCTCAAATTTTCAGAGGGAAAATAGTCAATATCTGGGTATTGGAGAGAAAAGGCTGTAACGACCTTGAGATACCAGGAAAAAGGGTGGCATTTTATCGTGAACATATAATGTTTTTATGCTTGTGTAAATTTTGTAATTTTTAAATCAGAATAAAATATCTGTCCTGAAGTATTTATCATTTATCATGGTGAAAACTTCAAAATGCTTTTAGCTCTGATATTTTTTATTGTTTTCTTCCAATATGATTTGGTCATTTTTCTGAACCACGTGTGCTTTTAAAAATAATTACTGTAGGCTGGGGTTGTGGCTCAGAGGTAGAGCGCTCGTCTAGCATGCATGAGGCCCTGGGTTCAATCCTCAGCACCACAAAAAAATAAAATAAAGGTGTTGTGTCTACCTATAACTAAAAAAAATAAATAAATATTATAAAATAATTTAAAAATTATTGTATGATGATTTTAAATTATTTGTATAGTATGCAATTTTTTTATTCAGATGTTTGTAACAATCATACTATTGGCATTCGGAAATATAAAATAGTGTATGATTGAAGACCACTTTAGGTTTAGGTAAATCCTCAATCTCATTCCTTTTCCTGTTACTATAAGACAAGAGATAACATGCTGTTTTATGGTATTTATAGATACCTTTAAAATTATGAACAGTTAGATATTGGTCTTAATGGAGCCATTGGCCATTTATCTACTCCCTTTAGGAATTTTTAGTATTACTAGGCTTGTTTGAATGCAAGGACATGAATGAAGTAGTACACGTCTGAGTTACTTGTCCTCGATTTTATTCATGATTTTAGGTTTGTAAATAGCGTAAGTGTTTAGAAAGCTTTTTGTTCACTTCCCCTTTCCCCTTCATATTATATTATTGTATGCTTTGTGTTTTTGTTTAATTTTTCTTTATATTTACTATATATTCTACATTGTTAAATAAGATTTTCATAAAATAAAAAGCTTCCAAGGCATGTTACCATTTCTAACTGATGATGTTTGTTTTTAAGGATCCACTCTAGCCCAGAATCGTGGAAAATTAGAGGCTCAAATTGAAAGTTTAACTAGAGAGAATGAATCTCTAAGAAAGGGAAATGAAAGGGATATTGATGCATTAAGAATAAAGTGCAAAATCATCGAAGACCAAACTGAAACCATTACAAAATTAAAAGATGTAAGTTAGACATTTTAGTTTTGAAAAACAGCAAATGGCGGGTTTGAAAATCTGTGGATCATAGCATCCATCCACAAAATAATTTGTCTCAATGATTCCCAACTGTTGTAGAATATAAAACAAATGTCATGTATTTCCTTTATAATATTTGCCCCTTTGTTCTTAAAAGTGCTACCTGATGTTTGTTAACTTGAATTTTAAAGAAAATCCTGTATGGCCTTTAAAGAAACTGGAAATAGTGTTGTAAAATGTTAGGAGTCATAAAAAATTAGCATGTTTAAAATAGCCTTTTAAATGATAATATAAGCCATATCTTATCAGAATATGAAACATTGAATTGAAGATTGGTAAAATGAAGTACAGATTTTTTTTTTCTTAAAGAGTGTACAAGAAAAAGATGAGCAAATCAGAGCATTAAAAGAAAAAATCACTGAAGTAGAAAAATCTGCTCAAGAACAACTTGATGAAAAATGTGCACAGCTGGATAGTATAATTGAGAAATTGGAAAGACACAATGAAAGAAAGGAAAAACTAAAACAACAGTTGAAAACAAAGGAATTAGAACTTGAAGAAATTAGAAAAGCTTACAGGTATTATACAGTGTTTCTCACAGAAAAAAAAAGTGACTTCATAATTTCATATACCTAACTTACTTTTTAATTTACTTCTCATATTAGTTCACTTAATCAGAAATGGCATGATAAAGGAGAACTTTTATGTCACCTTGAAACGCAAGTAAAAGAAGCAAAAGTAAAATTTGAAAACAAGGAAAAGAAACTTAAAGCTGAAAGAGACAAAAGTATTGAACTACAAAAGTAAGCATTAAGTCCTACAGGATGTGGGGTCTCTTTAAACATAAATACTGAATTGAGATGGATAAAATGTGTACGACTCAAAGAGGAAATAAAATTTTACCTTGTATATAAATGGAGTTCTAAAATTTGTAAACTTGAAGTTTCTTTAAACAATGTTATTATATAGTTTAATGATAAGTTCTTGTATCAAAATATAAAGTGGTATCAATAACACAGCATATGGAAACCCCTCTCCCCCCAAAAAAAACACTTGTATACACACCCTCCACATACACACATATATACATAGGGTTTTTCTCACTTTTTTTAAGAGATGCAATGAAAAAGCTTCATTGTCTGGATGATGCCTTTAAGAAACAAGTCGATGCAATTGTTGAAGCTCATCAAGCTGAAATAATACAACTGGAAACTGAAAAGCAGAAATGTATTGATTCTGCAAATTTAAAGGTACTGTAAGTAAAATTCACTATGATAATCAGTGTTAAATAGTTATCGCTAAATAAATTAGATCTTTGGAAATTACAAAGGGAAAAGGTAGCATGTTTTTATGAACTAATAGATAGGGTGTTACCAAAAACTGTCATGATGCCAGGTTTGGTAATACTTTGATTAGTTGTGGGACATAATTCTAATGAAATCAAAATTATAACTTTTTAAAAAAATATATATATATGGTTTCAGTTGTTGATGGACCTTTATTTTATTTATTTATATGCAGTGTTGAGAATCAAACCTAGTGTCTCACACATGCTAGGCAAATGCTTTACCACTGAGCTACAGCCCCAGCCTCCAAAATTGTAAATTTGATCCTTGTGTGTACCTGATCCATGATCCCTGGATGAAAATTTTCATCTCTCTAACCAATCAATTCCTTTGTCTATACTAGGTGAGGAGAGAACTTTGAAAAAAATTCTCAAAAAGTACTTTATTCATTATATTCATTATAGTTCAAAACTTATCAGCCTTATCATCTTGAAGGTTGATAAAAGAATAAGTTTCAGGTGATGCTAAATCAAAAGCAAACATTAGAAGCACCTTTGAAGGTTTTAATACTACTCATTCATGAGCCTTCCCTCAAGATTTTTATACCTTGACTGGAGGCTCAGGTATTTTTAAAATCCCACAGCTGATTCTGGTATGACCCCTGTGCAAGATCCAATAGAGTCAACTTTGAATCTCCATTTGTCCTTAATTTTGAGTGGTAATAAGAAACTAAATTGTTTGGATGGCTCACACCTGCTGAGGAAGGAGAATCACAAGTTCTAGGCTAGCTTCAACTTATTGAGGCCCTAAGCGACTTAGTGAGACCCTGTCTCTAAATAAAATTTTAAAAGGACTGGGGATGTGGCTTAGTGGTTAAGTGCCCCTGAGTTCAATCCTCAAAACAGAACAAAGAAAGAAACTAAGGTGTCCAAGACTAGAAATTTAAAAATGAGCAACTGGAAAAGAAGTAACAGAAGGCAAAGTAATGCTCTATCTAGGATATAATTTAAAGTTGTGGCTTCAAGCGAAATAACCTCATAACTCCATGCAAACAGAAAGAGATCTTTGGAAGTAATCTCAATGAATAAAAATAACTACAAAATTCAGTTATTTCAAATCGACAGATATTTCAGGTCTTTTATTTAACATCTACCAAGTATTAAGCTAGAGTATGTCGGGTCATTCTGAATAAAATATATAAGATTAGGGCCTTAACTTAAAGGAAAATACTGAGTTCAGTGTTGGACCTTCAGCCAGTAAGGTCAGTAGCATTAAAGGAAGGAAGGAATTCATTTTAAAAAAGGAGTTGGAGAAAGAACCACAGCTTAAATGTAATAATCAGGTATGGGGCCGGCGGGGCCGGGGGCAGGGGGCAGGCAAGTAGTATTCAGAATCACATAGAGCTGACAGTTAAAAACCATGGAAAAGAGATTAGGAAATGTATATTGGGGTTAGGAAAAATAGAAAAGGATGGTCATATTGGTGTATCAAGAATGTTATAGAAGAATGTTTCAAGCAGAAGTTAACAGTGTCAGATACAGAGGACCTAGGGAAATGTAAGTTAGGAATAAATTATAAAATGATCTCTTAAAAATGATAATATGGAACCATCAATAGCACTTTCAGAAATGCAGTAGGGACTACATTAAAAAGGTTTCTTTGGGGAGGAAGGTTATTTCAAGGTTTTGAAAATTTTGAAGGTTTTGAAGATCTATGAGGAAATGTTTTTTAAGTTGAACATAAGACTGAACATATATAGGCCACACATGATAGTAGAAGGAATAAGTCGGAAAACTCTGCCCCCACTGTGATACACAGAGACTGTACAACCTTAAAGAAATTCTCTATGCTCCAAAATAGAGTTTAAATATATTACCATGTCTTTTCCACAAGGACTTTATGAGAACTAAATCAATATATATGAAAGTACTTTTTATACTATACAAACATTGTATTTTCCCTAATAACATTTGAATAAGTTATATTTTACCAGTCTTATTAAATGAGTCACAAATTACAAAATACATAATAAGTTGTTGACTTTTTTCTTTCAGAATGCATTTAACGTACGTTTTCTTTAGGAAATTAAAAAAAAGTAAAGTTTACATGTTGATTTAGGTGCATCAAGTTGAAGAAGAAATGCGTGAACTTCTGGAAGAAACATGCAAGAACAAAAAAGCAATGGAAGAAAAAATTAAGCAACTTGCTTGTGCTCTAAATGAAATTCAACAAGATATGTGATGGTTCTGAGAACGAATTTAATTGAAATGGACCGGTAGACCTATTGTAAAAATGATTAAATATTGTAACAGTAGTAACTGCTATGACTTTGAAATGTCTCTTTCTACACATTTCATTTTGAATATATTTTTAAAAGACTTTTGATCAAATATTAATTGTATATGTAGGTTTTTATAATAAATTGTTGATAATTATGTGTATTAGAAAACCTATTATGATAACTAGACTTACAACACTTTGTTGTTTCTGTGCTATACATTGTTTGGTAATTACATGTTTGCCTACAGATTTGTAAATGAAGATTAGTATTTTGACTATATGAGGGAAAATATTTTAATCATTGTTGTTAACATTCTGTGTTAATGAAGAATTATATTTATTGGTTATCCTTTAGTTGATGTAGCTCCATTCTTTTAAAATGCTTATAAGATGTAGCCAAGAAATATTTGAAATTTGTATGATAAAAGATGTGGCATTCTTAAAGCATATGTAGCCATCTCCACATCACACCTACTACCACTATTTATAATGCATATGACTTTTCATTAAAGATTGCATTTAAGGTTTTATTAATATTGTCTGTTCCAGAAGAAGAGCACTACTTTTCATGCTCATTCTCCATTTTAGTCACTGTATAAGAAGAGAGTTTTGATTTTGCAACTGGAAACACTCAGATCATTAATTGTTATTTTATTCTTGTCACCTCTTAATGCTGTGTATGCAGAATGAACTCCTGAGTGCTATGCCCTTATATTTCTGAAAGGAAACAAAATATAATGCCACATTTTTAAAACTAATATGAATAGTAAACTAAGTTTGAAAAAATAAATGAAATAGAAAAAAATCAAATGCTTCTTAAGGAGACAGTCCCATTTCATTATAGGTAAGCTTTATACTAAAATCTGAAACAACAGAAGACAGACCAGTACAAATAATGAGAGTCTAAGACAGGAGATTTAAAAAAAAAAAAAAAAAAAACTTGGGAAAATCTTGAAAAGAGCAAACTGATTCATCTGAAAGAGGATCAGCAGTAACAACTGACATCAAAAATAATGCAGGCTAGAAGGCAGTGAATCATGTATTTGATGTGATGGAAGAAAAGGAACTATCAACCAAAACTTCAAAATAAATGCCAAATGAAAACATGCCTAGATTCTAATTAACACCTAGAAAGTAACATTGCTAGCCAACTTACTTTAAGAGAATTGCTAAAGAAAACCCAAAAGGCTGAAAGGAAGTTATACAAGACAATAACAAATCCACTGAAAGACTTGAGGATTATAAAAATAAATATTTTTTATATAAAAGACTAATTAGACGACATGTAAAGTGGTTTGTAACAAAATAGTTTAAATTTGGGGTAAGGAAATTAAAAATTATATAGTTATTGTATTTTTTTCAGATTATATGAGTATTATGCTAAAGATGACTTGTAATGCATATTGTAATTACTTGGGTAGTGGCTGAGGAAGCCACAAAAATACAGTTAAAAAATCACATCCCCTTCTGGAATGTGAACACAAGAAGCTTTGCAGACCTGCTTCCCAGCAAAACAGCCATATCTACAGAAAAATAAAACAACCACTTAAAATTGTCCTAATGGCATACAACAAAACAAAAATTTGGATCATTACAAACAAGGCCTAAAATTCAAGAAATTTAAAATATACAGAATAGTCAAAATAACCTTTAAAGAAGAAAGTTGGAGCACTCGCTCTTCCTGATTTTAAAACAACTGGAAAACTAATAAACCGGATGTTGCTGATCTAGGGATAGACATGTAGATGAATGGAATAGAATTGAAAGATCAGAGATAATCCCTCACATTTATGATTAATTGAATTTTGACAAGGGTAACAAAATTTAATAGTGGCTAACATAAATGCCACTGAGAATATCAGATATTTCACATACAAAAGAATGAATTGAAACCTTACCTTATATAAATATCACCTCACAATGGACCAAAGACCAAAATATGAGGTAAAACTCTTCGAAGAAAACAGGTGTAAATATTGTGACTGTATTAAGCAATTATTTCCTAGTTTTTTACAACAAAAGCCCAAACAACCAGAGAAAAACATGTATGAATTTCATGAAAATTAAAGACTTGTGCTTCTAAAAATACTATCTACAAGCAATAAAAAAATAACCTATAGAGTACTAAATTGTGAATCATGTTTGATAAGGTACCTATCTCTAGAACTTTTAAAGAACTCTTACTGAAGAGTAAACGATAAACAGCCCCATTAAACCAATCAAAGTTTCTTACAGAATTTGAAAAAAAAAAATCTGAAACTTAACAGAATCTCAAGGGATCCCAAATAGCAAAAGCAATCTTGGAAAAAAAAAATAATAAGCTACAGTAATCATGATAAGAGTGGTACCAACATAAAGACAGAAAACAGACCACTGACATGGAATAAAAGCCAAAAATAAAGATATATGTGGCCAAATGATTTTCAGCAAGTGTACCAAAACCATTCAGTGAGAAAGATCTTTCAACAAATAGTATGGAGAAAACTAAAAAGCCACATGCAATAGAATGAAATCATATCTTTATGCTATATACAAAAATAAAGGGGATCAAAGACCCAAATGTAAGAGATAAAATTATGAAACTCTTAGAAGAAAACTTCAGAGAAAAACTTTGTGACATAGAATATAGCAATGGTTTCTTGAATATGAAAAACATAAGTAGCAAAAGATAAAATAGACAAATTGGATTTCATTAAAATTGGGGAAAGTTTTTGAAAATCATCTGATATGTTAATATTCAGAATGGATAAAGAACTAAAATTAGGGCTGGGGTTGTGGCTCAGTGGTAGAGTGCTCACCTAGCATGCATGAGGCACTGGGTTCGATCCACAGCATCACATAAATATAAAGATACTGTGTTAACCTAAAACTAAGAAATAAATATTTTAAAAAATAACTAAAAATAAAACAATGAAGCAAATAGCCCAATTAAAAAATGAGCAAAAAAACTTGAATAGACATTCTCCCAAAGAAGGTAGCAAATGTCCAACATGAAAAAAATGTTCAATATCATTAATCATTAAGGAAATGAAATGAAGTAACAATAAGAAGCACCTCAGACCCATGAGAGAGAACGAGAGGATGGGGAGGAAAGAAGTGTTTACAAGGAAGGAAAAATTGGAACCCTTATGCACTGTTGCTAAGAACGTAGAGTGGTACAGCAAGTGCAGCAGTTCCTCAGAAAATTTAAAATAGATTTACTGTATGATCCAATAATTCCAATTCTGAGTTTATATCCAACCGAACTGAAAGCAGGGTCTCAAACATACTTACTCAGATATTAACAATAGCATTATTCATGATAACTGAAAGGTGAAAGTGACCCAAATGTCCATTGATAGATGAATAGAAACAAAATATGATGTGTATATGTACAATGGAATATTCATCAGCCTTAAAAAAAAGAAGGGAATTCTCACATTCCACATCATGGATAAATGCTGTGTGAAATAAGCCAGGTACAAAATGATTACACTTATATGGGGTACTTAAAAGATATATTTGTAGAGACAGAAAGTAAGCTGGGTGTGGTGGCAATAAGCAACTCAGTGAGATCCTGTCTCTAAATAAAAATACAAAATAGGGCTGGGGATATGGCTCAGGGGGTGAGTGCCCCTGAATTCAATCCCCAGTAACCCCCCCCCCATAAAAAAGAGATAGTAAATTTTATGTGTATTGTACCACAATTTAAAATAAAAATTTTGAAAAAAATATTTAAAACTCCAACACAACAACAGCAAAACTGAGCAAAGGAGTCTGAACAGACATCCAGATAATGAAATACAAATGGCCAATAAGCATGTGAAAGGTTGCTCAACAACATTAATTATTAAAGAAAAGCAAATCAAAAAATCACAAGATAACACTTCTCATAAATTAGGATGGCTATAATTTAAAGATAGGCAATAAGAAGTGTTGGCAAGGATCTGAAGCAATGTGAACCCTCACACACTGCTGGCAGGAATGTAAAATGATACAAGAACTTTAGAGAACCATCTGGCAGTCCTTCAGATAGCTAAATATAGGGTTTTCATATGACCAATAATTCCATTCCTAAGTATATACCTAAGAGAAATGAGATTTGGGGTTTTGTTATTGCAGTATAATCTAGCCCACATAATTCTATATTGACATGTCATTTTTGGTACTATTCCAAATCTCAAATAACTAAAATATTGCTGTATCTTCTTCAGGTTAAGAAAGTGTGTTTATCAACTTGGCCATGCCAAGTTGACATTATGTGTGTTCTTCCTGTCCTTTTTCTCCTCTGGTATTCAAGTCTATGTGACACATGAATTTTAATGACAGCCGACAATGAGTTCAATTTTTAGCTGAACCTAATACTCCAATTTTTTAAAATCTTAACCCATTTATTCATATTAGCCATCACCCATAATTATATAAGAAGCTGGGATTTCTTGTGGCCACTTTCAGTGGTATTCTCTATTGTTGTTTACTCACCCTATTGGAGGAAATGAGTATTTCCTTATTTCATGTGGATATGTAAAAATGAGGGTACAAGTTAGCTGTTCTGTGGAAATTGTGCAGTCAATACCAGACAGACCCATTCATAAGTCAGGTTTTCTTTCTGTTGGTGAACTCAGAATATAGTTGACCCCAATTTGTTTTCTTTCTTTTTCTTTCTTTCTTTCTTTCTTTCTTTCTTTCTTTCTTTCTTTCTTTCTTTCTTTCTTTCTTTCTTTCTTCTCTTTCTCTCTCTCTCTCTCTCTCTCTCTCTCTCTCTCTCTCTCTCTCTCTCTCTCTTTTCTTTGGTAGTGCTGGGGATTGAACCTAGAGTCCTTGTGCATGCTAGGCAAGTATACCAACTGAGCTATACCCCTGAGCACCCCAAATTTGTTAAAGCAGGTGATACAGTATGAAGTGTTGACTGAAGTAGCAAATACTCCATGAAGCTTATTTAATCATTATTAATAATTAAATGGTAATAATTATGTAAACTTGAATGTATGATTTCTACTTAGTGACAGTCGTGACTTCTTTGAGAAGGAGGTACAGAAAGCCCTCAATTCATAATAGGCAATTCAGGTCATTTTGTGTGATAGAGAAATTGACATTATATTGACCCATTCTGTGTGTGTTGGGAGATAGATTTGCCTAGAAATTGTTCAAGATACCAGGGATTTTACAACTCATTTGGCTTCCTGGATCATAGGGTCTCTGAAGAAGGGGTTGCTTACTCAGAAACATATCCTTGAATCCAAAACCTTGATTTAAAATTTCCTCAATTCAAACTCACTATAATG
The DNA here is from genome assembly GCF_021218885.2 of Marmota monax. Classification (NCBI taxonomy): domain Eukaryota; kingdom Metazoa; phylum Chordata; class Mammalia; order Rodentia; family Sciuridae; genus Marmota; species Marmota monax. The sequence goes on from NW_026693552.1 coordinate 593,313, forward strand.
ACTTCCAGATTATATACTATATTGTGTACTTAGGTTCTAATGCATGTATCCTTGGGCCAACTTATATACTAGTGTACATCCAACTCATCAAATTTCTAAAGCCAAGTTATGCCCTTTCTGAGATTGCTGAGCTGCTTCAGGGTTAGGATGTTAAATATGGAGATTCTACTTTAATATTCTAGAGGGTAATTTAAAAAGATATTCTACCTGCTCTCATCCATTGGAATCCAAATATGCTCATTCACATGCCAGATGCTGAGTTTTTTGTTTTTTTTTTTTTTAAGGATAACAATTTATCCCCTCTTTTTTTTTTTTGGTACGGGTATTAGGAAACACATAAAACATTCTCACTGCTGGAAAGAATTGTTGAATCCGGCAGATGGGCACCCACCCACAAAGCAAAACAAATACATATGTCCTGGAACACAGGCCTGAACCAAGTAAAACCTCCCTGATCTTACCCCAGGGTCTAGTTGAGGATATGCTCAGGCCCTGAAGAGATGGTGAGAATTCTTCCTCTAGTGGGCACCTTTTATTTGGTTTATATGCACAGTGAGAATGAATTATAGGCGCATCCATCTGTGGAGTCTTATTCAAGACTTACCAAATCAAAACACTCTTTTCCCACAGCAATTTACTGCACCAGTTTCCCTCCAATAAGGGGCTGCTCTGCAATTTTCTACCATGACTCTTACCAGGTTTGGGAAGGGCTAAACTTAAGTTGTTACATATGTAGTTAGACTGAGTTTTTTTCTTATCTTCCTTCAAGAACTGTACAAAGTATAGTCTGCTCATGTACATATCCATCTAAGCAAGCATGTGAGTTATAAATGAAGTTGGATGTTTTCCCCCATTTTATCAAACTCTTCGAATAAGTATGCTTTCATTTAAACCTAAATAAATGGTTCCTTCTACAACCATGAAAATTTGTGGCCTAGGTTCAGTAACAAAAAAGTCTCTGAAATCTTTCTAGGATTTTAATTGCAGCCTGGCAGTATTGGCTATAGTAGATGATTTCTTTCAACACACTTCATGGTTCTATGATCCTTCCTCTCCCCCTTCCTCTCATAGTTCCACTTGAACTCTTCCAACTGCCATTGCTTTCAGTGGGTTATCTTATTTTTGTTAGACAGTTTTTTGTTTTTATCTACTACTACTGTATTTATTGGTAATGCACCTCTTATTTTAAATTCTGTTCGCTTGAGACATCTTATTGAGATTAGGGTATGGTGGAAGATCTTGAGGATCTGCCTTTATCACTTCTTTCCATTGGTTTTAAACCTTTGGTGGTGGGAGGGAGCTTCTTGATTGGCAGATTTAACTATCTTCCTCTCCTTTTCTTTGCTCCCTCCCTCCTTTTTCCCTCCTTCCCTCCTTCCTTCCTTCCATAATGAGGACTTGGTTTGTACTTTAAAATCAACAAGGCCCCCTCCCCCTGCGCCGGCAAGGTAGACGGAACTGTGACCACCCACAGAGCAGGTCCAGCGGCCTGCTGAGGGGCAGAGCCGCCCCCCACCCCCCGCGCCTGCCAGGTAGGCGGAACTGTGACCACCGACAGGAAAGGCCCAGTGGCCCGCGGCGGGACAGAGCTTCCAATCACTCCTGCAAGGTAGGCGGGCCTGCGACCCACCGGCAGAAGAGGAGCAGCGGCCTGCTGAGAGGCAGATCCGCCCCCTCCCCCCGCGCCTGCAAGGTAGAGGGAACTGTGACCACCATCAGAACAGGCCAGACCTGCAACCGACAGACAGAACAGGCCCAGTGGCCTGAGGAAGGGTAGAGCCGCCCCCCCCCCCGTGCCTGCAAGGTAGGCGGGCCTGCGACCCACAGGCAGAACAGCCCCAGAGGCCTGCAGAGGGGCAGTGCCGCTGCCTGCGCCTGCAAAGTAGGCAGAACTGCGACCACCGACAGAACAAGCCTAGCGGCCCGCAGAGGGACAGAGCAGCCGCCCGCGCCTACAAGGTAGGCGGACCTGCTACCGACAGGCAGAGCAGGCCCAGCAGCCTGGGGCGTGGTAGGCACATTGCCCCAATTGGAGGAGGGGCAGAGCCGCCGCCCCCGCCTGCGAGGGAGACTTTGCAACTATACAAGACCAATATAAATATATAGGGGGAAAATTCAATAGCACAACAGTTTCACCAAGTAGAAAGGAACGCGAACAGTATGAAGAGACAAGGAAAGAAAGGACCACAAGCAATGCAGGTCAACTCAATGTTAGAAGAGGTAATAGCTGCAGCAGATGGAATGTCAGATAAAGAATTCAGGATATACATGCTTCAGATGATCTGGAGTCTCAAGGAAGACATCAGACAGCAAAATCAGACAATGAAAGATCACTTCAACAATGAATTACATAAACAAATCCAAGAAGCAAAAGATCAACGATACAGGGAGATAGAGGTTATAAAAAACAAACAGAAATCCTAGAAATGCAGGAAGCAATAAACCAACTTAAAAACTCAATGGAGAATACTACCAGCAGAGTAGAACACTTAGAAGATAGAACATAAGACAATGAAGATAAAGTATTTCAACTTGAAAAGAACATAGACAGCTCAGCAAGACTGTTAAGAAACCATGAGCAGAACATCCAAGAAATATGGGATAACATCAAGAGACCAAATTTAAGAGTCATTGGGATACAGGAAGGGACAGAGTTTCAAACCAAAGGAATGAGCAATCTATTCAATGAAATAATACGAGAAAACTTCCCAGACTTGAAAAATGAGACAGAATCCCAAATCCTAAAAGCCTACAGGACGCCGAATGTGCAAAATCATAAGAGACCCACACCTAGACACATTATAATGAAGATGCCCAACATACAGAATAAGGAGAGAATTTTAAAAGCTACAAGAGAAAGGAAGCAGATCACATTTAGGGGTAAGCCAATCAGGATAACAGCTGATCTTTCAACACAGACTCTGAAAGCTAGAAGATCCTGGAATAACATATTTCAAACACTGAAAGAAAATGGGTTCCAACCAAGAATTGTGTATCCAGCGAAATTAAGCTTCAGGATGGAAGATGAAATTAAAACCTTCCACGATAAACAAAAGTTAAAAGAATTTGCAGCTAGAAAACCATCTCTTCAAAACATCCTTGGCAAAACATTACAGGAAGAGGAAATGGAAAATAACAATTAAAACCAACAGTGGGAGGTAGGACATTAAAGGGGGCGAAAATAATCAAAGAGGAAAACAAACCATGTTTAGTAACATAAATAAACAAATATGGCTGGAAGAACAACCCATATCTCAATAATAAGCCTAAATGTTAATGGCTTAAACTCACCAATTAAGAGACACAGGCTAGTAGAATGGATCACAAAACAAGACCCAACAATATGCTGCCTACAGGAGACGCATTTGATAGGAAAAGACATACATAGGCTGAAGGTGAAAGGTTGGGAAAAATCATATCACTCATATGGACTTCACAAACAAGCAGGAGTGTCCATACTCATATCAAATAAAATAGATTTCAAGCCAAAGTTAATCAAAAGGGATAAAGAGGGACACTACATACTGCTTAAGGGAACCATACACCAACAAGACATAACAATCATAAATATATATGCCCCAAACAATGGTGCAGCTATGTTCATCAAACAAACTCTTCTCAAGTTCAAGAGTCTAATAGAACACCATACAATAATCATGGGAGACTTCAACACACCTCTCTCGCCACTGGACAGATCTTCCAAACAAAAGTTGAATAAGGAAACTATAGAACTCAATAACACAATTAATAACCTAGACTTAATTGACATATATAGAATATACCACCCAACATCAAGCAGTTACACTTTTTTCTCAGCAGCACATGGATCCTTCTCAAAAATAGATCACATATTATGTCACAGGGCAACTCTTAGACAATATAAAGGAGTAGAGATAATACCATGCATCCTATCTGATCATAATGGAATGGAACTGAAAATCAACCATAAAAGAAGGAAGGAAAAAGCATACATCACTTGGAGAATGAACAATAGGTTACTGAATGATCAATGGGTTATAGAAGACATCAAGGAGGAAATTAAAAAATTCTTAGAGATAAATGAAAACACAGACACAACATATCGGAATCTATGGGACACATTGAAAGCAGTTCTAAGAGGAAAATTCATTGCTTGGAGTTCATTCCTTAAAAAAAGAAAAACCCAACAAATAAATGATCTCATGCTTCATCTCAAAATCCTTGAAAAAGAAGAGCAAAACAACAGCAAAAGAAGTGGAAGGCAAGAAATAATTAAAATCAGAGCTGAAATTAATGAAATCGAAACAAAAGAAACAATTGAAAAAATTGACAAAACTAAAAGTTGGTTCTTTGAAAAAATAAACAAAATCGACAGACCCTTAGTGATGCTAGCGAAGAGAAGAAGAGAGAGAACTCAAATTACTAGCATACGGGATGAAAAAGGCAATATCACAACAGACACTTCAGAAATACAGAAGATAATCAAAAACTATTTTGAATCCTTATACTCCAATAAATTAGAAGATAGTGAAGGCATAGATAAATTTCTTAAGTCATATGATCTGCCCAGATTGAGTCAGGAGGATATAGACAACCTAAACAGACCAATATCAATTGAGGAAATAGAAGAAACCATCAAAAGACTACCAACTAAGAAAAGCCCAGGACCGGATGGGTATACAGCAGAGTTTTACAAAACCTTTAAAGAGGAACTAATACCAATACTTTTCAAGCTACTTCAGGAAATAGAAAAAGAGGGAGAACTTCCAAATTCATTCTACGAGGCCAACATCACCCTGATACCTAAACCAGACAAAGACACTTCAAAGAAAGAAAACTACAGACCAATATCTCTAATGAACCTAGATGCAAAAATCCTCAATAAAATTCTGGCGAATCGGATACAAAAACATATCAAAAAAATTGTGCACCATGATCAAGTAGGATTCATCCCTGGGATGCAAGGCTGGTTCAATATACAGAAATCAATAAATGTTATTCACCACATCAATAGACTTAAAAATAAGAACCATATGATCATCTCGATAGATGCAGAAAAAGCATTTGACAAAGTACAGCATCCCTTTATGTTCAAAACTCTAGAAAAACTAGGGATAACAGGAACATACCTCAATATTGTAAAAGCAATCTATGCTAAACCTCAGGCTAGCATCATTCTGAATGGAGAAAAACTGAAGGCATTCCCTCTAAAATCTGGAACAAGACAGTGATGCCCTCTCTCACCACTTCTGTTCAACGTAGTTCTCGAAACACTGGCCAGAGCAATTAGACAGACGAAAGAAATTAAAGGCATCAAAATAGGAAAAGAAGAACTTAAATTATCACTATTTGCAGGTGACATGATTCTATACCTAGCAGACCCAAAAGGGTCTACAAAGAAACTATTGGAGCTAATAAATGAATTCAGCAAAGTGGCAGGATATAAAATCAACACGCATAAATCAAAGGCATTCCTGTATATCAGCGACAAATCCTCTGAAATGGAAATGAGGACAACCACTCCATTCAAAATCCTCATAAAAAAATAAAATACTTGGGAATCAACCTAACAAAAGAGGTAAAAGACTTATACAATGAAAACTACAGAACCCTAAAAAGAGAAATAGAAGAAGATCTTAGAAGATGGAAAAATATACCCTGTTCATGGATAGGCAGAACTAACATCATCAAAATGGCAATATTACCAAAAGTTCTCTATAGGTTTAATGCAATGCCAATCAAAATCCCAACGGCATTTCTTGTAGAAATAGAGAAAGCAATCATGAAATTCTTATGGAAAAATAAAAGACCCAGAATAGCAAAAACAATGCTAAGCAGGAAGTGTGAATCAGGCGGTATAGCGATACCAGACTTCAAACTATACTACAGAGCAATAGTAACAAAAACAGCATGGTAGTGGTACCAAAACAGGCGGGTGAACCAATGGTACAGAATAGAGGACACAGAAACCAATCCACAAAACTACAACTACCTTATATTTGATAAAGGGGCTAAAAGCATGCAATGGAGGAAGGATAGCATCTTCAACAAATGGTGCTGGGAAAACTGGAAATCTATATGCAACAAAATGAAACTGAATCCCTTTCTCTCGCCATGCACAAAAGTGAATTCAAAATGGATCAAGGAGATTGATATCAAATCAGAGACACGCCGTCTGATAGAAGAAAAAGTTGGCTACGATCTACATACTGTGGGGTCGGGCTCCAAATTCCTCAATAGGACACCCATAGCACAAAAGTTAATAACTAGAATCAACAAATGGGACTTACTCAAACTAAAAAGTGTTTTCTCAGCAAAAGAAACAATAAGAGAGGTAAATAGAGAGCCTACATCCTGGGAACAAATCTTTACTCCTCACACTTCAGATAGAGCCCTAATATCCAGAGTATACAAAGAACTCAAAAAATTAGACAATAAGAGAACAAACAACCCAATCAACAAATGGGCCAAGGACCTGAACAGACACTTCTCAGAGGAGGACATACAATCAATCAACAAGTACATGAAAAAATGCTCACCATCTCTAGCAGTCAGAGAAATGCAAATCAAAACCACCCTAAGATACCATCTCACTCCAGTTAGATTGGCAGCCATTATGAAGTCAAACAACAACAAGTGCTGGCGAGGATGTGGGGAAAAGGGTACACTTGTACATTGCTGGTGGGACTGCAAATTGGTGCAGTCAATTTGGAAAGCAGTATGGAGATTTCTTGGAAAGCTGGGAATGGAGCCACCATTTGACCCAGCTATTCCCCTTCTTGGTCTATTCCCTAAAGACCTAAAAAGAGCATGCTACAGGGACACTGCTCCATCGATGTTCATAGCAGCACAATTCACAATAACAAGACTGTGGAACCAACCTAGATGCCCTTCAATAGATGAATGGATAAAAAAAATGTGGCATTTATACACAATGGAGTATTACTCTGCATTAAAAAATGACAAAATCATAGAATTTACAGGGAAATGGATGGCATTAGAGCAGATTATGCTAAGTGAAGCTAGCCAATCCCTAAAAAACAAATGCCAAATGTCTTCTTTGATATAAGGAGAGTAACTAAGAACAGAGTAGGGTGGAAGAGCATGAGAAGAAGATTAACATTAAACAGGGATGAGAGGTGGGAGGGAAAGGGAGAGAGAAGGGAAATTGCATGGAAATGGAAGGAGACCCTCAGAGTTATACAAAAGTACATACAAGAGGAAGTGAGGGGAAAGGGAAAAATAATACAAGGGGGACAAATGAATGTCAGTAGAGGGGGCAGAGAGAGAAGAGGGGAGGAGAGGGGAGGGGACGGGGGATAGTAGAGGATAGGAAAGGCAGCAGAACACAACAGACACTAGTATGGCAATATGTAAATCAATGGATGTGTAACTGATGTGATTCTGCAATCTCTATATGGGGTAAAAATGGGAGCTCATAACCCACTTGAATCAAAGTGTGAAATATTATATATTGTGGTAAGCCATTCTTATAGACCGTGGCCGCCATTAGAAGATGGCGCCGGCTTCCACTGTGGCCTGTGATAAACAACTCCTTTTTTGGAGAGTTGGCGCGCAATCCCTTACCACCCTATGAGAGAGATCCATGTGGCAGCTTGGGATTGGTATGCGGGAGGCTTTATTAGGCTGTGCTTGGGCGCTCGGCGGGGGGGTCGCTAGAAGATGATACATGAAACAAGGCCTGAATAAACTGCTGAAAGAAGAATCCTGTCTCCTTTTTTTCCCTTGCCGGCGAGGGGTCGCGACAATTGGTGGCCCGCTCGCGGAATTATATTCCTCGAACCCAGGATCCAGAACTTTCAGCAGTCAGGGTGGTGCACCGGTAAGTTCCCAGGTAAAGTGGGAATCCGCAAGCAAATATCGGGCGCTCTCTCTGTAAATAGAGAGAGAGCGGGAAAAAGGATGCTCCCCTGTAAAAGGAAGAGAGCGGGGATTTTTGTACTTTCACTTTCTTTATAGCTCTAAAAACATTATGGGCGCTACTTCTTCAAGCCCAATTTTGTTGGCCCTAGATGGGTTGCTACGTTCAAAAGGACTTAAGGTAAAGCAGAGCACTTTGCAGATGTTTTTGAGAGAAGCTGCCGGGGCCGCGGCCGCGGTCTGGGCATGAGGATCGCGGTGGGCTCAGTCAAGATGCAGCCACCATGCGAGAACCCGGCCCTGGCCGCGGCGGTGGTGGCGGCGGACAGCGCTCTGCGCCGCAGTCCCAGTGCCCGTGAGCCGGAGCGCGAGCAGCCGCCGGCGTCGCTGCGGCCGCGGCTGAAGGACCTGCTTGCACTGCTGCGGAGCGGGCTCACGCTGCGGAGAAAGCGGAGCGCCGCTGGGGGCCGGGACCGGACGGAGCCGGTGTGGGTTCCAGAACGCCTGACAAGAAGAGCCCCGACATATAAATCTGAGGTTAATATAACCACTTTGGCCATTACTTCCCAGGTGTTAATTCCGTTGTCTCCTTCCAATCAGACCTCTAATGCCACTCATTTTAAGGCTTCTCCTTATTGCACCCCTGAGTATGGCTTCCCTCCTATATTCACGTCTTGTCAAGATCATTCTTGGGAGAAGCGCCAAGTTGCTGTGGGTTTCTCTCTTTCCCCTTCTCTTAAAAGGTATTTGTATAATTCTTCCAAGGATAATTCCACTACAGGAACAGGCTAGTCTTTGTTTCAATGGTTGATTTCCAATGAAAAGGGAGCCACAGCTGATATTTCCGCTTTGGCTCAATTACGAGGAGTCCAACGTTGGCTGTTTAATGTTTCTGGCAGTACCCAAGACTCGGGGTGGGATAGGAGACTCAAATCTATTTCACACAATGCACTATTAGGTAATGCAACGTTACCCTCTGCAGCAGTCTGTCTCCAATCTCCGTTTCTGTTCCTTTTGGCTAATGTTACATCACAGGGGATGCTTAATTGTTCGAATACTACCTGTTACTTGTCTGAGTGTTGGAATGGATCCTGGCCTATGGCAGTGGTTATGAAAATTCCAACTTTTGTCCCGATTCCGGTTACTGCGGATCCGGACTCCTTCCCTATTGTTGAGGTACTCAGGAGCCGTAGGGATTTTGGAATCACGGCAGCTATTGTGACAGCGGTTGCAGTGTCTGCTGCTGCAGCTGTCACAGCTGGAGTGGCCATGGCTAGTCAAGTGCAGACTGCGGCCACGGTTAATCAGGTCATCCAACAAACTTCCAGCATTTTAGAGTCTCAAAGTAAAATCAATCAACATATTTTATCAGGAATTTTGGCCGTTAATCAAAGGGTGGATCTCCTCCAAGCTCAGATTGAGGAATTGTCAGACCTAGTACATTTGGGTTGTGTTGATCATCGTGCACATCTATGTATAACATCTCTCAGATTTAATGATTCCAGAAATACCTCTCAAATCATCGGACAGTACCTGGCCGGAAACTGGTCCATGGAAGCAGAGAAGTTGATCCAGACCCAACTGACACAAATTGCCATGTTGAACAACACTCGTGTGGACCCTGTGACATTGGGCCAATTTACGAATTGGCTGTCTTCTGCCTTTTCTTTCTTTAAGGAATGGGTGGGAGTAGGCATTTTTGGAGCGTTGTGTTGTTTTGGGGTTGTCCTTTGTCTGTGGCTTTTCTGTCGCCTAAGAGCTCGTCATAGCCAAGAAAAGGCTATGATCGTCCAGGCTTTTGCAGCCCTAGAGAATGGTATCTCTCCACAAGTTTGGCTTGCGCAACTTAAGCAATAATTTCCTGGGTTTTGGCCATTGCACCCCAAGTCATCTTTGACATTGCACTGGGTTTGGCATGCCCTCCTCTTCCTGCTTTCCCAGTTATGGAAGGCCCATGCACTCTGCAGGCCTTGTTGCCATTGCACGCAGGTGGGCTTCCATGCTGGCGCTGCACTTTATGCTTTGGACCCTTCGTTTTCTCAGGGGCTGAGGGATGGTGTTGCCACTTCCAACCTCATAGTCACTGTCGGGCTACTTGTAAAATCCCCTTTCTTTTTCACCGTCATCACGATGCAGGATGCGAGGCAAGGCTCTGCACTTGAGTGATCCCTCAATGGACCTCAAGGAAAGCATGTCCTATTGCATGCGGGTTTGACATCCATGCCCCGCCCTACGAAAAAAGGCGTCGGCTGATATGGGACCAGGTCTAGGGAAGGGCCCTCCTTAGGACTGAACCATACATTGCAGCCACTTCTGCACAGTGGGATAGGACCTCTACTTTCGCCTGCATTGTTTTATAAAATAGAAGGGGGAACTGTGGTAAGCCATTCTTATAGACCGTGGCCGCCATTAGAAGATGGCGCCGGCTTCCACTGTGGCCTGTGATAAACAACTCCTTTTTTGGAGAGTTGGCGCGCAATCCCTTACCACCCTATGAGAGAGATCCACGTGGCAGCTTGGGATTGGTATGCGGGAGGCTTTATTAGGCTGTGCTTGGGCGCTCGGCAGGGGGGTCGCTAGAAGATGATACATGAAACAAGGCCTGAATAAACTGCTGAAAGAAGAATCCTGTGTCGTGTTTTCCCTTGCCGGCGAGTGGTCGCGACAATATATCAAGAACTATGTAATGTTTTGAACAGCCAACAATAAAAAATTCAAAAATAAAAATAAAAAAAAAATAAAATCAACAAAAACCTTCCCTAGCTGTGCTGGCATGCCTCACCTATTATTTTGTGAACATTATTGAACCTATGAAATCTGTGGCTGATCTTTTAAGGATATAATCCACATAAAGATTCTGAATTTTCAGAGCCAAACCTTTGTGGTGAACATTTGTCTAAAGTCTATAATAATAAAATTGTTTTCTTTTTGTCAGCTAAAGGTCAATAACTGTTTGCCAAATCAACTAATTATGATGCTGAACAAAAATCATTATGCATCATTCGTTCTTTCACAATTTTTGCCATAATTGCATACAACACAGACTATTGGCTTCTTATAAGTTTTCCTAAAATTGACTTACTTTTAAACATTAAATAACTTTTAGCTACAATTTAAACATAGATGGTCACTATTTAATGTTCTAGTTATGTGTAATTTTTCTAATCCATATTAATTATACAAGTATTAAAACAAAAAAAAGTTTTACACTCAGCTCAAATTGTTCTGTATAACATTAGCAGTAAATATACCATAGATTAGAGAAGACAGATAAATTATTGAGTGTTTTACTCATTGAGGAAAGATTCCAAGGGTGAAAGGTGGTATTTCTGTTCTTTTGTTTAAAAAAAAATGTTTTTACATGGCAGTTTTCCTCCAGTAATTCTGAAAACATGTTATTTGGTAATGGACATACCTAATGTGGCCCAGTGGAATCACATCCCTCAATGAATTTGAATTTTTGCTAAGAAATTATCTAATATTTTTATAAATAGACTATATATATCATTATATAAATATACTTTATAAATAAAAGTTTGTTAAAGTAGAGCAAGATCAATTTGTACTTTTGTGTTTAATTCTCAGATGCTTCTTAGCATACCTTGAGAGTTTCATTATCCATTGTAGGGATGTAGGCTTCCTACATAAAGAATGGAATGGTATGGATACTGTATAGTAGTGACAAATTATCTTTTTTGACTACAAAGCTTTTGACTTAGAACCACCAAAGAGAGTTGACATAGAGTCTTATGTGCATCTGCAGTACTATGTATAAGTTTGTGTTCCTAACTGGGGAATGCATAGTAAACAGGAGGTCTTTATGTGGTAGCTCATTATCTGGACAAGCATTCATCTTATGTTTTGATGGTGTAGTGATAACTTTTATCTACTAAAATCTCAAAAGAAATGGTAGTATCAAAGGTGTTTATAGTGGGAGAGTTGCCTGGAAACTTGGTTTTCCAAGAAGGTCTTAATGATATGCAGCTTTGGTAAATCTTTGACCATAATTTGCCTTTCTATTTTATCTACAAGAGTAGACAGACAGAAGGTTGTTGGAGCATAAATAAACTTTCCAGTGTATCCTAGTTGAATTATATTTTTTTGTTACAACAAACTTGGATTTATTATTTCTATATTGAAATTTCTGTGGTTTCTACACCTAAAGTTCTGAACCCACATTCCAGATCACAAGCATTAACCTACTGAAGGTGAGAATTAAAATTCTCATAACCTTCTCCAGAACTTTTGAAAAAAATGTGTTCTTTTAAATATCATATCATTTTGATATATGTGCTTTTTTTGTAAGTTGCTTTGACAAGGCAATAGGAAGAGTCAAAATCAGTAAATATGACTTAAAAATCTCTGATGTGTGCAAATTGTATTTTTATGTATGTTTGAATAAGCTGGATCTCCTGTTTGTAGTTACAGGATACCAACCTCTGAAGACAAGGTCTTTGAATCATGTAGCATATTGCTCTACAATGCATGTAGTGAGTGAACAAAAATAATGCTATTTATCATAAGAGAATTCATAATCATTTTGAAATATATCCCTTTATTTTTTTTTAAACCCAGACAGTGTAAAAGACAAATGTTGGTGTGTTAGAAGGTTTTGAAAGGAAAAACACAAAGTCAAATTTTATTTTAGAACAGATTACAGCCATAGGATAGTAGGCTGATGTAAGTAGTCTTTTGATGGAAGTTTGTTTAGTTCATTGGAGATCTGAGTTGAAAGTTCCAACTGAGCACAACCATTAAATAGGCTAACACATTTAAAAGTGATTGACTTTTCTTATATATGGACCACTATGACAAAACCATACATATTTTTAATTGATCCCGGACACTGTGAAAATGATATATGTGAAATTCCTAAATCCAACAAACTATCTGGTCTAATAAATCATTTTGTTGATTTTAAAATACGTAAGTCTCCTAACCTCACCCACATCCTGAACTAGCTAAGGAGTTACACTAGTATAAAAATAATGAACATTTAATCAGAAATATATAAACAATATTATTATAGATCACAGTGTCTGCCCTACTAATCTAGTGAATTAAATCTTAATTTAATAAAGAATTATTGTCATGCATTTATTAACCCATAGGCCAATGGCATATACTTAGTTCAACTGGACTACTATAGTATAAAAATATATGACCTACAGCTTGCTGTTAAAACATGAAGAATTCTTATGCCATTGTCAGAAATGACACAAATAACTGATAAACTTTTGAGAACTGTCTTTTTTAGAGTCAAAAGGATAAAGAAATAAGAGTCAGATTAATATATTACAAAAGTGTCCAACAGCATTTTCTTAAAGGTTATTAGTATTCTGATTTTTAAAAATTATATTAAATAATTTTATTAACAGAAATTTCAAAAAGATCCAGCAACATTTAAAAAGCTTCTGCATTATCAGTCTCTATCTTCAGCAGTTTTAGGAAGCAGATGTTTTTGATGATGCTACAAAGTGCTTCCCAAAGAATGACTATATACTGTGCATAAACTGAAAGTATGAAAAATGCAGATTCCCACATCATATTCTCATATCAAATGCTAATTTGTGTTTAAGAATATGCATTTGTAGGTCAGGGTTGTGGCTCAGTGTAGAGTAATTGCCTATCATGTGTGAGGCACTGGGTTCGATTCTCAGCACTGCATTTAAATAAATAAAATAAAGGTCCACTGACAACTGAAAAATACTAAAATATAAAAAAGAATCTGCACTTGTAACAAACACTTGAAATGAGTTTTTTCCCTAAAGTTTGGGAACCACTGGTGTGATTTTTTTAGCAACTCCGACAGACAAGATTTTGAAGGCTAACTGAAATGGCTACCAATTTATGAAAACTTTCTATTTGAACCTTGGATAATTTAAGCAAATGAAAAATTGTGAAAAACACAAATAACAATGCAAACTTTCAAGTGACCTATCAGCATTATTAATAGGTGCTTTGTAGAAAATCTTATGAAATTACATGAAAATATATTTTCAAAATTATGAAGATCGTTATTTTAAACTAATAGTACATGTTATGGTCTAAATCAAGCTTCCCCAAAATTCATATGTTGAAACTTTTTTTTTGGTGGGGCAGGGGGTGGGGTGTACCAGGGTTTGAACCCAGGGGCTCTCAACCACTGAGCCATATCCCTAGCCCTATTTTGTATTTTATTTAGAGACAAGGTCTCACTGAGTTGCTTTAGTGCCTTACGGTTGCTGAGGCTGGCTTTGAACTCGCAATACTCCTGCCTCAGCCTGTGTTGAAACTTTTAACATGCTCAATGTGATGCTTTTTGGAGATAGGGCCTTTGGGAGGAATTAGAGTCAGATGAAGTCAGAAGATGGCCCCCTCAGAATGGAATTAGTTCCCATATAAGAAGAGAAATTTGAAAGGGGCTTCTCTCCCAGTTACATGAAGACACAGTGCAAAAAACTACCATCTGCAAATTAGGATCACATGACGGTTCCCTGATCTTGGACTTGCAGCCTCCAGAATTGTGAGAAAATAAAATTCTATTATTTAAGCCACCTCAGTTTATGGTACTTAGTTTTGGCAGCCTGAGTTCACTGAGACACTGCACAAATTGTTTTTAAAATAACAATTTTTATCAATTCCAGACCTTGCAAATAAAGCAGACTGTTCCCTCTTTAAATTAATTAAAATCTTCTTAAGAAGCACTGTTGGTTAACAAAAGAAAACTAATTGACAAAAATTGTTGATGATTTAGGCAAATGTTAAATCACAAAGTACAACTATTCTCAGATAAATTATTCAAAAGTGACTGTATCAACTATTTTTCACATTTCATTTCAGATTATTAATCCCAAATTTTGTTTATAGTGTAACTTGATTGAAATAATGGCTGCCTGATCATTAAATTTCTGTGCCTTGTGCATGGGAAACATAACATTTTTGCTAAAAATGGTGTGTCCAGCTTTGCCAGTTAGTGGTGGTGTTAGTTTCCCCTTTCATTTCAGCGATTCTTTTTTTTTTTTTTTTTGCTAGATTTTTAAAAAAAAATTAAACAAAATCTTTCTTTCATGAAACTTCCTTCATTAATTTCTGACATGTAGAGTTTTTGTTCAGCTAATATTTGTTGAATGTAAACTATACAAAGTGTTCTGACAAAAACCATTGAAAATTTTCTCCTTATTCTCAAGTGTTTGTAAATAAAATGGGGGGGGGGCGCCTTTCCTTTACTCAATCTGTGGGATCTCATGTATGATCAATAATAGGATATCAATGAAGCACAAGAACAGCAACTACTTCATATTTCAAATAATACATCCAGGACCTAATAGCAAGAACTGTGGCAATTCACAATCTTTCCCTCTACATGTCAGTTACTCCATCTGTGAAGTACAGGTTTTAGAAAAGTTTGCGAATGAGGATAAAACCAATTCTAAAACTCCAAGATTCCATTTCCCCATATCATAATCTAAAAAGATGAGCTGTGGAATAAAAGCTTGCACTTGATTCAAGTCACTGAAATGTTCGCAGATAATGCTAAAATTCGAAAAGAGCAAAGACTGCCAAACCCTCCCAAGGACAGAAAGCGACCAACCGCTAATCTCGCGCAGTTTTACAAACTGAAAAGCCGACCAACTTCTCAGCTCAGAAATTTTGGCCGCTAGACATACTTTCTGCCCAGAAAGAAGTTTTTCTTCTCTCCTTCCTTTTCCCCCTTCTTTCTCCCCGTGTAGTTACGTGAGATCACTATCCCTCAGAACTGCTCACGAACCGCAAGGCGGCGAGTGTGATATACCACTGGCCGTCGCCCCCCTTCCTCCAGGAGCGCTCCTCCCTCCTACAGAAAAATGCGTTTCCAGGCAACGGCGGGCCGCGGCGTCACTTCCTGCCATTTAAACTCCGGTCCCCACCCCCTCGCAGCCCCTTCTTGTTTCCACTCCCCCTCCCCTCGGTCGTGGGCTGCATTCACGCTTCCCCAGGCTCGGGAGGGGGCGGAGCGGCCGAGCGGCCCCGAGTCCGGTGGGCGCCGCGCACCTGTTGTTTGCAGGAGCCCGCGACCCTCCGGGCGGCTCTCTGCGGGCGGGGGAGCGGCGCCGCGGAGCCCACCCGGCAGGTGGCCGCGGGCAGGGCGGGGAGCGCGGTGCGCGCGGGCCCGACCACCCCAGCGCTGGGACGCGATGGCGGCGGCCGAGCCCGCGAGCTCCGGCCAGCAGACGCCGCAGGGCCAGGGCCAGGGCCAGCGTCCTCAGTCTCAGCCTCCCCAGGGGCAGCCTCCGCAACCGCCGCCGCAGCTCGGGAGCGTCGGAGGCGGCAGCAGCAGGCATGAGAAA
Source organism: Marmota monax (assembly GCF_021218885.2). Taxonomy (NCBI): domain Eukaryota; kingdom Metazoa; phylum Chordata; class Mammalia; order Rodentia; family Sciuridae; genus Marmota; species Marmota monax. The sequence goes on from NW_026693552.1 coordinate 609,482, forward strand.
AGCCTGGGGCTGCTCACCACCAAGTTCGTGTCGCTGCTGCAGGAGGCCAAGGACGGCGTCCTGGATCTCAAAGCGGTAAGCTCGGGAGGCGGGGATGGGGGCGGACTTCGGAGCTCTTAGCCTGGGGAGAAGCCCAGCCCCTCGCGCGTGGATCGGGCGGCGTTTGTGGACGCGCTCCGCGGTTAGTGGGCGCCCGGAAAGTGGGAGCCTGTGGCCTGCGCTGGGGCCCTGGATGCTAGGGATGGGGGAGGGATGAGGGACCTGGATGGCTCGGACCCGTGGCGTAACCAAAAGAGTCCGGCGCCGCGCGGCGCTTTCGACAAAGAGCCCGGGACCTCGAGCGCGCCCGCGTGGCTAGTCTCTGACGCAGGGACCCGAGGGCGGCCAAGTGTCAGAACTGCTCCGCGTCCACCTGTGGCAGAGGCTTACAGGGAACCCGGGTGCTTTGCCCGGAGTTACCGAGCTTGATTTGCTGTGGGGACTCGCTGGTTTTAATAGGGGATTCCGATTGGGACCTTATTCTCGTTGTTCAAGAATATGTTGTGCCACTTCTTCTGCATGAAAAAATGAAAGTGAATTTCTTTCCACACTCTTCCCCATTAACACTATCAAAGTAACATTAAAAACAAAAAAACCTCTTTGTGGTACACTTCCTTTCATCATTCTAACGGTCAGGAAGGGATATTTGACTTGTGACTTGATTTGGAGATTTCTAGAAGTAAGATTTGCCATTATATGGAAAGGGGATGTTTTATAACTTTCACTCAAAAGAGGTGGAAGTGCGTCGTAAACTTTCTCCTGTTTTATGAGAACGTGTGTTTCGCTCTTTGCTGCTGTTCAGATTTTTCAAAGAACATTTCATCAAAAACTGTTCGGTCATACAGAGTGATTTAACCGTTCCAGGCAGGCTTTGGAAGGATTCCACATGGCCCAGGGAAAGGAGATTTGGATGATTTGAATTAAAATTCGGTCAGCGCAGGAAGCAAAGTTTTAAAAACCGACAAAAAAATGCTAACGAGTCAGTAATCACTGCAGATTCCTTCTTTTGACTCCCTACATCTGATCTCACTAGGATGATTGTTCCCAGCATCCAGGAAAGTGCTCAGACCACCCACCTGGCTTGACCTACCCTGCCATCTTCCAGTTACCCTGAAGCAACGGAAGTAGCATCTGAGCTGGAGGTCCTCCAATACTCCCTGGATGTTGGGACCAAAGCCTGTGGGGGGATCAACTCCCTGTCTTCTGCTAGGGGCCCTCCTACAGGGTAGGCCAGAAGGGAGGCGTGACTTTGAATAGCCTCCCCTTTCTTTGGCTACCCTAGGTGTTCATTAAGTGACTATTGAGTTAAATTGCCTGAATTAGTCTACTTTATGCAAATGAAGCACTTAGAACATATTTTGCATTTCCTAGTTTCTGCTATCTTTTATAAAATGTTATTCCTGAAATTTTTTCCCACCTTGAGAAATTCCCTGTACCTTTTTTATCCCCTCCCCACCCTCTTTCCTCCTTACTTAAAAGTGCCTTATGGTATCTATAGTATTTGAATTGTGCCGAATTAAAATGGGTTCTTTTAAATAATTCCACAGAAAACCACGAGCTTATAAGAGAAAACCAGGGATGTTACAAAACAAATTGCAAACTGCTATTCAAAATTTTAGAAGTTCAACTGTAGACTGTGACTTTTGTATAAGAAATCAGGAAAGTTTGGGGTTTTCCAGATAAAACAACTCTGAGGACTAAGCTTCTCCATCAACTTGCCTCACATTAAAAAAAAAAAATTTGTAGTTGTAGAGGGACGCATGCCTTTATTTTGTTTGTTTATTTTTATGTGGTGCTGAGGATCAAACCCAATGCCTCACTCACATGAGGTAAGTGCTCTACCACTGAGCTACAGCCCCAGCCCTGACCTCACATTTTGATGGAACTTTGCCCTTGCTTGACTGAGTTTTTTGGCTTCCTCCTGTTTCATCTGTGGCCATATAATTTCTCCACACAAGTCATAGAAGTAGTACATAGGAAAAAGAGTGTGATATTTCAACATTATTTCATTTCTGCAGTGGTACTATTTCTTATTATATTAATGGCTTTATATTTATAGAAAATATTTTGAATATCATTCTTGATATATATTACATATAGAAATACATACATTTTATTTATACATTTTCAATGTAAAAATTACTTTGAAGTCTTTCCAGTGATATTTTTTATTGTGTACCATACTAAAAGATCATAAAGACTTATATATATATATATATATATTTAGTTATAGGTGGACACAATATCTTTATTTTTTTAAATGTGGGACTGCGGATCGAACCCAGTGCCTCACACATACTAGGCAAGCGCTCTACCTCTGAACCACAACCCCAGCCCATAATAAAGACATTTTTGATAATAACATGGTTGAAGATGTACCAACATAGACAATTATAAAATTTCCTCTAATTTGAAATTATAAAGACAGATTTTTTTCTTATATTCTGTTTGGGGAGTGAGTATATATGTTAGCATAAGCTATTGATTTTATTATTATTATTACTACTATTTTTTTATTATTATTATTTTGTTCCTGGATAGGGTTTTGTCCATGCTAGGCAAGCTCTCTGTCCTTGGGCTTTATCTCCAGGCCCCCCTCTCCACCATTTTTAAGAGTGGGGAGACACAGTCCTGCTAAATTGCTTAGTCTGACTTAAACTTGGGATCCTACTACCTCAATCTCTCTGGTAGCTGGGATTACAGGCATGCACCCCTGCACCGGGTGCTATTGATAATTTTAAGTTGTACAAATTTTAAAAATTAAGTTAATCTTACCATAAATATCCACATATCCTAAGCTGGGTGCAGTGGCACACACCTGTAATCCCAGTGGCTTGGGAGGCTGAGGCAGAAGGATCACAAGTTCAAGGCCATCCTTAGCAAAAGCAAGGCACTTAGCAACTCAGTGAGACCTGTCTGGAAATAAAGTACAAAATAGGTCTGAGAATGTGGCTTAGTGGCCAAGTGGCCTTGAGTTCAGTCCCCAGTACTCCAAAGAAAAAAAAAAATCCACATATCTTGGATATTTATAAAATACTCAAGACCACATAGGTGCTGTTTTTCTTTTTCTGACTTATGTGGTACTAAAGAATAGAACATAATGCTGTATCTTATGTTTCTTTTTTAACAACAACCAATTGAGGACATAGCCTACTTAGCAAAGCAAATCAATTCTAATAAAGCTATTCTGGCATAATTTAACAATTAGGAGAGAATAGAAATATATTGGAAGCAATTTGAGAAAATTGTATTCATCATCTGCCCACCTGCTTTTCATAATTAGTCTCTAATTTACAGTAGTGGAGGTGGGGTAATTATTAATTCATTCCAGTCAGATGAGAAGTTATATGATGTTGGCTATATGGTTTGCAGTTTATGTTGTTGCAGTTAACATTTATTGAAAGCATACTGTGTGCTGGGCATTTTACATAAACTTACATTTACATATACTTACATGTATAATTTTGGGGGTTAAACAGAAATTGAACTCGGGGGCACTCAACCACTGAGCCACATCTCCAGACCTATTTTGTATTTTATGTTTTAGAGACAGGGTCTCACTGAGTTGCTTAGCGCCTTGCCATTGCTGAGACTGGCTTTGATCCTTCTGCCTCAGCCAGCTTCCATATGTAATTTTATCCTCTTAATAACTGTGGAAGTGTAGTTCTAATATTCCCACTTTTTAGCTGATAAAACAGGTTGAGTAGGCTGAGATAGGTTAAGTAACTTGCCCGCTGTCATAAAGTAGAAAGTGAGAGCTAATATTTGAAGTTAGACCATTTGTTATTATTCTCCGTTCTATAGTACATTTCAGTAGTCCTAAAAAACAAATTTAGGTTTTCATGAGTGTAAGGGTATGGGATCTGTCTTATAAATAAAAATGCATGATTCTTTTTACTTCTTTTGTAGAGGAGAGGGAGATAAATGGAGTTCCTGCATTGAAAATAATGGTTTGAGCTGGGAATGTAGCTCAGTGTTAGAGCACTTGCCTAGTATGCATGCCCGTACCACTAAAAAAAAAAAAAAAAGAAAAAGAAAAGAAAATGAGGGTTGGGATGGCAAATTCCCTGTTATTTCACAAACAAAATTAGGATTCTGTTTTTCACAGCTAAGAACTTGAAGATCTGTTAAGCTAATTATGACTCAGTATTGACATGCTATTTTGAAATTTTTAAAAATTTCTTTTAAATATAATTTATAACTGGGTTTCTATATTTCCTTTTTTTGTATCATCTTCAACATTTTAATAAAAATATGATCTAGATTGCTTATCTCTTATTGTGATTGCCTAAGTAACAAATTGCCTGAATGATACCTGAGTTAATGTGATAAAGTATTTATGGTGTTTCTTATCTCACATGTTCCTGAATTATACCCATTTATGATAACTTGAGTAACACACACCCTGTAAGGAACAAAAAACGTATCCTAAGGCCTTAGTTTAAAACACTAAGCAAAGATTTTCAGTAAGTGTTCACCCATGCCTACAGGAGGTAAACAGCCAGAACTTCAGTGCTGCTGAAAAATTTTCAGGACAATTCCACTCCTGGGTATACACCAAAAGAATCAGAAGCAGGGTCTTCAGCATGTATTTGTATACCCATATTTATAATAATTTCATAATAGCCAAAAGGTGGGGACAACACAGGTCTCCATGAGTGGATAAGTGGATAAACAAAATGGTTGATTATATACAATGATGATTCAGCTTTAGAAAGAAGAAAATCATAACATATGCAACAATATACATGAATCTTGAGGAATTACGGTAAGTGAAATAGCCAATCACAAAGAGACAAATACTGGTTGATTCTGCTTATATGAAGAACCTATTCTTAGAAACAAAGTTGAAGAGTGGTTGCTAATGGCCAGGGAAAGGAGAGAATAGAAGTTGTTTAAGGGGTATTAGGCAGAAGTGTGTGCTTCCAGAATTCATGTTTGAAATCCTAACTCTCAGTTCCTCAAAAATACATCTGTATTTTGAGATAAGATCTTAAGAAGATGAATAAGTTAAATGAAGCCATTAGGATGGGCCCTAATCAAATCTGATTGGTGTCCTTATGAGAAGGGGAAATATTGGACATACTGGAAGATACCAGGAATGTTTCCACACAATGTGAAGGTGACTATCTGTAAGCCAAAGAAAGAGTTTCAGAAGAAAACAAAGTGGTCAACACTTTGCTCTTGGACAGAGTTTAGCAGAATGAAGTGTTCTGGAGACTGGTTGTACAACAATGTGAGTGTACTTAATGCTACTCATCTCTTACACTTTAAGTGAGCAAGATAATAAATTTCATGTTATGTGTATTTTACCACAATTAAATACACATATATATAAGAAACGAACAATGAAATACCATTATATACCTATTAGAATGATAAAAATCTAAAACACTGAGAACGCCACATGCTGACAAGGAACTCTTATTCACTGCTGATGGGAATACACCAAAGGTGATGTCCCAATATAGATTGGTTTGGTTTCTCCCCTCTCCCTCCTCCCTCCCCCCACTCTTTCTCTTTCTCTTTTTTTTGGTGGTGTTGGGATTGAAATCAGGGAGGGCCTCACACATGATAGACAAGTGTTCTACATTCGGAGCCCCTTCTTTTTATTTTGAAAGAGGATCTTGCTAAGTTGCCCAAGCTGGCCTTGAATTTGAGATCCTCTTATGTCAGCCTCCTGAGAAGATGAGATTACAAGTGTGTGCCACCATACCCAGCAAAAATTAGTAGTCTTTTAAAAAACTAAACATACTTTAACTATATGATCCAGTAATTGTGCTCCTTGTATTTACCCAAAGGATTGGAAAGTTCATGGAAAGCTGCTCATGATATTTATAGCAGCTTTATTCATAATGGCTAAAATGTGGAAGCAACCAAAATGTTTTTCAGTAGGTGCATGGATAAACTGTGATGTATCTAGACAATTAAATGTTCAGTGCTGAAAAGTACATGAGCTATCAAGTTATGAAAAGATATAGAAGAAACATAAATGCATATTACTAAGTGAAAGCATTTGGTCCAGAAAGGCTACAAACTGTGTGATCCAGCTATGGAACATTCTATAAAAGGCAAAACTGTAGAGACAGTAAATCATTAGTGATTGCCAATGGTTAGAGGGGAGGGTAGATGAATAGAGTGAGAACAATATTTTTAGGGCAGTGAAACTATTTTGTATGAAAGTATAATGGCAGGTGGATGTCCTTATACATTTGTCAAAACCCACAGAATGTACAGTATCCATGGACTCTGGGTGATGGTGATGGGTCAAGTATAGGTTTATAAGTTTTGACAAATGTCCCACTCTGGTGGGGAATGTTGATCATGGGGAGGTTGTGTTGTGCATCAGAAAGGGGTATTTGGGAACTTTCTATACTTTTTGATCAACTTTACTGTGAATCTAAAATTGCTTTAAAATGTAAAGTGTAGGGGCCGGGGTTGTGGCCTAGCGGTAGAGTGCTCGCCTAGCACATGTAAAGCACTGGGTTCAATCCTCAGCACCACATAAAAATAAAAAAATAAAGGTATTATGTCCAACTATAACTAAAAAATATTAAATGTATTAAAATACATAAAGCTGATGATCTGGGTACATCTATTCCAGGGTCTAATTATTAGACAGCTATTTAATACAAGATAGTTGGCTCAATAGAAAAAAAGTTCTCAGAAAACTAAAGCTCTGCAAGATTAACAAAAATGACTACTCATACCCAATGCTGAGTAACTGGTACTGTGCCAAGTACTTTCTTCCTGTGAGTTTATTTACTCCCAGAGGTAAAACTGAAGGATACCTCCATTGTGCTGATTAGGAAATTGGGGATAAAAGAGGTAGTGATTAACCTGATGTCCACAGTAAATGAAACTGAGCAGCACTATAATCTGAAGTTAGAACTGAGGTCCTGAACCACCATGCTAAGCAAACAGTCTATCCAGTACAAAGTTTTAGACTGATTTAAAAAAAAAAAAAAAACAGCTTTATTAGAGAGGGGCAGAGCTATCTCATTTTTTCAGTTCTGTACAAGATAAATTGACTGTTTACAACACTAGTTTTGAGATTTTTTGGTTTTGATGTTGCTATTTCCCATCAGTGAACAAAGCCATGAAATTTGAATAGAGGTACCTATCAATGGACTTACACATATATTTGTCTGGGTGTCTATATTATATTTTGCCATTTCTTTGATATGATAAGTTGTTTAAAATATTTTTTGTTTTTGTATCATTTTTTTAGATCTTGCCAGTGAAGACTGACTTTTCCCAATTAGCCCATGAGTCTGTTTATATTTTAATGTGCTTATGAACGGGAGATCTTTTTTTATGATTTTTCTTTCTATACTTAAAATACAGTTTTACTCAAGTAACATAAAATATTAGAAAAGTGGTAAAAGGTTAATAAATTCTTGAATAAAAATGACCTAGGATGCCACTACCCAGAGAACCATGTTCAACTATTTTTAATATTTCTTCAATTTCTTATACCTTTTTATAATGGAGATCAGCTTTATCTTGCCAAATTATAAACATAATTTTAATACTTTTACAATTCAAGCTATCTTATTATTTAGAATTAACCATTAATTATATTAATTATAGAATCAATTCTAGGTATGTATGTAAATTGTTGCTAGGCTTTTTTTTCCCTCCTTAATCCAGTGTAATAATTTGGATCTTAAATGTCCCTCAAAGGCCAGTGTTAAGGGCTCGCTTAGTTTTCAACTTGGCACTTGTGGAGGTGGAGGTGGAGGAAACTTTAATAGGTATATCTTCCTAGTGGGACATCTTCCATATGTTGAAGGCAAGTCCTTGAAGGGGATATTGGGACCCTTGCTCCTTGCTGTCTCCTCCTCCTCATTCTCCTCTTCTTTCTGCTTCTCTTTGCCCCATCTTCCTTCCTCTCCTCCTTCCTTGCAGTTTTGTTCCACCACACACTGCCACCATGATGTTCTGTCTCAACACAGGCCCAAAAGTGATAGGGCCAGCCAGTCAAGGATTGAAACTTCCCAAACTGTGAACCAAAGTAAATCATTTCTCTTTATAAGTTGATTTATCTGAGTTATTTGTTGTAACGATGGAAAGTTAATCAGCATATTCAACAGATGTGAGTTAACTTATATGTGCCCCAGTTCAATTCAATTTCCCCAGCTGGAAATTCAGAGTTGCACACTTTTAAAAACTCTAAAAGTGGGACTTTGGAAGCACTTCTCTGAGCAAAAGTTTGATGATGCAAGGGCCCTAGAAGGCTTCTGGGAGCAGCTGGAGGCTCACCTGAGAACAAAGAGACTCAAAAAGTCAGATGACATTGACATACATAAAACTCAAAAACTTGAGATCATGTTAGAATAATATCCAAATGCCTACACAGCCCTCCCTGTTGTGGCCCTTCCTCTCATACATCTTCTAGATCATCCTACTCTTCTAGGCCTCTCTTTTAAGCGCCCTCCCCTACCTTCTCCTTCACCTTAGGGCTACAGCATAAGCTCTTCTGCTTGGAAAGGCATTTCTACTTGAAAGAATTCCCCACGCAAAGACACTTCGCCGGGAGAATTCCAATTTTATTGCAAAAAGCAGTGTGCTTATATAGAACTAAGGGGGAGATGGTAGGGTTTAGATAAATGGCAGGCAACCCGTTTATTGGCAAGTTCTTTCAGATATCAGCTCCGGAGCCCAGGAATTAGTTCTCATTGGGGCTATTGGCGCTGGCGGGAGAGTTCACACGGGCGGGAACTTTTCGCGCCACTGCAGAAAAGAAGAAGGTAGGAAGAAGAGGTGCTTAGGCGCCATGTTGGGGTTTTTTCTCTGGGGTATGGCTGCCGTTTATACTTTTCCCAACACTACTCACACACAAATAACTGGCCACTTTAAACCCTCTGGGTGAATTTAAATGTTACATCTTGGATGCTTTGGTAGGTGAAATAATGGCTCTTCAAGGACCTCCATGTTCTAATTCCCAGGACATGTGATTATGTCCAGTTACATGGCAAATGGAAGTTATGGTTAAAGTTGCTAACCAGCTGACTTTAAGGTGGTTACATTTTCTTGGGTTATTCAGTGGGGCTTATGTAATCATGGGAGTTCTTAAAAGTGGAAAAGGAAAGAAGAATCAGAGCCAGTGAGTTGAAGAGGGACTCAATCTGACCACTGTTGGAGGAAAGGGGCCATAGCAAAGGAATGTGGCATGTCTGAAACTGGGAAACATAGAGATAACTTCCTTCCTAGCACATCTAGAGGGGAACTGCACCTCACCAGTACATTGATTGCAACTCAGTGAGGACCATTTCAATCTTCTGATCTATAAAACTCTAAGATGATAAATTTGTGTTGTTTTAAGGCATTAAAATTTGTGGTAATTTATGACAGTAGCAATAGAAAATGAATAAAGGTACAATTTCTGATTCTTGCCTTGTGCTAAAGTGGCTAAAGTAAGTTCCCATTTATTCTCTTTCTCAGCAGACTATTATTTTCCCTACTATCCCTTATCACAAAATATATTTATTTATTTGCTTGCTTGTGTTTCCTTCTAGATCAAGTGCTCTGTGAGAACAGGAACTGTGTCTTGCGTGTTACTATTGCTGACTCAGCTAGTCTATTGTGAGCTTTCAACAAATAGTTGAGGGAATATATCTTAGTATGTTTTATGTTCCTATAACAAAAGTTTGAGACTGGGTTCTTTATGAAGCAAAGAGACTTATTTGGTTCATGATTCTGGGGAGCTAAAAGGCCTGAACAGTGTGGTGCTGGTGTTCTGAAGGTTGCCCCACATGACAGGGAAGTGTATATGGAAATGGCTGCATGCAGAAGAGGCTAAGTGTATGGAATGGCCTCACTTTATAACTGTGTTCCATGAGAGTAGTACCCCTGTGGCCTAATTATCCTCCTACTTGGTTCCACCTCCCAACACTGACACATTGGGGACCAAGCTTCCAGCACTCCAGCCTTTGGGGAACACACTCAAACCACATCTAAACCGTAACAGAATGGATTGCTGTTAACAGAATGAATTGAGTGATGTGAAAGGGCATTCTCAGTCAGCAAGGCAGTAGATCTCAGAGGCCAGAGAAAGAAGTGGGCACATTTGAGATGTAAATCAGATGATAGTTGGATGAATATTGTATTGCGGGCAAGGTTATAAACCTGAACTAGGGCAGAGGCAGTGGAAATAAGAAGCAGAGAGATTTCATTGATTTTTTTTTTTTTTTTTTTTTTAATTTACCCTACTGCAGTGCAGAACTTGGCTGCTAAGTCTATAAAATAGGAAAAATCATAGATGACTGCTCCATCCCTGGCTTGGTCAACCATGTGAATGGCAGTGGTTTTTCATATACAAGTTATGAAAAAGGAAAGATGGAAGAGGAAAGAGAAATTCAATTTTGGACATGTGTGAGATACCAGTGGGACAGCCTAGAAATGTCTGGCATCTTGTAGGAATTATGGGCTTAAAATTCATGATGAAGATGAGGGCCACCTACTTGATTTGGATATGGTTGTTTATGAGGTTTATTGTGAAGCAGATAACTTCTAGTGTAAAGAAGAAGAGAACTCTGGGAAACAGGAGCTGAGAGCAGAGGAAAGGAGAATAAAACAGAAGAGAAAAAACCCCAAGGGTCACAGTGACACCAAGACCAGGAAACCGTGCATTTTAGGAAGGAGGGAATATTTAAGCAGTCAAGTGCTGCAGGGGATACAGCAGAACTTTGTAGTGTGTTGACTTTAAAGTAATATTCCGTAAAACATTTTTTGTAAACATTTGAGATTATTTCACTTCTGATAATCTGTACTAAAGAATTACTGGATCTGAGGCTAATAAATATTTTAAGACCGTTGATGTTCATTGTTGTATAACAAAAATATTTATTAGTTGATACTCCAGGCTCAGCATATGATCATGTGCAGCCATCTCAGCCCATAAGTATCATGGCATGGGAATTAAGAGCATGTACTCTGACTTCATGTCCTGACCTTTCCATGGTCAGTGCCCTTGCGCACTGGTTTCTCATTTGCAAAAATGGGGGCAATATTAATAGCTACCTCATAGTTATTATTGTAGAAGTTGCTAAAATGCATTTTTACTCTAAGACACTTAAGTAGTGCCTGGCACCTGGTAAATACTATATTAAAGTGTTTGTTAAGATTAATGGTACATGTAGTGCCTGGCACCTGGTAAATACTATATTAAAGTGTTTGTTAAGATTAATGGTACATAGATCAAATCAATATTGGGTTTCCTGATTTTTCATATTTTCAGATTTTAAGTGTGATATATAATACCAAGTTTTTTTAGTCAACTTTATAGAGGTATGCTGCCATGTAGGGTTCAGTGAGTTTGGACAAATGTTTACCTTGATAAGCCCTACCACAGACAGGTGTGGCACATGTCCATCTGTTGCCTCTCCCTAGTCAATCTCCACCCTCATCCTTAGCCCCAGGCAATCATGCTTTCTTTCTCATGAAATGGATTGCTCTTTTTCTAGAGTGTTGTGTCAGTGGAGTCATGCTTAGCATCTTTTGAATTTCATCTGTGTTAACTGTGTCTGCCAGCAGTTCCTTTCTACCCCCAAATGGCATTTTGTTTTATGAAAGTACTGCACTTTTCCTGTGCAATGGTTATGTACCTGCTACCTCTGATTCTTGGTTGTTGTGAATACTGCTCTGAATATTCATGTAAAAGTCTGTGTAGACTTATTGTCACTGTTTTAATTTGCATTCCCTTGATTACTATTCTTTTATTAACTCATTAAAAGTTTGAAAACCTTTTGAAGAATACTAATAATTTCTTTTTTCATGAATTCTATCTTGTCCATATTTTAATTAATGGTCTTTACATTTTCTTCTGTAATATATTTAAATTGTTGAGGCAGCCAAATCTCTTTCTTTTCCCTTTTATTTCTTCTATGCATTTGATATACACTTCCCAAGGAAGGATATTTTAAAAAAATTTTTTTTTTTTTGTAGCTGTAGATGGACAGAATCCCTTTATTTTATTTGTTTATTTTTATGTGGTGCTGAGGATCGAACCCAGTGCCTCATCGCATGCTAGGGAAGCACTCTACTACTGAGCTACAGCCCCAGCCTAGGAAGGAGATTTTTGACAGTGCATTTGCTTGACAGTGAGTGAGTGTGTGTGTTTGTGTGTCCTGGGGGCTGTATTCAAAATAGGCTGTTGTTGCCTATGCAGGAAACTACAATGAAAGTTGGGTTTAATTTGGGTCAGTTCACATTCACTGTGATTCCTTTGATATTTTTAGATTATTTAAATGCCATATCTAACTAGTATATTCTTGAATTTGACACATCCTAAAACCATGTTTACTCTTTAGATAATAAGATTTTGTCAATAGCTGAGTTGTCTGATTAGCTGAAGTTTTATCTCTGTTAACATTTCTCATTAAAAAGCATTCAGTTGTTCCTATTTGAAAATTTCCCAACATGAATTACATACATGTCTTTGTATTCATAAACTAAGAATACTGTACACAATTTTTGATAGATTTTCATGATGAATATTGTTTTTTGAATTATTTGTGAATGTTAACCTGAACATTTTTTAAAATATGTTAGGCCACTGCTATGTCCAGTAGCCTCAACTTTGTATGCTTTTTGAGTTATTTTGTCCCTTTTTTGGTTTTTCTCTTGAACCTTGATTGCTGCCCAGGTGCCTCCTTAGTTTCATGGTGGTACTTCCTCCTGTGAATGTTGCCACAATGGTTAAGAATGATATAAAAGTTATAAATAGGTTCCAAATGGGTGAACTCTGAGTAGAAAATTACACCATTTTTATCTATTTTTGCTTTTCAGAAGTTTTTTTTTTCCATGTCTTTGTGCTTGATTGCGATCTGAATTTGTTAAAGTTAGTGGGATAGATTTACCCAGGTAGATTTATCTTTCACACAACAGTATTTTCTCATTCTTTACTTGAGAAATTGGATGAAAATAGTGATGATAACATAAATGTAAGGCTTACTCTGTGCCTAGCATTTTTTCTAAGTATTTCAAATATTATACTCATTTAATCCTCACAGCAACAACAGTATCTTAACAGTACTCTTAGAGATGAAGAAATTGAGGCACTGAGAGGCATGCCCGAGGCCATGCAGGCTTGACACAGAGCCTCTGTACATGACCCTTTATGCTATACTGCTGACCAGTGGGAGGATAGCAGATGCACATGTAATCTTGTCTGTTTTTTAGAAAGTTAACACTTATGGGAAGAGAATTTTCAAAGTATGCAATGGAGGATGTAGATAGTCTCTAGACTTTGTGAATTATAGATTTCAAGGTTCAGCATGATTTTCCTAGTTAAACACTTTACCAAGATTTTTTTTTTCTTTTAGCACTCTTTGGTGACTTGAGTAAGACAGTAAAAATAAAGATAAACTTTTAAAAGTTTGTGCAATGTTTATTAGAAATGAAAATTAGAAAAAAATTTAAAGCTATGTGTTTCAAAAATAGTACAGTAGCAATTTGTGGTAGCAAAACCACTGAAAGGTGTTCTTTAGAAGAGATTCCTTTGGGGTGAGGCATTGATAAGGAATTGAAACACTTATTATGTACTTAGTACGGCTTCTGGAGGGAGCCTTTGTGTCCTTACAGTTATTCATTCTTTGGTATTTAATTTCCTTGTTGATTTAATGGCCCTACAGACCCATTGCAAATACAGTGGCCTCCTCCAGGAACTCTTTCCTTTTTGTCCTCGCCCTAAGAATTTACTTTTTAATCTACTTTTTAAAATACTTTACATTTCTACTTTATGCAACTTTTTCACTGTCCTAATCTTATTCTGTAAGATGTAGGCTACAGTCTCAAAGCCTTATGTATGCACTTTTTTTCTTACTATTGTTTATTTTTGAATAAATAAGTGGCAATTAAGATCTTTTTGCTTTTTCAGACCATTTTACACACTCTGTGTATGAAACCTCCTGTAGACCAGACCTGCTTAACTTGTATATTCAGTGCCACAAATTTGTTTTGTGAATATATGATTACTAATAAACTCTACTCTAATTATTCAAAGCCTACTGATTTTCCTATTGAATGAGTAAAACACCTACTTGATAAAGCTGTTGTAAGGATTAAGTTAGATAAAATCTGTGTAAAATCCTGTTACACAGTTATCCTGTTACTGGATTAAAAATGGTTCTTGTGGCTCAGTGGCAGAGTGCTTGCCTTGCACATGTTCTTCCTGGTGGATTGAAATTAGATGTTCTACACAGTATCTTTAATAGCATTTAAAATTAGGTGATAATTAGTTCAAATCTTACCTTGGACTAGATCAACCTAAGATACCTTATGGCACAATTGAAAGGAAGTCTGCTCGGTGCATTCTGTGCCTCACTTAGGGTCCTTCTGCCTTATTTTTAGGTAGAATAGATTGATTTTATACACTATTGCTCTTATACATTTTTGATTATTCATTCTTTTCCTTCTCATTATAATATTAATTTCTGAAGCACAGTAGCTAAAATATCAAGTGTGCATATATTGACTGTAGTATGCCCTGGAAGGGAAACTACCTGCTTTGCAGATGGAGGACCTGAAGGATGGGGTGTTTTCTACAGTTATTATTCTCATGTTAGCTTTTTTTTTTTTAATATTTATTTTTTAGGTATAGTTGGACACAATACCTTTATTTATTTTTATGTAGTGCTGAGTATTGAACCCAAAGCCTCGCATGTGCTAGGCGAGAACTCTACTGAGCTACAACCCTAGCCCCTCATGTTAGCTTTTTTAAAGGCAACTTTATGCTCCATGAGAAGAACATTCCTGAGCAAGTGAGTTGCAACTGATCCTAACTACCAGATAGTCTCACTCCGTGTCCACTTTGCACTGGGCCTTGTTGGACCCATTTTTTCAAGCAGCAGGTTGTATCATGATTCTCCAAGCTGGTTTTAGCACTTCTCTACAGTTGCAGCTGTCCTGGTTTATTTGGTTTGCCCACCTCTTAACAGCATCACAGGCTTCAATTTTGTTTTGCCTGTGGATATTGCTTTGTTAACCATTGGTGAGACATCATATTTTTAGGATAGGATTTCATTTTTGGAGGAGTGATCTATTTCTTTAGAGGATTATTTTGTTTTCTTTTCCTGCAAACTGAGTTGGTATGATATAATCAGATGCGTCCTTTATGACTGTATCAGTCAAATCTTATTGCAGTAAATGTAACCTTTTGAAATGGAGTTTTCCACCATGCTGCCAGCGCATTGGTTTCATTAATGAGTGCTGGGAGCCATTAGCCAAGTAGGTATGACAATTTCCTTGCCAGCGTACCCCATGTTGCTTAGTGGAAGGACTCATGGAAATAGGACATTTTGCAGTGACATTGCATGTAGGTGACCTTGCTCAAGGACCAGGGCGGATTAGGGTGTTCCCGGTTTAGGATAATCGGGTTTAGGGCGTTCCAGGTTTAAGATTATTCCTGCTGGGAATAGAGCCTATCCTGCTGCCTGAGTTCCCCTTGAGTGCTCACGGGATTCAGACAGTATTTTTTGGGAGACAGAAGCCCAGTGGAGGTGGATTTGGGCAGAGAACGTGGATTTCTCCAGAACGTGTTTGTAGACGGCTGGTGTGAGTTCGGGAATAAAGAGTTGCTGTTTGAATCTACAAGCTGTGTGGTGGCTCGTGATTGTGTGCCCAGCCAGACTGCGGCATTTGTGCCCAGCCAGACTGCGGCAAATGAGGTTCTTGGCATAAAAGTTAACTAGCGAGATGGAAATAAAACACACAGACTCAGTTACCTTTTTCTATGACCAGGTCCGAGACGGCTCCCCTCTCTGGCTCCAACCTCGAACCACCCGTAGGGCAGCAAGGATTACTCAGGGCTAGCAGGAGAGAGAGAGAGCGAGCACGTCAGGGAGTAGCCTTTTATTGGGGAACAAGAAATTCAGGGGAGAATTCCATCCATTGAAGGTTGAGGGGGGCCGCACTCCAAGCTCAGGGTCAGTGATTGGCCCCCGGGGTCAGTGGTCAGTCACACCCCCACACGGACGGGTTCTCTCATCAGGAGAGGGCCAGGAAAGCTCCGACACAGATTAGTCAGAGCGCCTCAGACCCAAACCGGGAGTCGCCCAGTCACGTGTGAGAATGGCTCTCCACAGAGTTTAATGAGTTTAAGAACATGGGCACATGTTCTCCAGTTCAGTAGCAGGCATAGGATAAGGATAGTGACTCACTTTGGTCTCTGCCCACCCCTTGTCTATGCTCAGGCAGTTCTCTTGGGCCAGAGAGAAATGCATAGTAATGTCGTTGAGTCTCACTGCTAAATCATGAGCACCAATTTCCCAAGAGCCAGTAGTGCTGTGCCATATTCCTTCTATTCTGTCTGCTGTCCTGCTTTATATTATTGTCCTATTTTCCAAATAAAGAGATAAGGCTCAGTGAGCTAAGGAGATCAGCTGATGATTAGAAGTAGCAGTGCTGAAACTGGATCTTGGTGGGTTCAACTCCAGAACATAATTTTTTTTTTTTTTTTTTTTTGGTACTGGGGATTGACTCCAGGGGTGCTTAGTCACTGAGCCCATATCCCCAGCCCTGTATTTATTTTTTATTTTGTGACAAGCTCTTGCTAAGTTGCTTAGGGCCTCACTAATTGCTGAAGCAGGCTTTGAACTTGTGATTCCTCCTCCCTCAGTCTCCTGAGTCCCTGGAATTACAGGAGTGCATCACTATGAATAAAATGACTGCTGAAAGAAAAACTTCCTGGAGGTCCTCTTGAGAGGTGTGGTTATATGTGTCAGACATCCAGATATTTAAATAGAAAAGTATTTAAGAAATACTGGTTAGTTTAGAAAGCAAGGGTTAAATATTGTGACTATTAAGAAGTAATAAACATAAATATACTTTTTAACAATTTTGAGCTGTAAGTTCATTCTGATGGCACCCTGCCTGATGACTTGGGGTCTGATTCAAACTTGCTCTAACAGCACACCAGGTGAGCTTTTGCCATGGTAGTGAACACTTTGGTGTGTGAATGAGTACACAGACACCCAGAACACAGCCCTGGCTAGGAGTGTTCTGGGTCACTTCTCAAGTGTGCCTTCTCAGAGGAGAGAGAGAGGTGAATTCTCAGCTTTAGCTTGTTTTGAGGGGGTTCCCTGCAATTGAACCCAGGAGTGCTTAGCCAACTGAGCCACATCCTCAGCCTGTTTTATTTTTTGAGAGAGGGTCTTGCTAAGTTGCTCAGGACATCACTGAGTTGCTGAGGCTGGCTTTGAAAATGGGACCCTCCTGCCTCAGCCTTCCGAGTTGCTGTAATACAGGTGTGTGCCATTGCACACAGCCCGACTTCAGATTTTATGGTTAACTTTGCGGTAGACCGCTGCTCTTCAGGAAAACAGTCTGAAACTCAAAAAACAGAACATATATTCTTTGAAGGTAAATAAATCAGGAAGGGAATTGCTATTGCTAAGTACAGCAAAGAAGATACCAATGAGACTATGCCTAGTTCTAGTCCTGCTCTTAGTTCTCTGGTTCTTAAGAAGAGACAGTGCCAAGTCAAGAGTTGTGGATTCCAAAGAGCCTCAGTTCCTAGTTCTTCCTTCTCTCCCATATCCTACCTACTCTCCTGGTCCACCGATAGAGGCTCTGATCCCTTTCTTGAAGGACTGAATGGGTGGGTGGTAGGTAAGTGGATTTAGAGTGCCTCCACTTTACTAAAGACTCTAAATGCCTGTGAGGAGAGGAGTAGCCATCAGTGGCACTGTCCTTGCAAGGCAGGTCTGGATTCACACTGTGCTCTGCTGGGTTTTTGTAGGAGCTACAGAACCAAGAAAGTAATAATGCCCTGGGATAGCTGGTAACCAATTATGTGCAGTTAAATCCTGTCCATTAATTTAGATACCGTTCTGGAAATTGTCAGTAGGGACATAAATAAACCTTTACATATTGTCTTGAATCTTTTAAAAATATTTATTTTTTAGTTGTAGGTGGACACAATACTTTTATTTTTATTAGGTGCTGAGGATCAAACCAAGTGCCTCATGTGCTGTAGGCGAGCACTCTACTACTGAGCCACAACCCCAGCCCCTATTGCCATGAATCTTAATACGTGGCTGTACTTTCAAAATAGGCTGTTTTCTAACAAACTTTGAAAACGAGATGTAGGGAAACTTTTTTGGGGATTGAACCCAGGGCCTTGTGCATGCAGAGGCAAGCACTCTACCAACTGAGCTATATCCCCAGCCCCTAACCTCCTCTTTGAAGTTCTCTTTGTTCTACTGGGAAATAAATGTCAGAAATGTGAGTGGGAAACTAATTAGAAGAACTATACATTATTCTTGAATTCATTCATAATATGGTAGCATGTAATATTTTTGTTGATCTCATGTAATGTGAATAAAACCACCAAGCTTTTGTGCAATAGTTGTTAGTGCCACAACTGTACAATAATTTTTGATTTCTTATAGATTTTATGCTTTCTGTTGATGGCATGATTCATTTCTGTGTTTTCATTCTGAGTTTTAAAAATGCAGACAGTTATCAAAAAATTCTGTGTCTTAATTAAGAATTTTCCCTCAAGTGACTTAATTACCAAAAAAGATATTGTAGAGATTCAATTTTTCGAGTAAAACTTGTTTTTATATGAGAAGAAGTAGAACAGGAACAGAGAAGTAGAATAGGAAGTGACAGTATAGACAGTTAGCTCTTGCTCAGATTAGTCCATAAGGAGACATGAAAGTATTCTCATTGTGCTTTTTTATTTTTATGGGCTTTATGGCATGACCTTATCATTACCTTTTTCCCTCCCTATCCAACATCTTCTAGCTCTTAAGTAGAAAAAGTTTTTGTGGTATTGTTAATGTTCAGGAGATGCTTTGAACATATCCAGCTATTGTACCCAAGCACCTGACTGGGTCATATTTGGGATTGTACTCTCATGCTGTAAACCTAATAATCAACCTATTTTGGCTTTAAAATATGATGTCCTTTATTTCATTGTTCTATTTGTTTGCTTGTTTTTTCCAAACAGGCTGCAGATACTTTAGCTGTGAGGCAAAAAAGAAGAATTTATGATATCACCAATGTCTTAGAAGGAATTGATCTGATTGAAAAAAAGTCAAAAAATAGTATCCAATGGAAGTAAGTAACAAACCAGCACCCTATTCTAAAAACCTTTATTTTGCTCTGTAAAATTTGATCTTTCTGACATTTCTTCCTCCAAATACTCTTTATTTCAGCTTTCTGGTCACACCAGGCCTCTCATCTTTTCTCCTGGACACTCCTCTGGCCTCTATGTATGTCTCTACTGTTAGAATGTTCCTTTCCTCTCTTTGTTACTTAATTTATACCCAAAGGTCAAATCTTATCATCTCCCTCAAGCTGCTTATTCATTTGGCACACATTGCATACTTCTTTGTATTCTTAATCCCCCTGATTACAGCCCAGGTCTGTACCCAATGAAGAGAAACTCTTTGAAAACAGGAACTACATCTTACATATGAGAATGTGTCTTCTAGGTGTTGGGGTTCTGGCTCAGGGGTAGAGCGCTTGCCTAGCATGTGTAAGGCACTGGATTTGATTCTCAGCACCACATATAAATAAATAAAGGTCCCTCAACAATTGAAAAAAAAAATTTTAAAAAGAATGTCTTCTAAATAATAATTAAGATTCATGATGTTATTAACTGTTGCATGGTTGTAATTTATGACAAATACATTTTGTTCTTCAGAGTGCCCTCTTTGACCTTAGGGTTTTGTTTTATTAGCCAAAATTCCACCAAAATACCAAAAGGTTGTAATTTGTTTTACCAACATCATGAGACTGCTAGGTGTGACCATTTAGCTTTAACATCCATTTGGTACCTCAATCACCAGACTGATGTTCCAGAAGATGTCCAATATTCTACAGCATACTGAGAATTTTTGTAATTTGGTGATTCTTGTCAGTCAATTTTTCAAGAAAGTAGGTTCGGAGCTATTGTGTTGACGTTTTGTAAAGATTTTAATGCTTGATTTAATAAACTAGTTTTATTATTACAAAATTTAAGTATGTTAACCTAGGACTGACTTGGGAATATTAATTCTCTATGTTTTCAAGAGGTGTAGGTGCTGGCTGTAATACTAAAGAAGTTATAGACAGATTAAGATTTCTTAAAGCTGAGATTGAAGATTTAGAACTAAAGGAAAGAGAACTTGATCAGCAGAAGTTGTGGCTACAACAAAGCATCAAAAATGTGATGGACGACTCCATTAATAATAGATATCCTTTCAAATAAGTCATACATACAGCTGTAGAATATGTATGTATATAATACAGTGTTCTAGTCTAAAGGTCAGTTATTTTATTCTGGTGTTTTAGACTTTTGTAAATGAATACAACATTCTGTAATATCCTTCTAATGATTTATAAATATTAGCTTTTTAATTTACATAGTATATTAACATTATTCCTGTGTTGCATTGAAGGGAGAAATTTAATCTATTTTCAATTCACCTATTGATAAGGATGCACTGTATTTGCCAGTGTGCTTAGGATGGGGGGAAGTGTCTGTGAATAGTGCTAAGTGCATACATATTTTTAAATAATTATGTTCTAATATCCTGAAGTGGTCAAAATTCAGCAACTCTCAAAAGTTTTGAAAAATTAATTTTGAAGATGATATATGGGTCCACAGTTGATTCATGGTGCTTTCTGCCTGATATTTTGTCAAAGATACTTTATACTGGAGGACAATATCTTTTTGTAACCATATTGTGTTTGGAGAAAAATGTGATGTACTCCATGTATTTCTTACAAACCAATACCTACTCAGAGATACTTGTGATTCTGGTGGTTTGTGAATTTACTAGCACTTTCATGAAACCTTTTTTTTTTTTTTGGTGGGGGGTGGGTACAGGGACACTTAACCACTTAGCCACATTCCCAGCTCTTTTTGGTTTTTATTTCGAGACAGGGCCTTGCTAAGTTGCTGAGGTGGCTTTGAACTTTGTGATCCTCCTATCTCAGCCTCCCAAATCTTTGGGATTATAGGTGTGCACCACCACATCCACTTCTCATGAAATCTTTAACTACAGTTTATATGTACCACCTTGTGCAGTTTTTACTAATGTGTACAACATAATTTATTTTTCATGTTGTATTTGGTGGACAGGTCATGGTCTTATTTGTTATTTCCTTTCTATGGATCAGAACTCCTTAAGTGTGTGAGAACATTGGGGGTTTTAGCTATGTCCTGTAGAGCCCCCAGGATTCAAAAACCATTGAAGTAGGTGATCTTTGACTTTGGTTCCCTGTTTTACAATCTTATAGCTCTGTCCATCCATGATTTTCCAAACCATGACTGTGTCTTAAATGTATGTATGTATGATTTTTTTGTGTACTATAATATTTGACATCTTTTTTTAAAAAAAAAATTTTAATTTTTAAATTTTTATTAGTTCAAAACATTACATAGTTCTTGACATATCATATTTCATACATTTGATTCAAGTGGGTTATAAGATATTTGACATCTTATAAAAATCTTTCAGGCTGGGGAGAAGCTGCCTCTCTGGGGGCTCCAATTCTTAGAATGACTCAGTGAGGAGCAGGCATTTTGATACACAGACTAACCAGTCCTGAGCTCTACTCCTCTGTCTGACCCATAGTCTCAAGGAGGCAATATTCTGCTTTCATTCTTCCAGGGCTGGAAAACAAGGGTATCATAGAGCCTGCCAAATTTTTTCAAACTAGCCACTCCTGAAATTTTCATTCTTCTTGCCCTGCTGTCCTCGTGGAAACCCTAACAAAGGTTCTAACCTGATGCTTTCTCTTCTCCCCTATTCTCTGCCTCCTGACTACCTTAACATCTTCCCAACATGGCCTACATGCCTTCTGTCTCTTGGACCTGGGAGTATGATAAATTTGTTTTCTCAAGCTTCTCCCTGTCTATACCTGATTGGGAAAGGAGCATGAAACAAACAGTGGCCCAAGAAAAGTCTTGATGTGGAAGCTTGTATGGTTGCTCTCCACTCCTGTCCTTTTCCCATCCATTGCTTTCCTGCCTCCTGCCCCAGGCCCCTGGTGTGGACACTGTTTTTCCATCTCTATCCCAAGAACCCTCAGATGTCCCGGAAATCATAATGGAGGCTTCTCAAAGCAAAGGAAAAGAACTCCTCTTGTGGACCATCTGCTTTTCCAGACTCCCATTCCTTATTATCTGACCATGTATGGCAGCCCCTTTATACATTTGGTGATTGAATTCTTTTGATCTTCAGATTTATTACTTCAATTTATTGTGTGGACCTTGATATAAATTGCTGTTCCTTAACTCTTACGACAGTACATTTTCCTATGTGACTCATGAAGACATCTGTAATTGCTTTAATGGTAAGTAATTACTTTTCCCTATGTTCTTCTCCTGTTGATTGTAGAACAATTCAGAGTTTCTCATGCACTCAGCCTTAGTCGTCAGTTTCAGGAGGAATTTGTAGATATTTTTTCTTATTCTATAGTGTTGTGTGTTGATAGGCTGCTTTTGTTTCCGTTTTCATGGAAATAACTGCTTTTCACAGCTTTCAATTCATTGGCTCCATTGTTAGGCATAAACCCAAGTGCAGGAGGGGAAGAGGGCCAGGGGGTGGAGAGGAATCTAAATCAAAGCAGGATTGAACAGTAATTCCAAAGTCAGTGACCAAGTAATTTCAAAGTCAATGACCAAAACTTGAACAAGAACACAGTTCTTTTCAGCACTGTATGAAACTGTACATAGCAGATGAGCTGGTCACAAATGGAACCCAAAGAAAGCATGTGGAAAGAATTAGATGAATCTTTTTTATAACCTGGAAAATTCTTCCTATTCCCATTCCACCCTCTGCCCCCATGTTTACCCCTTGAAATGATAATATCATGTTTTAATAACTAAAATGAGGTAGGGACTTGTATTCCCAAAACATAAGTAAAATGAAATCTGCATACATATTGATATTTAATTCTGTATCCATGTTTATTAAAAGTATAGCCATATGTATTATATACACTTACATACAAACACAAATGGCAAGTTTCCTTATCAAGCAGAATCTGACCCTCCATAAAGACTCTGTTGGAAATGTGTGTGGGTTTATTGTTCTGTTTTGTCAGGATAGTTCTTACACATTCTCCAAGAAAGTTTGGAGAATTTTTTGTTAATCTTCAGTTCCACAGAAATCAGTCTGTAAAATTTGGCTTCAAAAATAAATTAATTTAAGGCCAACATTTTACTGTCTTACCTAATCTCTAATTTTTCAGCTATTTAAATAGTTTAAATATTTCAAGTAAACAGTATTACTTATTTGAGGCCAAAAGATTTGAAGAATCAGACTTTATATTGAGTTGAGTTGAATTTGTTGAAAGTAATAGAGCTAACACAATTTACTCTCCTATGACACATGAATACATGTATTACCTCATTTAATACTCAAAATAAACCTATGCAATAAGTTATATGTCCCCTATTTTATAAGATCCAAGGTTATCTAGCCTGAGATTTAAACCCAAACTTCTTAATCCTGAGCCTCTGTTCTGGCCTATATAGTCTTTTTCTTTCTTTCTTTGTTTTCTCCCAGTCCAAATATCTATAGTGATTTTTCTCTTTCTCCTTCTTCTTTATTTTCTTTCTTTCTTTCTTTCTTTCTTTCTTTCTTTCTTTCTTTCTTTCTTTGTTTCTTTGTTTCTTTCTTTCTTTCAGAAATTTGCTAGCAAATTACGACATTTATATGGAAATACAAAGCACTTAGAATAACCAACATGAGTGAAAAAGAATAGAACTGAAGGACTCATTACCTGATTTAAAAATTGAAGACAGTATGTTTTTGGCATAAAAATGGACATGTAGGAAAAAATGGCACAGAATTCAGAATTTCAAAAACGACCCACACATACATGAATTGATTTTGAGCAAAGTAATCCAATGAGTAAAGGTCAGTCTTTCCAACAAATAGTGCTGAAATAATTGGACTTCATATTAAACAACAACAAAACCAGAATTCCTTGACACTTGTCCTTCACCAAATAGAAAAATGAATTAAAGTGATCAAATAAATAATACAGATAAAATATATGGATTTATGAATAGTAAAATACAGCATCCAGAAGATAAAAATCTTAACAGCTCAAAGTCTGGCCCTTATATCCTGATCAACATTAATTCTAATATTTTTCTTTTTTGACCAGGTGATACACTTTTGGCCATTCAAGCACCTTCTGGTACACAGCTGGAGGTACCTATTCCAGAAATGGTAAGTAGTATAGCTTTTAAGTAAATGGGAAAAATGGATTTCTTTCTTTTTTTTTTTTTTTAAATTTTTTATTGTTGGCTGTTCAAAACATTACATAGTTCTTGATATATCATATTTCACACTTTGATTCAAGTGGGTTATGAGCTCCCATTTTTACCCCATATACAGATTGCAGAATCACATCAGTTACACATCCATTGATTTACATATTGCCATACTAGTGTCTGTTGTGTTCTGCTGCCTTTCCTATCCTCTACTATCCCCCCTCCCCTCCCCTCCCCTCCCCTCCCCTCCCCTCCCCTCCCCTCCCCTCTTCTCTCTCTGCCCCCTCTACTGACATTCATTTGTCCCCCTTGTATTATTTTTCCCTTTCCCCTCACTTCCTCTTGTATGTACTTTTGTATAACTCTGAGGGTCTCCTTCCATTTCCATGCAATTTCCCTTCTCTCTCCCTTTCCCTCCCACCTCTCATCCCTGTTTAATGTTAATCTTCTTCTCATGCTCTTCGACCCTACTCTGTTCTTAGTTACTCTCCTTATATCAAAGAAGACATTTGGCATTTGTTTTTTAGGGATTGGCTAGCTTCACTTAGCATAATCTGCTCTAATGCCATCCATTTCCCTGTAAAAAATGGATTTCTTATCTCAAGAGAAATACATTCTCTTGAGCTGAACACGAGCTAATAGTTAACGTTTGAGTTACTGTTTTCAAGTTTTATATTTGAAAATATTGATATCTGAATTTGGATGTTGTCAGTGGTAGAATTATAGAAGTAACTGAATAAACTATTCAATGTTGATTACAAATTTAAAAAAATGTTTGACTTTATTTGATTTAGAGTTCATCAAGGAATGAGTAATGATTGTATTTAGGCATTTATGTTACAACATTTTATAGTTTCAGGATATAAATTACTTTTGAAATGGAGGGATTTTATATTTATATCTCTCTAAAAAAAGTCATTGACTTTGTTCATGGTGGGTAACTCCAGGGGATAGAACTTGTGCTTGTAGAGAATGCTTGAGGGACTGCTAAGCATGGACAGATAGTATTACACACAGTGAAAAGTGTATGGCTGTCAGAATTCTATAGCTGAGAGTTTCTGATGATCAGTACTAGAGAAAAGCTTACTTTTTAGTGGCCAGTTGTTTAGAGCCATCAATATCCCGTTCTACTCATCTTTACATTTCAGCTTTATGAGTTTATGTTGTTGTATGATTTCAATTAGTACTTAATGCCTTTGCTTAATTTTTAATGTTTCAGGATAGCTTAAATATTAATATTTATTACTTTGTTTACACCCAATAATTTCAAAGGGTCAGAATGGACAAAAGAAATACCAGATCAATTTAAAGAGTCATTCAGGACCTATCCACGTGCTGCTTATAAATAAAGAGTCCAGTTCATCTAAGCCTGTGGTTTTTCCTGTTCCCCCACCTGATGACCTCACACAGCCTTCCTCTCAGTCCTCAACTCCAGTGACTCCACAAAAACCGAACATAGTAGCTCAGAACCTGCCTGAGCAACTTGTCTCCGAAAGAAGCCAGAATCTTCAGCAGATACCAGCTACAGAAATATCTTCAGGTGGGTTCAGGGGAAAGTAGAAGGGAAAATTTTTTAAAAGTAGAAGGGAAAATATGATTATTATGTAAGTTGGAGATTTATTATTTGTGATATTATTCTTGTCATCTAATATGGGAGGCAAAAGCATGAGTTTAATTTAATCAACATGTATTAATTTAGTATCTCTTATGTGCTTATGAGAAAAAGTTTAAAACACTCTTTAATTATATTGCCAAAGATTTGTTTTATATATGCGTGTACATATATATCAATATATACACAATTCAGAAATACCTAATAAGATATAATGTGTTTATGATTGTGTAAAGAACTGTTGATACTTAGCATGATATTTATGGGCATCAGGGTTTGCTGTTTCCCTTAGAATTCCATTTTTAGGATTAATTAAGTTAAATTTGTTCCTTTTAAGTTTACTTGGTAAGGTCATTATCTCAGTAAGTCTAGTATAAATTATTAAAAATGTGCTTTAACTACTTAAGAAAAAATGAGAACATAGTGACCTCCCATTTCTCCATGTTCTTTGTTGTACTTTTTTTTTTTAGGGAAGCTTAGTTTTAGAGTTGATAAATGGTGTCAACACCAATTACATAGGAACTCTTCTTTCCTATGTAATGCCTTTCTAAATTGTTTCAAGTATGAGATGATATATAACTAAAACACTAAACATTGGGTATCAGGAGATAGGAGTGACAATTCTTAAATTTATTAAAAAAAAAAAAAAAATGCCTTGGAACCCAGTGTTTTCCCTTGGTTCCAGGGCTGGGTCTATAACAACTTCTTACTGATTCCAAATAAAGGGAGTGTGATATGGAGTAGCAATGATTTTTTTAATGAATGAATTAGTTGTGCTACTATAGCTGTCATGTTAGAAACTATTATACATAATGCAAATTGTTGTTTACCTATGGGATGCCTTGTTGCTGCTACTATGGGAGTTCAGAATAGTTAAAAAAGTGAAGTTGAGAAGACGTAACTAGACATGGGATTACTTTTTTGTTCTTGTTGCCTATATTCTCTCCTTCCTTCCTCTGTATTTCTGAACCAGAAATAATAGAAATGCACAATTGAAGGTGTAGTCCTTAGAAGTTTTTTAGTCTAATTAGCATGAATTAAGCAGGCAATCTTTATATGCCTTAGGCATAATTATATGCACCAAATTGTATGTACCAATTTAATGTTTCCAGAGTATTAAATTTTTTTTTTTAGTATTTGGTTCCTATATATGCACTTACATTTGGAAATAGTGAGGAAAATAATTTTGGGACAGATTAAAGAAAGCCTTGAACATCAGAGTAATGAGTTAAGACTTTAGCCAATGAACTAGTTAAGATCTGTAACAAAGGAAAATGGTACAATTAGAGCTACACAGTGGTGAGCACAGGAATAATGAACTAAGAAGATGCTTTGAGGAAGCAGAAGAGACAAGAGGCTATGGAGATTGAAAATTATTTGTGATTATGCAACTGTGCTGGAACAGTAAGGTCAAAATAATGTGATGCTACTGGGATTGGAGAGAGAAATCATGAACAGATTTTGAGAAATACAATTTAGGCAAAATACTTAACATTTCATGTGCGAGATAGATAAAGTGAATAGGAATAATGGAAAGTGATGTTGAAGTTTTAAGGTTGTGTGTCTCGGAGAATTATAACACCAGACTTTATAAAACTGAGTTTATTTTGGAAGACTAATTAGTCTTTTGGTCTGCATCTTGAGTTTGTAAGTTTAAAAGTAATGCCAGGCACAAAGTAGGTACTCATGAAAATGATCTTTTCGCAAAATTCTAGTGAATTTTCTTTGTCAGTGAACCTGGTATTGTGACTGTGTGTTTAAATATAATAGCCTTTTTCTAAAGTTCATAAACAGACATAATAAAATTTGTCACATTTCTTTTTCCAGCAGGATCTCTCAGTGGAGATATCATTGATGAGTTAATGTCTTCTGATGGTAAGCAGTTTAAAATTATACTACTTTATTTAAATCAATAATACTTTCCTACTATTTTTAAGTGCCATGTGATTTAAGAGAAATGAAGAACCTTTATTTTCTAATTGCTTTCCTATGATACATGAAGATTCTCCCTTAATAAAGTACTTTATAGTAAATCAGAGCTATTATTCAGAATTTATTTCTCTTTGCTTGCATCTCAAGGGGAAGGAGTCCATAAAGGGAGATTTACTACTTTTACTAAATAAACTCCTAACTAGCACTTTGCATCCCTGAAGAATCTGGCCCAAGAAGAGTAAAATAGTATGTTGAAATCAATAAGTAAAACCCACACCATTATCAACCCACCAATGTGAATCACCAAACTATTACTAATATTAGCCATCGCATTACCTAATATGAAATTAACTAAAATATACTAATTAATAGTTTCTCTCTGGGCTTCCATTTTTCTATTTAGTTCTTAGATTCAGAGTCCTGGTTCCTAACAAAGTTAGCAGAGACCTAGGAAGTGGTTGCAGTTAAGTTAGCAAGTGGTATAGTAATGACTTAAGAGAACATCAGCAAATTTTAAATCTAGTGCATACATCAGCAATATACTTCACAGAATTTTTAGATTATGTGTTTAAGTGATAAGTTCAACCAATAAAAATTTTAACCTTATTTAACCAATGTATAAATTGCCTTTATGTGAGAATCTTTCAAAGTTTATGTTAAAATTGGTCATTAATGATCATTATTTTATACGTAATTTTTAAAAAATCATGTGTAACCTAGGAGATCATTTGAATTGATATATTTGATACTGTTTTACGTTAAACATCATTATGCATCCTTAACATTGAGTTCATTCTTGTTTGCAGTGTTTCCTCTCTTACGGCTTTCTCCTACACCGGCAGATGACTACAACTTTAATTTAGATGATAATGAAGGAGTTTGCGATCTGTTTGATGTCCAGATACTAAATTATTAGATTCTATGGAAACTTGGGACTGTTATCTACCTCTAACTGTGTAACATTTTAGATTTCTTAATAACCTAAGTATTTAAAATAATGAATGTAACACCTTTTAGTTCACTGATTCTGAAGTGTTCTTCTCTAATACTTTCTTTTTTACTTCACAAAACTTCAACCATAAAAACAAAGGGCTCTGATGCGATAGGGGAAAAATGATTTAATATCTACCAGCCTCCCCTACAAACAATTAGTTACATTTTTGGATTTTAGTTTTACTTCAATTCTGAATCCTTCTGTTTTCTCCTCTTATGAGAGGAAGATAAAAGTAGACTTCAAGACATCAAAACAAAAAATGTTGGCCAAGGGCTAATCACTGTTTGTCTAGTATTTTTACTGCCATGAAACGATTTCTGAATATCCTTCAATCCAAACAGACATTCACTGCCACTTATAAAATGAAGGATGTAAATGAGGATATGTAACTGTTTCAGTGAACAGATTTTGTGAAGTGCCTTCTGTTTTAGCACTTTAAGTTTATCACATTTTGTTGACTTCTGACATTCCACTTTCCTAGAGTATAGGAAAGATCTGTTTATGTAGTTTGTTTTTAAAATGTGCCAATGCTTGTACATTAACAAGATTTTTAAAAATAAAGTTGTATAAAACATTTAATTTATTGGTCTTTTGAAGGGGAATTTGATACATCACCATTACATTACAACTGAGCCATTAATCTTGTAGCTTCATCAACATTAACTGGTTCATTTTCATGATGCTGAAGACTCTGAAGGGAGAAAAGTATTAGTTAAAAATTTAGATAACAACAAAAATAATTTGTGTATCATCTATTATCCAGTTTAATTTTCTCTTTCTCTCTCTTTTTTTTTTTTAAACTGAGGACCTAAACTACACTGTGCCACTAAATAAACTACATCCCCAATCACTTATTTTTTTGAAAAAGGATCTTGCTAAATTTCCAAGGCTGGCTTTGAACTTATGATCCTCATGCCTCAGCCTCCCAAGTAGCTGGGATTACAGGTGTGCACCACTATGCCTATCCATTTTAATTTCTTCTAGTCCACACCTTTTGGAAGTAGAACAATAAATTCATATATTCAGTCTAAATGTTTCAGAGTCTGAATATGAATGCATATGCCATACATACTATAAAGCCAACTACTAAAAATTTCATTCAATTTCTAGGCTTTGAAAATGGGAAGTTTTCATTTTTAATGATTTCTACTTGCCAGTTCTTTCTGGAGAGGTTCCAGAGAAAGGCCTCTTGAGAAGTGTGCAAGTTCCTTCTGTATGTTCACAAAAGCTTTATTCACTCGGTTAACTTTTTCATTATTCACAATGTTTATCTATTAAAAAAAGAAAAAAGGGAGTAATCCACAATCTCATAATAATTAGATAAAGTGTATTCATCTTTACTCTTGTTAAACCTAAAAAGTGGGACAAATTCACACTAAATCTGTTATAGTCTTACCTGGAAATTTTAGCTAAGAGGTTTTGGATTTTTAAAAATGATGAATACGTCTCATTATCTAGACTTCATTGGCATAAGCAGGCCACAATATGTGACCAGTCTTTCGAGGCTGACATTGCTATCATGCTTCATCTGTAAAACAAATCTGATTTAAATGCTTTTAGTCCCCTTTTTTCAGTAGACTCTGAATCCTTGACCACCTTATCTTAATGGAAGCCCCCAGAAGCCCTCTTCCAAAGAGGTGGGGGTAGTGTTCTGACATTCAGTGATACTATCAAAACAATTTCTTTCCTTAAAACCTTCAGCTCCTTTGCACCATAAGCATGAGAACATTCTGGTACCCCATACTCATTGCTGTCACCTACCAACACCACAATTATTAATCCTTCATGAAATATTTCAAACCTTGGCTCACTTACCCCTCTCATGCCTAGTGACATCAAAAATCTAATCATATGGCCTCTGAATTTCTCACCTCCTGGGATCTTTTCCACTATCTACCTCAGCTACTCTTATATATCTTCTGCAACTACTTCCCCTCCTTATAGCTCATTTAGTTTATTAACAATTCTTAAACCTCCCAACAATTTCATGATTTTTCATCTCTTCTATCCTAGTTTTCTCCTCAGCCAGCACAGATTTCATGACCATCATCTTATCACTTAACTTCTTTACACTCAACTTCCCCTCTCATCTTTCCCTTGATCAAACTTGCTTGGCAACCTGGTTAAGCCCAGAACAGAAGCTAGAAAAAAGTCACAACCAACTGACTGACTTTACTTTAAATTCATCACCACAAACTTCAGTTTACCACTCATATATAATGTTTGGCAATCTTACAACCTTACCTAGCAAAGCCTATTTGTCTTGGCTTCATTGTCAACTATGAAGATGATCTGATGTAAAACTCAACTTCAAACCCACGGTATCACTCAGATTTATTTCCTTTACAGCATTTACAAAGCCAAACTGCTGGATTAAAAGCTTAACTCGGCTTATGAGTTAAAAGAAAATATCTCTTTTCTATGACTACTGTGAGAGTCACTGACTCCTGGATAACTGGCTCTACCTACTATTTAATTTGAAAACATTTTCTTAAAAGAATGTTAAAGATATCTACTTGAAGAAATTACTCAAATATTTTAAAATATAAAGAAGGTAAAGAAACTCCTTTTCAAATTTTGCACTTCAAGAAACAAAATAATTTATCTTCATTTGAGTCCCAAGATAAAATTCCTGAGGAGAAAAACAAAGGGTACCGGCTGACATTCCATATGTGAGCTGTATTAGTAGGTTCTTGAATAGAGGGTTCAGAAATAAGAACTGTTTTCCATATAGTAGTTTTTATTTTAAAAAATGATTTTAAAGTTATCAAACTATTACATTATGCCTCACATTTAGACTTAAAATGCCTTTTTACATTTGAATTTGAGAAAGGAAAACATTATTTTTCTTCCATTTTTTGTTTTTTAAACAAAAGAACTTCTGATTTCAATAGAATTCAGCTGTTCGGGAGTTTTACCACTGTGGTTTCCTTGCAAACAATAACAAATACTCACCTTCTTAAGATTAGTAGTAACTGGTTTTGCTTTGTTTTTAGCCTTAAAGTTTTTTTGGCTGGCTATGTGAAATACATTCCGGGACTTCTGCCCTCTTGATTTGTTCTTGCCCATCTTCTAGGAAGAAAGAAAAGGAGTTCAATTAAACTGCCTACCGTTATGAACTAAGTTCATTTAAGTCTTAGAATTCTTACGATACCTTTATTTTAAAACTATCTTATCCCTGATTATTTAAAAAACTACTTATATATTAAACAATTTCAAGGTCTTTCCCTCTGACTAGATTTTTTTGCTCTATTGAGTACAGCATATTTACCAATCCTTTAATATATCCCCAGTATCTGACCATAGGAGGTACTCAATTAATGTATGGTAGTTGAATTCATACTATCAACATGACTTTTTCTCTACAGCATCTGACAATGTTAACCATTATCAACTACCTCTCTGCTTGTGGACATACTAACAATACTATTTTGGTTCCTATCATACTGCTTTGTATCCTTGATTTCTTTCTCCTTTTTACTCTCATTCTCGCCTGATCATCCCATCAAAATTAGGTTCTTGCCCTAAAAACTTACTGTCTTTCCTCTGTAGCTAAACACATTTAGCCTTGAACTTTAGAAACAGCTCTCACATCTGATTTAATAAAGCTTGTGAGGAACATTTTTTAAAATAATAGTTAATACTGAGCTTTTGGTATATGTGCAAGCACTATGTTAACATTTTATGTGCTATAACTCATTGACTCCTCACAACAACTCTTTGTGAGAAGTACTGTTATCCCCATTTCACAGATAAAAAACTGATGGAAAGAGAAGTAGAAGTGCCCCAAAATTACACTGTTAGTGCCAGGGGATACCAGAATTTAAAGCCACGTAGACTAGATCAGTGCAAATGTTGGGTGATATTGCTTTTCAGATATAAATAAAAAATCAGTTCAAAAACATGGTGTAGTATTGTCTACAGCCGCAGTTGCTAGAATCATTTTTTTAGACCATAGACTGGCAAACTGTGCCTATGGACTAAATCAGACCAAGCACCTATCTTTGAAAGTATTTATTTAAACAAAACTTCATCCATTCATGGTGTGCTGTCTATAGTTGCTTTCCCATTACAACTATGGCCCACAAAGCCTAAATAGCTAGTATCTGACTCCTTACCAAAAGTTTGCCAACCTCTTGCTTAAGCCAGTTCACAATAGTCTACCTTGTACATTGCCATGTGATGAACCTTCCCAATTTTAAAAACCTTCACTGTCTCTACTAATATAGAAAGAGAAATATGTCTTGGCCTGGCATCTAAATCTACCAAATATTAACTCCTATATCTACATACACTGCACTAACCATCCTGGCCTAATTTCGCTAAAGGCAACTTCCATATTTTTCCTGTCTCTTCTTTGCTCATATTTTATCTCGACTGAAATTCATATCCTCCATTAATGTAGCCTTAGAAAACTTCACAGAGACAGCACTGCTATTGTACTCCAATGGTACATGTTCTTTAAAGAAGTGAATACAGTAGAGAAGACATGATTATTACACAAGAAGCAGAAAATACACACTAAAACCATTCAAATACGGTAATTTAAAATTTACAATAGTGACTAAAACCCATCCATGCACCTAGTGTTCGTTTATTAATCAACTGCTGTGTCGGGTACAGAACAGAACTGATATGTTTATGGAACACACACAGCCACATAATTATAGTATTATATATTACAAATAATATATATAGCTGGGCACGGTGGCGCAGAACTGCAATTCAGGGCCTTGCCTGTAATCCCAGCGACTCCAGAGGTTGAGGCAGATTTGCAAATTTAAGGCCCACGTTGGCAAGTTCAAGGCCAGCCTCAACCACTTAGTCTCAAATGACATGTGGATACACGTAAGTCAGTGGTAAAACCTCTTGAGTTCAAACCCCCATACCGTAAAACAAACCAACATAAAATTATATATCCTTGTCGGGGAACCCTCCTAATTTTAAGAAAAATTCTCTAGCCAGGCGTGGTGGCGCATATCTGTAATCCCAGCGACACCAGAGGCTGAGGCAAGGAGATCGCAGGTTCGAGATCGGCGTCAGCAATTTAGCGAGGCCCTGTCTCAAAATTTTTAAAAAAGGGTATGACTCAGTGGGGAAGCGTCCCTGGGTTCAATCCCCAGTATATAAAAAAAGAAAGAAAATTATCTGATAACCACATGGAAATCGAGATCGTAACAGACAGTGCCACACTGGGAACTTGCTAAGGGGTGGCACCAGGATTTCGGGCCTGGGTCTGTAGGCCTGCTATCCACTAGGGCTGCCAGAGGTAGAGCATGATGAAACCGAGCCCTCCGGGCCACAGCGGCACGATGCCGGCTCAGGCCTCCCTTAAACCCAGCGAATTCAAAACTAGCCAGTCAAAAAAATTTCATTTACCTCTCACCAGATCTTCGATACCAACGTGCAGCGGCTCAAGCTCCAGGTGACGCCATCTGCAGGCACACTCTTCAGGAAGTTCCGGTGGGAGGATCCACGCAAGGTTCCTCTCCCAAGTCGTAGCTCCGCCCACCGGGCTAAGCCCCGCCCAGGAGACGGAGTCAACCACCCTGCGGGTTGGCACTCAGAGAAGTCCCGCCCACAGGGCGAGATCCCGTCCAACCTTAGCCTTCACACAAGAGGCCCCGCCCACTTAGCGTAGTTCCCGCCCACAGCCTTGCAGAGCGAATCCCCGCCCTTCGAACGCGTGCTCCACCCACAGGGTGGAGTCCTACCCTTCTCAGCAGGTCGGTATACAGAGCGATGCCCCGCCCACCGACAGGAGTCCCGCCCATGGAGCGGATGAAGCCCCGCCCGCCAAGCCATATTCTACATCTGCGAGCAGGTTCCCACCCACCTGGCGTAATCCCGCTCGCTGACTGTGTTCTACCGAGCCAGCTGTCGCTAGCCGCGTAAAGCCCCGCCCACAGAGCAAAGTTCCACCCACCGAAGGAAGTCCCGCTTCTATTGCGTCCCTTGCCTTTCTCGAAATGGGTCTCTGCGCAGTCTCAGCGAGCTTGGGGTTTGGGAGGTACGGCTAAGACTGGTGAACTTTCTGGGGTAGGTTCGTGCACGGAAACTGTCTGAGGTGTGTTTGAGTCATCTGAGCCGTGAAGACCTCCTACAAGTAATCTAGCCTCAGCCGCTGCTCCTGCTCTGCCCGGACCCCCAGGAGGTGGCGCTGCGGTCCTCCGGTGGCATCCCTGGCTTGGCTCATCCCTGGCTTGAGTCTGGGAAAGGTCTAAAGCTATCACTCTTAGGGGAACATTTGTAATGAGCAAAAGTTAAAATGCTTTTCTCATTGTAACTTCCTTTCTTCAAAAAGAAAATTTCTGACTGCCCATTAGAGATACAAGGAACCAGTCACACATAGAATATAAAAACATGTACTAGGTAACAGAAAGATAGAAGAAACCATTTTGCCTGCGGATTGTGTGTGTCTGTGGTTACCATATATAAACGTTCTGGGTTGAAGTTTTTGGAAAATTGACTCAATTCTTACAAGAGGAAATCCCTATTAAAGCTAAAAGTTTTCACATGTTTCTATACTTTTTATGTCATAGGAAAAGCCAGATTTTGGAAAAATGTTGGCGTACTGACATATATATGTTGTTTTGTAACTTACAGCCTACACGCTGCTTTAAATAAGACTCCTTTTTTTTTTTTTTTTGCAAGTGAGGGTACAACTAAGGTTAAGAGTTTAATCCTTTTGCTGGCAGTCTCACAACTTCTAATTGATAAAGCCAGACTAGAATCCACCTGAGAAGGCGGATTTTTTCTGCCCTATCAACTATTTACCTTAGAAAAGTCCTTTTTCTGCCCTATTAACTATTTACCTTAGAAAAATAAGTCACTTTTTAATAAAACCTTTTATTATGTTTATGCCTATCAAAAAAAATAAGGAATGTTAGGCCTAATTACCTATCAGTGTATGTTTATTCGTATTTTGTGTTCTTTCTAAAGATCACCTTCTAAAAATACCTTAAAGTGATGGTATCAAATGCCTAAAATGTGAGGGACCAAAACCAAAATAAAACCAAACCAAAGCTACAGAAAACCATTAGATTATTTTACAAGAGCAGTGGTATTGACACATACTGAAGGAAATAAGACAGGCATAACTATAGTTTCTTCAATGTGAAGTTATTGATATTCAGGCAGAAAACAAAAAGATTTAAAGGAATGACATTACAGTGTTTAAACCTGTAGGCTCTAGCTTTTTTTTTTTTTAATTTAACCTTTGTCTTATTTCTTTATTTACTTACTTATGGTGCTGAGGTTTGAACCCAGGGCCTCATGCTTGCTATGCAAGTGCTTTTACCACTGAGCCAAAACCCCAGCCCAGGGTCTAGCTTTTATATTGAAATGGTGATATGAAGATACACAGATCAAGGAAATAACTTTATTATACAGACAAGAGTAGAGGCATTATATAAAGTGAGGAGGCATGGGTTTGTTTCACCTCTTCCACCAACCAAGAATGTAACCTTGGAAAAATTATTTCATTTCTTCATGCCTCCTTTTTTTCTTATGTAGATGGCCACTACACCCAATTCAAAGAACATTTATCATCTGCTCAGCATCTCCTTCTGGGTACCACTCTTCTTCCATCAAGTCCTGGTTGGGCTAACAGTTCATCTTCCTCCTCTAAGCATTTTCAAAATAGAGCTAATTCAGCAAAAGTTGGAAGAAAGATCCTTCCCTCTATTTCTCAGTTACCTGAGCTGAAACAATGTTTTTTTAGGGGGAGGGGGCATTAAATTGCCTTTGAAATTTTAAAAAATTCTTATACCTTAAAGAATCTCGATTCTTTTCTGTCTACTTACTTCATAGGATTATTGTGCAGTTAATGAAATGCAAAACAAGATAGCATAAGATATTACTAAGACAAAAAAGGAGCATATTAACTCTCTAAAAGCCATATTTTCCTACAAATCAAATGAACATATAAAAAGAAAAATATTGCTCAAAGTTTTAAAAAAAGTTTTAAAAAATTCATGCTAAGACCATATTTCCAGTTTTTCTAACAATCTCAAAGATAAGTAAAATCATAAATGGAAAAAAAAAACCTTTCCAAAATCTTGGTTTTCCTGCTGAGATTCATATGCTGGCTCCTAAAAGAATTGCCCCAGGAAGCAGTTTAAATGAGTAAACAAAGGTAATTAGGGAGAAGAAAATGAGAGTACACATAAATAATTACAAACTGTCTATAACAAAACTCAAAGTCCTTGACCTAAACAAAGCCAGTTTTGTACAAATGATACTGCAGAACAGTTTCATCTATTCAATCTATTCTGCCCACTATTCAGTTTCTTTCAATCAAAACAGTTTGAAGACCTAGGCTCTGTGGGCTCTTAAAGGAAGCACATGGCACATTTCTTTCTTTTTTTAAAGAGAGCACAATCACCTGGATTGAGTGTACAACAAAATGATGATTTTTGACAGAAAGTGGTAAGGACTATGATAAATGAACAAAAAATATGCTACTTATGGAAGAAAATAATTCTGAACTCTGGAAACATCCATGTAAAAGTTCTCATCTGATTGTCTTCCACTAGAAAATGGCCAACTATAACCCAAAGGCCAGATCTGTACTGCTTATTTTTATACAACCTACAAGCTAAGAATGATTTTACATGTTTTTAAATTATTTTTTAGTTGTACACAGA
Organism: Marmota monax; assembly: GCF_021218885.2. Classification (NCBI taxonomy): domain Eukaryota; kingdom Metazoa; phylum Chordata; class Mammalia; order Rodentia; family Sciuridae; genus Marmota; species Marmota monax. The sequence goes on from NW_026693552.1 coordinate 646,936, forward strand.
CACAATATCTTTATTTTTATTTATTTATTTTTATATGGTGCTGAGGCTAGAACCCAGGGCCTCATGCATGCAAGACAAGAGCTCTACCATGATTTTACCATGATTTTACATTTTTAAATACAGAAAATTCAAAAAAATACTTTCTATTATACTTATAAGCTTTCTATTATATTCTTTGTGTATGTGTGTGAGGGGGTGGTTACTGAGGATTGATCCCAAAGTCTCATGCATGCTAAGCAAGTGCTAGACCACTGAGCTACATTCACAGTCCTACATTTTTATTTCAGTGTCCATAAATAAGGTTTCATTGGCACATAGCCACATTCATTGTTTATGTACTATCTGTGCCTCCTTCATGCTATAGTAGAGGTGAATCACATAGCCTGCAAAAGCTAAGATATTTACTACCTGACCCTTTACCAACTATAATTTTTTAAAATATTTTTTAGTTGTAGTTGAACACAATACTTTTATTTTATTTATTTATTTTTATGTGGTGCTGAGGATCGAACCCAGGACCTCGAATGTGCGAGATGAGTGCTCTACTGCTGAGCCACAATCCCAGCCCTATAAAACGTTTTAAAACTTTATCGGCCTGCATAATAGAAGATGAACAATATGGTGAAGTATTACTTTTATAAGTATGATTTTTATACTCAAAGGTATGGAAAACTTATAAGAATGAAAGGCATTTTTCTTTCCAGCATTCCAAGAAGGCAGATCAATCTTTACATCGGCAATTTGGATTCCTTTGCCTATAATGGTTCTCAATTGTTTTCATGCTTCAGGGCTGAAAGTGGAAGATCTCAGATATGTAGAAAACACTCTTACCTGAATTCTTCTTAAGAAGTGGAAAAGGGAAAAATGGCTTAAAACTGAGGGAGAAGGTGAGCCTTCCCCGAGACTGAGGAAATGGTTGGGAGAGAGTGTGGTTCAGAGATTTCTGTGATTGACCCTTATGTCTCTGTGGAATATACCACATTGGCACCAAGAAGCATCACAAAGGGATCAAGCATTACGTCTTCAAATGAATTAGGACATTGGCCGAGTTAATTGCTATGATGTCAAATTATACTTTTTACTTTTCCCCCATCCTTCTACAATCATCATTTGACACTCCATTACAAAAAAAAATGTTTTATTCTCTACTTATTTATTTATATTACTATGGGCTCATCAGTTGCTAACTTATTATCATAATTCATTTTGATGGTCCCATTTATCATATTCAGCCAGTGAATGCTCCTTTAAGCACCACCTGTCTGCATAATTTTGACCTATTCCAATCACTCTTTGCTTCCTCATTTGCTCGAATGACCAAAAAAAGAAAGGAGGAGAAGGAGAAGAAGCATTCCAGGTTCATCTAGTTCATTAGTTCTTTCTCTTAGAATCAGTTATTTCTCTATAGAAAAAGAAGAAGATAGAAGAAGGAGAAACAGAACAAGAAGAAGAAGAAGAAGAGGAGGAGGAGGAGGAGGAGGAGGAAGAGGAAGAAGCATTCTAGGCTCATCTTGGACCTATGCTTACTGGAATAAGTTCTGTCCCCTAGAATCAGTTATTTCTCCATGGAGCTCTGGTTTCTTTTATTGAAAAATTATATGAAGAAATCATAATCAGAGTATTGATGCTTCCATATCTTTGCAGTGGGCAGAGATGGGTAACCTATTCATGTTTGCATGTACTGTTTTGTCTATCTGCCTGTGTATAAATATTCACATATCTCACCAACTGTATTTATTCTATATGTACAAACCATGAGTTCATGCTAAAACCATAGCATGGGGTTTAAATTAAATACCATAGGGTTTATTTTAGTTTTCTGTCATTCTTACCTATTTTTAATTTCCTTTTCCACTGGTGAGAAACCAGACTCCTATTGGTCTAATATATCCATTTGGATTATCTTCCTTAACTGTTGCCGTCTACTCACCCTGGCCCTGTCCTATGCAGGTGCCCATCAACCATATGGGCTGCTGCCATATTCATAGCTACCACCTGCAGAAATGGTTGGTTTCCTCATCCTGCCCAGTCTGACTTTTCCTGGGATGCTGCCATCTTTCCTCCCCCTTCTAAGATCTAGTGATTTTTTTTAGACTGAATTAGGAAGAAAATAAGGAAGGATGGGGAGGAAGGTAAGAAGACAAGACGCCTGCAGAGTTTTGGATTTTATTCTGTAGAGTAGAAGGACTTCTCCCTACCACACCCTAATAACACACGAGTACATGCACATGCGCACACACACACACACACACACATACACATGCACAATATGGTTTGTTGTAGGGAATGATTCTAGTGTCAGCAGAAAAGTAGATTGGAGGATGGAGGGGTTGCAGACAAGTTGGCAGGCTCAGGAAACACATGATGAGGCTTAATGATGGGATGGACACCCCTTGGATGACCTTGCACTTACTTTGACTCCTCTGACTCTATGAAGAACAGTCCAAAAAATTATATGCATTCTTCGTCTCTGTGTAGTTTCTTTGTGCACCCCCCCCCAAAAAAAAAACATAATAAAGCTATACTCCCTTGAAGTCTGCATTTCTACGCAGGAATGATGACACACCCTTATAATCCCAGTCACTTGGGAGGCTGAAACTGAAGGATCACATGTTTGAGGCTAGCCTCAGCAACTCAGTGAGGCCCTATCTCAAAATAAAAATCAAAAAGGACTGGGGATGTAGCTCTGTGGCAAAGTGCCCTTGGATTCAATCGCCACTACCAAAAACAAACAAAAATCTTAATTTTTAAATTTTTTTATGAGAAGCCAATTAGATCATGAAATTTTTCATTATTGCTTGTGGAAATAGTCTTTTTTAACCCCTCAGTTACAGAAGCATTTATTATAAACTATGAATGAATATTTCTGACCTATTTATATAAAAAAATAGAGTACAGCAAATTCAGTCTTCTACCTTTATATCTAGACCAAATTCCTGGAATATGTGGAGGTTAAGAGCCAGTTAATGAAAAAAATGGTTAACTCTGTGTAGTGAAGGAAAAGTAACTCCTTTGATTGATATGAAGCTGTTGGAGGTAAGTCATAGGCTTTTGCTTTTTGCTGTGTATTTCTATAGCTAAGCTTCAGATGATGTTGCATATTTATCTTCATATCTTCTTCGACCCAGGTCCATTATTCAATCACACTTGTATTCCCATCCAGGATTATATATTTCTATCACATGGGAGATATGTCATAAGCATTTGCTGAATGAAATAATTTCTGAATTATAAAAAGCAAGCAAGGATTGAAACCAATACACTGACAAATATTTTAAAGCATGATTATCATTAGCATGACTCAGACATACCTAGAAGAAGACCCTTATCTTCTTATAGCACTGCTCCCTGGAAATATAGGTGCTCCACAATGTGTTTTTAATTCAATTAAGAAAATTTTGTCAGAGCAATCTAGATAAATGCCTAGATATCTAGAACCCCTACTAATTACAGTCACAAGAAAGGGCTTTCATATGAAACACATGAAGGTTAAGAATGGTCAAATACAAATCACAAAGACAATAAAAATATCCAAGGGGTACACGAAGGCCTTTCACATCTTTTATGACATTTGGTTAAAATGCAAGTAATGATTAAAAATGAGAGGAAATTGTGAAATACAAACAGGTGCATGTTTCAAATGGAAAACTGCCTAAGGCAAAGAAGGCACTGTGCTATTAAATTATAATCTGTCACTCTAAGTGTCAGCAATAGATAAAAGCAAAAATAAAAAATGAGGGGCTGGAGTTATGGCTCAGTGGTAGAGGGCTCACCTTGCACATGCAAGGCCCTGAGTTCGATCCTCAGCACCACATAAAAATAAATAATAAATAAAATAAAGTTTTATATATAAACATAAAAAAGTCAGTCTGCTAGTCTTCAAGAAGTAGTATTTATACTATCAAAAAAAAAAAAAACTAAAAATGCAAGAGAAAGAGATGAAGAATGTAGTGCTTTTTTAATTATCAAGTTTAGTAGATTATGTAAATTCCCAAGCCATCTAAAACTAAATAATGGTTTTGTTTTTCATTGGAAATTATGTTCAGAGTCTACACATTTTTGTTTTTGTTTTGGTACTGGGGATTGAATCCTGGGGTGCTTAACCACTTAGCTACATCCCTAGCTCTTTTTATTTTTTATTTTGAGACAAGATCTTGCTAAGTTGCTGACTCTGGCTTTGAACCTGTGATCTTCTTGCCTCAGCTAAATTTTTTGAGCCTACTCTTGTTCTACAGCAAACCCATTGTACTGAGGTCATACTTTGAATGACATGGGTATCTACATTGTGATAAATACAACAAAAAGTTTTGCAGACAATGAAATATTTTACAAACATTTGGCTCCTTAAAACTTTTTATTTTTCATTTTGAATTAGAAAAATGATGAAGCATTACAGTGGACATTTGGAAAATTCAGAAAAGTATAAAGAAGAAGAAGATGAAGAACCAGCAATCGTTGCATTCTGATCAGCCCTCATCATCTTTCTCTGACTTGGATTATTGTAATGGCGTCCTAATTGTTTCCCTAGTTGTTTCTTAATCTCAGCCTAGCAGCCAGAAATATCAGTGCTAAAATGTTGATTAGATTGTGAAATTCCTCATCTCAAAATCCCCCAATGTTCTTTTCATCACTCAGAACAGAAGCAAGTATGAATAATGGCTTGTGAAGTTCCAATTGACTCCCCTTGACCCCTGCTGCTTCCTTATCACTCATTTATCACACCAGGTGTGCCCTTGCTATTGGACCTTTTTTCGTGGAGCACCCACATTCTCCCTAAATAGGAGCAAGGCTAACTCCCCACCTCTTTCAGGTATTCTCTCAAACATTATCATTCCAGGGAGAACTTCCCTAATGACCTCTAAAATTGTAGTCCTCCAAGATCCCTACCTCCTTCTCTGCTGTCCCATTATCACTATATAACATATAATTAATTTCTATCTGTCTCCTTCTGCTAGAATGTTAAACTCCATAAAGACAGGTCTTTTGTCTGGTTTTGTTTGCTGCTATTGTTAGTTTTCTAATGCTGCATAACAAATCATATCCAAATCAAGTGGCTCAGAACAACAATCATTTACTGTTATGTTTTCAGTGGGTCTGGAGTTTGGAAGGGGTTAGGCTGGGTGGTTTTGGCTCACAGTCTCTTAGAGGTTTCAGTCATATGTAGTCTGGACTACAGTCAGCTAAAGGCCTGATTGGGGCTGCTTCCCAAGCAGCCACTCACATGGCTGTAAACTGGTGCTGGGCTATAACCACGATGACTCAAGTCCTTCCTAAATGGACCTCTCCACAGAGCTACTATAGTATCCTCAGAACACAGCAGCTGGTTTCCCTCATATTGAGTGTTTCAAGGGAGTATGGGAGAAGTCAGTGGTTTTTATGACTGAGTTTTTGAAGTCAAATGCCATCACTTCTGTTGTATTTTATTAATCACACAAGCCAGTTCTGATTCAGCTGAGGAAGGAGACTATACAAAGAGCTGAATATCAGCAGGGGAGAATTACTAAGGACTGCCTGGGAGGCTGACTAGTGCATCTCTATGCCCCTTGTGCCTGAAACAGTGCCTGGAACACAACAGGAGTCCAAGAAATACTTCTAGGCAAATAAATAAGTTCCCCCACTCAGTAGGTTTTGATATATTTCTTTACAGTCATTTTTTCTAGACAACATACTATATTGTTTATTAAAAACTAGAACTTCCCTATAGATAAAATGTTATAATTATACATGTATACATATATTAATAGGTATAGTTTTAAAATAGGATATCTTAGATCCTTTAAAGATTAAAGCTTACCATATAACTTGTTTCAAACTGCTTCTTATCATTAGCATTCCTATTGTTTTTCAATTATTTTCTGTTATAAATACACTGTGATGAAAAAACACACGTTTATATTGAACCCCGACACAAAGAAAAGGCCACCAACTCCAATTTTAAGTCAAATTAAATCAAGCTTGTAATTGTATACACAAAGGCTGGCCAGTGACTGTCTCACCTGCAATCCCGGGCTAGAGATCAGTACCCCAGCTTTCCAGGGACATGGTTTTATAACACCAAAAGTTGTAAAGGGGGTAGCTTGAGAACTTACAGATAACAGGATTTTGACAAGCATAATACAAAGGCAGATAGTAGGTTAATTATCTACATGGCATGATATTTCAAGGTAGGGAGTAAATTCAGATCCCAACATGGGAATTTATGAGATGCCAACTAAGGTTTCTGAGAGAGTTGTTATCTGGTCAGGGAAAGCCAGGCATGGGTGAGTTCAAGGCAGGGGCCAGGAATTCCAAACAAGTTGAGAAATCGCAGTCATTTATAGTAAAACAGAAATTAACTTTTCATGACTTTGTGACGAGACGGCTCCCAATCTTAAAATGGAATTAGGCTGGGTTCATCTGTGTAGAAATAGGATCTAGGGCTGGGGTTGTGGCTCGGTGGTAGAATGCTCGCCTAGCATGTGAGAGGCCCTGGGTTTGATCCTCAGCACCACATAAAAATAAATAAATAAAATAAAGGTATTGTGTCCAACTACAACTCAAAAATATTAAAAAAAAAAAAGAAATAGGATCTAAAGTTATGACCATTTAAAATTGTTGATTTAAATTACTAAGTTGTTTCTAAAAGATCACATATTTTACATTTAGGGGTGGGAGCACACCTATTTGATACCTTTAGAAATGTTAGTAAGAAATAAATGAAAAAAGGTTTTTAAAAAAATTATAAATTATATTTTTGTATTTTGTTTTATGTTCATAGTATCGCTTTCTTTTCTTGTTTTTAAATTAACTGATTGTTTAGATGTTAAAACAGAAAACAATTAGAGGCAAGGAAAAAAAGACAAAAGGAGTAATTGATATAATTATTAAGTTTTTGACTTGTGCAACTGTGTGGATTGTGGTGCCATTTAATAAGTTAGAGAAAACTGGAGGAATCTATAATTCCCATTTCAGACATTTTAACAGCAGCTGTGTGTAATTAGTTCAGGTAGAATGGTGCTGCCCAGTAGCCAGTAGGCTCATGTGACTAGTCTGAATTCAGATTTGTTGTTGGGTTAAAATACACACCAGATTTGAAACACTTTGTAGGAGAAAAACAATGTAAAAGATATGATTGTATCACTAAGTTCCAGTCAGAAAATAGAAATCATACATTATTTCGAACAGGGAAGGTTTACTGTGAAGAATTATTAACTCTAACAAGGAACACTCTAAGATGGTCTGAGAACTCTGAAGAATTCCCTGAGCCTAAGGGAGTTTCTAATGACCAACTCGTTTGGGAGTCAGCGCCTCTCCAAAACTGAGATTCAGACCACTGGAGAAGGCATGGTTGCAACTCAATATGGGGCAGAGAGGTTTGCTGGGTTGTGTAGGTTAGAGCTGGCCCACAGTTGGCAGACAAGCAGGCAATACCACTGCAGGGCATTTGCACTGGTATTATAGACAGGTGAGCTAAGGCTGGTGTGCAGGCATTCACATGTGCCAAAGGACTCAAAAATTTGGGAACTGACTCTCTGGCTGTGTCATGCACAGCCTAGAGTACACATGGTACAAGTCAGAAGAACCCCTTTGGAGATCAGGCTGGTGGGCAGCCATGTTGAGGGAGTGGGGGCATTTGCTTGCCCATAGGGTGGCATGGGACCTGGACTGAGTTGCTTCAGGATGGGCATTGAGATGATCACAAGGCTGGGGTCAGGGCCTGGTGAGCAAAGGCACACTCTGGTTGTACAGGTAGATGCCCTAGAGGTCTTCATCTGAATGGGTCAGGTAACAGCTCAGCAGCACCAAGAAGAAAACAAAAACACAGAACTCTGTAAACAAAAAAGAGATGTTCCTTTCTCCTGCAATGTTCTCCTACCAGAGGGCTTGCTGCAAAAAAGAGGGTTTTCAGGTTTCATGATCACAGAACTGGTAATGCCTGGTGAATTTAGATCTGAGAGGTAATAAGTTGATAACTGATGCAATTAATGTTTTAAAATATTGATTCATATTGAAAAGATAATATTTTGGATACATAGGATTAAATAAAATATATCACTAAAACTAATTTCACTTTTATTTTTATTTTTCAGAATTAACTAATGAAAAGTTTGAATTTATATATGCTGCTTACAGTCATAATTTAACTCACATTGTTTCTCTTGGATTGTGCTAGAACAGATGTCTAAGTTAGATAGCTTATGTGCACAGAAATTGATGGAAGTACCTAGGAAGAGAGTGTAGAGAGAGGAGGGCTCTTAGTAAAAAGTCCCCAACCCCCTACATTTAAAGGTTGGCATGGTGAATAATTTATCAATATGGGCTATGAGATGCTCAGTTATGAGGGTCAGATAAATGGGTATGTAGCTCACTGGTAGAGCACTTGCCTAGCATGCTTGAGGTCCTGGGTTCCATTCCCAGCACCACACACACAGAGATGTTGGATCAGATATTATTCTGGAGTGCTAATGTTATTATTTTGGGGGAAGAGACTAATATTGCATACACAGAATGATTAAAGCAGATAGCTTTGCCTAGTGTGGATGGGCTTTATCCAATCAGTTGAAGGCCTGAATAGAGTAAAAATACCGACCTTTTAAAGAAAAGAAAATTTCTGAAACCACATTGCAATTAAGTTGGGACTTTGGTATTTTCCTACCCTGGGACTCAAACTGAAATATTAGTTCTTCCTGAGTTTTGAGCCTTCTGATTTTTGGAATGAAAATATCTTCCATCAGCTTTCCTGGGTTCCAAGCCCCCAGCTTGTCTCCATAATGAGATGAGCTGATTACTTATAATATCTATCTATCTATCTATCTATCTTCTATTTCTCTACAGAACCCTAATTAATAAGATTGTACAATTGCACATGGAAGGATGAATCTGAGTAGTGTTATAGTAGTGAGGGGGAGCAAATGGGAGATATATGAATGTTCAGGGATCGATTTTCCCATTAAAGAAAAAAATATTAAAACATAAAAGTATGCTGATAGTAGTGATGAAGAACAGGGGGTGGAGTTAGAAATGTAGGCTATGAAAGATATAATGGAATGTTTGGTGGGAGAGGGAGGTATTGATAGGTGTTTAGGGCCAGTGCAGCAAGACTTCCATAGTGGAAAGGTAGGATGCAGATGGGGAATTTCTTGAAGTGACAGCAAATCTCACCTTCCTTAAGGTGAGATAGGGATAAGGGCACTGCTCTTGATAGAACAGTCTGTCCTTCTTAAAGAACAAAAAGGAGTGGATTAACCTTGTACCAGCCAATAATGGAATACCTGTAGCACCCACAATTTCTCTCTTGTCATTATTAGAGTTGACAGCTATAGTGACACTGACTTATTCAATCCAAGTCAAGAGGGACTATTAACTAATTTTTTTAACAGCTGAATTGTTCTGGACTAGATTATTTGAATTTTTCTACACTGATCTGAAAAAGTTCATTTCCTTCTACATTAGTCTTAGCTTTCTTTTTTTTCTCATTGATACTTTACTTACTTCTGTAACATGATTACCAAATAGAGTGTGAATGTTTCTAGTAGGAAATTGTGAATATTAAACTAAAGAACAAAAATGTAGAAAGTAGGTTTTAGCAATGTGTTTTTGTGCCAATATAGGACAAAAGAGATGTTTGGCTCTAGCTTCTGAAAGCTATAATCTGAGAAGAGATTTAAGAGTGATTCATTGAAGTTACCCTTTCAATTTTGGCCTAAGAATCCTCATCTTGGCATGAAATCTAGGTCACTTGGGCAAGTCCTTTAAATTTTTTTTGGACTCAATTCATCCTTGGGAGACTGCATTATTCAACCCTAACCTTAGGATAACTTTAAGAATGGAAAATTAAAGAAATTGAAACCCCATATAATATCAATGCTGTATAATCAACACTCCCCACAAGATAACAAATGATAAAACATATCTGTGGTTAATAAACCCCAGCTGCACAAATCATAGAACTTGATGAGGGAAAACACAGGGCACAAATTGTTGGAAAACACCTTGGACTTGGAACTGTGCAGATTGGAGCTATGTCCCTGACAGTATGCTTGCTTCTCTAGGTAACTGGACAATCTCGCTCAACTCACCTCTCCATTTGGTAAAAATCAGAAGGTAAGAGATAATTAGCTTCACATTTGGAGTTTATAAATAGAATGCCTGAAAAAATATGCATCTCAAAGAAATGCTATTACATACCCTAAGAAAACAATATTAACTCATACTTTGATATTCTTAATATACAATTAAATTAAGTACTTTTATGGCTAGGTTTGACATTTACAAATGCTGCTCATTATGATACACAGTATCTGATTAATTAAAGTGGAGAGCCCATTAAAGCATGTTTTGTTGCACCGGAAGCTTAACCTGGATCTAACCAGTGTTACAGAGCACAGACACTGAGGCAGAATGCAGGTCCCCCTTCAAACCCCGATTCTTACAGTCATGCCACAAAGATTTCAGACCATGTCTTTCCTGCCCTCCCCTTCATGGGAGGTCCAGGGAAGCTTCCAGATAGTACCCAGGTCCACCTCTGAATATATATAGGCAGGAGATTATGAGTTCAAAGCCAGCCTCAGCAAAAGTGAGGCATGCTAAGCAACTCAGTGAGATCCTCTCTGTAAATAAAAATACAAAGTAAGGTTGGGGTTGTGGCTCATTAGCCAAGTGCCCCTGAGTTCAATCCCTGATACCCCATCCAAAAAAAAAAAAGAGTATCTTTGGTGTCTCCTTCTTTCTTTCCCTTACTTTCTCTCTCTCTGTATCTCACATTCTAGCTCTTGCTGTGAACATTATGTGGACTCCTGGATATTTGGAGGGGGATTGTAAACTATTACTATCATTAATTACTATATATATTTGTTGTTGTTGTTTGGTATGAGGGATTGAAGCCAGGGGCACTTAACCCCTGAACCCTATCCCCAGTCCATTTTTACACTTTTATTTAAACACAAGTTCTCACTAAGTTGCTTATGGCCTTGCTAAGTTGCTGAGGCTGGTTTTGAACTCATAATCCTCTTGCCTCAGCCTCCCAAGTGGCTGGTATTACAGGTGTGTGCCACTGCACCCAGACACCCACCTCTTGACTTTCTTTTTTTTAACATTTTTTTTAGTTGTCAATAGACCTTTATTTTTATTTATTTATTTATATGCGGTGCTGAGAATCAAACCCAGTGCCTCACACATGCTAGGCAAGCACTGTACCACTGAGCCACAACCCCAGCCCCCCCCCACATCTTGGCTTTTGACTGGCAGCAAGATGACATCAGATTTTCCAGTCCCTACTGCCATTGACAACTCTGGGTCACTTTGGCCCATGCTCACTGGTTCTAATTGGAACTTGTTATTACAGATTTTATGGTTAGGGGGAATCATCCTTCTCTTCCTGAGTTCTGGGATCTGGTCTGTGTAAAGCTTATAGAAGTTCATACCTTGTGTTCTTTTTGTCAGCATTGGGGCCTGCATTTTCCCTGCCACAAAAGGTTGTTTGCTGAGGGATGTAATGTATTCTGTCAGCTTAAGTCAGACAGGGCTTTTTAAAACAGAAAGTATGTGGGGGTCAGCACAGTGGGCCCAGTTTATAGAATTATCCCCTTAACCACATGTTCCCACTTCTCTGTTTTCTATCATTGGTACAAAGTAAAGGGGAGACAATCACTTTATCGTCAGTCAGGGTCCCCGAGTTCCCTAGTCACAGTAATTCTTCCTCTACTTGTTTACACCTAATGGTTGTAAAGGCTGAGACAGGGGCTCTTTGTTAAGGAGAAGGGGCACAAAGGTTATGAAGGGTTATTTAGTGAGTTCACAGATTCATTGATCAGAGGAGAGAAAAGGGTGATGTCTTCCCAAACTTTTGTTTTAAACAAAATTTAAACATATAGAAAAACTGTAAGAATAATATGGAAACCTACTAAATATCTTTACTAGATTCACTAGTTATTGAATAAGATAAGTGAAAGTTAGTTTCCCAAATCTAGATACACAGCTTCAGCATCTATCTCCTAAAGCATTTCACCTACCATTATCACACCTAAGAGAACTCACATCAATTATATTATGCTGTCTTGTTTACATTTCTCCAACTGATTCAGAACATCTATTACAACTTTCTTCATAACCTAAGATCCCATTGGGGTTCATTCTAGACAGTGTGAGTATTCTATTAATAAATAACCTTTTGCCCAGAAGTTTTAGTACCCGTTACTGATCTTTGCTTGAACCAAATATACTGATCTTGCAGAAATTATTATTTTAAAGTTTTATCATTTTATCTGTATTTGATAGATGGTATAAAGCTTTTCTCAGCTGGGCACAGTGGCACAGGTCTGTAATCCTAGCAGTTTGAGAGGTGGGGAGGCAGGAGATTATGAGTTCAAAGCCAGCCTCAGCAAAAGTGAGGCATGCTAAGCAACTCAGTGAGATTCTGTCTGTAAATAAAAACACAAAGTAGGGCTGGGGTTGTGGCTCATTAGCCAAGTGCCCCTGAGTTCAATCCCTGGTACCCCACCCCCCCCAAAAAAAAAAACCCCAAAACAAAAAAAAGAGTATCTTTGGTGTCTCCTTTCTTTCCCTTACTTTCTCTCTCTCTGTTCTCTCTCACATTCTAGCTTTTGCTGTGAACATTATGTGGACTCCTGGATATTTGGAGGGGGATTGTAAACTATTACTATCATTTTTCTTTTTCATGGTCCCATTACCCCAAATTTGGCAGTGGGAGCTCCTTCAAGGTAGCTCATTAATGTACATGTGTATGTATGTATCATACAACCTAAATTAGTTTTTGAGAAATTTCTAGTTCTCTGGCATATACAGTATGTCCTAGGCTCATCTTAATCTTTCCCTGCCTTAGAACTGAAACCAATCACTTCTCCCAGGAGTTCTGGTTCCTTCTAATGGGAAATGGTGTTTTGAAACAAAGATCTCAGTGTTAGGTGTCTAATAGCAAGGGGTAGAACCATATTTATGGTGGCTGAAGCAAATACAGTTTTGGGATTTTTAAAAAAGAAGAATACAAAATTACAAATCTAAAATTGGGTAGATAGCCTTAGAAGAGGCTTCCAAGTAAGGACCTGTAATTTATATTTTATGAGCTTCCTTACTATTTGGGTGTTATTGCTTTTAGTATCTTTCAGTGAGGAGTATTCAAATCCAACATCATGATGTTCTTTTTTAGCTTCTGCTGTTTTATATTTTTAAATAAATCAGGATGAAAATCATGTTTCTGAAGATCTTCAATATATTTGTTGATTTATTCTTTCTTACAATAGAGACAAAAATGGCTTCAGAATCACAACACCAATATTCTTACCAAAACCAAGCCTATTAGTAAAGTACAAGATTTTGTTGCAATTTTTCCTAATACATTGCCTATTCTATTAAGGATATGCAGCCAGAGTACTACATCCAAGTGTACCTAATTATTTTTCTGTATGGTCATGGTATCAACCAATATATAATTAACTTCATTTGTTTCTATTTGAAACTGAGAGGTTTTACTCTTTAAAATTTTTTTTTAGTTGTCAATGGACCTATATTTTATTTATTTATATGTGGTGCTGAGAATTGGTCTCAGTGCCTCACACATGCTAGGCAAGTGTTCTACCACTGAGCTATAACCCCAACCCTTTTATCCCTAATCTTTCCATCCCCTAACCACCCATCCTGTATAAAAAATCATTTTTTATAATTTGTGGTTTATCACCTGGAAATATTTTTTTTGTCAAAAGTTGCAGCTATTTAACTATTGATTCTCTTTTTTCTTTAAACAAATATAGTATATTGCCACTCTTGAATCTTTTTTCTTCTACCTACTACATGCCAGGACTCACTCCATATCTGCTCATGGAGATCCTCATTCTTTTTATAGCTGGAGAATAGTCCTACCTTGTAGATGCTCTACAGATTATCTAACCAGTCTCCTACAAGTGTAATTTGATTGTTTCCATTATTTAAGTTGCTGTTTTGGAAAAGTGAATAAACTGTACTGTTAATTCAAACCTGAGTGAATTATGTGTCCAGACAATAAAACTAACAATTTGGGAAGCATTTGAAGTTCACCAATCAGAACTTCTAAAATTTTGGTTCATTCATTCATTTATTCAACCATAACTGGATATCAGGATCTGATATTAGAACATTATTCACCTTGATGAGCTAAATCATTTGAGTTACTGAAATGGATTTACTAGGCTTCTTTTAAAAAATATTTTTAGTTGTAGATGAACACAATATCTTTATTTTATTTATTTACTTTTTTATGTGGTGCTGAGGTTCAAACCCATTGCCTCACATATGCTAGGCAAGTGCTCTATCAGTGAGCTACAACTCTAGCCTTTACTAGGCTTCTTACAGAGATTTGATTGGTTTATAAAATATGAAGCAGTTGACCTGAGAGTTGGACACTGGAAGTAAGTGGTTAATGGAATTTTGGGTTCTTATTACTTCTTTCACTGCATACGTACCATGCATAGATGTGGCTCCACTACTTGAAATCTATATCCATAGGTTTGATGCAAAATTAGAGCACTTACTTAGCCAAGTAAGCAAGGCTTAAATTTTCAAGACAATATTCTTAAATACATATGAGACGTACACAAATATAAAACAAATACACACATAAGAAACACATAACCCACATGCATATATCTATCTATATCTATCTATCTATCTATCTATCTATCTATCTATGCCAACCCTCCATAACTATGGGTTCTGCATCTATGGAGTCAACCAACCTTGAATCAAAAATATTAGGAAAAAAACTGCATCTGTACTGAACATGTCCAGACTTTCCCTTATCATTATTCCCTAAACAATATAGTATAAAAGTTATTTACAAAGCATTTACATTGCATTAGATATTGTAAGTAATCTTGAAGTGATTTAAAGTATATAGGAGGAAAAGCCAGGCATGGTGGTGCACACCTATAATCCCAGGGACTCTGGAGGCTGAGGTAAGAGGATTATAGCCTGTGCAACTCAGTGGAGACCTTGTCGCAAAAAAAAAAAAAAAAAAAAAAAAAAAAAACCTGGCATGTAGTTCTGTGGTAAAGCTCCTTTGGGTTCAATCCTTGGTACCCGCTCCCCTCAAAAAAGTGTATAGGAGGATACCCATAGGTTGTATTTAACTACTTTGCAGTTTGAGCACCCTCACATTTTGGGGTCAGAAGAGGGTCCTGAATCAATCCCTACAGATACTGAGGGATATCTGTTTATATTATTCTATGATGAAAGTAAATATAAATCAGAATCATTCTTAAAAGTTTGGCTTCTACTACATTCATGGCATAAATGAATCCAACTGTACTAGATAATATGTTAAAAAAAGCGAGAGCCTTCCCCTGGTTTTAAAAGAAGGTTAAAGTTTATTGTTCTTATGTTGTATTAAAATGTTTTTCTTTTATTGCAGTCTAGCCTTACTTAATACTATACAAACAGAGGCTGCAGTAAGGGATATTTAAAACAGGTCTAAAGAGGGATAGTTTAAGTGGATTTTAATTTAGTGGTGCCTAAACAATACAGCCATTAGCAGGAGATTGGATTCCTACTCCATGTAGAAGCTGTATGGATAGCAAGGGGAAAAATTAAAGAAAAGTAAATAAATAAAATAAAGAGGTGATACTTAAAACAGTCACCTTTTTTTTTTTAATGGAAGGCTTGTGCCCATTAAGAAACTCTTCACATTAGCTGACCACAGATAACACTGCACAGTTCAATTGAAAATTTCAAATTGACCTCAATTCAACTTCAGTCAAATAAAACAGTAATTACAATCCAGGCAAGTCACACAGTTGACCACTATATTTTGCCGGGAGCCAACTCAAAACACCCACTACATCCACAGCTAGTTCTGCCTTCTGTCTAGGGCAGCAGGCCTGCCAGGCATCCAGAGAAAGATGGTCGGAAACCTCCCTTCTTGTGGCCTAGGAAGGGCAGTAGAATTCAGGGACTGAGTGTCAACAAGCGGTTTCCTCCTATAATCACAGGCCTGTAGGGTGCAGGAGTAAGCCCTAGGCATCGGGATGGAGCCAGCTCAGACTGGGGCAGGGGTCTCTATTCCTCTTCCTGAGGGAGCTCCTGCCCCTATTAGCTAGGTGAACCAGGAGGAGTCACTTAGCATTTTTAAGTCTCATTTCTCCTAATTTGGGACTTGTATAATATCTTCTCAAGGGAATGCTGAAAAGGATCTCAATGAAAAAAAAATGTGGTTAAGACCCTGCCCTATGGTAATCCCTTAATAAATAGTAGTAGCTATTGAAGCCAGATTTACAGATAGGTAGTTAGTGTAGTTAGGTAAATCGGGTATAATATTGAGTAAGATAAATAAAATGGAGGCATTATGGAGAAAGGAGTCCAGGAAAGCAGAACAGCACTTACGGAAATGGAAATGTTAATGTCCCCAAGGCCGGGAGCTGAGCCCATCCTAAGGAAAAGTTAATGAAGCAGCTCCCAGCAAACAGGGAAGTGCTAATCAAAAGCTACCCCAGGCCCTTCCTGCCCAGATTACTCCTTCAGCCCACCTATCTCCCACCTTTTTGGCCTTTCCACCTGCATTCTATCACTGCAAGAGAAAGGGAAACAAAAGACATGAGTGTGGGAAAGCTGAAAGAAGACCTTAGCTATAAGAGGTAAGACCTTCCCCTTCCACGGATTCCACCTCTTGGGTCCCCTTCATTCAGGGAGAAGTCTTTTCTGCTGTCCTTTAATAAAGCTTCCACTTTCCACTCTAAACTTGCCTCGGGGTGCTTCTCTGGTGTTATACTTCAGCATTGGGGGAACCAAGGATTCGTCATGGGTGAACAGCAGTAACAGTATTTTAAAGCGGTGGTTATTGCCATGGTTCTTGTGTGCGTATTTGGAATCACCACCAATCTGTTCACATTTCCACTAGGACTCCCACCTCGCAGCCGGGTAGATGCAGGCTGGGTCATTCATTTCCAGTATAGCCTTTAGGCAACTTTCCCCTGGGTGACTTCCCAGAAGGCAGGAAATCCCCTCTGGAAACGCGTGTTGTGTGTGTGGGTGGCGGGTACTTCTCTTTCTCCATGCCTAACCCAGTTTCTCATTCCTGAGCCCAAAGTAAGAGCAGCAGGGACTGTGCCCCAGGATGCAGCCAAGCTGTGCCAACTCCCTATCACGCTCCTGCGCTGGGCGCCTTCCTGCTTGAGCCACCGCCCCCTGGAGGACGAAATCGGAGCGCCTGACCCTGGGGTTCGAGGGTTGCAACTGCTGAGCTCTGCGCCCGCGGTCCCGCCCTCGGCTGGGTCCCGCCCGCGTCCGCGCCCGCGCCCGCAAGCAACCCTCCCTGCTCTTGCTGTCCAGCCACATCTTCCACAGCCTGCCACCCTGAGGGACCATGTCGAGGCTCAGCTGGGGATACGGCGAACACAACGGTGAGTGCTTTTCACTGATGGGAGGGGGCTCTGCGCGGGGCACCACCGAGGGGCCGGCGGATGCCCCCGCGCTGATCTCACACTTGCAAGAAACTTTTAGGTTCCTCTTTAAACTGAGCGGCGCTCCCTGGAGCCCAAAGCAGGAAGCTGAGGGCAGATTTCGTCCTGTGTAGACGGGACGTTGGAGGGTGTTGGTAGTGGGGAGTGTTGGGGAGTCCAACACTGGGGACTTTGTCACGTGTCCCCAGATCCCAACTCTTCATATATATTCATTGCCTCGATATATATATATATATTCATTGATTTGAAAAGCCGAGAACTTCCCTAGTAATAACCACTTATCAATTAAGGCTTGGAGATTAGAAGTCAGAGTGAAATGAGGACAAGTTCGCTTTCGGTCTTTAAGCTGTTCACTTAGTAGAAACAAATCATGGAAAATCTTTGAAAAGCTCCTCAAGAAATTTTAATAACTTGCATGTTGACACTGAAGATTAAGTTGACTTCTTGGCTGTTACTATAAAATATTGCCACAGCAATTTTCAGTTGGTTGACTGCTACTTTTGGATTCTGTAATGAGGCTTCAAATTCTTTCTGGGAAATGAAGTTATACTTCGGGCTCTTCTCCATTCTTTCTGCCTCTCCTTCCACACTCATCCTTGCAGAGACTGAGGATTAGCATTATTGGAGTTATAATACAGTGATAAAATTTATTAATTGATAAGAGCGATAATGATAAGACATAAGACATGAACTTTTCTTTTGGTGCTGGTGCGTGCGGTACTCGCAATTGAACCCAGCGGCGCCCTCTACCATTGAGCTTCATTCTCAGCCCTTTTTACTTGAGACCTGGCCTCTTCTATTGCCCAGGCTGGCCTTGAACCTGTCATCCTCCTTCTGCCTCAACCTCCCAAGTAGCTGGCGTTACGGGCATGGTCCATTGGTCTGGCCACTTTTCTTCTTACATATCCTAAATTATCAGAAGTCAAACATTTTTCTTGTTTGTATGTTAAACTGAACTGATTGTTTCAAGCAATGATTTTTCCAAGTAACTGCAAAAATGACATCAAGAAAACCTTACAGTAGATAAGTGTCAAAATGAGGGCTATGAATAATAAAACTTTGATTAACATGCACATTATTGAACAGTACTGAAGAATAACTTTTCTAGAAAGTTTGCTTTCACAAATAAACAGAAAAGTTTCATTTCAAACCATAGCTTGAGGTTATGAATATTGAAATATGAGCCTCAAAATGGAAGCAGATATAGAATTTTAATAATGAAAGAAAATTTAGGCAGATTTCTGAGGCCATAATTATAATCTTACATCTTGCTAATTTCTAATTTATGTTTTGAAAAAACAAACCTCACAAAACGAATTTCTTTTCATCTGTCTGCTTGAATCATTGTTATCATTGCTTAATAGTAAGTGGCAACAGTGCCCACATTGTGATTTGGAAAAAGGGTATTTCAATCAATGGGTATTGATTATACTTTAAGATTAGAAAATTTTGTCTCTAATGAAGCTCATTTTCAGAAATTTAGAAAATTCATCTCAGTGAAGGCATTAACATGAAATGACTTTGTATTTTAGCTAGGATTTTTTTGGCCATTCCTGTCTTTTAGGTGCAGTGGTTTTCTGAGAACCACACCCTTAAGTAGATTAATTTGGCCGAATACCTCAGGACATGTTTTGAATCCTGACTAGGCAAATTTTGTTGCCCTTTTTTTTTTTTTTTTTTTTAATGTTAAGACATTGGCAAAACCAGTGATTTGAGGAGACTTAAGGAAACTTAAACTGGGAATAGCAGATTTGATAAGAGGGGACGTTAGGAGTCTTAAGTCAGGGAAATGAACCAACAATACTAGTTAATAGATTATGCTGGATATGGTGCCTAATCACTAAGTCACATCCTCAGCACTTTTTTTTTAAATATTTTTTTTCGTCGCAGATGGACACAATATATTTATTTATTTATATTTATGTGGTGCTGAGGATCGAATCTAGTGCCTCACATGTGCAAGGTAGGTACTCTGCCACTGATCCACAACCCCAGCCCTCCTCAGCACTTTTTATTTTTTATTTTGAGTCAGGGTCTTGCTAAGTTGCTTAGGGCATCGCTAAGGTGCTGAGGCTGGCCTCAAACTTGTGATTCTCTTGCCTCAGCCTCCTGAGCTGCTGGGATTATAGGCACGCTCCACCGTGCCCAGCGAATATTGGATATTTGACACCATAGTTTTATTTTATTTTGGCTTGACTCTTCTAAAAATGGCTTTAGTTATAAAGGATTAGAAATAGGAGAGGAAAGGAATTGAGAGAGAAGCTCCTTGCTGATTGTAAAAAGAGTCAACAGCATGTTGTGACACTTGCATTGCATGTTTGCGATCTGATTCTCGTTGGGTTAACTCAACCTTACTGGTAGTGATGATAGAAAGCTCCGTCTGCATTAAAAAAGAGGATGATATTGTGTACAGAAAGAGTACTCAGAAAAGTAAATAGAAGTGTTTAATAAATAAGGAAATAGATGCCTTTTCTGTAATATTATCTAAGGACTCTCAAATGCTCAAGTTGCTTTGAAGTCCCAAGTGTCAGGCAGCTCTTCAGTGTTTAGTTATGTTTAGGTATGTATTTATGCTATGACATTTTTGTACCTGAAGTATATGTGAAAGAAATAATATATACTTTCTCCTTCGCAATAATAAAAAGTAAAAAGCAGCATTAGTTTTACTGGTTCAAACTGTTGATGATTATGATATATTGCATTCCTTTAAATCTCACTCTTAAGTTTTATCATTTAAAGATAATTTTTGTAACGAATATCTAATAACTGTCATGCTATTTTGTTTCAATCAGTACTTGATTTCTAGAGAAAAAGTGGTTAGCAAAGTAGGGAAAAGCTTAGTCAGTAACCCTATGCCCTATTTACCTGGTGAGTAAATTGCATTCATAGTAGAGAGGAGAAAATAAGAGCCTGTGACCTGTACAGTGACTCACATCTGTAGAATGACTTAGAGCTTATGTGAGCTGCAACTTGGATGTTGATTTTGAGGGTCAGAACTTGATTGGAATCTCCCAGAGAAATGAAGAGGATAGATAAGGGAACAGCTGGTTTATCGACTTACTTCAATGTACCTATGAATATTTGATTTGTAAACTTGATGCAATTTTGACTTTTTCAATAGAGGATCAGGATGACAGTTGTCCCTTGTGTTGGAATTAAAATGTAGCATTGGCAAAGAAACCCCTGAGGGACCTTCTGAAGTGTGAAAAAGAGAAATAAACTGTGACCTGACTATTGCAGATAATCAACAATACTGTATTTCCTGACATGGGTACAGCCATTTTATTGGGATTATTGTATATAAAAGATTATGTAGGTTCTTAGTCTGCTTGTTGCATATTACAGCTAGTTAAGCTGAGACCTGGATGATACTAAAATATACCAGCAAGTGGTAGAAAAAAGAAGAAAATGAAGAAAATTCTTGAGGATGACACCCTTTCCTTTTTTGCTTAGATTTCTCAGCAACTTTGACTCTTTCCACTCTGTAAACTTGTTGACCTCTGGAGCAACCAGAGCACATTCTTGAATCTAAGACTGAATCTCTTTGTTTTTGGTGGTGAATTGTACTGTTGTTTTTAGTTTGATTTATGAGTACCTTTGGAAAGTACTTTAAAAAAATTTACATGTTCTTTTATGTACAAAGGGTAATTGATTCTGGAAAGGACTTTAGGCAAACCAGGTGTTTTCCAAACCCATTAAAAAATAATCTTGTTTTAAAAATTAGATGCTAAATTCCTGAGAATGAGGATATTATTAATTGTTTAATCTCAGACATACTGCATTGCACTTAAATGTTTATTGAATCAAAGAACTTAGTCCTTTTCTTTGGGATTTTTATATTTAAGGTCCTATTCACTGGAATGAATTTTTCCCCATTGCTGATGGTGATCAGCAATCTCCAATTGAGATTAAAACCAAAGAAGTAAAATATGACTCTTCACTCCGACCTCTTAGTATCAAGTATGATCCCAGCTCAGCTAAAATCATCAGTAATAGTGGCCACTCCTTCAGCGTTGACTTTGATGACACAGAAGACAAATCAGGTTGGCTTTTTACCTTTTTCTTTTTGGTGGGAAACGAGGAATTTGAACAATTAGACTTTACTTTCTTCTCTTTCATATTTTATTTATGTTAGACCTGGAATTTGCCAGATCGAAGCATATCTTGTGTCTTCATGTGAATTGAGATGTCCTGTTATGTATATGGACCTTATGATAATGTTACTTTAAAATGACATAAAGAATGTTCAGAAAAAATTATGGTGAATGTAATTTTAAGTTGACTGTATCTTACTATGACTTCATTTAGCATTTATCACTATGAAAATATAGAAGTTTAATAGCATTTCATAATAATTTTTCTTTTCTTTTTTTTTTTTGGGGGGGGGGCTACTGGGGATTGAACTCAGGGACACTCAACCATTGAGCCACATCCCCAGCCCTATTTTGTATTTTATTTAGAGACAGGGTCTTGCTACATTGTTTAGCACCTCACTGTTGTTGCCTAGGCTGACTTTGAATTCGTGATCTTTCTGTCTCAGTCTCCCGAGCCACTGGCATTACAGGTATGAGCCATTGGCATTACAGGTGTGAGGCACTGCACCCGTCTCATAAATAATTTTTAATTTGTTTTAATAGAAAAAACATTTCTACAGTATCATAATCTCTCATTAAAATTATAAAAGTAATCTATACTCGTAGTAAACAAATAATAACAAATAGAAATAATACAGAATTTTATGATGAAAACTGTCTGAATTTAACAACTACTGATTCTTCTGTATTTTTTAACTACGTAGCTGTGCATATAGATGTGCATATTTTTTACCTTTTCTTTTTAACAATAAACTTGGACTATTGTTTTATTGCTTGGAACATGTTTCCCTATTTGAAAAAAAAAGGTATGGGCATCTTGCCAAATCATTCATATATATATGATATGAATGAATGAATATGGTACCAGGGATTGAACCCAGGGGTGCTTAACCACTGAGCCACATCACCAACCCTTTTTTATATTTTATTTAGAGATAGGGTCTCGCTGATTTGCTTAGGGCCTTGCTAAGTTTCTGAGGCTGGCTTTGAACTCGAGATTCTCCTGCCTCAGCCTCCTGAGCTGCTGGAATTATAGGCATGTGCCACTGTGCCCAGCTTCCAAATCTATATATATATATATTTAGATCCAAAGAAATCCATCAATGAATTGTACCAGCTGTTCTTGTATCATAATTGATACACCATTTTCCTACCAATGAACATAGAATAGGAAAGAAAAATACAAGTTTAATGTTTTAAAAAAAGGAGGCTGGGATTGTGCCTTAGTAATAGAGCTCTCACTTAGCACGTGAGAGGTCCTGAGTTCGATCCTCAACATCACATAAAAATAAATAAATAAAATAAAGGTATTGTGTCCAACCACAACTAAAAATAAATATTAAAAAAAAAGATAAAAAAGAAAGGAATATTTGCTGGGTATGGTGGTGCATGCCTGAAATCCCAGAAACTCAGAAGGCTGAGGCAGGAGGATCACAAGTTCGAGGCCAGCCTCAGCAACATAGTGGGGCCCTAAGAAACTTAGTGAAAACTTGTCTCGAAATAGAAAATAAAAAGTTCTGGGGATGTGGCTCAATGGTAAAGCACCTCTAGGTTCAATCCCCATCATTCATTCATAAATAAATATTAAAAAAGGAATATATGAAACATCTATTCTTACTAGTATTTTGCTAGGACTTGGAATAAAAGTCTTGTTTGATTCATTCATGGGATAACATCTGTCATAATGTGAATAAATAGTGGACCCATCAAATAGAACTTTAGTCATTTGTTAATTTATTGACTAAATGAAGAGGAAAATAATATTACTCTGAATTCTACTAGTCAACAAACTAGTCATGAAGTCTTCCCCATAGTCCTTGGAGGGCTTGCTTGGCTGGGCAGATGCACACTCATGGTTAACCTACAGGCAACCACCCTTTGAAATTTTAATAGATCTTTAAAAGGAGGACAGGTGGATTTGAAATTCTTTAGGGAGAATTCCTACTGGAAATAGTAGTCTGATGAGGAAATGATAATCTCATGAGGAAAGACAGGACTGTTCTTGTTCCATCTACTGGTCTTTCTGGACTCAGTATCTCACCTCTTTGGGAATCTTACCTGACTGGCCCTGTCACCTCTGCTTGGGTTCCCATGGCATCCTGGGCTGTCCCAGTCACAGAATTTTCCACACCATGTCATAAATGCCAGGTTGGTGTCTGTCTTTCCCCTGAGCCAAAGACTCCTCATGGGTAGTAGCCATGAATGGATTATTTATGACATTTAGCTCTGGTGTCTTAATTTCTGTAGACCCCTTATATGAGTGTATCATCTGGAATAGATTTTTTTTTACAAAATTTTAAATGAAAGAGTAAATGAACTGCACATGCCATTTGGAGAAATGATATTTATAAGCATAAAATAGAAACAAGAATATTCACTTGCTTATCTAGGCTGGAAAGTAGGATGAATAATTTGACACTTGGAAACATGAGCTCATTCTCATTAAAAGAACTTTTTTTTGCCATTATTAATTTTGTACCATAATTTAGCTGTTTTGTTATGTCAAAGTTGGTGTTAAATGATATTTATATTTGATATTTCCACTCTCTTTTTCCTGCCCTGCATTTCTTTGGAAGACCTCTGCTCCAAGAGACTGGTCTTCTCCACCATTCGGCATTTGCTAATCATAATTCCAGGTTGGACATTATATTTGAAACACTCAAATGGGAAGTTTAAATATGTAGTGTGTAAAGCAATCTTTGTTGTTTAATTGGGCAGAGCTGTGTTAATCTGATTTTAAACCCTGGACTCAGAGCAGGCTTTCCCCAGATCAGCCATTATTCTTGGATGTCTCCGGACCAGTGTGTGTTTTTTGTATCACTTTCTTTCTTCGGAGCCAGCTTGCTTGCATCTTATCCCAAAGTCAATTCCACATTGATTATTCAAACTCTCTAATCTGCCTTTTATCTATGAAGGAATGACTTTTTCATTCAGCTCAGGTTTTATTATGCAACAACAAGGAAAAAAAGAACAATAGAGCTGTTGATTTCTTTTCCTTTGGAATGTCATTTCATCCTCAATCGATGCGGACTATGGTATCACTCAGGGAAACAAGCTTTTACATTGACTTTGCAAATCATGTTGAAACTGCTTAAAGACAAATCAAATATTTTATTCATTTATTTATCTACTCTTCATTGTGCCTCTCCTCTGTAATAGTTACTATGCCAGGTGATAGGCACAGCAGGGACCCAGACAATGCCCTCCTAAACACTGCCCAGTGGGAGAAGAAGCAGTGAAATTATTCTGTTTTTAAAAGAGTAATAGGGAAGTGATCCCAGAGTCTAATCTCTCTCTCTCTCTCTCTCTCTCTCTCTCTCTCTCTCTTTTTTGTATCTTTCAGAGTGTTTTTAAAGTAGCCATTTTTATGTATTGTAAAAAACCTGGATCCAAATACTTCTTATATAAGGTGGATCATTATTATTATTTTTTTTTTAAAGAGAGAGAGAGAGAGAATTTTTTTCAATATTTATTTTTAGTTTTTTGGCGGACACAACATCTTTGTTTGTATGTGGTGCTGAGGATCGAACCCAGGCCGCACGCATGCCAGGCGAACATGCTACCGCTTGAGCCACATCCCCAGCCCAAGGTGGATCATTCTTAACAAATTTTGAGAATATACATATATATACATGCTCTCAAATGCCATATATACATATATGTGTATATATGGGTGTGTGTGTGTGTGTGTGTGTGTGTGTGTGTGTGTATATGTGTATAGCATCTCTGAAGAGGAGGGTAATTTAAATCAAACTGTTGTTAAGTTTGTACCTCACCATCTAACACTTAATTTTGTTGGATGTTGATGGAAGTTTAGAGTTTAGTGATGCTGTGGTATATTGCGCATCTAGTGCTTCCTTTCCTCTCAGTATGAAAGGCAGTGATAAGTGCCTTGATTCAGTTCTTTATTTTTGTGGCAACATTAGAGGAAGCCCATTACTATTTCCAGTTTTTATTTTATTTTTTTTTAAGAGAGAGAGAGAGAGAGAGAATTTTTTAATATATATATTTTTTAGTTTTTGGTGGACACAACATCTTTATTTGTATGTGGTGCTGAGGATCGAACCCAGCACCCCTTGCATGCCAGGCGAGCGCGCTACCGCTTGAGCCACATTCCCAGCCCTATTTCCAGTTTTTAGATGTGGAAGCTGAAGCTTGGAAGTTAGAGTTTGTCCAAGATCACACAGTGATAGGGAGTGTGAGCCCTCATCTTCTACTTGCAGACACCTGTGTCCTAGCCATACAAATGCCCTGCTTTACCAAGCTTCAACTAGACCTTTCTGCATGTCTTGCCTTATTCAAAGAGGCTGGGTTGCCTTTCCTTAAGTGATATTTTGTCTTTCAGAATTCTGAATCTTTTTTACTTTCCAACCAATCTGTCTGTTGTGATTTCCCCTGTGTTCCTTAACGATCTGCACTGTATTCTGACTCCTCATAAACCTAAAATTGTATTCCTGTCAGTAAACATAATGACACATTTGTAAAAATATTCCTTAGATGACTTGAACATGTTGAGTAATTCAGGGAGATGTGGGGCATGTCAGTATGCATAAAATCGTTTCCTTGCTAACCACTTGAAATGTGTTGGTTTTTAGTCCTGCGTGGGGGTCCTCTCACCGGAAGCTACAGGTTGCGACAGTTCCACCTTCACTGGGGGTCTGCTGATGATCATGGCTCTGAGCACATGGTAGATGGGGTGAAGTATGCTGCAGAGGTAAGCCACTGGACACATCTGGGTCATTAAGGGTTTTTCTAAGTGATGCGATTTAAGGGTCATGAGGGCCAATTCTTTGACTTCACGTAGATCCTGAGCCAATTAGGTATCTCAGTGTCTGAAACGACTTGTTCACTCATTAGGAGAGTTTATTGACATGAGAGCTTCCAATGTGGCCTGTCTGACCCTTAAACTAACCATGAGAGTTTAAAGTTATATACTTCTGTTTTAGAAATGAATAAACTGGAGACTTGTAAACATTGAGTGGGTTTAAACCCAGGCCTGTCTGATAACAAATTCAAATCTATTTTTTCTCTTGCATCTTCTGAAAGGTCAATGAGAAGAGAGAAAAAGAAACATTTGTGTTAGGTCCAACTGTATACATATTTGATCCAGGCACAAATATACATGACTACGAAAAGCCCCTATTAATCAGGTTAATAAATGACAGAGTTTCACTTTGGAGAAAAAATCATAAAGACATAAACTTTCCTAAACTCTACGTCACCTCCACATTTATAGATGTAAAATGGAATCTGTTAATTATTCAGGTCACTGGTAAAGCATAACACCAAATTAAAGAATTCATTACTGTGATTCTTTTTCACTGAAACGTTACTTCTGTTTTGTTATATTAGTAGTCATTAATGATACTTCACTTTTTCTAATCCTCTGGCTAAAGGACAAAGCACAATATGCCTCAAGTTTTAATATGATTAAATGTTGCTAATACTAACTTTCCCATGAGATGAAGTGAATTACTACATGACTCAACCAAAACCACTCAACTGAAACTAATTTGGTTTTTGCGTCTTCTAGGCAGGGTTACCAGATGAATACAAATTTTCTTCATTTTCTCATGGTTTCTGAACTACAGAGTTTAGATGCCCCTCTATAGCCCTGCTGTATGGAAAAATCCAGCAAACTGAACTTCTTTCTAGTTTTATTTTTCTATTAACATGTACAGCTGTCCTTGGAGGCTATCATCCAAAATGTCTGTTTTGCCAACTAAATCACTTTTATCTGGGGTGAAGTGCCTTAGGGTATGGGACTTGCTCTGGCTACAGATGTGTGTGCAGAGTATTCTATGATGGTGAACAAAAGACGATGAGAAGGTAGAAAGGATGACTCCTGCATCTGTGGTGTCTCCATTTATATCATTTACTGAAGAGTTTTCATGTTTCCTTTCTGAAGTTTTGTGTTCTAAATTTAATGGTTGTTCTAAATCTTAAAATCTCTGTGGAGATGAAGAGGTGGCTGCTTTGGATCACTGGTCTCTTAACTTTCCCTAGCAACTCAGTAAGATCGGTCACCTTTATGGTCATATCTTGTACTTTCACAAACTTCCATGTGGATTCTCAGAGAGATTTACTGCCAGTTGGCAAGTCGTTATCTGAAAAGGGCTTCCTGACCTGAAATTGGTCACATGCTCAGAGTCCTCGCCTATAGATCAGGGGCCATCTTTATAGATAAAACTTTGACTGGAATTTCATGCTGTTCTTTAATCCATACTTAAGGCTGTTTCCTACTTCACAGGTTCATATACTCAGTCCTTCATTCACTACGTAAGAATTCATCAAGAGCCAGCCATGTCCTCTTGCACAGTTTATTTGTGCTTGTCTGAGGGGAGGGCTTGCAAGAGGAAGGGGTGCCACAAATTCATTACCATGCAGCCTAACCCAGACTGTGGGTCAGAGAACCCTTCCCTGTGGAAGAGGCCTTTAACCCTGAAACCTGCAGCATGTGAAGGAGTGAACCAGGCAAAGGGAGAGACAGCAGTGGTCCTCAAGGGAATCATGTGTGAGAACCAGAGGTGGGAAGAGCTTCACACTTTTGAAAACCAGAATGGCCTGTGTGGCCAGAGCTTGGAGAATGAAGGGGAGAGATGTCAGAAGCATAACTGGAGAGACTGGGAAGGGCCTGAGCTTACTGAGTCCTGGTGAGGATTATGAACTTTATTCGAGGTGCATCAGGAAGCCTCTGGATGGCTTTGAATTGGAATGTGATCGTCTTTGCATTTCAGAAATGTCATTTAAAGTGACAGTTGTCTCTTGGGTTGAACAGGAGTGGCTAAAGGAAGCCCTGAGGAGGCTTTTGGGAAGTTTCAGGTAACAGAAGATAGTGTAGGTGGAGAGCTGCCTAGCTGGAACAGCAACTCTAGTGGGATTTGTTGATTTGATTGGGTTTCTGGGTGAGCAAGAGGAGAAGTCCATGTCTTCATTTGAGGTAAGAATTTGCTGAGAGAAAGAAGTTTGGGTAAGACCTCAGGTTTGGTGGATGGCAGAAGTAGGCAATAAACAAGTTAACAAATTTGGAAAAAAAAAAAAAAACTGATAGGTGGTAAATTCTTTGCCAGTGTTATCAGGTGATCTGGTAGAGTAACTGAAGGGTTAGGAAAGGCCTCTTTGGGGTGACACGTGAATCGGGACTGAGTGACAAGAAAATCATGGGAAATCTGGAGAGAGGAAATGAGAACAGCAGTGCAAGGGGTCTAAGGCAGGAACGATGTTGGCATGTTGAAGAAGAGAAAGACACTGACCTATAGGATTGGAATCAGATGAAGATATGGGCTGTGTACCAGAGACATAGGTACAGGCCATGTTCATCTGTTGGTGTTGAGCATGGTGAGCAGTGTGGAGTTTATCCTTAATGTAGCGGGAAGAAGACAGTGGAAGGTTTTGAGCGGGAGAGTGGCATGTTCTGCTCTTTATTTATTTCAGTACCATGGAAAGAACCTAGAAGGCTTTATCACAAGGCTCCATCCCCAACCCTTTTTATTTCTTGAGACAGCCTCTCTAAATTGCCAGGCTGACCTCGAACTTGTGATCCTCCTACCTTTGTCTCCCATGTCGCTGGGATTACAGGTGTGAACACCACACCTAACTTTGCTCCATATTTATAATATATAACTGCCATGTGGTGGAGAGGTTGTTGTGGGCAAGTGTTGGAACATGGAGACAAATTAGAAGATTATGGACATAGTTCAAGTGAGCGGTGATGGTAATTTGGGCTGTGGGGTGGTGGAGATGCAGACAACTGAGACATCCATGAAATGTGTGGGTGGTAAAGTCAATGGGACTTGCCTAGGAAAAGGAAGGACACAAAGGTGTCTAGAAATATTCTAAGATTTTTGACTTGAGTAACCTGGAGGATGGTTGTGCCATTCACGGTGATAGGCGAGTCCAGTGGGAGCAGTTTCCATAGAGGAATGACCTTTCAATTTTGCACATGTTAAGTTTCAGGTGCCTGTTAGTTATTCTAGGCTCATGTTCATGTTGTTCATGGATACAAACCTGGAGTTTGACGAAGAGGTCAGGGCTGGAGATGGTGGCATTTGGGATTTAGGTTTAAAAGAATTCCTTTGTGTTCTAGAAATGATTCTAAGGTGTTAATTGTCTTTTTTTTTCTAGCACTTTTTACTTAATTTCATGACTATCATTAGTTGTCCCTGGGGGTGCGCCCTTGAAGGGGATAGCGGGACCCCCACCTCTTTCTCTTTTTTGCTTCCTGGTGATGAGGTGAGCAGTTTTGCTCTGACATATGCTCCCGCCATGGTGTGCTACCTCACTGCAGACCCAAAAGCAAGGGACCAACACATTAGGGACTGGAACCTCCAAAACTGTGAGCTGAAATAAACCTTTTCTCATTATCAGTTGATTATCTCAGGTCAGATAGAAAACTGACTAACAAAATAATATATAATAAGCATAATATATATGTTGTTAAAAGTAAAACTATGATTTCTACATTCCTGGCAGATTTTTGGAATCATATTTGGCAGGGTATTTTACATATCTCTAATAGGCAGTTCTAAAATACTGAAGTTGGATCATATTGTCCTTTAGAAATTATTTTTCAGTGGGGAAGAATCTTATTCCCATTGTTGCAGTGGCTACCACGCCTTCTTATTATTTAGCTCAAATCACTGCTGCTGTTATTGTTAGTCAGGAATTGTGAGTTTGCTATTTGATTGCTTGAGGGTTCGTTCAAATAAAAATGTTGATACAAGTGACGTCAGTTTCTCTTTGAAGGTATTGCTGCCAGTTAAGCAAGTGTGTGGGTGAGAGGAGGACTTGTTTTATTTATTTAAAAAAATATTTTCTTGCACTAGTTGCCCACCTTTTTACATATAGTTGTTGTTACTTAGTTAGCAGAAGGATGACTACCTACAGGACATCATATATCTCAATCTATACACTCATTTTCTATTCAGATGTAGTTGTGACCCTTGGGTGTCATTTCCTACTAAGTGAGCAGATGTATTGGCATGGAGCCATTTTAAACAACTCCAGCATCCTTATCAGCCCCTCCCGGAGAGTGGAATGTCTTTCTCTCATATGAGCCACGTGGATCTTGTTTCCTCCTCCAGTTGTTTCAAGTTTCTGTCCTCCCCCAACTTTCTCAGAGAAACTTGGAACATACCACCACAGGCGTCCACCTTTATATTTTCCAAATAGAAATCCCACAATTGTATCTGATTATGTGTGGATGGTGAATTGTTTTATGATTTTATAGCTGACTAGTTATGATAATAATTATCTAATCCTGCAACTCCTTCATATTAGTTGTCTGTACGATATAGAGATATAATTGAAGGAAGGGATAAAAATATGCATTGGAACATATTAAGATTTCGATCTAACACCAGCTGACAGGGTGTTTTGGGCATTAAGGCTTGCATAAGCATTTCTTTCCTGATGTGCCAAAGGATTCACCTGGAGTTCTTATCTAGAGGCGGTCCTTCATATCAGGTCCTTGGACAACAAGGCTTGGCCTTCACCATTTATGACCATTGCTAAATCTTTTGGGTGTGTCACATTGCCCTTTGGTTTCTCTCATAGTTTGCCTCTCTCTCAACCAGGACTGATGACTCTTCCAAAATTGATTTTCTACTTTATTGTTATTCTGGAGTGTCTCCCACTTGCTTGTGTATTTGGGGTAATTCCTGGCTTCCTTGGTAGAACATTTAGGTCTCCTTTGGATTTTGCATAAGTTCACTTCCATGAACTCCTCTTCCTGCTCTTCTTCCAGATCCCTTGAACTCCTCTTCCTGCTCTTCTTCCCCTTCCTCCCACCACCTAGTAACACCAGCTGCCTTTCATTTTCATCCTCAAACACTTTTGGTTCCTAGACCCAAAGCCTCTTTTTCACCATTAAAACTTGCTCTCATCAAAGGATCTGAACATATTTATATAAAGTAATAAATGCATAAAAATAAGAAAGTGAGGCAATGAATATGTCAATTAGTTTGATTTAGTTATTGCATATTGTATACCTACATTGAAACATAACATCATTTCCTGTATACATATGTAATTATCATTTGTCCATTAAAAACAATCTAATAATAAAAATATGTGAATTCTTCTTAAAATAGTTTCTCATAAGGACAAAGCTATCAAAAATGTAAAGTTACAGTAATAAACATCTGACTGGTAATTTTCAAGAGCAACTGCATTGTCCTTGGTAACAGGAATGTCCCTGAAAACCTGCTGTGTAGGAAGTTGACTTCTCCACCCAGTTATGGAGTCTAGGTTTCCTTGATGGACCCTGCTGTCAGCTGGGATCTGATCTAAGGCAGCTTCATTGCAATCCCATCAGTGGAAGACACAGAGATGCCTCAAGTCACTAGGGGCACTGGTTGGAATTTGCTAGAGCTAGAGAGATTGGACAGGATGCTCAGGGCATTGTAAATAGTAACTACATTGCAAATAGCTACTCAGGAGGCTGAGACAGGATGGTCACAAGTTTGGGCAACTTAGTGGGACCCTGTCTCTAAGTAAAAAGGGATGGGGATGTAGCTCAGTGGTACAGCACTTGCCTAGTAGGTGTGGGACCCTGGGTTCAATCCCTAGTATTAGAAAACAAAAAGAGTATACTACAAACTAGTTAAATGATCATATCCTTCATTGCTGTCCTTGAGTTTTTGAATAAGTCAAAAGGAGGATTGTGTCCAAGTTTTTTGTGAAGGATATATTATATTTATGAGTGTACAGCACCAGAACACGTGTATCAATGTTTATTTGCATTTACATTTTTCAGGATGTTTAAAAAAACATTTGACCTGTGTTGTGTCTCTCCCTTTCAGCTCCATGTTGTCCACTGGAATTCAGACAAATACCCCAGCTTTGTTGAGGCAGCTCATGAGCCAGATGGACTAGCTGTCCTGGGAGTATTTTTACAGGTGAGAATCCACTGATTTCATTTTAAAAAAGAAGCTATGTTAGATAAAGAGCTTCAGTCATGGAGTGTACATTCGGCTGTTTTTTCACAGTAGACCTGTTCTAGGTCTAGTATTTTCCTTTGGAAGTGAATGCTAAGAAATTAAATATTCATGTAGGAGCATCGTCTTGTGATTCTTCTGATTGTCCATTTATAATTTTCATGTGAGTAGCAACAGCAGTATTAAGAAGAAGAATAGCAGCAGAAATAACAACTGAGACCCTTCAAAGAAGACCTTTGTTCTAGGATCTTCCTGCTTCCTGATTTCAGTATTTAGAGATATAGGACAGAAAAAAAGTTCAAGCCCATAATTTTTGAAGCACTTTTTTTGACACAATGACATGTTGTCTTCAACCAACTGAACAACTTTTAAAGATGTTTTGTTGTATTTCCCTTTGTCTAACCTTCCCATAGGGACAGGTGAGGACTGTTATCCTCATACCTGGGGTGGCGTGGGCCTCTCAACTCCACTGCTACCACTGTCTTATAGATTGAGCTGTTTTGCCACATTCTCTGAGTGATGTTGTAACTCATGAAACTGGGATTGGGGGCTGGACATGAGGCAGAGGTGGGAAGTGCCACGGATAGTGGTAGGTTCTTCTTTTTGGCCACCAAGAATGAGTAGTGGCAGCAGGATCCAGGTGGGGAAAAGAACGCAGTTTAATCTTGAAGGGTTTAAAACCTTTGGGTAGAGTCAGAACACCCATAATAATGAAAATGTTTGTATTTATGTATTTATGATGCCTCTGCTTCTGAGGACCTCAAGTCATTTTTAGGACCTTGATTTGGGACCTCAAGTCGTTTTTAGGCTAGATGTGAGAGATGTTTTTTGTCTAATACTTTGATACCATAGTCAGTTTGGATTGAAGGTCTGAATATCACCATCTGGATTAATAGTGCAGGTGTTTTAAGAGTTTTTCCTAAGCACGGTTTCTCTTAAGTTAACCTATGTGAAAAACATTCATTAGGGGAAGTGGGGGGTGGGGGAAGAGGAGTGTTGATACCAGTTTTGAGGCCAAAGTGAAAAGTTCAGTATAGGAACCCTGTAATACAATATTATCATTCAGATTCTTCTGGCATGATAAGGCTATCAGAAGAGAACCTTTATTCTAGAACAATCACTGTATCTTCTGTGCTGGTGTAGATTTTCAGAAATTAATTTAAAAACAGTTGATTGAAATGGAAAGATCAGACTTTATTTGCTACTGTAACCATTTCTTTTAAAATTCGTATTTTCAGATTGGTGAACACAATTCCCAACTGCAAAAGATTACTGACATTTTGGATTCCATTAAAGAAAAGGTGAAACGAATTACTCGGTAGTTATGACTGACGTCTTTTTCCTTCTGTCTTTAATTCTCTCATCTTTCTTCAAAGACTTAAACATTGGACAGAGTATATGCTGCCTGTTTTGAAGCAAGTTTGCAACATTCTTAACTAAGCAAGCAGAAGTAACTTAGTATCACTTATCTTTTGAAAATATCCAAGGGTCTTACATTATCTAAGATAATCACTAATAAATCTTTTTATACAAATTTACTTTCTGGTATTATAGTTTTACAAAATACGTCTTGATTTGTGAAATATTTTAAAGACCACTTATATAAAAACAAATCTTGTGCTTCTGAAATAAATCTATATGATATGTTATTTAAGATGAAGCAGTTTTTTTTTTTTAAGATACTAAAGGTAGATTCTGAATAACTCCATAGTATTTAATTGGATGTGTGTGTGTGTGTGTGTGTGTGTGTGTGTGTGTGTGTGTGTATAAAGCTCTTCCATGGTAATTTGTGGGAATTCTCTGTTTGTCCAGGGCAAACAAACTCGATTCACAAATTTTGACCCATTATCTCTGCTTCCACCCTCCTGGGACTACTGGACATATCCTGGTTCTCTGACTGTTCCACCTCTTCTTGAGAGTGTCACATGGATTGTTTTAAAACAACCCATAAATATCAGCTCTCAACAGGTATGTAGCTTCTCTCAGGTTGATGTTGATTCACTCAGGAAATTTGACCACTGAGCCACATCTTCAGCCCTACTCTGTATTTTATTTAAAGACAGGATTTCACTGAGTTGCTTAGTGCCTTGCTTTTGCTGAGGCTGGCTTTGAATTCGAGATCCTCCTGCCTTAGCCTCCTGAGCAGCTGGGATTACAGGCGTGCACCACTGTGCCTGGCTTGTGACCCTTTCTTATTTGATCTTCTATGATTTGATGATCTCTTTCCAATCTCTTAGAAATGTAAGGCACATAAAGAAGCCCATAAGAGTGAAGCATTGTTGTGAATGCTAGCTTTGCTTTTGTTTGCTTTGAGACATGAATAGACTGGGATACAAACAGGAAAATCAGGAGAGACGCCACATAGAAGGCGACATTCTCATTTCTGATCTCAGTCCTTACACTGCTTCTTCCACAGATTTCAGAGTAAACACTGAGAAGTGGCATCACATGCTTAGAAATGTGTGCCTGCTAAGTTTAAGAAGTGGTCTTATGGTACACTTGAGAATCCAAGAGGGACAGCTATAGCTCATACTACTTATGGTGCTTACCCAGCAAGTGTGAGGCCCTGGGTTCAATCCTCAGAACTAGGAAAAAAAAAAAAAAAAAAAAGAAAAGAAAAGAAAAAGTTGGTTTTGATTTTTGTTAACAAAACTTTGGTAGGGCTGCCTGAGTGGCTTCTAAGCATTTGCTAAGAAATTGTGGGTTGGTCACCTATGGCCTTCCTGTGAAGACATCTACTCATTTTTCTTTAATTAATTAATTATTTGCAATGCTGGGGATCAAACCCAGGACCTTGGGCATGCTAGGTAAGCACTTGACTGCTGAGTTATGGCTCAGTCCCTTCATCTTTCTGTTAAATGCTTACTGGACACCCACATAAGGCCAAGCATTCTTTCAGGCTCTGGATGTCATTAGTGCCCAGAAACCACTTAAACTTTAACGGTGTGACTGACGTGTATTCTGGGATGTGGTCTCTTTAGTAGGTTTTTTTGTTATGTTGTCCTTTTTGAATTAGGTTCTACAGTGTCTTAGTAGGAATATAATTTATTTTATTTTTGCAGCTAATTAAATACTTCTTCCTGTTCCCGACTTGCTCTCCTACCTAGCTGTTTATTCCCACAGCCACCCCCATCAGACTAGGACTGGTTCACCTTCACCAGGTTCTTTTTAGGCAGCATTTCCCCTTGGGAACACATCTAACTTCCTGTTGGGTATTCTTCCTCATTGACCTCATCTTTAGGATTACAGACAAATAATACCTCGGTGTATACATGTTAAAACATTTTATTGCAGTCTGGATAGAATCCAGACCTTGATTGATATGAAAATTCCTGTGAAATTTTTTCATCATTGTATCATGAGAAAAGTGACCTGCTGCTGATTTAGTGTCCTCATTAAAGGGGTTTGTTTCTCTCCCTTGACATGCTAAACTGCTTACTTTCACATTCCTTTATTAAATTTAAACAATTTAATAATAAGAGTTAATTATAATATCAAGTTATCGAAAACAAAGAGGCTCATATTTTCCTTTATATTTCAAGGCTGTCTCTATTTCTTAAAAACACTTGGAAAATACTTTTTTTTTGTTTCTTGCTTTTATTTTTTTCAACACACTAGTGATTTTGAAGAGAATATATCATAATATATAATTCCTTAGAAAGAATGAAGTTAAACTTAGTAAAAACAACTCCCTGCAAGTTTAGAAATTATAACCACATGGCCATGGATTCATGACTGTCTCATTTGAGGCTTATTGAATTAATATTATTGATGTGGTTTTTATGCAAGAGAGTATATTAAAAATAGCTTCATTTTGGAGCTCTAGTGTAATGGGTAGTACACTTTGAAAAATTAACTTACATTGACTATAGCAGGAGCACTTTCATGAGTTTTGATTTTTAACCAGAATGAGAAATTGTTTGGCTATAATTCCAGTTATTATATTGATAATATTATGATGGTTTTAAGAGCTAAAGAATGACGCTAAAGATATTTAAAACATCCAGTCCAGTTCTAAATACGAGAAAAAGCATTAAACAAAGCTCAACTGAGGAAAATTGTATAAATATTTAATTAGGACTCTTCAAGGTCATCAAAAGCAAGATAAGTCTGAGAAACTCACAATCAAGGGATGCCTACGGAGAGCGGGTGACTGAATGTAATGTTTCCTACATAGGATTCTGAAACAGAAAGGCATTAGATCAAAACAAAGAACACCTGAATAAGGGAAGGACATTAGATAACATATATTTAATATTGCTCATTAATTATGGAGAAAGTACCACACTAATATAAAATGTGAATAATAGGGGAAATTCAGTGTGAGGTATGTTGGAAATATTAGTAATAGCTTGCAGTAATTTTTATAAATGTAAGATTGTCCTGAAACAGTTTATTCTAAAAATGGAAAATATGCAGTTTTTTTTTTTAATTTTAAAAACAAATTTTTAAAAAAATTTTTTTTGGGTAAAATTATTTATTTTTTTTTAGCTCTTTTATATAAGTTAAGTTGAAAAATCTTATATCACTGAGCTATCAATTTCCAAAAGATAATTTTTAATCTCAATTTTGGCAGCTTTTTCTCTTTAAAGTCACTGGGAAATATTGCCTTTATTCATTTTCCAATTCTGTCATGCAGTGTCACTAGCTGTGAAGAATAAATCCTCTTAAGTTGACGCCAGATTTTTTTTTCTAGGATTTTCTAATGCTATTTCTTAGCAAGTCACTGTTTGACCTAAAGGGAAAATAAGATATTTTTTATTTTCTTTTTCTTGATTCCAATCCATTTTTCTTCCTCAGAGTCACCCAGTGAGCACTAAACTCTTGATTTAACTGCCTTGCCACTGGGCAGATATACTGTTTTCTAATACTTTTAATAACAGATCTGTCATTTTCTTTGGGAGGCTGACTTTTATTGCCAAATCTCTTTGAGTTCACTTAAATCATCTGAATTGATATACTCAGCTGCTCAAATTCAGTGTGCAGAATACTCCTTTAAAATAATCCTTTTTTAAATTATGACATTATCCGTACATTAAGGAACTCACAAATTTTGAGTATGTGGTTGCTGATTTTGGTGATCATTTGCAACCATGCAACAACCACCACGATCAAGAAAGAATAGCTGTCTTATTTTCATAGTCCCAAGCAACCACTGGCATGCTATCACTAGAATTTTGCATTTTCTTGAAATTTGTTTAAATGAATCATGTAGTAAGTAGATTTTGTGTTTGATTTCTTTTGCTTAGCATAATATTTAGGTTCACCCATTTCATTTATTTATTTATTTATTTGGTACTGGGGATCAAATTCAGGGGCACTTGACGATGAGATACATCCTCAGCCCAATTTTGTATTTTATTTAGAGACAGAATCTCAGTGAGTTGCTTAGCATGTTGCTTTTTGTTGAGGCTGGCTTTGAACTCATGATCCTCCTGCCTCAGCATCCTGAGCAGTTAGGATGATAGGCATGCGACACTGTGTCCAGCCATTTCTTTTATTTTTTTTGCCTATTTATATCCCATGGTATGGTTATACCACATTAAAAAATCTATTTAGCAATTGAGACATTTAGGTTGTTTCTAGTTTATGGCTATTATGTGAGTAATATTTTGATATTAAGAGCAGTTCACATACACACTTGTGTGGACACTTTTTCTATGTCTTCGGTCAATACCTAGGACTGGAGTCATTAGGTCACGCATGTTTGATTGTATAAGGTACTGCCGTCTTGCTTCCTAAGTGGTGTGCCACCTTGCATTCCCATCAGCAATTTATAAGATTTCTAGTTGCTCCATATCTCTGCTAGCTTTTGGTATTGTCAATTTTTCTAAGTTAGCTATTCTCCTAGGTATACGTGATTGTAAATTTTCACTTACCTGATGTCTAGTGATTTTTTTTTCATGACCATGCATGTGTTTTCTTTTGTGAAGTATCTGTTCAGATTCTTTGAATATTTTTAAATTGGGTTGTTCGTTTTTCTCACTATAGAGTTGTAAGCGTTTTTTATATAGTTTGGATGAAAATTCTTTCTCAAATGCATGTTTTTAATTGGTGCATTATAATGATACATAATAGTGGGATTCATTATGCTGTGTTTATACACACACATAGCATAATGTGATCAATTTTATTCCCCAGTACCTTCCTTTTCCTCCCCTCTTCTCTGTACCTGATCCACTTGCTCTACTCCACTGATATCTCTTGTATTATTATTATTTCATTTAGTTCATTATAATTATATATATGCAAGATTCTCTGTGGTATATTCATACTTAAATGCATGTTTTGCCTAAGTTTTCTCCCAGTGTATAGCTGCCTGCCTTTTGTTTCTGTTAATAATGTCTTTTGAAGAGCAAAAGTTCTTAATCTTGATTATGTATATTTTATTTATCTTTTAAAATTTGCACTTTTTTTTTTACTATTTAAGAATCTTTATTTAACAGTAAGCTACAGTTTTTTTTTTTTCTACGACTTTAAGTAGTAGTTTTAGCTCTTACATTTTCCTTTGATTCCCCCCGTCCCTTTTTGGTTGTTTTTGAGTTCGTTTTTGTGTATGATATCCTCATTTGTTCTTTCTTTCCGATACTCTAATTACAAATATTAGACCTTTTAATATCATCTAGCAGGTTCCTGAGACATTGTTTTTCAAAAAAAATTCTAAAAATCTCTGCTTTTTATCATAAATATTTTCTATTGATGTATATTCAAGTTCATTTGCTTTTTATTTCTCTGTCATGTCAATTTGGCTGTTAAGTCCCTCCAGCTGTTATCTTGTAGTTCTAAAAGTTCTATTTGGTCAGGCATGACGGCATGTGCCTGTAGTCTCAGCACAGTGGGAGATCAGTGGAGCGCAGGAGCTCGATACTAGGCAACATAGTGAGACTATCTTAAAAATAAAATAAATTTCTACTTGGTTCTCTTTTATTGTTTTTATTGCTTTACTAAGACTTCTTATTACCCTGGTGAGATTTCTCATGAATTATAAAGATGCTTTAACTTGATCTAACCCTCAGGTATTTATAATAGCCACTTTAAAATCCTTATGAGTTCCAACATTGGGTTAATCTTGGGTTGGATTTTGTTGATTTTTATTTCATTGAGATTTTTTTCCATTTTCTTAATTCTTCATATGCTGAGTAATTTTTTATGTATTCTAGATGATATGAACATTAAATTGTAAAGGTTCTGGATTCGGTTATTTTTCTCTGATAAGTATTGCTTCTTTTGTTTCAGCAGACAGTTTTGTTGGCTGAACTAGAAGTACGGATTTTTTTCTTGCATTGTAGCTCTGGTCTCAGTTCAGCTGGTCTGCTTGGAATCTGTTCAGTGTATGCATGTTTCCTGGGTCAGTCAGATATGTGGGTAGAGAGTTCAAGGATCCTCTCTCTGGATCTCTCCTTGCAAGAGAGGTGTTCCCCACTGTGGCTGTGTGTACGTGGCAGACTGCACTCAGCTCCAGGCTAAAAGCTGGAGAGACCAGAATTTACCTGCAGAGCTCTCCTCTTCCACCTTCAAGCCACTCAAATCCCTGTTCACTGTGAGGTACCTGCAGTTAATGCTTTTTGCATTATGTCTTAGTTTATAGTTGTTTTCTATTAGGGATACTGTGTGCAAGATCTCAGTCTGAATAGCTAGAAGGAAAACCAAAATGTGCTTTTTAAATAGTAAAATTTGTGTTTTACAATTAATGATAATCAATGATCTAGGAATATTTTCCTTTACTTCTGCATTGCTATACTACATAGAAGATGAGAAAATAATTCAGTCACTTTGACATTAATTTTGAGCTCATGTATAAAACAGTATAACATCAGCTTGAAATTAAAGTTCAAAATTGTGGAGGACTGTACAAGTGAATGGTAAAATTGTTCACTAGTTGCCAGATCTTTGCAAGGAATGATACAAGAGATAAAAAGATGTATAAAAAGTGGCCCTTGCCCTAGGGAATTTGAAATTCAATAGAGGGCATAATATAGATACACAAAAACCATGACACAGGGGGCTATGCTTGGTGCCAAAGACCAACACAAAAAGGAATGGAAGTTCAGAAGATTAGAGACTATTTTCAAGTGGAGAAATCAGGAAAGATTTCATGGAAAAGTGATATTGAGATGGTTAAAAGATTAAAAGATGAGAACTGGTTGCAGGTAATCAAGGAAAGGAGGGAATTTCAAGAAGGAAATCAAAAATAAGGTCAAGAAGGGGAAGAGCAGAAAATATGTTGGCAGTTTTGTACCTGTGATGCTCAAAGTTTAGTGTATCCAAGATCCACTTAGGGCAGCTTAGCAAAATGTGAAACTTGGGCCTTATTAGAAATTCTAATTTGGAGGTGGTGGGGGGGTAAGATACAGGAATCTGAATTCTTAGTAATCACCCCCAAGTCAGTTCATTCAGATGTCTGGGATCATCCTTCAAAAACTGGCTTAGAGTGGTATCTGCATGTGAAAGTGCCAGGTAGATCTAGAAAAATTGATTGAAAGTGGGTGGTCCAGGGCTGGGGATGTGGCTCAAGTGGTAGCACGCTCGCCTGGCATGCCTGCGGCCCGGGTTCGATCCTCAGCACCCCATACAAACAAAGATGTTGTACCCACTGAAAACTAAGGGATAGTAGGGGATAGGAAAGGTAGCAGAATACAACAGTCACTAATATGGCATTATGTAAAAACGTGGATGTGTAACCGATGTGATTCTGCAATCTGTATTTGGGGTAAAAATGGGAGTTCATAACCCACTTGAATCAAATGTATGAAAGATGATATGTCAAGAGCTTTTTAATGTTTTGAACAACCAATAAAAAATAAATATTAAAAAAATTCTCTCTCTCTCTCTCACTTTCTCTCTCACACTCTCTATTTAAAAAAAAAAAAGAAAGTGGGTGGTCCAAGGCTCAGAAACCATGCTGATAGCACCTATTAAAATGCTAGAAATGTCACATACTTGAGGGATGTATTTTGATATGTTTATACTGAAATGATGTGATGTTTGGAGTTTACTTCAAAGGAGTCCAGTTTGGGCAGGGTAGGGTATGGAGAGAGAATGGGTGGGAACATGGATGGAAAAATTGGGTGTGTGTTGATAGTTGAAGCTGGGTGATAGATTTTTGGCAGTTTATTTGCTATTTTTTCTGCCTTTGTATATGTTTGTTTCTACAGTACAGAGTAAATAAGAAGATATTGGGGGAAATGGGAAAAATAGTTAAAAATGAAATATACTTCTATGGTCATTTCATGGCTTATTTGCCAGACGATTTATTGTAATGCTCTCAAGCTCCTTGTCTATAAAACAGGATAATAGTAGATTATTGATAGGGTTGTTTTGGAGATTTAATGAGTTTAATGTAATGCAAAGCTGTGCTCAGATCACCATGTTCCATAGGAGAGCTTATTTTCATTGTTACTCTACTTTGGCAGGCAACGGTGTTCTGTTACACGTGGCTGAGCATGCGTGTAAAATAGAATTATTTACAGAACCTTTGAAAAAGAGTATTTCATCTTACTGGGATTGCTACATAAGAAAACTGGAATTTTAGTTTTATAGCCAAGTAAACCAACAAAACAGGTCACACCTACCTCAGCCTCAAGGCGGAATGAGTGACACTCCTTGCCAGGAACGTGTAGATGCTGAGTCAGCTTTAGTGACAGAAGAGCAGGTTTTCTGCCTGAATGAGCCTGTGGCTACCTGAGAGGATGAGACTGGTAAAGGCCAGCCAGGGGAAGACACAGGACCCAAAAGAAGCAAAATGTGAGCAGGGGTTGGCAGGTACAGGTCCTATCCAGCTGATCAAGTGATTGGGAGAGTCCTACAAGGAAGAGATTTGATAAGACCTCAGGACAGGTTTGGGGACTTCTGCCAAAGTGAGCAGGTTGGAAAGATCTAGAGTAAGATTCAGTTCTGAACTAATGAGGCTAAAGTGATGCAGAGGTAGGGAGCCAGAGGAGTTGAATGGCCTGTGTGTTTAAATAGAGCCAAGGTATTCTGAGGGATCAGTGGTATCACCTGGCAGGCAGGTTTTGCTGTGTGAGGTTCCTCCACCAGCACCCTGACATGGGACTCTGCATGTTTCCACAGCCACCTGGAATGGCCCCTCCACATGGACCTGATTTTCATGATCTACAGAAGGCTGGGTGTCTTCCCAGGAATGAGATCTCATTGGCCTCTGCTACTTGACCTCACCAGACTTTCTCTTGAGTTCCATGTAGTTTTAGCTGTAATGACCTGGTCTAATGAAATTATGAGTAATAGTAAGCTGTAGCTATGCATTTCATCCTTCCCGTATCTGGGCTCTTTGAGACACAGGATATCACTTGTGAAAATCCAGAGTTGTTTGCATACGATGGATGATCCTGTGCTCCATAGAGAGTGGTTATAAAATATTATTGTTTATTACGAATAGCCCTTTCCTTCTGCTTCCCATCAGGTTAATACTATATGTGAAATATTCTAGGCCTCAGGTAAATGAAGATGATGGAAACCCAGTTGATGTGTTTTAGTCCAAATTTTCTTGATTCTGAGATTAGATAA
Organism: Marmota monax; assembly: GCF_021218885.2. Taxonomy (NCBI): domain Eukaryota; kingdom Metazoa; phylum Chordata; class Mammalia; order Rodentia; family Sciuridae; genus Marmota; species Marmota monax. The sequence goes on from NW_026693552.1 coordinate 689,914, forward strand.
CTAAAGAAGTTTAGAGAATGGAGGCTTTCATTCCTAATAGTTTACTAAGTCGTCCTCATCAAAACTGTTTTAGTCAGCTTTTTTGCTCTTGTGACCAAAAGACCTGACAGGAACAATTTTAGAGGAGAAAAAGTTTATTTTGGGGCTCACGGTTTCAGAGGTCTCAGTCCATAGATAGCAGGCCCCATTCCTTGAGGTTTACGGTGAGGCAGAACATCATGGTGGAGGAGTGTGGTGGAGGAAAGCAACTCAAGACGTGATGATCAGGAAACAGAGAGAGAGAACTCTCCTCACCACGACAAAATATATACCCCAAAGGCACACCCTCAATGACTCACTCCTCCAGCTACACCCTACTTGCCTACAGTTACCACTCAGTTAATCCTGATCAGGGGATTAATTCACTGATTAGGTTAAGGCGCTCTGACCCAATTAGTTCCCCTCTAAACCTTCTTACATTGTCTCAATCATGAGTTTTGAGGGACACTTCAAATCTAAGCCATAACAAAAACATAACAACAACAACAACAATAACAAAACAAATACCAAAAACTTATGTTTGGCAATATAATTTTGATTAACATTTTTGAGAAGCTAGAATTATTCAAGTAATTTATCCAATCTTTATTTTACTACTGTAGGCCTGTGTTAAATTTAAAAAAGACTTTTTTTTTCTTTTTTTTTAGTTGTAGATAGACACAACACTTTTGTTTTATTTATTTATTTTTATGTGGTGCTGACACTCAAATCTAGTGCCTCACATGTGCTAGGCAAGTGCTCCACCACTGAGCTACAGCCCCAGCCCCAAATTTGAATATATAATATTAAACCACCAAAAAAATGTTAGGATTCTACAAAACATACTTACTACAGAGCAACAAACTTATAATAGAATTTTGCAGTGGTTACAAATACTCATGTAAGTTTATTGATTTGCAAAAATGCCTAGGGTATATATTAAATGGAAAAATAAGGTTTCAAAATGACATTATAATTGAGCCTATTTTGTAAGTGTGTGTGTGTGTGTGTGTGTGTGTGTAGGTAGGAAAAATACTCTAATTTCTAGATGCATATTCTTTAAACCACATTTTAAATGACATTTCCTCTTATTACTTTGATCATTTTTAAAAAATATTTTTTAGTTGTAGATGGATACAATGCCTTTATTTATTTATCTTTATGTGGTGCTGAGGATTGAACCCAGTGCCTCACACATGATAGGTGAGTGCTCTACCATTAGCCACAATCCCAGCCCTATTATTTTTATCTTGAAATAAAGAATTCATGTGTATTTAATTTCAGAACACAGGTTTTTGCAGTGAAGAGAATTTGATGGAAACATTCTTTATAACATTCATGTCACAACTTGGAAAATTCTCATTGTAATATTTTTGGTTTCTGGTAGAGGAAAGGTTATGTTCTTGAGTTGGCTATACATTTTGTTGGCATTGGTGTGACTTTCCATGCTGAAATTAATGCTTAATTTTTCTTCAACAGTTGGCTAAATTCCGCAGCCTCCTGTGTACAGCAGAGGGTGAAGCAGTGGCATTTTTGTTGAGTAATCACCGTCCACCCCAACCTCTGAAGGGCCGCAAAGTGAGAGCCTCTTTCTGTTAGCAGTGGTCTCCAGTGGACATCCCTAAACGTGACTGCAGAGAGACAGCAAAGAAAACAAAACACAAAAATCCCCACTAACACTTCTTTCTAGAATTTTAATCTGTGAGTACCATTTTATGATCAGTGTTAACACCATGAGGAAAGCCAGATCTCTTTAGTTAAACCGACTTAGCTCATCTGCTCCGGATTTGCATGCAGGGATCAAGCAATAAACTTGGTCTGATGTTGTTAAAACCCCTGAAGTACAAAACAAAAACATGGCTGGCCTCACAAAACGTCAGAATGTACTGAAGATCCTACCTTGCCAGAGACTGAGTCACTTCAGCATGTCTCTCTGTGAAGTTTAATGACAAACTTCAATCACTTCCAGAATGTTCGGATTGTGATGTCTTTTTCTAAACAAGTGATTCTTAATGTTTTGATAGTGTGTTTATCAAAAGTCGGTATTTCCTTTTAAAGTGAATATTTGTTATGGTTGTGTTGCTGATTCTAGTGTGATACTTTTAATAAAGTGCAAGATATGAGAGATCTGGGGGTGGGATATAGCTACTTAATTTGTCTACTTTTGTACTCAGTGTCTACTTTTCAGAGCAAAAATAACTATGATTTTGGTGAGGGATTCCCTAGGATATAAAATAGCTATTTACACTTTAATCAATTATGCATATATCATCACTTGATAATGTTAATAATGAATCAGCTAAAATTGACAAGATGAAGTGTCTGCTAGTTCTGGCCTTACTGTGGTTTGAAATGAACAGATTAAACAATAGCAGTACAGGCAGAGCTGCTCAAGAGCATGATGAACAGGTTACCTGCTTTGCCCTGTTTTGATGATAGAGCAGGGACCAATCCTTAGTGTGTCATTTTTAGTGTCAATTAGTGAAAAAATTACTTGCATCTCATATAAATACCCCATTGGTCCATAAAACCTTAAGCCCATTTCCATGGCAAAGCCCATTTCCCCGTTTAGACACACCCCTTAGCCTATTAAGTAATTTTGTAAGATGGCACTTGATGTTAATTTTTACTTCCTATTTCTTGTTTATTTTGGTTGCTTTTGTTGGGGAGAATGAGGGCAGAGTTCCTTTTGCCCTTTCTGTTATGGAGTGACACCAAGCATTAACTTAATAGCCACATTTAAGACTTGAACAGTAGTAGTTCAAGTAGTTATCTTCTGAGAGAAGTTTATCTGGATGTCTTTGACTTGATGATTTGTTTTTGGACTCTCTCTTTCTGTGAATGTGGATTTTATTAATTCAAATTATTGTTACATTCTCCTTAATAGAACAAATGGGTATCAGTAAATTGTGTTCTGGTGATGTCTTCTGGTACATGAGATGAGCTCCTGAAGATTAAGGCTGGTGTCTTGGTTGCCATTTCTTTCACTGTCTCTAGCTTGAGGCTTTGTGAATTAATATGCAGTAAATATTTAATGAATGAATGTTTAAAATTTTTTTACTATCTTCATGATTATCTCTCTGCTTGAGATCAAATGCAGTATAAATTAATCTAACAAGTAAAATATGTTTAATATCTTTAAAATTGTTTCTGAAAGGAATAATTTATTAAACCTGATTTGTATAACCAGAAGTTCTAATGGTTTTAAAAGTACCAGTGTTGGATGGGAAGGCATTTCTTTAGTTTGGAGAGACATGTTGTGAAGCATCCTAGTGAGGGAAAGAAGCTTGTTTTCTTAGAGAATGTAAGTTGCTGTATCCAGATGGTGTTTAGGATGGGGATTGTGATTACTGTGTGTGAGAGTTACCACTTTGTAATTTACCACTTTGTAATTTTCTGCTGCAGTATTACATCAGTTCTATGCCACAGGTTGCCCCTTAGTAGGCTAAAAAAGTCTGCACTGTACTGATCTCCTTGAAGGTTTTCTGCTTATTTATGTATCTCTTAGGGTCAAAAGGTTTAAGTGTGTTTTAAAATTACTATTTTATTTCCCTTACAAAAGTTGGAGTTTTAAATGTTAGTATAGATATCTGATGTTTGTTAAGCATTTTGTGTTATAATTTAAATTGGATTTAACCGCAATAAAGAAAATGAAAAAAAACCTTTCAACTGTATGAGGGCTGTATATATGCAATACATGGAATCAAATTAAAGTTTTGCTTAGAAACATTGCAAACACAGTGCCAAAAACACATTTCCCCCCTCAACTGTTTTAATGTAAGTTGTGTCCTGATTTCTCACCATCTGTGTGCTATAGTGTGTATTCATTTCCTTTGAGCTGGAAGAAAGACATGGTCCTACATATCCACAGTTAAGCTAAAATAGACATGATATTCACGTTGTTCCATTATTGTCCACCCAATCCACTAGAGAATGATTTGTTCATTAGTTGTTGTGTTTCCTTTAGTCAGGAGCTGTTTTTTAGCCTTTTCTTGGTTTTCTTGATCTTGACAGTTTTGAAGATTATGGGCCAACTGTTTTATAGAATTTCCTTTAATTTGGGTTTCCTAGTATTTTCTTAGATTAGATTCAGCCTGTGTATTGTGGGCAGGAATATCACAAGAGGTGCTGTGTTCCCATTGCATTCTGCCAGGTAGTCAATTTTGATTTGTCCTATTATAGAATACATTCACTTTTGTCACTTGGTTATGACTCTGTCTGCTAGCCTTCTTCATTTTAAAGTGATTATCATTTGTAGTTAACAAATACTTGTATCTAGGAGGGATTTTTTTCAATACTGTAGATATCCAATTCCTCATTAAACCTCCTATGTATTCATTTATTTCCATCATGGACTTAAAGATACCTATTTTATTACTACCATTATTGTTATATATTCTGATTTTCTTCTTCTTTCTTTCTTTCTTTCTTTTTTTTGATGCGGCCAGCTGGAGCATCTTCAAGCTGACTTCTCTGGCCATCTGACTCTCTATTTTGTTACTTTCTGACAGTTATATGATGCTCCTGGCTCATCTTATACTTTTCCTTCTCAGGCTTTAGAATCAGCAATTTTTCAAGGAGATCTGGCTTCTTTTAGTAGAAAATAGTATTGGAAAAACCATGATCTGCTCAGTAGGTGAGCTGAATGATATTGAAGTGTTGCTACTTCAAGACCCTCTCAGGGGACAGATGTCAAGAATGAGTGTATATCTACACACACACACACACACACACACACACACACACACCTCTGTGTACTTATAAATGTCTATATGTTTTAAAAACTGATTTCATACTTGTATTTACAATTTCAATCCAACACTTTAGGATTCATTCTATATTTGTAATTCTTTTTTCTAGCAGTGAAAATCCAGACTTTTGTTGTTCTTAACATACTTATTTGGCCCATTCTTCTGTGTGTTGCCAATATTCCATAACCACTTCTGGTCTCTCACCCCTACCCTCCACAGAAGCTCCCTTCTCTCTCTGATGTCCCCTGCTGAGCTGCCTTGTCCCCCGATGTTGCACAATGTTCACTTGCTTGACTCTACCTAATGGTTGATGGACCAAGTTATTTAAGAACGGAAGGGAAGGGAAAATAAAGGATACCTTCAAAATAAAGGTATAAACTCAATGTTGGTGAACAGGAATACTCTTTTCCTTTTGCTTCGGCAGTGCTGGAGATTGAACCCAGAGCCTCGTGTGTGCTGAACTACATCCTTACTCTTCATTGAGTTGAATTGACTGGACATTTCTCCAGTGTGGCTAAAACCCCACCTTTGCCTTCCTGGAGAGGAATTACAACAGTCAGGAACACCCACCCTCACCCCAGCCCCGCTCATGGACTGAGAGAAGTCTTCCTGCTGGAGGATTCTCAGCATTTCCTTGCTCCTCTACCCCATCAGAATAAATCACTTGGTGGAAGGAAGTGGGTCCATTGAACTTCCCATTTCCAATGAGTTTGTTTTCAGTACCAGGTCCTCTGGGTGAAAAGGGAGGTCAGGTTAGCTTAGCTGGGCTCAAGGTTACCTTAGCTGTGCTTATGGGTGAGAGCTGTAGAAACCCTTGTGTGGGTTTGTGTCTCAATGAGATCAGATTGACCATAACTTGGTCCTAAGTTCCTCATGGAAGGCATAACTTAGAAAAACATGTCACACAAAAGGTTGCTGTTTTAACAAGGACTTCTGGAAACACGCATCCATGGTTGGGCTGCTACTGGGAGCAGCTGGAGGTATAGGGAGCCTCTCTGAGGGTCCCAGACACAAACATATAATTAAATGCTCGTTGTCATTTAAAAATGTATGTGGCACTATCAGCTTCCTATGGGAAAACAGAAACCACTCATTTTTTCAAAGAGAGGGTGTAAATGCTTAAAATTAATTACAGAAGTGATGGAGGATGCTGAAAAAACAGAGGACAGGGAGACAATCAAGTTTAGGAAAACCTTCCTCCTTCCTTAGAGGACGGCAGGGTTCCTAGAGCCTAGAAACCAGGGCCACACAGTTGAAGCTGAAAGGAAAGGGCCTGGTTAGCAGGATCTTGTTATTTTTTGGAAAGACCAGCTACTACCTGAAACCCTGACTGAGACAGAGAGACAGGGAGGAATACTTTAGGTTCTCTGTCCATTTCATCCTCCAGACTCCCACTGGTGATACCCAGTGTTGGAGCCTAGCCAGAAGCCAGACCACGTGGAGACACATGAGGTCATCCCCTTTGCTATACAGAAAAAAAATCAGTGGACAAGTACAGTAGTGGATATGAGGGCAAATGGACTTAGGACCTGGAAAGGCACTGGCTGGAACCTCCATTAGGGAGGTCAGGTGAATGGATATGAGGCTAGACCAGAAGTTTCCAGAGATGGAAGGCCATTGCTAAACTTCTCTTCCACTCAGGAAATTTAATTTGACCCTCATTTATTGAACATCTTATGTGCTAAGTATAGAGGTATAAAGGTTAAGAAGTGATTTGTGCTGGGCACGGTGGTGCATGCCTGTAATGCCAGCGGCTAGGGAGGCTGAGATAGGAGGACTGCAAGTTCAAAGCCAGCCTCAGCAATGGTGAGACACGAAGCAACTCAGTGAGACCATGTCTATAATTAAATGCAAAATAGGGCTTGGATGGGGCTCAGTGGTAAAGTGCCCCTGAGTTCAATCCCCAGTACCTACCCCTAAAAAAAAAAAAAAGATAAAAGAGGAAGTGATTTTGCTGTTAGCTCAGATCTTCCAAGGCAACTATAGGGTATCATCAGAACATTAATTCTTTTTTTTTTTTTTTTGGTACCAAGGTTTGAACTCAGGGGCACTCAAACACTGAGCCACATCCCCAGCCCTATTTTGTATTTTATTTAGAGACAGGGTCTCACTGAGTTGCTTAGCATCTCGCTTTTGCTAAGGCTGGCTTTGAACTTGCGATCCTCCTGCCTCAGCCTCCCGAGCCACTGGGATTACAGGTGTGTGCCACCGAACCTGGCTTGAGAACATTAACTCTAGATGAATTAATTCTGGAGAAATTGACATCAAGGTTTTCAAATGTGATGTATTTGGAATTTGAGTTCTTTTGTTCTCTATGTGGTTTTGTACCTGGGTAGGGAACTATGTCATTAAGGATTCTTTTGTTTGAAAATGATAGAAACTCCATTTTAAAATAGCTAAGGAAAATAATGGGGTTTGCTGTTTCACAGAATTGAAAAAAATCACAGGTAAAGCCAGATTTCATTGTGATAAAGCCAGGAGCTTAGATCAGGTCTCAGTCTTTTATGTCTTGGCTGCCTCCACTTCTGTGGGCTTCATTAGCCAGTCAGACTTTCCTTTTATGTTTTCATGATGAGTCTTTGCACCTCTGCACCTATGCCACCTCTGTAAGCTACACCTGTGCTGCCAGCCGAGCTTCTGTGTCCAAAGATCTCAATACAAGAACGACCTGAATTCTCATTTGTCTAGTCTGAGTCACTTGCCCTTCCTTAACCAAGCCATCATGGCCAGCAGGAAAACACTGTCTCAGGAGGGCAGGTGGCGTCAGCCCCTTTCAAAACTGACTGGACTAAGGCCAGAGGAGGGGTGGCTATAGTGAAGTAGCGCAGTGGAACGAAGCTGCTTGATGACACAATTCAGTTGTTGTTCCACGTGGGGCTCAGGTGCTGACACTGAATTCCCATGCTTGTGGTGTGTCTCTTGGTGACCTCTCCCAAGTTCCAAGGAGTAAGCAATGTCTCCTTTAGATCTCATCCTTATCTTTCTTAGCTGTCATCGAACTTGTCCAGCAACCAGGATGGATGGAGCATGCCTTCCCTTCACAGCATCTGGTTCTTACAGGCAACTCAAGAAGAACTTGTTGAAAGCATAATGGATGAGAACATGGGTGACTAAGGGCTCTGATTACATGTCAAGTTGGCACAGCTTGCAATCCATTCTTCCTCAATGAAATAGCAAGTGCCCATAGATCATTCACCAACCCCAGCAATTTGTTCCCTAAAGAAATGCTAGTCTCCTTATGTCAGAGAAAACATTCGGCATTTGTTTTTTTTTGGGATTGGCTATATGTGTAATAAGAATTGTGATACATTCCGCTGTCATGTATTTAAAAAATAAAATCAATTAAAAAAAAAGAAATGCTAGTCTAACAATTTTGGAATTGCTCCAAGATAAATGGGAGTGGAATTTTGTAGATTTATACTGTGACAGAATGGATACACCCTCTCCTCAGGATAGTCTCCAAACAAATGTCACCTTTCTTTGTTTTGGCCAAGGTCCACCACCAGTCTCTCCTCTGAGGGAAACCTTTTCTACTGCCATCACCTGGGCAACCAGGAAATTTCCTCAGCCTGTGTCCTGGAGTGACTGATCTCCGAGTGTCCAGCTGACCCCTGGGAGATCCCAGAGACACTTGCAGGTGGTTGGTGAAGTTGGTTCTACTTCCTAATAGTACCAAGATGTTATTTGCCTTTTTTACTGGTTTTCTATTTGTACTTCTGCTATAAAAGTGATGATAGTTTAAACGACTGTTTCTTTGTAGGCTGTGGCAGTAAATGACAGTACCAGTCATTATTTTTGTCACCACCAAGTGATCACAATTTCGACATGCCAGAGTCTCTTAAGAATGTCCGTGTTCTGAAGTAAAAATTATTAATTTTATTAAATCTCAACCACTGAGTATACATTCTTTAATGTTTGGTGTAACAAAATGGGACACTTCCATGAAGAACATCCAAACCGAGTTGCCAACTGAATGCACCACTATTTTCACGGAGCACCATTTCTGACAGAATAGCCGGCAAACAATGGAGATTTAGATGTGGGTAACTGGGAAATGTTTTCTTGAATATGAACAGAGTGAGAATTTTAATTCAAGAAAAACAACTGAAAGTATTTGTTGGTAGTGATGGAATTAGAACAACTTTCAAGAGAACATGATGATTTGGGAAAATGGGGGTGTCTACCTCCATAAGCTTGCCAGCTTTTTAGTGCTTAAACACATTTCTGAAGAGGCCAGAGATAATTTTAACAAGTCTGATTCTTTTTGATATTTTATAATGAATTGTGTCTATGTTTTGAAGATATGGATACATCAGAGAAACAATATTCTCTGACAAGTGCATCGTGTTACCTATTCATGCACAGATCAAATATCTGTTCCAAATTCACAATAGACTAATATATTTTGGTAAAACAAAGCATGAAAATTTTATTCATGCAGTTAATTGAGACTAACTTTTAGGAAACTGCCACTTGTTAAGTTTTGAAAAAGTACTAAAAAAGTACTAAAAGCACTGAAAAAGTACTAAAAGAGAACATCCACAATTATCTACAAACTTGCTCCATTTTCTAGCTAACTATCTGTGTGAGGCTGGGTTTCTTTCAAATGGTTCAAACAAACAGCCTATCACAACAGACTGAATGGAGAAGGAGCTATTAAGAATCAACTGTGTTTTATTTAGCCGGACATTAGGGGATTTACAAAAATATTTAAATATCACTTTTTTATTGTTTTTGGAAATATTGTTATTGTCACAAAATTTGTTACTTATTGTTATGTAAATTACTTATTTTATACATCTATGATCTTTGAGTTAACAAACACATTGATACTTTTGTTTTAATTCTAACTATAAAATATCAATAGATAAGCCCTCATAAACAAAAACTCTCTGGGATCATTAGTAAATTTTAAGACTGTAAAGGGTCCCCAGACAAAAAGGATCAAGAACCATCTCATGCCAAGATTCAATGTTCCACCCCTGTTCTTCTCAGATTTCCACTCCTCTGAAAGTTGTGCTCGGTTCTAGTGAACAGCCTGGCTTATGCTGTAATAAAATCACCCAACATACATAGATACTGCCTCAGCCACCTTGTATGCACTTAGTCTCACCCTATTGGATGTAGAATTCATCACTCCATTCAGATACTTCAGGTTCCCTCTTTCCCTGTGGCCCTCTCTCACTTTTTCTGCTCTCTCTACTTTGTTATTTAATTCCCAGTATCAAGGCCAAGGCCAAACAATATGCATCACTTCCTGTTTATGTGCTGGAAGGGACAATGCAGTTTCCTCTATGTCTGGGTTAATTACTTGAATTCAAATCCAAACCACTAATCATATTATCATTTGGAGCCCTGGCCTAACGGTTCCTTGGGCTCTGTCATAAGAAATTCCCTCTCTACATTTGTTCCTAATAAGTTTCCCACCCCTACTGCTCTAAGCATTGTATTTTTTCAATACTTCTCCTAGGAATAGAAATTGTTCTCTATATCTTCCAGCATTATCCTCAAAGTATAGACATTTTTTTTTTTTGCAAGAGGACTAAAATACTTAGTTTGATAGCTAATATTTTCTTAACCTTTGGTCATATTTGGATAAACTCTATGTATGTGGTTTTATCTTTATTCTGTCACAAATCAACCTTTTCTCTAATTGGCACATCTGACCTTCAGACACGTTAACACATTCACTCAAGTAAGGTTCAAATCTGAAGTCCTCTCTGTCCTTTAAAGAGAGTTCTCCTATTTCTGCTCTAATCTCTCTCTATATACATACATACACACAACACACACACACACACACACACATACATACACACATTTATTTATTTATATATAAAATAAAGCCTAACTCTTGGAGCTACTTAGTGAAAATGTAGAGTTTTAAACTCATTTTCCTTATTTTTAAGTTTTTGGTACAAAATCTCAGTATGATCCTGCAAGCACTAAAAAATATTGTTTCAATCTACCAATTGCATGTATAAAGAAAACAGAGTGTTATAATTCAGGAAATGAGTTAATGCAGGCAAAAGGCCTCATTATAACCTGCTTCATTATTTCATCCTCTTTGATGTTCCTGGGGATATTTTTTTCTAGGGAAGCAGCTCCTGATTGATACAGGTCAATGCTGTCTTTTCTCAGTCACCTGGAAGATAGATGAAAGACACTGGATGTGAAAAATGGGAGTCAGACTAATCACATTCTGAGCCTAAGTAGAGATTTTATAGGTATGAAGACTTTGGAAACAATTTTCAGGGTTGTTATGTAATCAAAATCTTTGGGATCCATGAACCTCCTGCAGCTCTAGTCCCAAGGGGTCTACCAATTATCACACACCAAACAGTGCTCCTTTCTCTTGGCTTGGGGACCTGCTGGGTAGGGTTTCTTCATCTGTCACTCAGACATCCTGGGATCCAGCGGTGAAACAATTCCTACCCACCCCCCCTCCTGCCAATCCATTTGCTCCTTTATTTGCTGTGCTGTAGATATACTTCCCATGTTTGTCCTTTGGAAATCAGAATCCGAACAAACACAAGCTTCAAGTGCTCCTTCCCCAAACAATGAAAGGTTCTGTTGTGCTTCGCAGCCACCCAGAAGCACGCTTTTGGCTGAGTTTGCCCACTCATCACAAGAGCTTGAAATTGGAGCCCAGTTATTCTTTTACTTCTCCGACCACATTAAGGAACAGAGGAAGCAGAAAGCTCTACTTGTTTTCCTTGTTATGAGGATACACTTCATTCCTATTCAAACAAAAACTCCTTGTTGAATATAATTCAAGTGTATCCTTGTTAAAAATTTGTGGGATTAAAATGCTAGGAGGATACATCCCTTTTTAATCTTTTTAAAAATAAAGATCTCAAAGGTATCTGTTTCAATAAACTAATATTGAATACGCTAATGTTCAAAATAGATCAATTCTTGAATTAGTCCCTACAGCTAATTAATGTTTGTTGTAAATGTGCCAGTTTCTCATGAAGTCTTTCAAATGACTTGGTAAAACTTTATGACATCCTCTTATTCTGTAATATTTTCATTCAGGTGAGTTTTCATATGAAATATCCTGCAGCTAAGTCATCAATTAAAACCCCAAATTGTCTACACTGCTCATTCTTTGCTCTTCTCTATTGGCCTTTAGTGCTTGTCACAGAATCAGAGATCTAGCAGATGTGTGCTTCTATCCCTTCGCTTGTCTTCTGAGACCAATTTCCTGGTTTTCTCCCTCACTAGCTCTTTCTTTCCAGTCTATTCTTATCTCTCTTCTTCACTCATTCCCTAGGTGATTTTTTTCCTAATCCCATGACTTTAAATAACATTTAAACACATGCCTAATACACAAATTTATATCTCCATCCCCAACTCTTTCCCTGAGCTCAGAAGTCATACATTCACCTGCCTATAAGACAGCTCCGGGGATGTCAGATAACATATTCAAACAGATTTCTCAGTTCTATTTCTCATCCCCTTGTTCTTTCCTGCAAATGGCTCCTTTCCCAGGATGCTCCATCTCAGTAGAGGTTAGCATCGGCTGCTCAAAACACACGTCCATCTCTCCTTTCTCTCACACCCAAACTGAAGCTGTTAGCAAGCTCTGTGATTGTTACTCTTAAGGTATTATCTCTCCACCGGTCTCCTTGCTCCACTCTTGCTGCACAGTCTTCTCCACACGGCAGCCAAGGTGATTCTTACAAAGTAGGTCAGAGCCCATCATTTCATTCAGCTCCCCACAACAATGACTTCCTGTCCTTGGTATAAAATCTGAAATCCTTAGGTTTATATATGGAGTTCTACCTGATTTTTGAACCAGCTGTTCCTGCCTCTCTTACTGACTCAGTGAGTTTTTGTGCTAGCAAAACAATCAGATAAGGGCACGTTGGCACAGAAACAGGGCTTTTCTTTCCTGTGCTGAAGCACACGGGAGGCAACACCAGGGGGACAGAAATTCCAGGCTGACTCCAAGGAAAAAGGTGCACAGCGTTTATGGTACCTGTCAGGTAGACAGGGACCCACCGTCTTGAAGTCATCGCAAGGAGAGGTGGAGTTTTAGTTACGCCTGAACACCTTTGCATCATGCCTCTTCCTGTGAGTTGCATCTCCATTACCATCCTAGATCTCCACCTTGAGATGTGATTGTTATGATACTAGTAGAGCAAAGGTAACTAACTATAGGCTACTTCAGTGACACATGTGCTTGCCCCTTACCACCTGGAATTTGCCCCTTATCATCTAGGAAAGTTCTCAGGTGGATTTTGGAGCACAGCAGATCACAACTCTGCCTCTGTGGTTTGATTTTAATGTTCTTGTTTTTCTTGGCTTTTTGTTACTCTGCTGACCACATAGTCCTTGGAAATCTGAGTTGACTTCCCTACCTCCTATTCCAGGTATCTTATCTTATTCCACACCCTTGAAGACTGATTCAAATTTACAAAAAAAATTTTTTTTTAGTTATAGATGGACACAATATCTTTATTTTGTTTATTTATTTTTAATGTGGTGCTGAGGATTGAACCCAGGTCCTCACATGTTGGAGGCAAGTGCTCTGCTACTGAGCCCCAACCTCAGCCTCATGGTTCACTTTTTAACTCTCGATTTTCTGGGGTGTAGGTTGACCTGTAAACTTGAGTGCTAGCTTGGCTATCTCATCCCTGTTCTCTCCATCACTGACACACTTCTGGTTATTCCTTGAATATGCCTTTTCAAGTCTGTGCATCTGATATTCTCTGCTTGGAATGATCGTCCCTGGATATTCACAAGGATAGCTTTCTCATTCACTCAAATATCATGCTCTTAAAGTGGCTTTCCTGACTCTGCTCTCTGAAGTAATGGCCCTGCCTCTGTTACTTTCTTTATCCGTATCCTGCTTTATAATTTCTTATGGCCTTCACATAAGCATAATTAACATAGCATAATATTATTTATTTTTAAATGCCTTCTGTCTCTTTCACTAGCATTTAACTTCCTTAGCGACAAGAATTTTATTTTGTTAACCTGTTCTTAGCGTCTGGACAGTGCTTAGCACATGGTAGATTTCAACAAATACTGAATAAATGACTTTTTCAGGCTCAGGTTTATAATATAATCTTGAATTTTCTGGACTAATGTTGTACTTCTGTAGAAGACTAGGTAAAGAACTAAAATTATATATCAACTTTGGTATTATATTGAATGCACAGCATTCCTTAGAAACTCTTAAAGATATTGCAATTTTTAAGGTGTTAGCAATACACACATGTAAAACTATTTTTATACAGTACTGCAGTACTTTGAAATGTTGTATAAATTTTCTTGTAATGTTTAAAAGTATCAATATTACTCATGTGAAGACCCTTACTCACAATATAGTGGATGCTATACATGTCTCCTAACACTCAGGTCACTTCACTCTAGGGACGGGATCTTCCAGAATAACACTGTTAAGGTGAGAGACACTGTTAGAGGAATGGAATACAGGTGATGATGGGGAGAATTATGAGAAAGATAATATTTCAGTAAATATAGACTTTTTGGTAAATTAAACGAGCATTTTACCAGAAATTAAAGAAACTTTAAAAGGAAAAAATTATGTAAACGTAAATTTCTTAAATAGGAAAAAGGGAGAGTGGACAAGGTGAGTTGTTCGTCATATTAACCACCAGGTGGTGCTGTTGGATCACAAAAACTGCCCAAAGTGAGAGGCATAGATCAGCCAAGGGGAAAATGGAAACCATTGCCATCACTTAACTCCCACCTGTGCAGTATTTCAGCCCCTTCCAAAGGATTCCTCTCCGCATTATTTCTAAATGTTCCCAGAGGGTCTCTCATTTGTGCTCACGAGTTACTCACTCTTGGTTTCTCTTAATTTCTTCTCTCTCCTTCCCTCCTTCTTCCATCCCCAGGTGCATCTCCTGGCCACAGTTCCCTCTGAGAGCAGCAGTGCCACCTGCTCTGGGTACCTCTTACTCCTCTGGGTACCATACTGATTCCAGTGGGCCCTGCTTCTGCCACTGCCAGGAAAGAGGAGGCTGAGGAAGTATTCACTAACAGTAAACATGTGAGATGCTCAGCCCTCTGCATCTACCTTTGCTAAGTATAGATAAGGAGAAATGGCCTCAGGTGGAAGCAAGTTTAGACTTAAATTTCTAGGTCAATGTTAGGCTACTTTCACCTATACTTCTAAAAAGTTGTAACTCTTTTGTAAGTTTTCTACAAATGGGATAGTCTCTTCTGTGAGTACTGGATTAGATTAGGGGTCTTCAAGCAGTCTTAATCTGTCATCGAATTACAAAGACCCTTATATTTGAGGTTTTCTTATTAATAGCTTATTTTGCTGTGTTACTTACCACCTGTTGAGCTCTTTGGCATGCCTCATTCTTGTTGAGATTCATGGTGAGAAGTCCAGCTACTGTTCTTTCTTTGATTCTTATTCAGCTCCCACTTTTAGGCTGGGTCAAGATCACATCCCTGTTGTCAGGATCAGAAATTTTATTATAAGCAGTCTATCTGCCCCCTCATCATCCTGCCAAGGTGCCCCATTCAACTATGAATCCATGCACACAATTCCACAACCCAAAGCCTATTTCTAGAACGACAGAAAGTAGAACACATTGTTCATAAAACATTATGGGGACATGATAAGAATTTTCTAACCTCGGTGTTTGAGGGAACTCAGGTTATGGTTTTCTCAATAAGAAAAGTTTTGAGAGGACTTTGTGGGGGGGGGGTTGGGCCTTTACTTACCCCAAACTGAATCACCTCAGGACAAATAGAAACACTTTCACCAGCGTATTTTAAAATTTGAGGTTAAGAGCAGTGATCTGGAAAAAAGCACTGATTTGTTCAGAAGGTCAGAGAGTGGAGTGTAATTACTTATGAGTATTGTCAAGTTTGTCTATTCATTTTTTTTATTAGAGCTCTATAGTTATACATAGTAGTGGGGTTCATCCCAGTAAACTTATACATGCATAGAATTCAATTTCAGTTCATGATCCCCCCTTTCCTTTCTCTTTTCACCCTCATCCTCCCTACCCTCTCCCATTCTCCTTCCTCTACCAGACTTCCTTTCACCTGCCTATTTATATTTGATTGGTTCTTTCTACCTCTGCATAAAGGTGAAATTCTCTGCGGCATATTTACACATTCATGTAACATGATTTTTTAAGAATTCATTCTGCATTTTGGCAAGCTTTTTAACATTTCCAGGCTTCAGTTTTCTAATTCATAAAAGGAGAATAATAATGATGCCAATTGAAGAAATTTGTTGTGCATCTTACATAAGGTAAGGCACTTAAAGGAATTATCACAATGCCTGGCATACTTAACAAATATTAGTTATTATGTTCAAAGGTGTACAGTCTACTGACAGGAAAGTGTAAGAATAGTCTAGTAGTTCAAGATGTCTCTGTAGGTGCAGACACTAGATGTCACTGCTCACATTGAGTACTTTTCTTTTTTTTTTAATTTTTATTGTTGGTTGTTCAAAACATTACATAGTTCTTGATATATCATATTTCACACTTTGATTCAAGTGGGTTATGAACTCCCATTTTTACCCCGTATACAGATTGCAGAATCACATCAGTTACACATCCATTGATTTACATATTGCCATACTAGTGTCTGTTGTATTCTGCTGCCTTTCCTATCCTCTACTATCCCCCCTCCCCTCCCCTCCCCTCCCCTCCCCTCCCCTCTTCTCTCTCTACCCCCTCTACTGTAATTCATTTCTCCCCCTTGTATTTTTTTCCCTTTCCCCTCACTTCCTCTTGTATGTAATTTTGTATAACCCTGAGGGTCTCCTTCCATTTCCATGCAATTTCCCTTCTCTCTCCCTTTCCCTCCCACCTCTCATCCCTGTTTAATGTTAATCTTCTTCTCATGCTCTTTGTCCCTACTCTGTTCTTAGTTACTCTCCTTATATCAAAGAAGACATTTGGCATTTGTTTTTTAGGGATTGGCTAGCTTCACTTAGCATAATCTGCTCTAATGCCATCCATTTCCCTGCAAATTCTATGATTTTGTCATTTTTTAATGCAGAGTAATACTCGATTGTGTATAAATGCCACATTTTTTTTATCCATTCGTCTATTGAAGGGTATCTAGGTTAGTTCCACAGTCTTGCTATTGTGAATTGTGCTGCTATGAACATCAATGTAACAGTGTCCCTGTAGTATGCTCTTTTTAGGTCTTTAGGGAATAGACCGAGAAGGGGAATAGCTGGGTCAAATGGTGGTTCCATTCCCAGCTTTCCAAGAAATCTCCATACTGCTTTCCAAATTGGCTGCACCAATTTACAGTCCCACCAGCAATGTACAAGTGTACCCTTTTCCCCACATCCTCGCCAGCACTTGTTGTTGTTTGACTTCCTAATGGCTGCCAATCTTACTGGAGTGAGATGGTATCTTAGGGTGGTTTTGATTTGCATTTCTCTGACAGCTAGAGATGTTGAGCATTTTTTCATGTACTTGTTGATTGACTGTATGTCCTCCTCTGAGAAGTGTCTGTTCAGGTCCTTGGCCCATTTGTTGATTGGGTTGTTTGTTCTCTTATTGTCTAATTTTTTGAGTTCTTTGTATACTCTGGATATTAGGGCTCTATCTGAAGTGTGAGGAGTAAAGATTTGTTCCTAGGATGTAGGCTCCCTATTTACCTCTCTTATTGTTTCTTTTGCTGAGAAAAAACTTTTTAGTTTGAGTAAGTCCCATTTGTTGATTCTAGTTATTAACTTTTGTGCTATAGGTGTCCTATTGAGGAATTTGGAGCCCGACCCCACCAAATGTAGATCGTAGCCAACTTTTTCTTCTATCAGACGGCGCGTCTCTGATTTGATATCAAGCTCCTTGATCCATTTTGAATTCACTTTTGTGCATGGCGAGAGAAAGGGATTCAGTTTCATTTTGTTGCATATGGATTTCCAGTTTTCCCAGCACCATTTGTTGAAGATGCTATCCTTCCTCCATTGCATGCTTTTAGCCCCTTTATCAAATATAAGATAGTTGTAGTTTTGTGGATTGGTTTCTGTGTCCTCTATTCTGTACCATTGGTCCACCCGCCTGTTTTGGTACCAGTACCATGCTGTTTTTGTTACTATTGCTCTGTAGTATAGTTTGAAGTCTGGTATTGCTATACCGCCTGATTCACACTTCTTGCTTAGCATTGTTTTTGCTATTCTGGGTCTTTTATTTTTCCATATGAATTTCATGATTGCTTTCTCTATTTCTACAAGAAATGCCGTTGGGATTTTGATTGGCATTGCATTAAACCTATAGAGAACTTTTGGTAATATCGCCATTTTGATGATGTTAGTTCTGCCTATCCATGAACAGGGTATATTTTTCCATCTTCTAAGATCTTCTTCTATTTCTCTCTTTAGGGTTCTGTAGTTTTCATTGTATAAGTCTTTCACCTCTTTTGTTAGGTTGATTCCCAAGTATTTTATTTTTTTTGAAGATATTTTGAATGGAGTGGTTGTCCTCATTTCCATTTCAGAGGATTTGTCGCTGATATACAGGAATGCCTTTGATTTATTCGTGTTGATTTTAAATCCTGCCACTTTGCTGAATTCATTTATTAGCTCTAATAGTTTCCTTGTAGACCCTTTTGGGTCTGCTAGATATAGAATCATATCATCTGCAAATAGTGATAATTTAATTTCTTCTTTTCCTATTTTTATGCCTTTAATTTCTTTCGTCTGTCTAATTGCTCTGGCCAGTGTTTCGAGAACTATGTTGAAGAGAAGTGGAGAGAGAGGGCATCCCTGTCTTGTTCCAGATTTTAGAGGGAATGCCTTCAGTTTTTCTCCATTCAGAATGATGCTAGCCTGAGGCTTAGCATAGATTGCTTTTACAATATTGAGGTATGTTCCTGTTATCCCTAGTTTTTCTAGAGTTTTGAACATAAAGGGATGCTGTACTTTGTCGAATGCTTTTTCCGCATCTATCGAGATGATCATATGGTTCTTATTTTTAAGTCTATTGATGTGGTGAATAACATTTATTGATTTCCGTATATTGAACCAGCCTTGCATCCCAGGGATGAATCCTACTTGATCATGGTGTACAATTTTTTTGATATGTTTTTGTATCCGATTCGCCAGAATTTTATTGAGGATTTTTGCATCTAGGTTCATTAGAGATATTGGTCTGTAGTTTTCTTTCTTTGAAGTGTCTTTGTCTGGTTTAGGTATCAGGGTGATGTTGGCCTCATAGAATGAATTTGGAAGTTCTCCCTCCTTTTCTATTTCCTGAAGTAGCTTGAAAAGTATTGGTATTAGTTCTTCTTTAAAGGTTTTGTAAAATTCTGCTGTATACCCATCGGGACCTGGGCTTTTCTTAGTTGGTAGTCTTTTGATGGTTTCTTCTATCTCCTCAATTGATATTGGTCTGTTTAGGTTTTCTATATCCTCCTGACTCAATCTGGGCAGATCATATGACTTAAGAAATTTATCTATGCCTTCACTATCTTCTAATTTATTGGAGTATAAGGATTCAAAATAGTTTTTGATTATCTTCTGTATTTCTGAAGTGTCTGTTGTGATATTGCCTTTTTCATCCCGTATGCTAGTAATTTGAGTTCTCTCTCTTCTTCTCTTCGCTAGCATGGCTAAGGGTCTGTCGATTTTGTTTATTTTTTCAAAGAACCAAATTTTAGTTTTGTCAATTTTTTCAATTGTTTCTTTTGTTTCGATTTCATTAATTTCAGCTCTGATTTTCATTATTTCTTGCCTTCTACTTCTTTTGCTGTTGTTTTGCTCTTCTTTTTCAAGGATTTTGAGATGAAGTATGAGATCATTTATTTGTTGGTTTTTTCTTTTTTTAAGGAATGAACTCCAAGCAATGAATTTTCCTCTTAGAACTGCTTTCAATGTGTCCCATAGATTCCGATATGTTGTGTCTGTGTTTTCATTTATCTCTAAGAATTTTTTAATTTCCTCCTTGATGTCTTCTATAACCCATTGATCATTCAGTAACCTATTGTTCATTCTCCAATTGATGTATGCTTTTTCCTTCCTTCTTTTATCGTTGATTTTCAGTTTCATTCCATTATGATCAGATAAGATGCATGGTATTATCTCTACTCCTTTATATTGTCTAAGAGTTGCCCTGTGACATAATATATGATCTATTTTTGAGAAGGATCCATGTGCTGCTGAGAAAAAAGTGTAACTGCTTGATGTTGGGTGGTATACTCTATATATGTCAATTAGGTCTAGGTTATTAATAGTGTTATTGAGTTCTATAGTTTCCTTATTCAACTTTTGTTTGGAAGATCTGTCCAGTGGCGAGAGAGGTGTGTTGAAGTCTCCCATGATTATGGTGTGGTGGTCTATTAGACTCTTGAACTTGAGAAGAGTTTGTTTGAGGAACATAGCTGCACCATTGTTTGGGGCATAAATATTTATGATTGTTATGTCTTGTTGGTGTATGGTTCCCTTAAGCAGTATGTAGTGTCCCTCTTTATCTCTTTTGATTAACTTTGGCTTGAAATCTATTTTATTTGATATGAGTATGGACACGCCTGCTTGTTTCCGAAGTCCATATGAGTGATATGATTTTTCCCAACCTTTCACCTTCAGCCTATGTATGTCTTTTCCTATCAAATGCGTCTCCTGTAGGCAGCATATTGTTGGGTCTTGTTTTGTGATCCATTCTACTAGCCTGTGTCTCTTAATTGGTGAGTTTAAGCCATTAACATTTAGGGTTATTATTGAGATATGGGTTGTTCTTCCAGCCATATTTGTTTATTTCTGTTACTAAACATTGTTTGTTTTCCTCTTTGATTATTCCCCCCCCCCCTTTACTGTCCTACCTCCCACTGTTGGTTTTCATTGTTATTTTCCATTTCCTCTTCCTGTAATGCTTTGGCGAGGATGTTTTGAAGAGATGGTTTTCTAGCTGCGAATTCTTTAAACTTTTGTTTATCGTGGAAGGTTTTAATTTCATTCTCCATCCTGAAGCTTAATTTCGCTGGATACACAATTCTTGGTTGGAACCCATTTTCTTTCAGTGTTTGAAATATGTTATTCCAGGATCTTCTAGCTTTCAGAGTCTGTGTTGAAAGACCAGCTGTTATCCTGATTGGCTTACCCCTAAATGTAATCTGCTTCCTTTCTCTTGTAGCTTTTAAAATTCTCTCCTTATTCTGTATGTTGGGCATCTTCATTATAATGTGTCTAGGTGTGGATCTCTTATGATTTTGCACATTCGGCGTCCTGTAGGCTTCTAGGATTTGGGATTCTGTCTCATTCTTCAAGTCTGGGAAGTTTTCTTGTATTATTTCATTGAATAGACTGCTCATTCCTTTGGTTTGGAGCTCTGTACCTTCCTGTATCCCAATGACTCTTAAGTTTGGTCTCTTAATGTTATCCCATATTTCTTGGATGTTCTGCTCATGGTTTCTTAACAGTCTTGCTGAGCTGTCTATGTTCTTTTCCAGTTGAAATACTTTGTCTTCATTGTCTGATGTTCTATCTTCTAAGTGTTCTACTCTGCTGGTATTATTCTCCATTGAGTTTTTAAGTTGGTTTATTGCTTCCTGCATTTCTAGGATTTCTGATTGCTTGTTTTTTATAACCTCTATCTCCCTGTATAGTTGATCCTTTGCTTCCTGGATTTGTTTGCGTAATTCGTTGTCGAAGTGATCTTTCATTGTCTGATTTTGCTGTTTAATGTCTTCCTTGATACTCCAGATCACCTGAAGCATGTATATCCTGAATTCTTTATCTGACATTCCATCTGCTGCAGCTGTTACCTCTTCTAAAGTTGCGTTGACCTGCATTGCTTGTGGTCCTTTCTTTCCTTGTCTTTTCATACTGCTTGCGTATCTTTCCTGCAGGTGCGGGCGGCGGCTCTGCTCTCTCCTTATTCCAATTGGGGTGTCGTGGCTACCACACCAGCAGGTCACTGGGCCTGTTCTGGGAGCTGGTGGCGGCTCTGTTCTGCCCCTACTCCAATTGGGGTGACGAGTGTACCACGCCGGCAGGCCACCGGGCCTGATCCGCTGGTCGGTTGCAGGTTTGCCTACCCTGCAGGCGCGGGCGGCAGCTCTACTCTGCCCCTACTCCAAATGGGGTGTCGTGACTACCCCGCCTGCAGGACGCTGGGCCTGTTCCTGGCAAGGGAGGCGACTCTGCTCTGTCACTACTCCAATTAGGGTGGTGTTTGTACCACGCCGGCAGGCTCCTGGGCCTGATCCGCAGGTCTGTTGTAGGTCTGCCTACCTTGAAGGATTCCCTCCTACCACGCCTGCGGACCCCTGGGCCTGATCTGCAGGTTGATCACTGGTCTGCTCACCCTGCGGGCACGGGTGGCGGTTCCGCTCCGCCCCCACTCCAATTGGGGTCACGTGACCACCACACCGGCAGGGCCTGATCCGGGCGTGGGAGAAGGATCTGCTCTGCCCCTACTCGAGTTGGGATGATGTGTGTACCACACTGGCAGGCCACTGGGCCTGACCCGCCAGGCTGTCACAGGTCTGTTTACCTTGCAAGCGCAAAGGGCGGCTCTGCCCTGCCCCTCCTACCACGCCCATGTACTACTGGGTCGTGGGTCTGCCCACCTTGCGGGTGTGGGTGGCGGCTCCGCTCCGCCCCCTCTCCAATTGGGGTCACGCGGTCACCACGCTGGGGAGCCGCTGGGCCTGCTCCGGGGGCTGGTGGTGGCCCGGCTCCTCCCCTCTGGCTCGAGGACAAATTGAGGAGACTCGGGTGACTGAGCCTCACCCCCCTTACCAGGAGACCAACTGCTTATGTCACCGCTGGTATTGATGAAGATCTCTCCTCCACCGCTTTCTGCTGACATCAGATCTCTGCCATGTTGGTATCCTATGCGAATGGCAGCATTTCGTTCCCCTTGCCGGGCAACCCAAGCAACGGGTGAGTCCTGACCGGCCCTCAGCAGGACCCGGACCGAGACGCAGTTTCCGCGGGCTCCTAGCCCCGGGCCAGGGAAGTTCCGGGAGCCGGAACTCGGCCGCTCCGTGCTCGGTGTAAGCTCCTATAAGTGTAAGCTCCAAGAAGCAGTCCCCGCGGGCTCAGTTCCGGGAGCCGGAATTCGGCTGCTTAGTGCTTGGTGTTTGCTCTGATAGTAGCAGGGTCCAAGAAGCAGCCTCCGCGGGCTCCGCAGCCCTGAGCCAGGGCGGTTCCGGGACGGTTCCGGGAGCCGGAACTCAGCCGCTCCGTGCTTGGTGTAAGCTCCTATAAGAAGGAATTAACCTCTGGTAACTTCTTTTTTTTTTTTTTTTTTTTTTTTTTTAGTTTTCGGTGGACACAACATCTCTGTATGTGGTGCTGAGGATCGAAGACCTCTGGTAACTTCTGATCTACCTTCTGTCTCTATGAATTTGTCTATTTTAGATATTTCATTTAAGTAGATATGTTTTAGTCAGCTTTTTCACTGCTGTGATTAAAGGACCCAATCAGAACAACTATAGAGGAAGAAAGTTTATTTGAGGGCTCACGGATCCAGAGGTTTCAGTCCATAGAAGGCTGGCTCCATTCCTCAGGGCTGGAGGTGAGGCTGAACCTCATGGTGGGAGAGTGTGGCGGAGGAAAGCAGCTCACAGGATGATCAGGAAGCAGAGAGAGGTCTCCACTTGCCAGATACAAATATGTACCCCAAATCCATGCTGCAATTTCCACCCTTTCCAGCCACACCCTACTATTTCAATTACCACTCATTTAATCCCTATTAGGGATTAATTCATTGATTGAATTAAGACTCTTAAAACCCAATCACTTCTCTGAACCTTCTTACAGTGTCTCAAACGTGAGCATTTGGGAGACAACTCACATCCAAATGATAACAGTAGAGTCAAATAATATATATACAAATGCATTGCTTACTTGAAATAATGTTTCCAAGTTTCAACTGTGTTATAGCATGTATCAGAATTTCACTCCTTTTTTTTGGAATAAGGAGAAAAGAAAATCTTCAGGCCCTACTTGGGAAATCTCAAAAAGATCATGCAAAACCTCATGCAGGGAGCTGATTCTCACTTCATGTTTCTAGTTGCTGAGAATTAACATTACTGAGATTTCATTTGATGGACACAATAATCCTGATTAGCATTTCTCCCATTTTGCATAAGAAAAACTGCAGGTAAGAAGTTAAGAGCAAATACAGGTAAGATATTAAATGACCCATTCAATAAGGGAGGAAGGAAGGACTTGAAGGTCACCTTAATATCATCCAGCATGTTCAGAACAGATATTTGTACTACAAGCCTGAGTCAGTGCCTTTCCTGTTTTTATTGGACTATCTTTAGATATTGATCATAATATTTCCTCCCAAAGTGTTTTTTTATTATCAATGGAGTAAAAATTAATATATACGTTCTATTCTCCAAATTCTATGTGAACATTTCAGAAAAAGAGGAACAAAACTAGGATTATCTTGCCCTCCTATGAGCTGATTTTGGGTTAGTTCCTTTTCCAGTGTTTTCAGAGCAGAAGCACAAACTCAGATGAAAACCATTTGCATTAGCTACCGTTTCATTCACGTAACACGAGCAAGCCCAGCTGCCAATGGAAGTGAGCAGGTCTGTGAATAAATACAGTACTGTGCAGGGAAGGCACTTGTCTCTACTACCAAGAACTAAAAGTAGGAAAAAGAAAAATAAGCCATGGAAATAGAATTCTAAATGTATTAAATATTTTTTTTTTCAAATTTGCTTGTATGTTCTTTGTAAGCATAGTGATTCTTTCCATAGAGAGGAAGAATTTTTGTAAATGAGCTTAAGAAAACAGCTTTACTAAGAAACAGTACTTCCCATACCATACAATTCACCCATTCAAAGGATATGATTCAGTTTCTTTGGTACATCACAGTATTGATTTTTTAAAAATTGTGAAAAATATATAATATATGTGTATAAAACATGAAATTAATCATCTTAACCAATTTAGTGACATCAATGATATTCACAGTGTTGAGCAAACCACCACCACCACCCATTTCCAAAACCTTCTCATCATTCAAAACAGAAACTGTGTAGCCATTAAGCAATAATTGTTTATTCTTTTCCCTCAGCTCCTGGTAACCTCTGATCTACTTTCTGTCTTGATGAATTTATCTGTTTTAGATGTTTCATGTAAGTGGACTCATAGAATAGTTGTTCTTTTGTGTTTGACTTGTTTATTTGGCATGATGTTTTTAAGGTTCATCCATGTTATAGCATATATCAGAACTCCATTGATTTTTATGGCTGAATAATATTCCACTGCATGCATGCATGTATGTATGTGCATATGTGCGCGTGTGTGTATATATATATATACACACACACATATAGATGCATATATATGTAGATATATGAGATATATAACATGAGATATATACACATGAGATATATATGTATATATACATATATATGCATATATATATGCATATATATAACATGAGATATATATATATATATCTCATGTTTTGTTTATCCCTTTATATGTTGGTGAACACTTAGGTTGTTTCTGCTTTTTGGCTATTACGAATAATGTTGCTTTCAATTCTTTGGGTATATATCTGAGGTGGAATTGCTAAGCTGTGTGGTTGTTCTATGTTTAGCTTTTTGACGGGCCACCACTAGCAATGTATGAGGGCTCTGATTTCTTCACATCCTTGCCAACACCATCTTAGTAAGTGCTGATGCCTATTGGTTCATCACTGTGGTTTCATGTAAGTGAACTTTTAAAGTTATAGCAGTTGTTGAAAGTTTTGACTACGGCAAGTGGAAACCATCTACATCATCTTTCTATAATGCTAAAGTTGGATCCCTTCTCTCCTTCAATTTTTCTGTTTTATGCATATTAAACCACTTTTAGGTGTTTACTGTGACTCTCCAAGTTACCCCTAGATCACTAGTGCTGTAGCTCTTGTCCTTTCCTAGAAAGAGCCAGAGCATCAAGAAGGAGGCTAAAGAACAGGAAGGAAGCAGGAGTAGGGAAAGTAGACAGGGATTTTGTGCAATAGGGAAATGTACATGGCATATAAAAGAGGACAAGCAATGAGTGTACATAGGGAGTTATATGGCTTATACAGGGGTACAAAGTTTATGTAGGGTAAAGAAAACACGGGCGTATTCAGGGAAAGGTGGTGGAAGGAATGTCAGGAGCAAAGCAGGGTCACTTTCTGAAAGTGAGCCACAACCCGAGGGCCATGGTTCAAAGTCATCGTATCTATGGCTTGTGGCTTCATTGTCAAAAGCCAGAGGATGGATCTGGACACCATAAGTCCTCTTTAGGGGAGGAAGAACATGCTCCATCTTTATTCCTAAGGGTTGGGACTTGGCTCCTGAAATCCTGCTCACAGATGGGAAACCCACTTTTCCCCATGGTCTACTGCTACAGAGGATCAGACATAGTGCATAGTACATTGACCCAGTGGATGTGCTAGTCTGTGAAATTTTGGAGAATTAGTTTCTCAGTAAAGAATGAAAAAAAAAACCTACTTTTTTTTCCCCTAAGGAGATGTTCTTTATTGAAATATTAGATCCCATACTTGGCTGATTGTCCCTGACCAACAGTGAATGTGATCATGGAAGATTCTGCCTCACTGTCCCTAGGTTTGATTTTCAACGGAAATAACAAAGTTATACATCAAAATCTTAAAAATATGCCTATTTTCCACCTTTTTATAATTTTTATCAAGAAAACAAAGTCAAGTCAGTGTGCAAATATCTGTGCATCTTGTACAAGATGATCACTACAAAGTTGCTTGTTAAAAAGAAAAATAACTTTCAGTGCAAATGTACAAAAGTAAGGGATTTATTAAAATAAATTGTGGCTCATCCATTTACTAGAATACTATTTGCCATTAAAAATTAACCTGTAATGCCGGGCACAGTCACACACAAATGTAATCCCAGTGGCTCAGGAAGCTGAAACAAAAGGATCGCGAGTTCAAAGCCAGCCTCAGCAAAATCCAAATGCTAAGCAATTCAGCGAGGACCTGTCTCTAGATAAAATACAAAATAAGGGCTGAGGATGTGGCTCAGTGGCTGAGTGCCCCTGAGTTCAATCCCTGGTACCCCCCAAAATTAACCTGTAATGTATTAATTGATATGAAGACATAATCATAAATTCTTGTCAAATTAAACAAGCAAATTACAAAAGAACAAGGTATGCATTGTAATATCTATCCTACATTTTTAATCTGTCTGTATCATATATCTCTAGCTTCCTCTATCTTTATGTATGTACCTATATCTTTAAATTTTTCTATCTCTATTTATGCATACCTATATATGTGGAAGATTGCATATTAGAATCTTAATAGTGGTTTGGGTTGTAGGAAATGGGTGATGTTTTTTGCTATTGATACATTTAAAAATTTTTTAATATCATTGTATATTTTAACTGATACATAAAATTGTACCTTTTTATGGAGTGTGATGTTTTGATGCATGTATAGTAGGATTTGGGTGACTTTTATTCATCCTTTAAATTATTTGTATTTTATAATTGTCATCCAGTGAACCTGTATTACAAGCCCACATGCTCTACCCACAGATCCTGAAAAATACTGTATGCTGGCAACTTCACAATTTTGAAGGGGGAGGCTTCTCTTGCATGTATGCAGCCTCAGACCTTCCTTTCTTACATCCACCGAAGAATCTGAGACATTCTGGGTCTTTTTAAAGGAACTGTATCCTAAATTCTTCCCAAAGAAGACCAGTATGATACAATTCTACGAGTCAGCAAATGGCTGGTGGGGGGATCAGAAGTGAAGATGGTTCAGCAATGACAAGGCTTACCGGTTTGGTCACAGAAAAAGTGTTGCCAGGTCCACTGTCGGGATGTCTTTTGTGTTCTGCATCTTTTTTTTAGCCCGGGGATTATCAGGCAATGTTACCGTGCCAGAGCATTCAACGTGGTATGCCCACCCAAATTCAGAGGTCAGTGTGCTGACTATCAGCTTTAAAAAAAAAACTTTGTTAGAGCAGAATTTAGCTCTTGCCAAGAGAATCTGTTTTTATGGACGACTTTACTCATTCAGAGAGTAAGCAGATAATGCTATGGTGACCTGAACACTCTACAAAGGCATTTGCCTGGAGTTCATTACTGCAAGCTGTAATCTTTCAGTTGCTTTGTTGATAAAGCATCCAGACTATCTTTCTGCATGGACACTTCACATGCTTGGCTCTAGTGGTCTATAGGTGTCACGTGCATGGCTCCCAGGACCCGCAGATCTAATATCATTATGCTATTAACAATGAACAGTGCTGTGGTTTGAGATCAATATTTCTAAGTCAATTTGTACATTCATTTTTAAAGATAAATAAAACATTAACATTGCATTTTCAAAATGTTATGCCACAAAGTGACATACAGATATATTCAGTTAGTTTTTGAAATTTCTTCTGGGTTGAGCAGGTGTTCTGTCTCTAAGCCTCTTTTTCCAGAGGTTTCCACTAACAAGGTCCAAAGGGAATTAGAGCAGACCTAAAAACAACAGATTTCAGAGAGAAAAAGATATCTAAAAATTGAAACCATGCATATGCAAGCAATACATTCTTTACTCAGTTGGGTTAAGCGTGGACAAAAAAATAATACTTCACCCCAGTAAATTGAAAACGATCCACACACTTCTTTCAGGCAGAGTGATGGGGGAATGCTTAATGAGATCTTTTATTTATTCATTGATTTTTATGGTGTTGGGAATAGAATCCAAGGCCTTGCACATGCTTAGGCAAGTGTTCTACCTGCAGCCCCAATGAGGTTTTTTAAATGGGTAAAGTTTTCTACACTCTAGTTCTCATTTAAATCTGAAACAACTTACTCTTTTTCAAATATCTCCTTTAAAGGACAATATTTTTACTCAATAGTTTCAACAAACACTGAATGTGGATTCTGTATCTGGTTCTTTTATACTTGACACCTCAGATTATTCTTTTAAAAAGACATTGTTGTCTCAAAATAGTCTAAAAAAATGATCACCAGTTTACATGCAGGAAAATGAGGTTCAGTGGGCTTCCCTCATCATGGGGCTCACTGGTTTCCCACCCTTTCATCTTTCCTAACTGTAAACTAATCTTTGCTTTTCTGATAATTTTACTTTTATAGTTGGATTTGTTCCATACATGAAGTTTAGGAAATGCAAGATTTTGAAAGCTAAAAAACCCCAGTGCCTTGTTTATATAAGCCTTGCTGCTCTTGTATAATTCTGGCAGAATTTTTTTTTTCTGTGTGTTTCTACCACTTGGCTTTTTTTTTTCTCCCCCAAGGACAACAACATGGTGCTCAGAACCAAAACAAAGTAAGCTTACGTTAATGATAAATGAATGATCTGCATGAATGAGCAAATACTTATTGAGGACCTTCTGCAGGTAAAGCAGTTGCACTATGATAACGAAATGGCAAATGAGGTCCCTGGCTTCATGGGAATCCCAGACATCACGGTGATGGGAAGCTGGGTACTATGTGAACATCCATTGCATTCTCCTCTTCCTGTAGTAGCTCTCCTTAGAATTTAGTTTTTACTGGTGACTCTGAAGTGCAAGATCTATACTTATGTGCAGCAAATACATTCTTAAAGGATATATAGTGACTACATAGAGAGTATAAAATGTGTGCAGACAATACAAAGGTAACAACTCAATGCAGGAAAAATTTATTAACATTTTAGAAATTGTGATCCTGTGGTCTTTTTTATTTATCTTCAGTTCTAGCAGTCCACCACAATTTTCCTAAAATCATTATATGGATTTAGTACCAATCTAGGACACCACCATCTTGACTAGATCTACTTGTAGGTACCTTTCTTACCTCACCAGGTAAGTGACTACTTCTTTTATGTACCGATTCCCCCATTGCAATCTGCTTTATTTCTTATTGTGCTTTCCTGACTATTCCACGTAGTTCAGCCTGCCTGGATAAACAGAGAATTATGCAACAATCCAAGGTTTATAAACTTAAGTCCCTCTCATTTCTAGCAATGTTAGCAGGCACATTTTAAGAAACTTAGCAAATTTAATTTCCTATTATAAAATCCTTGGCGGTAGAGAACATCACATGAGAAGTTTACAAACTTGATAACATAAAAGCACAGTGGCAACACCTTCAACGTCTGCAAAGTCAGTAATATTCACCTATGGTGGTAGGATAGTAGTTCTGGGAAGGAAAAGGCATCAATGTCACTGGCTTTGCTCTAAAAATGACCCAAGAAAAGTAATTTGATTTAATTTTTTTTTCATCAGGCAGATAGCCATAATTCTCATGTACTTTTTTGTATCATAGAACACATATAATAATGCTTATAAAATACTTCAATATCCAAGGTCATTTAGGAGCATGTCATATTTCTAAGGGCTAATGACTATGCATTCACACTCACTGCTCCTATTCACATTAAGCAATAAAATATATTACCTTGTTTGACATACTGCTTACTAAACTTACTGCATTAAGCCTCAGGATATTTTTTCTCTTGAAAAATTTTAGAATACTATAACAATTTAAGAAAAATTAAATAAAACATAGCATTAAGAAACTGGACAGTATTTTCATAATTTCCATATACATATATTTTTTTAAAAGTGATTTTTTGGTTTTTGTTTTTGAAAGCAAAGTCTTTTAGTAGTTAAGCCAGATTTAGCCCCAGTTATATGTCCTTAGAGTTCTCCGAGCCTCAATTTTTCCATCTGGAAAATAAAGATAATAATTGTACACCATTCATAGAACTGCTGTGATGAGGAAATAAGATATGGTTTCTAGTAAAACCTAAGCAAATATGGCCTGATTTCATTTAGGTATTTATTTAGCAAATATTTACCATTTAAGGTGAAGCCACATTTCTAACTCTTGGTAAATACTAATTCATTTATTCTTTTACTTAATAATACTTTGATCCTAACAATCTTGTGGGGTAGATGATGTTATTATTCTTTTTTCATAGATGTGGAAACCTAAGGGGCTGAGAGGTTAAGGTTAAGGTAAGTGTTCCAGATTAAGAGACACAATCAGAGCCAAGAATGTAACATGGATAATTAGGCTTCAGAATTCATGCTCTTCAGCAACGCTGCTCTCTTGTAGATACATATTGTATATACATATTACTTCAGCCAATTTATTGAACTCCTACTATATGTTAGGAAATGTCTTAGGTATTCCAGTTACAAAGATGAAGTCTCTGCTCTTGAGAAGACCATAGTTTAGTGGTGAAGAGAGATTAATGAACAAATAAGTATAATGTAATGTACATCTACAGAAGATGGGAGCAGTGGTCTATGGATGCAGAGTAGGGAGAAAGCTGAGGGTAGGCCTCTGTACAACTAAGGGGCTACAGAATAGGTGAAAATGTAAGCCACATTCCATATGACCAGATATTTACACATCATTTATCAAGTTCCATAAAGCTATTTTTGTAATGACAAAATTGACAGCGTATGTAAAGCCATGAATTTGACATTATTAACTGGCCCAATATCAAAAAAGACTGATTTTGAATATTAGTGGGCATGTTTGTGCATTCTTCTGAAGGAATGTCAATATTTGGTTGAACAGTAAATTAAACATATTTCATAAAATAAAGTTAATTTATTCCACAAATATATTTTTACAGCCTTGGTTTTAACAAAATCACTAATTACAATTTTATAAGCAAGATTTTCATGTAATCTGTAAACTACTAACAATAATGGTCTGAATGTCTAAAAATCTACCTGTGTTCAGAGCATTTAAAATTTGAACACATTTTTATCAAGTTATATGTTGAACCACAAGTACAGAATTTAAAAATTTAAATTATTTTCAAAATTTATTTTTTATATAAAATAATATACTAAAAATAACATATGAAGTATAAAATAAGCCAGGCACAGTGGCGCATGCCTGTAATCCCAGCGGCTAGGGAGGCTGAGACAGGAGGATCGCAAGTTCAAAGCCAGCTTCAGCAAGGTGCTAAGCAACACAGTGAGACCCTGTCTCCAAATAAAATACAAAATAGGGCTGGAGATGTGGCTCAGTGGTGGAGTAATCCTGAGTTAAATCCCTGGTACAGAAAATACAATAAAATAAAACTGAAAACTTAAAAAAATAGTTAAAACTGAAATTTCTAATTCAATTTTTTTTTTGAAAATGTAACTGAATCACATTAAACTTTTTTAAAAAACAAAACAATTCCTAATCCTAGCAATTAAAGGCCATCTAGCTGCTAAATGCATTGACAAGTCACCCATATTACCTCTAGATTAATTTACATACAAATTTAAGAGTAATGTGAATTTTTAAAAATTGCCAAATGATTCTCAGGTCCATGCATAGCTGCTGTAAATACTCACTGATTCATGGATAGCTATGGAACCATAAATTTGAGCATAGAGGCAAATAAGAAAGTGCATACTTGGCTCTCTGTATACTGGGAATAGCAGTTTGTTTTGCAAGAATCCATTTGCAAATTTCAGGTGGCATGAGTGCTATCTGTGAGTTTTCTCTTGTTTAAGCATAATTACTGCATAAGTCCTCCATAGACTCTGCAGCCACATAGATCTACAATATCCACAGCTATATAACCTATAATGCTTCGCTCCATTCAGACATAATTGGCGTTAATTTCAAGGAAAGAGCTAGAGATGTGGAGAGGTAGTTTTTGGTAGGGGATCTGTGTTAGTCAATATTTTTCACTGTGATCAAATGTAAGCAACCAAAACAACTTAAAAGAATAAAAGTGTATTTGGGGCTTGCAGGTTCAGAGGTCTCAGTCCATAGATGTTCGACTCCATTTTTCTGGGCCCTGGAGCTGAGGCAGGCATCATAAGGGAAGGGTGCTGTAGAGGGAAGCTGCTCCCTTCATGGCAGGGTCAGGAAGCAGAGGGTGGGGGACACAGAGAAGATGCACCCTTCCAGGGCACATCCCCTGCAACCCACCTCCTATGACTATACCCCACAGACCTATAGTTACCACCCAGTCAGTCCATTCAAGCTAGGATGGATTGATGAGGTTACAGCTCTCAAAACCCAATAATTTTACCTCTGAATATTCCTGCATTAATTCAGGAGATTTGGGGAGACCCCTCATATTCAAACCATAACAAACCTGAATTATGTTAGTCATGATTGCAGATGTTTAGGTTCTCTGTACAAGTTCAAAAACTGGATCTTGACAGAGGCATCCTCATGTTCCTCAATACATTCATTTTTGTTTATGATATATGAGCCAGTCCAAAGAGCAATGTCTAGCCAAGGGATCCTCCTCTCTTAGATCTAAGGGTTTATGTTAACTACTACCCGAGACAAATGACTTTTGCAGATGAGGCAGATATTTGCTTGAATCTGGAAGGAGAACAACATAGCAGTGCAGTTTGTTCAGGGAACCACAGACCAGTCTCTATGACTGGAGCAGGAGTTGCCTGAGAGAAGTGGTGGAAAGTTGAGCTGGAGAGTTAGGTTGGGACATATCCACAGAGATCTTAAGAGCCAAATTTAAAGAATTTGAAGTTTATTCTAATGCAGGAGGAAATAAAAAAAAGCTTTTTAAAAAATCATAGACGGTATTTGATTAAATTGAATTTTGGATGTAGAATGTAGTTAGGAGAAGAACAATAATAAAGGCAGATTCATGTGGGTAGTAATTATACCAGGGAGAAGCAATAATATCTTTAACAAGGATGTGGCAGTGGATGTGGAAATGATGACAGAAGTTGAGCAGATGTGGTATAAGGTGAGGGACTGGATGGACAGGTGGGCGTGGCACTTTATAGTTGTTTAAAAAAGTATCTGTTCAAGTGAAATGTGCTTCTTTTTCCAATGCCTCCAGCATTTTAACTGCACTATCATGTGCCTTTGTTCACTTGAATTATTTTGGATATAGTTTTCAATACTTTGAATTGCAAAGCAGGTACATTCTTACTAAGGAAAGATTGATTCTTAGGAGAGCCTGTTCCAAGAAATTCTCCATGAAGCTGGCCTAATATTGTTACATAATTGTCTTCATTTCCACTTGGAGCAAGCATGCTTCTTGGCTCCTATATCCTTGGGTTCAATTTCATCCCTTAGGTCCAAGTTCACTCCTTAGGTCCATCAGATCATAGATAACTGTGTTGTAATGTGCACAAATTTTATGTGCATGTTACACTGCCCCTCAGTTACCCTTGGTAAGACTCTTTGTCGACTTTGCCCAGTGGGAAAATTTGAATCCTTTTTGAATTTCCTAAATAAACTGTAACTGTATAAAATGTTCCCTTTGTTCTTCAAAGTGCTGAATCATCTATATCTAAATCAAGTTTAACCTGAAACAACTTCTGTGTTGTTTTGCTTGGTTTGACTTCATGTAACCTTTCAAAACTGATTTGGAGCAGATTTATAACAAATGTAGCTTGAACTTGACTTGGAAATTTGGCAGTCACAGGTGATGGGGATTATGTTGCTTTTGTGTCTCTCTTTAAAAGCCCTTCTTATTTATGCTTATTATGTTTGTCTTCTCACCATAACTGGGCAACCGAACTGCTTGATGCAAATTCAGTTCTGCTGGTCTCTAAAATGTATGCTGACCTTGAAGTGAGAGATATGAGAAGGCCCACCTTAGCAACTAGCGACTCTGTACCTAGTCAGCCTGTGTGCTCTAATTCCCGTAACTGCTTCTGTCCAGATTCTGTGTCCTGGCACAGATAACCTGAGTTCTCCAAGATATGGACAATAATGTACTTTTATCTTTTTATCCCCCCCTCCCCCCACACACACGCTCCTGGGAATGAACCCAGTGCCTCACATATGCTAGGCAAAGTGCTCTAGCACCGAGTTATATCCCAATCCTTGATTTTATTTTGAGGTAAAATCTTGCTAACTTGCCCAGACTGGTTTTAAACTTGCAGTCTCCCTACCTTAGTCTCCAGATTAGCTGGGATTAGAGGTGTGTATTACTGCACCTGACTCACCCATTTTTAAATCCAGGAAGTGAATCCTGGTTCTTCTTTTTTTTATTGGTTTTATTTTTTAAACACATGACAGCAGAATGCATCACAATTCTTATTACACATATAGAACAATTTTTCATACCTCTGTTTGTATATAAAGTATGTTCCCACAAATTCATGTCTTCATACATGTACTTTGGATAATGATTTCTATCACATTCCACCATCCTTGCTAACCCCCTGCCCCCTCCCTTTCTCTCCTACCCCTCTTCCCTATCTAGAATTCATCTATTCCTCCTATGCTCCCCCTCCCTACCCCACTAGGAGTCAGCCTCCTTATATCAGAGAAAACATTCAACATTTGTTTTTGGGGGATTGGCTAACTTCACTTAGCATTATCTTCTTTAATGCCATCCATTTACCTGCAAATGCCATGATTTTATTCTCCTTTATTGATGAGTAAAATTCCATTGTGTATATATGCCACTTTTTTTATCCATTCATCCACTGAAGGGCATCTAGGTTGGCTCCACAGTTTAGCTATTGTGAATTGTGCTGCTATAAACATTGATGTGGCTCTGTCCCTGTAGTATGCTGTTTTTAAGTCCTTTGGGTATAGTCCGAGGAGAGGGATAGCTGGGTTAAATGGTGGTTCCATTCCCAGTTTTCCAAGGAATCTCCATACTGCTTTCCATATTGGTTGCACCAATTTGCAGTCCCACCAGCAATGTATGAGTGTGCCTTTCCCCCCACATCCTCACCAACACTTATTGCTGTTTGTCTTCATAATAGCTGCCATTCTGACTGGAGTGAGATGGTATCTTAGAGTAGTTTTGATTTACATTTCTCTAATTGCTAGAGATGATGAGCATTTTTTTCATATATTTGTTGATTGAATCCTGGTTCTTCTACCCGAGCCTTGGGATGAGGACTCTTGATTGTGTATCTGCACTTGGGGTGATACAGCTGGTCCTGGATGTCCTCAGGACATACCATTGTCTTGTGCTTGCTTTTTAAGTATTGGCTTACTATGTTCTTTGTCTGCTGCGTCACCTTTTATATATTTTATTTCATGTGCCAAGAAGACCTTTCTTCCATTCACTGAATTAGATGTATTCCCTAGCATATTCTCCATTACAGGAGAAAAGACTGACAATAGACTCCAAACTCTCTCATTGTGTTTGAGGAGAACATATTTGTTGAGCAGTTTGATTGTGTAGTGAAAGGCAAATTTGTAGCACTTACCTTGGTTGAAACCTTGATTGATAAACAGCATCAGGGAGTTGAAGTCATTTTTTCTCTGCCTTCCCAGCATTTTGCTGTATGTTTATTACAGTAAGTATTTCATTCTAATTTGACTTATAGTTATTTACATCAATATCTTCCCCAATGGAATTATAACCTCCTTTATAATAGTCTATTCTTATTCATCTCTTCATCTCCAGCAGCACTAATATAATACTTTTTTCAAATGGTAAATACACAGTAAATAATTAAAAGAAATAAAGAAATATAAAATTAGAGTTTGTAAGATTGTTCTTAATAGGATCAGTGTTTTATTCATATTTTCTACATACCAGTATGATGCTTTCCACATAGTAAAATACTAAATGTCTGAATGATAAAGAATAGAATTAGAATAGCATATTATTAATATAGAGTTAACTAAATACATTTAGTGTTTGTTTTTTTTCCCCTGCACATAAATGATCCATTGCATTGGTTGTTAATGTTTAGTTTTTTATACACAACATCCTTATTCTTTCATAGTGAGAATACACTGAGTCAAATCAAACACTTGGAGTTCCTCCTATAGGCTCTAACTTTGAGTAACTTGGGAGATAGAAGTATGAGTGATAAAATGAATCATTGCTTTCCTGATATTTTTCTCACCTGTTCTTGTTGCGTTCTGTGAAGAGTCTAAAAGGAGAGATAAGTCAAGTGCAAGGGAATTAGGAAGAAGACAAAAGGAAGAGCTTGGGAGAGATGCATGTGACGTGGGATGGGAGCTTGATTTGAGGGAAGACTTGCATCCAGCTGTGGGGACCCAGGGGTTGTTCTAGTGGGGAGACATTTGAAATCGACACAGAACTATGGCTGGGATTTTACTAGAAGGGGATGGCTGGAGAAGGGAAGAGCCTGAGCAGTGGCAGGGAAGCAAGGTGTGTCTAGAGAATGTCAAAAGTGTCTACCTAGCAGAGGCAAAGTGCACAAACAGCAACCAAGGGTGAGGGAAGCCCTCCAGGTAAAAGTAGATGGGACGTAGTATGAAGTTGTTATGGTTTAGATGTGGTGTCCCCCCAAAGCTCATGTGTGAGACAATGCAAGAAGGTCTGGAGGAGAAAGGATTGGGTTATAGCTTTAATCAAATCAGTGAATTGATCCCTGGTGGGATTAATTGAGTGGTAACTGGAGGCAGGTGGGGTGTGGCTGGAGGAAGTGTGGTTCATTGGGGGGTGGCTATGGGGCGTATATTTTGTATCTGAAGAATGAAGTCTCTCTCTGTTTCTTAGATCATCATGTGAAGCTGCTTCCCTCTGCCACAGTCTTCCGCCATGATGTTCAGCCTCACCTTGAGCCCCAAGGAATGGAGTCTGCTGTCTATGGATTGAGACCTCTAGAAATTGTGAGCAACCAAATAATCTTTTCCTTCTCCACAATTGTTCTGGTTGGTTCTTTTTAGTCGCAACAGCAAAAGAGCTGATTAAGACAGAAATTTAGCAAGTTTGGACTTAACTTTAGAAGACAATGGGAGCCTGAAACACCCCTGCTCCCACACATACACATCTATTGACTCCCACCCATGGCAGGTCATCATCATCTTCTGGGAGTCTATGAGAAAGATCCTGAATCACCCTACATCCATTAAATAAGACTACCAGGGACACTTGAAAACTATTCTCCTGAATAAATAAATAAATAAAAATTAAAAACTTCAAGTGATTTTTATTTTCCAGTTTGGGGAGTCACTTGTGGATCATTCCTGACCAGAAAATGCTATTTATTCATCAAAAAAAAAATCTATTGAGTCCTTCTGACATATCAGATATCATATGAATTACTGAAAATACAGAGAGGAAGCCAACAGACACTGTTTCTGTTTTCATATGGTTAGCAGTCTGGCAGGCCTAATCAACACTAAATGGGTAATTATATGAATTTTATAACTGTCCTAGTTACCATTGAGAAAAAGTGTGGGGTTCTGTGAGAAAGTGTAACAGGGGCTGAAAATTCTGATTAGGGGAGACCACTGGGAGGAGGTCAAGTTTGAGCCAAGACCTGAGGGCTCAGGTAGGAGAAAAAGTTTTGAAAGCCACTGTAAGTAATTCAGGGTACAATGGTGAAAATCTGAAATAGGGGCTGAAGAGAAGAAGAACACGGACCTGCTTCTGCTTGCTTGGCATGGTCAAATTAAGGGAAAATACTACTTAAAACAGAAGAATAGTGAGCTCTCCTCTTGGTAGGACTGTGTCCACCAGGTTTTTAATGAGAACTGATGCACTGTCAAAGCACGTAAGGCTTGGCTGGAGGCTGGAAGGGAATCCTTATTAATCTGTCATTTAGTGCAACAGAAAACCATGTTTCTGCTAGGACATTTAAAGTCTCCAGAACAATCTTATACATTACTCATGTACAAAGTACAAAAAAAAATCACTGTTTTCCAATTTTAGGAGAAAAAAATGCCTGTGAGATGTCTGGGTTCTAAAATATCTCTCTAGGTAGAATTTTTGTTAGCCTTTATTGAGTTTGAGCTACCTATGGAAGCAAGAAATGTTAACAGGGACTTTAATTCCTTTTTATTTACTTGTTATTTAAACTGCATGACTTTCTGTACTCATTTCTATGGAACTAATAATTTCTTCTATTTAATTTGTATTTACATTAAAAATCTAACTATTTAATCTGCGTTTAGATTACAAGCTTAGATTTCTCTTTGTGTTAGTTTTCTGATTTATATACAGACTTATATCCCTGCACAAGGCTTAATAATTTGCTTTGGTATTTACAGCATAAAAATAATTCCTGACTTGCTGTTCAATTCGTATGGAGGGTAGAAGGAAATGGCTGTTTAATAACCAACTGATTTATCAGGTTCTACCATTACAAATTTAGGGCAAATTCAGGTTACAGAATTAGAGTTATCTTTCTCAAATGAAGCCAGTTCTAAATTTCACTTACATTCACATGACTTTACTCCTAGACTAAAAACTTCTCTTTCCTTTGTTGTTTTCCTCTTCAAGGAAGTTGTAACCCAATTTGGAATCTCTATTTGGCTCACCATGATACCACGAGTCACATCTGCTCCTGGAGGCTCTTGGAAGCTAGCAAATTTTATGGCATCCCAACTGAGTGCTTAGTCACACTGATGGGATAAGGGCTGGACCCCATTCAAGTCAGTTGGGGTCTTTTTCCTAGGAATCTCGAATGCACTAGAAAAACATTTATTTTTTCATGTGATAGATATCTTCAGTTCTGTCAAAGGAAAATGTAAGAAGTGGCTTGTTACATAGGAAATTTAATTGGAGAGCACTTTGCTCTTGATGATAGAAAAAGGAGGAGCAGCACAGTGATAAGGGAAAAGTTATGCTTGAAAAGTTAAATCAAGAGACTCCTTTCAAGTTCACTGTGGTATCAGCTGGTTAAGGTCAGGCTGTGTTGGTTTCCGCCCAGCTAAGCAGTCCCTGAGCTACGTGTAGCCCTCCTGCCTTGTGGTTTCTGTACTCAGGGATGGTGAAAAACAACTTAGGGAGGACATCCAGACTTGTGTTTTGAATAGCTTGAAATGTTCTTATGATATACATATATAAGTAGAGATATCAGATAGGCATTGAATGTGGGCCTTTGAGACTATTTTGAATGAAAATATAAATTTGGACTTAACCTCATTAGGGCAAATCTAAAATTCTACCACTTAACTTTCCTTTCCTACATTGAGCCTCTAGTTTTTATTATGTGATTTTTTATAATAAGTTTCTTCTGGAACAAACTTTTGCATTGCTAGTGCAATACTGTACCAGTTTACCAAATGTACCAATTTATCTTCTTCATGGAAATGTATGACAGTTCTTATTTCTGTGCATCATTAACACTATTATTCTAAAAATCTTTGCTAATTTTATACATAAAGAATAATGGAACAATCTGTACTTCTGTGATTGTTAATATTGAACACTTTTCATTTGTATTTCTTCGTTACCAAATTGCCTCTTCTTGGGATTTTCTCTTAGGAATTCAATTTTTAAGTTAATTACTTGTGAAAGTTTTTTTTTTTTCACATAGCAAGACGATTGTTCCTATAAATGCCATTTATGTTAAAACATTTTTTCCCAGCTGTCATTTTACTTTTAATTAAATTTTTTTTATTGTTGTTGCTTTAAACTGATATTTAACATTTTTTGTAGTTCAACCAATCATCCTATTATTTTCCTTTGGGATTTAAAAATAAAGTTATACACCAAATATTATTTTAATATTTACTTGTTTTCTAGTATATTAATGATTTCTTTGAAATATTTAGTGCAATTCAGATTTACTTTCATAGATAGATGAGACCAAATTCTATTCATTTTTTCTAAGTAGCTAAACATCATTCTAGCACAATATGGTTCTGTTATGCATGTTTGTTCTTGATAGCAATTTAGGTCACTTACTTACATAGAGAAAATAACATACCTAAATAGTTTAACATGAATATGCCTCTAAAGGGATTACAATATTTAGTGATGATTTGGAAAAGGTGTACTCTCTAGTCTTTGAGAGTAAAAATAAAGCCACTTAACTTTATTCTTCCTTGACTGTTTAACTGCTATTTCTACCTTCTCTTAGTAGGAGATCAGCCTCGCAGAGGCCATAGTGAGAAACCACTGGTCAATGTCCTATAGTCTTAGCTTTCCAACATCTCTAACTTAACCCTTTCCCTTCCTGTTCCCTCTGTTGGTACAAGATGAGACCAAGCACATATCTTTAAGACTCTAAGTTGCTTCTTATGAATTACTCCTCTGTGGGAAGCAAAATTTGGAAACAAGAACAGTAGATCCATTTCTCATTTCTTTGGAACATGTTCTATTAAAATATTTTTTATTTTATGCATTTTTTTATTTATAGTGTCCCTATAAATCTAGAACAAAAAATCATTAATCTTCTTGTAATGGGTTAAATATTTATAGTTCTATTTTATTAAAGTAGCATAGCCCAGAAGTAAATGTAATTATTTATTCATTATATCTATGACTACCTCTCTTTGTATAGCTAGCAATTAAAAAATAGCAAAATCTGGTTAGCAATAAGGGAATCCTGTACAGTGTTTTACAGAGAACACTGGGCAAATAAGCATTTGTAGTTCATAGATACCATGAAGATAATGTTTATAAAATAATATTTTCTTTTCCTTTCATAGTCTTGGATTCAGAGAATGATGGCTTTCAAAGTGATTATTGTCCATTACAAATCTGATGATATCTTCTTCAGGTGAGTGTTTTCTATTCCATCCTTTTCACTTTTTTTCCCCTTTGTAATCTTTGTTAATCTACCCACCAATTAACAATTCACTGAAATGTGGATTCTCTCTCTCTCTCTCTCTTTTATTTGTCATTTTACATCTTTTCTACAATGGGAGTTTATCAACTCAAAGTATTTGAAAAGAGAAAAAAACAACAAAAAGATAATTCACTAACTGTTCCAGAATATATTATCATTCTATCTCTAGGCACTTGCTGTAAAGAATGAGCAGAAAAAGCAAAATTTCATGTTACATTAGGAAGCAAGATCAAGAGAGACTTGGAGCTCTTTGTGGTCTATTTTTTTTAATAGTTTAGAGCAAGGGTCTTATGCTGAGGTCCAGAAGTGACTTTGTGATGTGGAAGGAAGGAAAAGCATGGGTTTCTAAGTATTTTAAAACCCACTGCAAAATTTGGCTACATCTGATTATTTTTTGGAGCGGGAAGGAGTTTTGTAGCTTTGATCATGTATTCACAGGCATCTGTGACCACAAAATAGTGAAGAACCACTAATACAAAGTAACTAGAGTTATAATAAATAGACATATGCTCTTTTGAGTCCTGTAAGGAAATTAAATTTAAACAAGATATTTCTTTTCCTTTTTTTCCTTTGGCTTAATCCCCACTTTGATGAATTTAATATCATTAGAGGATTTTTTTTTTTCTGAAACTTAACAGAAATGAACAACTTAGAAAATACTTTGAGCTCCCTGGACTCGTGAGTCAGCTGAAGGGTGCTAGAAGTATTCAGTACAATCTTTCAGAAAAGGAGGGGATAAGGCAGCAATCAGCAAAGTGGAGAAGTACTTTTCTTTCTCTGAGCCTGTGCCCTGCCTCACCAGCTGCTGTTGTCATTCTGGAGGCTGAGAAGCCCAACAGATTTAGCATAAAGAAGGTTAACTGCCAAGCATCATGGAAAAAACAGAATCCTTGCAGGATGTTCAAATCCCCTACCTAAGTCGGCGAGAGGAGGGCATACAGTAGGAGCATGAGCCAACAAAAAATACGAGCTGAATTCCCAGAAGGTCCAATGCCTAGTGCACACTTCATCTCTCAACACCTGTTTTTATGAACACTTCAGAGAGAAATGTGGAAAGCACTCATAATGCACCCTGCAAATTCTGCCACAACCATGACATTCTGGCAGAAGCAGAAAGGGGAAATGAACTCCCCAGTGGGCATTCAGCTTAGGGGTTAAGTTTGATGATCATCGTATATCTCCTGTCACCTGTTTACCCATTCTATTATAGGACTCATGGACTTATACATAAATCTTGGAATCCATTTTTAATCTTCTTAAAAAATACATGGGTCATCAGTTCAAGTATATTTCAGCTCTTTCCTGTGAAATTTATTTCTAAATTGTTTACTTTCTTTCCATAAATGTTTCAAATATTGTAAGTCCTGAACATCAGTTGTAGATGTATTTCTCAAATTTATATCCCTC
Organism: Marmota monax; assembly: GCF_021218885.2. Classification (NCBI taxonomy): domain Eukaryota; kingdom Metazoa; phylum Chordata; class Mammalia; order Rodentia; family Sciuridae; genus Marmota; species Marmota monax. Next base: position 732,441 of record NW_026693552.1, read on the forward strand.
TTTCTTTGGCTCTCATGATGACCTTTGGGAACTTTCAGATTAAAATCCAATCAATATCTCAATATCACAAATCAATATCACTAAGAGATCACAGGATAGGTAACTATTTTAAGCTTTCTCAATATTTAGCAAATGCAGAGTAGTTTATACAGATTATCTTTGCAAAGAAAAGTATTTTGTATTTAGAGAAGCTTATGGGAGAAGAGGTAATGTATTACTTGGGTCCATATTTTAATAAAGAGGATTTTAATGTAAATTCTGGATTTCAATTAAAATATGTCAAAAGAAGTCTGTTATAATGATTATTAGGTGCTAAACAAACACAGCCTCCATGGAGGAAGACCAAGATCCTCAGAGCAAAGAAGAATCTGCTGCTTCTGTCTAAATTTGATTCTAGTTATTTAGGGGTTTTGACAGATCCTGTGATATTAGACAAAACAAAACATTGGGATTGGCTTTGTTCTCCAATATGATTTTTTTTCCAGATGAAAGAACTAAAGTAAACCACAAGGCTAAATAGTGGGCAAAGGATTTATAAAATTCTGAATTTAGGTATAGCTATGGAAAAAGTTGACTTCAGGTTAATGGCACAAAAGATTGAATGATGTTTCTCTATGATTCTACAGCCACATGACAACTTCAGAATTTTTTTCTTCTCCTCCTCCCCCTCCTCCTCCCCCTCCTCCTCCTCCTCCTCCTCCGCCTCCTCCTCCTCCTCCTCCTGCTCCTCCTGGTCCTCCTTCTCCTCAGCCTCCCCCTTCCCTTCTTCTTCTTCTTATTCTTCTTCTTCTTCTTCTTCTTCTCCTTCTCCTCCTCCTCCTCCTCCTCCACCCCTCCCCCTCCCCCTCCCCCTCCCCCTCCCCCTCCTCCTCCTCCTCCTCCTCCTCCTCCTCCTCCTTCTTCTTCTTCTTCTTCTTTTTGTGGTACTGACATGCTAGACATAGACTCACTAAAGTTGCCCGGGCTAGCCTTGAACTTTGATCCTCTTGCCTCAGGTTCCTGAGTTACTGGGACTACAGGCAAGCACCACTTTACCAGGCTCTTTCAGTGTTTTTATAAACAATTCACTTGTGTCTTTTTTTCTCATTTTAAAGTACAGATTCTGCCTGCAAATTGACTAGTTATAATTATGGCAAAAAAAAAAAAACCCACACAACACATTGATCTTGCTATTATAAGGAGAAAACGTGGAAGTAGTATCTAGAAACATCATCTTGGTATATAAAAGATATCATTATTATCACAGGGGAAAAGATGGTAGCAATATTGGGCCAGCATAGTAATATTACATGTATATGTCATCTTTTGTTCTGTATTTGCCTTCGAGAGTAAGCAAATGAATTTCTCAATATCTCACCTCAAGCTTCTTAGGTTATTACATTGAAGGCAAAATGCTTTTGCAAATAAGATATTTAAGATTTTTAATGTATTTAGAGAACAAAGTTAATGGTTTTTATAGAATCTATAATAGACAAGAAGGAAGAGATCAAACTATTTTATTGTTTTAGCTAAAATGAAACAAAATTAGAGAAAGATACAAATCACTAAATTGCAATTGTAAAATAATTCCACAAAATAAAGTTGAATTGAAGCATAAATTTCTGCGTACAGATTATATATTTGCAGGCTTACAGATTTTTATCTGAGGCTTTAGGACCTAAAATTAATATTGTTTTAGTTCTACAGATTAAATGTTGCAGGCATGATATCTTGTTAATATTGAAATAAACTTGTTTCCTAAAAATCATTATTTTACTGGATTATGTCAGCTGCAGGTCCTCTCTTGAGAAAGGATAACCTCCTTCTTAAGCCAATCAGAATGAAGCTCTCACAATCCTGCCCTTCAGAGGCTGGGGTGGTCGGTTGTTGTGCTGTATAGGGACAGGGTTTTCTCCTTCAGCATTTGAAAGAAGACTGCGGAACTGTGCCAGCTGGAAGGATGAAATATAAAAGAATCAAAAGCAAGCAAGTCACACAAAGCACTTTCCTTCCATATAATGAACATACTGTAATTTAGAAAACTGAGTTGAGGATTGCAATATTTTCACCATTGGGAATTGAGGAAGACCAAGATCCATTATGGTCCTTTAAACTAGGTATTTTGCTTAAGTTATCAATGATTGGGTTACAGAACACCAACTTTCTCACTTGTCAACTGGGGGACTTTGGGCAAATGACATATACTTGGTGCCTCACTTTTAATATAGTACCTACTTCATTGGGTTGCTGTAAAGATTAAATGGGCCCATACATGGATAGTACCTAAATGTGCTCAATACTAGAGTACCTACTATGTGCTTGATAAATGTCAGAGAGCAATAGATACGGGGCTTGTCCTGCATGTGTATTATGAGAATTGTCTGACAAAACACATGCAAGACACCTAATAAAAATATTGTTCAATCAATGATAATTCTTATCATCATCATTGTAAAAAACAATTAAAGAAACATTTTTAATATTTAAAAACTTGAGAGTAGTGGGAGTTCTGAATTCCACGTTTTCTATTTTATGCACAAAGTAAAAACAGTATAATAAACATGCTTTTTTTGGATAATTCAGAAGAGCTATGCCAGAAATGAATCTTTTTCAGTTGGAAAAGAAAATAAACTCCTCAGAAACCTGATTGAAATTATAATAGCTCCAGCTGGCACTGTCAATTGAAGAGATAGTTCTGCTTTGCACTCCCCATTCCCACTCATTCACTCGGATACGCTACCTGTTCTGGGCTGATGCTGATGGTCTCTCTACAGATGAGCCAGGTTACACTCTCATGGAGAGGAGGATGAGTCAGAGAGCCAGCATAGGTCCAGTAATCCAGGGAGGAGGGAAGGAGAGTGGAGGGGTCAAAATTTGTAAACGGGGCTCGTTTGCCCTGGGAAAAAAAGGAAAAACCTGTATCATTATTTTGTGATATAAAATAGTTATATCAATGTTACACATATGTACTATTTACCTTGTTATATATTATCTAGAGATTTTAGCTAAGAGTTGAATTGACTGTCTATATATTATTTCCTGACTGGTATGTTTGTGGATATACAAACTAAAAACAATGGAAAAGGCAGAAGATGAACTATATAGATGTTTTAACTAAAAATTTTTCATCTTCATTTGGTTGAAGATAAACAAAAGTTCAAAAAATATTTAATTTCCAATATAAAGCATTTCTGTGTCTCTAGAAATGATGCTAGATTTTGTTCTAGAGACAGAGATATTTATTGACATGCAAATTGGTAATATATTAGTCTTCTCCCAGTTTCTTTTTGATTGGTTTTTTATTTGTATGTGAAATAAACTGATATTTATACACTAACCTTTTATGTATAGGCATTTTTGCCAGACTTTTATATCTGTTCTGTTTTTTAGCTGATTCTTTTGAATTTTCAGGGTAAATGTCAATTATTATATTATTTGTCCATAATAATAGTTTTATATTTGCTTTCCCAATATTCATCCCAATATTTGCCCTTATTTCTTTACTATTATATTTATTCAGACTTTTAATTATGATGTTTAATTGTGATGGTCACAGTTGGCACCCTGTGACCATCACAATTAAACATCATAATTAAAATTAAAATCTTTCTTCATTGAAGTAGAATGCTTCAATTGTTTTAAAATTAAGTTTGATGTTTGATTCTAGTTTCTAGGTAATAATCCTTTTTAAAGTTTTTATTAGTACATCATAATTATATGTAATAGTGAACAATATTCTTCATCAAATTCTAAAAGTTTTCATTTATTTTGTTTTGTCCTCAAGAATGGGTATGGAACTGGGTATGGTGGCAAATGCCTGTAATTCCAGCGGCTTGGGAGGCAGACGCAGGAGAATCATGAGTTCAAAGTCAGCCTCAGCAATTTAGTGAGGCCCTAAGCAACTTGGCAAAATCCTGCCTCTAAAATATATATATATATATATATATATATATATATATATATATATATATATATATAAATATAAATACTGGGGATGTGGCTCAGTGGTTGAGTGCCCCTGGGTTCAATCCCTGGTACCAAAAAAAAAATAAAAAAATTCAATACCCATTCTTTTTATTCTTCTTTTTTTTTAATCTAATGCTCTTCAAGCATGTAACAAGTTGGTGATATAATTTCCATCTTTAATTTGTTTATATAATGAATTATATTTAGAGATTTTCTAATATTAATCACATTTTAGGATAAACTCTACTAGTTCAGAAACATTACTCTCTTGATACAATGTTGAAGTTGATTTGCTATAACTAATTTTAAGATTTCTTTTACCTATATTCCTAAGAAAGATTAGCATACAGTTTTCTTTTTGCATTATTCTTATCTGGTTTTGGTATTAAGTGTAATTAAATTGATGGGGCGTATTTTCTCTGTTTCCTCACCTAGGCAACTGATACATGATTATTTCTTAAAGGCTGAGGAATATTTTTTTCCCTAAAATGATCTAGGCTCAGAATCTTCTTTTAATGAATATTTTTTGACAATCTCTTTGATTTATTTTTAGGCTTTTGGTCTACGTAGGTTTTCTAGCACCCTTTGAGTTAGTTCTCTTCATTTTTTCACAGATCATCCATTTTATATGAATTTTCAAATTTACTGGCATGATGTCATATTTTTTTTCTTTTATATCTTCAGTTATATCCTCTTTTTTTATTTCTAATAATATTTTGTAATGTGCCAAATTTCCACTACCAAATTTGCCAAAATATACTATTTTTTGTTGGTTATTCTAAATCATCAACTTTTTCTTTATTGATGAAAATTTATTTTCTATTTAGTTATCACTTTTCTTCATTATTTTATTATTTTGAATTCTGATATTTATTCATTATGCCCTTATATTTTCTTTTCATATTTTAAAATATATCTTGGGTATTTTTAAATATTCTTTTTTTCTCTTTATAATATACTTATTTAGCTTTAATCTTTTTTGGAATTAGCACAAAACATACTTATTTTATATAAAAATATCACAGTTCTCCAAGAAATCTCTGACTCCGTGGTTTGTTTGCTGTAAAAGTGGGAAAGCTAAGGATGGATATTTCAAAAAACCGATTTTTTTTAAAGTTTTGTTGGGAATCATGATTTTCAAACATTGCCCATTAATGGTATCTCAAAAGTATACTCTTTGTGTCTAAGTTTTTGTACTTCTGAAAAAATATAGATATGTTTCATGAAGTAGAAAAACATTTACATTTCATTTGGGTTTAGTTTTTCAAGCAAATTTGGTTGACTCAGTAACCTGCTTTTCCATAGGCTTCATCCTGCTAAGACAATAATATGAAAATGAAACAAAACAAATCCTTGCACTGGGGTTTTTCTTAGACACAGACAATTTGTAAGTAGGACTTTGATTTTCAAATTAGCTTTTACACCAGTCTTCCTACTCCCACTTCAATAAGCAATTAAATGATTTTTTTACTTCCCTGGATTCTTGTTCTCAGAATTTAACTTAGTTTATTTACCTTGGTTTTAACTGCATTTAGAGCCTCAAGTATTTTCTGGAGCTTTGGGTTGGCCTGACCAACCTGGAGATTAAAAAAAAAAAAGTGATAAAGATTATAATCATGAGAATATTGTTGAGCTAAATCAATCCTTCTCCTCCCTCCCTCCCTTCTTCCCTTCTTTCCTTCCTTTCTTTAATGTACTACAGTAAATGAAGAGAGGTTTGGTACTTTTCTCTCTGCTCTAGGGGAAGAAATTTTGTTAGTGTTTGTCTTTGTAGGCCCTTGTACTCTATAGATCATTCATCAGGTATACTGGCAGATAAAGTAGCAAACAGATCTTGTTTTAAATTAAATTATGAGCAAGATAATCAAAGCTACACAAGACAAAGTGGATATTTAGCAAAACTGTGATATGAAAACCAAACTTTTATTTTTGACCTGTTCTGTTTGTTATGATTGGCATGTCTTTGGCATACTCTGAGTGCTCAATCAAGGTTAACTTGAATTATATATTTAATTTCAAAGTCATAAAACTTTCCAGAATAGAGGATTTGAGCAACATTCACTACTTTAATAATCAATTGAACTTTCTAGGGAAAATTCTCTTAATATTTCCTTCCTGATGAGATAGTAAATAAATAATCCCTGTCTATGAGGTAGGAAGTTTAGAGAACAGGTAATTTGGTATAAGGAGCCTGCTTATCTGTAGTTATAAGTAGAATAGAAATGTTCTAAAAAGAAGAACTCAAGTATCTTTTGCCTTCTGTCATCCTGTTCTGAAGTCTGATTGGTAAGAAATAGCATTAGCAGAGCAGGGTGACTACCTGTAACTCACCTTCATCAGAATACCAATAATCGCCAAACCATCAGCCTTGGAGACTGCTTCTGCAATGCTAGGATACTTTGCAGAATTCCAGTGAACAATGTGACACTAAAAACGACAATGTGGTTAGTTATTTATACAAAGGTAAAAGCAAAAAGTAAGTTGCAAGTCAACTTGACCATATATGATAATGTGTTCAGACAGACAAAATGCATGGGAACTTTTATCCAGTGGGTAGGAAGGTCTACATTCCACTCTTAGGAAGAGTGTACTGATGACAACTCCTAGGACCAATAGGTAAGATTTATTTTCCTACAATATCATCAACTATTCAATGTTAGTCCTTTAACAAAAAGATCTCTCTCTGGCATGAAAAGATCAGGAAATCTGATTGACTAGCTCTAGGACAAAAACTGAAGTAATTTCCCTTCACATGAGGTAATTTGCGGTAACTTTGTGAGAAGGGCTGCCTGGCTTGCCTGGGAGCCATGGCCAATGACAGAATCTCTTGGGCACATCAGAACTCTTGATTCCTCCTTGCCAAACCTGCCTTATTTTTCCCTTCGTAGGAAAAGGTAATACTATCCTCTAATTAATCAAAAAGTACCACAGTTATCATCAACTTCTTATTTTCTACATCATATCTCACAGAGGATATCTCTTCACTTGATCATAACTTTGAGTCTTTGCATTGGCTGTTGATTTTCTCTGGGATTTCTTTCCTTATGGTCTTTGTATAGCAGACATTTGTCTTGAGTTAAGGCTGAATTCAAATACTACTCCTCAGGGAATCCTTTTTTGATTATCCAATATAAAATGACCATAAATCATTTCTCGAAATATTGCTTATCTAATCTCTCTTTTTCCTTTGCTTCCTTCCTTTTAACATTTTTCTTTATCAAAATGAAAGCTCTGATAGCAAGTATTTGCTGAAAATAATATCTTGTGTATGGCAAGTGTGCTCGCTTGTTCTCTCTCTCTCTCTCTCTCTCTCTCTCTCTCTCTCTCTCGTGTGTTGTGTGTGTGTATGTTCTTTAAAAACTTATTTATTTATTTATTTTTGGTACTAGGGATTGAACCCTGGGGAATTTTTATCACTGAGCTACATACCCAGCCCATTTTATCATTTTATTTTTTTGAGACAGGGTCTCACTAAATTACTTAAGACCTTTCTAAATTGCTGAGACTGGCCTTGAACTTTCGATCTTCCTGCCTCAGCCTCCATAGTCACTGGGATTGCAGGCCTATGCTACCATGTCCAGATCAATAACAATTTGTTGAAAGAAAAAAGAATAATTAGTACAATATATCAAGAGAGGTCACTTCCCAGTCATACTTGAAGTGTCATCTCATTACTTATTAGAGTTTTCTTTGGTGCTGCCAGTCTAGATTCTGTCTCTACCCTTGATTATTCTTACATCTATATCCCCAGAGTGCTTTCTGAATATTCACACTGGTATTTACTACTACGTTTGTTTAATCATAATCACTTATGCATATCTGTCTTGGTTGAGGAGTACTTGCTTGTGTCTTATCTGCAAAAATGTAACACTGCTGAGCACTTCCAGTGTGAAAGGAGCTGACCTAAGTGTGCCTTATATAGGTTTACTCATTTCTTTCTCTTCAACAGTTGTTTCAGGAACATACTAATATATTATCTTCACTCTCTAGATAAGAAGATTGGGACACACAGTAATTTCTCCCAAAGATGTACCACCAGTGAGTGGAGGAACTTTGTTTTGAACTCTGGAAATCAGCTGAGGAGCTCGCATTCTTCACCCCAAGGCTGTGCCACCTCTTAACCTGGAGTGTGATAGGTACCCACTTAGGTTTATTGAATGACTCGTTGAACTTTGTGACTAACTGTCTCTCATCATTAGCCTTGATTTTATTTACTTTTCTCCATTTAGATGAGAGAATCACTGATTTAGATTTCTTGAATACTACCAAGGATCCTTCCAAAAGCAATACTAATTTAGATTCCTAGTTCATTTGATTTTAATCTACCTTCAATTTTCTGGGTGAGAAATGGCAGATGAACATTTAATAGATTTGTGCTGCATCAAAAGGTATCATCCAAACATTACAATAAAACACAAAGCAAGTTATATTTGTGTACAGTTCCCAAATCCTCTTTCATAATAAAAGATGCATTTACTCTCTACTCTCGCCATCTCTTTTGTGAAAATTTGTCCTGCATAATCACTTTCACTGGTCCATGAGATACAAGTATGATGCTATTAATTATTAAAGTATTTTTTGTAAGAGAATAAGAACACAATGGAATAAAAATCAGAAGACATTATAATTATCCACCAATAGGGGCCAATTAAATAAATTCTGATGTATTTATGGAATTGAAATAATACACAGATGTTAAACGAGGTGTTAATAAACCTTTTGATTTGGAAAAATAATCATGATAATCTGCAAAGTGGGAAAAACACCAAGTTTCAAAAGTATATGTATTATAAAACTTATTTAATATAAAGTTAACCTGTATATATGGGCATATATGTATTATAGATTTGCACATAACCTCCCTTTGAATCTTCCAGACCCTGGGTTGAATCTAATGCACATGTGCATATTTTTTTCTGTAGATACACAGATAATAATGTCTTGAAATGATCACAGCCTCCCATATGAGGGCAGTTCAGGAAATGATAGTCATTGGGTAGAGGCTGCTGCAGCTAGAACCTCACTAGGTGTGTGCTCCTCCCTGTGACCATTGCTGGGATTGAACTTGACCTCCTTGTAGAGACTTATTATTGAAGTGTTTCTGCCTGGCCACACCCACAGGACAGGTGTGTCCAAACTTGAAGTCTAAGTACAAAGAGAATAGTGATGTTCCCACTTAGGGTTAGAATTTCAAAGGAAGCTGGGCCATCAGTGTTATGTTAGGTCATTGCTATTTTAGGCATTTTCAGAAGAGGTAAATTCTGGGCTCAAAGTGCTGCTCCAAGTTCAGCTATGCCTTTTCACATGAAAAATGTCCCTCAGTTGCCAAACATAGTGCATCTGTTTGATTTTAATGGAGACTGGGAGTTCCTCACAGAGACCAGAATGCTCACTCCTTTGAAATCATTATGATGGTGACTTATGTAGTAGCGGAGCTACTTTGGGGAGTACTTGCAGTGTAAGTATCTCTTACTGAATTACATTACCTCTCCAGCATATTTGACTCCATCCACTGTGTGCTCAGAACCATACTCATTGGTACTGCCCCAGTGAAAATGGAACTGATTGAGTCTATAGCTGTCAGAGAGAGGACCACCTTTCAGCACTGGAAGAAAAGGGAACTTCTGTTAGTTGGATGATCATAAATGCCAACTTATCTTTGCACTTTTTAATATACCAACACAAATTTTTCTTTAGTAAAATGAAAGCAAACAGCATTGCCAAAGTTTTCATCTGATTTCTAATCCCTTCATCTAGGACAATGGCATGTATATGTATGGTGTATCTCTGATTGTGGCTTGATAAGACAGAGTTCATGAGCTATAGACAATTCCCAGCACATGAGCACAATTTTATCTATTTATACTTCCAAGAAAGTATACTGTGACATGAATGGATTGTATGATTAAGGGCTTTTCATGAATCTCTAATTTGCAAGTTTATTCATTCCTTCTTTCAACAAAGATGGCATGTGTTGAAGGCTAGAGCAGTTTATTTTGAGTATCAAATTGCTTATCACATATTTTGTATTTAATCATGACATAACCATGCATGCTAGCTTTATTGAGAATCCCTGGCCAGGGACCAAAAGAAAGCACCTGTGAGGCAAGGTTACTTGAAAAACTTTTATATTGAATGGCCTGTCATTTTGGAGAGTCTTTACAATCATAAGTACTTAAGCTCACATGATACCAGACCTAATCTAATATTAATAAAAGACATAGCACCCAATGTACCTTAGGATTGGAACCTCATAGGGAAGTGCTAAAACAAATTTAGCTTTATCATCAGTAGAACTATCTTTGGGAATTGTTACAACCTATTCAACAAACATTTATGAAAAGCTGTCTATGTAGCAGGAAATATGACAGATTTCAGGGTAGGAGGATAACTCAGTTGTTTCCCATCTCTTTTCCCTACTGTGTTCACCCTCATCTCAATTAGAATATGTTTGTCTTTTTAGTTTTATATTCATAATTATTTGTCCCTTAGACTTTTGGGGAAAAAGTAGTTTATACTGAGAGAGTGAAGTGAGCCTAAAGATCCTGGGATGGCCAGAAGCGACAGGATGGTGTCATTGAGGAGGAGAACAACTGCTGGATGTGGTGGTGCATGCTTGTAATCCCAGTAGCTCAGGAGTCTGAATCCGGAGGATTTCAAGTTCAAAGCCAGCCTCAGCAAAGGCAAGATGCTAAACAACTCAGTGAGACCCTGTCTCTAAATAATAACACAAAATATGGCTGGAGATGTGGCTCAGTGGTTGAGTACCCCTGAGTTCAATCCCTGGTACCCCCCACCAAAAATATCTTTACCACTTGGCCATTTTCTAGAAATCCAAAATGCCTCACCAGATAAAAGCAATGTTACACATTTGCACAAAATACTTGGGGTGGCAGTTTGTGTTTCTTAGCACTTTTGTTTCAATTTCCCCAATAGATTCTAAGGAAAAAAATAACAGAATAATTTTAGGGCTCACCTGATTGGTTATCATTGTCATCAAAAGTCACATGGAAGGAGTGTCCCACATTGATAATTTCCTTAGCAGTTGCTGGATTGTAGGAGACACTGATAGGTTTCAGAGAGGTGTCATGTTTGGTTTCGCTGGTCTTGATGTCAATAGGAGACTGGTTATTTCCATTGGCAATGGGATACAGCTTGCTCCATTGCTCAGGACCTACCAGGATGAATATATGTATACAATTAACACTTTATACCGAATGCTTGATTCTAAGTTTGAGGACTCTACCTGTTTGCTTATTATAGTTTATTCAGCTGTCTTAAATGACATTCTGTTAATTGGAAATTCTGTCTTTGGCAGTGTCCCTTTTCTAAATTATCCTGTAAAAGTTTGTCAGCATCAGTGATATAGGCTTATACACCTAGTCTATAAGATTAGACTATAAATATCTTACTATAAGCAATAGAGTGCAACAAGCATATATCAAATACCTTTTATAGATAGAGGTACTCTAAAGAACAGCTAAAAGTATTTGCAAAGATATTGTAATTATTCAAAACAGTCAACTCAAACTATTGAATTGTATATTATTTTAAAAACTTCATACCTCATCTATTAGAAAAAGGAATAACTGTGGCTGTATATTATTTTAAAAACTTCATACCTCATCTATTAGAAAAAGGAATAAGCTCTTATTTTGATTCACAGGAAAAGCAGTACTCTTACCATTTTCGGCATCGTATCCCCAGTCTAAACTTGCCATGGTCTTCTAGTTTTCTTTCTCTGAAAACAAAAATAATACCTGGAATAACCAACTGCAACTGTGCAACTTTCACATGGGGTTTTTATAGAAACTTCTCTGCCCTTATGAGGCCACTATTTCATCATCTCTCTCCTTATCAGGAGGTATATAAAAAAGGTGTTGTAACAAAAATGTCTGCAAAGGTTAGCTCAGCTCTAATTATTTTATTTTACTATGAAAGATATCAAAATTATAGATTTTATTATACCAAGTCCTCTTTCTCTTAGGCTATTCAAAAATATTGTCAAATGAAATTCTTTGTATTTTCCAAATTAAAATTATTTCATGTACTTAAGTTTTCCAATTCCACCCTTGCAATACTAGATACTATAATCTAATAAGAAGATTAGTTTGCATGTTTACAGGGTGAACTGAGCTAGTATCATGAAATTAATTTAGAATTAGATAATGAAATTACTATTTGTAATATATATTATTCATAAAGCCCTTCATTCTGGAGCACTATTGGAATTCATAAATGGAGATTTATTAATACCAAAGTGAAATATTACATATATTTATTTTATATAAAATAAGTCTACTAGGATAAAAGCCTTCTTATTTGTAGTTCCATACAAATTTATACTTCATTTCAAGCTATTTTATTTTACTAACACACTCTATAGAGTAAGAATTACCATTTTGTAGTAGAGAGATGTTCAGAACTTCACTTCAGCTAGCAAGAAGTCAAGACTTCTGCCTCCAGTTAACTTGCCTCCCTCACTGTATCTCTGCGAAATGCCACGCTGGTGAGTTATGAGGTGGATGAGCCCCTAATTCTCCTTCTTTTCCCACAATTCTCTTAAGATCAATTGATAACTCACATCTATTGAGGTATAAGAAGGTCCACAGGACTTTTCAGGGAGGCAAAGATAACGGATTAGGATGTGTTGGTCTCTGGCTAGGTCCTTGTTTTTCAAGGCCTAACATGTACTCACTGGGGCTACAACCAGAAAAATAAGCTTCCAAAATAACGAGAGTTACACTTCGTTTCACAAGCTGGAATTGCCTAAGCTGCCTGCAACCCCTGAAGGAAGAGGGGGTCAGGAGCCATTTTTGGCAAGACTGACTAGTTTGCTCCTCTGTCCTGATGGTAGAACTCGGCCTTGTGTGAAGAATGGACAATGGCTCATGAATAATACTGAGTGGGAAGAGGCTAAGCTTCCTTTCTATGGCATTAATAAGCATAGGGGGACATGGCTTAAAAGGGACCTTCTAAAAATTTTAAATTTTAATTTACTAGTAAAAACTGGATATTGCTGTATTTATTCTGATTATAGATGTTTTTATTGTGTACAACGTGGTGTTTTGAAGCACACATACATGTGGAATGGTTAAATTTAGCTAATTAACAATTGCATTATCTCACATAGCTATATTTGTGGTGGTAGCATTTAACACCCACTCTGCATTTTTTAGTAATACAATAAATTGTCGTTAACCATAGCCACCTCACTGTACAATAGATGTCTTGAAATTATTCTTCTATCTAACTGAAATTATGTGTCCTTTGGCCAACCTCTTTAAACTATAAAATTGAATGATTATATTAATCAACATATTTGGAAAAAGACAACCCCCACTTCATTACATGATTACAATATGATTCATCACATGAATGCCTTAACATTCATTTAAAGTTTTAGGTACAAAATTACTTAACTATTATGACCCTTTATTTTATTATATTCTTAGGGTGTGTTTGAGTACTCCCACAAGCATAAAATTAAATAGAGGATGTAAAATTTAATGAGCACCTATAGTTTAATCCCTAACATCCTCCAATTTACCTTGATCCCTCTTTTTTTGCTCAGAGTCTTTTCCTCTCCCAACTTAATATCTACACTAAGTTCAAGATGTTTAATTTTGCATTCATTTCAATTTAATCCATAGACTTCTTCCAGTATGCTTTTCCAGGGTTATAATCTTTGAACTGATATATCAAGAACGTGTTCAATCTACATAGCCTCTGGTCTTCTAAACTGCATATCTCCTAAGGTGATCAAATCCAAAAACATATATGGGAGAAGGTTTTTTGTTTTTATGGATAGACTGTTCTGAATAAATCCATATGCAATTAAAACTTAATCTTGAGCAACAAGGCTGTTTAATATCTATAACCATCTCTAAAATGATACCTCTATGATGGTAGGACCTCGTCTATTTTTTTCACCACTGAATGCTCCTTATCTATAATCTGGCTGGAAAATAGTGGTGCTCAATAAATGTGGAGAGGAGAGTTATATATCATTTTTAACTTCAACTATTTTATTTTTATGAAGACTGGAAGGACAGAATGCTCCTCAGGGACTAAGCCTGCCCAATGCATTGATCTAAACTCAGCAGTGTGTGGCACACTGATGTGTGAGCATGTGAGTGAGCTTTGCTAGAAGTAAACTCATGATCATATTTGGACTAAGGAAAAAGAAAGTTTCCCCTCGCTGTTCTATTAATGGGAGAAATGAGGTGACCAACTGTGTCTGTCAGTCATTGCTGGGAGAGTGACAACCTTGGTCCTTGTAAGTGTCAAATTTTTTAACACTTTATAAATGTCAAACTTTAACTCTTCAAATATGGTTTGAATTTTTGACATCTACATTTTAAAAGTTCATAATTCTTAAGGATTTTATTACCATGATTGAAGGAAATTTCCAACCTTGTATTTCTTATCTGAGAATATTTTATTTTTGAAAACAATTTTCAAATCTGCTGATGAATATTTTTTATTAACAACTAAGTCAACTCTGCTGGATAACCACTTTAATCCATAGCATAGACATAAACATATTCATAGTGTCTTAAATATTCATGCCTCTGAAAACTTTGAATTTTAAATTGTCTAATTCACTGACAAGCTTATTGAAATTACTGGTTGGAAAGATACACTGAGAATATGGGTTTGTCAATTTTTAAGATAATAGTTAGGGATTTCTTCTACTGCACGAGTGGCTAATGTGGATGGGCACGTTAAACATACCATCCTCATATTTATCTTTAAAACTGAGAAATATCATTTTTATCTTGTGTTTATAATTAGTTGGGGAGTTAGTATGCCCTCCTATAACAATGACAACATTAAGTAGCATTTTTCATTTAAAAAGAAAACAATATAAATGCACAATGCTTTGTAAACCATAAAACACTGCACAAATTTAAGTGGTCAAGTTAGCCTCAAAAAAAAAAAAGTTGATTTTAATTCTCAGGAAAATAGATGATTATATAAAAACAAAACAGTGCAAGGGATTGAATGTGGTCTGAAATTCAAACAATTGCATAACAGATATTTGCTTGTGGCATATTAAACTAAGCTCTGTGTGTTTAGAAAAATTCTTAAGTGTAAAATTTTAAAGGAGGTCAAGGTCAGTCCTGTCAATCATTTTTGTCCTAACTTCTTTCGTGAACCTTTTTGTGGTGTCTATCTAAAATTATATTAACAAATGTTCCAACTCACCTAATAACTTCATTAGCTCCTAAACCTTTTTATCAAAGACTAGATTTCTAAAATACATTCACAATTAAATATGTCCTTTTTCAATCTAGTATTTCTTAATGTATAATTTGCAGATCACCTGCCTCAGATTCACCTGAGGGTGATACTAAAATTTATGTGTGTGTATCTAACTCAATTTCTTACTTTGGTGAAATGATCTTAGCCAATTTGGGTGGTTAACAAATATCAATCTCTTTTTTGTAAATATAGCCTTATTATAGATACCTTGGGGAATATTTGACTCTACCCCCCAAAATCTATTACTGAGAGATATATATTTAAATGAGGGCAAGTCTCTGGCCAAGTTCCTCATCTGGACAGCGTTATTAGCAAACAGGCACATAACTTATCTGAAGTTGCAGGATACTTGCAAGTGACGCTAGCCACTGGGACCCCTCACAACACTGAGGAATGGGACCTCTCTGCATGTGAGGCCTGGGATCTGTGGTTTTTTTTTTTTTTTTTTTTACCAGGCCTTTCCCTGGTGATAGTTGAGAAACACATTTGGGTACTTCTACAACTCCTTTTTAAATATTCTAAATGACAGCTGATGGACATGCTTTGTCCTTTAGGAAACAGTGAATTAATATTCATTTCAGCAGCCACTTCACAAAATACTCATTCTTGTATTAAATTAGTCTCTTTTCTCATCAGATTTCTTAAGTTTATAATGCATTTAGTAATATCCAGAGAAAAATGATTTTTTTTCATTCATTTTTGCCATACCCTTTCAACTATCCAGTCAGTATGTTAAATATGGGCCAGTAGCTTGCTCTGCAGTAGTGTCTGTATCAAAAGCTCAGGTCAGATCCATTATTAAGTAGACGCAATGCTATTTGGCAGGGGAAATATCCATTTTTGCATGCAGGTGGTTGTCATTTTAATTTGTTCTTATCTGATCCTCCTTCTAGTAGATTTATTTAAAAATAAAAAAGGAGGCAAGTGTGCTATTTGAACTAGTAGTTTGCAGAATGACACCTTATCCAAGGGCAGAGAGAGAAGTATATTATGGAGCTTCTCTTCACTGATCTTAAAATAGTGAACAAAAATACATAATGGACTGAGGTGACATTTACAGTGTTCCTTCAGTCCCAGACTTCTTTTGCTTCACAGCTATTACATTAATATAGAATTCTTTATCTGTCTAGTGCACTTTCTTTCAGCAGTGCTATTTCTTTTGTGTGTCTGTGTGAACTTGGGTTAACTCACCTTGAAGTTTTTTTTTTAAATGAGTATTAGAGATACAGGCAAGCAGCAGATACACTGTAAGAGACTTTATTTTTCCTGGGTGTACTAATCATACAGAAAGCTGTGTGGGCTATGCTTGAGTAGGATGGGGGAGGTAACTGCAGCCAGAGCGAGGAGGACCCAGGGCTCTGCCAGAGCTTCCAAGACTTCAACTGATGGATGAAACCTATTAGCTAATCAACCCTGAAGTCACAGGGCATAATCCTCCCTAGGGATTTTTCTGAGAAATAGCTAAGGGGTAAACAGAATGATTACAGCTGCTTTTCAAGAAAGAAGTACTTTCTTTTAGAATAGTCCCATAGAATGGGGCTTTATCCAACTATAGGTTTAACTCACATGATCCTATTTATTAACTTTTAAGAAACCTGTGATTTGGTTAATATAAATGTCAGTTTTTCTATTTCAAAATGAAAAAAAATGAATTTCACAGATGAGGAAGCTAAGCCCCTTGTCGAAAGTCAGATACAAGCATTAAAATTTCTTCAAACCCTCTCAAGAATTCTTCCTTATGACAAATTATTGACAAAATCAAACTAACAATAGCTTTTTTTCTTCCATCACTTTTTACTTTATTATCATAAAGAGTTCATTCATATGAGAAGCTATCACTTCAAAGCAGTCATTATAGTTTCCCTAAAATAGGTCCTGTATGTCCATGTAGACAGGGCTTGGTTCTATCTGTGGGAGGTGGTGGTGGGATATGGATCATCCTCTCTCCCAAATGAATGCATGCTGTGGACTCTCCCATTTCCAGAGCCAGCCTGCCCCAAATCATGGTGCTCTCTCATGTATTCTCACGGGGCTACTTCAGTGCCTATCTTTCCTATTTGTTGTGGAGAAACCAAGCTACCAAGGTTTATACTCCCTTATCCCAGTGTAGCTTGGGAAGGCATATTTCTGCATTTCCATAAAACCTTCATTTTTTTCTAGTCTTGGGGTAAAGGATCAGAGCACAAAACAGAAAAGAATAGTTCCTCCTTCCTTCTACTTGTTGGATAGAAAGCAAGCAAGCAAGCAAGAAAACAAACAAAAACTAGTAAATTTGTGTTAGAGTCCCTAAAAGAAGATTTTAGAAAAGATCCCTATCCTTTTAGCTAAAGCAAACTAGCAAGATTTAAATGAAATTCCTTTTTTTAAAGTCTCTCTCAATATTTTATTTTCTTTTTTGATTCCTTTTTGATCCTCACTCCCTTCTGCAAAGGATTACTTGGGAAATTAATTGTTATGGTTTAAATAAAGGTGTCCTCTGAAAGCTCTTGTGTTAATGCAGGACTATTCAGAAGTGAAATGATTAGATTATGGGACTTATAACAATCAGTTCAGCCTAGTTTGAATAGATTGACTGGGTGGTTATTGTAGGCAGGTAGGGTGTGCCTGAGGAGGTGGGTCACTGTGGGGATGCCCTGAAAGGGTTCTCCTCTGTGGCCCCGTCCCTCTCTCTGCTTCCTAGCTGCCATGAATGGAGCAGCTCCTTCACCACACTCTTCCTCCATGATGTTCTGCCTCACCTTGGGCCAGGGCAATGGAGTTGGCCCACCATGGACTAAACCTCTAATATTGTGAGCTAAAATAAATTTTTCCTCCTCTAAGTTCTTCTTGTCAGGTATTATGGGCACAGAAATAAAAGTATGGCTAACATATTAGTTTAGCTGATAGAGGCCAGAATTTCCTCTGTTTTTCTTTCTGATTTTTTTTTCTCAAATTGTTCTAGACCAAAGAGAGTTACCTGAATATATAAAAAATATAAGCTGATCTCTAAGATAAATTTAGCTATAAGTAGATGATGGGTTTTAAGGACTTTTAAAGATCTCTGGTTATTAGAGTATGACTCTTCCTTAGCAACAATTCCCATAGAAAGAGGGCATAGGATTTGGTCCTCTGGTTTCTTAGAGCTCCTTTAGTTTATGGAATCAGAAAATTTTGGAGAAGCTACTTAGGCAGCAGTTCTCAACTGGGATTTAAAGGCCTTACGTTTCAAAACTCCAGGGTTATAAGTGAAAAGGTGTTAAATGAAAGGATTCTTTTTGTATCCCCTCGCACTGAGTTTATCTGGCACTGTGGTGGAGTCCCTCAATAGGCAATACTTGGAAACTGCAATGATAGACCTAATTCCTTTAAGAGCGTCCTGGACTCTGCCTTCACTAGTTGGTAAGCTTCCATATAACCTTTGTGCAACTGCCTGAGGATTACAAAATGAGGGAATGACATGTTGGCAAGTGTCATAGTTTTCCATCATCACCTAGGAGGCAGCCGGAACCAGTCTGGTGAGAAAGAACTCCAGGAAAAACACCTCCCAGGTTCATGTCAATAACACTTTTAAAATGGAGACCCATAAGGTCCAAGGGAGTCCTAAGGACCTTAATAGTTAAGAACCATACTCTGGTTAGAATGAAGTCATGAGTGTAGACTTCTTAGAACAAATAAAGCTGGTTTTCTACAGTGATCTGATCTGGGGAAGATGAATTCCTGGCAATGTTCTCAGTGCCTCCTGCTGGTAATTCCTAGGGGCACTGGCCAGCCAGGGTTCACATTTGCTGTTCTTATACTGTGGTCTTTTGTTGCTCCTGTGGAAAGCTCTGGGCATTCTCGTAAACTCCCCTGCAGATCTGGACAGAGTTTTACTGTGCAGTTGCTTGCAGCTGGCCCCAGCTGTTGCTACTCTTTTCTATCATATTTTATTTTTGTGTTTTAAGACTGTTTTTCCATTCCTCCTCCCACTTCTGATTACTGGTGAACATGATATTATTTATAAGGGCCACTGGCTTCTTCCAAGGGATGCTTGACTATTTATATAAAGCCATGTCTGGATAGGGGACGGACTGTGCCATTTCATTTGCTTAATAATTTTTAAAAGAACCATTTTCACTTTAAAATCAGAGGCACTCCATGAAGCTTTGCTTAAAGCTTCCAGTCTCTAAAATGTGTTGGAGTAGTAGTAAGGGTGCAAGGAAACATCTTTTAGCAGCTGCTAGATATAATGAAACTTGAAGAAAAGAAAGATAGGGTGTCTTTTATTAGATCAAATATTGACAGCAATGTTCTGACATGATGGACATGCCTTCTGTATGAGCGAGTATGACATCCACTCAGAAAACAGCCCAGTGGGGAGAGAAATGCCAACCATAATAGATGTGACCTTTCAGTGCTTTGGCCATTGGCATTGCCCAGGGGTAATCCTAGATCACCCATTTTTCCATTTGGATGTAGCTAAGACTGACAGGGCAGGTGTTCTGCCTAAGGCAACTGATTTATGATCAGTTTTCAGTCTCCTTCCTATTGCCTCTTCCAAAGCAAGCTCGACAATCCAGTTCTTTTCACTCCCTCTGCAGAGAACCCAGAGGCAAGGACCAGATGTATTTGTTATTAATTATAAGGCTGCTTGCTGTCGAACCAACGTAAAGATCAATAATAAATTGTTGTACCTTAGAGATATTTGGCGTTGCTATTAAATTCAGTAGGATTAAAATGCAGCTACTGACAGAGGACTTGAACCAAGTGTCTAGATGAAGCTAAATTGAGCACAACTTAATCCTTTCATCATAATACGAACAAGCAACAAAACAAATGGTACCATAGCAGTTGGGCTTTGCCTCAGGCACTATAACTCTGGTTGCTGAAATAAGCTCTAGATTGATTTTTGCAACATAGTTACTCATGCAGTGTCACTGATGTCACCAGCCTGTCTCCTTAAACATAAGGGTTGCATCCAAACCAGTCAACCCATTTCTAAGGGATGGATGGAGAGTTTGGAACTCAAAGACCTATGACTTCAAAGAGAATAAGATTTGGAATAGATGTCACTGAAAATGGCAAGGGAGAAAACCACATTTGGCTCTAATCCGTGTGACAAGTGGCACTTGCAGAATCCTGCTCCTTCTTTTTATATGTCCTCAGCAGGGAAAGAGCTTAAAACCAGTGCTGGGGACATAAATTCTAGTTACATCTTGGAATAGACATGTGAACCTGTCTTTTCTGGTAGCTGAATTTAGGTTAGTTTGAATATCAGACCTACACTTTTATGCCTGGTCTCTGCTCTGTCATTTGTCATCGGGAACAACTCAGCTTTCTGGACAGGCTCTAGTCCTCCAATCTGGACTCTGACTTTGCCTTTGACGTATGGTTGGCCTGTGTCACAGCCACTGACTGCTGCCTGTCTCAGGACTCACGCTTCCTCTGCCTGCCAGTTCAGCCTGGCTTCTAGTCTAGGACCCTCTTATCCTCTGCTGTTCAAAGACCATTAATTGAATTCAGGCTCAGGTAACAGTTTGGAGCATTGGCTGAGTTTAGGTCTGGAGAATACTGTCCAGGGATCCAAGCCTTAGGGAAAGAGTACATTCTAGCTTGAGCCAGGTACAAAAGGCATTGTGTGCATGCCAGTGGTGGAAAATGTGAGGAAAAACATCTGGCCTAAATGGGAGAAGAAGAATATGGGCCATTAATTGTGTGTCACACTAAAACTACCATAAAGCTGTGAACTTCCAGCTCAGCTGACTTGGACAGCATTTGCATCTTGAGTTTCTGATCCATTGTTAAAAAAAAATCACCCATAGATGTTTTAATGTATAACTTCAATTCTTTTTAATAGGCACTATGTTCCTGTGGTTCTAAGTTCAAAGGTACAAAAGGGTTTAGAATACCCTTTACTCTTATTGAAAGTTTGAGAACCATCCATAGAACAGAGGAAACGGAATTGGAGGAGGAAAGCGGAGAGGGAAAAATAAGGTACTAGGGAATGAAATTGATCAAGGTATATTGTTATATCCTGTTGCATGTACATATTTGTACATATTTGTACGTGCAACAGGATATAACAATATACCTCAGGCTCAGGAGGCTGAGGCAGGAGGATCACAATTTCAAAGTCAGGCTCAGTAACTTATTGAGGCCCTCCGCAACTTAGCAAGACCACGTCTGAAAATAAAAAATAAAAAGGACTGGAGATGTGGCTCATTGGTTAAGCACTACTGGGTTAAATCCCCAGCACCAAAATAAATAAATAAAAACATTAATTAATTTAAAATTAATTTAAAATATCAGTGTTTCTTAAACTGCTTTCCCCCATTTCATTTGAAAATTAAATATCTCTCTACAAGAATAATAATTCAAAAGTTCCATTGGAATTAAGTGTGGTTAGTAGCCAAAAATCAAGAAACAAAATTGCTTTAAAGAAAAGAAAGGAAATAAGGCACATAAAAATCTGCCAATCTGTGTGTTGGAGGAAAATAAAATACAATTCTTCAACTCTTAAAAAGCTTGGTGAACTATAAAGCCATTCACAAATATAACTTATTACAAATTCCTAGGTGCTTGTCTGAAACCCTGGGGACACACATTTCAGAATTCAGAATTTTTCAGATTTTATGAAAATAATACAATGCAAAGTCTAAACTACGTCAGTAATTTCCTTCATAAGGCGTGAAGGAGCATATTATTATTTCTGTAGTAAAATGTGTGAATATTTATACTAAGTAGAATAAAAAGTAGATTCATGTCAGCTTAAAGCAGGTTTTACCCACAGATGAGTTCAAGTTAAGCCACGTCAGGTTTTTGCAGGAAAACCTTTGGTTTTTAGATATTGGGATTTCAGGACTGGAGATAAGAAATTGTGAATTTGCATTTTCAGCCCCTGTGCTGAGCAGGTCAACACAAAGGCAATGTGGGTTGCAGGAAGACCATATAGACGCAGGGGATCTGAACACATGATCTCCATTTACTCCTCAAATATATTGTCAAAATTATTCAGTTCTATAAGCCTCCGTGTTTTCCTCTGAACACTGAGGGAAAGACTCCTACTTTGGAGGATACAATGGTCAGCTGCTATTATTGTTCATGAGAGGTGGTTTCTAATGAAGTAGAACACAAACTCTATTTTTTTATTGTTTCAAATTTGAAGGAAGCAGGAGAAAAGTTTAGGGATTTAGTATAAAAATCCCAACAAACTTCTTACAGAAAAAAAGGATGAAGCCCCCAAAGCTTTCTCTCTGGCACTTAATTTTATTAAAACCTGTTGGGCTTGGCAGGGCAGCACTGATTGAAGCTCAGAGTCAGGGAAGTTCCAAATAGCCACTCAAGTGAATCTCCAAAAAGGGTACCAAGGAACTGCACAGTGAGTTGATCCCAACCTTAACCTGGGGAGAGAAATCCAGACCCAGGTGGCCTGTCTCTACCCTACTCATCATCTTGTAGTTCTATTTTTAGCCTGTGAGAGTGACTGTGAATTTATTTATTTCTTCATGTAACAATTCTTTTTGAATGTTGACTAAGCAAACTTATATGGAAATATTCAAGAAATACATAGACATGGCCCTATGTTCATGGGTATTATAGTTTATTGTGGACTCACAGTGCACAAGAAAATAACAGTAGCCGCCTACAAGTTCTGGCACATTCTCTAAAGGAGTTAACTGGGTGGGTGGTGCTAAGGGCCCCTGCAACCTGGCAGTTACATTGTAACGATGGGGCAAGATCCATGACTGTAGAGGCCCGAGCTGTTTCTCCTGCCTATAACACTCCACCTCTGTAGAGCCACTGGTCTGGCTCTCCTCTTTAATCAGGTTTCAGATTTAGCACCACCTCTCAAAACAGCTTCCTGACCTCAATTAATGTCTCCATTTTTGCAAGTTACTCTCCACCTGTTACCCCAGTTTATTTCTTCAGAGCTTTTTAAAATCATTTAAGATCATCTTGTTTATTTTTCACTTGTTTATTATGTGCTTTCCTCCTCTAGGAAGAAAGATTCATGAGAGTCATGAACATTTTATCCAGTATCTGTGGATACCTAAGCATTGGTTGAATGAATAAAGGGAAGAGACATTGCAAAGGCCCTTCGGTAGGCAAGAGCTTGGAGCCTTAAATAGAATTAGATGTTTCAGTCTTGCCACTTGAATGGCTCCCACTGAATCTGGGCCCCCTGCCATTCACACCCTTACCTTGTTCTCCCCTATGTTTGGTCACGTGACTTTTTAAAAATAGTTTAAACTGCTGAATTTTTAAGGGGTTTGTTGCATGTGAAGGAACTGAAACAGAGCTAAGGCACTGTAGAGAGGTGGGCTATGTCCCCTCTTCATAAAAAGGTGCTCTGAACTCCCATTTTTACCCCGTATACAGATTGCAGAATCACATCAGTTACACATCCATTGATTTACATATTGCCGTACTAGTGTCTGTTGTATTCATAACCCACTTGAATCAAAGTGTGAAATATGATATATCAAGAACTATGTAATGTTTTGAACAACCAACAATAAAAATTAAAAAAAAAAAGGTGCTCTGAGACTGTAATGGGTCACTAACCAGGGCCTGGATACAAAATAAACTAAGGACACTGTGAAAATTAGTGCCTGGGAAAGGGAGAGTTCCCCTTCCCTCTCCTCCCCTTTCCAGACAGCTGGTTTTTAAGGAAACTAATTAGCAACATGCACTCTTACATTTTGGATACAAAGGACTTTCCTTAGGATCTAATAATTTCCTTTGAAAAAAACGCCCCTTTGAAGGCTGGGGTCCGAGGCTAGAGATTTACCTTGTAAGAGGATCAGTCTCCTCTATTGCAGTCAGCTTTTGTAAACACACTTCCTGCCTGGAAACACACACAATCATATATCGTTTTTTTGAAACCTTGTGCACAACCATGTATCATTTTAGATTAGAGAATTTATGACACTAGGTAGTCTATAGACGTTGGGAAAAACTGGTTAAGGGACTCTCAGAGTCTGTAGTGCTGATCTCCTCTGGGCCCGCCAGTGTAAAACAAAGTTTGGTTTCTCCCACTCTTCAAGTGCCCTTTGCTGCTTCTTGCTTGATTTTCCCAATAAGATGAGCTTAGGGAAGTGGATAGGAGCACCTGACATGTGTATGGTTATTTTATATTAAACCCAATGGTAAATTACTAACAAATTTAAAGGGGCAAGATCCATGACTGAAGAGGCCGGTGAGGAGGCTATTCCAATGATCTATTGCTGCTTTGACTAACGGTGGAAGAGACCCTATGCCAGTTTCCAGGCGCATCAGGGACATCGGAGAAACTAGTTTCCTTTTCTTGGAACACTCTCTTGGAGGCCTGCGCCTCCATTCAGAAAGCTGGTTATTATACTAAAGAGATCACAGGAGAGGCCTTAAGTCAAAGATCACCCCATTCATGAAGAGGGGACATAGCCCACCTCTCTACAGCCAGAGTCCAGCCTGCTATGGAAGGCCTCAGATATCATCTCTTATTCCTCAAAGTAGCACAATAAGGTGATTAATATCACTCTACGAGAAAAATGAAACTTAGATGGCTTCTAGAGCTTTGTTCAAGATTTCACAGAGGTGGAGGTGGTATTTTAACCCAGAGCTTGACTAATTCCAAAAACCAATGTAAGAGGTTGGATGGCTCTGGATTAGTGAAATGTGAGGATCCTGGTGATATGTGAGAAAAAGGAAAAGTTGTGTTATAATTAGAAAGAAGAGGAAAGGAAGGGATATTCCAGGAAAGCAACTCTTCATCTTGATTCTCTTTACCCAAACTGTATCCCTCCAAAGAAGTGTGACTTTCAGTGACAATGGCTCCTAAGTCTGATCTCTGAAGAACAGTCTCATTTAAGTTTTCCATACTTAGGATTGCTTCAAGTTATGTTAAAACTTGTTTGTAGTAGTTAATAGCAGAAAACTAAAAACAAATTATATGTCAAACAGTAGAAGAGTGGAGAAATACATGTGGCGGTGTTATATCATGGAGTAAGAACTATGCATCATGCATCAATATAGATAAATCTCAAAAATATAATTAATCAAAAAGCCAAATTGTATAAAATCAATTATATAAAGTTTAAAATATGCATTAAAATTAACAAATAACTTCGTTCCATACTATGTAGTGACAACATAAACAGTGTACTTGAAAAAAGTAGCCACCAAATTCAGGTCATCACAATCACCTCTTGGGGGTGAGGGAAGAGAAAGAGAATAGAAGGTGAAGATTAAAAACATCTTATTTTCTTCTTCTTCTTCTTCTTCTTCTTCTTCTTCTTCTTCTTCTTCTTCTTCTTTTCTTCTTCTTCTCCTCCTCCTCCTTCTCCTTTTCCTTCTCCTTCTTCTTCTTCTCCCTCTTCTTCTTCAAAAAATGAAGAAATAGGACAGGTAGAAACCAAAGAAATGGTCTTTGAGACGGATTTGGCGAGATCAACAGTCAAGGTAAAGTTGCTCTGAGGGTCCAGGTAACAAATTGCAATACCTGGGGCACATTCATCCCATTAGTTCACAAAGTACAATATAGTAGCTTGAGCACAGCCAGGACGGAAAGAAACACAGTGTCACTTGATACCTTGAAGTCATAGAGAAAGTAATCACAGATTGTGCCTCAGTCAGGAAAGCCACATTCCAAGTACAGTTATCAGCAGCCAAGATGGAGGGAAAGTGCCTTTTAAAAATGGCTTTTGAGGTAATAAAAGCCATAAGAGGAAGGCTGGATGTGTGGACATGAGCAGACTTGTTTCTGAGCACAGGAAATATCCTGGAGGGTGCCAGTAATTGACTGGGTGATGTTCTCACTGGGGTGGGGTGTGAGGAGGATCTGTTCTTGCGAGCCAGATCTATGAATCAGTGACTTCATTTGGTGGATGAGGCCTAGGGGAATTCAAATAACACTTAAAAATAGAAATACCTGAACTAGCTAACATGTAAGTAAAAATAAGGTTCGGTGAAATGCAAATGATGACTTCAGGACCTGTCTTATTTTGATTGGTCAAGAAGATCTGGAAGAAGAAAGATGATGAGCTTAAAACTAAAAGAAAGGCTGACATGAAGATGGAGGGAGGCAGGAGGGGAAGCTGGAGGAAGAGAAGACCAGTTTCACTGAGGGATAGCTTCTGTTCACTTTCATCTCTGCAAGAATCCTGTAGAAGCAGGTTGTGATGGGACCTCACATATCATTGACAACTTCGTGGGACAGTGGGGTTGCAACAAAGGTTCGTTCCACTAGTGTCCGTGATAGTTGCACATATATTATGACTGATCATTGTCCCCTTTCTATACCCTAGGACATGCATCTATTCTAAAAACTGAGCCTGGAGTAAACTCTACTGGATCAAGACCCATTTACTGGTGTTATACATGATATATCAAAAAGGAGACTGAATTCCTTGGAGGAACATGGAGAACAAATGCTGACGCTCCACACAGATTACATTTCCTGGTTGCAGCATTTGGTTAAGAAGAAGAAATTTAAAAAGAAACAAGAGATAAAAGATACAGAAAACAACAACAACAACATTCAAATCCCATTAAATCTTTGCCAGTCAGGTTTTGGAAACTCATTTCACAGTTCTTCTATAAATCTTTCCAGAAAGTGTGAAAGTTTGTACTCTTTTATCTCCTGCAACTCCACTTGTTTGAAATATTCACTCACTCTTTGTGTCTTAAATAAACCCAATCAGATTTTGTTTATATATGAAATACAAATTTTCCCTAAAAATACGCATATATAAACACCAAAGTCACTACTGACCTTTTCTTGTCAATCTATAAAGTAATTGAAATTATTCTGGACACTCAGCATTAAAACTTTTTAAAAAATTAGAATAAAGTCAGAAGTGTATTCAAAATGTAATGTGTAATTCTTGTCTTCTATCCCTCACAACTTTTCCTCTCTGTAAACTCTCTGTAAATGGCACTAGCACCTTCCTTGATGCTTTCTTGATGAAGAAATCTAGGAGTCTTCTTTGAATATTTGCTTTTCCCAAACATACAGATCAGGTCTCTGGCAATTTTAAAAGTCTTTTCCTCCTAAATGTAGTTTAAATCCATCTGCTTTCTCATCATCTTCTACCATCGCCATTTTCCTTTTGTAGAACCACCAGACCTTGGCGAGCTGGCAATTGGGAGAATTAATTCATGGTTGGTGATGGTCAGTGGCTACTGACCTCTCTGAAGTAAAGACCACCCAACTTAGAAATTTAGGACTTCCCACGTCATCAAACAATGAGTTCACACTCAAAGACCACGAGATACTCAAGAAGACAGTCATTGGATATGTCAAAGATATTTAAAAGGAGAATAAAGCAGAAAGTGTCAAAGAGAGAACATACACAGAATACTTGGTGCGGTGTCTGGAGTGCAGTGGGTGCTCACTGTACGAAATCTTTATTTGGATCCCTCTCTATCCTTTCGGCTCTGGATCAGTGCTGTAAGCACCAGTTCTCCAGCTACTGTTATCCTGAGGACTGTGCTGATTATGCAATTTGTTCTCTCTGAATAGGCATTCCACAGCTTTGTGTTGCGAGTTTATGAAACATCACATGTAGAGGTAATGTAGTAGTTTTCCATTGCTCCTATGATAAATTACCAAAAATTTAGTGGCTTAAAACAATATAAATTTATCCTTTTAACACTTCTGGGGGTCACCAGTCTGAAATTCATCTTAGAGGCTATATTCAAGGTGTCAGAAGTGTTGTACCCCTTCTGAAAGCTCTGGGGGAGAATCTGTTTCCTTGCCTTTTTCAACGTCTAGAAGCTTCCTGTATTCCTTGGCTCATGTTCCCTTCTCCATCTTCAAAGTCATCAACCAAGAATATTCTCTCTGGCTTCTCTTCTGCCTTCCTCTTATAAGAACTCTTACACTTGCATCAAGCCCACTTGAGTGATTTAGAATAAATCTTCCCATTTCAGGATACTTAATTCAACTACATCTGCAAAGTCCCTTTTGATATGTAAGGTAACATTTTTGCAGATTCTGGGGATTAGGATGTGGATGTCTTTGAAGGCCAGTATTTAGCTTATCATAGGTAGGGAGAAAGGGGCAACTTCTCCAGAATTCATTAAGTAATAGTAGAGATTGGGGGTGGGAGTGGATGGGCTACCCAGGAGTAAACAGGCCAACTGAGTGTCCAAAGATGAAATTCTGCACTCAGTGTGATTGCATTGGCATGTTTAGGTGGGAGATACAAGGAAATTAGCTCATACTGACCAAAAAAAAAAAAAAAAGGTCCAGGGAATTTGCTTTATAAAATGTGGGTATAAGGCTCATTGAAGAATCACATGGCCTGAGTTCAATCCCTAGCACTAAATAAATAGATAAATAATAAAATGTGGGTATGAGGGATGGGGCTAACAAGGGCAGATACTGGTAGTTGAAATAATAGGGTGAACTAATAAGTTTCATTACTACTATGAAGGTGATCATTCTTTAGATATTTTCCCACTGTTTTTAGTTCATGTTAAGTGACTAATTATTCATCCATTATTCTCTTTTTTTAAGTGGATAATACATCATATATTGCTCTGAGGAAAGTATCATTGCTGATGTCAATAATAAATACTTGTGCAGGAATAATTAAGAAGAACTGAAAATGTTTGGCAAACTGATTATCAATAAAGCCATTTATGTAAACTATTCACCTTTAATTCCCCTGTGGCACAGTAGCATGAAGAGGAGTCAGATCGATTTTGGTGTAAGCTGTATTTTATTAGGGCTCTTAAGCCTACTTAAGTTTGCTTAGCCATTGAGGTTGCTATTTTGTGGCAAATCCATCCAAAATTTAGGGGAAAAATAAAACATTTTCCCTTTCCTTCCCCTTTCCTTTTCTTTCCTTTCCTCCTCTTGCTCTCTTCCCCTCTCCTCCAAGAAATAACACTTCTCTTTTTCTCTCTTTCTCCTTCTTTCCTTCATCTCCATTCCTCTCTCCCTCCTTCCCTCCCTTTCTTCCTTCTTCCCCTCTGTCTTTCTTTCTCTCTCCCTCCCTCTTCTCTTTTGCTTGCAGAAAAGCTCTATTTCAGGCTGGGGATGTGGCTCAAGCGGTAGCGTGCTCGCCTGGCATGCGTGCGGCCCGGGTTCGATCCTCAGCACCACATACAAAGATGTTGTGTCCGCCGAAAACTAAAAAATAAATATTAAAATTCTCTCTCTCTAAAAAAAAAAAAAAAGAAAAGCTCTATTTCTTTTTTTATTCACATATATTGCACATATTAATTAGGCTCAGTATGATATTTCCATACATACATACAGTATTCACTAATCACCCCTCTTCTTTCCCCACAATCTCTGGTAATTACTATTCTGCCTTCAGGTTACCCTTTTTTAAAAAGGCTTAAATGAAATATTTTCTTTTCTCAACACTTTTGCTTTAGGTAGCTGCATAGTTTTACTACTAATGACAGAAATTCTAATTTTCTAACATATCATTTAAAAAACAAACTTGGCCCATTGTGCTTCCAACCCCTGGAGTGCTGTGCTCAGGAGCACAGCACAACAAATATTTCTGTTCATACAGGTGATGAATGATGTCAACAGGTCCATCTGCTAATCATTTAAAAATGCAAATTTACTTTCAAAGTGTTTCTATGAGAATATTATTTCTTTTTTTTTCCAACTCAAAACTTTTTATTATCCTGCTAGGGAGCCCTTTACAAAGGAGCCCATGGAGCAGTGGGGTGAGGTGGCAGCACAGGGACTTTTCTGACAGCTTTAAGTGGGGAGTTGTAGTCAGGTGGGAGGAAACAGCCCGTCTCCTGCTACCTGACGGCACTGACTTTGGCCCCAAGGGGACAAAGTGTGGGTCTACATCACCTGGTATACAGAGCCACTCTGCACATTTCAGCTTCACTCACCTTACCAGCCAGGCCCCAAAGTGCAGGGGAGATGGGCCCAACTGCTGGGAGGTCCTGGAAAGGGGAAAGAGGAGGCTGCATGGGTTGGAGGGCACCGGCAGATGGGCACAGCATCCCAGTGCAGCTTCTGGCAGATATCTA
The DNA here is from genome assembly GCF_021218885.2 of Marmota monax. NCBI lineage: Eukaryota > Metazoa > Chordata > Mammalia > Rodentia > Sciuridae > Marmota > Marmota monax. The sequence continues at coordinate 762,603 of NW_026693552.1, forward strand.
AAAGAAGGACCTATCCAGCCTTCTGGAACATTCTAGAGGTCAAAGGGGAAGGCTCCAGGGTAGTAGTACACCCTATCCCACCTCAGAACTACTGGGAAGAGGGCAGTTTCCTAATCCACCTCTGGTCAGGGTGTTGCCTTGTCTGGTGGGTCCTTGTCCACAGTGGGCATTGGGCTGTGGCAAAAGGAGCTCTAGAGCAGGCAGGGTCTTCTCAACAGGGGGACAAGAGGGTGCTTCAAGGGCAGGGTCACAAGCCTAGGGGAAGGGGGCAGGGAGCTTCTGAGTAGTCAGTGAGATACAAGCAGAGAGCCCTGCCCTACACTCGAGAATATTATTTCTTAATTACAAACTTGTCTGCTCCTTCTCTCTGATTAAGGGTCAGCAATGCTAGAGTAACTTGCCCACACTCTGGGCCCTTCTTGCCTCCACAAATGCTGCCTGCGCTGATGGGAACTGTTTTCCTTTTGCCTCCAATACATCTATTAATGGTGCTGCCATTATTGAGGGTCAGAGTGTAGCCGTCTCTCAGAGCTATCCTTCCCCTTCCTGAAGTTCCCAGGCAGGAATTCTGCCCATATCGGTCCACTTGTCCTCTGCCATTCCTTCCTGTTTTATTCTCCTTTCCTTACCATTGCCTCTCACCTGCTGGCATAAAATCACATCCTAACTGGCAGCACGGCCTGAGCCTTTGTTCTTTCAGGTCTACCTCAAGTCACACTGTGAGAATCATAGTCCTGAAGCCCAGTTCCAATCAACTCATTCACAGTCCAGGAACTTTCAACAGCTTCCCACAACTTTGCTTAATAAGTGAACCCCAGACATAGCACACAAGGGCCTCAAGCCCACTTTTCTATATACATTAGAAGTTTCCTTTATATTGTTGATTTTTTTAATAAAACAGGGCTGTCATGTCCAGATTTACACTATACGTCTCTCTCCACCTTCAGTATTTGACATCTGCTGCTCTTTCATGTGAAATGCTCGGCTTCCCATTCAGGACACACATGATGATGTGAGATTACACAATGTCTACATAATGAGGTGAAGTGAGGTGAATGATGTAGGCGTCATGATGTATGTTAGGCTAGTATGTTAGGGTTACTTGAACACAAGCACTGCAATACCATGATAGTTGATTTGTTAACTAGAGGGCTAGTAGGTAGTATGGATGGGTAGTATATAGAGTGTGGATACAATGAACAAAGGAATGATTCACATTCCGTGTAGGATGGCATGAGATTTTATCACTACTGAGTGTAACTAAGCACTTATAAATGCCTTATTTCTGCAAATTTCCATTTAATATTTTTGGATGATGGTTGACTGCAGGAAACCAAAACAGAAGAGAGTAAAACCAGCTGATAAGGGGGAACTACAGTATTTCTTTAATGAATCCTTCCATGAGATTCATGAAAGTTGGAAGCATCTCTACATGCCATAGAATTTGTATTGTATGTTCCTTATGACCCTTTTCACATTCAAATCATGATTATATATATATATATATATATTTGTCTCCCCATCAGATGATAGACTATTAAGTACTTGAAATCAGAGACAGAATCTTATCAATCCTAGGATCCTTCATTTTGCTAAGTATATATTCATAAATACTTGTTAGATGTTGGAATGAATTAACAAATGAATTGATTTTGCTCATTTATCTCCATGGAAGGTTAGTGATAATGAGAACAAACCATTTGATTTCGCTCATGAAAAAGATCCATTTGGAAGTGGAATAATAGAACTTTCTTTTTTTTATATTTATTTTTTAGTTTTTTTTAGATGAACACAATATCTCCATTTTATGTTTATGTGGTGCTGAGAATCGAACCCAGTGCCTCATGCATACTAGGCGGTTGCACTACCACTTGGGCCACATCCCCAGCCCCAAATAATAAAACTTTCAATGAAGCAAAACAGCTATACGACACACTGAGCTAGACAAAAAACAAACAAAAACCAATCTCATCTCTGGAAAACATGCCAGAATCTTAGTACACCATTTTCAGCAAAGAGATACCATCTCTCTACCAAGACTTGGTCTAATCTTAGTACTAGAAAACTGAAACCTCCTAACTGGAGAATAAATGAGTTCAATTTTCATTAGATCATAAACTGTGACAGATCTGAGGGTATCAAATTAGCCCAAGCAGTAGGTCCTTCTTAGTGCCACCTAGAGGTATGTGGAGAGAGAGGTGCTGGGATGGGGGTAGGTGCTCAGCTTCCACTCATGATACTGGCAGCAACAGCTGCCACATGGCTCTCTCCCTTGGTTCCCAAAAGACAGATGAGAAAAGCTCCAAGAACGGAAAGATCCAAGATGAAATGGGGAGGTGTTTGGTGAGCTGGGGTAGGTCTTAGGAACAGGATTCAAGGTTAGGTCAGAGATGCAGCTGAGCATCTCCTGGGGAATAAACTTCCAGGTGCCACATTTCAGAGCATCACGAAAAAATTACAGGCACATAAATCTGAAAGTAGATAGCTTCAGTTCAACCATCATGGATGTTGAAAGGTGAGATTAAATGATTCTGAAACTTTGCCTGGCCTCATGAACCTCTATGACTTAAGAAAGTGAACCCTGCTTGGCTGGACAGAACTTTCCTAATATTATTATGGGAAAAGGAATTTCTCACATTGCAGGCTGGGGAAGCCAAATATGGTCTTTATGCTGCATGCAGTGTTCTGCACTCATCTGTACATAGGGCTTTTTCTTTAAAATTAACATTTGGAAGGATTGGAAAATCACTTTACATACTTTGTGTTTTATTCTAGATAAATTTATAAGAGGGTGACCAACTTTTAACATCTTCTCTATAGCCTTTGCTTGTTAATTTATTTTTAAACACGGGGAGAACAATTGTGGCCATATACACATAAGAAAACACAAGAGATCAGGAAAGATGACAATTTGCCTATCTATGGCCCAATCTCGATGCCAACATCTGACTGGTAAGGTTCAACCAGCAGAACAAGCAAGGCCCAGGAGCCTCCAAAATATAGTCTTAATAACAAACAGGTATAGGTTTTGTTGTGTATAGGCTCAGGTAGAATGCAGGGGCTCCCAGCCAGGTGGAGGGTTGCTAATTTTGCCTGAGGTGAGAAACTCAGAACTCTGGTTCCCTGAATAGGTACTAGTTAAACCTAATATATTCCTAAGAATTTTTAGAGAAAGTTTTCCTCTGTCAGTTTCCAATGTGTAGCCTGCTTTGTGCTGGTCAACTCTAACATCCTGTTGAGGAACTGTGATTTTGAGCAGAACTGATATCAATCCCCACAGCTGAGCAGCAGGGAAGCCCACCAAACCCACTCTCATTCAGAACATCAGGAGGTTATCTTTCCCTCTTTGCTTCCAAGGAAGCATTTTCACTCCTCTTGCAAAATCTCCAGTGGTAACGACTGTGTCTGGAAATGCAAACCAAAACAGTGGGAGACCAAAATTGAAAACATCAATATTATTCCTTGTAGAAATGTAAAGTGTTACAATCATTAGTTCGCAGTTCTCATTTAAATTATAAATAGACATAGATTTAAACAGCAAAAATCTCATTTTTAGGAATCTACACTATGAAAATTTAAAAAGAGTAATTGGAAACACACACACGCGTACACACACACACACACACACACTCACACTAACTGAGTCAGTGTTTCCAAGAGTAGGCATTTCAAAATAACCTAACAGAGGATGGATGAAATAATGATACAAGGCAACTGTGTTTGTGATATTTTAAGTGTTGAAAGCAAAATTCAGAGCAAAAGCAAAATACGATCCAATTTTGTTTATAAAGCTTTCTTTTTGCATATACAAGCTTATGCATGCAGTGAATTGACAGTAGAAAGATAATACAATCTGGCAGCATTTGTTGCCTTGAAGGGGAGATGATTGGAAGAGAGAAGAGTCAGGACAGATTACCAAATTTTACTTGCTTTACATTGGTATTGTTTGATGATTACAATGAGTATATATTATTTCTATAATAGTTATATAAATTTTTTCTCAAAAGCCTCATATTTAAACACTTATATGAGGAGAAAAGCCATTTCTGCAATTTCTATGTGTCTACTGACATGGCATGTCAATGGAGCTGGGTGCAACTTTGGAGTATTATTTTATTGCCTTATAAAATTGGAAATCGCCTGACCAGATGAGAAGTTATTTTATTTTATGCTACCTACACGAACATTATACTCTTATGAAAGAAAAGTGTGCTTGTTTGAAAAAAATCAAGGGGAAAATTTCATGACATAAAAAGTCATTAAAGTGAATGGAAAAATTAAGCTTGAGGGATAATTCCCGAAGCAAATGAAAATCCTTGCTTCATGTTTTTAAGCCTGTGGTTCTCAAACATTAGTGTGCATCAGAATCACCTGGAGAGCTTGTTAAAATACAGTTTGCCCAACCTCGCCTTCAGAATTTCTGGTTCAGTGGGTTTGGGTTAAGAGAGGAGAATTTGCATCATGTTCCCCCATGATGCTGATACTGATGCTGCTGGTCTGAGAATCACACTTAGAGATGACTGCTTTAAAAACATTATTGTATGTCCTTTGTCAGAAATGGCTGAGATTTCTAGGAGCAGGACCAGTGGCCAGGAAAGATGCAGATAAGTCCTATCTGGGACATGGGGTTGAGAATATGTATTATGGACAGTTTAATAGCTGCCTGCAACACTACATATGCTGTGCAATCACATTGTATGTTATAAAAAACAAAAGCACTGAACAAATCAAAAGGATGTAAGGATGATGGAGAATTATTTATATGCTATTGAATCTCATTTTCTCTTCATTGCTTATAAGAGAATATGAATTGTATAACTTTTCAGTTAGTTACCCATAGTGGAAATAAAACCAGAAAACATTGAAAGCAAACAGAAGGCAGAATTTTGTGAATTACATTTAAATAAAATGTTCCTGCCTGTCTTTAGTGGTAGTACATATTGCTTTGAACATGTGGAAATTTAATTTTTCTGAATAAAGAAGTATAGAATGTTTTTGACGATTGTGCCACACATTGCGACTGAAGCAGTTGACATGCACAATATGCTTTTATCAGTTTCTTGATAAATTTTGTCAAGATTCATCCCTCTTAAAACCAATTTTTTTTTGGGGGGGGAGAAAAATATAAAAAAAGAGAGAAATTTCAGAGATTTGTAAGTTTTTACTGTTGGGGGTAGGGGCAAAGCCCTATCCGTTTAGGTGGTCCAAGAGCTAAGTATTAAAATGAAGAGGTTCCAGACTTTTCATAATCTTGTCCCCGCAGGTCCTCCCTCCTAAAACCAAATAGGACTCTACTTGGACCAGTAGCATGCCTCTGGATAGACTTTCTGGAGAGGATTTTTGGGTCATGGGTTTCTTCCAGGGAGGCTCAGAAAAAAGCTTCCCTTGCAGTTTGGGTTTGAAGATCATAGATCAGTGGCAGAACAGGACACCTAAGAACATTTCCAAACAATCACCACTTTCTTCTCTCATAATCTTGGGCTCCTTCTGGGCTCTTCCTTTGGGAGTTTCCCCTCATTCCAGTTAAACTGTATATCATAATTGCATGGCCACCTCAGACAGTACATTAAAATACCATGTTTACTTTGTGAAAGCTCTTACTTTAGGGAAACCAGAGGTCAGGATTGCAGTTGGTTGACAGATCTGTGAAATGGCTTTGCCCTTCTACCTCCTTGTTCATATCAGATTTCATCCTGCTTACTATCCTTTTTTTTTTCCCCCAAGTTCACAATTTCCTAACACTGTTTTTCAGCTAAGCCACTTCGGAGATCACCCTGGATTCCTAGAACTTTCCAATCTGACATCCGAATTTGCCTAGCCTTGGCTAGTTAACTACCTTGAAAGAAATTTACATGAAGTCATTATTGGCAGGAAATGGCTTAATATGTTCCAGTCCCATCCATGTGTTATGTGGTGATTTTAAACTCAACAAATCTTAAATAAAGGGATATGTTTCTGACGATTGTATGTTATGGAGTGTATAGGCTGGTAAGGGAGAGGTTTTGGCCAGAGCACCTTCCCAATGGAGTAGTCAGTACTCCATTGACTAGAGTACTGACCACTCACATGGTAATTAGTACTCTAGTCAATGGACAGGTCCATGGTTAGTTGGCCCTGTTGCTTTTTACTAGGAAACATAGGAGCAATGTTCTCTTTTCAAAGTGTCCTTAAAATCTCTACCTGAAGGAGAAATGAATGGGCACCTGGCACTGTGATGGGTTGTTGACCCTTGTTACCCATGTTAATTTATTTCTTGTTGGAAGTTATGTTTACTTATGAGTAAGAAACTATTATAGTTCTGGATCTTAATGGAAAGGGAAGGGCAGGATTATAGTTCAACAAACAGTCAAATGCTGAGTATGGATCCCTGGGTTTGGGCTATACGGGGTGTGGGGTAAGGTGTCTGGTAGATCACTTCTTTTGTAGCAAGAAATAACAGGGCACCCACCCTTTTGGAATCAGGCTAGGAAATTAAACATGCAGTTACCATTTGGTTCAGCATTTCTACTTCTGGATATAAGTGGAAAAGCAGGGACTTCAACAGATATTTACATATTTACTTTCATAGCAGGATTATACACAATAGTCAATAGTGGGAATAAACTGAGTATCTAATTGATAAACAAATGAATAAATAAATACATTATTGTGCCTGGTTTAATATTTATTTATTTTTATTAACTTTTCACAGAAGTGATTTTAGCAGTCCTATATTAAGGATGCATAATTTCAAATTTATATTATCAGATCGAGACACAAAAATAGATTAAGTATGATTGACATATATAAATAAAAGCTCTTCTTATGTTTTAATTGATCTTGGAGGTATTAAACTTATGTTCATACTATTCTAGATACTTTTAAGACTTTTACTTTTTAACCAGGTGTCATAATTACTATCATTTTCAGGTGTTGGCATGTAGGCCTACATAGGAATGGGATCTCTGAATATTGTAGGCTTTAAATATATACATATTTCTGAGCAGAAAATAGCCCAGATGAGGCAGCATCCTAAATCACATGACATTATTCTTTCTTACCTTTGGGGCACCAGAATCTTGTTGCAGTGGTCTGGTAGAGTCTACTGAATACAAGTATTGGTCTAAAGCAATAGTAGAGAGATGCTATGATTTACAATTTTATGAGAAAAATAAAATGCTTTGCTGAGCATGGGCAAAGATACTTTAGGGAACGAGAACAATAAAAATTTTATTATACTGATAAGACTTAATTGCATTCAGTGAATTATAGAGCACCCAGATTGTCATATTTACTTTAATTTCTCTTCACCAAAGAATATTTGAATTCTTACATTATTTTTTTAAAAATTATATTTTAGTTGTAGTTGGACACAAGAGCTTTATTTTGTTTATTTCTTTTTATATGGTGCTGAGGATTGAACCCAGCACCATGTGCCAGGCGAGTGCTCTACTGCTGAGCTACAACCCCAGCTCTCAATTTCCACCTTATTTTGGCTAAAAGAATGTGGCCTGCATTCTACAGATTATTTTAAATCCCATCATTAAATAGTCATCAAGTACTGACTGTGTGCTGGGTGTGGTGGTGCACAACTGTAATTCCAGTGATTCAGGAAGCTGAAGAAGGAGTATTGCAAGTTCGAGACCAGCTTTGATAATTTAGCAAGGCCCTAACTCAAAATAAAGTATATCTAAAAAGTAAAAAAGGGCTGGAAATGTAGCTCAGTAGTAAAGTGCCCTTGGATTTAATCCCCAGTACTGAAAAACAAACAAAACAACCCAACACACTACTGACTGTGGTTGGGCCCTAAGCTGGGTTCAGGGGATAAAAAATGAGTAAGAAACTCACAATATAGTACAGGGAAAGATGTGTAGTTAGGTAGTGAGGGGGGTAGGTATTGCTACTTTCTGAGGGAGGTGCTATGCTAATGGTTCCACATGTGTTATTCACAATCTCTTCAAAACAATCCTAGAGACAAGCTTACTATTACCCTTATCTTACAAGTGAGGAAACAAAACCACAGAGAAATGGAGCAAATTGACCACTTTGGTAGAACTGTAGTTCAGACCTGAGTCCAGGGGATACACAGGTTTTGGGGGGCCCTCTTAAAAATACACTTCACAACAACTAGATAGCTATTATAGAATAAACAACAACCAAACAAAAACCCTTCTGAAAACAATGTCATCAATAATGTGAAGAAACTGAAATCCTTGCACATTGTAGGTGAGAATGCAAAACGGTACAGACACTGTGGAAAATGGTGTGGCATTTCCTCAAAAAATTAAACATGCAATTGCCATCTGGTCCAGCATTTCTACTTCTGGGTACAAACCAAAAGAAATGAGAGCAGAGACTTCAACAGATATTGCATATTCACTTTCATAGCAGGATTATGCACAATAGCCAAGAGTGGGAACAAACCAAGTCTATTGGCAAACAAATGAATAAGCAATACACACATACACACACATACATATACAGGAATATTATTTGGCCTTGGAAAGGAATAATACATGCCACAGCATGGATAAACTATGATGACACTATGCTAAGTGAAATAAGCCAGGCTCTAAAGGACAAAGACTCTAGGATTACAATTCCATAAGGTACCTAGAATAGTTAGTTACAGAGATAGAGTAGAGCAATGGTTGTCAGGACCTAAGGGAGGAGTTGTAGTTTAATGGGAACAGACCTCCAGTTTGGGAAGGTGGAAAAGATCTGGACATGAAGAGCTGTGATGATTGCACAATATTGTGCATGTATGTCGTGCCACAAAACTGTAACCTAAAGATGTATAAAATGGTGAATGTAATTTTACCAAAAAAAGTAAATGCAAAATTAATTATAAAAATTAGTTTCTAAAGCAACTATTTGGAAAAAGAAAAGAAATAAAAAATCTGACATTAAAAATGTTAAACACCGAAGAAGAAACAGAACAAAAAATATAGCACAATATTTTATATTAACTCACAGCCTGACATAATTCTGTCATACCTTTTACCTATATTTCAGGGTCATAATATTTGATTAACTCTTCATATGGCAGACATTTTGTATTATTTTCTATGGAAAGAAGAGGAAGAGACTCCATTCATAATTCTAGAATGGTTGATTAAAATTTGTTTTGTATTTGTTATTGATACCAGATGCAAAAAACTTCATATGCATTTGAAATATTTCTTCAGGCCTGTGCCTTAGAACACAGGATTGTTTAATTTTTGTTCTATTTCCATTAAAAAAATTTTAAAGTATGATGTGGTTTTCATCATATATCAGACAGTATCAGATATATTTAGAGGAGAGAACTTTCATCTTGACTAATATCAGATGAAAACCAAATTCTCTGCCTGCAGTTTCACACATTTGGCAGGTAAATAATTTAAAATAGATTAGTACTGTCTGTGTACCTTTCATAATCTGTTTCTTTTCAGTAGCCCACAAATGTCTGAATCTAGGAGCTATTAGCACATTTTGATATGGCTTTGAGCCCTAAATATTTTTTTATTATGCAAGTATGGCTAGCAATAAATTATAAATATGTATACAGAAGTGACTAGGAACCCCGTAAATACCCACTGTGCTAAGTGGGTATTTATTCTAATTTATTCTAAATTATTCTAAACTCAATTTCCCTGTCTGGATCTGAAAAATGCTCGAAGCCTCTCCACCACTTGACACAGGAAGTACACTGACAGGTAGAGAGACTAAAATGATAATGGGTTTGACTGATTTGGGGTAAAATATCATTTGTAAATTTTATGACAATGTAAACACATTTCTAGGGCCCTTTCAAGATCTTGGAAGTAGACCAAGCAAGTGGACCAACCTGAAGTTTAAACATCGTTGTTTTCACCATAATGCCACCTCAGTGTAATTCTGTTGGACTCCTACATTTTTGCTTTTTGCTGATGTACTACTCACCTTCAGATAATTAGAAATCACTGGGGTAAGGGCAATGAGAGAAACCTAACTAGACACTAAGGGCACACCAAGAAGGACACAAAAAAGTGCTTTTGCCAGAAAGGCCCCAGAGAGAACCCACCTAGCTCACACTGGTCTGTACTATATTAGCACAGTCTCATTTCCTGTTTTTTTATTACCTCCTTCAGAAAATTCACAGTGCCAGTTCTGTCCTGCTAGCATATCTAATTCCATGTTCTAAAATAAAGTATCCAGTAAATAGCACTAATCATATAGGGAAAAGTCAATAAAATGGCAATTGGATAATTGACATCAAACCAGATATGAAAAGTACAAAAAAACATGTGAACCCCAATAACAAAATTAATTAAATTTAGCCAAGTGATAAAGAATATTAACATGGAGGAGGATTTTCATAGACCAAATCAGACAAAAAACTTGTTAAAGAGGTAACTTTAAAAATTGGGTAAAGGTTCATATGATATATCAGGTTTCATGAAGAAAATGACCCGCATGCTGAACCTTGGATCAGGTAGATCACCTCAGGTGGATGTAATACCTAACTAGGTCTCTGCTCCTCTCTCTCAAGTTTTTTAATTGCCATTTCAACTTTGGCCTTGATTCTCAATACAGTTACCTCAGCCCAATGAGGTTATAAGTCTCTTCTCTTTATTTGACTAAGTGACTTTGCAATTCTGGGAAAAGAGAAATAACTACAGGGATGTTAAGCTCAATCAAATCTAGAGTGTTAGTACATTTATATTAAGTCTAGAAACCCAATTTTATAATCACTGGAATAATCTATGAAGATTGTTTCTTAAGGTACTTGAAACTTGTAATAGAACCTGGCATATTAGAAAATTAGATATATGAACCATATGAAAAATTTTTTGTGAGTCTCTACAGAGTGGTTTTGTTTTAGATGGGGTCTCTCTAAGTTGTCCAGGCTACTTTCAAACTTGTGGGATCAAGTAATCCTCCCACCTCGGCCTCCCAGGTGGCTGGGATTATAGGCATATGCCACCATATCCAACTGTCTTCACAGTTTCAATGTTTAAGAGAAAATTATTAGAACACACATTTGTTCTATTCCTTTTTGAGTTTTCCTTAGTTATTAGTATTTTCTTCCCATTTAAAAATATTTATAAAAGACTAACACGGCAAGCATTTGAGATGTTCAAGAGATAAGTTTTTAATTAACATAGTTTAAAATATTTAAAGGAACTCATTTAGTTCTATCACCTACATTGCCTAAAGGAATAACCATTGAGTATTAATCAAGGAATAAGTAAATAATAATTTATATTTCTTCACTAAAATTTCAAGATTTTTAAACTTGTTAGACATAAAAGTTTAGCTGGGTATGGTAGTGCACATTTGTAATCCCAGCAACTTGGAATGCTGAGGAAGGAGGATCCCAAGTTTGAGACCAACCTGGGCAACAGCAAGACCCTGTCTCAAAATAACGAATAAAAAGGGCTGTGAATGTAGCTCACTGGTAAAGCACCCTTGGGTTCAATTTCCCATGACCCCTCCTGCCATAAGACTTAAAAGCTTAATAAGAAATTGTTTTAAAACTTTTCAACTTTAATACATTGAGAGTAGTGAGCTCTAGAGGTTCTTTTGGTGGCTAGGCACAACATAAGAATGTTTGGGCAGATGCAAGGCAGAAGAACTCTATTACTTACAACTCCAAGCAGAGAAGTCTTCTGGGCAGGGCCAGGCGGGAGGTAGTACCTACAAACAGAGTACCAGCAAGCTAGTGTGGACCAGACAGGCACAGCTTATGTATGGCAAACAGGGTGAGGTTAGCTAATTCCCTGGGTTCCCCATAATTTTTGTGGGTTCCAGGGAAGAGGCGCTGTCCCCTTGTCTGTTGTCTGGCCCTGTAGTGATTAGGTTAGGTACTTAGTATCCCAAGAGTAAAATGCCCCTGATAAAGGAAATGGTTGGGGTGTGGACTTAATCAGCTGCTCAAGAAAGGGAACTGGCCAGCCTCTAGCCAGGGTGTCAAAACAAGATTAAGAAAGCACAATAAATTAAAAAGAGAAAAAATTCACAAATAAAATATATATAATAATTGAGTCCTTGACATGAATTTTGAGCTCAATTATTTAAGGTATTTGTGCGACTTGAGTAGTATAAAAGTCTGACCAGAATATTACAATTTTTCTAAGGGTTGAATTAATGAACATAGAAAATGTTTTATTATGACAGTAAAAAGAAAAAGACCCCATAGAAACATGAAGAGTTCCTGAAGTTTGGTCTGTAGCCAGTTCCTTTATTTATTTAGTGTTTCCAGAATACATTGGTCATGATGGGGACCTCAGTAGCATCTTCTTTGATTTACAGAGTGTGTTGAAGTTATGAGTTATGTTTTTAATGATGATTTTGTGGTCCAGGCTTTTCATGAGAGTGGCCACTTGATTGGTGGTAGCAGGAAGAAGTAATGTTAAACATTACCTTGACTAGATAATATATAATCAGTGGCAAATTCATTGCCAAAAACCATTTTTTTTTGGCCAGGGTTCCCTGGCCTTGGCTAAGCAAACTTAATATTTGTTGTACTTTAGAAATATGAGATACTGGAGTTTTGGACATTTGTTGATTAGTATCAATGATTTTTAGAGCAATGTTCCCTGTGTCCATTCTAGCAAGTCCCAAAGTAGTGATAAGTCCTCGTAATATAGGCATAAACGTGGCATATGTATCATAGGTATGAATGATCCTGGGTGGGGGCAGTAGAGAATGATTAGTATTTATTTAAATGGGAAGCCAAGAGAGACCAGAATGTATCCGTGTAGCTTCTGATTTGTGGTTAATAGAAGAACAAAGTAGAAGGGTTATACATCCTTATTTGTTGGGCCACATATAATCCTGTGGTGTTATCTTTAGGCTGGAAAAATCATACCTTATTTTAGGTAAATGGGAATATTAGAGAATGACACTAGAGGGAGAAAGTGGTTTTTGTTGGACATATGGTAATGGAGTGGTGGTTCATCTGTGATACATACTGAGGAAACAGGCAGGCCATTCCACCGGCCATGCAGGAAAATTTGGAAGAGGATACTTCTTCTACTGGATATTTTCCATTTCTAGAGAAGATGTGTGGTGTGATATGTGGAAGGATAATAGCAAGTCCAACAGTTACACATAGTCAATGCCTAATAGGTAAGCTCAGTCAAATGCATATGCATTTTGGATATATGTGTAAATATCCAAGGGCCTAGGGCAATGGGTCTATACTTTTTATGCCATTCAGTGTTTTAGAGTACAAGAGCAATAGACACTGTCAGGACAGGAGAGATTGAGGTAAAAGTGGGGGAGCTGAAAATGAAGGAGGGGGAAGGGAAACAATAGAACGACTAAAAGAGTTGAGTGTGATTCTGTTATACTTTGGAGAGCACACAATTTGGAGACTTCAGTAAAACTACCCTCTGGGCAGGAGAGGCGGGTGGCATTAGCAAGAACATGAATCTTAGAAGCATTATGGATACACTGGGTTTGGTTCCCAAGGGGCTTAACTTTAATGAGGTTTTGGAGTTGGATTACAATCATAAAGGACAGGACTGAGATGTTTACAGGATCACAGAGCAGGGCTGAGTTTTTGGGCAAAAAACCAAAAACCAAAAACAAACAAGCAAAAAAAAAAAAACCCATAAAACCAAAACAAAACAAATCTGGGGTCTCCTATGGGGGTGAGACTTTCCAAGTTCTGGTGTAGTTGGCTGAGAGGCAGAAGCAAATTTATTCCTAATGGCAAAGTTTTGAGTTGGGCCAGTGTGATAATGGGGTATCCTTCCCACTGGAGCCCACTTAAATTGATGGGGTCATATTTTTGTGGATCTATGGTGTTATAATGAGGCTGAGCTGTTTGCAGAATTTGAATACATGTTGGGCCCTGGGATGGATGTGCAATCATCTTTTAAGTCAAAGGCTTTGTGGATCCACAGAAAAGATGATATTGGGTACTGCTGTAACTGATCAATGTTCAATTACAACACACCTGAATCTTGCTGGCACCATTAAAATCTCAATCAAGGTAGCTGAATCTAAAAGTTGTCAACAGTACAAGGTTTTTCTGGTATGAGTGATGAGAGATGTTCTGCTGTACGTAGATCGTCAATCGTATGGCCCAATTTGCCCTTGGTTAGGATGTTTGCCTATTAAAACATCTGTGGTTGAGGTGGGAACTTCAGTGTTAGCCTATAGGAAGCCCCTCAAATTTAACCAATCACTGTGGATCTTTTGTCTGACTTATGAGTTGGCTGGTGATGGGGAAGTTGGTGAGAGTTTTGTGCAGCAGGGTTTGCATTAGCCAAACTCAATGGCATTTAGATCCCAGCATTTTCCATGTCTAGTTGAAATGGGGTTTGTTTAAGCCTTTAGATCACAGGACAATGAAAGTAGCCAGACTAATAATAATAAGATCAAGATCCCACACCATGATGTGCAGCTGTATCTGATAGGCTTTTTATTGTTTGGTGTTCGTTTCTTTCCGGCATGAATGATTACTATTGGTTTTGAAGCAAGAACAAAGGTCAGGCAGTTAGTGTAGATAGAGAAATCCAGCCTGGTCAGGAAGATGGAAGCTGAATAAGGATGGGAAGGTAGAAGCTGGTTCATAGGGGAATGGAATATTAATACCTTCAGGACACATCCCCATCACTCACGGCCAAAGTTACCTGCTTCTGGGGGATTGAAATGTAACACCTTCAGGACATTCCCCCTCCCCTAACCATAACCCGAAGGTTACCTGCCTCAGGGAGATTGTCCCTCCTAGCAAGAAATTATTAATGAGTATTCCCTGGGTGGATCCCCTTGAATTGCCCCCCTCTTCACTGAATGTCCCTAGAGGACAGGAGAAGTAATAAACCTGGAAATTGTAAAAAGGACAAGTGTCACCCCTCTCAGGAACATTCAGCTCTGGGTCCCCTTCTCTGTGGAGAAGTCTGTGTTACTATCCTCCGCTTGCCTAGGTTTTTCCTGGGTGTTCAATCTTCACATCTGAAGAAACGGAATTTGTCGTCACCAGTAACCAGTGTTATCAGTTTTATCATGGTGCGATAGAGTGCCAGTTCTATCATTACTTTTGAATGTCATTTTCATTTATGAACTGTAGTTATCTCCCATTCTGATAATGTACTCTTTCTGTAGAAATAGCCCTGAAGGAATAAATTCTTTGAGGGACTTAGAGGGGGAAATTAGGTTAATCACCCATTTTTTAAGAGCATGAATAGCATGGAAGATTTTTAGGTGGAACTTTAGGTTTGAATAGATCCTATAATGCTGAGTGTAGAGTGACCTATCATTAATGGATCAGCTGGATCATTGAAGAGAGCCTTAGATGTGCTGGCTGTGACATGAACAGAAACATGGGTGACACAGATTTTCAGGCAAGCACTTGCCAACTTTTGCTATGTGGATAGTGCCCATAGTTCTCTACTCTGTATAAGGAAACTGTCCTTTTTCCACTGCCTGAACCAAAAGCAAGAGCTTTAGCTAGTATTCTGGAATTTAACAGAAGTCACCAGTTGTTGGATTTTAAGTAGTGTGATAACCCAGTCTCTGTTTTGAAGTTGGGACACTGTGGCATCCATGTCTGCCTAGAATAGCCTCTAGTGATTCAGATTTCAGAATTTCTAGAGATATTCAGAGATATCATCTACATAATGCTGGTGGTGAGTAGAAGCCAAATGAATATATTACCTAGCTCTTGGTGGCAAAGGTTATGGGCCATGGCAAAGCTGTTTACCCCAGAGGCAAGCAGGTAAAGATAGATTTGGTACTTGGAAGATGATAAATTGAGTCTGGGAAGTCTATAATGGGGACAAAATAAAACATACTGATGAGGTCAATTGTAGCAAGATATTTCATGATGAGGGTGTCTTTGTTTTCAGTCACCTCATTAATATTGCATATTTGTCCTTTGATGGGAGAAACTTTGGCATGTGGTTACAATAATCAATAAGGAACCTCCATTTATTTTTATTGACTTAGAGGATAGGCAAACTTGGACAATTAAGGGGAGAAATCTTGGGGCTTATGACCCCCCTCTTTTATCTTGTATTACAGGCTGTAACTCTTCTGTCTCTTATTTTAACTGGTATTGTGGGGGTGTCAACTATTTTAACCAGCACAGGCAAATAGGTGGGGTTTTGTCTGGCATAACTCACTAATAATGGCACAGATTTTTATTTATTTAATTGGTGCATGGCCCTGTGATGGCATCCATTAAAATTATGGGAAATTTGGGGCTGGGGATGTGGCTCAAGCGGTAGTGTGCTTGCCTGGCATGCGTGCGGCCCAGGTTCGATCCTCAGCACCACATACAAACAAAGATGTTGTGTCCACCGAAAACTTAAAAATAAATATTAAAATTCTCTCTCTCTTTTTAAAATTATGGGAAATTTGGATTTAAGTAATAAACACGAAAAGTTTTCCAGTGGAATTGTTTCAAATGTGACATCAAATTTAATTAAGTTGTCTAGGCCTTGAGAACAAGTGACCTAAATTTGAAAGGACATTCCTCATGTTTAGAAGGATTCTCAGTTGGCACTATTTTTTCAGTTCTTGATTCTAGGAGAACCAGGAATTAATGGGAATTGTGCAGACTCCAAAAGACCACCAAGGTATTGAGGGGGTGATCAGCTCCCAGTAGTGGCACAGATCCAAGAAGTGTGTCAATTCTTAAGATAGGGGTTTGGGTGGTTGACATCAGTGCAAATCAGTAAGGGATTGGACCAGAGATAATGAGGCTGAGGTCCTGAGGGGCCCTTGGGATGTGCTTGGGACCACCCTGAGGATGCAGTACACTAATGGAAATCAGAATATCTTGCTCTTGTTGAAGTGAGTGCTCCTAAACAGAGTCATTAATTGTACCTAGACACCTTAATGGCCGACAGAAGGCCTCCTGGGAATTTCGAGATGGCAAGGGGTTAGATGGAGGCCATGGAGCATTAAATTTATTGGGAGGGCCTCACTGGGAAGTAGTTATAATTGTTTCTTTTTTATTAGGGGAGCTTTATCACTGATCCCTATTCCCCAACCCTGTTTATTTTTTATTTTGAGATAGGGCCTTGCTGAGTTGCTGAAGTTGTGATCCTCCTGCCTCAGCCTCGAAGTCACTGGGACTACAGGTGTGCACCACCATGCCCGGCTATAATAGTGGTTACACAGACATTTGGATGAACAGTTCCTTCATTATGGGCTGACATCTCTGTACTATCTAATCTCTAAATGTATTAGTAGGACTAAGGGAGCAAGGTGGCCTGATAATGAGATAGGAGCACCATGTCAAAAGAATTCTTTTGCTTTAGCATTGGCAGGTGCTGCACCAGTTATAGTAATAGAGTATTCTCCCTTGGAGAGTTCTGCAAAATGATACTCATTGCACCATGCCAATTGTATGCATTGTCTGAGCCTCCTCCAAAGTTTCTCAAGGGGGCTAAACCCTATTCAGCAATAAGAGTTTTGCCCCCCTTTCAAGCCAAGAAACCCAGTGTATCAAGGGTAGGGAACCCCAGGGGTAAGCTTCATCAGACAAAGTGGGGCCTTTTTCTATGTCTGATTGACTTCTATTTTACTGGTGAGTATTACTCTGTTGTGGCTTCTCATGATCATGGGAAATTCGTGCCTATAAGGTCATGTGGCTCCTAATAAATCATGCAATTTTTGATCTATAGACAAACCAGATAATTATCTCATTTTGGCTTTAGTAAATAGTCACTCTGATTTATGGTAAGCAGACAAAATAGTAAGTTGGCCCTTTTAAAATTATCTTTTTGAGGAAAAACTCTCTTCATATTCTCTGTGTTTTTTCATCTGGTAAAGTATGTCTTTCCAATTTGATTTCTGATGGTTTACCAACCACCTGGACCTTTTGGGTGGTGAGGGAGAAACCCTCTGGAGTTTCCAGTGACTTTCTTCATAGGAAGCTGCCTCTGTTTGGGCCTCCTGCCCAGCTCACCTCTGAAGAGCTGGGATTCACATTCATAGAGGTGAGGTGGCCTTCTTCATAGAGCGTTGGCCTATTGGTTTGCAGTGGTACTTAATAGTGCTCATGGACTTTGGCAGGCTTTTATATTGTTTGAATAATGGGGCCACTTCAGCTGGTGTTTTAGGAATGCAGGGATAAAAATCTTCATTTCCTTGGTACCCTTGAATTAAACATTGGCCACTGTCCTCCCTGGGCACAGTCCACAATGCTTTGTGTGCTGGGAAGCATGAAGTTTGTGGCAACCAGAGTGAGAGATACAGCAGTGAAGAAGATACATCAGGCCTCTCCATACCTAAGCAATATTGGAGATGAGACCTGGGTGGTGCTATTTCTGTCGGTGAGGGGCCACTCTCTTCCAAAAATGTCCATCTGAAAAACAAAAAACAAAAAACAAAAATGTCCATCTGAAACACTTGGACATACCAGAGTTTTGCCCTGAATAATAATAAACACTGACACCACAGCAATCATGGGCCCTGGAAAAGGTCTCTGCCAAATAGTTTGTGATAACCAGAAACACAGGATAGACCTGGCTCTGAAAAGTGCAGTTTATGTGGCCTGTCATTCCTATTGTCCTAAGAGGGGTGTGTGTGTGTGTGGGGGGTCACTGGACTATTTCCATCAACTTCATATGTCTTATTTCACAATTTTCTTTCTAAGCCTGATTAATAGTAATTTCAATGACTATATTTTAACTTATTGTTTTCTTATCTTTTTGCTGTACAGGGGATTGAACTCAGGGGAATTCTACAATGGAACCCAGATTCTTGGAAGAATTTTGCTAACTCTGTTCTGTTCATTTTGTATGTGTCAGCACTCCTGTTCTAGGTTTTTTTCTTTTTCTGTAGTGGAGATCAAATCCAGGACCTTCTGCCTGCTAGGCAAGCACTCTACCACTGAGCTACATCCTGGCCCTTTAACTTATTCTTTATTTGCATTAAGTGCATAGATACTTATTGAAAATTAAAGATGATCTACTATAACAAGTGCTGTTGATGCAAAAGCCTGTCAATTTATTACAATTAAGTAATTAAAAATTTTTTTGGTTATTCATGAACACAATATATTTATTTTGTTTATTTATTTTTATGTGGTGCTGAGGATCAAACCCAGGGTCTCTCACGTGTGAGGCGAATGCTTTACCACTGAGCTACAACCCCAGCCCCTAAAATTAAGTAACTTCTTACTTAATTTTAAAATTAAGTAACTTCTTACTTAATTTTAAAATTAAGTAATTTCTAATTAAGTAAGTCCAATCCCTTTTGGTCCAATCCAAAAATCATTTTGAAAAATATGTATAAACAAAAAGATACATATAATCACATTATAATTGGTACTTATACAGGTGCAGGACTTAGGAGATGGATATGAAGATAAAAGATGAATAAACAAAAAATAATCAGCTTGGGAGGCTGAGGCAGGGCGATTGTGAGTTCAAAGCCAGCTTCAATAATGGCAAGGTGCTTAAGCAACTCAGTGAGACCCTGTCTCTAAATAAAATACAAAATAGGGCTGGGGATGTGGCTCAGTGGTCAAGTGCCCCTGAGTTCAATCCCTTGTACCAAAAAATCTACAAAAAATATAAAAAAGGGAGAAGGACAGAAAGAGGACTTTTGTGGAAAAGTGGTAGATTTCCCTAGACTGTGAGATGAAATTAACTTTACCTCCCGCACCTCACAAAAGTACATAAATAAAGGAACTCACAGTCTTGTCAGGCAGATACAGGGGGAGATATATGATTATACCACCTGATTAACTCAGTGATAAACACAAATATCAACTGCATGAGCGGGTTGTCAGACAGGCAGGCTGCAGATGCCTCAGGTAGAAAGCTCTTACTAGGAGAGCATTATCTGGATAGGTACTAGTTAACCAGGCAAATCAGTGAGAGAGAGCAAAGGCAATATCAGAAAATACAGAAGGTATAAGAGCACAGTTGAGAGGAAGAGAATGATTTGGAAAATTACAAGTACAACTTTGAGAGACCAATATTACTGAGGTTTTTATTCATTCAATTATTTATTAAACACGTCCCAAGTCTCATACTTACATGTGCAAATTGAGGCTCAGTGGGTTTGCATTTTGCCTGAGATCACAGAAGTAAATGAGCTGGAGTTAGGGTTTAAACCCAGGCTTTCAGATTTCACAAATGCCAAGTTCTTTCCCCTTCTTTTCTCCTTTCACAAATGCTGGGAAGGAGTTCTTGAATTAGATAGAGAGCTGGACCAGATAACTTCCAGGCTTTGAGATAGGGTTTCATGAATAGCATCACTAAAGTGCTTTGACTTTGCAAATAATGCTTTGATGGCTTCTGACACTCTTGGATGGTTCACCCATGACACCTGTCTACAGACACTTTAAAGATGGAGCAGTTGTTCTAAAAAGTTTCTGAAATAACTGGGCAGTGAGTATCAACTTCAAACACGCACAGGGAATGTTTTAATATCCTGTTCTTACGTAAATGCCAGGACCAGGCTGGTTGAAGGTCACTGGAGAGGACGTGAACTGGGCTGAGAAGGGTTGATCTGGGCAATATTTGAGAGCTGTAGATACCTGCATTTATTAGGAGTAATGAAGATGTGTTGGCCTAGAATTAAGCCAGATATTCAAAAGAAGAGGCAGGGTCTAAGGCCAAGATACTAGGAGCCATCAATGGGTAAAATTATCATTTTGAATTAAACTGATGTACATAGTGAAATGTCTTTGCGAGAAATCAGATTATTGATTAACTTATCACCAAAATATGATTCTGACTTGTTTTAATGATTTTCTTCACATTTTTCTTTAGTCGTTTACATGTTGATTTCTTACGCCCACAAAAGTTCATCTTTATAACAACTTTTTTATACTTCAGAATACAAATTTGATATGTTCTTAAAAAAGCCTCTCTAAACTTTTTTTTTCTTCCAGAAGTTTATAGGAATAGGGAACAAGTAGATGAAAAATTTAATTCTTAAGTAACTAGAAGGCAATCATGTTAATTTCAGGTTCTTTTCATTTTAATAATTGTCTCTTTAGAGCTATTTCCTCATCCTCTATGCAACTTTTAATGATTGGCCTAAATTTGGTAGAAATAATAGGAGAAAAGACATATAATTGAGCTAACTTGCAAGTCTGTGCTCAGCTTTTACTTTAGAATTGGTTTAAAAAAATGCTTGGGTGGTGATTTGTCCTACATTTTCTGAAATTATAATGTGCATTATTTTGGAAAATATTAAACTCTTTGCTGTGATTTTCCGAGTTAGTCCTGAAATCAGAGTGTCACAAAAGCATCATTCTACCTACTATAAGTAAAAATTTTAAAATGCCTCCAAAAATAAAAATTATGTTCCATAAATCTCAGAGGAAAAGAAGAGGTGAAAGTTGATTGCTCTAAGTCATCTTTGCAAGGGCTGCCAAGTCTGCAAACATACAAGCAATCTTTCTCTTGAGTTCAGTGCCATGACTCTGTAGAGTTCATTTGAAGTGCTGATCTGAGATTCTAGCTGACCATTTGGAACTATCACTCAGGATCCAAAACTCTGAAGCTGGGTTCTAAAAACCCTTATCGGCAATGTTGATATTTCTCTTCGCAGACCAGTGGCTCCGCTTGAAATTTAAGTCTGGTTTAAGGCTATTTAATACTCAGTATCATATCATCATCACTGGCTTTCTCTGACCACCTTGCCTTTGGGGAAATGTGATCATATTTTTATATAACACTGATTCTGCTTCATACAAAAGGGACACCAGAGAAAAAAAGATCAGCCTAATCTTTTAGAAGATGATGAACTAAAACAATCTCAGATAAATACTGTAGCCAAAATGGCCCTCTTTTGGTAGTACAATTTTATATTATTAGTGAATTTATTCCCTCTCATACATTGATGACATGTTGACAAGTATTAATTATTAGGAGCCCTGCTGTGTGCAGACATAGAATGTGCTAGAATGACAGGTTCCACCATGAACCAGCTGTGGTGGGGGACCATTGACAAAGATCCCAGTGTCTCTCAGATTTAGTTTCCTTGTCTGTAAAACGATAGTTATAAATACCATCAGCCTAGAGTGGTTTTGAGGCTTAAATAAAGTAATATTTTAAAGTACTAACACAGGGCATAGGAACTAGCAAGTTTTCCACAAACTACAGTTACTATTATATTTTTAAAAACACAATGACTTTGTATGATTGTATGTATAACTTTTGTGCTGAAGTAGTTTTCTACCTAAAATGTTTGTTTAAAAATGGTATTTTCCATGCAATTTTCTATTCTGATTGTATAAATCTTTAACTTTTTACAAATAACAGTTTTCCAAAAATAGTACCAACTTTGAGATCAGCATCCATTTAAAGATTAAAGACTTTGTTTATAAACTTAGTGATGCAAAAATAAATATATAAACACACAAACAAACAAATAAATTTAGTGATGCTCCGACAATTCTTTCTTTACCTTCAACAAATATTCTGTGCCGCAGTCTGGCTGGGCACAAATGCCGCAGTCTGGCTGGGCACACAATCACGAGCCACCACACAGCTTGTAGATTCAAACAGCAACTCTTTATTCCCGAACTCACACCAGCCGTCTACAAACACGTTCTGGGGAGATCCACGTTCTCTGCCCAAATCCAAATCCACTGGGCTTCTATCTCCAAAATATACTGTCTGAATCCCCTGAGCACTCAAGGGGAACTCAGGCAGCAGGATACGCCCTATTCCCAGGAGGAATAATCTTAAACCTGGAACGCCCTAAACTGGAACGCCCTAAACCCAATTATCTTAAACCAGGAACACCCTAATCCCGGATCCGCCCTGGTCCTTGAGCAAGGTCACCTACATTCAATGTCACTGCAACATGTCAGCAACATGGGGTACGCTGGCAAGGAAATTGTCATACCTACTTGGCTAATGGCTCCCAGCAATTCTGAAATCCATATATTACTTGTTAATAAGACATCATGTATTTCTAGCTTATGTAATGTGTAAGCATTGTAATTTTAATTATAATCATAAAATATGAATGCAGTATTATTTGATATACTGTATGTAATCATGTTAAATTCCTTTTAACCTTTTTCTTTTTGTCTGTTCATATTTTAAAATTGATAAATAATAGTGTATATATGGACTACCCTGTAATGTTTATCTATGTATGCATTGTAGAGTCAAACTATTTAACACTCATATCCTCACTGACTTATTTTTTGTGGTGAGAAAATTAAAGATTATTCTTTTAAGGAATTTTGAAGTACACAATACATTCTTATTAACTGTGGTCACTGTTCTGCGTACTAGATCACTTAAACTTATTTCTCTATAGTAACTGAAGCTTTGTTCAATAATGTAGCAGAATATAGATTAATAAGTAGCCTTTATATACACAAAAAAGGTCAGCTAAAAGATGCAATGATACAGAAAAATCCATTTGCATAGCAAAAAAAGAGAATATACTTAGAAATTAACTTAAGAAATGGGCAATATGAGAAGATACAAAAAAGCACACTTGGACAAATTTGGATGATTTAGTCATAACAGGTTAATTTATAAATCTGACAATCTTAATAAGACAGTAATGTGCACAGGAGAAGAGAAAACAATGAACAAGAATAGCCAGTAGAATTCAGAAAAAGAAAAGCTGTGAAGGGGGACCAAATTTCTTTCCCAGCTAGTAAAACATAACTAGTCATCCTTTAAGCTCAACACAATTTGGTACTATCACAGCAATAGACAAACAGCTCAATGAAAAACAACTTAAAATCCAGAAATAGACTCAATATATAGTATTTCTAAAACTGATAAATTACTGGAGAAAAGATGGGCTTTTAAATAAATTTCTGGAATTATGAAAGATAATTGAGAAAAGATAGAGTCAGATCAGTATTTCACCCCTTGCACAAGAAAAGATATCAATGGATCAAAATGGACCAAGGATTTAGAAGTGGGTAGGTGGGGAGAGAGAGAGAGAGAGAGAGAGAGAGAGAGAGAGAGAGAGAGAGAGAGAGAGAGAGAGAGAACTTATATGAGTAATTAAAGCTGTATGAATTATTTTATAATCCATGTTTAGGAAAAGACTTTCAACTATGATGTGAAATCCATAAACAATAAAAAAATTAGGCTACATAAAAATTGTTCTAAAGGTAAAAACCTCAAAAATGCCATTTTTTAGAAAAGGTGAATTGGAAGAAATATGGGTTTCAACACATACATAGCAATTTGGGCAGGAACTTGTGGGACAAATTCTAATTTTACTTTCTGTGCATGAAATCTTTGCAGAAGTTTTGTCTTACATTTAGTGCATCTCAGTGTGATTACTGAGACACTTTTTTTGCAGCCTTTGTACGTCAGTTCATTTTATGGGACCATATGAATTTCTGTCTGACAACTGACCTCTCCTAAAGCCATCGGAGAAGCTATTGGTATGTCCAATAGAGAACTGAGAGTATCAGCTCCCTATATTTTCTTTCTTATCCATTAGTTTTCTTCCCTTTTCTTTCTAAAAAGCCATTATTCCTTTCCTTCTTTGAATATTTTTTCATAGAATCTTTAATAAGAAAAAAACACGTGATTAAGCAAAGTAATTAATAAGATGGATATGCATATATTGGGTTATGAGATGATGTAAGACAATGGTTTCTTCCAGCCTCATAGCACTTTCAGATGTTAAAGAATGAAATATAAACATGGGTTCTTATTACAATGAACATGTGAAATCTCATACAATCCACTGTACTTCATTCTGAATTGAATTTAAATAGTTACATTGTGAATGTAACCATCTGTTTAATTGTGGTTCCATATCAATTCCTCAAAGTATGTCAGTGGGAGAATTTCTGAATAATAGTCACAAAAATCACAAAATTTGTATTCAAAGACCTGCCAAAACCAATAAACATTTCTTAATTTCTTTAGTTTTTTGTCCTTTTAAGCCTCTCTGTGACTGCCAACCTCCCAGCAAGTCTCTCAAAGGTCAGCAAGCTTAAATAAAGATTCCATAATTGAAAGGGGCTAAGAATGAACTCCTGCTGTATTCTGTTCAGACTTCATAGCTTGGTCTGTGCTTCTCAAGGAAACCAGAAACAAACCTTTTTTTCCCCTCCACTTACTCCAGTGTAGTAAGAAGAGGTTAGTGAATTCATTCTGGCACGTTCAGGGTCAAATGGGGATCAGGGACAAGGTTTGGGCCCATATAAATCTTGAGAGAATACCTGTCAGTGAATGCCCTAAGGCATTTGTCCTCTAGAGTTATCTCCTATGATTTCTTAAAGATTATCAGTTTTCTTAGCCCCCTGGTTTAGGAGAGCCAATGTTCTGAGGTACAAGTTCTGTTCTAAAGTCATTTATAGAGTGTACTCAAATGTACTGGCACAGGGACCAGCTCTGTACTCTAGGAAGTCTCTAGCACTAAGTGTCATAGAGGTTGGAAAAGTCAGATTTGTAAGGAGAAAAGGAAACTGCCATCCCCAGAGATGGTGCAGAACCACCCACAGTTAGTTGCCAAGGTTTGGGTAAGGCATTTAACAATAGCACTGTGAGGGGAAGGGGGGACTGAGAGATCTTCTCACTATACCCAAGTGTCCATAAATAGCCAGTCTTTTCTCTACCCTGGGATTAAAGAGGCTCACAGGGTAAAAGAAAAATCACTTCAAATTCTTCTATTATTAGTTGTCAAAGGAGCCGTCAGAAAGACGCATTGTATACATATCATACTCATGCATAAATTATAGCACATAGGTCATTGTGGAAGGAAGTTGGTTCTTCATAGTGACTTAATTTTTCTGAACTTGAGATTTAGATAATGAACAGAATTCCCATGTAATTATGTGAACATTTTAACTAGTATGTATTCTAGAAGAGATATAAACAAAAATATGACCTGATGAAAATGTTTGTGATCTTACTAAATGTTTTAAACTGAAATTACTGAAGGATAGTGAGTTTTCACTGCTGGTAGTTCTGATTCATATAGTATAAGGAACTATCTAGACATTAAAACTAAATATGAACAATGGCAATGAATTTAAAGTCATTCACTCATTTATTCAACAAATAGTTTTTGTGTTTCTAGAATTCTCCAGTCATTGTGCTAGGTGTCTGGCCTCAAGAAGTTTATCACTAGAGGAGAGAACATATTAGAACATGCTACAAGTGTGATAGCATCAGCTGATATGAAGGCATACCCTCTTTGCAGTGGGGATACCCACATTAGTCTAGGAGCAGAGGAAGTAGCACCAGAAAGATGAGTAAGTGATCAAATGGAAATAAGGAATCTCATAAGTGGCAAAATACTGCACGTAACAGAGAGAATGTTGGGTATACTATATATATACATACATACATATAAATATATATATAATTTTTACATATAAATATATATAATTTTTCTTTTTTGAAAGCAAAAGACACTGACACTGGTTTACTTAGCCAAAAAGTGAAGTATTGAAAGGACATTGTGATATTGTGTGTGTGTGTATGTATGTATGCAAGAGATGTATGAGAATTCTGTACTTTCTGCTCAGTTTCCCATGAACCCCAAACGGTTCTAGAAAATAAAATCCAGTTTAAAGAGCCAAACAATCAGAACTTTAAAATTTTGTTATAGTTATTCTCTTTGAAACAAAAGCTAATGATACTTGGGGCCTTAGAGAATATGTAAATTTCATCCTTTACTATTAGGCCTACACAGAATTCCCATTCAAAGGGGCAAAGTAGCCAATCTCAGGGACTATCCATGGCCTGTGAGAAGGCCTGCTGCGAGAAGTCTGTCAAGTGGGTTATGTTGTATGATTGCCAATTCTATGGTGGGGTCAGTTGGTTTACTTCTTTTGGCAACTGATTTAGGAACATGAAACAAATCAGTACTCTGATACATGAGCAGAAGTTGATTGTCTGAACTTGATTGCCACACTGAAAGACCACAAGGAAGGTGGGACCAAAGTAGGAAATGTTTAACTAAGGTGTAAACATAGTCCAGGTGAGTTGGAGGAACAGAATAAGTAACTGTTGATAGCCCCCAAATGGGTGGATGGGAGCTGAGTTAATGGCAGAACACATGGATTCCCCATTGCCGATTGGACAAATCTTATGAGAGTTCCCCTTTCCAGTTCCCTTTGTGTCACACGGGTCCTGTGCCTTTGGATTTATTCAAATAAGTGCCTGTCAACCCTGGACTTAACATCCTTACAATTGGCCTGCATCACTCAAGCTATCTGGATGAAGTCTTTACAATCTGCTCAACATGGTTGCCATTTAAAAAAAAAACAAAACAAAAAAACAGAGAACACATTGTAAAGTTAAAAAAAATTAATCTAAACATTACATTGATATAATGTAATGTTTTGAGCAACTAATAAATTTCTGATGTTTACAAAAAAAAGTGCATATCATAACATGCTCTTCAAAACTCTTGTAAAGATGATATGGGCAAGAGCAAGGATCCTGGAGGTAAACTCCGAATGTTCCCACCTTCTGCCATTCCTGTTAATTATTTCACATATTAATTGTTTTAAATCCTTTGGTGATGAGACAGAGGTTAATTAAGAAGAGATTAGAAATATATTGTAAAGTTGCTAAGGGACTAATATCTACAAACTTCCAAGACTGTTCAAACCTGTGAGCTTATCTTGAGATTTTGTGGTATGCTCACACATTGCTGATAGGCATCTTGAGGTCAATAAAGTCTTTTAATTCTCTATGACAAATTGATTTTAGCTCCTTGTACCTTATATCAGGACCTATGGGAGGTTATAGGTAAAACAGAGTTATTAAGGAGTATGAAGGAGGAGAGGACAGGAGAGACATGGGGTCTTATAGTCCTAACACATACATCTCTGGGTGCAATGAACAAATATGAAATACCTGCATGAGGAAATGTACAAATCAAGTTGAAATAAATAAATCAAAAACCTAAAAAAAATTAATCTATTTCATGAATTTATTAATTAGTCTCTCCTGGTCAGAAAATTTATTCTTCTAGAGGAAGCATATATAGTAAACAGATGTTTTTGCCAAGATAGAATTGCTTGAATCCTTTTCTGCCTCATTCTTAAATGTACAAATTCCAATAAGAATATATCTTTTAGTTTCTGAATGAAGACTTTGATAAATCAGATCATTTGGGGGTTATTCAACCCACAAATCTTTATGATGATCTTAACCTGTTTCTTCTGTGGAAGGCTTAATTACCACTTCACCTGCCTTTTGTTTCCATAATGTTAGCAGTGCCTAAGACATGATTGAAAATAAACATTGACTTCACTCATATTATGTTATATCCTCATGTCTTTATTTTATGAATTTGAAGATTCATTGATAAGACAAACTCACAGTAAGTTAAAAAATTAATACAGCCATGCAGCAAAGATGTGTGGAGCACCTGGCTTAGTTAGGCCCTGGCTTCTCCAAAATGAACAGTATGTCTCTCCTTTCTAAGATCTTGTAGTCCAGTGGAAGAGACAAAAATGTAAAAAGTTCAATATAAAGTGATGACTGCTAGAATGTATATAGGAGAAGCATGGCCAACCTCATGGAGGAGAGAGTGAGTAACTATGAGGTAAGAGAGAGGAAGAATCAGGGAGATCTCATTTTACCACACCATTGCTGGGTTTGACAAGGGATTTACAGGTTGCAAGATCATGAAATGTAAGTAGGATTATCTCTTGCAGAAAAAGAGAAGATGAATGTTGGAGAATGTGGTTGACATATTAATGACTATGAACTGAATTGAGACTTGTTCCAAGCAGAGAAAAATAGCACCTTTAAAAGCAATGAAGGAATGGAACAACATTTTGTTCTGAAACTATAAGTAGTTTGGTATGTATATCAGATATATTTTTTTAAATATTTGTTTTTTAGGTGTAGATGGACACAACACAATGCCTTTATTTTTTTGTGGTGCTGAGGATTGAACCCGGGTCCCGCTCGTGCTAGGCAAGTGCTCTACCGCTGAGCTACAATTCCAGCCCCTTATTGGATATTTTTTGCCCACAAAAAGCTAGTAACAAACATGCCCAAACCAGTGGCTTAACAATAACCATTTATTATTTCTCATGAATCTATGGGTAGGCAGGAGATTTCTACTGGGCTGGCCACACCTGCTGATCTAAGCTGGGTTCACTCATGAATGTGTGACCACCTGGCCTGCAGCTGGGAGCTGGTTGGTCTAACATGGCCTTGGCTGGATGATTAGTCTCTGCTCTAGGTGAATTCATCCTCCACCAAGCTGGTCTAGTCTTGATTTCATGGCAGAAGCCTGGAAGTTTCTTGGAAATCTTAGAACCTTCTAAGAGAGAGCAAAAGCACATAAATCCTCCTAATAACTAGTCATGGAATCAACCCAAATTACATTCTATAAGTGAAGCAAGTCATTAGGCCAGTGCAGATTCACACAGCTGGAAAAAAAGTAGCTGCTCCATGATAACATTACAAAGTATGGAGGGATACAGAACTGGGGTCATTTTAGCTATGGAACCATGACTCTATGTAGGAATGGAAGAAGTGATGATGGAAGAGTGGTGAGAGGTGACTTTGAAAGTTATATAGAACCCCCAGTTTTGTAAGTGGAGGAAAGAAATGTATCCTGGTAGATAATGAGGGAGTTGGAAGATGGGAGGCAGACAATGATAGGATCAGTTTGTCACTTTAGGAAAATAACTCTGGTGGCAAATAAAGTGGATGGGTTGGATGGAGCTGAACTTTTCCTTGTAAACAAATATCTGAGATGGAAATCTGCATAGTTACCTATTTATATCCTACCTCACTTCAAAAAAGATATGATGCCATATTTCTTCCATAGCTGGTATCAAATATATATGTATTTATGCCCTGTCTGCTTTTAAAAAGAATTTGAAGCAGCTCTGTTTGAATTCTGCCCAAAGGCCATCTTGGAAGTGTGCTGTCGTCCAACTTAGCTGAGCTATCCATAAATGAAGCTCCAGAGTTTCTAGCCAAAGAGTATTCCTGGAAGTGAAATAATAGAGGTGAATTTAGCTGTTTAAAAACACATGTAAGCTCTTTATTTAGAACTCTGATTCCATGGTGGCTGAAGAGAAAGAAAGGTATGGCAGGCAGGGAGAGTTCAAAAAGAATATTTACCATTCCAGTCATCTTAGGAAACGCTGAAGTAATTTCTGCTTAGCAGACACAAATATAGCTTGGTAAAACTGGTTGCCTGCCTGTAGAGCAAGGCTGAGATCACCAGAAAGGCCCTGCAGAGACAGCACAAGTAACTGGCAAAGTTAAGGTTGCTTTCCAGCCTCTGGCTAGCATTGGAACAAGCTTGAAAAGGCCTACTCTGCTTTCACTCTTATGAAAGCATATGAAATCAAAATAAATCAAGGGAGGGTCAGGAGAGGGTCAGTGTCCCTCTGTCTGTCCGTCTCTCTCTCCCTAAGTCAAGGGAGATTCATTTCTCTAAGTCAATGTTAGTCCATATAGTAGATTCTATAGTTCAAGATTTGAACTCTGGAGCCTACCATTTTCCTTCATTTTATATACATTTACTGAAGACACATCTAGTAGGTCTGTGCTTAACATTGAAGCAGCAGAGATTAGTAAGACACATCTTTGTTCTTGAGTTGCTTATAAACAGACACAGAATAAGCAAATAGCTATAGGTCTTGTTAAGTGCTAGTACATAATTGTGAACAAAATGCTGTGAATCATTGGGTAATAGCTCAAGTCTTAATTTCTCTCTGTTATCACTCCTATGTCTAAGAGTTCATATTCTTAGGACAAAGGGCAAAACAAAAATAGTGTTCTCACATGTTGCATACTAATACTTCCTGAGGTTCATTTAACCATGGACTTCTATTTCCAGATAATAGGCTATGCTTCTAGCTCATATGAATGTGTAGACATCTTTCATCCAAAATGATCCCAGAGTTTGCAAGACTACAAGGTATATAGATATCATTTAGATGTTTGTCTTCTCATTTATAAAGGTGATGCTAATAGCAAGTGTAATATAAGCCCTCCACTTGCTGGTGCAACCTCATTATATGCCTCTTTTCCTAGGGTTCTTATTAATACTCCTCTCAAAAGAATTCTGGTTTGAATGATAAATTATATGATCATTGTATTGATACTAATGACAGATCCTCAGTAAAATGTGACCTACAACATGGTTTTTCCAGTTGTGATTCTTTTTTTGTAAGTGCCAAGTTATCCATGCTTTCTTACATAATCTCTGGTCTCCTTTGATCAGGGATGTGAACTTTCAGGACAGCTGGCTTGAGTTGAGCATGTTGTTTGAGGTTGTGCAACAGCTTTCCCCAGAGCAGAGCTGACTACTCAGTGGAGAGATCATGACCATGGGGACACATCAGTGCCTGGCTACCAAGAGGCAAGCTGGGTCAAGTAACAGCTTGATAATTGCAATTTTGGCAAAAGGGACGAGAGGCACTCCTTAGAACACTTTGCACTAGAATTATAATTCACATACCAATCTTGAATTTCCACCACCATGTTAATGTCAATACTTGGTATATTTGTCATGCTTTCTAAAATATGTTGACAATATTGTCATGCTTCCTAAAATTTGCCAAAAATAAAGGTTTTGAATATAATTTTATAAGTTAATAGAACAAACATTTTCTGCCTTTGTTGAGTGGGTAGGAAGGGATTTTGGCCCCTGTTCTCTTTTCTTTTCACAAGTCACATATGGATTTTTTCATGTAGATCAATATTTTTTAATTATCCTCAGGTATTCTGTAAATTGCATGTGAGTCAACATTCTTTGGTTAGTAAGATTTTATGGTTTGGATTTCTATAAAACCTACTATTTAAAATAGGCTAAGTTTTAGTTTTAGCATGACAGGAACTACTAGAAAGAGTCTATAGTCTTTAGAGCAACACAGACCAGGTTTCACTCCCAGCTTTGCCTATCTACAGCTGTGTAACCTGCAGCAGCGGACTTACTTTTTAAACCTCGGGTGCACCATTGTCAAATGGGAATATGAGAATCTAGCCCTTTGAATTGTCGAGAGGATCATCACAGGGATTTCTGTCTTATAAGATGCTGAATGAATGTAGATTTCTTTTCTTTGTGTCCTTCTCCCAACTTTTGGAACATGACCACGTTATAATTGTAGGGATTTTATCTCACTTCCATAAAAATACTTATGATAAAAATTTTGGGACTATTAAATTCTTAGATAATATAAATGTCCTTAGAAGAATGGCACCAGTGGTTCTCAAGGCTTCAGAATTTGAAGACTCTCTTGTTAATTCCAATGAAGGAGTCTTTCTTAAAGAAATTTTTAAAAAATAGTAGTAGGTTGCTCCCTATTTAGAAAGTATTAAACTTAACTTTTGATATTTAAACTAAATATAATTTTTAAAACCTGCTGGCATTAATGTGAAAAATCATGCACAAACACTGATTACTCTAGCAGCAGTGAATCATGGTCCACATAATAATAATAGAAACTGGCACCTTGTTCTGGAATATATTGCAGCATGCGAGGGTGATTTAGAAGGGTGAACTTGGAGAGTATGTCCAAAAGGGAAAATTCTTTAGAGGACATATAAGATGCTCATGATATAAATCAAATGCTTTTTTGAAGTGCCATTTAGAGGAACAAATCTCTCTCCTACTGGGAGAACATATCCTCCACAGTAAGCACATGGAAAGATATTTGATGAGGATTGGAAAAGGAACAAGAATGCATGGAGGTGTTAGAGGTGGAAGAACGGGCTCACAAGAGACAGTGGGATGTCTGACATGAGGCAGAAAAACAGGTGCTGCACGTCAAAGGGAGACTTTGAAGGGGAAACTTATCCTGATACAATTTGAACACAGGTGCTCTATCGTGAAAATACCTTCTTATTTGTGCAAATGTCACTTTTGCAGGGAAGCAAATAACCACCCATTGTGAAATGGTGCTCTTACATTTCTGTCTTCTTTATCATCTTCTCTTTTTCTCCAAAGCACTTACCACATCAATTTTCCTTTGGGCTATCTATCCTCAGTTAAATACAAGTTCTATGAGGGCAGGATGTCTGTCCATGTTTTCATTTGTTAATTTTTTTTTATCTTTGACAAGTTTCAATGAGAACTTCTTGAATGAATGAGTGGGAGCTCACATGAATCAGCTATTTGGGGATGGAAAAGGTGGTTTTTTCCCCCTCTAGGAAAAAGGGAATAAAACATGTTAATTCTATTAAACCAAATTTATTGAATTATATGCTTGCATGTAAAACATTGGCAGAGTATGAAGTAGATAGAGGTCTCCAAAAACTGAAAAATATCATCCTCCTATATACTAGAAAAAGCCTCCTTACCATGAATAATTTGTTAAGTTGTTTTTGAAATACTTTGTTTCTGTTTATTTTTCTTTCCCAATATGAATATTACTGATATCGGCATATCCATCTCCATTTGATACATATAAGATGGCAATAAACTCTCCCCCAGATATGCAAGGAGCAAAGGACTATGATTTTAATCTTGGAGAGGGAATCCTAGATGAAAGCACAACTACAGAGGACAAGATCAAATGCAGCAGGAGTGAGACATAAACACAAAGAGTCAACCAACCGTACGGTGTATTATGGAAAGTGATTCTCATTTGCACCCCCATCTGCACCCCTCTGCAAAGGACAGAACAGTAAAAAGGACCTGGTTATGAATATAGGAAAGACTTATAAATTTTATTATTTGACAAATATTAAACAAGAAAAGTTCTGTTTAACAAATTGATTCTGGCTGAAGAAAAGGCTAAGGTACTTAACTAAGGATAAAACCAAAAAGCACAAAGATGTAGAAGTAGAAATTACATAGAAATATTTTTAAAACATTTTCTCTGCTTCTTCTTTTATCTTTTTTAGAGATGGACACAATACCTTTAATTAATCAATTAATTAATTTTATGTGGTGCTGAGGATAGAACCCAGTGTCTCACACATGCTAGGTAAGAACTCTACCACTGAGCTACAACCCCAGCCCATGTAGGAATATTAATATTAAAACTTTGTAAAAACTGCAGAGAACTATAATATCTATTGCATCTGGCTCTAGCATCAAATACATATTTCATTACAATTTTTACTAGTCTAAGTATTTTTGAAAGAATTCTTGGATTAGATATTAAAATTTTAGGGGGCTATAAGGAAAACAATCAGCTACTATTGCCTAGCAAGGAAAGTGATCTTTATATTGTAAAGGGTAGAGAAAATAAAAGGATTATAAGAAAATACAATGAACAATTTTATGCCAACAAATTAAATAACCTCAATGAAACAGACAAATTCCTAAGCGAATATAAACTACCAATACTAACTCAAAAGGAAGGAGAGAATCTGAATAGACCTATTACAAGTACAAAAATTAAATAGGTAATTGGTAACTTTGTCTACAATGCAAATCTAGGACCAGATGGTTTCACTGGTGAGTTCTGTCAAACATTTAAATAAAAAATAACACCCATCTTTTTTAAACTCTTCCAAAAAGTTAAAGAGGGAACATTTTCAGATTTATTCTGAGAGGGCAGTAATATCATGACACCAAAATAATAAAAATGGATCGCAAGAAACTTGCAGATCAATATCCCTTATAAATATAAATTCAAATAAAAACCACAATGAGATACAACTTCACACCCACTGGGATGGCTATAATAAAAAATAGAGAAAAAGAAAACTCTGCAGTCGTTCTTTGAAAAAATAAGCATAGAATTACCATATGATTCAGTAATTCTAGGTGTTTACCCAAAGGAATTGAAAATAGGGACCCAAGAAGACATTCGCATGCCAATCTTAATGAAAACATTATTCACAATAGCACAAAATATAAATGGCCCAAGTATCCATAAACTGATGAATGGATGAAATTTTATACTCCATACAATAGAATATTATTCTGCCACGGGAAGGAATGAAGTCCTTACATATATGAAACATGGATGAACTTGAGAATACTATGCTAAGTGAAAGAAGCCAGACACCAAAGGTCACACTTCTATAATTTTATTTATATGAAATGTCCAGAATAGGCAAATCAATACACAGCGGATTAATAGTTGCCAGCAGTGGGGATTAAGGAGGAGAAATGGGCAGTGACTACTTAATGGACATGGAGTTTCTTTCGGGGATTGTGAAAATTTTCTGGAGTTATTGGTGATGGTTCTATATGTTGCGAATATACTAAAAACCACTGGGATGTGCACTTTGAAATGACATAAATGGTGAATTTTAAGTTATGTGAACTTTATCTCAGTAAGAAGAGACCACAAGCATAAAGAGTTCCGCCTAAAAGAGTTAGGGAGACATCATCCAAAAACTTCTCGGTGACACATAAAAGGGAGGTAGAAATCTAATTAAAAGCAGGAATCTAATAAAATTGGTAGGACAGTTTAATACATTAAGTGATTAAAGAACTGAACAACTACCACAATATATATGGTCATTTACCTTCGAAAATATCTGAGGTTTGCTTGTGAATGTGGATGACTGGGCTCCCATCTGGCTTACCTGCCTGGCTTCCGCACTCACTAGGATGTGTGCAAGAGGAAGAGAGCAAAAGGATATGAACAAAGAGAGTTAAAGAGAGAGGAAAAATACAAACTCAGCCAAGAGAAAAGGGCTTGGGATAGAAGCTATGTAGACTTGGCCTTCAAAAGTCTTGCTGCTGGAGAGTTTTCATGACATGGGGGCAAGAGGGTGAGCTGCAGTGAGATGGAAACTTGTAACGCTATATGGTTTCTACCCCATCCACATGCTCAGGAGGTGTGTGACTGGATGCAGATGGATTTTTCACATTTGCTTATTTCTAGTAGGATTGCATCCAGATTTCCAAAACTGTGTGAAAGGAGAAGTGATTGAATTTTATTATCCTTTTCATCAGTTGTATCTATCTTTATATTACTTTAAAACTCAACAAGTGGAGGGTCAAATCTAAAATCATATTAATAGGTTTTAAACTTTGTTACGTTAATATCAACAGCTTATCTTATACTTTGAATTATTATTTACCCACATATTGATTTGATCATCATTCTTGGGTCATTTGGAAAATGTCGATTCACTGAATAATAAGCAAACTGAATGAAATAACATAAAGATTGTATGTTAGAACTAAACATGATTTATCTTAGGATGTGCAGTTGTTTCAACATCTGAAAATTAATCAATATATACCACATAAATAGAACAAAAGAAAAAGCCACATGACCATTTTAATAGATACAAAAAAGTATTTGATGAAGTCAATCAATCATCCTCTTCTGATAAAATCATACAGCAAACTAGAAGTAGAAACATTCTCCTCCTATTATAGGGAATCTACATAAAGATCTCACAGTTAACATACTTAATGGTAAAAAGCTGGATATTTTTCCCTCAATATCAGAAACAGGAAAAAAATGTTCATGCTTACTATTTCTATCACCATTGGACTGGAGAGTTAGATAAAATGATCAGACAAGAAAAAAGAAATACAAAGCATCAAAATTGAAGAGAAAAGAGAAAAACTATATATATATATATATATATATATATATATATATATATATATATATATATATATATGACATCATCGTATATACATAAAATTCTAGGAAAGATATAAATAATCATAACAATAAAAATGATGACTACTAATGCTAATAAACAAGTTTAGCAAGTTTTCAGGATTTAAGATAACTATGACAAATTTAATTGAATTTCTTTTTTCTCTTCTTTTTTGTGGTAGTGGGGATCAAGCCCAGGGGCACTTTATCACTGAGCCACATCCCCAGCCATTTTATTTTTAATTTTTTAGACAGTATCTCTCCAAGTTGCACACTGGCCTTGAACTCACAATCCCTCCTGCCTCAGCCTCCCAAGTAGCTGGGATTATGGACTGCTCCTGGATAATTAAATTTCTATACACCAAAAGGAATAATCTGAAACAAAATTTAAGAATTCTATTTACTAGCATCAAAAAGAATAAAACATTTACAAATGAAATCAACAAAAGGAGTTTAAAACTTACATGCTAAAAACTATAAAACACTGATGAAAGAAATTATTGAAAACCTTAATAAATGGAAAGACATCCATGTTCATGGATTGAAAGACTTAATATTAAGATAACAATACTTCCCAAATTGATCTACATGGTCACCTCTATTTCTATGAAAGTCTCAGTTGTCTTTTTTTCAGATATCAACAAGCTGATTCTAAAATTCATAAGGAAATGCAAAATATCCACATAGCCTAAATAATCTTGAAAAAGAAGAGCAAGAATGGAGGACAAACACTTAACTGATTTCAAAACTTATCACAAAACTGTTGTATTCAAAACAATATGGTACTTGCAGAGGGACACAAATGTAAAGCATTGGATAAGAATTAAGCCCGGCATGGTGGCGCTCACCTGTAATCCCAGCAGCTTGGGAGGCTGAGGCTGACTCAGCAATTTATCAAGGCCCTAAGCAACTTGGCAAGACCATATCTCTAAATAAAATATAAAAAGGGCTGGGGATGTGGTTAAGTGCCCTGGGTTCAATTTCTGGTACCAAAAAAAAAAAAAAAAAGAATTAAAAGCTCAGAAACAAACATTCATTTAAGCTCCATTGACGTACAACAAGGCTTCTAAGAATATTCAATGGGAAAATAGTAGTCCTTTCAACAAATGATTCTGGGACAACTAGATATTCACATGCAAAACTTGAAGTTGGACTATCTCACACCATATATATATATATATAATTTAGGCTATGTGGATTTTTTGCATTTCCATATATATATATATATATATATATATATATATATGACTTAAATTTAAGAGAGCAAACTAAAAAACTAAAAATATCTTAGAAGAAAATGTAAACATAAACCTTAGTGTCCTTGTACTAGGCAGTGGTTTCTTAGATATGACACAGAATCACAAGAAACAAGAAACAAATAAGTTAGACTTTATAAACCTTAAAAACTGTTATGTTTCAAAAGATACTATCAAGAAAGTTAAAAGACACCTCACAGAATGAGAGAAAGTTTTCACAAATCATGTATCTGATAAGGGACTAGTATTCAGATTGTAAAAGACCTTTTGCAATCCCTCAATAAAAAGGCTACACAATTGAAAAATGCTGAAATACTTTAAGTAGATATTTTATTAAAGGCATTATACAGATGGTCAATAAGTACATGAAAGATATTCAGTATCATTAGTTGTTATGGAAACACACATTAAAATCACAATGAGATACCAATATACTCTTACTAAAATTGCTATAATCAAAAGGATGGGAGAACCAACATGGCGGCGGGCAGGGAGGCAGCGCTTTCAGTACCTCCTCAGTAACGGGGTCAGAGAGATGCATTGATACGCTTGGATTCTACCTGCTGAGAGGCTCCTGGCAAAATTCCACTGAAGAGAGACCGGCCGGCAATTGGTAGGATTTTTGGAGGTGACAGTTTGCCCCAGATGAGTGAATCTATGCCACGTGGCACAGAGGTCCGGACCCGCCAGCTGCTGCCTGCGCGACTCAAGTCAGCGACCGCCCGCCCACGGCCCCCGCGACTGGGCGGCTAGCCCCCGAGGCAGGGCTCAGCAGGAGCAGCGCAGGAACTCTAGGAAGAGGTCTCTAGCCAGGCCTTCATGAAGTAGCGAACCGGGAGCTGAAACCAACCAGAGACAGACCAGTCCCACCCCTCCCTTCGGACACTCCGGCAAGGAGCCTGGGGCCCGCCATAGCAGAGAGGTGACGTCACCAGAGTTCGGCCGACGGAATTCCTTCCCAGCGGAATCCACTTTAGCAGGTGTGTGACTCCCACCCCCTCCAGATACAAGCAGCCAGGAAACCTTGGGAATCTCCCTGGGGGCGTGTCTGTAGGGAAGCAGAGGGGATTCCAGATCCCCAACTCCCCTTACCACCAGCGGCGACACCCAAGGTCTTAGCTGCCAGTTTCTGGGGGCATACCCACCAAAGGGGTCCTGAAAAATTAAACTGTTGGTCCCCAGATCACCGCACCACAACACTGGGGCTTAGATGAATGACGGAGAGAATGCTCAGTCGTTCGGGAAATAGGACACATGGTGGGGCTGCAAGTGTAACCAGATCTTTGGGGAACCCTCTGGTGAACAGGACCTGGCTGGCTGGCTGGCAGGAGGAAGGGGGGAGGGGCCAGAGAAGTGAAACGGCTCTGGACTAACAGGATTGAGAGACTCCCAGGAGCCGCCTTACAGGGATTGCTATCGGCACATAGAGGACAGAAGCTCCGCTCGGAGGGCACAGCTCTGCCTACTGGAAGAGAAGAAAATGGATCTCTAAGACTTCAATTTTTTTTCTTTTTTTTTCTCACTTTGTTCTTTTCTCCCCTTTTCCTTCTTTCTTTCTTTCCTGTTTCAAGTTTTATTGTTCTTTCCATTCTCCTCTAATCTATCTCTCTCTCCTTCTTTCTTTTTAAGAGCACCTTCCTTCCCCTATCCCCCAACTTTCATCCCAAGCATTACGTCTTCCATTACATGTAATTGTCTGAATGCAAATAGGTGAATGTTTCGAGGCTGTCTATAGGGCTCCTAAATACCTAGTTACTACCAACACCCTGATCCAATCACCTGTTAGTATCACCCTTCATTAGAGCAATCTTCTAAAGTAGCCAAGACATACTAACCCTCATACCATCAGAGCACCTAACCTAAACATAAAGTCCTAAGAACAGACAACAAATCACTATATGCATACAGAATCCAGAAGCCTTTTATGAATTGAATGAATCAGCTTTAAAGTACAATAAAGCCCAACATTTCTAGGCATAGTCTCCCATCACAAAGGAGAGAAAACAGAGATATACAAAACCAAAACAAATTTATAGGAGAAAGCAGAAACACAGCAGTCAAACAGAGCTGGAAAGTAACGTGAACAACATGAAAAAACAAGGGAAAAAAGATTACAAACAATGCAGGACAACTTAAATCTCCAGGAGGACCTAGAGGCATCAGAAAAATGGACAGAGAAAGAACTCAAGGCATACCTAACTCAGATGGAATGGAATATTAGAGAAGACATGAGACAGCAAGTCCAAGCAATGAAAGTATATTTTGAAAACGAATTAAACAAACAAATTCAAATGGTAAAGAACAAGCTCTACCAGGAGATAGAGATTAAAAAAAAAATCAAACAGTAATCCTAGAAATGCAGGAAACCATAAACCAAATTAAAAACTCAAATGAGAATATTACAAATAGACTAGATCAAATAGAAGTCAGAACATCAGATAATGAAGACAAAGTTTATCAACTTGAAAAGAATATAGTCAACACAGAAAGGATGCTTAAAACTCACGAGCAATCTATCCAAGAGATATGGGATGTCATAAAAAAACCAAACTTGAGAGTCATTGGGATAGAAGAAGGTTATGGAGGTTCAAACCAAAGGAATGGACAACCTATTAAATGAAATAATCCTAGAAAACTTCCCAGATATGAAAGATGGAATGGATTGCCAAATCCTGGAAGCCTACAGGACCCCAAACATTCAAAACCGTAATAGACCAACTCCAAGACACATAATTATGAAGAT
This sequence comes from Marmota monax, assembly GCF_021218885.2. Taxonomy (NCBI): domain Eukaryota; kingdom Metazoa; phylum Chordata; class Mammalia; order Rodentia; family Sciuridae; genus Marmota; species Marmota monax. Next base: position 802,987 of record NW_026693552.1, read on the forward strand.
ATCCAACATACAGAACAAGGAGAGAATATTAAAAGCTACGAGAGAAAGGAGGCAGATTACATTCAGGGGTAAACCAATTAGGTTAACAGCTGATTTTTCATCACAGACATTGAAAGCGAGAAGATCCTGGAACAATGTATTTCAAACGCTGAAAAATAATGGATTCCAACCAAGAATACATTATCCAGCAAAATTGAGCTTCAGATTTGACAATGAAATTAAAATATTTCACAATAAACAAAAGTTAAAAGAATTTGCAGCCAGAAAACCAGCACTGCAAGGCATTTTGAGCAAAATACTACAAGAAGAGGAATTGAAAAATAGCACCCAAAACTAACAGTGGGAGGTATCTCAGTAAAGGGGGAGAAAAATAACCAAAGGGGAAAAACTAGCCAAACTAAAATAAATAAATAAATAAACATGACTGGAAGTACAAACCATATTTCAATAGTAACCTTAAATGTTAATGGCTTAAATTCACCAATCAAGAAACATAGGCTAGTAACCTGGATTAAAAAAACAGATCCAACAATATGCTGCCTTCAGGAGACTCATATGATAGGAAAAGACATACACAGGCTGAAGGTGAAAGGTTGGGAAAAATCATACCACTCACATGGCCCTCGGAAGCAAGCAGGAGTGGCCATACTCATATCGAATAAAATCAACTTCAAACCTAAGTTAATCAAAAGGGATAAAGAAGGACACTATATACTGTTAAAAGGAACCATCCACCAACAAGACATAACAATTATCAATATGTATGCACCAAATAATGGTGCTGCAACGTACATAAAACAAACTCTCCTCAAGTTCAAGAGTCAAATAGACCACAACACAATAATTATGGGTGACTTCAACACACCGCTCTCTCCATTAGACAGATTCTCCAGACAAAAGCTGAATAAAGAAACTATAGAACTCAATAACACAATCAATAACCTAGACTTAACCGACATATATAGAATATATCAACCATCATCAAGTGGATACATGTTCTTCTCAGCAGCACATGGATCTTACTCAAAGATAGACCATATACTATGCCATATGGCAACTCTTAGTAAATATAAAGGTGTGGAGATAATACCATGCACCTTATCTGATCATAATGGAATGAAATTGGAAATCAATGATAAAAAAAGGAAGGAAAAATCCTGCATCACCTGGAAAATGAACAATATGTTACTGAATGATCAATGGGTTACAGAGGACATAAAGGAGGAAATCAAAAAATTCTTAGAGATAAATGACAATACAGACACAACATACTGGAATCTATGGGACACAATGAAAGCAGTTTTAAGAGGGAAATTCATTTCTTGGAGTTCATTCCTCAAAAAAAGAAAAAACCAACAAATAAATGAACTCACACTTCATCTCAAAACCCTAGAAAAGGAAGAGCAAAACAACAGCAAATGTAGTAGAAGACAAGAAATAATTAAAATCAGAGCGGAAATCAACGAAATTGAAACAAATAAAACCATTGAAAAAATTGATAAAACTAAAAGTTGGTTCTTCGAAAACATAAATAAGATTGACAGACCCTTAGCCACGCTAACAAAGAGAAGAAGAGAGAGAATTCAAATTACTAACATACGGGATGAAAAAGGCAATATCACAACGGACACCACAGAAATACAGAAGATAATTAGAAAGTATTTTGAAACCCTATATTCCAATAAAATAGAAGATAGTGAAGATATCGATAAATTTCTTAAGTCATATGATCTGCCCACATTGAGTCAGGAAGACACACACAATTTAAACAGACCGATAACAAAGGAAGAAATAGAAGAATTCATCAAAAGACTACCAACCAAGAAAAGCCCTGGACCGGATGGGTATACAGCGGAGTTTTACAAAAACCTTCAAAGAAGAATTAATACCAATACTTTTCAAGCTATTTCAAGAAATAGAAAAAGAAGGAGCTCTCCCAAATTCATTCTATGAGGCGAACATCACCCTGATCTCGAAACCAGACAAAGACACTTCAAAGAAAGAAAACTACAGACCAATATCTCTAATGAACCTAGATGCAAAAATTCTCAATAAAATCCTGGCGAATCAAATACAAAAGCATATCAAAAAAATTGTGCACCATGATCAAGTAGGATTCATCCCTGGGATGCAAGGCTGGTTCAATATATGGAAATCAATAAATGTTATTCACCACATCAATAGACTTAAAGATAAGAACCATATGATCATCTCGATAGATGCAGAAAAAGCATTTGACAAAGTACAGCATCCCTTTATGTTCAAAACACTAGAAAAACTAGGGATAACAGGAACTTACCTCAACATTGTAAAAGCTATATATGCTAAGCCTCAGGCTAGCATCATTCTAAATGGAGAAATACTGAAGGCATTCCCTCTAAAATCTGGAACAAGACAGGGATGCCCTCTCTCACCACTTCTGTTCAACATAGTTCTCGAAACACTGGCCAGAGCAATTAGACAGACGAAAGAAATTAAAGGCATCAAAAGAGGAAAAGAAGAACTTAAATTATCACTATTTGCGGATGATATGATAATATATCTAACAGACCCAAAAGGGTCTACAAAGAAACTGCTAGAGTTAATAAATGAATTCAGCAAAGTGGCAGGATATAAAATCAACACGCATAAATCAAAGGTATTCCTGTATAACAGCAACAAAACTTCTGAAATGGAAATGAGGAAAACCACTCCATTCACAATATCCTCAAAAAAAATAAAATACTTGGGAATCAACCTAACAAAAGAGGTGAAAGATTTATACAATGAAAACTACAGAACCCTAAAGAGAGAGATAGAAGAAGATCTTAGAAGATGGAAAAATATACCCTGTTCATGGATAGGCAGAACTAACATCATCAAAATGGCGATATTACCCAAAGTTCTCTACAGGTTTAATGCAATGCCAATCAAAATCCCAACGGCATTTCTTGTAGAAATAGAGAAAGCAATCATGAAATTCATATGGAAAAACAAAAGACCCAGAATAGCAAAAGCAATTCTAAGCAGGAAGTGTGAATCAGGCGGTATAGCGATACCAGATTTCAAACTGTACTACAGAGCAATAGTAACAAAAACAGCATGGTACTGGTACCAAAACAGGCATGCGGACCAATGGTACAGAATAGAGGACACAGAGACCAATCCACAAAATTACAACTTTCTTATATTTGATAAAGGGGCTAAAAGCATGCAATGGAGGAAGGATAGCATCTTCAACAAATGGTGCTGGGAAAACTGGAAATCCATATGCAACAAAATGTAGCTGAACCCCTTTCTCTCGCCATGCACAAAAGTTAACTCAAAATGGATCAAAGAGCTTGATATCAAATCAGAGACTCTGCGCCTGATAGAAGAAAAAGTTGGCTACGATCTACATATTGTGGGGTCGGGCTCCAAATTCCTTAATAGGACACCCATAGCCCAAGAGTTAATAACAAGAATCAACAAATGGGACTTACTTAAACTAAAAAGTTTTTTCTCAGCAAGAGAAACAATAAGAGAGGTAAATAGGGAGCCTACATCCTGGGAACAAATTTTTACCCCTCACACTTCAGATAGAGCCCTAATATCCAGAATATACAAAGAACTCAAAAAATTAGACAATAAGATAACAAATAACCCAATCAACAAATGGGCCAAGGACCTGAACAGACACTTCTCAGAGGAGGACATACAATCAATCAACAAGTACATGCAAAAATGCTCACCATCTCTAACAGTCAGAGAAATGCAAATCAAAACCACCCTAAGATACCATCTCACTCCAGTAAGATTGGCAGCCATTATGAAGTCAAACAACAATAAGTGCTGGCGAGGATGTGGGGAAAAGGGTACACTTGTACATTGCTGGTGGGACTGCAAATTGGTGGGGCCAATTTGGAAAGCAGTATGGAGATTCCTGGGAAAGCTGGGAATGGAACCACCATTTGACCCAGCTATCGCTCTTCTCGGACTATTTCCTGAGGACCTTAAAAGAGCGTACTACAGGGATACTGCCACATCAATGATCATAGCAGCACAGTTCACAATAGCTAGACTGTGGAAGCAACATAGATGCCCTTCAATAGATGAATGGATTAAAAAAAATGTGGCATTTATACACCATGGAGTATTACGCAGCACTAAAAAATGACAAAATCATGGAATTTGCAGGGAAATGGATGGCATTAGAGCAGATTATGCTAAGTGAAGCTAGCCAATCCTTAGAAAACAAATGCCAAATGTCTTCTTTGATATAAGGAGAGCAACTAAGAACAGAGCAGGGAGGAAGAGTATGAGGAAAAGATTAACATTAAACAGAGATGAGTGGGGGGAGGGAAAGGGAAATTGTATGGAAATGGAAGGAGACCCTCAATGTTACGCAAAATTACATATAAGAGGTTGTGAGGGGAAAGGGGGGAAAAACAAGGGAGAGAATTGAACAACAGCAGATGAGGTAGAGAGGGAAGATGGGAGGGGAGAGGAGGGGGGATAGTACGGGATAGGAAATGTAGCAGAATACAACAGTCACTAATATGGCATTATGTAAAAATGTGAATGTGTAACCGATGTGATTCTGCAATTTGTATTTGGGGTAAAAACGGGAGTTCATAACCCACTTGAATCAAATGTATGAAAGATGATATGTCAAGAGCTTTGTAATGCTTTGAACAACCAATAAAAAAAGAAAATTAAAAAAAATGATGAACAATAATATGTATTTACTAGGATATGGAGAAATGTGACTCTTCTTATGCTTCTAGTAAAGACATAAAATGGTGCAGCTGCTTTTGAAAATAGTGATTAAACATAGAGTCACCATATGGCCCATCAATTCTACTACCAGGTAGTAGTAAAACATGAAATATGAAAAATATGTACACAGAAAACCTGTATAAAAATATTTATAGCAGCATTATTCATAATAATCCACATGTGGAAACAACTTAAAAATCAACTGATTAATGGATAAATACAACATGTTATATATCTATGCAATAGAATGTTAGTTGGCCCTAAAATGAATACAGTACTCATGTATGCTGAGACCTCAGGGAACCTTGAAAAGATTATGTTAGGTGAAAGAAAATAGTTACAGAAGACTACCTATTAATAATTCCATTTACATAAAGTATCTAGAATAGGCAAATCTGTAGAAATGGGATGTAGATTAATATTAATGGTCCTCTAAGGCTGGGGTAGAGAAATGAAATAGGGAGTCAGGGCTACAGGGTATAGTATTTTCGTTTTGGGATGATGAGAATGTTCTGAAATTAGATTCTGGATTGTTTGCACAATCTGTGAGATATAAAAGTGATTAAATTGTACAGTTTAAAAGGGTAAATTTTATAAGATGTGAGTCATATTCCAATAAAACATGGAGAGAGAGAGAGTGGTGGTTAGGTGCCAGCAATGAATCATCTCAGAATAAATTATACTTTTCTAATACCATTTACTACCATTCTTTTCATAAATGGACCAAACAAATAGAAGAGAAATGGTAATTTGACCCATTGTTCATTTATTTGGTAATTCATCATCTGCTGCAAATTTAGTAAGAGTGTGCCTGGATTATATTGGCTACTGAAGACAGAGGTTAGTATGACACAGTTCTTCATGGAATTAGCCCTATTAAATAAAAACTACTTTTTTGGGCTGGGATTGTGGCTCAGTGGTAGATCGCTTGCCTACTATGGGAGGGACCTGGGTTTGATCCTCAGCACCACATAAAAATAAAGTCATTGTGTTGTGTCCATCTACACCTAAAAAATAAAAAAAATAAAAATATGTATAAAAAAGAAGTACACATTGTTTAAAAAAAATACTTTGTAAATTAGGAAGGAGAAGCTAACAAAAGTTAAATAACAACTTGATGTCACACATCTACTAAGTGATAAAGTAAGAACTGAAACCATTGCATGTCGTGTTAGCACCCAAGATGTTTCAGTTGCATGTTTCATCATGGTTCCAACAGTGGCATGCTTCCTAAGAATAAGATGTGGGTTACAGTATAATTAGGGGAATTCACAGTATGTTAACTCACAGACTGATCTCTACCTTGAGGACTTCCCCAAAGTTGTCACAGGGTGCTGCTCATGGCAGGATCCCATTTGATAATCTCATACACAACATGAATGAAGACATAGAAGGCACATTTGTTTGCTGACACAAAGCTGGAAGTGATAGTTAATATGCTCAAAGAAGCAAATCAGGACTCTCGAAAGGATCTCATCAGACAGGAACGATGGGCTGAAAGTAATACAGGATTCAGGGAGCATGGGATTAACAGGAATTCACATGAAAAAGACTTGGCTATTGAAATTGACAGCAAGCTCAATGTGATCCAAAGGTGTGAGCCAAAAAAGCGAAAGCCTTCTTATCCTACATTAAAAGAAATAATGTCCAGGAAAAGGAATGTAATTGTATTTCTGGTCACTACTGTTGTCAAATTCTGTAGTATTTTGTTCACTTTGGGTGCCTATTTTTAAGAAGATCAACAAACTATGCAGATGAAAGAGACCTAGAAGAGTGACACTCTCATTGAGCAATGGGCATGATTCACTTGGAATTGGAAGACTTGCATTGTGTAAGGAGAGGAGGGAGAAGAGAGTCAAATGGATGGTTCTACTTTCAAAGATTTAAAGGGAAATCTTAGGACTTAATGTGATTCTATTTACTATGATTTAATGTGATTCTATTTACTCTGACAGAAGTAGGGAAGGGGATTTGTACCCTTGACTTATTTTCAAATATATGAAGTTGTGGAGAATGGAATAGTCTACTTTGTAATTTAGTAATCATTTGCTCATGGGAATTATTCAAGATGAATCTGGATGACCAAAATAATTTGATTCTTGGAACTTCATTGAAATTAGTCTCAATGACCTATAAGATCCATTTGAACCCAAAGAGTCAATAATTGTTTATAGTAGTAATCATTGTCATGATATCAAGTAATATTAATTGAGAAAGCTATCATAGTATAATGATGATACAGATCATCATAGTATCATGACATTATTATATTTAGCCTGACAAGAACTTTATAAAGTTTTTATTAATCCCATTTTATAAATGAGGAGACTGAAGTCTTAGGCTAATTTTGACAAGAATATATGGCTTATAAGTGCTAGAGCTAGCACTTAAACTAAGGGTGCTCCTAATTCAGGGTTTCTGATACTACTTTTTGTCCTAAATTCTTTTGGTTTCTATGTAATTTAATGAGTTATAGTAGGTGATTAGAGTGAGATTTTTAGCCCAATTTCTATCTGCTTAGAGTGAATATATATGGGGGAGGTGTTGTGTTGTTAGACATCTAAATAATTCAAGGTCAACAGGAACTCTTGTCTTTGTGGAGAGTAAATGGCTGCCCAATGGAATTTCAGGACTGACATGTTCACTGTTTAAAAAAGCAAATAGCTTAGCTCATATTTTCATTCTTGGATTATTTTAAATGAGACAGTGCCAGAGTACACAAAAGCAGATAGCTTGGTTTCAGATTTTCATTCCTGAATTGGGATTCAATATGCATGCCATGCTCACAGATGCCTACCAAAGAATAGAATGGGTGAGGGGTGGATTTATTCTTGTGTTAGGCAGATGACTTTTCTGCAACATGCAATTTTATTTTCTGATAAAGAGTGAACTAGTGACCAACAGATTCTCTCTGCTAAGTCATTGGAAAATATCTGATACACTTCAATTTTTAGAATCCACCACAAAGTTTACGTCTTTGAAAAAAGAAATAGCAGTAGTGCTTTGCTTCAATAAGTTCTTGTCTTCTTCCACCTATATTTGTTGTTGCACTATTCACCATAGCTAAAAATATTGAATCAACCTAGATGCCCATCAACAGATGAATGAAGAAAATATGGTACACATTCACCATGAAATATTATTCAGCAATAAAAAGAATGATATCTTATCGGTTGCAGCAAAATGAATGTATCTGGAGGATATTACATTAGCCAAAGAAAAGTAGATGCAGAAAGAAAATCCCTTATGTTTTTCTTATAAAGTGTTTTTTTTTTTTTTTTTAAAAAAAAGGTTGTTTGGCAAGTATGGTAGTGATTATTAGAGGCTGGGAGGGGCAGACGAGAGGCAAGATAGTAGGTGGCTACAGGTATACCCAACACAGGTATAACTAATGAGTATTCTATAGCTCAGTGGAGTGACTCACAACCACCTAATATATATTTTATCAATAACTAGAAGAGAGAAGCTAGAAGGCTATAATCACAAAATAATGATAAGGAGTTGGAAATAATAATTACTCTGATTTGATCAGTGCCTATTATTTGTATGTATTTGAAACATCACAATATACCCTATAGATATGTCCAATTACTACATGTTAATCAAAAAAATTAAAATGTTAACTATCCCAATTTGATCATTATACACTGCATACACATGGCAAATCATCACATGGCATACCATAAATCTGTACAATTAAAATAATAATTAAAAATAAAACCAATGATTAAAAAAATACAAGTAGGGGAATCTACTTGGATGGATGGTCAGAGAAGACCACTCTGAGTTGGTTACTTATGAGCTGAAGCCTGAGTGTTAGGAAAGAACCTACACTGGCAGAGTCTAAGGGAAGATGACTTTAAATAAGACATTCCAGCCAGCTGGAAGGCCTAGAGGTTGGGGGAGTTTTGTATATGTTAGGCCCACAGGACAGATGGCAAGAGTGCAGATGATGAGGGTTGCTCTTGAATGCTAGCAGTGGAAGTGGAGAGTAGAGCATGATGTGGAGGTGTGTTTTGGAGGGAGTAATCAGAATGTGTGTTATCCTGGTACATTGCATGTGTGTAGGAATAGTTCTACAAACTTGAGTCTAGTTCCACCTAATCTCAAGAAGTCCTCAGCACATTTCAGTCTTCATCAGTCTTGAACAAAGGTAGCATTCCTTCAGACAATTCACCTTGTGTTAGGAACTCTGCCTTCACCTCTCCCCTTTCTTCTTGCCTGATGCTTTCTTCCAACACTATTTGTGACATACCTCCTTGGTGTCAAGCACTGTACTAGGTATTGAGCATAAAGTTGTGAAACAAAAGAGTCCTAGTATCGTCTTTGCAAAGCTTTTGTTTAATTAGGAGCTGACAAATTCAAGACACAATTTTACATCCTTTATGTTTCTTTTTTTATTAGCTAGTAATTACTGAATGCCTCTTAAATACCAGGCATGTTATATGTATTATTAAATACTAAGCATGTTACATGTATTGTGTTAAATTTTATTTTGTGTAAGCATTTTTTTCATTTTAACACAGTAATTTAATCATAAATATTATATTTAATGCATTGTTCCATTTTCTGAATCTATACTATTCTAAACTGTTCCTTCTGCTGAACATTTAGACGATTCAGGTGTTTATAAAGGCTCTTGCAAGTTCAGTAAACATATAGACATAGCCTTAGATTTCAAATGTATCCTGAGAACAAAAGAAACACACACTGCCCTGGATTCAAAAAGCAAATACTGCCTTTGGACTTAAAAGATGGCTCTGACTAATCCATATTTAGGAGATGAATTGCAGTAATATATTTTTTCTAATTCTTGAATTTATTTTTAATAATTAAAGGATTCTCTTTGTCTTTTAATGTCTCTACTCTTTGACAATCTTGTTGACACATAAAAGTTACACATATTTAAAGTGTAAAACTTGATGTTTTAATATACATTGTGGAATGATACCCATATTCCAGCCGATTAACATCTGACTTCTACAGAGTTATTGCCTTTTGCTGTTTGACCAACATCATCCAATTCTCCCATCCCTCAGCCCCTCTCTGCTTCTATTAGTTGGAGTGTTTTAGATTCCACATGGAAGTGAGATCATGCGCTATTTCTGCTTCTGTCTCTTGCTTATTTCTCATGGCATGATGTCCTCCAGCTCTAGCTATGTGGTTGCAGATGACAAGATTCCCTTCTTTTTCTAAAGCCCCCTGTGCAAATGTGCATTCTCTTTCTCACTCACCCATCAAAGAATGCTTAGGATATTTCATATTTTGGCTACTGCGAATAATGCTGAAATGAACATAGGAGTGCAGATAACTCTTCATGATCCTGTTTTTAATTCCTTTGGATATATCCTCAGATATAGCATAATTGGATCAAATGGTGATTCTGTTTTAAATTCTTTAGACATCTTCATACTGTGTTCATAATGGCTGTACTAATTTACATTCCTACCAACATTGTACAAAGGTTCCTCTTCTCCACATCTTTGCCAAGAGTTACTTTTTGTCTTTTTGATAACAACCATCCCAACGGGTGTGAGTTGATATCTCATTGTGGTTTTAATTTGTGTTTCTCTGATGATCAGAGATGTGGAACATTTTTTTCATATATCTTTGAGTTATGTGTATGCCTTCTTTTGAGAAATGTCTGTACACATTCTTTGTCCTTTTTAAAAGAAAGTTATTTTGTTGTTATCAATTAATTTGAGCTCTATATGGATGTTAGTATTAGCCCCTTCAGTGAAGTATGATTCGCAACTATTTTCCCTTCATATGTGGATTATCTTTTCATTCTATTAATTTTTTACTTTGCTGTGCAGAAGTTTTTTGTTTGATTCAATCTCACCTGTGGTGTCAGGTCCAGAAAATTACTGCCAAGATCAATGTCGAGAGGTTTTAACATATTTTCTTCTAGCAGTTTTACAGTTTCAATTTTTATGTTTAACTTTTTAATTCATTTTGAGTTATTTCTGTGGGTGGCATGAGATAGGGGTCTAATTTCATGTTTTGCAGTTTCCCCAGCTCTATTTATTGGAGAGACTATCCTTTCCCCATTGTGTGTTTTTAGAATGTTTGTCAAAAATCAGTTGACCATCTGGGAAGGGGTGCTCACCTATAATCCCAGCAACTTGGAAGGCCCAGACAGGAAGATGCCAATTTGGGCAATTTAATAAGACCCTGCCTCAAAATAAAATAAAAAGATGGGGGTGGAGTAGAGATGTAGCTCAGTGGTCAAGTGTTCCTGGGTCCAATCCCAGTACCAAAAAAAAAAAAAAAAAAAAAAGAAAAAGAAAAATCAATTGACCATAAATGTGTGGGTTTATTTCTGAGTTTCCTATTCTGTTTCATCAGTCTGTTTTTATGCTAGTACCATCCTGTTTTGATTCCTGTAGCTTAGTTTTATAAATTGAAAACCAAAAGTATGATACCTCTAGCTTTGTTCTTATTACTCAAGAGTGCCTTGGCTAATTTGAGATCTTTCGTAGTTCCATATGAATTTTAGAACTGTTTTCTTCTAGTTCTTTTGGAAAATGTCATTGGAATTTTGATAGAGATTTCTCTGAATCTGTAAATCACTTTAGGTATTATGAATAGTTTGACAATATCAATTTTTCCAATCTGTTAATATAAGGTGCCTTTTACTTACTTTGTCATTTTAAGTTTTTCTTCATCAAGGTTTAATAATGTTCAGTGTTTAGATCTTTACCTCCTTAGTTAAGGTAATTTTTATGTATTTTTTGTTGATAAAACAAATGAAATTTCTTAATTTTATATTTGCATAGTTAATTGTTGGTAAGTAGAAATCCACTGAATTTTGTATTGAATATTGAATTTTTTTTTCCTGCAACTTTGCTGAATTTTTTTTAACTAGTTCTAATATTATTCTTTTTTTGTTGAGGGGTACCAGGGATTAAACTCAGGGCACTCAACCACTGAGCCACCTCCCCAGCCCTATTTTGTATTTTATTTAGAGACAGGGTCTCACTGAGTTGCTTAGTGCCTTGCTTTTGCTGAGGCTGGCTTTGAACTCTAGATTCTCCTGACGCCACGGGGCAGGCTCTAACAGTATTCTTATTGTTGTTGTCATTATAGTTTGAATATGGAATGTCCCCCAAAGGCTCATGTGTTGAAAGCTTGGTCCCCAGCTGGTGGTACTTTTGAGAGGTGGTAGAAACTCTAGGAGGTAGGGCCTAGTTGGAAGAGGTGGGTCACTGGAAGGTATGTGTTGTCCACAGTCCCTGACTCTCTCTGTGCTTCCTGGCCAACACAAAAGTGAGTCACAAGTTACCTTTCTCCAAGTGTTTTCAAAATTCTCCCTTTGTCTTAGACTTTGGAGAGTTTAATTATAATGTGTCTCCATGTAAACCTCTTTTTGTTGATTTTTTGGTGTTTGATAATATTCCTAAGTCTGGATGTCTATTTTTCTTTGCAGATTTCAAGGTTCTAGGTTATTTATTTGTTTATACTATTCTTGTTTCCACTTTCTCACTTCCTTTTCCTTGTGGAATTCCTGCAGTGTATATATTAGTTTGTTTGCTTTTTTCCTACAAATCCCATAGACTTTCTTTACTACTTTTCATTCATTTCCCCCCCTAATGAAATAAATTTATGTAACTTATCTTCAAGTGCACTGGTTCTTTCTTCTGCTTTATCGGATCTGATGTTGAAGTTCTCCATTGTATTTCATAATTCAGTTATTATTTTCTTCAGAATTTGGTTCTTAATTGTTTTCTTTGTTGAACTTCTCATTTTGTTTGTATATTGTTTTCCTGACATCGTTAAATTATTTATCTTTGTTCTCTTGTAGCTTGCTGAACTTCTATAGTTATTTTGCATTCTTTGATGCCATTTCTATAATTTAGAGTTTTCTTGATTATTCACAATCCTATGATCTCTTATAGGAACTGTACTTGTAGGTATTCTGACCGTGGAAATGTACAGGGAAGCATTCCCCCAGTGAGCAAACTCCCATGGGGTAACTGGCACCCTGTTTTCCACACTTGGAATGGCCAGCAGTTTCCCCTTAAAGCTATTAAGATAACTATCCAGGTGCACTAACTAGTTTCTATGGTGATGTCCTTGGGGAGAAGGGGCTCTGTGTTTGTATTAACCTAGACCTTATCTCAGTTAGCTAGCCCTCGGGGTTAAAGGAATACTAGTTAGCATGGTAATGGGAGCTATGTAACTTTTGAGTTAATAAACACGGCTGCTGGGAGCATCAGCCACTTGCTTTCTTGCCCCTGCACTGTGTGTGTGTGTGTGTGTGTGTCCTTCTTTTGTTCGCTTCTCAACCGTTATCTTTACAGGTTTTCTTAATATGTAATTTTGAAAAAACAGTCATCTCTTTCAGACTTTAGAGATTGACTTCCATTAGGAAAGACCTTCACCTGTGGAGGCAGGGCAGAGGACAATTACTAGAGAGGCATGTTGGACCATACTGTGGCACAAGATCATCCTAATATTCCAAGAATGGAGATATGCAGCTAGTCCAGGTCTAGGAGGACACCACTGTGTTTTATCAACTCGGGCAGCTGGGCTCTGCAACATTGGCAACTGTGTGGTCTTTGGCAGCAAGCACTATCCTGCGCCAACAACTGGTTGCAAGGGCTGTTGGACTCACCAGCTCTTATTTCCATGTCCAGTGATGAGGGACCAGAACAGGCTATAATGACAGGAAGGGCTGGCAGTACTAATGCAATGAGCTGTAAGAGGAAGCTTCAGGTGGGTACATGGATGCAGGGGCTAACATGTGTAGTGTGAATTGTGGTGGAGAGGACCAGAGGCCAGTGGTAGGCACTAGGGACAATTGAAAATTTCTAGCAGTAAGAACTGGGCCCAGCAGCAGGGCCCTGGGATTGTTGTAGGTGTGTAGTGGCAGTGCTGGATCTCTGGGTTGGGGTACCCATGGAAGTGCTGGCTGGGGTAGTTCCCACAAGGGTTGTGGGTGAGTGCGGGTAGCTCAAGGAGCTAGAATTTGCAAATGCAAAAGGTTTCTTTCACAGGTTCTTGGCAATGAAGTCTTCAGAAGATCCTTGGCAGCTGCAATGTTTGTTGGTTCCCTCGGTTGTGAAAGCTTCTGAGGTCTCCTACAGAGCAGGTCACTGTAGTCCACAATGAGTACTATGAGGTACTTGGCAGGGAAAGCTGCCAAGAATCCAGGGTGACTGTAATGACTGTTGAGGTCCTCAGCAGTGAAGGGTGCTGAAATCTTCTGGAGCTGGGGACAACTGGATGGTATTGACAGCACCTGTCCCAGCTATCTTCAGATATCCCAGCTATGTTGGTCTCCCCATTGATCCGTGTAGGGTGAAACCAAAGTAGGTACTTTGGGCAGTTGTCCAAATATCTGGGGAAGTAGATCATTCACACTACTCTCTTTTTCACCGTGAGCAGAACACGTAGACTGGGGAATTCCCTCAGTGTTGATTTCTGTCATCCTAGAGAATGAGATGATGCATAAAAAATGAAATGGTTCTTCATACCCTTTCTGTATGGCTGTTCTTGGGTGTCTTGTTCCATTCTGTTGCTTCAACTTTTTAACTAGATCCCTGAGCTCTCCCAGAGCTCTTTCCCTTCATGGATAATTTTCTATTAATCTTTTGTGGGAAGCATCAAATCTGGAATCTTCTACTCCACCATCTTGCTGATGTCACTCTTCACATGTATTCTCTTAATTAATTCTTACTGTAGACACATCTCCATTCTAATGAGGAAGCTGAAACTCAGGGAGTTTACTGGTCCTAAGTAAATCAAGTTGGTCTTAACTTCAGATTTCTGTTACTTTGAGTTCCAGGTTTTCTGTTTTGTTTTGTTCTGTTTGGTGTACTGGGGTTTGAACTCAAGGACACTGTACCAATAAGCTGCATCCCCAACCTCTTTTTTTTCTTTTTTTAATTTGAGTCAGGATCTTGTTAAATTGCATGGGCTGGCCTTGAACTTGTGATCCTCCTACCTCAGCCTCTCAAGTCACTTATAGGCATGTACTACCATATCCCACTAAGTTCCTTCTCTTGGTTGCAATGCTTTACTGACTTTCTAATTGTATTTTTGAACTAACTAACCCAATACATAAATGCAACAACAACAACAAAATGAACAAATAAAAACTTGTTCTAGCATCGACATGTCTTGCTATAGCTAAACCATGAGTTTTGGTGGGATCTGGAGAACTTTGTATTTCCCTTTAATTGGAAACTCTGGTCTGTACACATTTCAGAAACATTTTAGGAAAGTCATCAATTGGAGACCACTGAGGGCAGTATTGATGATTTACTAGTTAACCTGAATCTCTGATAATCACTCCCCATCCTAACGTGGAGGAAACTAAAGGAGTTTTCTATAGTTTTGGTGCCTTGTTTTAATGCCATCCACATTGGAATGCTGAATTGAGTTTCATATCTATTTTTTTCTCTATGAACAGTCATACACATCTCATCAATGGTACTACTATCTCTATTTAAGATAGGTAGCTTAATTATCTGAAGAAATGTGTCACAGGAAAGCAGGGAGCTGAAACTCCAAACCTCAGTTCTTGTATTCTGATGAAAGAAAATGTAAAGTCAGACACCAAATGTCATGGAAGAGAACTTTATTAGAAGTGAAAGTGAGGTGAAAATAAAGTAAGAGGAAAGTGAGACTTAAGCAGAGAGCACTCTCAAAGGAGGGAGTGGGCTGTCTCCAAGCAGAGAATGACAAAGGAGACAACGCTGTCTCCGAGTTTATTACTGTTTGATGTTTACCAGGATAACTGGGGACCACATTCTGTGCTCTTTACCAATTAGGTGTTCAACTCCTCCTTCACATGGGGCAGTGGAGTTTTTGACCTTAGTTGGTCCTAGGAACTGTCATGGTGGCCATCCTATTTAGTGGGGGCTTCATCTACAAATCAATCCCATGTTAATATGGGCACTGGGGTGCATTGCTGGTCAGAAGTTACCTCAGTGGGCCTGTGCTCCTAAAGGACTCTTCCTTCCCAGACAATTGGAGACACTGATAGTCATAATTCCTAGCTTTAGGTCAACATCAATGGACCCTGTCAAGAGTTAGTCCCATGAATCCTTTCCTCTTGACATATTTCCCAATTAGCTCCTTTTGGGTCTGTTTATTTTCTACAAATAACTACCATCCTTTGCATTCTCGTCCACTTTGGAAGTAGTTTAAAGAAGGACACTCATGTAATTTAAAGAACACTTGTGACCTTGCCTGCATTTCACTACTTATTGCTAGCTATGACCCACAAATTTTTGCTAAAGCTATAATAAGGTGAAATACATTATAATATTTCACATTATTATAATATAATAATGTATACTTTCTGCCTTCACTTCTGCTTCATCTCCCATAGCAGAGTGATCCACAAAAGTGAATCAAATTCTGTCTCTCCTCTGCCTTGTCACAGGTGAGTGGTGAGCCGAAGCTACAAGCTCTGGTTCTTATGTCACCATGAAAGAAAATTTAATGTCAGACACACACAGCCAAACAAGAGAATTTTATTATGAGTGAAAATAAGGCATAAGCACAGAACACTTTGAGGGAGAATGGGTCATCCTCGAGCCGAGAACGACAAAGGAAACAAGAATTTTATTACTATTTGATATTTTCCAGAAGAACTGGGGCACCTTCTGCAGTCTTCTCCAATCAGATATTAAACTCTTCCTTCACATCAGGTGGGGGAGTTTTTGACCCCAGTTGATCTTCTCCAGAACTGTCATGGTGACCATCACATTCAGGGGGGCTTCATCTACAAGTCAATTCTATGTTGAAGCAAGTGCTGTCAGACTTTATTTTAGTGCACCAGTGTCATTCATAAAATTTCCTTTCTGAAATACACTGAGAAACCTATGGCCATAGATCCTAACTTTATAATGACCCCATGGATCTTTTCTTCTAGATGTATTTATTAATTGGCTCCTTTTGTTTCCACCTGTTTATTCTCAGGGTTAGTACACCTATTGTTTTTCTACAAGTTACTTGTTTGTTCCTTAAAGGCAATTAAAAGAAAACCTGTGATCTTGCTATAGTATTGGTTTACTTTCCACTGCCTGTCAACAACTACTTCCTAATGTGTACCCTTTAGCTCTCTGTTGCACCACAGTAAGAGATCAAAGCTTCCTGTGACCTAGGCTTGGCCTGCCCCTTACCGTCCTTTCTAACCTTAACTTACTCCACCTGCTTTCTAGATTACTAACCTCCAGCCATAGAGTTCTTGGAGTTCATTCCTCTAGGAAAGCTCTTCCTTGAATTCTTCAGAAGATTAATATCTTTCCACGTGTTAGGTTTTTATTTAACCTCTCAGGTAGTCCTTCCATAATTGTCATACCTAAGAAGGTTCCCTCTTTTGGGGCCTCACAAGTAGATGATTCCCTATCTCAGATTTTTATTCAAGAATGCATCACAAAACACAAGGTTATCTGTCTACTTGCTTGTTGTCATTACCACCCAACTGGAATGTAAGGTAAATGAGGGGACCCTTCTTATTGCTCCTTAATATATCCCCAGTGCCTAGAACAGAGCTTGGTACAGAGAAGGTATGAAATAAATGTGTTGATGCACAAATAAAAGATATTCTTTCAATTAATTTCTTTAGATTAATTTCAAAATCCTACTGGATTTTGCTAAAAATATTATTTCATTTAGAATTGATCAAATATGGTATGTCAAAGGTACTGATAGGAACTTCAGAAGGAATAGATACATTATAAGAGACCTTTATCGTGGACTATAGAACAGTGTTGGTTCAGTCATTGAGCAGGATAAATATACTTTGCACTGTAATTATTTGTAAATTATGAGATGGAATGTAGAGACCTCAGGCATTTCTGCTTGCTGGTTGGCAAAGGAAGCATTTGAGAGAGATTGAGAATTTATGCTAAGATTGGTGACATGTCCTTTATCTACATCTGTAGCAAAATCTAAAGACATGTACTCAAGTCAAAGCACATTAAATGTATTTTGTAAATTTTCATGACACATTTTTTGATGTCGTTAAATGCTTCTGTTACTGGATTTCTTTTCTCTAACCTTGTGAAAAGATCCTTGTGAAATTCTTTACAGGGCAAGTAGTAATGAACGACTCTTTCTAATTGACCACTGCCAAAGAGAGATCTCTCTTAGTTTCCTTAAATAATTCGACCTGAAAACAATCAACACAGACTTCAATAACAACATGACAGCAATGTGAAAGTGTGAGGAAATGGTTATTCCTGCATCAAAACTGATAGCACTTAAAAAAAAAAATTCAGTTTTGGGATCATGCCATTTTTTATTTATGCCAAAGGGAAAATATGTGCAATATCAGACACACCAGGCTGCCATTTATTTCTCTCATCACCCTGTACTAGGCAGGATTGCTGTTGCAATCCCAGTACTGAACCCTGGTCAACAATGTCCATTTCTCACCCCTTCAATCAAATATCAGTGTGGGAAGTTTGTGACTTAGGCCAAAGATGAAAAGATCTGACCAGCTGTTCCTCTCAGGCTCAGTTCTGATCCCTGTGTGAAAAAACAGAATACCTTAGAAAAGTAATTGTGAGTCCGAATACAATGGTTGCCAAACAAGGAATCCAGTACTGTTTGTTTTGGAAGAGCCCCGTGCCTCCTTCTGGCTGTGAGTGAGGTATTCATGTGTGTGCTTCTACCCAAGGAGGGCGACAGGTTCATCCATCTCACATAAATGGAAACTTCTCGATGTGAACCGTTTTGTCTTCTCTACCCGGGCACCTTCAGAAAAGAAGTTTGTCTTTAATGCCAATAATAAATGATCTCAGTGTGTATGAAAATATAACCCCTAAATTTGGTCAGAGCAGCCACTCTTGAGAACTCAAGTGCTGACAGTACAGAGGGATAAACTGTTCTTAGAGTTAATGTCATTAGAACCTGGGAGTTTAGTGAGGGATTAATGGGGAAGGCAGAGAGATACCAGGATAGATCTTCAGGCAACAGCAAGACACTCCTGGTCTCTGCCTTCTGTATTCCCCACTTGGTCCACTGTTTCCCCCCCCCCCCCACTGGTTCTAGTCTGTCTTTATATATCAAGTTCAGATTGAAACTTTATTGGCTCTGAAGTGTGGCTATCTTTCCAGTTTTAACCTTTGTATATTTATAGATATTAACTAACAATGATCAGGTGCTCAGATCTGAGTAGATCAGTTCTTTGTTCCCTTGAGAGAGGTCTGTTCAAAGAATTGCAGTTCATTTTTACAGGGAGCACAAGTCCTTTTGTTCAGTTACATTCATTCCTTTTTCAGTAGGCTAGTCTGAAAAATTAAAGCTATAAAGACTTTGTCTTCTATCAAGTAATATTGTGTTTTAAAGTTACAGTATATTGGATGCTACAAAAGAATTTTTTAAATGTGAAATTGAAATTTCTCAAAGTCCTTTAATTTCACTGGATACCCTGAATGTGTGAAGAAGAACACATTTTAATACAGCTAATTCAGATGTGGAACTATAATTGCAAAAATAACACTATCAGTTATACATTAAATTGGCTCCAGGAAATATTTATTCTAGCAAGTAAAAAAAGCACATTTGTTTTAGATATCCGTATTTATGTTGACCACTTTTGAAAATTTTAGTTTTACAGGATTTCATGTCATTAGATATTTACACTGCATTGAGCTTTCCAAGGTCACAGAATAAAAACATTATATAATTTTGGCTGGGGGAAGATGTTGAATTGGAATTTAAAAGAGAATAAAAATTTTGTTAAAAACACTCCTGTGCTGAAACAAGGTAAATGGTTAGGTACTGGAATACATAGTGTAGTTATTCACTCTCAAATTGGAATTGCTTTTTCCTAATTATAGGTTCCATATAATTAAGTATGTATTATAATCTCCTTGATGACTTTGTCACTTACCATATTGTATTCCATAATAGCAAGAGTCGTTAACAACTGGTCTGATAAAATTCACTCAGGAACTTCACATTTGCTAGAAGTTATTTAAATTCCAAATGCCAAAACATAGGCCAATACATATCTCTAAGATTTTAGTTGGTTGTAACTTATAAGAGTAACTAATATTATGTCACAGTAGTTAAACTTTCAAAAACATTATAAGTTCAGAGGATGAATTAGGCTGAGTAAAACAAAATAACAGAGTCATACCTGAGAAGAAAATACATGTTTTTTTAGAATGACAAGATGTTCCTGATGATGTGGAAACAAAATCAATTGTGTACAAATACCTTTTTCTAAAGGCAATCAATGAAAACTAATCATAACTTAGTCTTAAGGGAATTAAATGGGTATTAGACATGTGAAAACTAATCGCTAGGATTCTTAAAAAGTATTGTGGCATAGTTTAATTGACAGAATTTTTTTTTTTTTTTTTTTTTTTGGTGAAGCTAAAGTACTGGCTCAATTTAGGATCAACAGAGGAAATAGAGATACTGAGTAGCATTTTCTATAGAAGGAATTTTTACCCTTAAAATACAGAAAATTGTTCACATTATTATATTAATATTTAAAGCATAGATTATTTGGGCTGGGCATGGTGGCACATACCTGTAATCCTAGCAGCTAGAGAGGTTGAGGCAGGAGGATTGTGAGTTCAAAGCCAGCCACAGCAATTTAGCAAGACCCTAAGCAATTTAGCAAGACCCTGTCTCTAGATAAAATATATAACAGGCTGGGGTTGAGGCTCAGGAGTTAAGCGCACCTGGGTTTAATCACTGAAACAAAAAAATAAAAATAATAGATTATTTAAATTTTATTACTTATTTGGACTAAAGGACTTTGAGGAATTTTGATTTCTCTGTAGTACATTATACTAATTGAAAAAAATTATGTTAATCTTTTTTAAAATTATTTTTTATTCTAATTTGCTACATATGACAGCAGAATACATTACAATTCATATTATACATACAGAGCACAATTTTTCATATCTCTGGTTGTTTGTACACAAAGTAGAGTCACACCATTTGTGTCTTCATACATCTACTTAGGGTAATGATGTTCATCTCATTCCACTGTCTTTCCTACCCTCTCATACCTCTTGCCTTCTCATCCCTCCCATTTGCTTAATCTAGAGTTCATCTAATCCTCCCATGCTCCCCTCCCCAACCCCATTATGAATCAGTATCCTCATATCAGAGAAAACATTCGGTATTTGTTTTTTTGGGATAGGCTAACTTCACCTAGCATTATATTCTCCAACTTCATCAGTTTATCTGCAAATGCCGTGATTTTATTCTCTTTTAATGCTGAATAGTATTCCATTGTATATTTTTTTAGGTGTAGATGGATACCACACAATACCTTTATTTTTATGTGGTGCTGAGGATCGAACCCGGGCCCCACCCGTGTTAGGCGAGCGCTCTACTGCTGAGCCACCATCTCAACCCCTATACCACATTTTCTTTATCCATTCATCAACTGAAGGGCATCTAGGTTGGTTCCACAGTTTAGCTATTGTGAATTGTGCTGTTATAAACATTGATGTGGCTGTGTCCCTGTAGTTTGCTATTTTAAAATCCTTTAGGTATAGACTGAGGAGTGGGATAGCTGGGTCAAATGGTGGTTCCATTTCCAGTTTTCCAAGGAATGTGCATACTGCTTTCCATATTGGCTGCACCAATTTGCAGTCCCACCAGCAATGTATGAGTGTGCCTTTCCCCCCACATCCTCACCAACACTTATTGTTGTTTATAAAAAGAATCCTATTAACCTTGATTACTTAATTTTGGAAAAATGAAGAAATAATGACACTTTAGGGCTATCAAAAAATCTAACCATCGATGTAGAGATTTTTGCACCTTGTTACTTGGAGACTTGAGAAAAGGCAATTTCTAATGTCTCTTACTGTCTTCTAAGATGCTGCTATGGTTTGGACATGGTTTGCCTCCCAAAGGCTCGTATGCTGAAGCTCAGGGTGGTGGTATTGGGAGGTGGTGGAACCTTTAAGAGGTCTGGCCTAATGGTAGGTAATTAGGTCATGGGGCTCCACCTTCATTAATGACTTAATACTATCTCTTGAGATCATAACTTGATTAGTTCCCTTGAGAATAAATTGTTAAAAGTGAGATGGGCACTTCCCCCAAATCCTTTTTCCATATGTACTGCTCACTACTCTCACACTTTTTTTCCACCATTGGGATGCCATCCTTTGTAAGGCCTTTACCAGAGCCAACCAAATGCTAGCATCAGCTCTTGAACCCTAAGAACTCTGCACTAAGCCTCAGGCAATTTTGTTATAGCAACTAAGAATGGGCTAAAATAGATGCCATGATTTTAGGCTCACCGGGTTGTATCCTGCACAATGGCACTTACTATTTTAAAAATGATGCTTTACATTTCTTCCCTCATGAAAACTTCCCAATTCTTAAAAATATTTATTCAATTAAATTCATAAAATGAGACTAATGATAAGTGCAAAATGTTAGTTTTCAAGTGGTAGCACATAAATTATTTCATTTGGTGCTAAAAATGGAGTGAAGTGTCCAGGGAAGTTATTATTTTGAGAAATCAACTGACCAGCTTAGGGTTACAACTCTTAATGAGGAAAGCCAGAAATAGAATTGAGATTTTTTTTTTTCCCCTTAGTTTCTCTAGAATTGAGGTTGGTTGGTATATCATTCCTTCCACCCCACAGGGAAGCAAAAATTATTTACATCACAGTGGAAACAGTTCTCTTCCCTCTTTCCCAACAGGAGTCAATGCAAAACTCCACAGTGGCTTGGCCTTGAATCAAAATGGTGGCAGGGAGCAAAATAAATCATGTTTTTTAGAGAACTGCTTTTAAAGGTGACAGCTTTTCAGTGTGAAAAATTACACAAACACCGTCCAGTGTGTAGACTGTGAAGTTAAGCAGTTTAAATTTATCAGGTACAAATGAAGGGAGGACAATTAAGCTAAAGGGCATTTCCTGTGCAAAGGCAGAGGCTGAGAAAGTATAGAGGGTGTTACGGGAAGACCACAGGAACTGCAGCAACAGCCAAGGATGGACAAGTGTGGGAAGAAAGATTGGGATAGGCTGTCTGAAAACACCTCAATGCTACCTAGAGGAGTCTGAATTTTACTTTTAAAAACTCATTTATCAAACAATATGCCAAAGAAGTTTTAAGCTGCGTAGGAATTACATGATTGTTTTTTTTAAAAGTTCTTAACCCAGTGCTATGAGTTTCAGTAAATTTTGTTAGATTAGTGCACTTTGTGCATATGGTTTAAAAGGTTTGCTTTGACTCCCACTGTGAGAAGGGCCAATGGGTGATTAGGTCGAGCAGCTCAAAACTGTTGAAGTAAAGAGTGAAGGCTGTGTTTATTTATGTTTATTTAATAGAGGCAGAAAGTATCCTTCATCTAAGTGATGTCCACGGGTTAGCACCTATGCTTTGAGACATGCACTGAAGGCACTGTTTATGGCCAACAAGGAACAAGGATTATTAAGGGAAGGTGACAGCCCAGAGAGAAATTAGATGAAATGAACAGGGCCAGAGAAGGGCACTAACTTTGCTGAGTATTAACCACACTGGGCTAAGCTGTGCTAAATGCCTTATGTATTATCTCATTTAAGCCTCACAAGAACCCTGTAAGGCAGACACAACTCCATTTCCCAGATGAGGTTCCTGGGGCAAAAAAATTAAATAAATAAATAAATAAATAGGCAAAATATCATTGAAATGTTTCTGAAATGTTGAAACAAAACAAAATTCTACTTGTTAATTCTGTAAGCAGATACCATCAAGTTATTAAAAACTAGACTTAATGATCCTAATTTGATTCTAAGAAAAGATATTATGAATTTTAATGAGTTTTTCTCTGTTTACGATGCTGCTAAGTTTTAAAAGAATTCATATATGGAAGAAAATAGTTCAAACTCATGTACCCTGATGATCAAATCTTCCTGCATAGGCTTAGAAGGACTTCACCTTTGGATTCATGCTTCCACTTTCAAATAAAGTGAGTGATTGTCTCAGGTAGATACATTCCAGTGAGGGATAGGCCACAGTTGGGATAAGACCTCAGACTGCTCTCCTACAACTTTGCCATGAACAGGAGCCAAAATTTAAGCTCTGACCCAAGTGACCAGCTGTCACTGGTGACAAACAGGAGCTGAGCTTATCCTTTCCTATAAAATACGGTTAGTCAGGGAGGAAGGTCAAAATTATGGTATCTGTGATGGTTAAATAAATTAATTACAAGTTTTTATTTTTATTAGCCATTTTTATGTTTCTATTGCAGAACTTAGTCTATGAAAATAAAAATGTCATAAAAATAAATACCCCTATAATAGATAAAATATTGAAACCAGTTATGCAATTACTTCAAATCCTAATTTATGGTTTGATCTCCAGAGGTAAATAAGTCATACATTTCTCACTTTTTTAAAAAACTTCTGTTACAATAGAAAAATCTTCAACTTGAAGATTTGAATTTGTTATATTACCTGGTATGTTGGAAAACAAAATGCTAAATCATGAATAAATTATATTTAAATATTATTACCCTAGATCTTTTACATTTATGGTTTTAACAAAAAATCGCATTGAAACAGTCATATTCATTCTTTTCCTGCCAGTAACTGTTTAGCCATAATTTCTTTCTTGGTTTCTCTGGTCTCTCTTTCCTTTTCTGTATGTGTGCACTTGTTTTGGGGTAAGAATCCTGTAGTTTTCCCACTATATCAGCTTTCCAATTATGGTGCTGGGAGAACTGTTGTCAATGTGCTAGGAAACAATTTGTAAGCACTGGTAACTTTTTTTTTTTTTTTTAATCTCAGGGTATGTTTAAAAGCTTTCTTTCTTTTTTGGGGGGGTGGTGGTAGTGGTGTTGGGGATTGAACCCAGGGCCTTATGCGTGCAAGGCAAGCACTCCACCAACTGAACTATATCCCCAGCCCTTAACAGCTTTCTTTTTC
The DNA here is from genome assembly GCF_021218885.2 of Marmota monax. NCBI lineage: Eukaryota > Metazoa > Chordata > Mammalia > Rodentia > Sciuridae > Marmota > Marmota monax. The sequence continues at coordinate 827,583 of NW_026693552.1, forward strand.
AAGCAACTCCAGAAATCTCAAAGTCTTGGACACAATTTAGAATTATGTCTTTGCTCTGTTTATAGGCAATTTTGAAATTTACTGACAAATATGCTGGGATAAATCAATTAAGATGCAGATGATAAATTTGTAGATGAGGTTTCTGAAAAAAACATATTTGTAGGTGAATTCTGATAAGGTTTCTAAAAATTTTGTTATGATCTAAAATTACTTGATTTGATATAAATTGTCTTAAAATTACAGCTTTTAAAAATTAACTTCTCATAAGAAAGTACAATAAAATCTCAACGACTTTGGAGGCTGAGGCAAGAGGATTGGAAGTTCAAGACCAGCCTCAGCAACTTAGAAAGGCCCTAAGCAACTTCAGGAGATACTGTCTCAAAATATAAAATAAAAAGGACTAGCTATGTGGTTGAATAGTGAAGCACACCCATGGGTTCAATCCATAGTATTAAAAAAAAAAGTACAATCAAATGCCAATCAACATTTTCAAGGCCATATATCTAAAACTATTAAATATTTCATTGTGCAAATTCTACTTAGTGTTTATTTGAAATTCTTTGCCACTGTGCATATTCTCTAACTAATTACAAATAACCTATTTAAAAGAAATTTTTATGCATAAACAGTAATGCATTATTAATTCCTAGATTGCTCTTGGGATAAATGTTATTAAATATCTTAATTGTATTACTACAATATCAAATAACATGAAATTTAGTTACCAATCTTCTAACCACAAATACCAGAGAAAGAGAGATTGTAACAATTGAACTGATCAGACAAGATTATGGTTTACTCATGCCAATAATTATTGAGTTGATAAAAAAATATAAAACACTTCCATTAACCAAAAATATAGCACCATTCTACCATAACAAACTGAAACCTGGCCCAGTCATCTTAACTCTACACTTTCTGATCCAACAGTGACATATCTGAGCTCAGAATCTAAATGTATTTGTTTTGCTGTGTTTGCTTAGATTTTCCAAAGTGCTTTGGTTCCTGATTGCACACTGCTATTGTGTGGATCAAATAATCCCTGGTCACAAAAATATCCCGGGCAGTGACTCCCCTGGCGTCCAGGTTATGAGTGTGATCACTCATTCCACATGCCTTAGGGATGAGCTATCTTTGCCATGATGAGAGATTTCCTTTTCAAGTTTTGTTATCCCCAATACAAAATACTATCATAAACAAAAATTCAAAGTAATTAATTTTAAAAAACATGTTGCATGTACTGAAATCTTGTTTAAGATAGCATTGACATTTGGCTTATCTTTCCTTGCTGTCTTTTACTGATTTAGAACAGAAGAAATTTTAAAATATAGTCTTAGAATTGTAAATATCTATTACACTGACTTCTTCTTCAATGCAAACCATAACCAGGTATTTTAAACTGTACTTTTGCCACGTATACGCTAGATTTGCCAGTTTTATTCTCCTTCTTGTGGTTCATGGTATTATGAAACAACTTAGGAGGGGAAGAAAAAATGTAAAAACATTCTGTAAACCTTTTCTTCTCCCCCCCACCCCAATCTCTCATTATGGCTTGGTCAGTGAAATCATATATTTTAGGTACTGCAACTCGTTTTATGATAGCGGCCTTCCAATATTTCAGGATATGCTTGGCTTTTCCTGAACTTGGGCAGAGGTACAGCTCACAGAGTAGGGCAACGTCAGTCTCAGTCTCCTCCTCTGCGCGATCCCGGGATCCAGGCATCTCCCAGATTCCCTGCGCTCTCAGATTCAGCCCTTGGCGTGCTGCTGACCAAAGTGACCCGCTAGGTTGGGAAATGACATCTGGTGCGGTTCCAGGGAAAGGACAATCTCTTTAAAGATAACGGGGTTAGAGAGCGTGCTCTCCCGGACTCTTTCTTTCCATCTTTTGCTCCTTAGATTTTTACAAGTTATTTGCAATGGAGTCAAACATGGGTCAGGCAAACAAATGTGTTCTTTCCAGTCACCGTAACCGGATCGCTGCAGCGAAAGAGAACTCGCAGAAGCGTCCAGAGACCGCAGCCAGACCGTCAGTCTGTGGCAAAAGCAACTTCTAAGTGAGGCAGCACAAGCTGCCAGGATGCAGATTTCAGTTCACGGCTAAGCACAGCGACTGCACTGCATTCTCGGCACCCCTCCGACTCTCCAAAAGCAAGGAAGGACAGGGGGAGGGAGGACCAGTCGAAAGCCATCCGCATTTCTGCACGTCGGCGCCACTTGGAAAGCCCTGCAGCTTTAGGACACCCAGAAAGAGAGATGCAAGGGCGGGGAGCCAGGGTTCCTGGGCGAGGGCGGGGAGTGGGGACCTCACCCATCCCGCCCCCCTCCATCCACCCCACTGGCCCCCCGACAGCTGTGCAACTCTTGTAATTCATTGGCTTCACCCACCCCGCCTTCCAAATACCACCCCAATCCAGTTTAGCCCCCTGCCCCACCTTCGCTGACCTAATAAGGCCATGCAGTGTGCTGGGGACCTATATAAAAGGCGAGGACTTGCAAGGGCTCTGCACGACGCGCCCGGAGAGAGAAGACAGAATCCATCCAGCTCCCACAAAGACGACCATGGCCAAGGAGTGGGGCTACGCCAGCCACAACGGTGAGTGCTGCAGACCCTGGTCCAGGATGCTACCAGAGTATATCCTGGCATTGCACAGAATGTAGGCGATTCTAGGGAGTGCTCTGGAAAATGCAGGCCTGGAGTGGGGGGGGGGGGGGGTAAAAACTAACATTTACTGAGCAATTTTTCAAGTGCCAAATGCTGCTGGTCTTTTTGCCTTTATCTCATTTTGTTCTCCTTTATATCGACTTGGTGTTTTCCTTGGATGAAACTGATGCTCAGAGTTCGTAACTTGCCTAAATGATGTTGCTTCTGACTGAGAAGTCAGAGCACCCAAGGTGCAGATCTGATTGTCCCTTACTCCCAGACCCAGCACACACATAATCTCTCCCAGGCTAGTGTTGAGATAAGAATTTCTGCTCCACCTACCCCTTCTATCTAACCCGTGGGAAAAGGATACCTTTGTGTTCTGAAAAATCACAGCGATGCAAAAACTTTATGTGGTCAATGAATTAAGTCTATTTTAAAAGTAAGTCTTTCAGACCATCTTCCTGAGACAGCAGCAGGAATACACAGAATTAAATATAGCCTCCACATATACTATTAGCAAAACTATGAATAGATCTTAAATACTAAGTCTTATATTGCTCAATTCGAACCCCAGATCTTTTGTAATCATTATCTAGCATCCGAGTATTTTGTTGGCTTCGTCAATTTGAAAGAGGCCTTAGTTATTGGGTTGTACCACCAAATAAATAAATCTCAACTCTTGTTTCCTAGGTCCTGATCACTGGCACGAACTTTACCCAATTGCCAAGGGTGACAACCAGTCGCCCATTGAGCTGCATACTAAAGACATCAAGCATGACCCTTCTCTGCTGCCTTGGTCAGCATCTTATGATCCTGGCTCTGCCAAAACCATCCTGAACAATGGGAAGACCTGCAGAGTTGTGTTTGATGACACTTATGATAGGTCAAGTAAGTATAGCACTTAGATAGGGGCACATGGATGTTTTCATTGTTTGTTCTGGCAAATGTGAGTTATGACATGGTAACAGAATTAGTAGGAAGAGGGAGCCCTTCATCCCTGAACATGGAGATGATGTGACATTCAACTTTGCTTTAGTTGTGAAGAATTATATTTATGCAATGAAGAGGAATGTCTCACCCTCTAATTCTGATACGTTGTTGTTGCAAAATGGCCCCATGCCCAAGCTAAGAGTTGGCAATGCTTTCCTGAAATGGGAGCTTGATAGGACAGCGATGGCAATGAATCCAAGTTAGTATTCCAACTCCGATGGCCAATAGCCGAGGGTTCTTGTGCTTTTTTGACCACAGTGCAAGGAGTGCAAGGCTCCCACTCCTTGTTTGACAGAGATTCCCTTCTACAAAGCAAGAAATACAATAAAGAAACATGAATTTTCTTCCCCTGGTGCCCAGAGGAGGCCAAACCAGGGGAGAAAAGAGGCCTTCATATGGGTGAAAATGCCTGGGCTTCAGGGCTTCAGTGGGGTTCATTTGATTTATCCTTCTAGTGAGTGTATTTTGTAGTATCTGATCTTCTTTTTCTTGAGTATTTGTGTGTGATAAATTATCTTTTCTTTTTTAAAGTTTAACCTACCCTAGTAAACAAATCAATGAAATAAAAGTACAATTAGAAATGTCTTATTTTACCATAAATGAGGTAAGCAACACTTTTTCTTTAATAATTTATGCCTGATGTGTATAACACACTTTCTTATAACCACATTTCTAATTAACTTAAAATTATCCTTATTTATATACATACATGAATGTTCTTAGTGATGTAAAAAAGAAGAGTCAGAATTTCTGTCTACCAGAAGGTTCCAAGTAAGTAATATAATAGAAGTTTACTTTTTCTTAAACAATAATTTCATGTTGCTCTCTCTCCTTTCTCACCACTGAAAACAAGATCCATTTTGAAGGAAAAGCAATGAAATTTGACAGTTTTCATTAGGTTGAACCACATGAAAAATGCCATTTTTTAAGCAGTCAATAGTTGAATATTTGCAATTTCATGTAATGTATTTAATAAATTGGACTCATATGTCCAGATAGTAACTATTTCAAGCAATTGGATAGAAAAAATACAATACCTCAAACCACTTTCTTCCTTCATGACCAAGCTCAAACAGGCCTAGCATTATCGTTTTACATCTTTGTCCCACTTAGAGTGGCCAGTCATTTCCTAAATAGCTTCCCTCTGAATTCTATTTTGATAGCTTATGTGGCTAGATCTTGATTTTAACGTTTCTGCATAGTTTCCAATGTCCTCTGGAAGATATTTGAACCTCTAAACTCTTCCCTAAGCTGAATGAACTGAGACATTCATTCAAGAAACCCAAATTATTGCTACCAAGAATTACCAAGTTTAGCAGTCCACAGTGATTGATTTCCTGGGAAATTTATGAATTTTCAATTTCATCTGATTTGAGTAGACAGAGTCTAAATTAGATGTGGGTGAAAGTTCTTGCTTGTATTCCTAAAAAAAAAAAAAAAAAAAGTGTACTCGAAAGCAAGACATACATGGAGGAGGAATTCATGTACGTGCACACTGATCACCATGCAGGCATTGTGATGAACACCATTAAGGTGTTTAATCTCAGTTAATCCTCACAGCAGCTCTGAAAGTGTGGAATTATTATCACCTTCTCAGAGATGCAAAAATGATTCAGAGAAATTTAGCAACTTGTCTGAAGTCACACAGCTCTCATGGGGTAGAACTAGGATTGGAACTTAAGTCTATCAACTGTCAAGTTCTTCCTACACACCACATCTCTGATCTGTTCTTTGGGTATACACATTCTTATTGTCCATCTGTTATTCAAATTTTATTTTTCTAAATGTTCAAATCAAATGTGATCCTGCAATCTGTACACGTGGAAATAATAAGAATTCATACCCCATTTGAAACAAATGTATGATATATGATATGTCAAGATCAATGTAATGTTTTGAGCAACTAAAAAAAAATGTTCAAGTCACATTTTAAAAATAATAAAACAAGCAAACAAAACAAGAAGGACAGAAAAGAAAGCACCTTATTTTGATGTGTCTCTCAAGACTTCATTTGGTGAGGAGATTGGTGTGCTTGCGAATGGCTCCATCTGCCCAGTAGACTGACCACCTCTTGCTGGTAAGAGTACCTGTGTAAAGCAGGGCTCTCTGCAGGAAATGTGAATTACTGCTGACCTTGCTTATCCAAATCACAGTGCTGAGAGGCGGTCCTCTTCCTGGGCCCTACCGACTTCGCCAGTTTCACCTTCACTGGGGCTCCTCCGATGACCACGGCTCTGAGCACACGGTGGATGGTGTCAAGTATGCAGCAGAGGTAGGAGGAACGGCCAGAATCTACTCTAGGTCTCCCACATTGAAAACTCAGAGATTAAAAAGAACAAGTGCAGCAATTAAACAATACCCATTGTTTTTGCTTCAAGCCTGTAGTGAAAAGAGTTGTAGTGTCAGCGTACACTGGAGCTGCCAAACATTCTAGGCTAGACAGTAAAAAGGGGTGTGCGTGGGTTAGTGTTAAGCATGAAGACTTCCAAGGTTCTATTAAGAAATCAGCTGCTTAACATAAAAAATGCCAGGGTTCTGAATGGAACTAGAACAATAAGGATAGCTAGTATTTATTAAGTATGTACATGATGGACTCATTTAATCCTCTCAGCAGCCCTAGGCAGTAGGTTACAGGTAAAGCAATGGAGGCACAGAAAAGTAACATAACAGGTACATAGTTGATGAGTGCTAGACCTCGTGCTTTTCTTTATGCAGATTGGCTTCAGAGTTCATCATCTTCCCTCGTGCTCTATGCTGTCTCTTATATAAGAACATAATGTTTTAAAATTTGCAGTTAATAATTCTGACTAATGCTCACATTGTAATTTTTAATGAAGGTGTGCATATAAATGTATGCATTATGTAACCCATATATATGTATATATATATAATTTAATATAAGCAAATACTACGCTTTGTCTCAGCCCATTAAAAATATCATGACTTACAGCTCAGATCAAGACATTACACTACAAAGAGAATAAGAGAAGCTACCTCTATGATCTCTTTGTAAAGTCAAGCCAGTAAGTAGTGCCCTAAAGATGAGGATACATTCATTTTTCCCACTTCAGTCTTTCCAAGGGCAACCTCTGGTCAACATAGTGGCTGAGGTAGGAACTGGAGGCATGTGGGAACATTCTCCTAACTGCCTATCATTAGGCAGCACAATTGTTTTCTAAATTAAACTCTTAGAAACCCAAAGTACTTCATTATGATCAGTCCATTTCTCTGTAGCCAATTTAGGAGCCAGTGCCAAGAGTAATTATTTAGAATGCTTTGCCATTAGACATCTTCTCCAAAAATGGGGAAAGTTTAGGCTATTTTTTACAGATGTGGGAAAGCCCTTGGGTTTGACCTTTACCCATGGGATTATTACTATACTTTTGATCTTTAATGAAATATTTTAACTGGCATAAACTATTATATATACATTTTTTTTTTTGCCACGCTAAGTAACTCAATATGGAAAACCTGATTAACTTAATGGGTGCACATGTTCTAAATTAAGATAAGGTTGCCACTAGGTTCTAGGGCCCTGGCTATAAGGAAGTAGGGAATTTCAAACACATTTCATTTGAACCATTAACAATTTCACCAAAGTATTGCATGCTATTATTTAGAATTTTATCAACTTCTATGAGAATGTGAAGCAACAATCCTTAGAATGCACCTGTTTTTGATTTATTGCAAATGTTTTTTTTACTCGTTTTCTTATTCCAAGGATTTACCTCATAACCTGTATTTTATGGTTTCAGCTTCACTTGGTTCACTGGAATCCAAAGTATAACACTTTTGGAGAAGCTCTGAAGCAGCCTGATGGAATTGCTGTGGTTGGCATTTTTCTGAAGGTAAGGTAAAAATCGACCATATTTTTTAATTTAAAAAATGTAGTCCCTTATCAATGATGAGGATACTATGATTTCCATTCCTTCCTGATGGTCTGAGGGGTGTATTTGCATCTTTTCCTTCCTCCACAGACTGATCATTACTCACTCAAGTAATCCAGACATTTTTGCTAAAATAAACTCAGAGTACTTTTTTGCTAAAAGTATTTCTTTTTCCAAACTCCAATACCTGGTACTTCTAAATTTTCTTAAGATGTTTGTGTGTGGAGAGTTGGGGATAAAAACTCAAGGGACCTTATTATGGTGGTGAGGAGGGTGAGGGTGGCATGTGCTCATTATTCTTTTCACTACTCTGTTTCAACTGCACTGGAAACCAGAAAAGCCCATGTTGGGAACTTCTGTGATGCCAAGTAGCTGGCTGGACATCCCCTCAGCTTAAGGTGGCCACCACCCACATGATCCCCGGCTAAGATAGCACATGGAATGTGTGTGTTGTTGAGCCAGCCTTGGTTTAAAGAGGACTTAGTATCATTAACACATGAATTTGGTTGTAACACAATCTAGATTTTAAGCCAGAGGTGAAAATCTGGTGTCTTTCTTTTTGAATGACCTAATTTGCTTTATGTTCTGAATTGACTGGGTCATTTTCAGGGCTGGAACACAACACAATAGGAGCTGAAGTGGGCTTGAGAGGAAAGACAATGGATTTAGTTTCAGACACATAAAGTTCACTCTAGCTCTAACTCTATTAAAAAAAAGAAAAGAAAAGAAAGAAAGAAAGAAAGAAAGAAAGAGAGGAACAATTTTCCAGAGAAGGTCAAGGGTGTAGAACTAGAGCAACATGTAATTTTGTGGTTTTGTACTTCAGAGGCCTAAAGTCTAAGTTTAGATCAGAAAATGTATCCTCTAAAATCTGGGGGTGGGGGGATAAACTCATGTTTTTGCTTAGTACAAGACATTCTGGCAGAGTTATAAACACTAGTTGCATATGATGGATCAAAATCAGTTTTTAAGACAATCTTAAATTATGGAGAGGGGAAAACATCATGTGGGATTTCAATTTTCTTCTAGATAGGACGGGAGAAAGGCGAATTCCAGCTTGTACTTGATGCACTGGACAAAATTAAGACAAAGGTAAGAGAAAATAATTTGCCTCCTAAAGCATAAGGCAGAGTACATCAGTTTTTTCTTTTACACTCTCAAGTGTATTTTTTCACCTAAAATCAGTTGCTATGTCCAATAGATATGCTCATTTGCATATAAAAATAAATGCCATTATATTTGTATGGTTTATAGTTTTTAGAGCAATTTCACATTTCAAATACATAGTTCAAGGAAGTGGGTGAGAATCAGAGCAATGAAGTGGTCACCTTGCCCTCTCCCTCCCCACCTACATACATGCCCAGGATCTCAGAGATTCTCAATGTAAGCCATGCTGGTCTTTTAAATCCTGGTGCTGCCCTATATATTTTCAATCCTAACAGTTGACTCATCTAATTAGCAGACACATTTTAGTTGTCTTTGGGACTATTCAAATTTACTGCTATTAACTTTTTTTTAAAAAAATATATTTTTAGTTGTAGATGAACACACAGTATCTTTATTTTTTATTTGGTGCTGGGGATCGAACCCAGTACCTCACACGTGTGAGGCAAGTGCTTTACCACTGAGCTACAGCCCCAGTCCCCACCTGCTATTAAGTTATACCACTAAAATAAGTAAGTAATCTGAAATATAGCATTCGCTTAAAATGCAAGCCTGTTATCATCAAGAACGAAAACATCAACCTATATGAAATACTTCTGTTATGTTTTATATACAGTATGAGTTTTATATACAGTATGAGTTTTCCCTCATAAGAAGCGGTAGAATTATAGCTCTGCTAGTGGTTAAAACGATAAGGAATAAAATATTACAATGATTGTAATATTTTCCAATATTACAGCTCCCCAAACCTTTGCCCTTTATTTCTGAAAGGCCTGAGCCTTGGTAAAAAGTTCCAATATCTCTGTTGAACTTGAAATCTATTTGCACAAATGCAATGGAGAGACTTTTGGGGTGTGGCCGTGTGTGCATCAATTCACAGAGCCTGTGCCTTACCTTCTTCCAGGGGAAGGAGGCGCCCTTCACGCACTTTGACCCGTCCTGCCTGTTCCCTGCCTGCCGAGACTACTGGACCTACCGTGGCTCCTTCACCACGCCTCCCTGTGAGGAGTGCATCGTGTGGCTGCTCCTGAAGGAGCCCATCACCGTGAGCTCCGACCAGGTAAAAGGCCACCACAGCGCCTCTGAGGCATCCGCATTTACCACTGGCTGCCCGTAGAAGATGCAGATGCTACACGGAAAAATATGGCTATTGAATGGATACTTAGGAACAACTCTGCTCCTAGAGATTTCACAGCTTGCCCTGGTTAATTATAATCAGGTTGGCACAGGAGTACCAAGAGTACCAGAATAGATGCAGATCGTTTGAAAGTAGTTGTGATAGTAAACAATGACTAAGTTTATGCTCTAAAAACACTTAAGGGTTTAGATTAAGATAAGTGAGTCTACATTTGTTTGAATGTACCCGAAATACTGAGCACAGGTTAGAAAATAGGTTGGCAAATAGAGGCCAGGGAGGGAGAAGGGAATAAAAAAGGATTTAACATTCTTGTGAGGTATATATTATTTCTCCAGTTTTACAGATATTATATGTTGAGTCTCAGAAAGGTAAAGTAATTTACCCATGAAAACACAGCCAAGTGCAGGATCCTAAGCCCAGCTTTGGTCTGTCTGCTTCCAACACTTCTTGGCTTCTCTTCTCAGGCTTCTAGTCTTTCTGTTCATCCAAAGAACAGCTTAGCAACATTTGTTAAGGAGGTTTTCAAGGGGCTGGAGATGTAACTCAGTGGGGAGACTGCTTGTCTGGCATGCATGAGGCCCTGGGTTCAGTCCTTGGTACCTCTCCCCCCATCTACTCAAGAAAAGCTATTTGGGAGAAAGTAAGTGTTCAGAGACATGGAAAGAAAACATTTAAGCAAGTGAACAACACAGAGAACATGAATGCTCCCACAATAGTTACATCAGTCCACCACTGTCTCCTTTGCCCAATTAACATTAACTTTCATATTTCTGCCAGTGTGGATTCACATACATAAACTGACAATTTTATCAAAAGTTCAGATTGAAGGGTCTTACTCATTGGTATAAATATTTTGAAAAAGGAATAAAATTTTTCCAAGAAGAAAAGCTAAAAACATTTTAACGTGAAAATATAATATTCCTATTTTCTGGTCCTTTAATGAAAAAAAGCTCAAAATTGAAAATGACTCTAGTTTCTTTTTGCTCTTTTAAAATAATTGATTTTGGGGGGGCTGGGGTTATGGCTCAGAGGTAGAGTGCTCGCCTAGCATGCATGAGGCACTGGGTTTGATCCTCAGCACCACATAAAGTAAAATAAAGACATTGTGTCCATGTATAATTAAAAAATAAAATAAAATAATCCATTTCATGAACTTACATAATGAAGGCCTATTTGCACCTATGTTAAATTGTCATGCCTTTCTATATAAAATGTGTATTTCATACTGACCTCTCAAATTAAAAGAAGTGTTTCAGAATTCAGGAGGAAATGGTTTGACCAAAGGGTGTGGTGATCTTGAATTAAATGGGGGGCGGGGAGGCTTTACAAACAAACAAAATTATATTACTCAGGAACTGGTAGCTAACTAGCTCTGGAATGAGTGCTGGAGATATGATTTAGGGTTTGCTTGTCCTGTTTAGAAAGTCAGTGATTTCTAACTCTATTTCGCCCACTTGGTTCAAATGCCTTGCTAACCATCTGCCCTGCCCCTTGCAGATGGCCAAACTGCGCAGCCTCTTTGCCAGCGCAGAGAACGAGCCCCCAGTGCCCCTTGTGGGGAACTGGCGCCCTCCGCAGCCTATCAAGAACAGGGTGGTGAGAGCCTCCTTCAAGTGAGCTGCTGTGTCTTGCCCTCTTCAGGAAAGGAAACCTGCCTTTGGAGAGCTTGGTTCCTTGCCTCCTTCTGGTGCTCCTTACCGCAAGTGTATTTCCTGTCCTCACACCTGAGCAAGGATTGTGACAAATGCAGTCACTAAGAAACCAAAGTCACTTTTGACAAGATCTAAAACAAAAGCATGAATTTCACACTTGACCTTTGTTATCATCATCTTTTTTTTTTTCTATCACAGTAGTATTTCTGGTAAGATTTCCAAGAAGAAGAAACAAAAATAGATGAATAAAGACAGAAAAATGGTGCTCAAGCAGTATTTTTCTGTCATCTTAAATTTCACAGAACCTCAGATTTCCTATTTTTGTATTATGAGTTGTCCATCTTACAGAAGTAATGAGTAATTCTATATGTAGGAAGAGAGGTAGATGAAGATTATCTAACCAACATAAGCCAGAATGTTTGTTACACCAAAAATTGAATTGCCAATGTGTTTTACCTCTTAAATAACACCAAAGAGAAGACCATCACTTTTTGAATTTTAGCTACTATCTAGATATCTGGTTTTGATAGTCCATTAAAGGAAATCACATTAGGAGTTTTAGAAGTTTTGATGCGGTATCTGAATTTGCGGTATCTGAATTTCTTCTTCATAAATATGGTTTTCTTTATCTGAAGCAGGGCCATTCATTTTTTATTTCGTTACTTTTATCTTTGCATGCCTATTAAAGCAAAAACTATCTCTAATGTCTAGCATATTCGAGGCTGGAATTAATGATTCCTAGAACGCAAAGGAGTAAATGACAGCACTTGAAGCAAAAGCAGTTGTACTGATCACCAAAACCAATAAAGACATGGACACAAAAGTTGGCTGCTGTGTGTTTTAAAGAAAATGCATTATAAGTGACAAAAATGGAGAATGGCAAACTTTGTGGGTTTGTTTCTGTAACTGAAGTGTAGCAATAAAGGACTCAAGTTCTGGGTTTGAATGTTACATTCCTTAAGTGGGGACCAAGGCAATTAGTGCCAACAAAAGAAATGTTTGACTATATATCCGGAAAGTGTGAAATAGCTCCCAGAGGCCTCAACATTGATTAAAATTCTGGGTTCCCTGCAATGAATTCTACAGTCAGGCAAACAAGTCAGAATGTAGCTCTTATGGCATTATTTCATAAAAAAGCTTAGGAATGACATTGGCCTGACACGGCAGAAGTCCAGATATTTAGGCCTTTAAACATTTAATATCTTCAGACACTGTTATGATTTGGATCTGAGGTTTTCCCCTAAGGCTCATGTGTTGAAAGTTTGGTATCCAATGCAACAATGCTCAGAGGTGAACTTTTGGGAAGTGACTAGATAATGATGTCTTTGACCTCATCAATAAATTAATCCACTGATGGATTCATAATTTAATGGCTTATTGAGAGGTAGTAGAAATGGTAGGAAATGGGCCTGAGTTGAAGGGAGAGTCCTTAGGAACATACCCTTGGGAACTATGTCTTGTCCATGGCCCCTTCCTCTCACGGCTCTCCAAATACTATCAGGTAAGCAGCTTTGTTTTTTTCATACCCTTCCACCATGATGTACTGCATCACCTCCACCATGGTGTACTGCTTCACAATAGGCCCAGAAATCACAGAGCCTGCTGGCCATGAACTTAAACCTCTAAAAATGTGAGCCAAAATAAATCTTTTCTCCTTTAAGTTGTTTTTCTCAGGCATTTTGTCAGAGAGGCAAAAAGCCAACACAGAATAAAATCTATTTTTGTTGTTAGTGACTTTGATCATCTTTCATTACTTCAGGGTTAATATGTTAACTATTTGAGAAAATGGCAGCTATAAGTTCATTACTCTAAGGAATGAAGAAGACAGTATTGGGTCAGGAGAGTCCTGAGTTGCTGGAAGTCAAGTCATGTGATAGAGTCCTGTGAGGCTACCATTATTTAATAGAGTACCACTTGGGTGAGGTGAAACCAGGTTGGTCAGTATGAAGTGGATGTGTTAATTAAATCCCTTGAAATTAGGAGGCGTGGAGCTTTGATCATTAGTGGTAACACACAAGCTCATTCTCTCAGGGTACTTACTTAGTAATGCCAGGGCACTGTAAAAATGTATTCAGTATTCACTCTATGTGAAGAGAAATGCATAAACTACAGACAGGTCTTATTCCATATACCAGCTGGACAAGCCTGGAGTTGTTTTGAGGGAAAATGCTGGATCAAAGGAAACAGAACATAAGCTCCATTAGGGCATGGAGATGAGTCTTGCACACCAACATTGACCTTATTGCTCAGTAGTGTGTCTGGCACTTAATAAGCACGGAGTAAGTATTTGAATGAATGATGTCATGAATATAGAGGAATCCAGGAAAAGTACTCTTCTCTTTGAACCACATAGTTCTCTACATGATTAATACTAAGACTGGATTTTGCTTATCTTATATCATCTTGGAAAATGCTCTGCAGCTTCGGGTGGGAGATTTCCAGTAGAACATATTCTCCCACAATATGAATGATTGCTAATGACCACAATTATCATCCAACTTAAAACTTCTTCTCAACTTCTCTTTTCCCTCAAAGTGCAGCAACATTATAAACGTCCATTGGAATATTGAAGGAAAGAAAGAAAGAAAGAAAGAAAGAAAGAAAGAAAGAAAGAAAGAAAGAAAGAAAGAAAGAAAGAAACTGTTCCTCAGGGTATTGAAGGCATAAGTTATTTTCACTTCAGCCACTAGATGACAGCAAAATGTTTAAAAACATTCATATGGTTCGCTAGATGGCAGCAAAATAATTACAAAAATGATTGAAATTCAAAGTCATTGTTTTATTCACATTAATTCCAGAGCAATAAATTTAAAAAAAATTAACCAAAAACCTATTTCCCTTATTCAAGTACTTATTATTAAATATTAATATCTGTCTACAAAAGAAAAAGTAGTAAATTCCTACAATTTTTTTTTGAGAATCTTAATAGTAAAAAATGAGGCCTGAGGGGAAAAAGGGTACTTATTGAACTAAAATTTAAATATATAAGAAACAAACATTTTAAAGTCCTATTCAATATTCAGGAGTACTGGGGTCAAGCCAAACAACATTGGCTGGCTATAAGGTCTTGGGCAATTTAATTTATTTGTGTCTGTCTTCTCATCTGTAAATCAGAATAATAGTATTACCTTCCCAGAAGGTTATAATTAAGAACTAAACAAGTTAAAACAAGTAAACCGCTGTGATAGTCATTCTGGCCCAACTCTCAATAGGAGTTAAATCTTTTATAAATTAATTTTACTTCAACCAAGAAATATATTACTAGCTTATTCTAGTAATGCCTAAATCATGCTTTTTTTTTTACTTGCAATGTGAATCTACAATTTATTTATTCAGATTATATTAAAAAGAGTTACTATCATGAACTCACTTCTGCTTGCTATTGGGGGAAAATGGTAATGTCAAACACTGACTGCAACTCATTCTATGTATGCAGCTGGAAAACTAAGACGTGGCCATGTGGAACCAGCACATTGCTAGAAGAGGTAATACAGAGGAGGACCAGATGATTTTCCCTGATGAAGCTTCTGTCCCAGGAGCTCTGCACCTTACTTGTGGAAGTGCATAGTTAGCAAAACATCCTGAAGATAAACCAAAGAGGAGAGCCGGGGGAACTATGGTGCTTGTTCTGTTCAACATTGACTCCCAAATGTTGATGAAACACAGTCCCTGGGAGTTCTGCATAAAGTGGAAAATCTGTCTTAATAGTAAATACAGAAACTTTCCTGCCATGAAATTAATTTTGAGCTTGTCTGGGCATGTCATAAAATCAGAATGCTGAATAACATGTACCAGTCACTCCTGGGAGGAGGGTTTATATTTTGGGGGTGATTCAATTCCAAGTGAACAAAAGGAGAATTCCAAGTGAACAAAAGGAGATAAGACAATCTAGGTATAAAATCTATGATCAAGGGTTTGGCTAGAGAGCTAATCAACTGCAGATGTGAAAGTGTTCAGTAGGTGCAGCCACCCGACAACTTGACCAGGTAGATAATCACAGGTAATCAGCAGGAGTAAAAGCGAGTCTAACAGTTCAGTCACAGGGGACCAAGTGCACTGCAGCGGCAGAAAACCCAGTGATTTAAAAGCTAATTTTAGCCAGGTGAGAATCAACCGTGCAGTAAACAGGGAATCCATTCTCCCTCGTATTTAAATCATTCCCAGGTAGAAGAATCTGAGGCCTCAGGGAAAATATTTTGGCCATTAAATGTACATTTTTCTCTGTTCCAACTTGTCCCTGAATTTCTATGATATTCATGCAACATGCACTTTGCAACGTGGATGGTTCCAAACACATTTGTTCAAGGGAAGTCATTCCCTAAAGGGCACCGACTCCCATGAAAGTATGATACAAATGCAAGTGTTTGAAAATATGAGGCTCACATCTGCTCCTCTGTGTGGTGATAAGTTTAAAGCAGGACCTAAAGCATTATGGCACCTGGATGGATCAAGACCCAAAGAGGGGGGTCTTGGAAGATTATGCAAGTCAAGCAGGGGAGAAGGAAGAGCAGGGTACAGTGCTGGGCAGAACTGAGAACTGAAAGGCTTATGAGTGAACACGTAGGAGCCTGGGTGCTAATCAGGAGTGACAAGAATACTTTAAAATTCTAAATGTAATAAAACTTGAAGTGTTTGGGGAAAGAGGGAAGAGGCGAAGAGAATGAAACTTGCAGTTAATGAAATTTGGTTTCCATTCCCATTTCTGCCACTCATCACTTATTGACCATAGAAGATTAATTTTTAAAGTCTCAGTTTCTCAATTTTTATGAGGAAAACCTAAATAAGATAGACTATGTAAAACAAGATGACTGAAACATTATAAGCCTTTTTAAAAACAAGATTTTTAGAGTTTTACTAGTTTCCATTTGTTTTTATTGAAGGCATGTGAATGGGCCCATGTGTCTGTATGTGATGAACAGTGGGGAGTGAGGCTTAATGAAGGCAGGGACTTTAGCTCTCTTGGTACATGACCGAGGCCTTAGGACCCAACATGGAGCCTGGAACCTGGTCAGAGTTCAAAGATACTTGTTGAATGGATGGAGGAATAAATGGATGGAATAATGGATGGATGGTGACATGAGACTCCTAAAATATCAGTCTAGGTCTAGGTCCAAGAGCTTATGGGAGCTAAGTCCTCGTTCTGTTTCTGCAACCCAGGCTTCTCTGTAAAGAGAATATTCATGGAAAAAGAGAAGCAGTTTTGCATATACCCAAACTTCTTATTGGCATGTTTAAATTTTAAAAACTAACAACACAGAAGAGACATGTTTAAGGAGATATAAAAGGTGATTCTCTACCAGGATATTTATCTCTTTTAGCACTTGTGCTTCTATATGCAAATTGAAGAGGGAGATTGGCAATGAGCCTCTGACACTAGGTCTGATGATACTAATTGGCATAGTTCATCTTGGCACTTAACTTTCTGTAAGCTGGCCTTCATGTTCTTATTAATGACTTTAGGGCTCCATTATATTCATCTTCTTTTTAATTTTATTTTTTTAGTGCAATGTAGTTGTATATACAACTACATTTTGACATAATCATATATGTATTTAGCATAGTTCATTTCATTCAGTTTTGTGTGAAGACATTTATAGCAATTCCACACATGTAATAAAGGAACTTCTTCATAATTCAAATGCTTGTTCCATATTAGCAAAGTATAATGCTTTTAAAAATTCAATAAGCATTCCCAACCAACACATTCTGCTCCACCCCAGCCAAGGAGATGGTAAATTCAGGTCAATTTTCCATTCTCCACAAACAACACAGATATACATGTTCAGGTACTTATAATTACTACCTAGAGCTCACTTTTTAATACAATTGAGAATATTTTGAAAAAACTGCCTCAGATAATGTATTGCCAGAACTCAAAGTCTATTCCCATGTGGGAGAGTAAGGACGGTACCCTGTGGCTCAACTCATAACTTGATTTGTAAATCTCTGGCTCCTATTATAAATATTTTTCATTCAAAGGAGCATTTTAATGACATTTAATCAGAGAAGGTCTAATTTCTTCCTTTTAATTTGTTTTCTCCAACAAAGGGCCTGTTGTCAAGCTTGTGAGGTGTGCTAAGTCTCTTGTCCTTAGGAGCTTAATTGATATGAGGCATTGATTAGGCCCCATGGGGTTGGAGTGTTTCAGAGGAATTAGGAAATAACTGCAAGGCATAAAGAAGAAAGTTTACAAGTAGAGGGTAGTGTTTTAGTTGGGCAAATGCATTCAATATTTGATTTGTGGGTTTTTTTTTTTATTTCGGTGTCACTACTCTTGTGCTTTGGGCCATTATTAAATAAGTTTCAGGTCCCTTGAACACAAGCACAATAATACACACAAGTGACTTCAAAAACCCCCTCTTTTTGAAAGGATATCATGCTTTGCAGAAGTGTTTTTGTGTCAAGCATGGAAGAAATAAAAGTAGGTCAAGAAACTACCCGGATGCATTAAGAAGAAAAAAGTAGAAAGAAAAGGGAGACTCCCAAACATTGCTCAAGAAAAAATTTGTTAAACACGGTTGTGGCTACCAAAGGGAAGGGCTTATCAGGAAGCAGCACTGCTCAGCACACTGGGCATGTTAGGTAGAGATATGGCACCACTGGAAAGAAGGCAGAGGTATCGGAACCTAGGGCACAGGCAACCTGCAAAACACGGCTCCTGTCACCTGGGCCTCCGGGCTGACAATGGACTCCAGGATGGTTTTGGGTGATGCAGGGGACCTGGGTTATAGTTCTTGAGAAAGTTCCCCCAATACAGAATCTGAAAAAATTAATTGTATATGCACAGTGTTGTATTATTAGAACATATAAGCAAAGTAGATATTTTTAGAAGGTGAAAATATTAAACTATAAGTTCTTGCATTTTCTTCCTGCCACCAAGTGTGTGTCTTATCTTGTGGAGATGGATAGGGTAGGGTCTTCTGCTAAGGAAACCAGGCTGTAAATTGGTCTAATTTGCTGTTCTGGGGTTTCTCGATATGTTGGTCCACGGCTTCCATTCAGTCTCATCAAGACTGGAACCAAATGGGAGTGGAAGAGGACTAATCCATCACAAATCTTAGAAAGTCAGGGCAAACAAGACCCTGCTATGAGTTGTGAGAAACACAGCACATAACTTCAACTGTTCTGCTTTGGATTGGATGATTTTGGTTATAACTCTTTCAGCTTGGTTAAAAAAAAAAAGGAAAGAAGAGAAAAAAAAAACCCAACAATTATTGCATCATATCATAGATCAAGGAACATTCATCATGTTATTCCTTCTATACATTGAAATAGTAAAATAACATTCCTTTCCTTCATTCAAAAGAGCATTTATGTTTCAGCCATTCTGCTCAGGTGGAAAAGAGAACCTCTAAGAGCAGCATAGAGATAATTACAGGGAATGATTTTGAAAAGTTTGTGTTGAATGGAAAAAAACACATAAGTGAATATGAAGCTAAGAAATTTAAGGAAAATGCCAAGAGGGTTCAAAATCAGTAGCAATTTTCTTAGGCTATGTACTGCTACTTCTATTTCCCCAAAATGAAATTTTGAGCAGTCCAGAACTTTCAAAGATGTCTTCCTTTCTGCTGTAGAATTCATCTGAATAAGCATAAAATGAGAAAACTACAAAGTTATAAAATACAACCATCTTTGTTTCCTGTAGCCTATCCATATTTGTTACAGGATTACAAAAGCACTGGTTTCTCATTCACATACTCCTTGAAACTGGTGACCCTGGACTCCCTCCCATGAGCAGGAGGAAGAACTTAGCTGTGATGCCTCCAGTTCCTCCTGCACAGAAAATTTTGACTTGCTTTTGTTACTAAAAGGAAGTAAGGAATTTCCCATATGAGGTGGTGATTTATATGCAAAAGAGAAGTTTAATTATGCAGTGAAGCTAACACTGACCTAATCAAGTTATTATGATTATAATGATTTGGGTAGAAAAATCATTGGAAAAGTGTGCTGAAGCAAAGTAAGCAGACAATAATTCCAAGGTACAGGGGAAGGATTCTGTTTTTTTCTTAACCTATACAATAAACAAAAGGCAAGTGGAGGAAATAGTGTGGGCAAAGCACCATCCTAGGGTTCACATGTTGCTGGATATGGAGTTGTTGTCCAGACTTTTGACAAAAGCATATTTCATAAATAATCTTATGGCAGGGTTTTAAAACCTGTGTATGCTAATGCCCCCTCCCCCATGCAAGAGGATACATCCCAAAACACTGAGTGGATATCTGAAACTGCAAATGGTACCAAACTACACACACACACACACACACACACACACACACTCCTTTATGCCCTGCAACATTGCTACATAGTATCAGAATTAGTCTATTCTTCCATGTTTTATCCTCTGTGCCTCCTTTTTGTCACTACTATTGTGCTTTGAGCCTGTTAAGTCAAATAAAGGATGTTCAAACACATGCCACAGCAGTCCTTCTGATACCCAAGATGACCACTAAGTGACTATCAGGCAGGTAGCACATACAGCATGGATATGCTAGAAAAAGGAATGCTTCATGTCCTGGGTGGACAACGCCATACATACAGTGTGAGGTTTCATTAGAATGACGTACAACTGGAATCTTAGAAATTGCTTATTTCTGGAATTTTTCATTTGATATTTTCAACCTGTGATTGACCACAGGTAACTGAAACCACAGACAATGAAACCACAAATAAGAGGAGACTACTGCACTGTTAACATTCGGGACTGAATAATTCCTTATTATGAATGGGCAGTCCTGTGCAGTAGGGTGCTCAGCATCATCCTTGGCCTCTACCACTGGATGCCAGTCACTTACATTCCTTTTCCTTAAGCTGTGAAGGTCAAGGGTCTCCAGACATAGCCAGCATCCCCTGTAGGTGAAAGTGGCCCTATCAGAAAACCGATACCTAATGAGGGCCAAACTCTTTTTATTTCATGGTGCCCCATGTGGCAATTGTCCTGGAGCATAAAATATTTAAAATGCATAATTTGTACATTTTAGTGTAATTATCACATTTAATATTTCATTACAGTTCTGTTTGAAAAATGGTAACAATGTTTGAATCTTAAAAACTAGATTGGATTACTGATAGAAAAGTTAACTATTAGTAGGTACCATGAATAAACAAAGACACATATAGAAACAATGTTTCTAAAAGTCTGAAAAGCAGTTTGCTAAGGGAAGTTGAACTCAACTGTTAGATGTAAAGTCATTGCTATCTTCCACCACTCCAATGGTTACAGGGTATTTGGAAGGAAACTCTAAAGATGCCTACCATGTTGATATCACTTTCTGTTTTACAGAGCAGTGCTGCATACACAATCTTAATACACTGTTATTACAGCATCAGAAGCAGGAGTCTTTCTAAGCTCCTGGAAGGCACTGAGCTGGCTCTAGGGAAGACTGCAGGGCAGATGCTAAGATCCCCAACAATGGAGTATGGCTGTTTGTTTTTCACACCTGGCTCTATCACTTCCTAGCTGAGTAATTTGGGCTAAGCTAATTTTCCTCTATGCCCCAGTGACCCTGGCTGTAAAGTAGGCCAATGGGAAGTATACAGAACTGTGTTGGTGCATAAGTAGATTGCAGTAAGTATTATTTTAATAGTGCAGGAATTCCAAAAATGTTAATTAAATGTGAATTCTTTTTTTCATCCAAGTTAAAAAAAAAAGAAACAGAAAAGCCAACCTATCATTTTTACAATGGGAAGAATTATTATAATGACAATTCATAGCATTTATTCAGCCAAGAAAATGTGTTAAAACTTTATCTGTCATCTTCTAGATATTCATTCTCATAACAATACTCTGGAGCAGGAATTTGCCTCCAATTTACAAATCAAGTTAAGTGAAATTTGAAGAAAGGGCTTAATTTGCTCAAGGTGAGGTTGCAAGTAAGCGTTGGAGTCAGAGTATGAACTCAGATTGGACATTTTTACAAAACTGATTCCCATTTTACAAGTCTATGGTTCTCTACAACGATAATAACCTTAACAGAGTAGCTACAAGATTCCCAGAATCATGCTAATTCACATAAAGTATTAACACTCTCAAAGATTCTGGATATTCTTATTACATTTCACATATGAAAACGGAGGCTTGGGGAGGTTACATACATTAACCAAGGTTGTGGTAGTAGGTATGTCCTAGAAACTGATTCTGAACTCACAACCCGGGCTCTTGGCACCTGTGTGATGCTGCTTTCTGGTCTTCTGTAGAAGAATGAAGAGACACTCAGAGGCCAAGAGAAAAGCCAGAGCCAGGACTGGATGGGTTTGTACATCAGGAGAGAAAGCCTAAATCTTTTTCCAGAGCTAGTTTTTAGATGGGTAAAAGCAAGGAGGTAGGGAACAGCATGAAGGATTCTGGGAACCTCCTCCACCTGTTTCCTCATCTATTAAATAAGAAGTTGGGTCAAATAATATCTAAATTTCTTTTATTTTTTTTTACTTACATTTTGTATCATTCTCTTCTTTACAGACTCTCAAGTGGCTTCCCTGGACAATTAGTATAAAATCCTTACTGGATTCATGGTCTGCAACCCTTGCCTGCCTCTGATTTCACTACTTGTCTTCTCTTCCTCATCCCTAAACAAATGTCACAGGCTGTTCTAGAAAAACTTCCTTGCTTGGGTCCTCTATGCTTGCTGTTTCTTCTGCCTGAAATGTCCTTTCCCAGATCTTTCCTCAGTGGATTCTTCCTTCCATAGGACTTCCATGACCACTGTAGCAGAAGTAGCACTTCCTCCCTTGTGATTCTCCAACTCATTTCCATTTTATTTTCTCCTCATTCATCATTAATGTTGGAAATTCACTTTATCCCTGTTGTTTGTTTATTCATCGATACCATCCCCATCCATCAGGCTCCCTGGTTGGTGGCTTTAGCCTCTGAGCTGATGCCCACACAACATAGTGTTCAAAAAGATGTGTTAAATGGAAAAAAAAAATCTGTTAAATGAATGGACTCACATTGTACATTAAAAACAAAAAACCAAACCAAAACAAGCACATAATAGGAGCTCAAAAAACATACAACAGCAAAAATGATAACTAACATTTATTAAATTCTAACTATTGGCATGATGCTAAATCCTTTACACAATTATATTATTTAGTCCTCTCTACAACTCTCTGAGATAGGTACCATTTTTGTCCTATTTTTAAAGGTGTAAAGCTGAGTTGGGAGTGTAGCTCAGAGGTAGAACATTTGCCTAGCATTAATAAAGTCCTGGGTTCTACACCCAGCAGCACAAAAAATAAAGAAATAAACAAGAATTTTTTAAAAATAGTATGGGAAATTGAATCTTAGTAAGAGCAAAGAATTTTCCCAAAGTCATAGAGCTGAGCTAGTAAATTAACCCAGATTTAAGACTAATTTTATTTTAACACAATGTTATTTTAAACTGACTGGCTTTTGTAAAGTAGAACTGCGGTTTCTTCCATTTGGATTAGTAAATGTCATAATTTTAAAGAGCTTTAAGTGAGTAGGTTCTACACGTATCCTGTCCTGGGGCTCAGGCTAGATAAAGGACATTAGGCACCCAGGACAGAGGTAAAATCATGAAACACAGTTCCCACACTCAGAGGCTCAGTGTAATACACAAAATATTCAAGTGTGATAGAATGGACTGCTATATGGCCCAAACACTCCTCATTCCTCCCACAAAGAAAACTTCTGAGGCTGGAAGCAGACCCCTCTTAAATTGTTCCCTTGAACCTTGCCTAGATGTTTACCTTTGCATTCATTACATCAGGTTCTTTTAAGCACTGTCTAGGAAGAATTGAATAGCTATCACTTACTGAGTGCCATCAGGTGGCAGGTGATTGATTATATTCACTAATTTAATTCTTGTTTTTCTGGGGAATCTTTTTTTTCCCCCTTGGGGCATGTTATACATAATAGTGGCATTTATTATTAGACATTTATATATGTGCAAAATAAAACATAATTTGCTCAATTTCATTCCACAGTACCTCTCACTAATTTAATTCTTACAATAACCCTAGCTAGGGTCGTTGTCATTATTCTTAACAAATGGGCAGTCAATAGCTTATTGAGGTGGATGATTAGAATCTAGTGTCTAATTATAAAGTGGTGTCACAAAAACTAGGCTAGAGGGATCTCTGAAATGATCTATGGGAACCTCAAGAAGTAGTGGCTCTTAGCCTTCATATATATATATATATATATATATATATATATATATATATATATATATATAAAATTGAAACAACTATAACACATCTGGGGTTTTAGTTAAATATTTAATAAATCACATATACCTCACTGTAAAGTATGTTAACAATATCTTTACATTTTTGTGGGAAAAGCAAATACTTTTCAATTTTATTTTGTATTTTCACCAACATTAATATGTTAAAGCTTTTTTATTATAATGGAAACAGACATCAAGTGTTTTTTATATTTTCCCCATATATATCATTTTTCTCCCCCACCCCCTCCCTGGGTAGAGGTAAAAATCTTTCTTCAGATACTATCAGTTTTTTTAAAATTTAGAATTATTTTTAAATGAACCAATCCTTCTCTTAGTAGAAATGCAGTTACTATATTTCATTTTAAAAAAAAATTAAATAGTGTCTGGCAACCAGTGAATCATGCATGACAGTTGGTTAAGAAGGCGCTTAGGAAAATTAGGTTGTGACTGATCTACAGGAAGGCACAAAGCCACCTCCATTATTAAAAAAAAATGATAAGAAAAAAAATGCTGACAACCACTGTAATACCAAAAATGTGAACCCAGCGGTGAGCATGTGACACTCTCTGAAACAGCAGCTCTGTGGAGAAGGTCTTATCCCACAGAGAACTAGCAGAGACCAGGGAACATCCCCCAACAATAGTCTTGGTAAACTGCAGTTTGGTGGTGCTTGAAGTTTGAGGGATATTTTATAATCAAAATATGCTCCCCTTCCATCCATGTATTAATAAAGCCACAACCCAGCTGTACAGGAAATGAAGACCAGGATTCCTGCTGCGTTAGTAGCCTGGCTACCTTTACAGATCTTTAGAGCCCACTTGATATTCATGGGCTTTGTGCTCAACTCCCAGCATTTATCACTGGCATATTCTTAGGAAGAAGTGAAGAGTCTCACAGCAACTAGGAGTCCCTCTCCTTCTGACCTAATAAGTATTTTAAAATTATGCAAGGGATAAAAAATTATTTCACTGGCTCCCAAGAGGGACTATGCAACTACAGGGGTCAAAATAAAAGTTCTTCTCTGTGAACTATATTTTGTAATGGTCCTAGAAGTCTTAAAAATTCATTGATGCTCTTTAGCCTAAGAATTCCCTGTGATATCAACCAAAAGATTTATGCAGAGGAATACAATTTTCTAGTTTTAGAATAGAACAAGGAAATCTACACATGAATCATTTTTCTTTGTGGGTAGAACTGACTGGTAAATAATAGATAATGATTTTCTCATAGACACTGTAAAAATTTGCAGTCATACTTTATCCATTTATTTGTATATAGGTTTTTAAATATAAAGTAATGTGATATTAAGGCTGATACAATCACAAATAATGACATCCTACTTCAGTTCAATTCTTATATTATGCTCTCAAAGATCATAGAGACCACAGAACAGGCCCCCAAACCCCCCACCCCTCTGTATCTTTGTGGCAAAGTCTTTTGTGGCAAATAGAATTCTTTCTCCATTTAAAACGGCCAGACTTTCCCATTAGGCACAGTAATCACAGGGCCTCAGGTCCACAATAGTTTTAGGTGTCCAGGAAAATCTGCTTTCTTAAAATCAGTTTTAGGTCAAAGAAACAAGAAAAGAACTACTAATGCAAACTGCCTTACAGCGCACGAAAATCATAATGGTGCCTGTCCTCAAAAATGCCCTTTTTATTAAATTATTCTGAGTGATTTCCTAAGTATGCCAGCTATAAATTCCCCAGAAAGTTCCATCTCTTGGAAAGACTTTCTTTTACCTGATTTTCCCTTTAAAAAATGTGGTATTTTGAGGTTTTGGTGATTTTAAATCAATATGTATTCAACCAGGAATTCACCTCCCCCAAAGTTAATTTGTTAAATAAAAGAAGTAGTAAAGTAGAAGAAAATAAGCACTTTAAGTGAGGCCCTGCTGAGCTACATGGAAATGCAATCCCAGGCCTCCTGCGGGCGCGCTGGCAGGAGACCACGGCTCCCGTCTCGCTTTATCCCACAGCCGTCCAGCAGAGGGCGCCTGGTTCTCAACACCCAGAGCTGTACGTTCCCCTGCGCCTCAAGGACCATATCCCTATTTGCCCCAAGGTCAAAGCTCCTAACCTAGCCAGCCCCAGGCCCGGGAAAGCTGAGAGTGAACCTTCGGTTTGAAACCGCGCGCGAGTCGGGCCGATGGGGCGGGACCGCAAGTCTCCAACGCCTGGGATACGCTCATAATGGGGACAGAAGATGAAGGGCACCCGGGGCCCGGGTCCCCAGCTGTCAGCGCCTCTGCCAGACTCGGTGCTCCGGAGGGGGATGGGGTGCGCATAGACGATCCGCAGCCCCCGTTGGACGGAGGAACCGGGAGCCGCCGCCACCACCACCGCCACGGCACACCGAGAGCTCGGAGGCTCTCCCAGGAACCCGGGGCCCGGGCCGCTGGCCGAGGGGAGCCGGGTGGTGAGACAGAAGCTCCCCAGCCCGGCCGGACGCCCGCCGCGAGGGCGTTTTCCCCGCCCCCGGCGCCTCGCCAGCCCAGCCCGCCCCGAGCACTGGGAGATCACCTCCGCCCGTCACCTCCTCCCCTGTCGCTCAGGTCCATCCAGGGTCCCCTCCCCCGGGCCGCCCCCGAGCACGAAGTTGGCGGGAGCCTATAAAAGCCGGTGGCAGTGCGACCCGCGGACACGCACCGTGCAGGCGCCCGAACAGCCACCGCTAGACAGGCGCCAACTCCTGCCTTGCCCAGACCGCCGGCGCGACCATGTCCCATCACTGGGGATACGGCAAGCACAACGGTGAGTGCGGGCGACTAGCGGCCCCGGGGCCCGATCCTGGATGCCTGCCCAGGCCCCGCAGCGCCCGCACCTGCTGTTTACCGCGGCCGCGGGGAGCGCGGGAGGCTCCGGAGAGCGGGAGGCTCAGGTGCGCCCCGGGCGCCAGCCTCTCCCGCGGCTCCCCTGCGCCCAGGATGCCCCCATCGCCCCAACTCCTTCGCACTGTCGAGGAATCCCGGCGTCCGCCGGCAGCGCGCAGGGCGCGGGAGAGGCAGGCGCCCGGGGCCCCTGTCCGTAGGACCCGAGGACAGTCGTTCCTGGGTCCTGAGCGGGGACCCTTTAACCTGATCTAGGAGGCTGCGGGGAAGGGTAGTAACGGAAAATTTTAGTTGATCACAGAGAAATTGAGCCCCTCTTCCATCCTGTCTGCTTCAGCACCACCTGTGGCTAAGATTCCCCGCACCAACTGTCCCGGGGCATTTTCTGGAGTTGCTTTAAATACATTGTTCTGATTCCCGAGTTTCCCCTTCATTTCTCGACTTCCAATGCTAGGGGTTCAGTAACCAAGATCCGGGCTTTATCATGGCCATAGATCTGGGTTTCCTGAGCAATCGGAGGGAAGACAATGATGGTCTGGTGCGTCTTAGGCGAGCGGGGGGCGGGGGGGCTCCCCTTGTGGGGCTCTTGACTATTAAAGAAGGGGTGCCTGTGCATGAGCAGTGGCTCTGACCTTTCAACCAGTGCGAGGACACGAGGGAGGAACCAGGCGCTGTGTGGATACTTCGAGTGAGCTGGCATATCCCAAATCCCAGCCACAAGCTGATCTCAGTTGCTGAGAAGTAAAATGACTATGAAAATCGCTAATATTTATATGATGCTCTTTTCTCTAAAAGATTTATGTGTGTTGACTCTAATTCTCACAACATCTATAAGATAAACTTATAATATTATTATCACATTCTGCAAATGAGGAAACTGAGGCATAGGTTGTTTTCTCAAAGGTTTTTCTAATATTAAGTGGTACCACCAAAATGGGAACTGAACAGATTGATTTTGGAACCCTTGCCTCTTTCTTGGGGGGGGTGGGGTCTGGGTATATATCCGTCCAAACATCTGGGGTATTCACATGTGTCTCCTCACCTTTCAGGACCAGAACATTGGCATAAGGACTTCCCCATTGCCAAGGGAGAGCGTCAGTCCCCTGTTAACATTGACACCAAAACAGCCAAGCATGACCCTTCCCTGAAACCTCTGTGCCTTTGCTATGAGCAACCGACTTCTCGGAGGATCCTCAACAATGGTCATTCTTTCAACGTGGAGTTTGATGACTCTCAGGACACTGCAGGTTAGTGTTTAAAGTGTGCCCTTTAGCTAGTAGCTGTATTCCCACCTTAGTGGAAGAAGTCCAGCAGAGATAGGAAACATCTTTAATACTACAGTTTGTCTTAGTCCCTAAGATGCCACTCTAATAGGCTTCATTAGGTCCCAGACTCAAAGAAGTAGGCTAATTAATTTGAAGTTTCCTGAGATGGTGTCTCCTTTCTAAAATTCTTGGCTTCTGTGTAGGGCATAGAGTAACTGTGATCTGCCTGTGATAAGTCACAAAAGGGAAGCTCCCCACCCCATCAGATCAGTAATAATGAAATTTGCAAAAATATAACTTCTTAAGTTTAATTCTAAAATGTTTTTAGAACATTTGTCTTTGGAATTGATGCCTTTCCCTTAAAAAATATATGTTCATGTGCATTATTTTCAAAGTAGCAATAAGAAAAGTGATGAAAACTAGACAATTTAAAATACTGAAATTCTTGGAGAGCATTGTATTTATGAATATTTCTCACTTTGGGCTAGTGTGATAAAGGGGGCAGTTTATCTTGGTCTATATCTAGAAGTTCACTCCACAAAGATGTTTTATTAGAGTTAGTGAACATACCTGACCCATTACCCATAAATCCAATTACCATAGGTTATTTGTAATACAGCTATTTACAGGATACCACTGAATGCTTCTTGTATTTTATTTAGAAAAAGGAGAACAATCCCATTTAGTCATAGTAACTGCTTTTCTTGCTCACTGGTTGATTTAATTGCCAGTACCCTATTTTCCTGAGTGTTTTCCTCTGAAAGTCATTGAATGAAATGGTCTTGCAAACACGTGTTTGGTGGTGACATGGGAGTGGGGTGGGTGAGTTTTGGAGTAATGGTCTACAATACTAATGTATTATATAGTATATAATTAAAACCAAGTAAGTCAAGTTGACTATTCTTTTCCAGGAGCTGTACAGTATATTCAGTTCAGTTTTGAAAAACAACATTTATCCTCCCCTCTTTTAAAAAGCTTTGGACACTTGGCTTTCTAAAACAGTAATTCTGGAAGACAATTTAATGAGATATATAATGTGGAGATCATTTGAGAAATGTTTTCAACCTACCTGTTCCCTATGTACTTCTGCTTAGTATACACAGACACAGTTAGACAGACAAACAGACAAACATACACACACTCTCTCTCATGCACACACTTTCTAGCATTATGATTAAAATCAAGTCGAGGCTATACATTGATGATGAGTCTCCAGTAATTCTTGCTTTTCCCAAGAATTTCTCCCATTCCAAAGAAACACTGCTCAACTGATTAATCATAAAACAATTTCTTTTTTCATGTAAAGACTACCATATATTTATAGTATGGTCAATGGTCTCAAGATTTCTATTACATACATAAAGGATGCTATAAAGTTTCACGTTTAGTCATATAAAAACCAAAAAAAGATGAGCTACTTTAGTCCATAGCTGACAACTATTTTTTTAAGGCCACAATTATTGGCAACAGATACAATGTCAAACCAACTATTTACCTTATTGCATGCTACATAGAAATTGCATAGTCAATTTTTTTGAACAATGAAGAAACAAATGGAACCAGATGAAGTAGCTCTTTATATATTCCTTATAAAGGAGACTGTGAAGATAAATTATTCCGGTAGTGTGCCTTACTGGAAAATGGATTTTAGCCTATGGTAGGATGGCTGTGAGGGCCAATTGGGATCAAACAGACCTGGATTCGAATTCTAGCTCTGCCACTAACTATCTCAGTGATTTGGGGAAGGATAATACCTTCCCTAAGTTTTAAGGTTTTTAAATTAAAAGTGGAATAACAGTAGTATCTGCCACAGAGGAAAGATTAAATAGGACAGTTTGTTATAAAGCGCCTAGCCCAGTGCCTGGCACATAGCAGTTCCTCAGCAAACAATTATTAGGCAATTGCTGTAGCTGTTGCACTTGTGATAAAATTCTGAAGAAACCTTAATTTAATACCATTTAGGGTTACTTCCTACACTTGATAGTTTAAAATTTTATTTTTATATATTCCCAAACATCTGACTTATTATTTTAAATATGCATTGATTCTATTTATGAAGTTATATAGTTGTGAATTTTACCATGTATATATTAACCTTTGAAGGATTTCTACATAAGCAGTAACTGATTAGACCTAATCACATGTTTTTCAACTATTTCTTCTAGGGAATAATGGCCATGTTTAGATAATGAAACATAATGCAAACTAGTGGATTAGGTAGGGGTTTTAACACATGTTTTTAGAGACACATGTATTATCCAGCCAGTTCTTGTACAAAAAAAAATTGATTAATAACAGATTGAACACTTGATAAACTAAGTGTCATGAAGGCAGGATGGGTACTTGGGTCCTCTCCTCATCCCCAGAGCTCAGTGTGGGCTGAGACTGCCTAAAATAGAAGGACCCAGAAACAACAGACACTGAAAATTACTTTGATAAATACAAAAAGACAGTATTTCAAGGAACTGTGGAAACATGAGGTAGGCTTAGGAGTCTGAGTAGACAGGAATTTTTGGAATAAATAGTCTTAGGTAGAGACTTGAAGGATTTCGATGTCTTGGGAGAGATTCCAGGCAAAGGAAACTAGGAAACACCAGGGGATCTAAGAAGAGTACACAGTATGTACTTTAGAAAGGCAAGAAAGTATACAAAAACAAGAGTCAGCAATGAGTATTAGAAAGACTTAGTTGATAGTGGTGGCATGTGCCTGTAATCCTGTAACTTAGGAGGCAGAGGCAGGAGGATGCAAGTTCAAAGTCAGCCTGAGCAACTTAGGGAGACCCTGTCTCAAAATAAAATAAAACAGACTGGGGAGGCAGCTCAGGGATAGAGCACCCCTGGGGTCCATCCCCAGTAACCCCCCCTCCAACACACAAAGACTTGTTCTCTCTTGCCATGAAAGACTTCTTTGTAATTTTGCCCACGTCTCTTTCAGTCATTTTGGTTAAACAAGTATGCAGAATATACTAAAATTTGATATAAATGGAAAATCCATCTACAGGGTTGATTAAAAAATAACAATACCATGAAGAAAAATAGCCTTTATACTTTATTTATTTCTTAAAGAATTCTAGACTCAAAGCTGGAACAAATGGTAGAGATCCTGTAGTCAACCCACTTAAAATAAACATGAAGAAACAGAAAGCTTGAGTTTAAATAACTTGCTAAGTCTTCTCCTGCCTAGTTTACTGGAGAGACTAAATGGCAATCTCTTAAAAATAGAATTTGAATGATAATCATAGTTAACGTTTAGTTTGAACATACCATGTTTTGGAAAGCTAATGTACTTTTCTTACACTTACCTTTAAAAATTATTCATTCATTTTGGTCACTTAATTGTTTTAAAAATTAACCATTTAACAGCCCTTTAGTTAGGAGTGATCTTTATGGGGTTAATATTTTTAGACATTCTTTACCTCTTATTTTCTGCATTTAAATGCTTCAGTTCATTTACATTTCTCCTCCCTTGATAAGATTTCAGCCTTCTAGAACTTCCCATAAGTTTAGGTTTTCTCATATGTCCTAATGTAACAATATAACACCTTAACTTAAGTCCTTGGGTGTCAGGAACTGAGCTGGTTGAATTTATTCTTATGTTTACATTGGAGATAATTCTTTTTAACAAAAAACAGGATGGAAATAAGGGTGGAATTATAGGCTTTAACTGGAAGCTTAGGCTAAAGTTCTCATCAGTTTTCTAAACCCCTTTAAATAAACCACCTTGAATTAATGAAAAATTGCTAATCCTGTTAGGTAATTTTTAAGTTATTAAAAAATAACTCTCCCAGCTTGAGAGGTTTTATTGCCAGATTTTTTTTTTCTGGTGGAAAAGAATACTAGTCAAATTATTTACTCCTGCTAACTTATTAACTTATATTAATGAGTTTTGAACTGTCCTGCTTTTTTGCAAAGTTATGGCAAAAATTGAAAGCCAATGCCAGAATTATTGGGCCACCTTATTTTTAACTCCCACCTGATTTCTGTTTTATGTATTTATTTTTGAAATTGGAATTTTTAAATTTGTTTATTTCAAGAAAAAAGAAGGAAGGAAGCTCACCTTTACTCTTTTCAAGCAGAACATTGTCTGTATGACATAATGGGTCTTTGTACATGGATCCTGCTTGATTTTCAGGGACTAGCTTTTGAAGTTGTAAAATTTTCCTTCCACAAGCAAGCATAAATTAAAGGGAACCTTAACAACCAGAAATGAAATGAAAGGGCTTTTCATGTGCTCAATTAATGGGATCAGAACCCTAAATAGCTGGAAAACTGACCAAAGCCTTTTAACTGTGCTAGTTAATTATGTTATCAGTATCAGTTTTACTCCAATGCAGTTGCTGTATGATTTAAATTAAACTTCCATTTTCTTGAATTTTGACTGCTTAATGTAGTTGAAAGTGACAGCTAAATATCTCATTGAAAAGAATTGAAATATGGGCATTTTTCTGCTAGATTTGTCTGCCCTGACATGGAGCCCTAGGATCATTGGCTACTGTCAACAAGCTAAGCATGCATGATTTAATCAGTAGTACATATAGTAATGCATGATTTTAAAATGTTAGGATATTTGCAGAGATTATTCAGCTCCTAGAAATACTATGTTTTCTGTGGAATTATTGATTTGCTTTATTAATAAAAAATTACATATATTTTAGTTTTTAAACTAAGGATAATTGGGAGTAGTTTACCTAGCTCTTGGATTTAAGAGAGATTATTGACATACACTAAAGGTCTTTAGTTTGCTATTTGAAGATGTCTTTAGAAGTAATAGTGATTAGGATGAAAAATATCCCAAAATGCTAAATTTTAAGTTTATATTTTTGTGGGAAGTCTGATTTATTTCAGTATTACTGAATCTCCTATTTTTAACAAAAACAAATAGTTTAACAATTTTTCAAGTAATAAATATAGATCAGTCTATAATGCCATACTTAGTGCTTATATTGTATTATACATACATATATAATATTTAACTGATGGCTGATCATGAAAATTAAAATTGGAGTCCTTGATGTTGCTATTTGAATTTAAATTAAATTTTTGGAGTTTGAAAAAAAATAGAGTAGAAAGTCTCACTATATTTCTCTATCCCTCATGGAACATGTTTCTGTGATATAGCAAATCATACACTTTGTAGAGTTCCAAAAATGTTCACTAGGTAAATTCTGCCTTTTCTTTTCTTTCTTTTTTTTGTACCAGGGCTTGAACCCAGGGATGCTTAACCATTGAGCCACATCCCCAGCCCTTTTTAATATTTTTTTATTTTGAGACAGGATCTTGATAAGTTGCTGGGGCTGGTCTTAGACTTGCAATCCTTCTGCCTCAGCTTCCCGAGCCACTGGGATTACAGATTTGCGGCACCATGCCTAGCAATTTTCACCATTTAAAAAAATATATATTTTTGCATTAGAAAGAGGTATTTTTTAAAAGCTAGGACAGTTTAGAAAATATCATATAGCAATTTAATAAATAAATAAATAAATAAATAGGCCTGGATTGTAGTATAATCTCCTATATTTAACCAAAATGTTGTCATTCTGTTTCTCAAAAAGATGTATGCTACCTTTATCAGAGTCTATGGTGATTTTTATTATAACAGTGTTTTTCGGTTATATAATTGATTAACCTCATTGCTCAGAATTTGCTGAGAAATAACCAGGTAAAGAAGATCAAACCCACTGCTTTTTGTAGTAATTAAATTTTAATGATTTAGTAACCCTTCCTAATTACAGTGGGCTTCTAAATGCATAATAAATTTTCTTTTAACAGGGACTAACCCAGGTATCTGGTGCAAACCGATAAGCACTGAATGTATTTAATCATTGAACACAGAGCACTTTTTTTTTTTTGCTTGTTTTTCTGGTGTTCACAAAGCCTTTTTTAAGTAAAAGCTTATATCTAGCTCTTGCCTAATTCTAAATGTTCTATGAAACAAGTAAATTAGGTCACAATTTTAGGGCCTACAAGAAAGAGAATAACAGTCAGTTTTATTCTCTTTAAAATTTAAGATCCTGGTATGATTCTCTACAGGAGGAAAGGAAATACATTCAGAAAGATCAGTTATCTCAGATGCTTTAATATAGTTTTATTTAATTTGTTTTGTCACTTGGTAGCACTAATGGTATTACAAATGGCATCTGATTTTTACAATCAGCCAATTTGTTCCTTAAAGAGTTATTATAAAAGAATTTTGAGTATAGACATTTTATAAACATGTATTTCATTTTTAAGGATATGTTATTTACAAAGAAAAGGGATTCTTCTGTTTCAGAGAAACCTTGGTATTGGGGCTAAGGCTATTCGTTCCATATGGAATTATCAGACAAATATAAACTTTTATAATAAGTTGCTTTTGTGTTTCAAGGGATGTGATTTTATCAGAATACATTCAAATTTGTGTTTCTTAATAGATCTGTAACATAACATCATTTATTATTCATTCTTTCTGTTTTCATTCTTCTTATTTTTTCTAACCTATTATAAAGCAAAGCTGGCAACCTGAATATATCAAAAGCCATAGAAAAGCCATGGTGCCTAAATAACTTCCATCCAGTTTCATCTTTTACTTTGAATAAATGAATGGATGTTGCTACCATCTAAGCATATTTAAGTGAAATGAAGTGAACAAACTTTATTGTACAGACTGGGTCCCTTTGTCTTGAAAATCCAAAGTAAATTTGAGTTCACTATTTTATGAAATTAAAAGTGAAGGCCAGTAAAAAACTTTTAAAGCAACAGTATTTTAATTTGAGTACTAGGTAAATAAATTGTAGAACTAAGTTATATATATATATATATATATATATATATATATATATATTCCCACTAATACATATAAAATAAGCAAAGAATTTTTATAGCAATTTCCCACTATTATAATCTTCTCTCAAGACACAACTTGTTAATTATCTACAGATATATACAATCTAAAAATGTGGTTTCTGGTACTGATTTTACTGAATAAAGTTAAATTAATACCAGGAATGGTATAATCTGGGTATAGTTATTATAGACTTTTAAGTTCTTGGAGATAACAAAGCATATAACACTGAACGTAAAAGTTGATGTGTACATTATTAGTGAAGAACTAAATGAATATTTCCATTTTATAGGTGAGGAAATAAAGTCAAAGAGGTTCATTAAAATTTTAAGGGGACAAAACAGGTTAGCAGGAGTGTAAGGAGAATTAGATTTTATAAAGTTAAGATTGATAGAATGTGTATTAATAAATTTTTTTTGGTCTTAACTGGGGTCAGAGGTCTGTGAAATACGTCCTAGGGCAGCCATTGGGTAGTGTTAGAAGCAAGGTCCCCTGTTTGCATGTGTGTGCAGCAGACCAATCCGTTGGCAAGTAGCTGCCTGGGCTCTTCATCCTAAGTGATGCACAGAGGAATTATTAGTTACACTTAAAATTTCCTCTCTGGACCTGAACCTGTGATTTCAAATCAACCCACAGGAAGAGGTACCACTGTGCCCAGCAAGCAAAGATTATGAAGAGCTTCTATACTTTACCCAACACACATGAAGTAATATTAGCAATGTGTGTTTCATGTGTGGATGTATGAGTATGCATGTATGTGTGTATGCATGTGTCCATGTGTGTATGTATGTGTGCACAGATATATTTTACACATACATTTTAATTTCAGCGCTGAAAGGGGGACCCCTCGATGGCACCTACAGATTGATTCAGTTTCACTTTCACTGGGGCTCATCTGATGGACAAGGTTCTGAACACACTGTGGATAAAACAACGTATGCTGCAGAGGTAAGATATGGCAACAACAAAGGTTGTAAATGGCTAGTTAGCATTAATTTTGAAAGCTCAGTTTTGTAAATTCAACTCACACTAAGTGAACCACTTCTTTTGCAAAGGCCATTCATGTTTGCTTCTTATAACCTTTAATTGTAATATTACAATCAAGGCTAAAAAGCTTTCTCTAGTGTCCCCAAGGACAACATTTACAAAAAAATAAATAAATTCAAATGGGAGGAATTTGTTTTAGCATAAATCTAGAAAAAAAATTTGTGCCTTCTCTCAAAACATGTCTTCATCTTAGAGCTGTTGATAAAATCACTTGCTATTCTACCAAGTAGCAGATGATTTGATTGAAAAATGAAGGAAAAGCTTTTATTTAAAATTATCCACCATTTTCCTTTAGTAACTATTAGTTAAGGAGAAATGATCACTGGATTAAAGTCTGCTGGCTTTTATCATGTTAATCATTCACTATGATTTTTTGTCTTCTCTGGCTTTAGCTTCACTTGGTTCACTGGAACACCAAATATAAGGATTTTGGAAAAGCCGTGGAACAACCTGATGGGCTGGCTGTGTTGGGCATTTTTCTGAAGGTTAGTTGGTGGTCCAGTTCTTTTTCCTGTTTTCAAGAAAGATTGACTAGACAGAACATTTCCAACAGGTGTTTTACAAAAGAGCTGAGCAGATGCCTTTCTTTGGCCCTGAAGTGTTTTCAGGCTTACTTCTCCCTCCATCTCTCCATCTTTTCTTTCTGGAGGGGCAGAAAGACAAAAGTGGGAGGTTTTGTTTAGATAGTATTTACCTGGAAATTAGAAGAACAGAAAGAAGTCAACTATAGAGGACTAGTAGGTATGTGTTTTGTTTTAATTTAACCTTAGACTAAAGTATTGTTTGATGATAGACAACACTCAAGTAAGACTGAGTTCTGGAGGGCTCAAAGACAGAGAGACTCTGTATTGGAGAATCTCAGGCAACAGTGGGACCTCACAGGTTGAGCTGCCCTCTGGCCAGTTGTAAAGAGGAGAGTCAAACTGTCTGGACTGGCGATTCCCCAGCTCTGACATCATATTGAGGGTGGGGGGGGGGGCGCTGCAGGTATTTTGAAGTCATCTGAGGACAACATAAAGAAGCAGGAGCTGATGAATCTGCTGGGACACAACCCTGAGAAACTATAAAATGTATGGCCTTGAAGGCAGTGGCAAGGGGTGGATTCAGTGACTACCGAGGAGTCAGAGACTCAAAGCTAGGGCTTGGGGGAAGCTGAAGGACAAGAGACTGTTTATAAAGAAGGAAAGGTGGAGTTGTAAAAGCCTGCAAGGAGGCGAGGGAAGGAAAGCGCTTGAGGGCAGGCTTTGCTGTAGCAATTGAATGTCACTGGGGACACCTGAAAAGATTGTTTCAGAGTTAACTATAGGGCAGAAGCAGAGGCAGGTTGGGAAGTGGCAGCAGGGAAGTCCAGGGTGTCAGTGCCTTCTAGCTAAGACACTGATAGATCACTGTGGCATGTATAAAGTGGTAGATTTTGCTTCACTTCTTAGAGAACGTTTATGATAGTGTTGCCCAAGTTAAAAATGCTAGAGCGTCAAATTGGTTATATTATCTTCCTCCTTGTGTTTTTCTATAGATTGGCAGTGCTAACCCAGGCCTTCAGAAAGTCCTCGATATGCTGGATTCCATTAAAACAAAGGTAAAGTTTAATTTTCTGCTGCTTTTGGGGGTGTCCTTTTTTTCAATACTTTATTGGTTTTAGAAATTTCCTTTGATCAAGTTTTATTGACATGTGGTAGTTGAGTGAACAGTTAATGAAGGTAAAATATTGCTTACATATTTTCTTTCTGCAAAAAGTTAGCCCTAATTCTACTAGAGTTCTAAGACTTGCCTTTATTGAATCTTTCTTCCTATCATTTGAATATCCTGAATGAAAGAATTGGAGAATCTCATGATTGCAAGGAGGCTGAAAGATCATCTGGTCAAATTGTCCACTAATTCATACAGCAAATATTTTTTGAGTACTTCCTATTGCCAGTCCACTTTGCTAATCCAGGAGATACAATGATGAACAAGACGAACAAAGTCATGCTTGTTGGAGATTTATGTTCTGTGACTTCTTTGAATTCATCCGTCCTGTGTTTAAATCATCTCTATAACAGAGCTGTGTTTGAGGTCAGTGAGAATCTGCTTAAACACTAAAGTCACTCCCAGTGATGGGAAGCCCATCACCAGGGCAGCCCCAGCTGTATAAAGCTTATCCTCAAGTTGCAACAGCATCTATCTTCTGAAATGTGCAACCTCCACTCCTGGCCTGATCCCCTGATCTCATATCTTATGGACCCAACTCCTCTTCCACATGACCCTAGGGTTTCTCTCATGGCTTTTCACCTACCCTAGGATAATTATCTCTAGTTCCCTTTAGTTATTCTCATAGGAGATAGTTTTATCTCTTTAAACAACCTTGTCACTCTTCCAGGAAAGCTTTCTTGCTTTCATCTATTGATATTCAGCCCAGAGCCAAACACAGTTTTTTAGTTCTGATCTAGCTGTCAAATAGCGTGGCGAGACAAGGGCCTCCTCTTCAAGGATAATATATTTCTGTTACTGAAACCTAAAATTAAAAAAAAAAAATTATTTTAGTGGCACCAGTCACATTTAAAATACCAGATGTGGTCAGCTAATGACTTAATGGAAAACATAAATGATTATGTTAGAGGACAAAATGAAAAATGGACGTGTGAATATAATCAGTTCTTGCTCACACCTGCCTAATCAATATGTCCAAGTCAAATGCTTTCTATTCATTTCTTTTCACTTTGTTTGCCAGCATATCTGGAAATAGTGTATTAAAAAAAAAAAAAAAAGGTTTCTTGCTGTTCCAGAGGAGTAGATTTACTTATCTTTTGCAGTCTCCTTTCACCCTCCTGCTCTGATCACATGACAAAATTAACCTGTGGGTTTGCCTGGCAGGGTAAGAGCTCTGACTTCACTGGCTTTGATCCTCGTGGCCTCCTTCCTAAAAATCTGGACTACTGGACCTACCCTGGCTCACTGACCACCCCTCCTCTTCTGGAATGTGTGACCTGGATTGTGCTCAAGGAACCCATTAGTGTCAGCAGTGAGCAGGTCAGTTTTCTACAGAAAGGTCTGCTTGGAGACACTGAGTGTTTAGTGGAGGTGAAAGAGTTTGGCCTTTGGAATCAATCCTCAGATTTGATCCTCCTGCTGCTTCTAGCCATGCAACTAGT
This sequence comes from Marmota monax, assembly GCF_021218885.2. Classification (NCBI taxonomy): domain Eukaryota; kingdom Metazoa; phylum Chordata; class Mammalia; order Rodentia; family Sciuridae; genus Marmota; species Marmota monax. The sequence goes on from NW_026693552.1 coordinate 866,345, forward strand.
ATCTGCAGCAGTGCTTAGCAAGTAATCAGCATTCAGCAAATATTTGTTGTTATTAGCCATGGCCCCAGGCACAGTTTGTTTAGTTTGTAAAATTGGAGGTTCATTGTGAGGATTAAATGAGAAAAGTATCTTTCACTATTGCATGTGGTTTTTTGTTTTTTTTTTTTTGATCAGCTACGAGGAAATAATGACTCAAACAAAAAATGAGATTCAAGGTTACACAGATAGCAGTGAAAATTCCCAACCCACTGCTCACTCAAGTAGAAGCTTATGCAGTTTCATTTATATAAGAATGGATTTCTGAATCCCAAGGAAGGTGAAAGTCATGCTTTGGAGAAAAAGTATCTATCAAAACTCAGGGGGCTTGTTGCAGAGACTCAGAACAGACACTCTTACATTACCCGTACAGTGTAGATGGTCATGTTCAAGAACTAATGCAGCTTCTCAGGGATGAGCATCCACAGAAGTGGACACAAAAGGATTTTTCCTGGGCTGTCACATAGCACATAGATAAAATGTGGAAAATGGACATTTCTTAGGATTCACAAGAGGTTGCATCATGAATAATTTAAGGAGAGAGTCAGCAATGAGCAGCTTTGCAAATGACAAGTGTTTGAATAGTTGTATGATTTAAGCCTACAAAATTTTGGAATCGTAGAAATTTAGATATGCAGTGTGCAAGAGAGGTTGTGTTGTCCGACTTTCTCATTTTGCTGTCTAGAATGTGTTGAAAAACAGAGGTTCAGGAAAATTGAAGTGCTTTCCACCCATCTAGCTTGTGGTTAAATCAGGTCTGGGAGCAAGGACTCTCTATTCTTGTGTTCTCCTTTAGAATATTAACTATGAATACTAAAGATATTTTTTAGCTTTCTTGCTATATCTAACTGGAAACTTACTTTGTAGTATATCAAAATGGGCCAAAAAAATAATATGCTTGACTTGAAAATTGGCCTTGTTGTCATAATTTGAGCAACCCTACTGAAGTAGTAGCAAAAGCAAAGATTATAATGCCACATCTTATTTGAAGATGTAGTGCTTGGGTTATGGTTTATTATTATTATTTATTATTATTATTATTATTATTTTGGTACTGGAAATTGAACCCAGGGGCATTAAACTTCACTGAGTACATCCCCAGCCCTTTTTTATGTTTTTATTTGGAGACGGGTCTCACTAAGTTACTTAGAGCCTTGTTAAATTGCCGAGGCTGGCTTTGAACTTGTGATCCTCCTGCCTCAGCCTCCCAAGAAGCTGCTGAGATTACAGGCGTGTACCACCATGCCTAGCCTGGGTTATGATTTAAAAACATGAAAATTCTTTTTTTTTTCCTTCACTGAGAACAATTAAGCTTAAGATCCAAAGTCTGCTATTGATAGCTATTATGACAAATGGATTTATTATGTACACACACACCCATACAAACAAGTACCCAGAGATATAAAAGCTATTGAACTGGCTCCATTAGTTCTTGTGCTCTGAATTGCCTGTTAAGGTAGAAAGTAATATTAAACTAGAAATATTGCATGTATTAGCACAATAACAATAGTAGGGATATTCTTCGTATCATATAACACATAAGGGTCATGTTCAGATTAAGTAAGCCAGAACTCTGGTTCTTTCTTTTTGTGATTCTTTTTACTTACCTTGACCGTTAATAACTTGGTGGATGCCAAAGCACTTTGAACATCATATCCAGGTACAGTCACCTCAAGGAGGAAAGAAACAACTCTTCTGTTCGTTCCCTAGGAACAGAGAAGCCTTTCTTCAAAAGCCTTCACAGCCTAACAAAACTTTCACATCCCACTTCTAACCTAGTCCTCAGGAAGGGAATATGATTGCCATGGTCAGTTTAGTGGCTTAAAAAGGGATCTGACAGATATCTATCAATGGTCAAGTGTGGGGGGAATGGATGTTAGGTATGGAATATAAAAGGGTCTGCTACATTCTGCTGCCTTGATTGGCTTTACTCAGGCTTTGTCTCTCTGCTGCTAAAATGATGAGTCAAATTGATCAATGTGAGAATATACTTTAAGTGGGAGAAAGGAAGTATTCATCACTTACACTGGATTGATAAAAAAATTTGACTTAATTGTACTTTATAAGCAGACTCTAACTCTTTATTTATTGATTGATTGGTATTTGGGATTGAACCCAGGGATGCTTAACCACAGAGCCATATCCCAGTCCTTTTTATACTGTATTTAGAAACAGGGTTTCACTGAATGGCTTAAGGCCTCCTTAAATGGCTGAGGCTGGCTTTGAACTCATGATCCTCTTAGCCTCCTGGGCCACTGGATTACAGGAGTGTGCTCCCACACCTGGTGACTAACTCTTTCATATTGCTAAAATTCTGTTGTGGTCAAACAACCCTATATGCCCTTTGAGAGTTCCCTTTGCATTGCATTACCTGTAAGGTAGTCAGATACCTTATAGGTAATGTCCTATATCAGTGTTGACTTCATGGGGATTATTGGAGATATATTACTTTACAGAGATCAAGTTAAAGTCTACTGGTTCATGTATTTCTGCATTGCCCAAACCATCTTTCTTCATTTAGGGGAAGGGGGGACTCTACTTTTCAAACAACCTCAAAGAAGGTGGGCTATTGTCTGACTGTTGCCTGTGTCACAGCACTGAACCAGGAAATTGAAACAGGTGTAAAAGGGAATAAAAATCAACCATGACAAGGGCTTGAAAACCCAGCATGGGAAAATGCATTTTTGTGTTTCTATATATTTAAGCAGAATGCCAGCTTATCTGTCACTCAGCCCATAGAGTTTTCAGATCCTGGGCCTTTTATCTAATTGTACAGATGTTGTACTTATTTTCCCTGGGGCAAAAAGCAAAATTTTAATTTGGTTTGAGAACTGGTATTTTGTACATAATAAAGGCACGGATTTATAGACTTTGCTGTTTGATTTAAAATGAGAATAAGAAAGCAAGGTCAGATTCTGGGTGTTTTTATGAATGGATTTGTTACTGAAAGTATACATGCATAGTCCACGTGTGATTATGTACCTATTGAGTTTTGGCCATTGATAGAAGGTACTTGAAATGTTGGGGAATGTATTTCAACATTTAACACAAGCATATACGTAAATAATATTGTGAAACTTAAAAAATTTTTTGCTATGTCTTTTAGATGTCAAAATTCCGTCAACTTAACTTCAACTTCGAGGGTGAACCTGAAGAGCTGATGGTGGACAACTGGCGACCAGCTCAGCCACTAAAGAACAGACAAATCAAAGCTTCCTTTAAATAAGATGGTCCCAGAGCTGGTACACAAACAGTCAATCTTCAGATGTTTCCCTTTAGCTAAGCACAAATCTACCTTCGTGATATGGACCCTGGCTGCTTTGTGTCTGGTTTTCTGGACCCTTCACCTCTCACTTGACATGCTTACTGAATAAATGTGAAGAGTTAGACCAAGTGTCAGCCTTGGCAGAAGTGTTGTGGTGGGGTGCTTCTCTGCTTAAGGTATCATCTTTCTATGACAGGAATTTAATATAAGGGATAGGAGTGAATGAAACACCTTGACTTTGTTCACAGCACAGAGGGTGATGAGTACTCAACTCACAACTGTTTGTTGAAATGCTATTTTTAAAACATAGGAAAGTGGGATGATTGAGTGCAAAGCCATACAGAGACCAATGAAAGCAAATCAGGTAAAATAGTCACAATTTTATGTAATATAAATCAGACAAAATACATGTTCATGATTCTAAGATGTTAAAGGAAGACTTTTAAAATTCTTATATATTTGTAGCAAAGTTATCTTAAACATGAATTATGTTGTGATTTAGTGATTTTTGAATTCTAGAGATGTAAAAGAAGTACGATCTATAAAAAATGTTATAGTTGTGGTACAGAGTATATTTCCATTCAAATGACATATTATAAATTAACAAATATTATATTTTAGATATATTCTGTAATAAAATTCAGAATTCTGTTTGAGTTATTATTTTTGCACATATGGCAGTGGGCAATTATGGAGGAACAGATGTCTAGTTTCACAATCCATATCAATTCATTGTTAATAATGAGCCATCATAATTGGTGTACTCCTAATTGAAGGAGTCTCCTTTAAGAAAAACCCGGAGGTCATTTACTATTTGCCAACCACTTACTCATCTAATCCTCATGACAATCCTGTGAGGGTGAATCCTGCAAGGGAAGGCGAACTGATGATATGAAATGTAGCAAGGTAGAGCAGGGAAGGAAGGGTGTATACACTGAATCCCTGTGAGCTCCTGGGGAATAAAATAAAGTCTATTTTATTTAAAAAGGGAATCCAAGTGAAATCTGGAATGAAAAAAAAAAAGATAAATTTTTATCAGAGAGGAAGAAGGTGAATGAATGAAATAAAAATCTTTCACTCTTATACCTCTATGGGGTTTAGCTCTGGGTCTTTGACCCTGGAATGCTTGGTTAATGAGTGATTCTAGACTGTCATGCTTAACACACAGCTCAGGTTCTACACTTCAGGAGATAAAAAACCCTTTCTTACTTTAAAAATTTTCTGAACTAATTTATTCTCTCATCTACTCTCCTAAAGCATGAGCACTGAATTTTATATAGGGGCTTGGTGATTTGCTTTGAATCCCAGCTCTTCCTGACTGGTCCTGGATATAAAGAAAGAATAATTTCCAGGATGGAAATGCTTTACTCCCTAAGTTCATCTCATTTTCTTGGACCACACTCATCTCCCATCCTGCACTTGGTGGCAGGGGGATAGGAAATTAAACTGTCAGTAAAGGGCATCATCTCAAGTTAATCTGGCTCAGGCTACTTTTTATATAATAGAGATTGAACCCAGGGGTACTTAACCACTGAGCCACATCCCTAGCCCCTTTTTATATTTTATTTAGAGACAGGATCTTGCTGAGTTGCTGAGGCTGGCCTTGAACTTGCAATCCTCCTGCCTTAGCCTTCCAAGCTCCTGGGATTACAGGCGAACACCACGGTGCCTGGCTAGATTTCTTCTACTTTCACACAAGCCCAGATGGATGATGTCTGGGTCAATGGGGAAAGCTCCCTGATTCTGCAAGGTGTCCCCAGATCCTTGCCATACTCTGCCATCTAGTAGTTGGTTTAGGCTGGCCCCAAGCCCCACTCTGCATCTGCTGATGTGGAGCTTATTTCCTCTGGTCTCCTAGTAGAAGAACACTTATCACTGCCATTACCACCAGCTGCAAAGTCCTGTACCCGCCTATTCAAGAACTTGAGGAAGGGCCCAGGTGGGTGGAAACAAGAAGGAAGGGTCACACAGGACAGCCTTCCTCTTCTGAGTGAGGTAGCAGTGTCCTTGCTTCACCTCAGCACTCAGATTTGAGAAAGAATGGTGGGCAGGGGGAGGACACTGGTAATTGACATTGTCACTTCCTCTCCTCTCTTCCTCTGTGCACTAGGTCAGGAAAGGTTGGCTGTCCTTTTTTCCATGTGACTATGGCTTTTCTTACACTTTCTTTCTAAAAGCAACATCACTTGGACCCTTTCCTAAGACCACAATAACAGACAAAATACACAGAAAGAAGTTGGCTTCGCAGTTAATGGAAGTTTATAAAAAAATATTTCAAAATTAGTATCCATACAACTATGGATACACTGCTACCAGACTTTAGATTTCTTTAGCCTGCTTGGTAAAATCTCGAAGAAATTTGTGTTTCTCTCGTTTCTCTCTCCATCTTCTCTGCCCCAGATTCTTACCTTCCTTATAAGTGATGGATAGTGCTTCAATGTTTATGGAAAGATAGTGCTATATTTTGGAACTAGAATGTTCTAAAAGTTCATGTGTTTAAAAGCTTGTTCCCAATGGGGTGCCATTAGTAGGTGGTGGAAACTAAGAAATGGGGTCTAGCACAAGGTCTTAGATAATTGGGGATGTGCCCTCAAGGGGATTATGGGACTTGGTCTCTGCCACTTTCTTTTGGCTTTCCAGCAGCCATGAGGTAGTAGCAGTTTCCATGCTGCCCAATCCCACCATTATGTACTGCCTTACCATAGGTCAAAAAGCAGTGGGGACAACTGGCTGTGGACTAAAACCTCTAATACTGTGAGCCAAATCAACCTTTTTCTCTTTTTAAGTTGATTGTCTCATATATTTTGTTACAGTAACTCAAGGCAGCTAACACAGGTAGCATCGTTAATTTTCATCTAGTCTGTTTAACAGTTTGTTTTATGGAATGTAACAAAAGAGAACTCTGAATTTTAAGGTTCATGTTCCACAAATAGAAAATCACATAATTTCCTTTACATGTTTGAAACCCTCAAGGCAGAGAAACCCAGCATATTTGCTTGAAGTTGCATCCAGCCTCAGATGGAATTACATTCCCTAGAGCAGCATGATACTCCACCATTAAGCACTTGTCTTATAATGTAGAGGAGCCTGGATCAAGCATTAGAAACCAAAGGGGGACCTCAACCAATAGGGGTCTGAGGTTGCACTTAGAAAGATTGAATTCTGAGGAGTCCAAGGGACTTTGTATACTTTAAATCATGGCTCCAGAGATTTGATTTCCTCCACACACCTTTGATCTTTGGAAGAAAGTTTATCCCTGATATTATTAGAGAAAGTATGGTTCCTGGTCCTGAGAAGAATGATTCTGTCTTGTTTGGTAGAGGCATAAAACATCCTCCCAGAACAGATCTGTTTAACCTCTGTTACTAGTCTTTTATTTCCCCCCTTCCTTTACAAACCTGAGTTCCTACTTCTTAGAAGCTCCTAGAACTGCATGCTTTGTGGTCTGAGGTCTGTCCTCAGAAAGTTCTGGCAGGAAGAATGATGCCTTTCAGTCCTGAGACCTGTGTATAGAACATGTGTAGAATTTCAAAGCAATTTTATACACACACACACACACACACACACACACACACACCATGGCTGGCAATGTATGTTTTCATATGTAAGATGTTTTATCCAGCCTATGGCTCTTTGGCTCCTTCAGAAGCCAGTATTGAAGTAGAATTTAGTATTATAACTACTCCATGTCACCTCCTAGCTGTATACCCTCAAATAGAAGAAAACTCAGGTATTGCTGAACAATTTAGGCTAAAGTTATCATAGAACAGAAATGTGCTTTTACATCATACATGAGTAGCATTGCATTTCCCAAATCCCATTCACCAATGATTTCCCCTCAGGGACTCTGAATCTGCCCTTGCTGCAGCCCTTGCCTTTGATGCCTCCCTTGGGCCTCAGTTTCTTCTCCAATTGTAACAGAGCAATTTAGTTCCACCTTCACAGTCTTCTTCATTCCAAAACATACATATACACTCACACATTCACTGAGACTCATGCATGCATGCGTGAACATAGCCACACATGTGCACACACATGTATCTGCCAGTTGATAGTGTACTATGCTAAGTATGCTAAAGATTAGCAAAGGAAAGTTCCTTCAGTTTCTATTCTCCATAAAGGTGGTAAGAGGATTACAAATATTTATCTTTCTTGCGACTAATCATTTTTAATTCACACATGTATTATTTCTCATATATATATATGTATATATTCAACACAAAACAGCAAAAGTATTCAAATTGTACAAATGAAGACTTGGGCATTCAAAAAGGCTAGGCTACAGGTCCAACAAACAAGAGCAAATGTAGCAAAAAAAAAAAAAAAAAAAACAGTGCACACCCAAGCTTAAATGCTATCTCCACTGTACCTGATGTGGGGTGACACATGAGGGCCCAGACTCTGTTCTCTAATGTATCAGACTCTCATCCCCATTCCTACCCTTTCTCAAAACTGGTGGTTTTGGTGGAGCTAAAACACAAGGAGTAGAGCTCAGCAGGCTGAGTGGCCAACTGAGGGCAATTTGAGAATGTGGAGTAGGCTGGGCTTCTCCTAGCACAGGGTCTGACTCAGAGCAAAAAGATTCAACTAGACCCTCAATAAATACTGTTGAATGAATAGGTAAGTGTTTTTCTTTTAAATCAATGTAATGAAAAAGGATTGTGGATATTCGTGATGGTTGTACAACAATGCAGATATACTTAATACTACCAAACTGTACACTTAAAATTGGTCAAAATGACAAATTTTATGCTGTATGTATTTTATCACAATCTTTAAAATAGGAAAATGTAAATGACTTTTATACTATCCATCTTCATTTTGTTTGCCAAAAACAAACAAACAACACCCGCCCCCAGATACTTATAAATGTAATTTAAAAGGTGCAAAGGACCTTGCCAAGACATGGTACCAACGTGAGCTACATTCAGGGGTGGCAAATGTCTCAGCTTAATGCCTGGCTTTATGTCCCTTAGCTGCATGAACTGGGGCCCAGTTGTTTAATCTCTTTAAACCCCTTTTCCTAATCTCTAAAATAAGGATCATAATACTGGCTAACACATAAAATTCTTATGAACTAATCCATGTAAAAGACATATTAGAAAGCACTAAAAAAAAACTCAACTATGATTATTAAGTTTCCAAAAGTCACTAAAAATAAAAAGCCTTTTAGTATTAATACAATTCATACCTGGCCATTGCTTGCAAATAGCTATGATTGACTTATTGACGTTTTAATCCATACAAATAATTCATGGTCATTTTTTGAAATATTTTGAAGTACAGAAATGAATAAATATGAGATAAATTAAGAACAATCAATTTTATAATTTGTTTCTAAGTCTAGATAGCCTTTGTGCAACCAAAAATAAATTTAAATTATTTCCCTTATTTCATTGCTTTCTGCAAAATATATTGAAAGGGTATATTTTATCAACTTTTGAGAAAAAGAGATTTCTTATTGCACCATTGTTATCAATCAGAGATTAATAGGTGAGGTGTAAGAAACAAAATCAGAAATTTTTAATACAAAAAAGAAGTTAACAGAAAATGAAATACAGCTTTTAGAGTCCAACAAAGAGACCGAAATTTTAACTGTGGCCTTGAAAAATTGCCTACTGATTTAAACCCATTCCTTCAATGTGTAAAGTGGGGATAATGATACATTTTAGAGTTCACGTGAGAAATAAATGGGATTATGTACAAACAGCAGTAGTGCAGTGTACCTCACTGAAAATGCTCAATAAACAATTGCTTTTGTAAATATAGTATACTCAGAGTAAATTGTTTCCCAATAAAACAAAACTATGGTCAAAGCCTTACCTGAGAATCACATTGGCCTCCATCTGATTGACTTGGGTATGGCAAGATGGTGGCTCACAACAGGTAGACCAGGCTGTGATGAACCCACTGCTATTGTTTACCATGAGATGATGGGGAAGATGCTCAACTTCCAGAATCTTCAGTTTACACATCCAGTCAATGGTAATAATAAACGTATACGCTTATTAGAGTTGTTTTGAAAATTTAAAAGGAAAATCTAGGTAAATTTTTTTTTTTTGGTACTGGGGATTGAACCCAGGGACACTTTGCCACTGAGCTATATCCCAAGCCCTTTTTATTTTTTGAGACAGGGTTTCACTAAGTTACTTAGGGCTTCACTAAGTTAGATCCTCTTGTCTCAGTCTCCCAGGTCTCTGGGATTACAGGCCTGTGCCATGCTGGCCCAACAGTAAAACTCTTAATATTATACCTGCTCATGGCAAATGCTCAATAAATGTTATCCTGAAGTTACTAAAAATAATTGATTGAATCAACCACATAGAAATTTATTTCATGAAGAAGGAATTAGATTTTTTGCCAGCCTCCAGAAGATGCAAAACCAATTATGTAGCTGCCTTCACTTCAGAACAAACTTTGGTTATGTGGCAACCCTACCAGAATGCCTGATTACTCTGGGTACAACTCAAGAAACATCTGCAGTGACATCTCCCAAAGTGCACACCATCCAACAGATAAATGGTCCATTAACTCTGAAATGACAATCCCTGAAATGAGTTTATTAAGACACAAATGTCTCATGCCTTTCTTAGTGTAGAGAAGGAGCTTTCAGGAACATCAAGTTCCACTATTTATTTTTCAGATAATCTTACAGAGTTGAAGATATTATTTTCTAGAGGCATTCCCAAGCATTTTCGTACTTTGAATTATCGTGACTGTGAGCACAAAATGGTTGCTATAACCACAAGTTTATAATCTGTGCTTTTTATGCCACTGACCTTGAAATAACTAATTTAATATGTAATATTTATATTTTAAATTTACTTTAAATGTACACTAATAAGATTACTATGTCCAAATTTGCATGCAAATTATAAAAGATTTATGTTAATGTTTATACTTTTGATGTTCTGATCCTACAATATACTTGCAGAAAGTTTGGTCTGCAAAAGATTCTTTCTCTCTGAACATTTCCTCAGACCTGAGAGAAAAGTAGCTTTATTTCAGAAACATTCCTTGGGCATAATTCACTACTATTGTCTGCTGACAAAGCAGGAAGGCAGAGACACTTATTGTGGTCAAAATCCATAGGTAATGGATTGAAGGAAGGTTCCTGGTTCTGTGTCTTTCCACCAACCCTGTGACTAACTAGGGAAAGCGGGGTGGGTCCGCCATTGCAACTGTGGCTGGGGACCCACTGACATCTCTAGTAGTATGTCAATCTTGCTATAGCTTCTGGTTGAGACCTGCTAGTCACATGCTTTCACGTGTACCTCCTTCAACTTGCACAGGTTGGGATGCTCTTGAAATGGGAGGGGGTGTACTCATGTCCCCTCTCTATGTATCATACTGGTTTGAAACTGTGCTCCAAAATGCTGACTAGCACAGTATTTTCATATCTCTCTCTCCCACAGCATGGAGCCAATAAGGTCTCCCTACTGTGGTCAACTTAGATCCAGACTCCATCCTCCCTCTTGCTACATTTGCTTTCATGGTGAGTTCTGGTTTTAATCATTTATCACCCCAGTTTGTAGGTTTTGATAGCTTGAATCCCAATGAGGTCAATATTCTTGCCTCTTTTCTTCACATGCAGGAAAATTTTCAGTTCTTCTATAAACTAATTCTTTCTAATAGACATTGAAGAAAGCAATCTGCTCCCACTCCACAGAATGTGAACTTAACATTCTCATGGATTTCCAGAAGGACAGGGGATTCCTAAATCTAATCAGCGTTTGACCATCTGCACTAGTTTGCTAGGGCTTCTGTAGCAAAATACCAGTGACTGAAGCCATCATTTTTTTGTCTCACAGTTATGGGGGCTGGGGGCCCAAGATCAAGGTGTAGCCTGGCCTCTGAAAATACAAGGGAAGGATTTGCTCCTGATCTGTCCCTTAGCTTCTGGTAGTTTCTTGATTTGGGCAACCCAATCCCAATCTTCACAGGACATTCTCCCCTTGTGTTTGTGTCCAGATTTCTCCTTTGAGGCCACCATTCATATTAGATTCATGGCCCATCCTATTCTAGTATGAGCTCATCTTAATTACTTCTGAAATAATCTTATTTCCAAATAGGGTCACATTTGGAGGTTTTGGGAATTAGGACTCAAGCATTATCTTCTTTCTTTTTTGATGAGGAGAAACATGGTTCAGCCATAATACCATCCAAAATATCTTTTCAGATAAGCTTTGTGTTATATGACATAGTGAAATTATATTCTCCACTCATGCCTAAACATTTCTTGTTTGGATTTACATTTTATCATTACTTCTTGTTAGTAGATTTTGTGGACCATATATGGAAAGTTTTAATCACTACAACAGAAATTCAACCCCAAATCTAAAAGAAGGGGAAAATGTACAATCTGGAGCCCCCGTGTATCTGTATTGCATGGAAATTCATGTCTTTCACAACAGGCAGACTTTTTTAAGCAAAATTTTGTGTAGATGCCAAACTAGAAATAGTAAATACTTGTTAAGCTACACTCATGTACCCTATATCTTTAAATACATTTGGCTATAAATTTTTATTTTTCATGAAGTAATGTCTTTTGCCTATATCCTGTGTTTCATGAGTGTTTGTCATCTTAGACATAATTATGATAAATTCTTTTCATAATGAGGGCAAAGTTGTTTCTATATATGTTAGAATATGACTTCCTGCTATCAGGGTATTAAATTTCTTTGATCATTCCATAAAATAAAGCTCAAACTCTCTTTTTTTGTAGATAAAAAGTACTTTTTGTATAAAGCAAATATGAATTTAGTTTTGTATCAATTCATTGAATACGTGAAGAGAAACTCTTCTCTTTCAAACTTCTTTCTTAAGAGTCCAATATACTGGAACATCTTGACTTCAAAAACCAGACTTCTTTTTGAAGGAATTCTGAATTAACCCTTTATATAATTTTCCTTTGCCCTTCAAAGGCAAGAATAAAAGCATTAGAATTGTACTGAAATGGCCCTGGGCAAAGTGTTAACCAAACTCTATACTTGCTGTGGGTACAAATTAAACGAGGTCATGAAAGGTCAGGGAAACTAATGCATTGGTTATGATCACCCTGCCAGGCCCCATCAGGCTGGAGTTGTCTCTCCAGAGTTCCCAGTTCAGGGAAGCAGAACTCAGTAGTTCTCTGAATACCACTGAACACTTACTGAACTGTGGAGGGAATGAAGTCAAATTTGGATGAAGAAGTATCTTAAAATAAGATTTCTGCCCCAAAGAGACAATAATGAATAGGTGAACCTACCAGGCAGGCACCCTTTACACATTAGGCTAGAGACTATCTAATAGAGGGAGCAAAACAGCACACACAGCCCACAGGACAAAGACCGGAGACCCATAGGGGAGAAGGGAGAAGTCAGTCCTCAGAGCTGCTTGGGTTCATCTGACAGTTCTGTTTCTGTCCCTTTTTGTGAATTCTTCACCTCCCCTTAAGATGGCTTGAGTTATTCTTTATTCCTTGTAATCTAAGTTTCTACACATATAACCAAAAGCACTTCACTTCCATAAATGTTTATTGAGCCCCTTCTATTAAGTGTGTGTGTGTGTGTGTGTGTGTGTGTGTGTGCTGAGTTACAGAGGTTCAACTTTTCAGGAGTGTCCAGGAGAAATCTGTTATTTTTAATCCAAATGACCATCACAAAATAATGCATAAAATAACCATAAAAAGCCTTTTGTGAGAACTGAAGAAGATAGTGCATTTAAAAATGCTTAGCTTGCTTAGTGCTGGCACAGGGGTGATCAATAGTTGTCAGCCTCTTCCTTTTCCTCCCTCCCCTTCTTCCTTTCAATTTTTATTATCAATAACTTCACCTGCAGTCTATAAGCCTACTTTAATATTTACATTAAGAACCACATCCCAAAACCTGAAGGGCAATATATTTTATTATTCTGAGTCAGTGTTCCTTCATGTGACATTTGTTTCCTACATCACATATATTTACTGATCTTAATTACAAACCAAAGAGAAGTCATTTTCTTGGTTTGTCATAGGAAATGTGACAAAATCACTTTTAGCTCTGCTCTTTCACAATAAGGTATGTGCTTGGGAAATGGAAATATTTCTCTTCTGGGAATGGGGCCCCAAAGGTATACAACATAGGTTAATCCTCCCTGTGACCAGCATTGATCTCCTCAGTGACACAGTCTTAGCCTCATTTCAGCATTCTTTGGACCTTTCCAAGTTATCTGGGATTCCTAGGCCTCTTCTCCAAGAATTGGCCCTGAGCATCTCTTTATATCAGACAACTCTCTAAATGACTGTGGTAGTATTATTTTTTTGACAATTAAAGAAAAGATATCAAGACAATACTTAGAAAAAATGCTTTAGAAACAAATCAAAGCATCAAATATGTGGCTAAGAGCTCATCAGAACATCAGAGGTTCAAGGGAGGATCCTCAAGCTTGTGCACACTTGGCATGTTACAGCATCCAGGTCAGCTATAAATCCATGCCCTTGCTCACAGCAAATCTCAGGAGAGTTGTCTCTACTTGCTGACTCCAATTCCTCATTCCCTTCTCTCCTTGACTGACTTTAATCAACATTCTGACTGCACCAGACCAATGAAATGGTACTATTTAAGATCACAGAGACCCAAACACAAAGATATAAATGATGCAAACTTCCTTTTAGTCCTGATATTACTTGACATCATGATGCATTGAGACATTTTTTTTCTTCTTCTTTAATATGTTTTTCTGCTGATTTCAAGGACTAGTTTTCCTCTACGTTTGCTTCTATTTCATGTTAACCTCCTTGGTTGACTCCTCTTTCTCTACCAGACCTCTGATTGATGGAGTGCCCCACAGACTTGTCTTAAGATAAGACTCTACTTATATTTTCTACCTTAGTGATCCAGAATGACAGCAATAATAGTTACATGCATGTCGAGGACACCTTATTTATTTATTGTTGTGGTCTAGAGATCAAACTCATGGCCCCACACATGCTAAACAAGTGCTCTACACTGAGTACCACTTCCAGCCCAAGGCTCCCAAATTTTTATCTCTACTGCAGACCTGTACCTTGAACCAGAGCCTCTTGTGCCCTTGTGCATATCCCACTTTGCCACCTGGATGCCTAAGAAGCACATCAAACTTGAATGTGACCAAAAAGCCCACCTGAGCTTGTCTCTGTAATCTCCATTCTCAGCTTTCTCCAGATCAATAAATGGCATCCCGTCCCACAGTGGCTTGAATCAAAAACTGAGAAATCACACTTGAGACCTCTTTCCCTAACACTCTTTATGCAACCCTTGTTCCAAATCATCATTGTGTCTGTGTTCACGATGGCAAAAGCATCTCCACACGTCTCCTTGCCTCTAGTCTGTGCTTCTTTTCCGCAGAGGACTCAGTTATTCATTTAAAACACAAACCGAGTCATATCCTTCCCTCTTCAAAATCCTTCAGTGGCTTCATATCCAGACCATGACATCACTCTGTCCTCAAGGTCCTGCAGGGCTTGCCTGAAGGCCTTCCCCTTTAAACTCATTGCCCTTTTCTCTTCCATGGTATTATCCTCCCCTGCCCCTCAGGGGTTTTATACTTCCTTTTCTCTGGAATTTTCAGAGGGCTAGTAGGAGTTGTTGATGGTGTTTTCTGACTTCCAGTCCGTAAGATCCTTCTTGTGTCACCAGCACTGAGCACAGTGCCTGGCATGTAGCAGGGGCTTCCTCCATCAGTGATTGACAGGCTGACCGCATGCTTTCATTCTCTGTAAAGGTGTGTCCAAAGCAAGACTGTCACATCTAGGTAGTGCTTTTCTCTACTCACAGAGAGGTACACAGTAAATGTTAGTTATCATTATTATTAAAATAAATTTTGGTACAGAAAAGTAGCTACTAATAAATGCTATTTAATGCTGGAAAGGGGGTTACATAGACATTCTCATACTGGAAGACATGTAAATTCTCTTGGAGAGCAGTTGGGCTCTATGGAGCAGAATTTAAATTTGTTGTGAAAGACCTTAGCAATTTTCATAGCATTTCACTCATAAATATACAAAGAAAATATATCTGTGTTTTCAGATACTAAAACTTATGAAGAAATTCAAGATTTAGTCATCATCATTTATAATAATATAAATATAGAAGAAACCTTAAAATGATAATAGTGAAATACACAAAACATACAATAATATGGGAAATTGTAAGTATATACACTTTTTTATTTTCTGTGGTATTGGGGATTAAATCCAATGGTACCATAACACTGAACTTCATCCTCAGCACCACCCCTGCCACCACACACATTTTTTAAAAAAATGTGAGACAGAGTCTCTGTAAGTTGAAAAGGCTATCATTGTACTTATTTTGTTTTGTTTTGTTCTGGTACCAGGGATTGAACCCAGGGGTGCTTAACCACTAAGCCACATTGCCAGTCCTTGTTTGTATTTTGTTTAGAGACAGGGTCTTGCTGAGTTGCTAAGTGCCTCACTGACTTGCTGAGGCTGGCTTTGAACTTGCAATCCTCCTGCCTCAGCCTCCCAAATCTCTGGGATTACAGGGATCCATCACCCACCTGGCCAGATATACTCTTGAAGTCAAAACTATGTATACCTTGTACTATGATAAATGCTGTCCCCTCCAATAAAAATCCATTTAAAAAGTGGAATAGAGGTGCTGGGATTATAGCTCAGCTGTAGAACACTTGCTTTGCACACATGAAACCCTGAGTTTGATCCTTAGCACCACATAAAAATAATTAAAATAAAGATATTGTGTCCATCTTTAAAAAAATCTTTAAAAAAAAAGTGGAATAGAAATACACAAACAGTGCTGGCAGTATTATGGCATTTTGGCAGATATTTATTTAATTTTTTTATGTAGTTATTATAAATATATAATAAAAAGCAGAAGTGCATATAATAATATTAATTAAGACACTTTAGTTCAGCTTTGTTAAAAAATACTTATTTTTTAGTTGTAGTTGGACACAATTTATTTATTTATATGTGGTGCTGAGGATCAAACTCAGGGCCTCACACTTGCTACGTGAGCGCTCTGCCCCTGAGCCACAACCCCAGCCCTTAGTTCAGCTTTTTATCTTGAGAAACTGATGTGACTCCATTTTTGAGAAACCAGCTTCTACCTCAAGGCCTGTCCAGAGGGAGGGGGCGTGACCCTTGTCCTTGGAAAAACCCATAGAATGTACCTAGGCTCTTACCCACCCTGCTAAGTTGTTTAACAGGGGAGATCTTCAGAGCCAGGTGTCCCTGACTCAGTTACCCTAGGTGAGGACCCATAGCAACCCCCTAGCAACCACCAATCAGCATGAGACAGGGAAAATATCTGAAATACCAAGCGACCCTCCCAGTAGTTTCCGTGATTAATAACATGTTAGCAAACTGTGTAGTTTAGCACATACACCCCTCGCAGCTTAAATCAATCAGTTCAAACGAATCCCCCTCTTGTACTAACCAATCACTCCTACCCAACTTGTTCCCTCCAGTGAATGTGCTAATCAATGTTAAGAGTTGTTGTTTGATTTTCCTGCGGTATGGAGTGATTTGCTGTGTGATGCTGTGACACATAGAGTATCCCCCAAAAAACCTATAAATCCTCACTGAACTAAGGGCCAGGACTCACTCCTCTGGACCACTGCATTGGAAACGGTTGTGAGTCCAGGCTCCAGCTTGCAATAAAGACTCTTGTGTGATTGCATCAGATTCGGCTCCTGGAGGTCTATTGGGGTCCTACAAATCTGGCATTACAATCTCTAGTAATCTAGCTTTCATTTGACAATTATTTGAAAAGGTTTTAAGGATAGTACAAAAATGTAGAAAAGTACCAAAAATATAATAACAAATCCCCATTGTCTCACTATAATCTATTAACAGATGTTAATATTTGATTATTTTTTGCTGTCTGTCTTCCCCATTTATTAATTTAAAATACACCACCAGCAAGCTCTGTATATATGCAAGTCGATTTTTTGGTCAATTCATAGGTGTTTTTTCATCATCAGTAAGCATACTCCTGTTGCCTACTTCAAAAATGACCGATATTTTTACTTATCTCTACTGCCATCTTTTGTCTTAGAGAAGTAAATTTCACTTTCAGTCAAAAATTACCCTCAGTATTCTACCTCGTCATCTTTTGCACTCATAATTATTCTGCTTTCCCTTCTTTCTTCAGCCTTTTTCTTTCATTTCATTTGTGACATACTCAGGCTTTTATACTACAAACAAACAAAATAAACCCATGAAGGCTTTACAGCTAACTTCCATTATTTAAAAAACAAAACGAAACATGGAAGTAGAGGAAGTAATTAGTTTTATCAGAAAAGCCAAGATATTGAAAAAAGCAAAAACAGAAACAAAAGCAGAATAGATTGTTTTTGACTGCAGGAAACTGAGACAAAATCAATACATTTAAAATGTGTTTGGATCCTGATTCCAATAAGTAATTCTAAAAGTTCATTTTTTTGAGACAATGGAAGAATTTTCAATATCTTCAAGTAGTGCATGAAGTTGTTGTTCATTTTGTTGGCTAGAATAATGGCATTGTATTTATATAAGAAAATATGCAGTTCTATTGGAGCATAGGGAAGAATATAGGGATTATGTTAAATCTCATGATGTCTTGAGATTTGCAAGAAAGTAATTTGGGGAAAGAGAGGAAGTGAAAGAATAAGTGTAGTAAAAGTGACAATGTGATTGATGATAATTGTTCCAGATGATTCATTTTGCTCTTACTTCTACTTTACTGGGTATTTGAGCTTTTTTTTTTTTTTTTTCTTCAAAAATGTTTTAAAAAGCCTTATGAACTAGTATGTTTCCTTTAACCTCATTTCCTTTCAGGGTACATCCTCTTGTCTCTCTATCTCCCTCCCTTTCTCTTGATAATTTTAGAAGTAACTGGTTAACCACCTCCACTTCCTTATTTACCTGCAGCAATCTGATTGTTATGCACAAAATTTTCCTGAAACTAACTTATCCTATGGAAGGCATCTTACATTTCTGTCTTATGCTTTTTTCTCTGCCCCAGTGGGGAGAGACTGTTTACCTGCAGAGGAAAGAAGACAGGAAGTGTAGTGGGGGAGGGTGGGTGCTACTCAAAGAACTGTCACATGAACTGCCCACTTGCTTGCTCACATATATCACCAAGAAGGAGGTTATAATCTCTTTGAAGAAGCAATGGCCAGTATGAGGCCCACAAAAGCCTGCACTGGAGTGAAGGATGAAGTCCTTTTCCATGCTTGCTAACCCATCTGTCAATCAGAACAAATAGGATGTGTTGTGGTTTCCCACTTGCCTTGAGGGATACTTTGAGGATTCTTCACAGGAACAAAACACCCTTAAACAAAGACTAACCCCCCCCCATGTGACCTCTAAGGGCTGGTGTGACTAGCTCCAGTTTTCTGCTATGTGACACAGGCTCACAGTGCTTTGTTCTCCCACCCTGCACAACATTTTCCAGTTCTTCTTACCACTGACCATTCCACCTACAGTCCCTTTACCCCAGGCCCTGCCAACTCCCTGCCAGGCATCAGCATCTTCAGAGCTCAACACAGTCATTACTTTGTCAGAAAAGTCTGATCTCCTAAAGTGGACCAGTCCTTCCTATAACCAGCTTTCCCACTCCATGTTCTACTATATCTTATTCTTTATTAAGTTAGAACCTTCTATTACCGAGTCTTTGATAAAGTTTGTTCCCATGAGAATGGAGACCTCATGAGGGTTGGCATCACAAATTTAATTTTTTCCCCTCACTTATCTCTACTGTCTTGCAAGTGGTAGGCTCTTAAATAGTCCTCAGTCTCTCAAATATAAGCCTCAAGAGTCATTTGACTTCTCTCTTATCTCAACCTATCCTGCTCTGTGCTTCCTATTTATGACCCAACTTTCACCTCTTCCTCTTCAGTTTAATCCTAAACCTATATAATTTGAGATTAAAAAGTAGAGTCACTGTCCTTCTAAATCTCAATTACTGTATCAAAATTCAATCACTTCTCCTTCCCTGTGTAAAATCTCATTGTCTTGGTTTAACTTCTCCAATTAGTCTTATGCTCACTTCTCAACATGAAAGATTTTGAAAACTGTCTTTTTCTGAACTTCATATCCTGCCAGCATATCAGTGACTTCAGTGGTCATGTGGATGGGTGACCTCACAGTCCCTTGGTTTCCTTATCTCTAAAAATTGTTACCTCTACTCTACCTTGTTACCAATCTAGACTCATTCCTTTTGGATAACTTAAATTCTATTTCCTACCCTGACGATAGTTTCCAATGTGTCCATCCTTGCTGCAAAATATGGGTAATTTTTCAGCCCTCAACTTACACCACTTTGTGGCATTTAAAATTGTTGCTCAATTTTACCATGTACATACTATGCAATATCTTATCATGAGAATCATCTCTTCTGGTCATCCTCTGTTCTGTTCTCAGTTACATCAGCATTTCCTCCTGCCTCCCATACCATGGCTTCTCCAGTTTCTGTCCTTACCCACTGCTTTTCTCATTCAAAATGCATATCCAGGCAATTCACATGGCTTAAGCGACTTCAGTATTGAGATAACTCTGTGTATCTATACATCCATCCATCCATTTATTTTTGCTATCTTGACTTTTCTTCTGAGATATAAACTTGAATAACCAAATATTTTTTGAATATCTCTACTTGGATATGCTATCCTCAACTTCAAACTTCAAACTTCACATGCTACACCCTCCCCTCCTTACCTCTTCCTATCCTGATCTGCTCTTCCTACTAGTTTTCTTGTTCATTTAATGACACAATCAACCCAATAAGACATTTGTGAATCATCCTGAATGCTTCCTACTCCTTCTCCTCCACATATCCAACTAATTGCTAAATAAATATTCAATTTCTTAAAGTGATTTGAGTCGATGTCATTTTTTTTCTATCTTATATGACCATCCTCTTTCATTTGCTCATTATTTCTCTCACTTGGAATATTACAATAGCCTCCTAACTTTGTTTACCTCCCACGGATCTCACTTATTCCTTATTTCTCATGAGAATATTAAATAGTCTTCTACCTTCCTTTCATCCTGAGGAGTTTTTAAATTCATCTTCCATACTGTCACAGAATGGTCTATCTAAAATGAAATTCCAACCAGTTAGTTACTACTCCCCTGCTTAGAACACTTCAAACCCTATCTGCCTTCTTCAAGATAAAGTTCAAGCAACATACACAAGCCTGCCAATACCACTGTGGCCAAGGTAGACTTTCATAGCAGGACTATCAAGCTGGCTGTCATTTTCATTCAAGCCACTTCATTAGTCCTCTCTCATCATCCCTGTCTTAGACTACAGTCTGAGAATTTCTAATACTGCACTATTGCGAAAGTACCTAATTGGTTATCACTTGCTGGTAGTCTCCCGCCTGCCAACTCATTTGCCAGCTGGCTGTACAACTGCTTTTCCTGAAGTGTTGATATAAGCATGTCATTTTTCTGCTCTATACCTTTGTTAACTAATTGGTCTTTTCAAAATGTATTCACTTATTTACTCATTTAGTTAACAAATATTGAGCATCTGGCATGTATCAGGCATTTCATTGAAGTTCTCAGCAACTAGAATATGTATTCTGAGACCCACTTGTACTTCCAGCTCCAGATCCCTGCCTCTTATTTCTCTGCTTTTCATTCTCTACCCTAGTTCGATGTCACCGGTTCCTTCTTTCCTTTCAGGACTCAGCTAAAGCATCTCTTTTGTAGAGATGCATCTTTTATCTAAATCCTTTTGTTTTGGATTGCTATAGCATCCAGAGATGCTATAGCAGCATCTTCATTTCCTTCAGAGCATTTTGCATTTTACAAGCACTTGTTTATGTCATTTATCTTTTTGTCTCTTAATACTGCAAATTCTGTAAGGACTAAGAACTGCCTTCTTCTGCTCACCAATGGGTATCCAGTGCTCACCATAGTGCTTGACACATGGATATTATAAGTGAAGAGAAAGCATGAAATCTGCATAAATGAAATCATACAATTCATGATTCTTTGTACTCTCTATTAATATAAATTTTCAATCTTTTAACGACATAGATGTACTATGCTTCAGTAGTCAATGCCCTGATCCACCATTTCAGATATTTTTATCCCTGAGTCTTTTTCCCCACCTAGTGCTTTTTTTTTTAAGTTGTAGATGGACACAATATCTTTATTTTGTTTATTTATTTATATGTGGTGCTGAGCCACAACCCCAGCACCCTGCCCCCCCTAGTGCTTTTTCCTCATTCTCCATTCCTTTTTTTGGTACTGGGAATTGAACTCAGGAGCTTTCAACCACTGAGCCACTTCCTCAGCCCTATTTTGTATTTTATTTAGAGACAAGGTCTTACTGAGTTGCTCAGCACCTTGCCGTTCCCTGAGGCTGACTTCAAACTTAAGATTCTCCTGCCTTAGCCTCCCTAACCACTGGGATTACAGACGTGTGCCACCACACCAGGCCCTCATTCTCCATTCTTTAATTTTTCTCCATAAGAAATACAAGATTTTGGTTGTGTGTTATCATATCATTAGCATATGTCTGTCCTTCAGCATTTGCAGGTTGATACACATGCTCTTACTGAATTATGAGCTTCTTAAAGCTAAGGTTCTGTCTCCACATTTAGGGTAAACAAAAACTTCTTGGATACTCAGGACTATGCTAAGTGATTGAATACAAGGTATCTTACTTAATCTTTTAAAGGAAACTTTAAAGGCAGAAAACATTACCTGTTGAGGTACATGAAGCTGAAAGTCACTAGGGTAACCAATTTTCCAGGGTCAAAATAAATTAAAAAGCTAATAATAAAATTTATTGGTTAATAAATGCTAACGCTAGGGCTCAAAAAAAAGTTGGTGTTGATTTTAAGGAAAAGTATTGCTATATTTGCTTCTTGCTCATCTTTGTATCCCAAGCATTAACTCTTTATCTTCCACATAATAAACATCAAATTATCTGTAAGCTCAGATTAAACTAGATGGGCACTTACCTCTTCTGAGGTTTGCTGTGTGTTGGGGAAATTCCTATGCCTCATAGTTTTGTTCATAAGTTTTAATATACACATCAAAAACAGATTCATTACCACTCCTTATTTTGTCCAGCTTATGATAACTTTTTTATGTCCTTACCTCCAAAGGAAATCAAGGTATGCTTTAATAAGAAAAATTGTGATTATCCCACCATGCACATCTTCTCTGAGACCATCAATTTCGTGATATGAGAAAGGTAGCTACAGATGTCCTAATTGACTTCTAAGATCTAATCTATTCTGGCATCCTGTGAATCTGTTATTGTGAGCAAGCGGATCATGAGCATATATGTCTAACAGGGTAGAAATTTACCTAAGACCTTCTCAGATTGAAAAGAATGCTAAACACTTATTATGAACCACTACTTCACATGAGAGTCCTACGTAAAGCATTTATCATCCAATTTCCAGTAGCGTCAAAAAATTTTAGAGTAAAATAAATAATAAAAGTTTTGATGCTGTAATAAAAATTCCTTTATTATTATTATTTATTTTATTTTATTTTACCAACTGTACTGCAGTATCACTCATTTACAGTCCAGCTGCTTTTGAGTGAAGTTGGTACTTATAGAAAGCAGTGGTTCATATGTGTACAGGATTCAGCAAAGTTTTTTTTTTTTTTTTTTTTAATTCCCAATGATATTTAAAGTCCACATCCCAGAGGAAACAAAGTACAACAGGACTCTAGCAGAAAAAAATTGAGTGAGTCCATTGTTTTTACCTTGACAAATTTAGAACAAAGTTTTGGAAGATAGCCAGGGTAAGAATTGCCATAACTAACAAACATTTCCTTTAAATGTAAAAGTGGAAGTGATTACAGCAATTGTTATTTTCAAGGCTCCAAAGAGATATTAATATTGCTACTGATAATAGATTTGTCCCATGAAATTTTAAATTTTCTGATATGATCTCATTAAGTCACAGCTGAATTTTTTGTTCGTCAACTAAATGAAAGATTCAGAACTGCAATCTGTTGCACTTTAAGGGATGTTTGTTTGATACTAACGAACTTATATAGTTTGAGGTAAGTAGGAGAATTACATCTACATCATACAATTGCATTTTAGCTCAGACATGATGAACAAGTTTGTTTTGAAGTGGCCAGAGGCAGGGTTTTCTCATTTGAACAGAAAATTTTAGCTCTCTGTGAAGGAGACCTTAAGTACTACTCTGGATATCCACAGAACTGCAAGGAGATAGTAGTTTGTTGGACTCAAGTATTACCATACTTTCTATCAGATTAAGTTTCCTGGGGAAATTTTACTGTAGATAAAGAAACTGGGTTGACATTTCTCTTGTTTCTCTTGCTTTAAAACAGTGGAAATAAATAAAGCATTCATTCTGAATTATATTTTTTATTAAATTTTCTATTAGAAGGCATTCCCTCCTGGACCTCACTTTCAAGAGGAAACACGAGCACCAAAAGCTAAGTTCACGAAGATATAATTACCAGCTGAGATTTAACTGTGCTGGTATTTCCATTAGGATTGTTAATTGTTCTTATTAATGCTCTGGCTGCAAAGTCCCTGCTTTTGTGCAATCTTTCCCAATTCTCTTCTCTCCATAAGCTTTCTTATTTTAGTGTCCAATTTTGTAGACAGAGAACATGCATTGTGGTAGAAATACCTGAATCATTTCAGCGTCATGAACAGGAGAAGATCTAAATGTGTGAGATATTGAAACCTTGTCACAATGCAATGCAGAGTCAGCACGAAATTAGGACTTACAATTCTTAATTCTTGCATTTTGTTTTAAGAAGTATTTTTCATCTGTATTTAACACTGAAGATATGTGGTTGGATAACATACACATCTATCAAAATATCACATTATGTCCATATATGTACACAGTTATTATTTGTTAGTTAAAAATAAAACATTTTTTAAAAAGAAAAAAAATCAGAACCTTTCAACTGACTTTATTTTCCTTTTATTTTTTAATGATTTGTTTCCCCAAACATTGATATATCACTGTAGAGACACACCAAACTTCTTTACTTTTTTGGAAGCTTCTTGTTATAAATTTTGAGATATGATTTAAGTTGCATAGTTGTACAGTTGAAAAATACCACACAGCTTTCAGACTGCACTCCATAACTTTTTAAAAGATAAATGTCAACATTCCAAAGACTTTCCTTGAATGGTGAAGGGCGGAGACACACAGTTAGCACCTGACAGCATGCTAAGCTGGTAGTGAATGGTACTTGCATGGTAAATAAGGATGTGGAAGGTGGTGGTGGTGGAAGCCACCATCCTGCATCACAGAGTGAGACATGTTCAGGCAATGGGTGCATGCCACACCAAACACCTACCCTGGGGCCATTTCACTATGTATGTATATGTTGCTGAATACTTTTGCAAATGTCATTTATCAACATGAATTAATCATTCATGGGATCCAAGAAACATATTGCACATTTACTTTTTTCCAGGTTCTATGCTCAGTACTCAGTATTACAAGGGAGAAATGAAAAATAAGCAATCTCTCCTCTTAAGCAAGCCAACCCCCAACTACAGTGCAATGCAGTAAAGAGCATGAGAAACAGTGGAGGCAGACAAGGCATTTCTAGCTAAGAATGTGGTTTTTTAAAAAAGTTTAAAAATGTGAAGATAATGCTTGAGTTTAGAATCCAGGAAAACCTGGGAGCCTTCCAGGTAAATAAAGGGGAGGAGAATGGAATGTGGAGAGGCATGAAACAAAAACTATCAGAGTTTTGAGAAATCCAAGTGGATATGGCTACAGCATACCTTGTGTGTGTGTGTGGTGTGGTGTGTGGGTGTGTGTGGGTGTGTGGGGGGGGGTGTGCACGCGCATGCGCACTTGTGCATCTGGGAATGAACACAATGTTTGGGCACTGGGAATGAAGGGGAAAGAAACGTGGGTTGGAGGCTGAAAATGATGTCACACAGGCAAAATCCAAGTCATAAAAGGTTTTGTTTGTCAACAGTTTTAACCGTGCTATTTGACAACGTATTCATTTCCAGTTGCCTCCATTATCTATTCTCCATTGTAGCATTTTCAGATCTCCCTGAACATTTTGGCTCTGGAAGGATAGTAGCCATGACTGTGTGAGCCATGGTTGTAACTCTGGGAAAAAGCAGTCATTGACCCATAGGAGATGTTCAACCATTACAAATGGCTGAATGAATGAGGAAGTTCACCTGTCTTCCCAAGCTTTCAGCCCTATGCCATCTCCTTCCTCCCTGCTGACCTTAAACTTCTGTTTAATTGAGGGAATAACTCTTGCTCTGGTGTGGCATTAGCTTCCTTTTGCTTTCATAACAAAATGCCAAAAACTAAGTGTCTTAAACAATAGAAATCCATTGTCTTATAATTCTGGAGACTCAAAGTCCAAGATCAAGGTGTCAGCAGAGTTGATTCCCCCTCAAGGCTGTCAGGAAGAACCTGTTCTTTGACTCTCTTGGCATGGGTTGGTTTTCTGGCAACCTGTGGTGATCATTGGCATGTAGAATCATTACTCCAGTTTCTGCCTTCATCTTTGCATGGCGTTCTCTGTGTGTGTATTTGTGTCCACACTTTTTTTTTCACACTCTTGAGAATAACAGCAGGCACACTGGATTAAGGCCCATTTTAATAACCCTGTTTTAACTTCATTATCCCCTTTAAGACAGACTTCATCTTATGAATTTTTGGTGGAGGCGAAGGAGACACAATTTAATCCATAAAAGTGCAAACTTCAAGAACTACTTTCTATCAACATTAGTACTTGAGTCTGTGGAGAGAGGTTATTGTTGCCATTTTAAAAATGAGCAAACAGTCGTATATAATTGGATCAATTTCTCACAGCAGGTAGTAAAGTGTCTCTAGCCAGACTAGATTCAATCCAAAAAAAGCAGTTCAGGAAGAAATTACTTGTTTTATATGTGTATGGCATTTAATGTAAAAAATTATTCATCTATCCTTTAACTTATTTGATATTTATTAAGATCGTTGATATACTAGACATTCTGTTAAGTGTTGGGGTATGAAAATTAGTAAAATATAAAGGATAATCTTAAAGAAAATTGCCATTTGCATACTCCAAATGCCAATGCTTCACATATAAGCCTCCATTAATTGTAGGTGTTGGACTTCCAGATTGATAAGTAAAATCTCAAACTATTTCACCTCTAAGAATTTCTCTTAGATCCTTTAATAAGACAATAAGGGAGAAAATATTCTGAGACAATAATACAATATAATTCAGAAAGTTTTATTTAAAACATGTCGAATAGTTAAAAAAAAACTTGACAGTTTAATAACCTGTTCAGATAAAATAATAGAACATTTATAAAAATGAATACATAAATAAGCCAAAATGGTTGCCACATCCCAAGATTACTCATTTGTGTTAAGTCATAAGATTGCTGAAAAGAAGACATGATTTTCTTAAAACACATGGTACTTCCAGGTTGCCTGGGCGTTCTGGAATGCCTACTGCATGCCATACTGTTCCTTGGGCATTTTCCATTCTATCTTTGTGATGGTGGTTAGTTAGCCTTTTGTCATTGTGACAATGACTCACATACTCAAGTCATTAAGAAAATAGTCTTATTTAGGTTTATAGTTTTTGAGTTCCAATCCATGTTTGATTGGCCCCATTGCTTTTGGGCCTGTGGCAAGGAAGCAATTCATGGTGGGGAGCATGTGGTGGAACAAAACTGCTCATCTCAAGAACTGGATGCAAGAAAGAAAGAAAGAAAGAGGAAGAGGACAGACCCCACTTTCCCCTTTGAAGACCAACAGCCAATGATTTAAACACCTTTCTCTAAGGCCCACCTCTTAAAAGTTCTATTACCTCTTAATAGTGCTTTGGGCTGGAGACCAAGACTTATCACATGGGTCTTTTAGAGAATGTTCCAAATCCAGTGATAGCAATAAGCTATTTAATTACCCACATAAGTCTCAGATGCTATCTGTAAAATAGAGATGGTAATAATACTGTGCTCACCACACCGTGATAAAGATCAAATGGGATATCATGAGAAAACCCTCGGCATGCTGGCTGGCTGGCAGGTAGCAGCTCTCTAGTAAATGTTGGCTGAGTCTATTAATTTGTCATATAATTTGTCTTATTATTCTTAGAAAAAGACTGGGGAACTTTTATAATATCTCATGTCCTTTAAGGCAGAAAGTTCTCCAATAGCTTTACTAAAACTATGCATTATTAGAGAATACACAATTTTTTTTTTGCAGAAGGTAAATAAAAAAGAAAACAATAAAGCTCTGAAAGTAAAAGCAAATTGTAGCTTGAATTGTAACATTTGGTACAAACTTTTCTTAAAAGTACTTAAGAGAATTGTGTATTGTTCAGATATTAAAAGGAACAAATTTTAAACTCTTTTTCTTCTTTTATGCATTGTACTGGGTTAATATTAGAGCTATGAAGTGAAGCAGTTAATCACATTCTCATTTAACCTTAAAGTAATAAGTTTTCAATCTCTTGCAAATGAAATAAAGCAATGTATTAATATTGCAGGTAACAATATCAATTTAATCCTATAAACAAAATAAATATACCAACATTTACACAGCGTGTTTGATGACTCTGTCATTGTTATATATATAGATTAAATTGCACCTTTATTTATTTTAGATTTATGCTCCATCTGTTTCTGAAGGGACTCTAGGTAACTGTGTAAAATACACATAGTTTAAATATGCACTAAGACACAAACATAACTCAAATAAATCAATGAATCCCACCAAAAAAATCCAAGTTATCTGATTTCAGTCTATTCTTTTGAGAGGAAACGTAGACCCAACTTCTTATCCATTCTTGTTTCTGTGGAGCTCTTTTAAGGAATCTGGAGCTATTGGGTTTGTGACAAAGACATAAACAAGCCCATCTGAGATCAGGGTAGCAAGGACTTATTTTATCTCTCTTTGCTATTGAAATCCTGCTGAGGCATGTTGCTATGGATCAGTGAATAATAACATTTTGAGATTATAGACCTGCAATAGATCTATGTTAAAAAATAAATCTAGAATCCCATACTTACCTAGAAGTAAATTGCAACCTTAACTTGTATTAAATGACATTCCAAATGATGATTTTTTTTTTGAGAGGGACTAATATTCTTTTAATGCAAAAAGGCTGACTTGTGTATTTTTCATTTATTTTCTTGGCCATTCATCCTGCTTGGTAGATGCTGAGCAATGGAAAACACACCAAAGTGGGAAAGAAGAGTACAACACAGTCCCTGGATGTGGAGTTTTGCTCCTGGTTGGGAAATGAGGGTATCAACAGACATTAAAAACTTAACCTGGTCAGTGCTCTGGGAGGAAAAGAAGAACACTTCACATAGATGAGTTCGCAGGCCCCAGATGAAGGGATAATGTGAATAGCAAACAGAGGTGAAATTTGTTTTCACCTAATGGGGCACCTTGGACACATTCCAGTTCATGTAAAAGTTTGAGATATTTTGATGGCAGAGAAATAACTTGGAGTCAGATTTGTAGGGTTCACCCAAGTCATGATAAAGAGAAGGTCTCTATCCTAAAGCCAACGTGGCACCACTGGAGGATTTCAACATGTTCAAAATTGAGTTTTAGAAATGCCCAACTGAAGGTAGATAGTGTGGGAAAATGTACCCAGTTTGGGAGAGTCAGACAGAGGAAGTCATAAAACTTCCTCTGGGAGATAATATAAATTATATAATTATAATATAAATCCTAAATGAATTAATGGCTGTAAGAATGGAGATTTAGAAGAATGGGTTCTTCTGTAGGAGAGACGATTCTAAGATATCCATTAGTACAAGTACACAAAGAAAATTGCATTCTTTTAAATGGTTTCCTGAGTTTGCTTTCTTGCCATGAACGACCTCATGGTCTAAACTCATCAAGTATCATAGAGCAGTAAGTAATGACTGTTCTGTCCTTTTGGGCTATTATCTCACTCCTTTGGTCTTTTGCCAAACTCATCACTATGGTTCTGAGAAAGAAAATATGGAGACATCAAAACCTTCAGTACTCATCTCTTTCTGAATTTCCATAAGGCACTGAGAAATGTGATGTCATGTAAAAATACAATGATTACTGTATTCCATAATTTTGCCTAAGAAATTCAAATTATTTGCAATCAAAAATAGAAAAGACACAAAGAAACATAGTGTTAAGAAAGATAACAACCTTGTAGTCAATTTTGAAGTAAATAGCAGTTAATGCTTCTATTTTTTTCTACTCTCAAGCATGTTATCAGAAATTAAAGGGATAATGAAACAAAACAGACAAAATGCTGCTAATCACAAAAGGCAGATGGTGTGCAAATGGGGGTTGACTATACTCTTTTCTCTTTACTTTTGGGTGTGTTTGAAATGTTTAGTAGTTTACAAGGATTTTTTTTAAAATATTTTTTTAATCTTTTTTTTTAAGAGAGAGAGAGAGAGAGAGAGAGAGAGAGAGAATTTTTTAATATTTATTTTTTTTAGTTCTCGGCGGACACAACATCTCTGTTTGTATGTGGTGCTGAGGACCGAACCCGGGCCGCACGCATGCCAGGAGAGCACAATACCACTTGAGCCACATCCCCAGCCCTATAAGGATTTTTAAAAATGTTACCGGAATATTATATGTGATGAGTGCCTGTGATTGGAAAAGCTTATCTAAAAAATTTTATTAGATTATTTGAAAAATTTATTTAGCTTCTAGATTTGTAGGTCTTATCAAATTCCTATAATATATTTGTGTTATATTACTGTAATGTCTTGAAAACACTTCCAAGAATTTCTTCTTGTGAAAAGTAATTTATAGTAAGTACATAATCAGATTCTATTTAATGATAAAAAACATTATTATTTTCTAAGTACTTGCTTGGATGGAAAATAATTTTTTTGTGTGTGTACCAAATAGTCTTTAACTTACCTAAGACACCATTTTCCATATTTGTATTTCTTTAAGTTCCAATTTGTTTCAAATTATTTGATATGGTCCATGATGTATACTAATCTCTTAACCTAGAAGAAAGAACATATTTTCCAAAACAAATTAATCAAACTTGGGAGAACAGTTTTCACAAATGATTTAAAAATAATATAATGGCATTTCATGTTTTGTTTACTAAAGGAATTTTTAAAATGGTGATAATTTTTTTTATTATTTCTTAGGTTAAAATGTTTCTAGAAAATTTCAAAATGAAAGTCGCTTTAGACCGAGGAGAAGTTGGTGTGAATGAACTTTTCTCCTTTATCAGAAAACATTTTTTTAAAACAACATTAAATTGGTCTTTGGAATTGTAGAATCAGCAATAGTTTTAATGTGTATGACTACTCTAAAACAGGTTCTGCTAGTGATAAATTTGGATGCACATTAGAAGAGAGAGAAATGATAAGCCAAGTCCTTTTTTGAGGCTCAGAATATTCAAATAGCTTATAGTTCTCTTTTTTTTTTTTTCCAAATTTTATCTTCAGGAGTAAAAGCAAAGTGGTATTAAGACATTTCCCAACTGCACTTGGAGGATTCCAGCTTAGATCACCAAAGGATCAGGATTAAGTGAATTGTTTGAAATTCAGAAAGTATTTTCTTATGGAAATAATCCTTCACATAGTGGTTTGGACCTCAGAAAAATCCATAACCTCTTTAACATTTAGTCTGTTTGCTGTATATACTGATAATGTAAGAAGAATACATGCCAGTGTCGTCCTCTAACTCATCAACTCCCTCTTGCCCTAAGAATAAAGCTGAAGCCCCTGCTCTGTCCTTCAATGTCTGTGGCTCTTTGCCCTCTGCCTCCTTTCAGACCCTCTCATACCACTCTCTCCTCTCTCTCCCTTCCAGTCACACTGATCCTCTTTCAGGTGTCTGAATAAGTAGGATTTGTTCCTATCATGGGGCATTTGCACTCTTTTCTTAGAATGCAATTCTGTCTGATCTTAGCAAAACTAATTCTTCATTGTCCTTCAGACATTCAGAAAAACACTCCTAGGCACACCTGCCTAGTGGACACAACTCAATTGTTAGACCTACTCTGTACCCCTAAATTAGCCACCTACTCATTCTAGTGAAGTCATTATCATGCATAGTTCAAAAAAAATCTGCCTATTGATATTTTATTGTTAATTCTTCGTAAATTCTATGTATGTACATTTACTTATTCATCATAGGTGCCTCCCAGGGCCCAACAGTGAATGACAATATTAAGTCCTGGATGCAGGAATGAAATAATTACATTATACCTGCACAGGATTCCTTCGTGTGTGTGTGTGTGTGTGTGTGTGTATATATATATATATTTTAAAGACTCTAACAGATACTGCCAGAACATTCATTTAAATTTATACCTTAGGGATCCAGGACTATACCTTCTCATATTTCACCCCCCATGGTTTCAGGGCACCAGAGTTGTCTTCCAACGCTGGCCTAGGGGAACCAGTATTACAGATGAGGCACTAAACCTAGGAGGTGGGATGGTGGGAAGATTAAGAATGATAATGGGGCTTAATGAGTGCAGGTGGTAGGTAGCTCTCCTGGTGGATGGTGTTTCCTCTCCTCATCTTGTCCCTACCTCTTTACCCCTTTTGTCCTTTCCTTTCTTACTCAACAGAAACCATGCCAGGAAATAAGCCTGGCTAGTGACATTAACTGGCCAGCATTAGAAAATTTTCCCCCTTCTTCCTTCTCTCCTGTCTTCCTTCTCTTCTTTTCCATTCTTTCTTCCTTCTCTCCTGCTCCAAATTTCCTTCCTCCCTCACTCTCTTGCAACTTCCTGTTGCTGCTGGGGGTGGTAGAGTTTGCAATGAGGACTGTACCTTGCATGCAGAAGTGCAGAAGGTGTGCCTACTGGCTGGCTCAGTGACTAAGTGAAGGTAGAATTAATGAGTGAACAGATTCCCTTCTGCAGTCAGTGGAATTCTAGGGAGCAGGGTACCCTAGATTATTACAGCATATTCCAAAGAGGACAGAGTCTAAAGCTTTGCCTGAGTCAAAGCAGATTACTTCTCTGACTTTTAGGAACAAACAGACTTGCTGCTTGGCTACTGACAGGAATTTGATTCATTGGTTCTGATGTGCTTTATTTGTAAGGCAGAACGTTTTTTTTTTTTTTTTTTTTTTGAGACTCCCTTTTAAGAGAATTAAAATGAAAAGTTTCATGTGAAAACACTTTGGATTAGGTAGAGGGGAGTGAAGGGAGAGGAGGGCTGTGGGGGTAGGAAGGATACCAGAATGGATCTGACATTATTATCCTATGTACATATATGACTATATAACTGGTGTGATTCTACATCATGTAGAACCAGAAGAGTGAGAAGTTGTACTCATTTATGTATGATGTGTCAAGATGAATTCTACTGTCATGTATAACTAATTAGAACAACAACAAAAAAACACTCTGAATTCTATTGTTTTAAAAGAACAACTTCTCACACTAAATGGGTACTATTACGGCTTTTCTAACCAGTCACTAAAAGATATAAAATTCAGTGATAAAGTTTAGGGACACAGTTGCATTAGAACTGATTTGTCCCTATGGACTTATGACACTGGAGTTACTGATTTGTTTGGATGCATTCTTGCTGTTTTCCTGGGCTGTTGAAGATGAGGAGTTGCTCTATTAGCAGGGTTCCTTATCTCCAGAGCTCTGACAGGATGTATTGCCTAACTCTGGGCCAGAAAGAAGGTCCAGCTTACTCGACCAAGCTTTTTCTTTGCTTTTGAATTCTCACATGATGACATCACTGCACAGCAGCTGCCTTCTAGATAGCTGTCAGAAGGTGGGAATCCTCAACTTGCCCATTTTTTCCAAATAACACACAAACTGACAGATAGTTGCGGTGAAGTCTTGTTGGCAAAGTCCCTTTGGAGAACTGTCAGAAAATCCTGTGGAATAGTTTCCTTTACTTTGATAAAGAATTAAGCAAATATCAATGTTTGCATCTTTTATAAAATCACACAATTGGGAAGTTGGGACTTAAATGATTTTTAGGCCTCTATCCATTACAATTATTTTAACTTTTTTTTGTGTATGTTTAGATTTCACATTATGCACCGCCAACTCTCTTGCTGCGAATAAAGTAGAATGAAAGAACTGAGAAAGAAGTTTAGGAATTGAAGTAGTCATTGTAGATGCCTGTGCATTGTAGCTGTCTGTCCATTCTGCTTCTGTGCTATGCAGCAGCCGCTGGTCTGGGTGGGATGCACTCCTCTTCCTGTCCAGTGGGGAGCTATGATTGGTCCAAGGCAGTCAGGAAAGTCCCACTCCCATGGGTATGTGGCACAATTCAAACTAATGAGATGTGTGTTTTTAAGGTGGGGGTTTGCTTGCTATCTTCAGATAAAGCTGTTTGGAGAAGTGACCTCTCCCTGGATGTTGTGGTACACAAATGTGATGCCTGGGATGTCAGATCTGTTTTGCCTCAATGTTGTAGGTTCCATCTGAGGACACAGTGAAATGAGCACAGGAAAGCAGAATGGAAACACTGAGGTCATTGTCACCTGCAGACCCCAGTTATATGAGCTGATAGCCTCCTGTTACTGTTTAAGCCAGTTCAGCGAGAGGTGTTAGTGACCTGCAACAGAAAACACCCTAACAGACACATGCCTTAACTGATTAAAACACTTCTTTCAATTTTCCTTTGTTAACAACATTGATCCAGAAGAGTGGCCCAAATAATTCCACACAAAGGAAATTTTTTATTTTTAACATTTGATTTGATTTGAACTGTACCTTGAGTGGAACATTAGCAGGATTGTTATTTAAAATTTGAAAGCTTGACACAGAACTCTGTACATCAGAAAAAAATATTTTAATTTGATTCCTTTTGCATATATATCTCAGGTTTCTTATTAGCATAAATATATAGCTTATGTAATTCTCAAGTCATTGTACTAGGCAATCACATATAAAGTTAAAACATTTTAATAATTATTGAAAACATGACCAGAGAAAGTCAATAGTTCTAATATTAAATTATTATTCTCATTGTCCCTTCTCAAAAGCTTTAAAAACTCTATTTTGCCCTTATAGACTTAAATAGCAATATTTTCTGGAAATAACTCTGAAAAAAATCAATGTTCATTAATTGGGGGAGTCTGTATTCATAGAAGAGTGGATTAGAGTTACTGTGGTAAAACACATACACATATACATTTCACAAGAGAATAGTCAAAAAGTACAATACTTCTACAATTCTCCTTTTGTATAAAAATAAAAGTTAGCTGGAACAACAAATCTTAAGTCCATACTTTGCTGATGTGCAGTCAATAATTGAAATCAATTGAAGGTTTAATTGTTTCCTACTCTGATGCATTTGTTTGCATCAATGCTTTTAGGGTGAGAAGAAAAAGCTGACTGAAGTAGTTTTTATAGAAATTGCTTAATAATTAATTCACCTTCATTCACCTTCTCAAAGGTGACCAGAGCCTTCAGTGATATAAACTCTAAAGATCCCGAAGTGGTATTACGCATGTCTGTTTTGTATAATCTTGACTAATATCTTGGCTCATCTCTTCATTTTGCTGTGGATTATGATTAGCAGTCATAACAGGCAACTGTCTTGCATTTGAATTCTGCTAATACTTTCATTTCGTCTAATGGAAAAAAGTTATTTTAAAATGCATAATGCATTCAGTTTTACTGGTCTAGACATGCTGGAGAATTACTTAGCTGAGAAAAATATTTTTTGAGGATTAATGTCTATAAAGATGTTGAAGAAACTATTGGCGCTTTGCTCTACTGTAGCTTAATTTGTAAATGTGATTTGGTTGTAGTTGATCTGCATGCTTCATGTATCAAGCTCTTCAACCTGACGATATTTAATAAATTTCAAAAATCTATCTTATGTTACGGTATAAGAAAGTAAAACTCTAATCCGAGCAACTTGGGAGGCTGAGGAAGGAGGATTGCAAGTTCAAAGCCAGCCTCTGCAGCTTAGTGAGGGCCTAAGTAATTTAGTAAGACCCGGTCTCAAAATAAAAAATAAAAAAGGGCTGAGGATATTTCTCAGTAGTTGATCACCCCTGGGTTCAATCCCCAGTAACTGCCCCCCACCCCATACACACACGCCAAAAAAAAAAAAGAAGAAGAACAAAAAGAAAAGAAAACAAAATACCACTTTCAGTATGTTCCCATGAGTCTTAGCTTTATGGTTTCTTCTAGACACTTATTGGTGAGTAAAAAAAAATAGAATAAGAAATTATATTTTAAACATAAGAATAAAATATGAATTAGGTTTTTTATTTTGGGGATTTCAGTATACATGTAGTACTTAGAATAGTTCTGGCAATATAATAAGCACTTAATAAATTATTAGCCCATAAATGAATTAGAATCACATTGACTATATTGTATTTACTTTCTTGATATATTTTCTCTATTTTCACCAAGGAATTGAGTAGGCTTAAAAAATATATACTGTGAAAAGTAACTAAAATAAATAAATGAGGGTAGTGCAAAGGGAAAGTGTGAGTGGGAAAATACCAAATCTATGGTAAAATCAGCATGCATAAATGCATACATATGGATGCTAGAGGTTGGCCTCCACTGTCTCTGAAGTTCCTTTTTGGCCAAAGAAAAAAAGAAAATAGGATCAATTACATGATGCATTTGTAGTATTCAGTGTCTTCGATATAAAGTAGTAACACTTCATAAGAACATGAGAATATCAGATTTTTTTTTTTTGTATCAAGAGACCTGATAAAAATTTCTGATGTGTCCTCGTCTATGCACTGGGCACTGTCAGCATTGCTGTTTTGTATGGAGATGTCTTCGAGCACTTTGCACATCTGGCAAAGCAGGACTAAAGCATATTTAAGCAAAAATAAAGTTCTGAAGAAATTCAGTTTAAGAATGAAGTTTTCTGATAAGGCACATGTAACTAGATGATAATGGGGATCTCACTTTGGTATCAGACAGAGGATGTGAATACTGGCCCACTTACTAGCTGTATAACCTCAGGCTAATGATTTCACTTCTCTGTGCTTCATCTGCAAAATGAAGATAATTTACAGCTGCAAATGACACTGTTAGGAACACACAGTTAGGTAAATGTCTTAGCACAGAAACATGGAAAAAGAGCTCCAAGGATGGTTGTTTTTATTTTTCTTGCCCATTTTGGTCCACAGAAAACGCTTAGAATAACTGGAAAATTGACCATATGTCCTTTGGGCATCTCTTCTGACAAGGCTCTTATTGAGGAGTTGTATAATAGGCAGCTGAAGTTGTTGTTTCTGTCAAGAACTTGAAGTGCTGATCTGTATCTGATACTGAGCAAGATGCAGAGGGTGGGGGTAAAGTTTTCTTACTTACACCATGCCTAAAAGGTATGGCTGTTATGCAACAGCAGAAGGATGGGCAACAGGAATTCCTACAGGCAGAGACAGAGTTCTCCCCAGGAAACAATTCTCTTGCTGCTCCTAATTTTAGATCAATAGTGACTGAGTTTCCAAAGTTCTGGGCCATAAGTCATAACCTCAGACAATTTGGCCTAGAAAATTCTCAAAGTTAAAATTACACCATTTATTTATATAGCCACTAAAATAATTTTAAAAGGATAGCCATAGAATATATGAAATAAAAAAATATAACTAAATGACAAATCCTACCTAATGAATTTATTGCAAATGTTATGCCCTGGGAACCTAAAATTATAGGAATATCTGACACTAGCGTTTTTAAAAAATTTTCAATAGCTACACATAATTTGAAAGGATCAATGTGAAACAATTTTTAAAACTAAGATACTTTAGACAAAGAAAGCAAAAAAAAAAAAAAAAAAAAACTACAGTTGCTTTTCCGTCTCAAAAAAAAAAAAAAGGAGAAAAGAAGTATTGATTGGTTAGCTTAGTTACTAGAAAGAAGCCCTTATAGTTAATATCTCTGTCTCCTGCCTTCTCATTGGATTTCTTTTTTGTGGTCCCTTTTCCTGGTATCTGTAGTGGAGGAAAGATGATCCTTTAGTATATAAACTCCAGGAGGATCACATTTTCATTGTCTTTCCTATTTTGTGATTTTTATGTCTACAACAGGTAGAACAGTTCCTAGCATATTGTAGGTACTAATGAGCCTTTGAATGAACTAGATCCTTTGGAGTGCCAGCTTCACCACTTGATAACTCTATGCATGAGGAGCAAGAATTTAATGTCTTGGAGCCTGTTTCCTGTAATCATATCAGGAAAGAGCTGCCCAGTACTTAGAGTAGGTCTAATCATTAATTTGTATCTATGAAGGAAATGTTTTGATGATAATAAACTATTTAAATGTGCATTATTCTACCATATCAAGTGTTTTTTTTTTTTTTAACCTTTGCTGGGCCACAGATTCCTTTGAGTCAATAAGCCTCAGGACCTCTTCAAACAATAATGCTTTAGAGCATAAAATAAAATGTATAGGATTATCAGAGATAGCATTGAAAATAGTAAATGTAGTTATCAGAACATTAAAAAACAAACTTGTACTTGTACTATAGTAGCATATTGTGCTTTTGTTAATACATTAGTGAAAAAAACCCCAAAACATTAAAATGTAAGCAGGTTGCCCAGCGCTATGGTGCCTACCTGTAATCCCAGCGGCTCTGGAGG
Organism: Marmota monax; assembly: GCF_021218885.2. NCBI lineage: Eukaryota > Metazoa > Chordata > Mammalia > Rodentia > Sciuridae > Marmota > Marmota monax. The sequence continues at coordinate 904,146 of NW_026693552.1, forward strand.
CTAAGGCAGGAGATCGTGAGTTCAAAGCCAACCTCAGCAAAAGCGAAGTGTTAAACAACTCAGTGAGACCCTGTCTCTAAATAAAATACAAAATAGGGCTGGGGATGTGGCTCAGTGCCAAAAAAAAAAAAAGTAGGCAATTTGTTTTTCTTTTCATCTTTGTGTGTGTGTGTGTGTGTGTGTGTGTGTGCTGCTAAGGATCAGACCCAGGGCCCCACACTTATCAGGCAAGTGCTCTACCACTGAGCTATACCTCCAACCCCAATTCTGTTTTTTAAAACATTAGCAGCAGCTGAGCTAAAACAGGAATATTAAACTGAAGGGTAGTCTTTGACTCACCTCCTTCCACATACAGGTTAGTAAGAAATGGTAGATGGAGAACACTGGAAAGAAATGGAGGTGCCCAGATCACCAGTGTATTACATATGACTTCATTGTTAGGTGACTGATCCATATGAGATCCAGAATTGCCCAGTTGTTGGCTAGCTTACATCACAAAAGCATTAGTGGATACAAAGACAGAAATCATTTGAGGCCTCGTGATAGTACATTAATGAGTGTGACTCCAAAGGAGTGATGAATGTGATAGATATTTGCAACAATAACAATGTAATATGAAGATATCAATGATTTCTACTGATGATGAAGTTATAGCTTCTACTAATAGTTGATGATGGTCACTTTTATAACAGAAGACAGTACTAAATTTCAGTTTAAGGTAAGTGACGTTGAGATAGAAGTTTTCTTTTTCCCCCTTCATGCTAAGCCATAAGCTCCTTAAGACTACAAAGCTCTAATAAACCTTCTTATTCTTAGAAATATCATACCGTGTCTTCTTAGTAGTCCAGGCAAAAATATTTTTTACTTAACAAATGATCTTTCCATTTGTCTTGCTTCTTTTTCTAGTCCATTTTATTGAGTTTTCTGGCAGCAAAAGTGGATAAACTTGTCAAGATAACAAATGGCATCCTGACACGGTGGCACATGCCTGTAATCCCAGCAACTCTAGAGACTGTGGTCACAAGTCTGAGGCCAGTCTCAGCAACTAAGGGAGACTCTGACTCAAAAATAAAAAATAAAAATAAAAATAAATAGAAAGGCCTGGGGATGTAGCTCAGTGGTACTGTGCCCCTGGATCAATCCCAGTACTGTAAATAAGTAAGTAAGTAAATAAATAAATAAATAAGCCAAAGTGACCACAACAATCAAGTCAATTCCAAAGTCCCAGGGAGAAAGACTTTTACAATTTCCCATTCTTAGGGCTTCCTACTGGGCACCAGTGCTATGGAAAAACAGTGTAGAGGGATTCATCATTGTGTTAAGTCATTGACACTAATGTGTCAATGAGATGGAGAGGCAAGAGGTCTTGTGGAACATCATTGTTCTTTTAGACATAAAGAATCCAAGGTCTCACCACTCTAACCTACCCAGGTGAGTTGTAGCACTCAGGAAAAACACTACTTTGGACAGATCGTGTCTTTCCTCATGATCTCATTGTTCACCCTGTGCACACTTCTTCCTATAACTTCCCTTAAGCAAAGTTTATTTTGTTTGTTTGTGACCTTATCATTATACCATCATTAAGATCAAGAGGGACTCAGTAGCCAGAGCAGGAGAAGCACTAGTGCCTTGAATTTAGTTGGAACCTCTCTCTCTTTGGAGTAATTCCAACTGTGTACTTGGCCTGCTTCACTTTGGTTGGTCACAAGGATATAAACATTCTGCAAGCTCTTTGTATTTCTCTAGCTTGTCTCAACACCATGCTGAAAAGATGTTCTTCAGAATTCACGGACAACACATATTAATCTAGTATGTTGTCTTTAATATAACAAATTCCCTTTTGATCAGACTACCCACAAATTTCTCACTGGTTGGCGTTTTTTCTAAACTTGTTTTCCTGTAAAAAGTTAAACTCTGGGCTTCCCCACACATTCTGTACTGTCTCTCCTTTTGTAGGTCTCTTGAATGAGACTCCGTTGTTAAGACCAACATTCCCAGTTCACACATGAGTACTTTGCAAAAGTTTGTCTTGAAAACTTTTATTTGGAATCAAAACGCAAATTCTAATGAAGTTATAGAAGTGGTAGTTGATTTTCCAAAATTACAAAACTTTAATATAGTTGTGGTAGTGTTCATTTACAATGAAATATATAACAAAGCAATATCATTGAAATACTAATGACTAAATAAAAGAAAAATTAATGACATTGAATAAGAAGTCATGCATTTTAAGTTTGGCTTAATTAAAGGACCATAGGAGAGTAGCATTTTTGGAAATCACAAGGTACTTTTAATTATTATAAATAATTTAATGGAAAATAAATTGATTCTCTATTTCTGGACATAAATATATTCAAGCCCCACTGGATGTCACTCAGGCCACCTGGTTCCTTGGAGATCTGAATGGTTGGGGGGGCGGAGGGGGGAGGGAAGAAGTCCTCTTCATGATTTTTGTGAATTTCTGATATTATTTTCTTTTATTTCTATTTCTTTGGATTCTTAACCTGCTTAGATCAGTTCTATTCTGCTTTCCCTTAAAAAAAAAGTACAACTATAAAGATCTTTTTAGCAAGCATCTCATAGTGTCTGTGACTTTACTAAGATCAGCACTTGGGAGGAATCAAATCACACACTGACCTCATAGGCTCCTTCATCACACTGCTCTCTCTGCAGAACCTTCTTTCTCTGGACATATGGTTCTCCAGGAAATTCCCTCCCAGTGTCCCTTTCTGTTCTGCCACAGCATCTCTCGAGTACTGCCAGAAACCTACCTTTCTGGCTTTCAGATTGTCTCCTGACATCCAGTTCCTTTTAGGTGACTGGCTCCATGCCTCTCTCTCTCTCTCTCTCTCTCTCTCTCTCTCTCTCTCTCTCTCTCTCTCTCTCTCTTTCTCAGGTCTAATCACTTCTTCTACCTTGCCTCTTTTGCCTTGGGGGAGTAAGAGCCTCTTTCTTGTACAAACTGTAAGGCACTGCACTGTCCATGTAGATTCCATATCTTGCCCATATTTTCTGAAGTGTCAAGTCTTTTTATTAAATTGTCATCAAATGGTGAGTGCCTCTGTTTCTGGCCTGGTAGAAGTAGGATTATACTTTCCGAATTGTCTTGTGTACAAACCAGAAATAGAGCAAACCATACCAAGCTAATGTGAAGAGATTTCTCTAGGGCCTGAACATTTAACAGACAGATTTCCTTAGGCCATTGAGTCTGATCTTCTCAGTTCAGCAATTTAGCAATAAAAAAGAGTGAAGTACTAAATACTGAAGGAGAAAAGAATTACATAAAAAAACCTCGAAAACATGATATGAAGTGAATGAAGTCAGTCACAAGAGTCCAAATATTATATGATTCCATTTATGAAAAATGTCCAGAATAGGCAAATACATGAAGAAGGAAGATTCGTGTTTTGTGAGAAACTTGGGGGAGGGAAGAATGGGGAACAATTGCTAATGGGTACAGAGTTACTTCTTGGAGTGGTGAAAATTTTCTAAATGAGATAGTAGTGATGGTGACACAATTCTTAGAATGTGTAAAGCCACTGAGTTGCACACTGTTTAAGTGTGAATTTTATGATATGTAAATTATAGTCACCCCTCCATCTCTACAGGTTGTACATCTATGGATTTAAGCAAACATGAATCAAAAAAGTTGAAAAAAATTCCATCTATATTGAATATGCACAGACTGATTTTCTTGCCATTGTTCCTTAAATCTGAACGTAGTAACTTGTATTTTGTGGTTATGCAGCACAGCATCTGTTTACAGTGTATTATGTATTATAAGTAATCTTGAGATGATTTAATATATGCAGGGGGTGTTTGTAGATTATGTGCCAATACTGTGCCATTTTGCATAAAGGAGTGGAGTATCTGTATATTTTGCAGGGTTTCCTGAAGCCAATATACCAATGATATCAAGGGATGACTGTGTATCTAAAAAGGTCTGCTGTTTTTTTTTTTTTTTTTAAATTTAAGTCTTGGAAGAGTTAGAGAATCTGGATAGTATACTTCTTTCATAATATAGCCTGACAATTTTCAGTTTTATTAAATTACATTCTAAAATGGAGCCAAGATGAGTATGTCGAATGAGCTTGAAGATAATAGTGACTAAAACAAAGTCCAGGAGAAAATTTTGGTAAGAACAGAGTCAAAAATGAAAGTTCTCCCTTCCTGAAAAATCCCAGAGTAGGATTCTGGATTGAGCTAACTATAGTCACTGCCGATTTATATTTGATCAAGATGAAAATATACTCTTAAGTTTTGTTTAATATTCTATTGGTTCTATAGAGAATTATTCCTTAGGTTGTTTCAGATGAATCAAGAAAATGGAATAATGTTTTATTTTTTTAAAAAGAATTTATAAAAAGAATCTCGATCATGCAAAATACATTTATACTTTTAATTTCTGCTTTTAATATCATTTTATAAACAAACTGACTGTAGAATACTTTTCAGGAAGTATGGATAAAATGTCATCCTAATGAATATTTATCCATAATATTTCCCTCACACCTCCTTTTTTTTTTTGGTCTGGTACCAGGGAATGAAAAAAAAAATATATATATATATATATATATATATATACATATGTATATATATATATATTTTTTTTTTTTGAGACAGATTCTTGCTACATTGCCCAGGCTGTTCTCGAATTTGTGATCCTCCTGCTTCAGCCTCTCTAGGGGCTAAGATTACAGGCCTGTACCACTGTTCAGCTGACATTTTAAAACAGCAATTGGTGCTCATTCAATTCCTAATATTATGGAAAACTTAGGGTATGAATCAAAAGTTTAATATCCATGGGGAAAATTATTAGATTAAGGTGAGCCTCACATTTTTTAGTGTGTTTTAAGCTACACAGAATATCTTCTTGTGATGTGTAAACTTAATGCCTCAGGTTCTGTATTCCTTTGGCAAATAGAAACATTTTATGTTTTGGGTTGATTTTAGAATCTTTAAAATATTTGAATAGGTATTAGTTCAGCTAACAATAATGCCATTAACTTTAGGCATTGTATGCTAAATTTAAACTATGAACTTTCAATTTAAGACGTATTTTAGGGGCTGGGGTTTTGGCTCAGTGGTAGAGCACTTGCCTGGCATGCATGAGGCACTGGGCTCAATCCCCAGCACCACATTAAATTAAAAAAAAAGAAAACTAAATAAAATAAAATAAAGGTATGGTGTCCATCTGCAACTAAAATATTTAAAAAATAATTTAAAAAGATATAAAACATAATTTATCCCAAGCAGGTGGCCGCCTCCACAATTTCCGAAGGAAATTTCCTATGTGATTGTGACCCTTTTCTCTTCACCATATTGTTGGCATGTTTGGTTGGAAACAGTCTCTTAGCCATTTTGGAGTACTTATCAACTTTCTCTCCTGGAAAAGCTGGAGCAGTGCCTGGATCCTTGGTGTGATCTAGTATTGTTTACTTTTGGTCACATTCCAGGGGGAAACAGTCACTTAGCCAAACTTACATCAGCCCTTCCTATGGTAGCTATTGGAAACTAAGAGCAAGTAAAAATGTTGCTATCTATTGCATTTGTTGTGCTTCTGTAGCTTATAATAAATAAATAGATGTATTTTGACTCTTCTTTTCCACACTTCTCCCCTGTTTAAAAATATTTTGAGCAAATAACGAAGTGTTGGCATTTGATCATTCTTAGGAACTCACTAAGTAAAAGACATAATATCATACTGTGTTAGTTTCCAGGCCTGCTGGAGCAAAGCACCCTATACTAGGTAACTTAGAATGACAGAAATTAGTTTTCTCACAGTATTTTAGGCTGAAAGTCAGAAATCAAGGTGTTGATTTTGCCATGCTCCCTTTGAACCTGAAGAGAGACTCCTTTGCCTCTTCCTAGCTCCTGGTGGTGTGACAGTTTGCAAACATCAACAGAGCTCCTTGGCTTGCCGATGCTTTATCCCAGCCCTGACGTCACATGGTTTTCTCCCTGTGTCTCCCTAACATCTTTGCTCTCTGTGTGTCTGACTTTCTCCTTTTTATAATGACACCTGTGATACTAGATTAGGGCCACTCTAAATTACCTCATTTTAACTTATTTATCTCTGTGGATATTCTGTTTTCCAATACCGTGACATTCGGAATGCTGGGTGTCAGGAATTCAGCCCACCACATATGCCATCTACACATAGTTCTGCATAACCACAAAATACAAATTACTAAGTTCAGATTTAAGGAATATAACCCTTTGATTGATAGCTTCAAACTGTTGTATACTATGGAAGCAGGCTGCAGGACATCAACAGGAATAGTATGAGTGGTGGCAGAGCTGCCCGGTAGATGCTGTGTGTCCTCTTGGTGATGACACTGATAATGGTTCATGTTTCAGATGTCTATCATTCCAAATCTTTCAATTGCTCTTCTGTCAGCCAGTGATCTTCAAGCTACATTATTCTTTTTGAGAAGTTGAGCAGAACCTTCTCTAAATGACCTGTGGTTTGAGGCCAGGTGAGAATATTTGAGTTGAGGAAGTGGTTGGAGTGTTAATATGTTTAGCTCTGCACACATATCAAATATGAAAGAGACTGTGGGGTCCACACTGGCTGGAGGCTGTGTAGAAAGTTCTAACCACCAGAACACACTCTGCTTCTTCCTTATTCGCTGCACTAGTGCCTGGCCAGTAAATGAGGGCTGTACTCTGAACATTGTGTTATAACACTTTATACTTCTTAAATACCTGGGAATTAAGGAAGCATATTTCATTGCATACAATATTACTGTATAATATTTTTGCATGGAGAAACAGGACCACAGGATTTGAAACTAAGGAAATTCATCTTTACTCTTTATTTTAGAAGGAACCTAAAGCAACATTAAGTATTCTCTTTCTGCACTGAAGACTTAGAGCATTTATTGTCTGTGGCAATTCTTTGAAAGTTATGTAAGTCACTGACTTATGGTTATCCTATTATATATCTAAGTCTTATTTTCAAATTCTGATACATGGACATTTGGAAGACAGGGGTTGACACTTATACTATGTTTCATCTACTCCAGATGCACTCCCTGGCCCTCATATTTTAATATCTTTGAAGGCAGGATGTGTCTTATAATCCATGGGTTATTGTCATCACCATTGTGGCAGAGTTGCCTACACCTGGATGAACTTATTTGCAGCTCTTGATGACATGAACACATCAGTTGAACTATGGGATAATCTATATGATGCATTTACCTGCTACTTAAAATGTCCATAGAAAGAATACATGATAATTCAGCAATAAAATAAATGGTATTTGCACATAGCAATGCACAGAAGTAGAGAAATGGATCATAAAGCAGACCTGTAGTAAAGCAAATATTAGTGATTGGAAGAATGACTCCAATTCCATATTTTTTTTCAAAGCAATAACTAAGTATAGCACTTAAGAAAAAAAAGGGAATTACCTAAGGAAAAAAAGGGAGCCCTATATGGTTGAAGCCCTGTTAAATTTTGCATTAAAATGTGGGCAAAAAGACTACTTATCATATGCCCAGTACAATGACTAAAGAGGGAAAAATTTGCCAGTTACCTCTGAATAGATGAAAAAAGCTGTAAGGCAATGAGAATTGGAATGACTGACTCTCATGTTCATATACTCAGAACATCACTGCACCATCAAGTAGCTGCAAGTGTTTCTCCTTTCTCAGTTGACATGGCATATCTTACAACTGATGGCATCATTGATTCAATATGATATAGTATTTCTTTGCCATCTTCAACAGTCCTGGTCCTTAACTTCTTGGGAACAGTAAATATTTATCATTTGATTTCTTGAGTTTTATTAATTAAAAAAATCATTGTGGCTGGCAGGATTGCAAGTTACCTACATATGGAAGAGAATTAGATAGTATTTATCTTATTCTGTTTAATTGCTGGTGTCTTAAAAGCAAGGTATAAGGAAGGAAATTGAATAGTTGCTGTGAGAAAGACCGAGGCACAGGAATGGAACAGGTTTGGCAATAATTAGTCACCACTCTCCCAACACAGGGTAGAAGCTGTTGTCACTCATGGGACACTCAGTGACAGTGTGGGGAAACTTTGTCATAATTGTTCCTTTTCCGACTCAGATCCCACTTAAAAACTCTGCTTTAAGACTAATCATGTCATAAATGCATACATTGGTTCAGTTCAATAGATAATTTTATGCCATTGACAAGATTGCTATTTCTTAATATATTTGTTGGATCATGGTTAATATTTCTTTATGACCCCTAATTTTAGTTACCTCTCTGTCACCTCTCTGTCATTTAGCTTTGTATCTAATGAGAGTTCTCCTCTTCAACTGAACATTCTGAGTTTCATATTGTTATTCTCATTGCTTTGGTGTGGATATGATTTTTGTCTTCCAAGGGTTCATATGTTGGAAGCTTGGTCCTCAGTGGGGCTCGGTTAAGAGATGGATGAACTGTTAAGAGGTGAAGGCTAATGGAAGGTTGTTTGGTCTTTGAGGGGACTGCCCTTGGAAAGGATTAAGGTAGTTCTCATGGAACCCTGAGTTAGTTCTCAAGAGAGTGAGTAGTTATGAAATGACCACTCTATGGCTTCCTGACTCACCATGTGATCTCTTCCATAATGCCATCCACCATGATGTGATGCAGCCAGGGTCCCTTCCCAGACTGAGCACCATGCTTTTTGGAATTTCCAATGTCCTCTTCTCTTTAAAATATACCAGGCTTGTTTATTATATAGCAACAGGAAACTGACTAAGACATTTGTCTTTTCATTAAACATGTCTCTGTGGCTAGCAATAACCCCAGTTTCACAGGTGGCTATAATAATACTTTCCATTTTGCTTTTAAGAAAATACCTTCATGTGTCTTCTTGTAGGACTCATAAAAAAAAAAACCCACATGTGCTTTATTCTTTACATTCACTCCTCTGTAAATAGTAAGCATTTATAGTTGCACAAAAGGGGAATGCAATTGATATTTATTTCACATCTAATATGTGTATCAGATATCTATATTATGTGTTCTAAGGTCTTAAATATCCATTTTATTTAATCCTGAAACAATTATATAAATTACATATAGGTATCTGCACTTTGGTATTATAAATTATAAGGTGCAAAATGTTTACATAGCTATAATGTGGTAGTTTAGCTCCCAACTCTGTTTCTTTCTCTAAACCCAAGCTAAATTGTTTTAAAGTATAAATTAAGTAGCAAATATTTTAGATGACTGTAAAGATGACTCATCTGAGATTCAAGATGAGTCTTTATAGTAAAAAGAACAACTACAATCAAAATACACATTCACTGTGTATTTTGGCAAGGTTCTAAGTTTTTGCTTTGTTTTGTTTTTTTTTTTTTTAGTATTTAGTAAACCAGAAAACATGAACACAGAACGTGTTATCTTCCTAAATATCTTAATCAGCTTTTTCACTGCTGTGACAAAAAGACCTGACAATAATAATTAGAGGAAAAGTTTATTTTAGGCTCACAGCTTCAGAAATCTGAGTCCACAGATGGCCAGGTCCATAGCTCTGGGCCTGAGGTGACACAGGACCTCGGGGCAGAAGAGTGGGGGGAGGAAAGTGGCTCAGGACACCCCACCATGGAGCAGAGAGAGAGAGACCCCCACTCACCAAGAACAAAATGTGTATCCCAAAGGCACACCACCAATGACCCACCTCCTCCACACTCTACTTGCTTACAGTTACCACCTAGTTAATCCCTATCAGGGGATTAATGCACTGATGAGGTTAAGGCTCTCACAACCCAATTGCTTCATCTCTAAATCTTCTTGCATTGAATCACACGGAAGCTTTGGGGGGATACTTTGTATCTAAACCACAACACTAAACAAGGAAACTGGGTACAAAGAGTGAAGTAACTGGTATCAGCTTACCAAACTTGCACTTGGAATCAGGATACAGAACCTCACACATAAGCCCTCCAGAGGCCCAGGCTCACACCTGAAGAACCTAAGCCCCAGAGAAGACTTTGGGGAAGAGCAGCAGAAGAGCACCTAACCTGAAATGATGGGTCACATGCCATTGCAGGCTACCAGTCCTTATTTTCAGGCATTAGGAAGTTAGGTCTCCATACACCTCAGAATTTCTGACAGGTAAATAACAAAATAATAATAATAATAATAATAATAATAATAATAATAATAATAATAATAATAACAGCTCTGAATGTAGACTCTCATTTTATACTTTCCTGTTCTGCCCCCTGAAGACCACAATGACCTCAGTGACTATTCCTAGAACACAGGGAAGCCCTCACTTCCTACCTTTCCAGCCTCATCTGCTGCTCCCCACCTCACCCTCTCCATGCCCAATATGCAGAGCTACAAGAGACCTTCCCTCTGCCCCAGCACACACCCTCACACACATGCCCTCCCTCCCCTACACATCCGCACATACTCAACATACACACTCAGGTGTGAATTTCTTCTTCAAAGTCTCAGCTCACCGATGTCCCTATTGTTTAGAATGTCCCACAAGTCTCCATTTACTATCTTCACCCACTCCCCACACTCATCCCATCAGAATAAACTAAGGGAACTCTCCCCAGGAAGTTCTCCCCACCTTCTCCACCATGTAACCCTCTCCTGGTACCTTCCCATCTCCCCATCCTAGGGCTGGGATAGGTGAACCTCTGTGGTCCCCCATTGTATATGCCTCTATCAGGCCACTATTATAAACCCCAACTTTTGTCACTCCTTGGGGGCAGAAAGCAGATAACTAATGAGCCCTAAGGCTTAACAGGGTGATTGGTACACTGCTGCCCTTAAAAGGCATGTCTTAAAGGAATGAATGAACCAACGAAAATGGAACAAAGATGGGAAATGGCCTCAATCACTAAGCCACCTGATCTCTACATAGATTTCTTAAAGTGGGTCAGAAATGCTATCCTATCTGTTAAGGAGATTTTTTCCCCAGTCTTGTTCAGCAAGAGACTTAATGGAAAGGCTTTAAATGAAGAGAGACAAAAAGCTTGGAGCAGGTGTCCGCAGCAGCAGCTATGGTAAGAGAAGCTACCGGGTACAGGATGCAAATGTTTTCCTTCCTCCTGGCAGCCACCTGAGCCAGCTGAGAAGAGCACCTAACCTGAAATGATGGGTCACATGCCACTGCAGGCTAAGGAGGGGCACCCAACAGCTGCATAAGTCTTATGGGGAAAAATACATTTCCAAGTATATGAAAAATGATCAAATGAGATGAAAAAATATGTAATGATGTTTGAAACTATAAAGCAGAATGCGCAAAACTGTGGGAAGAAAGCTCGTATAACTTTCAAGCTAGCCTCTTTTCCAGCACTTGGCAAAGTGATAAAGACATTTTTTGTTTTCTAAGGATTTTTGTAAGTGGATTGACGTTTGACTAAATCAGACCCTGGCCTGTGCTGCCAATTTTCACTGCCTATTCACTCTGTGGGCAGTGAAGTGCTTCTAAGACAAAAGACTTTGAAAGAGTAGGGCTACCAAAAATGTTATGATAAACTTATAATACATTAAAAAAACCTCTATTAAATATATTTTTCGCTGTAGAAGAGAGAAATACACCCCCCCCCCCTTACTAATAGGTGAGGGGAAAACAGCTCTGAACAGTCAGAAGTCTGGATGTGAACCTGAGCCCAGCCTTTTACAGGCCATGATCTTGAATGAGTTGCTCAACTGTTTTGCATGTTGGTTTCCCAACCAACAAAAATGGTAAAATAATGTCTACCTCATAGGATTACCATGAAAAGTAAATTTACTATTAGAGAGGGGAAATAATCTTATGTCAAAGTAGTTGCTCAGCAATGGTAGTATTTTCATTATTTAGTAGAAAAGAGTAATTTGACTACTTTGTTTAAAGTGTTTGCCAAAAGGTGTGTTTTTTAAAATCAATGATTTTTTAATTTTTTTTTTTAGTTGTAGGTGGACACAACACCTTTATTTTATTTATTTATATGTGGTACTGAGGATTGAACCCAGGGCCTCACACGTGTTAGGCAAGTATTCTACTGCTGAGCCACAACCCCAGCCCATGAATCAATGATTTTAACTATAGTTTTAGTTACTGGCAAAATGGAATATTAAGTTCCAGTATACTTCTAATAAGGTACTTTAAAAACATTTAATATTTAGTAACCCCAGGAAAAGGGGCTAAATATGTTTTGCAGGGAATTTTGGAAGACGGGAAGAGCAATCCTACAAGGGACAGTTAGATTCCAGAGAAATCTCTGATTTCTGCTGGAGTTCTTCAAAAAGTTGGGTCAGGAAGGGAGTATAGTGTGGCTAACTGGAGTGGAATTCTCTTAAATGAGAGACTTCCAGATTGAAAAGAAAAAACATCAACATAATAGCATACCAATTGCAAATTTCTTGATCCCACATCAGTTCTAAGAAATCAGATTCTCTTGGGGAAGATGAAGAAATATATTATTAAAAAAAAAAAAAAAAAACAAAACCAAAAGTTATTATTATGTCCAGACACTTTGAGGTGCTACTGTTAGAGGTAGTTTGAAAAATCAGGTTTTTTTAAAAAAATTCCATTTATCATAATTCTAAATCACAAATTATAGCAGAGGATAACACTTGTCCAATATGTAAAATTCTACTTATTACCAAATAGCAAAGATATACATCTATTATGTAAAATTTCAAAGATTTCATTCTTGTCTTTTAATCATTGACATGGGATTTTCTTTAGAATCTTTTTTTTTTTTGTACTAGGGATTAAACTCAGGGGCACTCAACAACTGAGCAACATTCCCAGCCCTTTTTTGTATTTTATTTAGACACAGGATCTCATGAGTTGCTTAGCACCTCGCTTTTGCTGAGGCTGGCTTTGAACTCGCAATTCTCCTGCCTGAGCCTCCCTAGCTACTGGGATTACAGGTGTGCACCATCACACCAGGCTTCTTTTGAATCTTAATAGATCATTTTAAATAATGGAACTCCTTTTATTTCTGTAATATCAGAGTATAGTCTTCATTAAAGAAAAAAGTGTGAATTCCTCATTAGTTTGTTTCCTTTGTGCCAAATACTGTTTTAATCTCTTTCTGACATTTACTCTGTACAGAAATACTATGAAGCAGGAATTACTACCGAGGAAAAAGTACCAAGAGGTCAGAAATTTGCCTATGGCTACAAAGCAAGTAAGTATCCACCCTAAGATTTGAACCCAGACAGTCTGGTTCTTAAAATTCTTCATTTATAGTGTCATTAGAAGGAAAATTATTCACTTAAAATAATGTTTCTCTTTCATGCATTATGTGACAGGCAATGCTCTGGACACGGAGAATACAACTATGACTAAGAAATATTCATTCCTTCAAGTTGCTTGAGAGAGATGATTAAAAACTAAGCACAGTGACATTTTAAAAGTTCAAGGATGGGGTAGGCCTGAGGACCCATGGGTGCACATAGGAAGGAAGGAAGGCATTTAACCAGATCAGGATTAATTACACCATGGTTTTGCATAGGTCTTGGAGCCGGCCCACCTGCATTTTAAAACCATATATACAGTCTAACAATTTAGAACACATGGCTGTAGCACAATATGGTTCAATTTCCTCCTCTAAGATAGGATTAACACTGGTGTCCAAGTCATAAAATTGTTATGAGAACTCAACATGACTGCAAATATAAATTATAAGGCTCACAGTGAGTGCTCAGTAGGCATTGACATACATAACTACTGAATGTCACCTTCAGACCTGAATATCAGTAAGCCACAAGAACAGAAGGCCTCAACCAGGTCTGTGCCATCTGATGAAGATTTGTTCTGAATACCTTTTTGAAATGCTAAGGGCCTCCCTCACTAGGAGCACACAAACAACCCAAACCCAGAAAAAAAGTTAAATTATTATCAGTAGAGCTATCATATATTCATCTGGTAACTATGAATTAGTTGCTTGACAAAGTGAAATGAGAATGAAAAATAATTGGTTCTCATATGGATTTTTCTTTTATTTATTTCACTAGTATTGATATTTTTTTCCTCTGATTATACATGTGTGTGTGTGTGTGTGTGTGTGTGTGCATGCATGACCTTTGCTATTTATTGACACATATTATATTGTGTGGTCCTAAAAGTCTCAAGACTGGCTTTGAGGGTGCTTTGGGAATCTCTTTTTCCCTCCCGACTTTCCCTCCCGTGTATATATTTCCAAAATTATATTTAGATTAATATTTAAATCTTAAACTCACTGAAAAAAATTCCCAGATTTTGAATATCCCCTAGAAAAGCCCTTGGTAGAATTGTCCTTGTTTTTGTTACATGTCATTTCTTGGGAATTTTTAAAACCCAATGTCTGCTAGGGTGGTATCCTATGATGGAGCCAGGGCTGTTCTACTCACCTGAACTGTCATGGGTGAAAAGGAAATGAAACGACAGTATCAACATCTCTGTGACAATATCTTGACATGATTTGATTCTTACCGATGCCTGGTAATGTAGCAGTCTTTGCACACGGACTAGGAGTAGGTAGAGCACTTAGGAGGATTTATATCACCTGTGCTCATAGGTTGTTAAGACAAAACCTGAGATGTAAAGAGTGAGTGATATTCACAGATAAAATTTGTCAAGTAGCTGAAGTTCTCTATGAACTCTATCATCTCTAAATCCAGGCAAAATGAAGCAAGGAGATTTTATTTATATCTTTGGTGTCTAATCTTCCCGTTAGCCTTCTTATGTCTCCAAAGTTCAATTGAAATGGACCTTACATCTTGCTGCCAACCCTTTTTATATTAGCAGCTGATAACTACTTTTGCTAACAACATTGATGGTGATGAGTGGCGGAGGTGGATTTGATATCTACGGAGAGCACTTGCATTTAATGGAGGATAAATGTACTCAAGAACCCTGAAAATTTATTCAGTAAAAATTGCTGCTTCAGAGGTGACAGAGTTGATATTCTTCAGCAGGAAACCCTGTTCAAGCTATTCAAATTCCTATTCAACTTTCCATAGCGGGTTCATAAGACTACTTGTGGCATTCATTTTATGCAAAAATATAAAACTTTCTGAGAAAAATTGGCTCATGAGATTATCTCAAAGATAAACATACTGAAAATAAAGCATAGACTTACTTGATATGTAAATGTGAATTATTTGTTCAACAAAGATTTGTTGTGTAAATGAAATACATAGAGCAGACAAAAATCTCTGTCCTCAAGTAGCTCATTCTAGTAATTCAATGAATGGTTGGGACAGGTAATTCCTTATATCAACTAATCTTTTGAATTTTTACTTCCAGTTATCTTTTCTATGGAAACAGATATGTATACCAATAAGATTGTGAAAATTATCACTGAAGCATAATTTCTCTAGTAAAAAATGGAAACAACCTAAATATTCAAGAATATAGTAGCTATGACTTTTTGCAAACAAATGGGTAACATTCTTTATTTTTCTATAACTTAAGATAAAGACTATATCAAGGTCCCGTTCGTTTGGTCTGATGATAGAAAACTTAATCTAGTCACTCGAGGTATCAATTCAGGATTTTTTGTTTCTTCTCCCTAGGATGTCATGTAAAAATTCCCATGTGCTAAGGGAAACTCAGGCTTGAGGTAGAGGTGGTCAATGTCTCCTGGTGTCTTCCCACACTGGTGTCTACTGAGGACTATGACATCATTCTCAGGGCATGGGCCCTGAATATATTGGCTTCTCAGAACCACCCACCCAAGGCCTTCTGATTCATAGAAACAGTGAGAAAGGATAAAATATTTCTTTTTGTTTTTAGCCTTGAGAGTTTTGTGGGGGTTTGTTAAGTGGTAATAGATTATTGGAAACCACCTTCATTAATTGGGCTAAGGGTTCTCTTCTTAGAGATCCAGTGGTCTGACCCCTACCAGCCTCAGCCTGGCAGCGTTGTCTATTGTGCTGGTGGAAAGAGGATGAGGTTGGGCTGGCTATTCTGGCTCTTTAACTATTCTCTTTCCAAGCTATTGTTTACTGCATTTTTGTTTTCTCATTTTACTCAGCTCTACCCAAATTTTATTTCTTAGTTCCCAAACTAAAAGCAAAATCACCTTTTCTTTATGAGATCTGAAAAAATGTCTTGCAAGACTTTGGTATTTTTACGTTTTTTCAAAAATTACTTGGAAGCTTAACAATTAAAAAGTGGACAAATTCTTTTACTGAGGAGCATTAGCTCTCATCTGAAGCAATGGATGCTGCTAACTAAATGGAGGCAAGGGTCAGAGAATAACTCTGTGATGGGGAAGAAAGCTTTATTAATATCTTAATGCTTGATCTTATTATTATTTAAAAATAAAACACCACTACAGTTGAATCCATATGGTAAACTAGTATGCATTCAGTAAAAAGAATGACCTAAATCTATGTGGATCCTGGAAATATTATTAGGTGAGAAAAGCAAGTTGTAAGAAATAAATATTCAACCATACTATTTAAGTAAAATATTTTTAAATAAAGTAAATATATATGTATATTCATATGTTTTTGTATATGTGTATACACAAAAGCATAAACTCTGGAACAATCATTTTCAACGATGGGGAGAGCACTGGTTTGTGGAAAAGTCAGGAGCTTTACCTATAGTTTTGAAGTCTCCATTTCTTAGAGTGAATAAATATTATTTTTTAATTAAATAATGTTTAATTAAAATAAATTTACAAATAAAATATTTTAAGAATTAAACCATTATTCTGCCATCAGTTTAAATGAACAAATGAACTCTCACACACATTCAAATATAATTTATAGAGAAACATAGCTTAAAATTCAAAGCAATTTTCGAAGAACTATATAAATCTTATACATGTAATTTTTTCATATAATAATATAAAAAGTTATCCTATGTCTCCCAAAATGTCATGTTCCTTAGATCTTGTCTGAGTTTATAAATACAACTATTGTTTCACATTCAGAATAGTCATTTTTCTTATGAAATGTGATGTGTCCAACTAATTAATCCTGGGCTGTTTAGAATATTTACAACAGTTCATAAAACATTGGATAGTCTTTAAAGCAATATATTTTTAATATGTGGCTATGTATAAGGAACAGAAGTGGGGCAATATTTTAAAATAGAAATAGTCCTTATGCCTGTGAAATTTGCAGCTTAGTAGAAGAGAGTAATTACTTATGATCACATAAATAAACATGTAATTACAAATTTATTAGGTTCTCTAGAGTAGTGGTTTTCAATAGCAAGCAGGGTGGCTTTGTTTCCCAGCGGATGTCTGGCAGTGTCGGAACACATTTTTGGTTGTTACAACTGAATGGAGGAAGTGGGGGTGGATAATAGCATCTGGTGTTTAGAGGCCAGGGATGATGCAAAGTATCCTATAATGCACATCCTTTTTAATGCCCATCCCTCAACAAAGGATCACCCAGGCTGAAATGTTAAAAGCACCAAGATGGAGAAACTGGTCTAAAAGAAAAATGTAAAGGGTTTGGGAATTAGATAAGGCCAACTATTATCCAGTACGGAAGTTCATGTTAAAGAGAGATAAATTACACATTAAAGACAAAGGACACACTTGTCCTATTTCTTTACTTGTCAACATATGCAAAAGAGAAGACTTCAAATTAGGAAAACTCTGCACTCCTTTCTTACTCTGCATTCAGTAAAAATAATAACCTAAATCTATGTGGATCTTGGAAATATTTAGGAAATCAGAAAATGAGGAGCTATTTAGTGAGGGTCTACTTGAGGAAAGAAGGCAGAGATGGAACTAGACACCATGTCAGTAACACTATCAGCACGGTAGAGTTAAGATGATGATTAGCAGGCACTCAACTTTGCTCCTGATTTGTTTGTTCTGTTATGCCAAATTTTCTCTTGATGCAAAACAAAATAAACCTTTATAAACTAAAAGAGGCCATGTGATTTTCTTTGAAAGTAACATAGCCCCTCAGCCCCTCTTGGAGAGGAGCAAGACAATGAAGAGGTGCAGCTCTAAAAATGCAAAGAAAGTTGGCCAATTTCAGAGGTATCTGGCAAAAGAAAGGCCTAGAAAATGACCTAGAACTAACAAAGTAAAGATTAGCCTGTGAGCCTGATGGGATTATCAGGTCTGCCTATCAACTTTGTCTCTTTGTAGCTGGTTTGGTGAGATTGCAGCAGTTACTGATTAATGGGTTCACCAAGTCCCTTAAGAAAAATGTGTTTTGTACCTTTCTGGAATTTTCCATCTGCACAAGAGGAGATATACAGAGGATTATGTTAGGTCGGTGGCTGATAGATTAGAGTCAGAAGAGCTCTCTAATAGGAGAATAAGGTATAAATCTATTCAGAAAATACTAGGTCTTCTCCAGTTCAGAAAAATATGACATGAAACAACAGATTGTATAGCACTCTATTTGTCCCTACATAGTCAAAATTAAGACCAGTAGGATTTTGTGATTCTTCCCTCCTTTCTGTGTGGTTGGTCAATCACCAATCTATCTTTGGGGAAAGGAAAATATAATCTTTCTCCCTTCAGCTCCTCTTTATATACAAACATACCGTTTAGACCCTTTTTGCCTTGAATCCTGTGCACTTTGGCTTCCAAACCAAAGACATAAATATCCCTGGCAAAGGCAAAAGAAGCTAACTTAGTGTGTAGCTAAATTGTTAAGAAATTTTCATGGTGATAGGAAGTTTTCTATATACATGAGCCAATTTTTCATGAAAAGCACCTTGGGCCACATTCGAATTAAAAAATACATCAAAGTATTTTCTTTTTAATTTTACTTTATAAAATGTCTAGTGTAGGATTGCTTTTTTGTTTTGTTTATTTATTTACTTATTTTTAATGTGGTGCTGAGGATCGAACCCAGGATCTTGCACGTGTGAGGGGAGCGCTGTACTGCTGAGCCACAATCCCAGCCCCTAGGATTGCTTTTTATACACAAAAAAATTTGTACTTAAGAATTACAGACTATCTGGGAAATTCTAATAACACAAGAAAAAATAAAAATTCCTTGAATCCCAACATTAAGGAGTAACTATGGCTAATAGATTAAATTATATCCTATCCCTACCTTTAATCTATGGATATATTAACACACATTGTAAAATGAAACAAAATAGATATAAAGAGGTCATGTCTCAAAAATATGTGAGAGCTTTCAGTTTTGAAAGTTACAGATTATCCTGTCATATTTCTTAATACCCTAATTCATAACTAAGCAAAGATGGTTGAGAACTGACAAAGAATAAAGATTAGTGAAAATGTCAGCCACACAATTTCAAAGTTCCTAACAAATGAATTCAATTATTTTCTGCATGATTAATTTTGGGCCCAGAGTTTTAAATATTTTACATTTCTATAAATGGACTACAGTAGAAATAAAGGATTCTTCCCCTTTCTGGAGAGAATAATTTATTGATCAGCCCTAGTTTTGCAACCAAATGCCTAGCACTTAGTTGCAACAAATGAGTCACTAAATAGGACCACCTACGGATAATTCAATTATCTTTGTTTTCTGCAGCAAAAATCTATAGCTTATTTCTTGTACTTGATACTTGTTGTGAGTCTAAAAATCTTTGTGAAGAGCATTCTATTTCTAAATTATTTCATTTCCTGGCGATGGGTGTTTTAGAAGGCTCTGATGTCTACAGACTTCAACTCAAATAACAGTGGGAGGGAGGTCCATGTATGGGCTGTCTGTCCTTGCTTTCTATCCTTCAGCTCCCAGGTTCTAGTAGGATCTTGCTCAGTTCACATGGACAGTTTACAACACTGAGGGAGTTCAAATCCCCAAGGACAACTCGCAACCAATGGGGCCTGATTCGGATGGAAAATTCCCTTTTCATCCTTCAGATAGCAACTCTAGGTGACACCCACTACTCTTAGGAGGCAGAATTGAGCCCCCATTGCCACAGCATTGACATCACACACACTTATTTTACTTGACTGTTCTTTCTTTCCTGCCCCATATTCTTCCCCCATCCTGCTTCCTGGAATCACCTCCCACATAAACACTTTGCACACAAGTCCTTTTGCAGATTCTGCCTTCAGGAGAACCCAACTAAAATAACAGAAAAGATGCTCTAATGATTTATATGCAAGTAACATTCTAATGAAATGGAACCATGTTGTTCTGTATATAAGATCAGAAATATGTTCAGTGGGGCTCCAGGATGCTTACCCTCTTAGGCAAAAATAAATTCAAACTTCTATATGTGAATCAAATTTATGAATACTTTATTCAAACTTACAAGATAAATTCAGTTTTAACACCACCAGTTCCTGCCATGCAACCCTAGTCAGGATTTTCAACATCATGGAAACTTAATTTGAAAATCTCTGTATTAAGGGTGATGATATGTACCTCAGAGAGTGGGGAGAACCTGTAAAGTAAAGGGTCATGAAGGACCTTATAAGTCATGATAAAAAGGCTGAATTATGTCCTGAAGGCATGAAGAATGATGGATAGGTAAAGGTGAAGAATGACTGATGATTCACATTTTAGGAGAATGGTCAGCAGCAGAGTAGAGGATGGATATCATGGGGACAATTATGAGAAACCTGCTAGGAAACCTTCATAAAGCAAGATGAGAGATGAGGAAGACCCAAACCAGAAGAATTGGGTTATGGATGATGAAAAGAGGGCAGGTCTGGCCCCAAAACTTGGTGACCACATTGATGATGGAACAAGAGCAGAAAAACCAGAGATTGCATTGACTTTTCATCTTGGGCCACTGCCATGATGCACAGATCCACTGCTTGGATATGGAGCCATTCAGTGAGGTGGGAACACAGAAGGAGGACATGCAGTTTGGGTGAGGTTTGGAGGCCTGATTTCTGTGCATGTTGAGTTTGAGTGGTCTGTGACGTTGTGTAGTGAAGAAATAGTTGGAAGAACCATCTCCTAAACCATCAAGGTTTCTTATAGTAAATAACTGATAACAGTAAAACCTGAAGACTGAGGAGGGTTATGCAGATGAAGATGGAAACTTGTGTGGAACTTGCCACCACAGGATCCAGCAATCCCTCTTTTGGGTATTTACCCAAAAAAATTAAAATCAGGATTTTGCAGAGGTATTTCATGTCCATGTTCATTACAACACTGTTCACAAAAGCCAAGATATGGACACAACCTAAATGTCCATCAATAGATGAATGGATAAAGAAAATGGGGTAAGTATGTATGCAAATGAAACATGTTTCAGCTTTTATAAAGAAGAAAATCCATCATATGTGACAACATGGATGAAACTTGAGGACATTGCTAAGTAAAATAAGCCAGATACAGAGGGACAAATACTGCATAATTCTACTTATCTGAGGTCCCTGAAAAATAGTCAAACTCATAGAAGCAGAGTATAGAATGGTGGTTGCTAGGGGCTGGGAGGAGGGAGAAATGGGGGGTTACTCATCAGTGGAGATGAAGTGTGGCTCAAGCAGATGATTAAGCTCTAGAGATCAGCTGTACAACATCATACCTATAATTAATGATGCTGAATTATACACTTAAAAATTTACTAAAAGGGTATATCTCTTGTTAAATTTTGTTGCTACAATAAAAAAGCTTTAAAGGTCTGGTAATGGCAACGAGGGAGCACATGAAGTGAATAAGGAAGTAGATCACTAGAGTGAGAAAAATGTGAAAACTGGCAGACACCCAGAATCCTAAGAAATGTCCTTCATCTGAAATACTCAAGCAGGAGACTTAACTTGGTGACGTTCTCTTTATTTTCTCAAATAACTGTGAACAAGTTATTCCTCCCAGATCAAGTCTCTTCTTTTCTAAAATAATGGCTTTAAAAATATTCTTTTCTTCCCAAACACTGGCATTATAATCCTTTTTAATGTCTTTCACTTTGTGGCCATATGTGCTCTTGAGCTGTCAAACAGAATATGCCAAGGTGGAAATGACATTCAGGGCACCGAATAGTGGCAAAGATAGTGATGCCTTTCACCTAGAAATTTTATTAGAAGTTATATACCAACATGAGTAGAGGTGAGCAACACTGAGAGGCATACTCTTTAAGTTAAAATTAGAGTAGGTTATGAAGTGGCTCTCATTTAGAAACCACATCCTTGCAGAAAGACTCATAGGAAACCAAAAGCTTCTACCATTTTCTTCACAAATATAAAATATTTATAGCATATTCATTTATTTAGATTTCTTTTATTATGCTGCCCACATTGTTGAAACCTACTATCGACTTTAAAACATTTTGACCCTCAGTGACTTAATGAATCATGTAATAATAACACTGCAGTTAAGTTGCTGGAACAAATGCAATCAGATTCTTGGAGAGTGGGTAACAGAAATCTCTTAGATGGTAAAAATAAATAATGAACTAAGGATTAGTTGCCAGTGAAAGATTTGCTGATAAAGAAAGTCATCCAACAATAAGAGGAACTCTTATTCCTTGTTGGTTTCATTTAGCTAAAAATATTTGGATGCTGACATGTGGTGTGTAGGGGGGAGGGTACAGGGGATTGAACCCAGGGATACTTTACCACTGAGCTATATCCCCAGCACTTTTTATTTTTTAATTTGAGACCAGTCTCATTAAGTTGCTTAGGACCTCACTAAGTTGCTGAGGCTGGCCTTGAGCTTGGGATCCCACTGTCCCAGCTGCCCAAATTGCTGGGATTAGAGGCATGTGTCACTACAAACAGCTTTTTCTTGCATGTGCTCTTTTAAACTATAGAGCATTAATTAACATAATAAGGTTTGGGAGCCTGGATTTAATTTTAAGCTCTGGGTTTGGCTTTTTTGTTGCAATGTTTTTACTTAAAGATACTGACTTTAACTTGGAATATTTCATATAAATATGTAATTCATATAGCCATACATACACACATGAATATATATACACATCTATATACACATATAATTCTATGTTTTCCAGGTAAGTACTTGGAGTGGCTTCAACACATTTTAATAAAACATTTTAATGCTCAGCAACTTTCATACATGTTTGCAAAAGAACTAGCTGAGCTAATTCCTAGGTATAGTGATCTCTTTAAAATTAGCTTAAGACAATTCAGGAGATCTAACAAAAAATGTTAACTCTCTAAGACATTTTTTTTCATAGAGGCATGATTTCCAATTCATAGGGATTTAGTCAAGTCATAAACAAGGTTAGCCTGGTTGATTTAAATATACAGTATGATCCCTTGGAATTTCTTATCTACTTGTCCTATCAAGATGTTCAAAAGAGTTACTTGATTTTGTTAACATTGGCACAGTGTAAAAGGTCATTTGGAAACACTGGTGGTTTCATTACTGCTTGAGCTTACTATTGTGAAAGCCATTCCCAATCAACAGTTTCAGATGGACACATTCTCGACCCATGTCATTGTATTTCAACATATTTTCAGTTAAAATATGTGATTGTCCTGAGATATTACTATAGATAACAGGATCATGGGGGTATTTGTTGTCTATATATCTATATGACACACACACACATACACACACACTTGTTTTTATTTATTTTGGGTGATCAGAAACTTTCCTATTTAAATAAATTATTTCCACAAGGATGCTCTTTCTTGACTCAATCCCACTCCTCCCTATCTTCCAGGTAGTAAATGATTCTAAAGAGTGAATGTCTGGCATACTTTTATCAACTCAGTTATCATTTCAGAAGAATGATATCTGATCCAGCAAGATTTCACAACTCTCTCTCTTTGATTAGGAAACTCTGTTGTCATACATTTACAGCTCGTAGGCTTCAGGGAAGGGAAGGCAAATAAGCTCTCTTGTCAGTGTGGGTCTGGGGGATGGAGAGATGGTTCAATAGATACTGGAGGAATGCAACCAAGTAAAAGAGGAAATGAAATCAGACAACGAGATGCAGAGTTTACATTTTAAAATGGAAATGATTTTAAAAATTAGATTCCATTCATTAAAAAAAATATGCATTTTGCATTTTCAGCTCATACGCGTTTTTAAATACAGAGATACAAAACTGTCACAAATCCCTTCCCCACTGGTATGGTTAGGCTGGATTAATGTTATTTATTCAGGCAACACTCTGCCTCTCTTTTGAGATCATTTTATAGGGATGTATCATTATATCCTGTATGCTTTCCCCCCTGCTAGTCAACATTTAAATCAATAAAAGGAAACTTGGCCCAGGAGAAAAGACTACATTATTGAACTTAAAATTCATGATTAAATTTTTCAATACATATATTTGTTGGACATATATTTGAAAGAGATTCAGTGGCTTTCTTGGAGACTTTTTAAGGAAAGGAGCTCTTCATAGGTTTCTAGATTTTACAATTTATTGTTTATAAGAGTGAGTTTTTGTCCATTTGCCTATCTGGAGAGGTTAGTTATGAGAATTTAAATCCAGCAGGTTGATTTGCTTATTGGTTGAATAGCATGTTGAGACCTAAGTGAGAATATGTACATTAGCTTCTGAGAGTCTAGAAACTACATTTGTGCTAACTACAGACAGGAAGACTGTAAGACAGGAAGCCCATAATTCTAAGACAATATCCAGCTGTTAGTAGCCCACTAATAAATGACACAAGGTGTGCATTTTGGGCCTCCTCTCCTTCCACCTAACCTATCTACCTACCAGATTTCAGACTGAACTGGTATAAAATATTTTACATTTCATATAGAATTTGTTTTCAGAACCTGGGCCATTAAAAATACATTGCTCATCCCAGAACCTGAATAGGTTTTCCCTGAGAATAGGCCATCCTGCTGGTTTATACAAATACTCCCTCTCTACATAATGGAGTAAAAGTTTCCATATTTCATACTCTTTAACATCTGGTGGCAAATTCTGTAGGCCAAGGCCTAACATCTTAGCTTTAAAACTGGGAAGTAAAAGGCAAATGATAACTTTATAAATACAAGACTTGTATTTATAGTTAACTTTATAGATACCAAGACACATTAGGGGTGGATAAAGTATAGTAGAATTCACCAAGAGATCCAAATTCCAAATTTTAAAATCTTCATTGTTTTACTTATTCCATTACTTAGCTTTTACACACACAAACACAACTCCAGTGTACATTGTGTCTTATTTGTGTAGTTTTCATGGATTGAAGAAAAGCAGATACCAAGGTCCCCTTGGATTTATTTTATTTTTTTAAATTTTTTATTGTTGGCTGTTCAAAACATTACATAGTTCTTGATATATTATATTTCACACTTTGATTCAAGTGGGTTATGAGCTCCCATTTTTACCCCATTCCCCTTGGATTTAAATGTTGTTATAGTATGACTTAGAGCTTTACTTTCACGAGTGTAGAAGTATTCCGTGAACCTATGCAGCAATCACAACTTCACTAGAATTATGCAGTGTCTTCTTTCCAGTAATCTATTTTCCTTTAAGCCTCTTTCATCTGTGATGATTCGTTTTTTTATCAGTGGTACTATAGTTTTGCTTAGTTGTATCGTTTGGTATCATTTCCATCTGATTTATCTAAACTAGATGGATCCTTGCTTGGATCATTTATCACGGATGAGCTGATTTCAGCTTTTTTGGAGCCAAATTTACTTTTGCATTTCTCATTCTTAATTCATCCATGATACTACATTTAATCTCTTTCCTTACTGACACACTAGTATAAATCCAATAGTGAAGAATCCAATTACTACCTCAGTTGTTGGCTTATCATTACAGAGGTTGCAAGGACATTGACAAGTTTTCTTTTTCTCTTTAAACAACTGGGCTCATACTCTCCTTCCTGATAGTCTCTTATATTCCTGGATTTGCCCTTCTAGGAAGTGGGGATATTGGAGGAGGTGACTATGATGTTAAGAACCTTGGGAGGCAGGCAAGTTGAGAAAAGAGTAATGAGAGATTTTATGGAACAGGAATCCCCAAAAGCCCTAGCCCAAGATTATGAAGTAGAGGAAAGTGGTTGGGAGCACAAAGAATCCTAGTGTGTGGGATGTGGATGGATCTAGGACCTTTACCTTTAGTGAATGGAAATTTGATGCTAAATAACAGATTGATGATTCAGTATGTTAGATACAACATGAGGATAAAGATTATGTCTCACTCAGTGTGGCAAAACTAGCACAAACCCCAGAAAGTTGGCACATGGTTACAATAACAATAGCAAAAACACCCTGAGTAGCAAGTTTATGAATTAATTATCACATGAAATTTATGATATTGTTACTGTCACTTTCTCCAATTTATCCCTGAGGAAACAGAAACAGAATGGTTGAGTAGTTTACCCAAGAGGACACAGGTAGTAAGTGGTGGAGATAGTACTTCAACTGTCATCTGTTTTTAGGTTCTTGCTTAACTGTAACAGTGGAGAGTGAGAATCATTTCCTTCCCCTTTAGGTAAAAGTATCTGCTCTTCTTCAACACTTGGAAGTCAAAAAGTGGTAGTGTGACTAATGCTGGTACCATGCCACAATACAGACATGATGAATAAAAGGGCTGGCCACTCTGAAAACTACATTTGTGATAACTACAGACAACCAAAGTGAAGTAACTGCAAGAAAACCCTCGTTTGCCAATAGCAGGATGGTCATTCTGAAAGAGAGACAGCTTGTCTAGAAGGGAAGAGAGGCTGATTACACATTAGAAGAACTGAGGTTGGTCAGGAGAACAAAGAAACCGAAAATATAACATAGAATGGATATGGATAGACAAATAAACAAGTTCATTCTGTAGGAGGTTAGCAAGGAAAACAGATTGCAGCAGATTTGAGCAAGTTCATTTGTGTTTTGCGGTTTAACAAGAAAAAGTAGGAGTTTGCAACTTTTACTAGAGGGTGTTGTGCCAAAGATCTCACACACACTGCTGAGATGTGTTGGTCACGGGTATTGAAGCTGAACCCACCACATCTTCTCTATCTCAAGTCTTATTATTGAGATCTACCACACTCCACACTCAAAACTGAACAATTTTTTTCTAAATAATTGAGTGAAATAATTATTATTATATAATAGAAATAGTGAAAGTGCTTACCATGGTAAACACTTTGCAGTTAAAAATTGAAGGTGAGCCGGGCGCCATGGTGCACGCCTGTAATCCCAGCGGCTCGGGAGGCTGAGGCAGGAGGATTGCAAGTTCAAAGCCTCAGCAAAAGCAAGGAGCTAAGCAACTCAGTGAGACCCTGTATCTAAATAAAATACAAAAAAGGGCTGGGGAGGTGGCTCAGTTGTTGAGTGCTTCTGAGTTCAATTCCTGGTACTCCCCCCCTCCACACAAAATTGAAGGAATGCTAATCAATATCTAAGTAATCATGTTGCTCATGTTTTCTTGAATATGTTCAGCACTCATAGAAAGCATCAGTGTTAGGGTTTCCCTTATATTGTGTTTATATTTAAAGAAAATTCTTATTAACACTAGCAATGTTATAACAACAAAGGAAAAATGTACCAATATTTTCATCAAACATCAAGATGTCTTTCTATTTCCTTGTATGTCTGCATATCTGCATAGTTCTTAGTTATGATTTTTAATCATTTCTCCCTTTGAAACTCACAAGTCAGGCTGATCACTGGCTCAGCTTATGATGAGTCATCATTGTCAGTGCCATTGAGACCATCTCTTGTGCGTAATTTACCCCCTTTATTCTTGATCCCCTTTCTCTGATAATCACACACTTTTTGGATCTGTATGTACATTTTTAAAACATAATATTTGCAAGAATTTTAAATGTCTATATGTGGTATTTTATTGCATGAATTGTCTCCAATTTCTAGGAAACACAAGCAACTTTGCAATGAATATCCTTGGAAATGTCACATGGAGGACTTTGAGAGATTTTTCTCTAGATTCACACCCACAAGCAGCACTGCTGGGGTCATGGGCTTTATTATGCAGTGAGTTTCTCTAGGAATGGTAGTACTGTGAGACTGTTCTTCAGATTGTTCTCCAATCTTTTCCTTACATCAGTAGTTCATGAGGCTTCCAGTTTAATCACATTCTCATCAGTATAGGGCAATATTCAGCTTTAAAAAAATTTAATTAATGGTATCTTTCTGACATTCTGTCATCTCTTTGTTAACTTTGTATATAATATTATTTGTAAAAGAGAAATATCTAGGGCTGGGGTTGTGGCTCAGCGGTAGAGCGCTCGCCTTGCACATGTGAGGCCCTGGGTATGATCCTCAGCACCACATAAACATAAATAAATAAAATAAAAAGATGTTGTGTTCAACTACAACTAAAAAATAAATATTTTTTAAAAAGAGAAATCTCTAATTCTGATATAATCACATCTGTCCCTTTGTCTGTCTTGTTTAAATACTTCTTTTTCTCCACTACAAGGTTATAAAGATATTCCCCCACATTTACCATATTGACTTCAGGATTTTAAATTTATATCTTTAATTTGGTGTTCATCTTGTCATATAAAGCAAGGATCTCATTTTCTTTTTTTGCTCCACCTTCTGAAAGAGATTTTCCAATAAAATTTACTAAATGTCAAATTGTCTCCAGATTGACTTTTTTTGGGGGGAGGGAGGGACTGGGGATTGAATTTAGGGGCACTCTACCACTAAGCCACATCCCCAGCCCTATTTTGTAGTTTATATTTAAAGATAGGATCTCATTGAGTTGCTTAGCTCCTTGCTTTTGCTGGGACTGGCTTTGAACTTGCCATCTTCCTGCCTCAGTCTCCTGAGCCAGATTACAGGTGTGCACCACTGTGCCCAGCCTGATTGATTCTAATATTCCTTTGTATTAGTCTGGGTTCTCTAGAGGAACAGAATCAACAGGAAGTATAAATATAAAAAGGGGATTTATTAGGTTTGCTTACCAGATCAGATGCTGGATAGTCCACAATGGCCATCTGCAGGCTGGAGAGCTGCAAGACCCAGTAGCTGTGCAGTCCAGGAGGCTGAAGCCCCAGAACAAGAGAGATCAATGGTGCTATCCTAGTTGGAGACCAAAGGCATCTGGAGAATCACTGGCAGAGTCCACTTTGGAAGAGCAAAGAAGCTAGAGTCTGATTTTCTCAGAAGATCGAAAAAGCTAGAGCCAATCCCCCATGCATACTGAGTGAAAACTGTATGTGCGTGCACACACACACAGACACACACACACAGACACATGCATGCACACACACTTTGAAGTGTAACCGATGTGATTCTGCAATCTGTATACGGGGTAAAAATGGGAGTTCATAACCCACTTGACTCAAAATGTAAAATATAATATATCAAGAACTATGTAATGTTTTGAACAACCAACAATAAAAATTTAAAAAAAGAAAAGAAATTTCATTAGTTTATCTGTTCTGTATCTATATAATTTTGTTTTTATTCCTAAATCTTTGTAGCTTTAATCTAGAAACATCCTACTTTGTCTTATTTTTGCCTGAGTTATTCATAGGTTTTTATATTTCATATCAATTCTAGAATAATTTTTTCATATTTTTGAAAAATGTTGCTAAAACTTTAATTTGGATTATAACTAATTTAGATATTAATCTGGAAAATATTGATATACTCAAAATGAAAATTACTCATTTTTGAGCATGCCATTCTTCACTTGTTCAGGATCTTTTAAATGTCCTTCAAGCATTTAAAAATGCTCTCTGTAAAAGTATCAGGTCATATTTGCTGATTTGCTGCCATTAATTCCTAAATGTATTATAGTTTTTGTTGGTGAAAGGTGTTTAATTTTATTTTTTCTTTCTTTTTGGGGAGGGGTGTACCAGGGACTGAACCCAGGGGCACTTAACCACTGAAGTGCATCCCCAACCTTTTTAAAATATTTTAGTTAGAGAGAGGGTCACACTGAGTTGCTCAAGGCCTCAATAAATTGCTGAGGCTGGTTTTGAACTCATGATCCTCCTGCCTCATCCTCCTGAGCTGCTGGAAATACAGGTATGGTAATTCATTTTCTATTCCCTTTTCTAGCTGGTAATGTTGGTGTAGAGCAGAAGTTCACAAACTATGCCCCATCTGGCCCTCCATTTGCTTTTACAAATAAGAGTTTTATTGGAACTCAGGTATGTCCATTCATTTATATATTGTCTATATCTGCTTTCAGGCCACAATAGCAAAGCTGAGTAGTTGTGATAGGGACCTTATTGTTTACAAAGGTGAAAATGCTTTTTGACTCTTTTTTTTACAGGAAGTATGCCAATAATAGAGTAAAGCTATTGATCTTGTATCCTCCAATTATTCTGAAGTCTTATTAGCTCTAACCAGTTACATCTTACTTTTTAATTTGTACACCATCTGCTTCTTTTTTTAATTATTGGCATAATCTCTGGTACAATGTCCCCGACCCTCATCAAAGAGTAAGCATTTGTGTTGCAGTGTAGAAATTTAAAGGAACGAATATAATGATTGTATTTGTAATAGGTTTGGGGTATGTGTTATTTTCAAGTTAATACTTTTCTATTCTTAAATTTCTTTAAAAATGTCTCCCATAGGTGCTTTATGAAATACTTTTTTTGCATTTATTGAGATTATCGAGTGATTTTCTTCTTTCGTTCTATATTGTACTAGACTACATTAACAAATATTCTAAAAACTTACTTAATCTCTGCATTTGGATATCAACTTTGCAGCAAAAAACATCATGTCCAAAAAGAAATTCCTCATTTCCTCCAAGCTCCTCAAGACCTCTACCCCACTTTTGTTCTTGAAATCGGATCATTTAAGAGCTGTCTTTCCAGAATTGGAATTCTGTTGCCTTTCATTTGTTCCTTCCCTTCCTTGGACACAAATCTCCAGCCAACTCTCTCTTTCACAGCTCACACCTGGTCTATCAGGAAAACTTGAAATTTAAAGCATCCTAAATTGGTTCCCTCTTATGGTTTTTACCATCTTCTTTATGGGCCACCCTCATTTCTATTAAAGTTTTGAAACTTCTCTTCCTGCTCCTGCTTTTGTTCCGTGGAGTCTGTTCTTCACATTCTACATTCTACTCTCCACATGCAAAAACACAGATTTTAAGACAAAGTTGGATCAAATCATTTGTCTACTTAGAAACTTTAAATGATTTCCCATCTCATTTAGAGTAGAAGCTAATATTGTTACGATGACCTGTAATACTCTGCAAGATCAATCTCTGATCTCCACACTTTTCTTTGCTTCTACCCCTTTGCTCAGCACATTTCCTACTGGCTTTCCCCTCTGTGGGGCATGTCCTCCCTCTTCTACCAACAGTAGCCTGGCTCACATGTCACTCAGTAGCAAGGCTTTCCTGGATAGCGCCCCTTCCCAACTCTCAGGTCCTATTATGGTTTAGAAGTGGTGTCCCACAAAAGCTCACATGGGAGACAATGCAAGAAGGTTTGGAGAAGAAATGATTGGGCTATAGCCTTAACCTAATCAGTGAATTAATCCCTGATGGGATTGAGTGGTAACTGGAGGCAGGTGGGGTGTGGCTGGGGGTAGTTCATTGGTGGCGTGGCTATGGGGTATATATTTTGTATCTCCAGTGTTCTCTGCTTCCTTATGCCACCATGTTCTGCCTCACCTTGAGCCCTGAGGAACCGAGCCAGCTGTTTGTGGAGTGAGACCTCTGAAACAGTGAGCCCTCAAATAAAACTTTCCTCCTCTACAGTTATTCTGGTTGGGTCCTTTAGTCACAGCAGCGAAAAAGCTGACTAATACAGATCCCATACTCTACTTTCTTTGGTATTCGACACTATCCTACTGAGTGTATTTACATTATCTTTTCATCATTTATCTCCACAATGGAATATTAAAAATGGAGTTGTTTTTTTTAATAGAATACACAAATTCCATGAGAGCAGGGGTTTTGGCTTATATTGTTCAATTGTAGATCTCTAGAACCTTGAAGAATTCCTTCCATGTAGTAAGTGCTTTATAAATACTGAATAAGTGAATTTAATTGATCTAAAATATTGCTCATGGTTATTATTGTTTTACAAATCGTGATTCTATTTGCTACTTTTTAAATATGAATTTCCTGTTCATATGCTCCAATTGGTATCCTGATTACTTGTTTTAAAATAAATCTATACATTTCACATATTTTCTTCAAATTCTTTCATTCTCTTGCATTACTTTTCTATATATTTTATTTGTTGTATCTGAATTCTTTCCTTTATAATTTATCATTATTAGAAAATAATTAACCCTCTGAAAATATAAGAACTCATTTATTTTCTAATTTTTCTTTTTTACTTTTAAACAGAATTCTTTAAACTCTTTGCATTTTGCTTTTATGTAGTGTGAAAAGGTGTTGAACATAAAAAAATATTATTTCCCCACTTTCTTAAATAGTTATCCTAACACTATCAAATGTTATCCTTTCTCTGTAAAGATGACTACATTTTAATTATTACAATCAACTTGTAAGTTTTTCTACTCCATTAAATTTCTGTATTTCTACTAGTACTTTATTTTTTTCAAATGTTTTTGAGATTCTTTACAAATTTTAGAAAAATTTCAGGATTTTTGAATTTTATGTTTTTTTTTAACTTAGATTTTGATTTGGATAATTTTGGAATTTCATTATCCAATATGATAGTCTTTAGCCATGGGTAATTACTGAGGACTTGAAATATAACTAGTACAATTTGAGAGGCATTGCAATTGTAAGTTACATACCTAATAGCCACCAATTAGAACAAAGATAAGGATACAAAAATATCACTGATTTTTTTTGTATTGATTACATATCAAATGATAATACTGCAGATATATTAGGTTAAATAAAATATTCTATTAAAATTAATTCTACCTGTTTCTTTTTAACTGTTCTGATGTGACCCTTAAAAATTTTAAAGTTACACAAGTCGTTGGCATTTTATTTTTATTGGATAGTGCTATTAAACAGTTTGAGTTATTTTGGAGAAAATTTACATATTTTTATGTCTTTTCAAGAATATAATATTAACCTTCATGTAAACCTTCTTGCATCAAAACAAGTAAAATTTCCTATGTTTAGCTTTATCATCACCACATAAATGTAGTTACAAAGCCTAAGGATTCTTGATTTGGACACCTGAGTAATTACCATCATGTGATTTCAGTACAGCAGGGGAGAGAGAAGTGTTGAAGAGCTCAGGAGCTCAGCGTGTGGTGTAGGAAGGTCTGGGCAACACCCAGGAGGAAATACCAAGCTGATGGTTGAATTCATAAGTCCAAAGCTCAGGAGAGAAATATGAGCTGAACCTACTGATGGGAGCCTCATTAGCCCATTATTGGCATCAAGCATCCGTAGAGCTTTGTTTCAACTGTTTGTTGATTAAGATGTTTGCTAACAGGTCTTCATGATTTTCAGGAGTATATGGATGTTATTGAGAAAAAAACTTAGACCAAAAAATTCCCTTAAAAAAGAAAACCCTAATAGTGAAAAGATGAGCCATGAACTGGAAACTATTTTAAGACTAACCTTCTCCCAAGAGGGATGTGTTTGAGGAATGCTCCGCAAAGCCCTCCTTATTATTGATTTTCACCCAGGAGGAATTTAAGGGTAGCCAGGAGAAGAATTCAGCCCAAGACAGACAGTCATTCCACTAACATACTTGTATTTATTTGATGGAAATATTTTTATATTTGTAGGTGGAGTGGGGCAGATGAGAGGGTCAGGACGCAGGCAGCACATGAGCCAAGGATATCCAGCTTCTGACAGGGATAAAAATAGAGAAGATAGTTGAGAATAGTAGATTGCACAGTGGACTATTACTAAATAAAGAACAAACAGGTGCCTGTGGCTCTAGAGCTAGCCTCCTTCCCTGCCGCAGAGGGTGCTCCCACTCTGCCACAGCAGCACAGCAGAGAAGGCCAAGTTCTAGGCTGGCTGGAAAGTTCAGGCTTCTTTTCTGGGGCTTTTCCACCAAGGTCCTTTTTTGACTTACTTTGTAGGAGTTGCTAATTATTGTCCAACATCTCAAGCCCAATTACATTACAGCCCAAACATTATCATGCAAAATACAAGGCTGTATGTGACCTTCTTGCCAGATTCCTTCACTGGTGAAGGTCACTAGAGGTTAAGGTCAGTGAATCTCAGGCAAATAGCTGCTGATTCTCTAAGTGGTTTTCACGTAAGAACCCACACACTTGCTAAGGACATGTTCAGAAATATATCCTCATACTGAGACTCTTCCTTTCCTCTTGGCTGGATTTGGTTGCTTTATGGATGATCTCAAGTTACAAATGGGAACCAACAATGTTTAAAAACTTTGAGAAGATTCTAATAAAGCAGGATAATTAGGAACCAACTTTTAATGCTTTAGTTTTTCTTTTTTGGTTAAAGACTACGTCATCCTTAGCTTCGTCACCCCTTGGCTTTATGTTTCTTGAAGGTGAGAGACTGTGAGTCACTTGTCAGCAAGTGGCAAAAGTTGAGCTAAAAGCAGACAGTTTGATTTTCACACTTATTTTAATTATGGATAGTTTTATTCCCTCTGTCCCCTTTGGGAACTTTCACATGAGAAAATTTGTGAATAAAAAGTTGTTATATAGAAACGTCTCAATAGAATATGTAGACATAAACATAGATGGATGGATGGATAGATAGACTGATAGAGAGATACTACTCCTTTTCAGTCTGTGAAGTGACTGGTTGAGAAGTCTTGACTGGCCCAGAATACCCTTGCTGGGAGTCACATTTTGGCATCTGAAAAAGTCCAGGTCCTTCTGGTCAGTTACCAGCAGTGTGACCCTCCCTTGAATTTTCATTCTCTCTTACTCCACAGTGGCTGTTGCTTTCTAACCTTCAGTGAAGCTAAAATAATTGTGATTCAAATAAAATTGTCCTACTTTGGGACCAATCACAGCTTGGTATGACATTCAAAGAAAGACATGCAATTCCGGCTCCAAAAATAATTGAAAAGTCATTCAGCCCTCTACTATACAGCTCTTGAAGGCAACCAGTGGGGGTCAGATACAGTGGATTTTACACAGTAGGCTATACATTAAGCTTCCTAAAAACCCTTATCCCACAATCCTTCTTCTCCTACAATTCTCTGTTATACAAATCTCCACACACTCCCAACTCCATTCCCAGCCTGTCTCTTCAGATGACATTCTTTATGCAGAACAATCTATTCCCTCCCCCCAAAGGTATAATTGTGTGTGTGTGTGTGTGTGTGTGTGTGTGTGTGTGTGTGTGCGTAGGGTTCTAATAGCTTGTAATTTAATGTTTATTTTTGTTGTACCGAGATCAACTTTTTTTCTCATTGGAACAAAAATTATAGTAACAGAAATAGAAAATTGTCTTTGTAGCATTATGAATCTTTCAAAAGTTATAAAGTTTGGCCTAGCCAGTTGTTTTCCTTTTAGGTCTGAGGGTCAGAATCTCCTTAGAAATGAGAGGAGCAGACAGGAGAAGGAAACCAGGAGTTTTCCTGGGGCTGCAGAGGAAGTGTACACCCCTCTCATGGAGCAGGGAAAAATCTCAGGGGCCCCAGATTCTGAAAACCTGGCTTCCAGCCCTGGCAGGCTGCTTCCTGATGTGGGGACCTTGGGTAGGTCACCTAGTCACATGGTGCCTCAGTCTCCCTATCAGCAAAAATGAAACGACGGCACATCTGTCCTAATCAAACTTAGCAGCTGTCCCTGCAAGTGAGCCAGGAGGCTTTAGGGTGGTACTTCATCTCTCACTGAGCAGGACATTGCTCTCCTGTTAGCCTCCATCTCTTCACCCATTAAAAGGTGTTACCATGAGGCACACAGGAGACAGTAGATATGGTGCTACCTTGAAAATTACAAGCACAATCCAAGTATAAAAGAGACTATTTTAACCCCAGCTTCCAAGAAAAAGAATCATGGTTCTTCCTCCCTTTTTTAGTGTAAAAGATTGTATGTGTCTGCTAGGGCTGCCATGACAAATACTGTGACAGAGAGGTTTAAACAACAGAAATTCATTTTCACAGTTATGACAACTAGGTCACGGTGTTGGCAAGGCTGTTTTCATCCTGAGGCCTCCCTTCTTGGCTGGCAGATGGTAATCATCTCTCTAGGCCTTCACATGGTCTTTCCTCCTAGTCTGACTGTGTCCTGATCTCCCTTTCTTATAAGGATACCAGTCAAGTGGATT
Organism: Marmota monax; assembly: GCF_021218885.2. Classification (NCBI taxonomy): domain Eukaryota; kingdom Metazoa; phylum Chordata; class Mammalia; order Rodentia; family Sciuridae; genus Marmota; species Marmota monax. The sequence continues at coordinate 939,990 of NW_026693552.1, forward strand.
AGGACCCCATTTGACCTCATTTTACCTTAATAGTCTCCTTAAAGGCCCTCTCTCCAAAAACAATCACATACTGATGTTCTGGAGGTTAGGGTTTATATGAATTCAACCTGTAACAGGGGCTGCCATCTTTCTCTTTTGATATGTTGATTTTTTTTCTTTTATGATTTTGTTCTATTGGTAATTTGTAACCACTTTAGTTGTTTAGTGAACAGCCAGTCTCATATCCTGATTTCTTCTGCATTTTCTCCCTGACAATTTGAACAAACATTAGAATTCTGTGTTCTGCATCTTTGGGTTTTGATTTGATTACTGTTCAAGCGACAGCAGTATGATCCTCAGGACTTTATTCCTCAATCTCCTTTGAGATTTGTTTATTGTGTTCTTGCCAATGCACAGAGAAGTAAACATGACTAGTGATTCATCTTGGTGGATAACTAGTTTCTAAAAAGGAAAGGACATTTCTATTATATATGATCTGCTTTAAAGTAGTAATTCATTGTTAATTGTAAATCCCCAAACCGTTTTCTGGTGACCACCTAAACCTACTACTTTTCTGTACCTTTGTAGATCAAAGATTAAAAAAATAAAAACTATAATTTTCACTCATTTCAACAAAAATTCTATACAGGGATGAAGCAGAGGATATATATACAGAGGATAATTTCTTCGGAAAGCTTGCCTTTTATATTGGTTAGGGTAGCAAATGTAGAATATAATTAATATGACCTATGTGTAAAAGTAATTATATACAAACATGTAGATACATGTAGATTTCCATTTATATATTCTATGGTATATGGAGTCACCTTAACAGAAATAATTCAAATTCCACTAGCCTTTTAAAGCTTGCCCCATAAAGAAAAAAAATGCAGCCTCCTCAATAGATATGTAAGGAGACCTGAGCCTAGTTGGGAGGAAAGCATACAATGAGAGAAATCATCATCTTGAATTGAAAACCCACCCTTCCTTCTGTAGACTGAGGTTTCTTCACCGAATCAAGTGCTTTGTGTCTGAATCCTCCAGTTAAGACTCATTCTCTCCCAGAAGGTCCTTTAGATTTTTATTGGCCCAGATGGCAAGTTCCCCAAATACATACATGTCTTCCTCAATCTGGTTGTAGGTCAAGCGAAGACTCATGCCACACATAAAATGCCTTCTTTGAGAACTTTTTATAAGGAGCTTCTCTTTCTTTCAAATATCAAAGTAATAATGTTTGTTAAGTATAATTGTTCTAATCTTGGAGATGGGAACACTGAGCTTCAATAAGTTTAAGTAATTTGCCCAGGTTATAGCTATTGAAAGTGGGAGCCCTAAGATTATAGCATTTCAGAACCAAATCTAGGGAGTTGAGAGTCTCTAGGGTATGGAGTTAAGTGAGAGCTTTTTCTCTCCATTGTCTAGTTGCATTGGCTGATTTTACAATAGCTGAGAAATCACCTATGAGAAGAATCAGAACATTACCTGTAGTGGGATCTAAATATGTACTTGTACTTAATAAACTAAGATAGGGAAAAATGGTAGAAGATAAAGTATAAGAGAGAATTGCTGGATTCCTTGAAAGAATTTATCCTAAGTGAGAAGAACCAGAGAAGAGTAGTCAATCTGGAGCCAGTGTGGATTTTGAAGTCTACTAATGCCATAGAGAAGAAGGCTTGTATTTAAACTCAGTGAGCTCCTGTTGCTGACCCACTGTTTTGAAAGAACTAATCTGGAGAGTTTCTCCTTTTCCAAAAGTGAAGGATTGCAGGTGAATAGCAGCACCAGAAAAGAGCTAATGGTCTTGAGGACTTTGAAGGGGCACCAGCATTTGCCAAAGTAAACATCATGAGCCCCTCTGGGGTACACTGTGGAGATGTATGCCCAGAGGGATTCATGACTAGGTGGAGATAATCCCTGCCTACTTCCAGAGGTGAGGGAGAGGGAGAGGGACCATTGAAATTTGCATGACAGGTGAGTATCATTAAGATGAAAGGTGTATCTAAATATATGCCACAATGATCTCATTTGAATCCATAGGCCAAAGAGGCCCAGAGGCATGTAGGTGACACTTGTTAAACTAAACTGAGTGACCCTAGGAAACACAGACCAAGCAAACATCTATGGACATTACAATATTTCTGACTTTAGGATAAACCATTGATTGTTTGTATCTGGTTAATGATTCTGAGGGTAAGGTTAGAATGTCTTTGATTTTCTAAATTTGAATTTCATTTACTCTAACTCTTAGCATGACCAACAGTTTCTATAATTGTATGCATAAATTCCCTTTTTATTCTCTTTTTCCTATGACCAAGGCTGGGCTAGAAGCCTGGTCTAATGATAAAGTAATCTTTTCTTGGATGCTATTATAAGATCAAAAATACATATTGATACATCTTTATTTTCAGAAAGAGTAATGCCTGTGAATTCAGAATGCCTATTTGAAAGAGCTACATTTCAGATGGCATGTGAGATATACAGTTATCTATTAGAAATTTAGGTACTGAGCACTTTAACCTTTTCTTGTTTTCCTCAATGGTAACTGACACCAAACACCTGGGCCCAGAGCTCCAGACTTCACGTTTGTGTGAGGTGTTTGCTTTCGAGTTGCTGAATCACTGGAGAAATTGCCAAATATACGAGCCCTTGGCCCACAGAGTCTGGACATTTCTTTGAAGAAAAAGGAAAGGAAGAATGAATCTTATTCCTGTTGTCTCTCACTATGAACAGATACCCGATACTGGGTATGTTGACTTCCAAGAAGAGTTTTTTATGTTGAAGTTGGTGCTATAAATTATTTCTGTTTTCTTTCCTTATTGTCTAAGGGAGAGATAAAAGTTCTCCACATATCATATGTTCTGTGGATCTTTCTCCCCACTGTAAAACCATATTATTTGGATTGTAACATAACCCACTTCACCTTGAGCAAGGGGAAATTCAAGTTCAAGGTTAAATAAATCTCTATGCTTCCATTTAATGATAATAGTGGAGAATGAATGACCTAGAAAAAAATATATAATGTATATATAAAACTCCTTTTGAGTTCAGAAAAGAATTTTATTTCATTTTCAAAACATTTTAAATTGAGGAACTTCTTTATTGACATTATTACTATTTGTTTTTGTAGCTAAAGTTGTGGGAAGAAAAGAGAACTCAGACTTCAATTTTAAAAATCAAAGCTTTGTTACTTATGAGAACAATATTCAGGAAGGAAGGAGGAGATGCTCACCAGTAAAGGGTTAGGGACTTCTACATCCTTATTCCTTAATACTTTAAAAATACAAGCATTCCTTACACTAGGTGCTGAAGGTCCAATTCCTTCTATAACCATCAGCACATGTTAATTGCTTTTGATAAATAAGCTACAGTGAAGACAAATAATAGACATTTGAAAATATAGGGAAGTTACAGTGTTTGTTTAAAAGAACAAAAGGATATGAGGTTCTGATGGATTTTCAGAGGAATACAAACTTAAGGGTATTCGTGTTGATGGAGGGTTTGTAGAGTACACAATAGAAGCATCTTCTGGTTCTGCAGGGACTGTGCTACTTCCCCAGTTACTGAGTCTTTGTTGTATTACATACACAAAGGACAATTGACACCTCATGTGATACTCTCGATGACCCTATGAGGTAGCAGGATTGTCATTCTGTTTTAAAAATTAGAAAACTAAATAACAGAGGGATTAAGAAACATGTTTAAGGCCACAAAACTTGTAAGATGGCAGAAAGGATTTAGATAGGATTCCAATGCCACTGTATTACACCACCTTGAGATAACAGTAACATAAAGTTGGAAAAACTCCTGTCTCTCTCATTATTGAAGATCATATAGTTTCAGTAGCAGATGGATGGAATTCTACCCAACTAGTAATAGAACTGTCTCAAAATTAGAAAGATTAAAGAAGTCATGCAGCATATTTGATGAAGAGAATAACTATTTATCTAAAATCAATTAATTATAATTTACCTAATGAAAGTTTCTAGTTGTACCAAATGTATTGCTTTATACTAAAACTCAAATATTAATTTTTTTAAGGTATTTAAAATTTATCTTCTATTATTCAATTTACATATATATATTTTGGTCAAAGTTTCAAGGAAAAATTATGGATTTTTAGTGCTTTGGAGGCTAAAGAATGACAAACATATATAAAATAATTCCATCTATTATGATAACAGTATTGAATACCTGCTTTAAAATAAGGAATCAGACCAATCTCAGTGTCTTGAGAATTCACTGGCCTAAGAGACTAATATTTTATGGTTCAGGTAAATTATGTAATGAGAACAAACAACACATGATTCATTATATCTTTTTCTCATTTTGTGTGCTTCATTTACATAGATAAATTTAAAAATTGTGTTCATTTTCTTTTTTCCTAAAGTAAATTTACCTTTGAAATGGAAATACATGTGGTTTAGAATTAGGATGATACTAACTTGATGAAGATATTAATTTTTAGAAGAAAGTCAATAAGCTTAATGAGTCAGATACCAGTCAAAGAAAAAGATCCAAGTGGCTCATTATTCCTTATGAAGAGATTCCATGAAGCTGCTATATCAAAACATGTTCACCCATATAAAGAGATAGATCATAAAACACAGCCCCATGAATTTGGGGACTAGTGATTCTACTTTTAGCATGCCAGATCTTTAGTGCAAAGCAGGACTTATTTTTGTAAAGTAGCAATTAATACAATGATGCTCCATTTTGAGGAGAAAAAAAAAACTGGTACAAAAAAAGAGAAAAAATCAACAAGGTGATTATCTATAAATATTCTTAGTTAAATTAATAGATTAGAAAAGAAAAAAATATTTGAATTAAAAAAGATGAATCAAAAAGAGTTCCAGAGTTAGTGATGTAGAGAACAGGGCTAATAAAATAATTAGAATATTCTGTTTATCATGGGAGGAGACAATGAGATTAAAGTCTTGAACTACAAAAACAAATATGGTTTTGAAGTATATTTTAAAGATTATTTAAGCACTAGAATTTAATCCTTTTTTAAATACTAACATAAGCAAAAAAAAATTTCATCATGAAAGAACTCACACTTCTAGAACTTATCCATTCATTTAAAACCATGAAAGGAAACATTTTAATTTGGAATTGTGATAATACATACACCCAAGAAGAGTGTGGATCTGATGATTTATGTTCAGTTGGAAGATACAAATTGTCTCTCCTAACTAATCCTCGGACCACCTCAGCTTGGACACAAAACAACTTCAGTTTCTTCACCTATAAAGTCAACCACTAATTTTTAGAGTCTCCCTAGATTCCCAGTGATAGACATCTTGCAAATATAAAAGAAATGAGTAAGACATACAATTTTTGCCTCAAGAAACAAAATTGCTTGCCTCTTATTTCCTCAGGCACTTTGAAAGAGACAGGAAGAAATATAGGCATTGTAAAGGACATAGGGAACATCTCGAACTGTCTCAACAAAGACTTCTTTCTTGTCCTTTTGAATAGAAAACATCAACTATTAAGTTATTCTCTCATTACTAGGGTGCATATTTTCTATATTCGATTTTGGTTCACTGCAAACAGCTACCAAAGATTTTCCCAGGAATACTGTATATATATACAGTATTCCTGCAGTGTGTGTGTGTGTGTAGGAATACTGCACTGTAGGGTCATCAATGCTTTGGGTCATCACATCATGCCCTGGGTGAGCAGGGTTCAGGCTACTACTAAATATCCTGGCTCATTCCACCTCATCCTGGCTCATGGATGAGCCAGGATGGCCCCATCATAGGCTTCATTTATTCTTGGACCATTACTCCAGTCTCTTGGGATCTGCTTTCTTTTCATTCCTGGATTTCAAGTCTTGTCTTTTCTTTCACTCCCTCACTTCCTTCTGTCCTTCCTTCCTTCCAGGTTTTCCTTTAGCTTTATCCCTATCTTTGGTCCTTTATGATTAAACTTTTACTCTCAACACACTCTAGTACTCATACTTTAATTGCTTCTAAGTGAAGTCTAGCTATGTTCACACCCAGTGATAGCTGTATTTCCTTATAAAAGTCGTTCACTTTAAAAAAAGTCCATAAAACTTCATGCTTAACATTTTATATTTCTTTCTGATCTCCATAGCTGTTTTCTTTTTTCTTCCTCTGCTCTCATATAGATACAAACTTTATTTCTAGAACCTCGTAATCACCCTGTTATAGGAGAAGGACGCTTTTCTCATAGCAGGTGACATGACATGGTCTGTGTGACTGTGCTTAAATACAGCAGAGCCTTGTATAATTACCTCTGTGTACAGTCTATGGAATTAATTCCATACAAAATCTTTCATTTCCTGAATTAGTAGGTTCTCCATACTGGCTCCAACACCTGCCTATTAAATAAAAGAGAACAAATGCTAGGGGGAGGAGACTCCAAGGTCAAGCTCTAATTCTATTTTGCTCCTTCCGGAGAGAATCACAAGGCCTTTTAGTATGCAAGATAAAGAAATGTCTCTAGGTCTAAAAATAATCCCTGCAGAATGAAAGATGGTAGTCCATGAGGATGAGGTAGGAAGACTTCCCTTCAGTTCTGCATATCCCAGATCTGTCCTTGAAGGACATGTTCTACCTTCACATTGATCACCCCTCCCTAAGGGGGAACCACTCAGCTCTCATCTGGAAGACTAATACTCCTCTCTCCACTGAAATCCTGTGTTCTCAGTTATAGATCTTGAGTCATCAAGTCAAATCTGATATGGGGTTCAATCACTAGGGAATTGGCCTTTTCTTTGTTACTTTTTATGGCCAGATTCCCAACTTCCTTGTCTCTTCAAGTCTGGGGCATAAAGTGGATTACCAAGACGTAGATTAATTTTCTCTATAATTAAGAATTTGTTGTGCTATAAAGTTTAAAGTTTGAAACAAACCTCCTAGGGACCATAGTCCTATTCTTGAATGACAGACCTGTACTCCTTGCTTCTGTGTTCTGCTCCGCTCAGCAATAAGTGCTGAGACCCCCCCACCCTCATTTGGTGTCTGATGCTACATTCCCCAAGTCACTTCCTTTTCCCTCCTGTCACTCCTATTTTGCCCTTGTTGCCTGTCCAGACTTTTCTCTCCTGGACCCCTGTATGCTCTGGTCTGACTCTACATTTCCCTATTCATTTGGGGCCTACTAAGGCCTGGTCAGTAAGTAATTGCACCTGTCACACATTATGAACTTTCAGAGACAAGGAAGAATAGAAATCAAGTCAGCCATTCTACAGGAGGTTATAATCATAACGCGTATACATCGCTATGCCAAAGGAAGTAATTTTTCTTTCTATTCTTAGAGCCAACTCATTTTCAATTGAATATCTTTAATGTTTTGGATATTCATTTGTCTGTTTTGTTTCATTTCCCTGGTTTAATGAAAGTAAGATTCATTTCTTTTTTTTTTTTCCAAAGAACCTTTTTCTTGCCCAAGTTAGAATGTTCAAGAAAGGCATTGTACCAGTTAATTGGATTTCATATGAAATGAGGGTGCAATAAAATACTTTCAGTCATTCCCTTGTTGAAACATATCTAAGATATATTTTCTTGCCTTAGTTAAAAAGAAAACACAACAAATGGATTAACTCTTATTTGGGGATTTGGGTTCCTGCCTTGCTTTAAGGCTTTTGATCATTAAGGACAAGTTTATTTGTTCTTATAATACTTACACGTACAAGGCCCGAAATGATGAATAACCTTAAGAATCCAACAGGAGAATATAGTCCTCAAATAGAATAATGCTAAAGAGTAGCAGAATACATTTGTGCTTTAGTAGGAACAGAATATATTTGTAGGTACCAGGAATTACAGAAGTTATAGGATATTGAGATAAATAGATGATGAAAGATGTCTATCCATTCATTCAACAAATAATCACTGACCAGGACTTTCTAGGCCTTGAAATATAACAGTGACATAAACAAACAAACAAACAAAAAAACTCTGCTTTCATGGGATTCACTTTCTAGATAGGTGGAAGATGGACGATACAACAGATGCACCAAAATGTTCAGCAGGTTCCATGGTGTTAAGAGCTATAGAGAAAAATAAAGCTGAACGAGAGGAATAGGGACTGGGGGGTAAGGATGAGCTTGCGTTCGACACTGAATGTTCAGAGAGGACCTGGCATGGAATATGTGAATAAGGGAGGAGGAGCAATCTAGGAGGTGCAGATGTAAGCTTCTCAGAGCTTCTGCTGCTTGAAGAGGACCAAGGAGACCAGAGGGGCCGAGCAGGACCAGCCTGGAGTGCAGCGATAGGAGCGGTCAGAGCCTGGTGGAGGCAGATACTGATCCAGCAGGGCTTTGACGCTTTATGCTCTGCATGTTCTCCCTTCACTCCCCTGCAGAGAGCCTGCTTCCTGTTTCCGTGTTACTTGTCAGTCTCCTGTGAGGACAAATTGAAAGGAAAGAAAGGTTAATTAAGGGTTTTGGCTAACAGGAGTTCATTTCATTGAGGTGGAACTGTAATATATTATTTTGTCTTTAGATCTTAAGGGATTTCATGTGAGTATTTTTCTCTCCTAAATTAGATAATAAACAATTCCAAGTAAAAAAAAATGGCCTTTTATTTTCTATCCTAATCTCCCCAAACTCCTGGATTCTAGCAAAGCTCACAGGGCATTACTTAAAGAATGAGTCAACTTTGTACATTGTGTTTTATCCAAGATGGGAATTACTGTGAAGTCGCTGATCTATACTACCTGTGAATCTTACCCATTTCTCTTGGGTTAGCTCTTGCATGCCATTGTAAACTGTCCAGGAACTGTAGTAAGATTTTAGTCACATATGGTCCAAAGGAGATATGAAAATCTCTCTTTCTTGAGATTAGTCTTTTGTCTTTCCTTGAGAGTGTTTGTTTATGGCATATCGCAAGGTCCAGGTAGTTATTTAGTTAAAACACTCTGTATAATATATCAAATATTACACAAGGGAATGAGTCACTTAAGGCTTGAAAACCTTTTTCCTTCAATTGGGCGTGGCCTATTTGCCAAGTAACCAAAGCTAGATTTTTTTTTTCTCCCCAGAATAGAAGCACCCATGTTGCCATGTCAATAGTAAATGTACTCAGAGTAAATCAAAACCTAGTGTAAGGAATGGCAATCTCCTTTTTTTCTTTTCTTTTGTTTTTCTTTTTTTCTTTTTTTGTTTTACATATTTTTCTTTTGTTTTGTTTTACTTTTAGGTTGAAATAATTGTAGGTTTGCACAAAACCTTCAAAAATAATTTAGAGAGCTAGTTCCTTGTACCTCTCACCCAGCTTCATCAAATGGTAACACCTTCTGTGACTATAGTACAATGATTGAAACCAGAAAATCAAGACTATTAACTAAACACAACACTATTATCTCATATGCAGACTTTATTAGAAATTCTTCAGCATTTACACTAATGTCCTAATTCTATTTCAGAAATCTAATTCAGAATCTTCACCTTGCATTTAGTTGCTGGGTCTGCTTCATGTCTATAACTATTTCTTTGTCTTTCATCACTTGACAGTTTTTTTAAAGGATACCAGAAAATTCTTTTGTAAAATGACCATCAACTTAGGATTGTCTGATACTTTTCATGAAGATTGAACTTCTGCACTTTTGGCAACATTATCATAGAAGTGAGATTATACCCATCTCATTGTATAAACTAAATTTTAAGCTATTTTGAGATTGGGTTAGGTTTATGATAATTATTGTGCTCACTGGCACCACATTTAAATTTTTTTTGCAGTTTTATATATATTTTGAATGAAAAATGAACACAAATAATGAAATGTAATAAAAAATATATAATAAAAAGCAAACCTACCTCTTACCTTGTCTTTTAAGCTCCTGGTCTTCTGAATCTATCAGAGACAACCATTGTATTATGTATCATCTGAGAGAAAGTCTATACATAACAAATGCATGTGTATGTCCATAAATCTTTATACATGTATGAATAGAATACATTCTTTAAAAAGGAAATAATGAGTTGGTGGCATTAATGTATGTTTAAAAGTGAGATATTGACAAATTGTCCTTTGAAATTATTGTACTGCAGTAGGAGATTTAATTCAGTGGCAGAGCACTTGCTTAGCATGTGTAAGACATCAGGTTGATCACCAACACTAATAAATAAATAAATAAATGATACCCCAATTTATTGTCTTAGTGATGATATAAGAGTATTTGTTTTTCTGTGCTGGCCCCAAATTGGGGAATTTTGTAATCTAATAGATAAAAAATACAATCTCTTTATAATTTTCAAACTTTTTTTTTCTTTTTTTTGGTGGTGCTGAGTTTAGAACCCAAGGGTGCTCCACCACTGAACTATACCCCAGCCTCTTTTATTTTTTATTTTGAGACAGGTTCTTGCTAAGTTGCTGGAGCTGGCATTGAACTTGCAGTCCTCTTGCCTCAGCCTCTTGAGTGACTAGGAATACAGAAGTGTGCCACCATGTCCAGCCTCTCTCTTTTTTTTAATTGATTTTATTATTATTTTTAAATACATGACAACAATGGAATGCATTACAATCCTTATTACACATATAGAGCACAATTTTTCATATCTCTGTATATAAAGTATGTTCACACCAATTTATACCATTAAACATGTACTTTTTTTGCATTACAATACTCTTTGTAATTTCATTATGTATTTCTTTTATTTTGAATGAGGCTCAGAATTTTTTCATGTTTGAATGTCATTTATATTCTCAAATTTTATATTCTGAATATTTTCAGTGTTATTTGGCCATCTTCTTCTTCTTTTTTTATCTTTCTTGTTCTTTTTCTTAATGATTTGTAGAACTCTTTCTGTATTCAGGAAATTATTAACTCAACATAATATAGAATAATATAGGTTGCAAATATTGTTTTCTAACATTGTGTCTCATCTTGATTTACTTTTACCCTTTTTTGGCCTTGTAAAACTTTTTAGTTTTTATGTACTAAACCTGTGATTCTTTTATGTTATGAATTCTGGGATTATATACATAGAAATACAACCTCTACTTCAAAGTTAGAAAGCCATTCTCCCTTGTAGTTTTGGTGAGTTTATTTAGTTGTTTGAAGTCAAATATCAAAACCCTTTGAACCTTACTTTGGCGTAAGAAATAAGAATTTTATTTTATATTCTCCATAGGTCTTTTTTTGTATCAAAATCATTAGTTGATTCATTTTTCTTCCTCACTGAATAAATAGGTACTGTTTCTTTAGCAGACTAAAGGCCGGAGAGTAGCAAGCAGTCAAATAAAGGAGTGATTTAGTCATGATGCCACTAATTCACCTATACTGAAAGCATCTTCAATTTTTTATAAAATGCTTTCTTTTCTCTCCCAGGCATAGTCCACCCCCATCATGCAGGTAATTAACCAAAAATCATTGTGCTCCCAAGAAAATAATTTATGCAACTTAAATCATGCTGCAGTGTTATTGCAGATGTTATTTACAGCTAAGCAGACACCTACATCATATTCTTCAGATATATTGGGATCAATTTTAAATGTGCTCTAGTTTAATGTTATCTCAAACATTATTTGTTTTACTTTAAAGAAAATTAAGGAAACCAATCATTTCAAACCAAAATATAATCTATAACCAGCGTGGCCTATAACTCAATTAGGTTGTGCTTATGAATATCTCCATGTTACCTTTCTCTCCCACACTGCAAAAGCCTAGGCAAGCACTGTGGCAGTAAACTGCTTCTAAAATGACTCCGAATGCCCCCTCCTTTCTGGTATTCACTCCTTTGTGGAATCCCCTCCCCTGTGTGTTGGCTGGATCAAATGACATGTTTCTAACGAGTAGAATATGGGCAAAAGTGATACTTCTTTTTTTAAAAAAATTTTTTTTAGTTGACAATGGATATTTATTTATTTATTTGTTTATGGTGTTGAGAATTGAACCCAGAGCCTCACACATGCTAGGCAAGTTCTCTACTACTGAGCCACAACCCCAGCCCATGATGGAATGATACTTCTTCTTCTTCTTCTTTTCTTTTTCCTTTGGAATTAGTTTATTTCACTTAGCATGACAGTCTCCAGCTCCATTCATATACCAGCAAATACCATAATTTCATTCTTCTTTAAGGCTGAGTAATATTCCATTGTGTATATATACCACATTTTCTTTATCCATTCTTCTGTTGAAGGGCACCTAGGTTGGTTCCACAGTTTAGCTGTTGTGAATTGAGCTGCTATAAACATTCACGTGGCTGTGTCACTCTAGTATGCTGATTTTAAGTCCTTTAGGTATAAGCCAAGGCATGGGATATCTGGGTCAAATCATGGTTCCATTCTCAGTTTTCTGAGGAATCTCCATACTGCTTTCTATAATGAATGTATCAATTTGCAGTCCCACCAGCAATGTATGAATGTACTTTTTCCCCCACATCCTCGCCAACCTTTATTATTGCTTATATTCTTTTTTTATTATTTATATATATGAATGCAGAATGCATTACAATTCATACTACATACATAGAACACAATTGTTCCTATCTCTGGTTGTATACAGGGATAATACTTCTAATGTCACATCATAAATGACTGCAACTTCTTTCTCTCTCTTTCTCTGTCTTCTTGTCTTGCTCTCCTTGATGAAGCTAGCTGCCATATTGCAGAAACCCACACAGCAAGAATTTAAGGGCAGCCCTTAGTCAACATCCTTTGAAGAACTGAATTCTGCCAGCAACCACAGTCATGAGCTCAAAAGTAATCTTTCTCCAGATGAACTCTGAGATGGTTGCAGCTCAGCTTAAACACTGATTTCAGTTTTGTGCAAGACCCTGAAGGAAAATACTCAGATAAACTGTATCCAGATTCCTGCCCTACAAAAGTTGAAATAATAAATGTGTTTCCATGAACTGTAATATCTCTTCTTTTTATATCAGTGTTCTGCTTCCATCATCCATTTTGGAGTTTGAATTCATTTTAGCCTTAGTCTGTAGATACTGTAATCTCACTGAAAATGGCTGAGGTTATCTATCCATAGCTACATGGAAGGTACAAAATAAATGCATCTCTTAAATGCATGGGCTAATGGATGATTGCATATTCCATCTCCACCATAGAAGGAACCTTTGAGACGGCTTTTATTGCTGGTCAGAGGGACACCAAGTGGGAATTGGTGATGCATCCAATTTGCAAATGTGAAGGCCAGGCTTGCCTCCAGCACAGAAGAATTTAACTCATCTACGATTTCTTAAAATTACTGCTTCACATACTTCTAACTCTAGGCTCTGCTTATGGCAGAAAGATACATGAAGGTAATTTGTCATCTCATGTTTTCATTCCATTGTTGTTCTGGAAGAAGATAATGACTACAATTTCATATCCTTTGAATTGAGATGCAAAGAAAGTTGTTTTCCCCCCCATCTAAATAGAGTTTCTTCTACCACATGCCACTGGAGGGAATATAAATTATAATATACTCTATAAAGGGAAATTTTGCAATATATATCAAATCACAAGGTACAGACCCTTTGACCCAACAATCCTACTTCAAGTAATTTGTTTTACAGAAAAGATTACGGGTGTGAAATGAGAATACTTTTAAGAGCAAAAGATTAGAAACTATTTAATTCCCCTCAGAAGAAACTGGTTAAATGAATTATAAAACATCCATCCATTCAGAGGCATACTTGGCAGCCAAAATAAAACAAACAAAAAACTCTCTTCATACTGTTGATTTGGATTGGTCTTGAAAATATAGTAAGTAAATTAAGGAGCAATTTTATTTTAGTACTAAATTTGTGTCAATAAAAATAGATTGTATATGTGGGATGGCTTTAAAGTATGTAGACACATTCTTTGACATTACTTCCTTGAAAAAGTGGAGGCTACTTCCCCTCCTTTCAAATGTGGCCATATGTATAGATATTTGTTTGCATAAACCATATCTAAAATTTGTATACCCTTTATGTCTCTTGGATTTTAAGCCATGTGAGGGATTATGTTTTATGCAAGTTCAAAGTCCATGATACCTTCACTTGCCTTGTAGTGTGAGTACTCCCTACATGGGTGAAGGGTGTAGGTTCTGTAGAAAGAGGGATCACTAATGGTCAAGTTCATGGTCATAGGGAAAGTACACAGCAGCTTTATAAAATAAGCTTTCCAATCTATCAGGAGATCTAGTCCACTGAGTATGAAGCTCTAGTTTTATATTAATCGGAGCTAATAAGCCGGTCACGGGCATGCTGAATCAGGCCTATAGACCTCTCTTGGCCTATAGCTTCTTTTGCCCAGGACAATGGGAATGCCCTTAGGCAGAGCATGCTCTTTCCAGTTAAGCTCAGCCCCCATCTTGCAGTTGCCCTACAGCTAGTCACTTCACAAATTCCCCTCTCTGCCAGGTTGCAGAAGTCTTGGGAATTTTGTGACTCCGGAGTGTTAAAACCACCCTTAGGATAACAGCACAGGGTGGAGAAAGGGGAGGACGCACAGTTGCAGTTTTTTCATGCTTAGTCATAAGAACAAGTAAACGCAACGACCTTGGGTCTTATTCAAACATAATAGCTTTGAACCAGATTTAAGGATGTTGGATCGCATTATAAAGCAGTCTGTGGATTCACCTTTCCACCCATTCACTTTCCCTTTTCATGCATTTTGATTTCATAGTAAGACTTTTCTAAGTAGAACACTACATGAGAGCAAATACTCATCTTGGAGTCCCTTACTAGCTTATATAAATACACATCTATTTACAATTCACCCACCGGACACTGAAATTCCTGAAGACAGAATCCACCATCACACCTAGCCAAGGCCAGGCATTTGGAAAAGTCCAGAAAGCCTTGTGGGATGATCTGATGGAGAAATAGTGTTTGGGTAATTCTAAGTAATTTGGGCAATTTATTTTTTCATCATCTAAATGATGAAAAAGAAACTCATGGCCAGTAACAAATTTAAACTATTCTTCTTGTTCACAATTGGAGGCTGATTAGAAGTGCTAAAATGAAAACTCTATAAATGCAAAGATTTTTCTCCATTTTGTTCAGTGGTAGATCCCAAATCTCTGAGAATGGCAACTAATCCCCATCTCCACTCTCCCACAAAGCTTACTGGCTGTATTGACATGACTGTACTAGTCCGGGTCTTTATTAGCATGAATTTTCCATTTCACCACAGACTCTGGCCCAGGCACATAACTTGTTTGTTCCTTCTATTAACTTTCAGAGAAACCTATCAACTCTTCAATAGAAGACAGACATGTAACTCACAAAGAATTTTTTAATTCCTTGCCTCATAAATCTTTACCTTGGTCTTTATACCAATTTGAAACTATTACATCATGATCCTTAACAGTTCTAAATCAAGTTTTCTTCATTCATGCCTTCCTCTTTAGAGACAGGATTGGTGCCTGGGAGACCTGTGATGTCCCTTACTAATAAACTTTGCCTGGCTATGTTGTATTGTATTTGGGGAGCTAGCATTTAATGTCTAGAGCAGCAACAGGCACTTAATAAATATCTGTTGAATGAATAAGTGAATGCTTTGTAGTCTTATATTTTAAATGCCCTATTTACCATAAATCAGAAGGAAGTCAACTCATCTAAATCCCCATTGCAAGCATGACTCAACCTGGCACTATAAGCACTAACATGCTGCTGTTGACTCCTAGTGTCAGCATATTTACCATATCGTCTTGATCTTAAATTATTTTTTTAGGATTTGAACAAAAGGGTACAAGTCAATGGTTCATGAAAGAGTAGTGACTCACTCTTTTTTTGTGGTGTGCTTGTAATTCCAGTGACTCAGGAGGTTCAGGCAGGAGGATCACAAGTTTGAGACCAGCCTCAGCAACTTAGGGTCTCTCTTAGTTGCTTAGAGCCTATCTCAAAATTAAAAGTAAAAAGGGCTGGGATATGGCTCAGTGGTAAAGTGCCCTGTGGTTCAATCCCCAGTACCAAACAAACAAAATGGAACAAAAAATAAGGAGGGACTGCAGCTTACACATCAATAGAAAATTTTTATTTACTTCAAATTTTCACAGGAGGTATTTTGATTCCTTTTACTGTTCTGCTCCAGGATCCTGGAAGGTTTCCAAGCCCAAATAAGACCTTCCTTGTTTTATCTTTAAGGTATTTAGATGACAGGAAGAAGCCATCTTTTTTCTTTCTTTCTACATTGGGTTTTATTAAAATTACTGCACTATGAATAGCCAATTGATTAAACAATATAAATATGTTATATATTTTGAAATATGTAAGAAATAAAATTTGATTGGAAATCATCTCTTGAAAAAAATGTGACTGTTTTGTCTTAGTGCTTATTAATCTCACAGAATATTAGATTTTATTGTGACATATTCATATATGCATACAGCAGGCTTTGATACTATCCACCCCTATTACTCTTACTCTCCTCTCCTGGTCTTCTCTAAGTCTATCTTATACTTTCATGTCATCTCCCCTTCCCACTTCTGCTCCTACATTCCACTTAAGGAAGAAAATATGCAATACTTGTCTTTGAGTCTGGTTTGGTTCACTTAACATGATGATTTTCAGCTCTATCTATTTTCCTGCTAATAACATGATTTCATTCTTCTTTATGGTTGAATAATGCTCCCTTGAGCCACACCACATTTTCTTTATCCATTCATCTGTTGATAGACAAAACTAGGCTGATTCAATAACTTGCCTGTTGTGAATTGTGCAGTGGTAAACATGGATATGCAGGTATCTCTAGAATATGCTGACTTTAATTCTTTTGGGTATATGCCAAGGAGTGGTGTAGTGGAATCATCATGGCATATCTATTTTTAGTTTTCTGAAGAACCTCTATTCTGATCTCCATAGTGATGCCACTAATCGACATTCCTACCAACAGAGTATCTGTGTTTTTTCCCTCCTCCCCTATCTTCACCAGCATTTATTGGTTTTTGTATTCTTCCTGATAGACATTCTGACTAGGGTAACATGGAACCTCCATGAAGTTTTGATTTGCATTTCCATCTTATCTGACTTTACACCGCAGTTCTTCCCAATTGTAATTCAACCCATGGGTGCACACAGCCAGCCAGCAGAACTCCCAATGAGTGTATTATTTAAGGAGGAAGAAAAAATATAAGGCTAAAACCATCTTGTAATGAGGACTTTAAATATGGGAAAGTTCTACTAACCACTCACTGGAATACCAGTAGGGAACAGTATGTAAAAATCATTTCAGAAAGCTAT
The DNA here is from genome assembly GCF_021218885.2 of Marmota monax. Lineage (NCBI taxonomy): Eukaryota > Metazoa > Chordata > Mammalia > Rodentia > Sciuridae > Marmota > Marmota monax. The sequence goes on from NW_026693552.1 coordinate 957,106, forward strand.
GTTTATGGGCTAAATTAGAACTATAATATGAACCCCAACATGTAAAAGCAAGCCCTTTACTTTTCCAATATCCCAAGGTAAGATAATCAGACAGGTCTGGTTTTGTGTTTTAGCTTGTAACTTTTTTAGTTTGTTCTGTTGGTTGCTTTTTAGATCTTGCTTGCAGAACATATAAAACCCCAGAAGTTTGAAGCAAACACAATTTAAACTTCTGTATTCCATTCTTTTTCTTAAGCCTTTCAAGACTGAAATAAAAAATAATGTTCTATTCATAGAAGAAGACTTTGATCAAAATGTTTTGGAGAATTCTGTGCTATGTTCAATTAAATGGTTCCTATCTCTGCAATGAAGCCCTAGATTCTTTTCTTCTATAATATTTTATAATTCTACTTTCTCATCAGGTATATTGAGTTATAAAGTATGGATGTTAATTAAGAGTAGGAGGAAAAAGACTATATCCAGTTTCATTGGTTACTATAACACAGAGAGACATAAGAAGTTATTTTCTTTTGAGAACCGATATGCTTAGAGAACATTGCCTGACAAATAGTAAGTGCTCAAAACATGTTAACTAACAGACATGTTAACTAAATCATGTATTAATACTTATTAATAGACAGAGTTTGTGTATTATCAGTGCTTACTATCCTGTTTCTCCTTTTTTGCGGCTTTGTTAATAACACACCAAGTTTTCTGTGGAAAAACCATCCTCTGAGACATTCACTTGTAAGACTCAAGAGAAGAACAAGTTATTTAGGTCTAAATCAAGTGGAACATTCTACCTGCCTAAACATAGAACTCAAGTCAACACAGAGACCAAAATTCTACTGCACTTGCATTTGGGAGAAACGTAAGGCCATACATAGCTGCTGGCAGATGATATGTTCATGCATGGAACCTAATATTGAGGGCAATGGAGAAAAGTAGGGCAGAAGGATGCAAAAATACTCTAATAGAGTGATAAAATTGCAACCTTGCCCAAAAGAAAAGAAATTGCTACCATGCAACTTCTTTTTCATTCATTGTTCCTTAAGATTAGGAGCAAGAGCTGGGTGTGGCAGTGCACACCTGTAATCCCAGAGACTTGGGAGGGTGAGGCAGGAGGACTGGAAGTTCAAAGCCAGCCTGAGCAATTTAGCAAGACTTTGTTTCAAAATTTCAAAAAGGGGCTGTGGATGTGGTTTAGTAGTTAAGCACCCTTGGGTTTAATCCCTAGTACCAAAAACAAACAAACAAACAAACAAATAAAAATAAATTAAGAGCAAGTATGTTCTTAAAACCTGTCTCCATGAATTATCCAAAATTGACTGATATCTCTTTTAAAAAACGTCTTTTCTTCTCTGACATTTGAACCATTAGTCCTAGCAGGAATGGTTCCTCAGTTCTGGAAAGAGTTTATGGGACATAAAACCTTCAAACTGGTCTTCTGTCTCACAGAGAAGCAAGTTTCTTTGTTATTTGCTTGGATATTATATTTTTTATCACTCATATGAACAGTAACCATAAACTATCACATTTCCTCTTCAAAGGTAAGAAAAATATATTGCAAATCAAATCTGAACTGAAAAACAGCAAGAAAGCTAAGGCACAAGCAGAACAATAGAAAAGCCAAGCACAGTGTTTTATGTTTTCCAATGCTCACAATTCCATTAACCAGAACTTTCTACTATTGAGCAGGTTCACACAGAAGCAAGTGCAATAATCATGACTTCAACAACAATCTCTAGCCACCATTGCAAGACATCTACAGGTATGAGGCTCACTTAGTCTCTGATGACTTTGGTTTAAACCTTCCTAAATTCTGTCCCAATTTTTCTGACAATATGCTCATGCAAAATGAGAAGTGTCTCTTTGCTCACTATAGTCATAAAAAAAAAGAACAAAAGGAACAGGGTAGTCAGGTGGATTTGATGGGTGTGAAGAAATAGCACAGAACTCTTGGGCGCATGCAGCCTATTTAGACATGGCCTGAGACAATGGCAATTATTTCCTCTGGAGTACAAAAATACACAAAGAATTACCAGGTGCTGGTAGAAAAGGTATAAAGCAAGCTGTGAAAATAGCATGGCTACAGGGGAGCGTGTTGTGATTTGCATTCTTAATTAAGCATATTTTCTGTCTTTATGAAGTCTGAGCCAAATTATTACCACAGTTGAAAAATTTTTTAGGATATCTGGAGTAAATGAAATGAATCTAAGTAATTTATAATCAAAGACATCCCCTTAAGCGAATGCTTATTTTCTCTACTGGGGTTACCTCTTCTTTGTCAATATTTGTTATTCCCATCAGGTAATTAAATGATTGCAGTACACTGGAATAAATATATTTGGTTCATGCTATCAAGTAGGTGATAATTTTCCTAAAGTAGTATTTATTAGCACTTATCATTGAATATTGTAATAACTTGCTGTGCCTCCCTTTCTCTCTCCTCCCAGTCCATGAGCATCTTGAGGGTAGGCATTTTTTTCATTTTAAGGACCAATGCTTATTGAGCGATTTGTGCTAGAGTCTAGTATCCAATCAGTAATTTCATTTAAACCTTACAAAACTTATGGCATAGGTACTGTTAATGTTCTCATTTTAGAGAGGAGGAAGTTTAGATCCAGAAATACTAATTTGCTTGAGTCCACAAAGGAAGTTAGAAAGGAGAAGACCTACATTGTGTATATAGGCAGTTCCACCCCCAGTGGTTTTGCTCTCAATCACTATGATATTCCAGCTTTAGAGGCTTCTTGTTGATTACAATCAAGAATATTCTGAATTAATGTTTACCATGTGCCTTGTGCTGGAAATATATACAAACCCTTTATGTTTCGTAACTCACTTTTTACACCCCTGTGAGGTCATTCTGGGTGAGTGGAAACCTCAGGGTAAGACTGTTCCACTTTGAAGTTGGCAGTGGTATGATTTTACAAAATCAGACCAAGGGAAGTGAAACACAGGACTCAAACTTGAGCATGTAGTTTGAGATTGTATTGTAGACTGTCTTAAAGACTGAAGAGTTTATTTTTGATTTGGTAGAAATGGGGGGTCTACTGAGAGTTTTTAAACTGAGTTGTAAAATGACTGGAGCTCCATTTTGGAAATATCCATCTCAAATTCCACAAGGAGAAAAGTCTATTACACTGGTGACAAGTCACAAACTTCTAGCACAGTGCTTGGCACATAAGAGGCACCTCTGTAAATTTATTGTTTAATGAATGAAAGATACATATACTCTAGAAAGTGGCCATGGAGTTAGAAGTATTGAAAACTTTTCAATATGTGTCTTACCAAGTCCTTGCCCAGACACAGGACTGATTTTACTTCCATATTTCTGCTAAGATAGGTGGAATGGTCATGATGTCTCCTCATTCAAAGAAAGAAACTAGAAATACATGTAGGTTGGTTAGGAATGAGGCAAAGGAAACATTTACTTAAGAATATGATTGTGTTTATTCATGTCAACCTGAAAGATTTTGACACTGCTTGTAAATCTGCTGTCTGAAATTTTCAGAATGATCCATGTAAAACATAAAGCATTTTTCTCAACTTAAAGGGCAGAGTTCATTTTTAGAAAGAAGACTTTTACAAGCTTGGGCCTGGAATGTAATGGATTCTCACACAGGAATGGATATAAACATGAACAGACCTCTTAGCTTTCTTCAACCCTTTGATGATGTTTTGTGATCATTGCTCTGTGATTTTATTCCAAGTAATTTTGTCTTGACAATATTCATGTTCTAACATAGGAACTTCATTAGCTGGGCTAGTTCAGTGATTCTTAATACCACCCCGCCACACCACCAAAAAAAAAAGCATGCTGAGCGATGTTCACTTTGAGACACATTCCCGTGGCGACATACATGGTTATGCACAATTCTCAAAGTGTAACTTACGGTGGCATCCTGTTCTTCTCTTTCAGGAAAGTACATAGTAATTAATTTTAGTAAGAACAATACTATGGGGACAAACTTGAATAAATGCTAATTATAAAATAATTTTGGTAATTTTTTATTAGTACCAAATTATAATACACTGATATGAGGAAAATAGGATTGTGAACTGTTCATCTGTTATCTGAAAATTAAAATAGATGAAAAATTTTAAAATCAAATGTGAAAAGTGCATCACAATTTTAAAATTTGTATTGATCTTTTAAAAAGCCATTATTTAAGGCTTTGCTAACTTGTTCATCTTCTATTGCACTGATTTTTTTGCGGTTCTCTCTACTAGTTTCTTCATTTTACTTAATTTAATCTGTTATTGCTTTTTCTTAAAAAATATTTATTTATTTTAACTAGGTATATATGACAACTGTGTGGGCTCTCTCTCGTTCAGCGAGGAGGTCAATGGAACAGGGTAGAGGAGAGTGTGGCTGCAGAGTCACTATTCAAGACCTCCAGAGACCAAGCTGGATGCAGATCTGATTTTTATTGTACAGTTACCATGTATATATATTCGGGCAGTAGTTAGGCAGATTATAGGCAGCTACCAATACAAGTTCTTGCTAATTGTCCTTGCAGTGACCAATTCAGGAGCAAGCCATGGAGCAAGCACCCGGACTGTAACATATGCCCTCATGCCCAGGGCTGTGCCTATGGGATAAGCGGTTTGCCACTCACACACCTAGCACAAGGGGAGTGGTTTGCCACTCAGATGCTCTTAATGTATGCCATGTATGCAGTACTCCATGGGCTTGTCCCCATGGACAGCAGAATGCATTTTGATTTTTTTGTTCACTATTGCAGCACAACATTACATTTCTTATGGTTGTACACAATGTAACATCACACCATATGTGCAGTCACCCATGTACCTACAATAATGATGTCCATCTCATTCCACCATCTTTCCTGCCTCCAACCCCCTCCCCTCCCCTTTGCCTAACACCACACACACCAAAAAAATGATTATTAATGCTTTTTAAAAGCTTTTAGTATGTGGTGCTAGGGGGATAGAACTCAGCACCTCCAATCCGAAAAAAGCAAATGCTGAATGTCTTCTCTGATATAAGGGTGGTGACTCAAAATGGGGTTGGGAGGGAGAGCAAGGGAGGAAGATTATCTCTAGATAGGGAATAGGGGAGGGAAGGAAAGGGAGGGATAAGGGGAATAGCATGGATAAGGAGACCCTCATTGTTAAACAAAATACATGTATGAAGATGTGAATTTGGTGTCAACATACTTTATATACAATCAGAGATATGATAAATTGTGGTATAAAGGTGTATTAAGAATTATAATACAATAATAATAAGAGAGCTCATGTATAATGGCATAATTTGGAGTGAACATATTTTATATTCACAGTTACAAAAAATGGTGATGTGAATGGATAATTATGATTGTAATGCATTCCACTATTGCCATGTATGTAAGAAAAAAAAAAAAAAAAAAAAACTCAGGGCCTCATAGCATGCAAGGCAAGTGCTCTACCAGCTGAGTTATATCCCCAGCCCCAGACTTTTGAGATAGGAACTTAGGTTACTTTTCTAATACGAGCATTTAAAGCTTTATGTGTCCTCTAAAAACAATGCTGGCTAAATCTCATAAGTTTTTCATTTATTGCATTTTCACTATCATTTAGGTCAGAATATTTTCTAATTTTCTTGGTGATTTCTTCTTTGACCCATACAATATTTGATTTCCAAATGTCTGGATATTTTCCAAATATCTTTTTGTTATTAATTTCTAACTTAATTCAAATAAAGCAAAAGAATATGCTTTGTCTGATTTTCATCCTTCTACCTTTATTGGGATTTGTTTTGTGGCTTAAAAGAGTGTTTTTTAAAACTGAGTTTTCCATATGCCCTTGAACAGAATGTATTCCATATTGTTGATATATATTTTTATTAATAAAGTCAAGTGAATTGGTAGTGTTATTCAAATCTTCTGTATCCTTACTTTTGATTGCCATTTCCAATTAATTTTTGAAAAAGTAAGGTTAAAATATATAAATTTACTATAATTGTGAATTTGCCTATTCCTCAATTTTAGTGTGTGGTGCTGGGTACAGAACTCAGGGCCTCATAGCGTGCAAGGCAAGCGCTCTACCATCTGAGCTATATCCCCAGTTAATGCTTTATGCATTCTGAAGATCTATTATGAAGTATGAACACATTAAGGATTAGTATGCTTTCCTGATGAATTTACACTTCTCGTTAGTAAATGTCAGTTTTTTATATCTAGCAATATTCCTAATTTCAAGTATACTTTATCAGATATTATTGTAACTACTCATCTTTCTTTTAATTGGTGTTTGCATTTGCAATTACTTTGCTTTTAAACCTATTTTTTGCATATTTATATTTAAAGGACATGTTTTGTAATCAACATGAACTTGAATCTTGCTTTCTTATTTAGTGTGACCATTTCTGCCTTTCAATTGAGTGTTCAGTTTTAGGTATGTTTATGGTTGACTCTATAAATTCTTTTGCTATTTGTTTTCTTTTTGCTTCACATGAACTTATTTATTATTATTTTTTTTCCTACCTTTTTGGGTTAATTCAGTATTTTTCACTCTTCTCCTCCATATATTTGTAATTTCTCTCTCTCTCTCTCTCTCTCTCTCTCTCTCTCTCTCTCTATATATATATATATATATATATATATTCACTCCTTATATATTATTGTTTGTATTGTACATAATACATATGTATGTGGACATATAGAGATATATTAATGCTTGCCCTAGAGACTGTAAATGTGTTCTTTATATATTAGAATGTACCATATATTGATATTGTATTCATATTAAATATAAGAACTTTACAACAATATATTTCTTTTTTCTTTTAATATCTTTATTATGTGGCGTTGAGGATCGAACCCAGTGCATAACATGTGCAAGGCAAGCACTCTACCACTGAGCCAGAACTCCAGCCCCACAACAATATATTTCTATTTACCCTTTTTCGTATTTTGTGTTATGTTACTTCTACTTTTGTAGTAAACTTCACAGTGCATTGCTATTTTTACTATAAGCTATCAATTATATTTAAAGAAATTAAGATATAAGGAAAAAATCTATATTGCCTCTAAACTTACCACTTATGGTGGTTTTAATTCCATTATAGAACTCATATAAGTGAGCTTTATTTTCCTTCCACCTAAAGGTTTTTAAAAATGCTTCTCATCTTGCAAGTCTGTTGACAATAGATTCTTTCAGTTTTTGTTTGTCTAAAAATATCTTTATTTCATTTTCATTTTTAAAAAACATTTTCAATAGACACAGAACTCAAGATTATAGCTCCCTCCAATGTTTTGGCACCTTTTAAAGAAATTATTCTACCATCTTATTTCTGATAAGAAGTACTTTTTATCATTGATCCCTATATGTAGTATCTTTTATCTACTCAGATTGCTTCAAAGATTTTCTTCTTTATTTCCAATAGCTAGGTCTGATGTGCATAAAGGTGGTTTTCTTGTGCTAATCTTGCTTGGTTTGTTGAACTTCTTGGATCTATATGTTAATATTTTTCATCAAATTAGGAAATAAATTTGACTATTTATTTCCCCAAGAATTTTTCTGCCCTGTTCTCTCTCTTTTTATCTTCTGGTACTCAACCACACATCTATAAACCAGTTGGTAAATACTAAGTGGTCTTAGTGAAGAGACTTTATTCATTTTTTCTTGGACATTATTTTTTGTTTTGTTTTGTAGGTTTTTACTGCCCTGATGTCTAGTTGCTGATCTTTCATCTGTGAAATTATACTGTGAATTTTAAACTTCATATTAGTAAATTTTTCAATTATAGGATATTTTAATTAGATCTTATTTCTCAAACTTTTCTGTTTACTTATTTGTAATGTGGGTCTTTAAATTTTGGTTCATCCTGCTAATAATAACAGCTGCTTTAAAGCCTTTGGTTTTTACTCTAATATGTCTGTTATCTCTGGCTTTCTACCATTTATTTATTTTTGTATGTGAGTCACATTTTACACTTCTTTGTACATCTGGTAATTTTTTCTTATAGAAAAAATTATGTTACATTGTTGATAATCTGGATTTTATTGTCTTTAGAGTATTGAATTTAGATACTGATATTTTAAGCCTCATTATAATGCTCTGTTATGGAAGTCTTAGAGCAGTAGTCAGTAAATTATGCCTGTAGGCAAAATCAGCCTCACCAAGTGTTTTTATAAATAAAGTTTTATTAGACCAAACCCATGCTCATTCCTATTTTGTACTATTCACAGCTACTTTCATTTTACAGGGGCAGAGAAGTTACAAAAGAGACTTTATGTCCTGCAAATCTAAAATGTTTACTATCTGGTTTTTTACAGAAAGTTAATGACTATATACTACTCTATTGTATAGAGTAGACTTTACCATAAAACGTAGCTTTTCTAGAGCCCAATAGAATGTCCAGGGTGTTTACTGAAGTCTCTCCACTTTCTAGTAGCAAAAATTTCAATGATTTCCAGTACTATGTGGCATACCCAGAATTTGCGTTCAGCTCACAGCTCCCTAATAGACATTAGCTCACAGAGTCTTGCCCTACATGCAGGACTTGGGGATTTTTATGAAGATTTCCAAGTTCTTTCTTTGAACATCTCTCTCTGTTCCAGTATTCTGATTCACAAATTCCAACCAATAATGCTCATGGTTCCAGTCTTGGTCCTCCTTGGGCCCATGTTATAGTGCCAGTACTAAGGCACTAATTGACTGTTAGCAACATCTAAACAAAAGAAACAAGATGTCATCAGCAGACAACCAACACACTTTGCAGAATTTTACTCAAAACTCAGTTATAAAGTGCATTTGATAATTAATCAGTGTACAAGGCCTAAACAGAGCCAATGTAAAGCTCTGAGATTGTTAAAGCTACATAGCCTCAAAACCATCACTACAGAAAACTACCAACTTGTAATGAATAACAAAGTCTTGACTGATTTATTTTAAAATATAATGTGTTCTGATGAAAATGATAATTGAAAGGAATGTGTAACTGTATTAAGTAAAAACATTCAAGGAAGTACACTTGAGTATAGGAAAGGAGTATCTTCATTATCCCTTTAATGTTTGAAACTTCTACCTCCAAAGTTAAATTAGATTCTTCTGTGATCTGCTAATGCTAGTCTTCTCATGGTTGGCTCATATAGAAGCTTAAATTTTTACTGTTTTATATATTAAATTTTCTCCTAAGGGCTATTATTCATGCAATTAATGAGAATCCTAGGAGAACAACTTGGAGACATAGTTAATTGCTATGTCATAAAGCATCTTGTTGATTCTATTTGCTCCTTAAATGTTTTAAGAATTCAATTCCACAAAATACATAGATGAAAAAGATCATCCAGAGGATTTTTTGGTGAACTATTTCAACAATTTCTTACTCCCTATTCCATGGGGTTTATACATGTTGACTTCGGCTGTTACATTGGTGAAAATTAACTTCTAAAGAAAGCCTAGGGTTTGGCCAGGGTCCATCAATAGATTGAAAATGATGTAAGTTCTTTGGGGGCAAGAACCTATTCATTTTGTGTCTGCTCACACAGCTCAACCCCATCCTTCCACCTTATACTGAGCATGGTTATTTAAAAAGTGCTTTCTGAGTAATTGCTTGCAGTATTATTCATATGATCTTAATAAAAGCAAGGTATGACCAGATTAATTTTCAGTATCTTTGAAGCTGCTTTAAATTTCAAGCAAAGTGGGCTTTATTACTCATTTCACAAAGGAGACATCTGAAGTTAAATGTATTCATTAAGGAATGAGGACTTAAAAAATAGCTCAATTATTTTAAAATATTGGGCAACCTCCATATTCAACAGAAATGCTAAACCAACTATTAATGCAATCACTCTCTTTGATTGCACCTACACTCATTTTGAATATCACTATGGAAACCAAAGAAACTGCCCTTAGTGAAACACAATGGGGCTTTTAAAAATACACTTCAAAATCACCTTCAAACAATAGCCTCCAAATCAGAAGCTCTAGAATTAGTTTTTCTCTCTTTTAGAATCCTAAACATAATTAATATCATTCAGGTACCTAGGAAGGAGATATTAATTGCTTTTGAATAAAGAAATTTACTCTCCATATTTCTTCAGATTGGAATAAATGTGAATAAGCATGCTTTTTTCCTGTTTGTCTTTCCAATTATTTTGAACTCAGACAGACAAAATGAGAATGCGCTGGGACAAATAGGTCATCTGAGTTCAAATTATTCCAAACTTGGCTGAAACAGGAAATGCCAGGAATCTCATGAGAAATTAGTTATGCTTATTGAAGAAACAGCATTTAGGAATAAACTTTTTGTCAATTGGTTTTCTTTAGATAGCTTCATGAGGACTGTTTGAGAGAGATGAATGGGCTTGTAGTTCCATTTAGCATTGAATGTAGGTGGACATGACCCACTTGATTCCTAGAGGGTGAGAGACTGCATTCTGGTTGTCACTCTGTTTTAACCATCTAGTTGAAGATGAAGGGTAAGTGTTCACAATGTTTGTCAAATGCTGAACAAAAGAGTGGATGAGTGAAAGAAAGCTTAATTCTTAGTAAAAATTCACTTATAAAGCCCATAGTTCATCTAGCCCCTGAGAAGGATTTTAGGCTCATAAATAGACAAGGAATAAAAACACATGTTACTGTCTTAGTTTGTGATATCTAACCCAGTGGTTCTTACCCTTGGTTGCAATTTTTTAAAATAGTGAGTTTAATCCACACCGCCTGAAAATTGGACTTAAGTGGCCCAGGGTATGGCTCCGGAGTCTCTTTGAGGAAAACACTTACATATCGTCCCTTTTCAAAGTGCTTACTTAGACCAAAGAATTTAGTTCTATAGTTTCAAAGGCCAAGAAACAAGAAAGTATGGTCAGTCCACTAGCCAAGGTTTGCTTCTCATGTTGCAATCCATTCTCAGATACACTGAGGTCCTCCTCTCTTCTATTGACTTGAACTATAATATTCCATACAAAGGGGGTTGAAATTCCCCACTGTGATTGCTTTGAAGGTTCAGCTCTTGTATATCGAAATCTGAGTCATTTTATACAGGCAGGTTGAGTGCAACCACACTTGTCTTCCAGTCCTCCTCTCTGACACCCAAGGCCTTGACATTGAACTCAAACTGTCAGGCCAGTCCAGAACCTTTCTTGTGATGAATTTCTTCTTAGAGTTCCTTCTAACTTTTAATAGCAGCTGCCTCTATTATGGACAAAGTAGTTCATCAAGGTTCCTCAAAGCATTCTGAACCTTCAAGGAAAGATTTTGAGAGCTCGCTACTGAAGCGGATCATTGACCTCCAAATAAAGCCCTGGGTTCAAGTACGTGCTTTTCCGATATGCCTGATTTTGTCATGAATATGGTGGATTTATGCTCATTTAGATCATTGAATTTTATGAATCCAGAAAGTATCCTGTTATTCTCTTACCCTTAGGATCTTTTCCTTGCCTTTTCCCCTACTAATTAACAGGACCATTTGTTGACTAGCACTAAACAAATAAAAATCTATGAAGAAGTGATGTAATTTCTACATCCGTGAAAATAGAAACCGTTAACAGCTTTTAAATGGCAATTCTCTCTCAAATTAAAAATATCAAAATAAAACCATCCCAGAAAACCACAAAGCTAGGAATATTCTCTTTTGTGGTTTGGTGTTAATATAACCAATTTGTCAACTGCTAAAGATTCTATGCAGAGTAATTCAATTCTGTAAGGCAATAGTGTTGTCTAATTTGTTTTAACTTGGAGAAAACCACTGATATTGATGCCAAAGAGAGAAAGGAAAGAGAAAGAAAGAGAACATAACTCTGAGAAAATTGTGTTCATGTCATAGTATTTTATGACAACAATAGCAAAAGTTTGAGAATAGATTATTTTTTATTTCACTTTTTAATAATTTTTATATAAACATGATATTGGTGAGTTGATTAATACTGCTTTTGATTTTATTATACCATGGTATTTTATCAATTTTAATTAATTGTCGAAAAAATGGTATCCAATTAGCTGCCATATTTGGTCCTTGAAGTCTCGCAATGACTGGATAGGGTATTATGTGAATTAAACAATAAATATGTGTGGACCACAGAGTCTTTCTATTTTAAAAATTTTAAAAAAAGATGTATAAAAAAAACTATTTCGATAATGTGAGACATAGTTCATTATTACAAAATACATTCTACTTTTAAAAGCACCAATAGCCCAAAACAGACATGCAAAGATCTGCTAAATTCTAGAGAAGCGTTCTGAAACATAATTTTTTAAAAACCAGGATTTTATCCTCCTAAACTCCAAATTAATGGTGATATTTTTTTGTCATGAATATGGTGGATTTATGCTCAGTGTCTACTCTAACAGCCTTCAAGTAGATTTTCCTGTATATGAAGACTAAAAACCTAAAGTTACATGTTTAAGGAATCCTTGCAGCTAGGGTTCTGAATGAGTTAGGTATGGAAAATCAGATACAGCCCTTTGAAAGGCAAAAGTGAGGTGGAGATTAGATTTTACTACTTCTGTTACTGTTCCTTGTCAAGCTATTTGGTTTTTAGCAGCAGGCTTAACAAGGTGCAAAGTCCAGTGTGATCGCTGGGGTTGAGGGGCAGGACATGACACATCCCTTTTTTCTGGCACGGGAGGCAGCAGGTACTGTGTGGTTGGGAGCTGGCTGCAGGAGCAGCAGCTTCCTGGCTGGAGTGTCTTTCAGATCTCAGTGTCCCACCATGTGATAGGGTCCTGATTCACCATGAAGGCACTGCTGCTCCCCAGTTTAGCATGATCACAAAAACATATCCAAAAAGTGAACCAGGGTATGTTTCTTGGGCCCTTTCAATGATTTTTGAAAAGTATTTAAACCCTGTAAAAATCATTTTTGGCCTAAAACACTTATTTTTGGTAACAGAACATTGATTGATATATTCACTGGATATGACTATCTGGCGATTATATGATCCATCGTCAATATTTTTTTTCTGCATAAACTTCATGACTAGTGTGAATCCTCTTCTGTGCAATTGAACACTGATGAATACCTTTATTGTATATTAATTTGTGACTGATGCAGAGTTTTTTGTTAATATTCAAGCTATTGGCTCTTTGCACAGATTAGTCCACTCTTCACAAACCTATTCCCATAAAATAGATGTAGATAATGGGTATTTAATCTCCACTTTAAAATTTAGTCTATGATGATAATTACTCCAAAGATTTTCATTGTTTTCACATAAGGAAGCAACCAGACTCCCAAGAATTTATTATCTACTCTAACTGATATCTGCCATACTGTATGTCTTGCTGATTTCAATAAAATACTTCAAATTCTAATAGAAAAAAATCCTATAACGGTTAAAAAAAATCTTTCATGAGATCATCTAATACCAGCAAGATATATATATTTTTTCACATTATCACAGCACAGACTTTTAAAATTCCTTTGAATTTATTATTTACGGTTCTTGGGGTTGCAAGTAACAATAAAAGAACACAAATAACTGTAGCAAAAGAGAAGAAAAATAATAAAACATTAAGAAAATAAATACAAACAAAAATGGAATTCTTGATTGGTACATATCTAGATGCAGGGGTTCAAAGAGCTATAATTACTTAGCCTCTTTTTCCTTTGGTGTATAGGCTTTCTCCATGTGGCATGTAAGATTGCTGCCAGCAGTCCTGATGTACTTCTTGTCATCTTAACATCTCTGCAAGACAATGAATGTCTTTCCTTATTGCTTTGGCAGAAAAGTGATGGTACCGAGTACTTTGTGAAGCTAGGCCTGAGTCATTGCCTGTTTCTGAGTCTGAGAGTCTCTGGGTCACCATCATCTGAAACATCTGGAATAAGTATTGATAAAGGATGTATAACAGTCCACATGTTAGTTTGCAAATAAAAGATTGGATTCATAAATTGTTCATATAAGCAATTTACTAATCTTTGAGGTTGCCATTACAGAGGTATAATGGAATCAGAGTAACTAAAGAAACCTCAAATATTCCTGCCACATTAAAGATTCTTCTCATAACTTTCTCAATAATGTGAGACATAGTTCATTATTACAAACTACATTCTACTTATTTGTAACTTTAGACACTGTTCTTATTGAGGTCACAATCTAGGCAAATGTTCTTTGATAAAAGCCCACTAATTCTGCTACAGAGATGTTATGATTTGCATTCAAATGCAAAGGGGATCTTTAATATGCTCAAACTTCTGAAACATTATTTTAGAGATTAATTACCAGCTAGAATTTTGGTTCATATTTACCTTTCTATTTGATTCTGCACATGTGTTCTTCTTTGTACTTCAAAATAATATGATGGTTTTCTCTACTAACAAATTTTCTGAATAGGTAATGATGGAGATATCAGCTAGCTAGTATTTAGAAGAAATGTTCACACAAGTCTAGAAGTTTTACATAATACATAAGTTTAGAGAAAGTTAATGGGAAAGATGAAGCAAAACATAAATAACAGAACACAAATAACTAATCCTGGTTCTAATCCTAATTTCTAATCCTGGTTTCTTTTCACAGAAGAAACTTTGGACAATTTTTGTACATGGGAAACAAGAGATTCTTATGGAATTGAGCAAAATTTAAAATATGAAAAAAAGGAGTTAAATTGCTATGTCAATGTATCTTGTATTCTCGCTGAAGAAGGAAATTAAGGAAACACCAGAAGATGTAAAGTTTTTCCATGTTCATGGATAGGCAGAATTAATACTATTAAAATGCCCATATTACCAAAAGTGATCTACATTTTCAATTCAATACTCATCAGAATACCCATGACATTCTCTATAGAACTACATAAAACAGTCCTAAAATTCATTTGAAAGAATAAGACACGGAACAGCCAAAGCAATTGTAAGCCAAAAGCAATGCTTGTAGCATCACAGTACTGACTTCAAATTATAGCAGAGTTATAGCAACAAAAACTACATGGTATGGGAATAAAAAGACCAGTGAACCATAATAGAAGATACAGAGAAAAACTTACATAGTTACAGTCACTGAATCCTTGACAAAGTATACATTGGAGAAAAGACAATCTTTTTACCAACTGATACTGGGAAAACTGAATACCCATATGTAGGTAGAGATTTCTCATCCTGCACAAATGTCAACTCAAATGGATCTAGATGTAGGAATTAGATCAGAAACTTTGCAAGAACTAGAAGAAAATGTAGAGTCAACACTTTGATATATAGATACTGGCAATGACTTCCTCAATAGAACTCCTAAAGCTCAGGAAATAATACCAAGAGTTAATAAATGGGATAACTCAAATTAAAAATATTGTTTGCAGCAAATAAAATAAGTGTATGAAAGGGACATCTTTGCCAACTTCTCTTTCAAATAATTATTAATGTCCAGAATACATAAAGAGCTAAAAAACAGCCAACTCAATAAATGGCCCAAAGAACTAGAGAGATACTTTTCAAAAGAAGAATTAACACCAATACTCCTCAAATTATTCTATGAAATAGAAAAAGGGAATCCTTCTAAACTCATTCTATGAAGCTAGTATCACTCCCCCCATACCAAAACTAGACAATTACACATAAAGGAAAGAAAACTTCAGACTAATATCCATGATGAATATAGATGCAAAATTTCTCAATAAAATTCTGGCAAATCACATTCAAAAACATATTAAAAATATAGTGCACCATGATCCAGTGGAGTTTATCCCAGGGATGCAATGTTGGTTCAACATATGGAAATCAATAAATGTAATTCATCACATTAATAAACTTAAAGACAAGAATCATATGATCATCTCAATAGTTTCAGAAAAAGCATTTGACAAAATACAGCACCACTTCAGGATCAAAACACTAGAAAAACTAGGGATATTAGGTTTATAATTCAACATTATAAAAACTATATATGCTAAACCAATGGCCAGCATCATTCTAAATGGAGAAAAATTGAAAGAATTTCCTTTAAGAACTAGAACAAGACAGGTTGCCCTCTTCCACCACTTCTATTCAACATAGTTCTGGAAACTCTAGCCAGAGCAATTAAACAGGTGAAATGAATTAAAGGGATACAAATAGAAAAAAAAGGACTCAAATTATCACTATTTGCTGATGACATAATACTATATTTAGAACAGCCCCCCAAAAATTCCACCAGGAAACTTCTAGAACTAATAAATGAATTCAGCAAAGTAGCAGGATATAAACTTAACACCCATAAATCAAATGCATTCCTAAACATAAATGATGAATCCACTGAAAATGAAATTAAGAAAACTACCCCGTTTACAATAACCTCAAAAAATAAAACATTTGGGAATCAATTTAACAAAAGAGTGAAAAACCTCTACAATGAAAACTACAGAATACTAAAGAAAGAAATTGAAGAGGACCTTAGAAGATGGAAAGATCTCCCATGATCTTGTATAGGCAGAAGTAATATTGTCAAAATGGCCATACTACCAAGAGCGTTATACAATTTTAACGCAATGCCTATTAAGATCCCAATGACATTTTTCATAAAAACAGGAAAAGCAACCATGAAATTCATTTGGAGAAGTAAGAGACCCAGAATAGCCAAAGCAATCCTTAGCAAGCAAAGGGAAGCGAGAGGCATCACTACCAGACTTTAAATTATGCTACAGAGCTGTAGTAACAAAAACGGCATGATATTGGTATGAAAACAGACATGTAGACCAATGGTACAGAATAGAAGACACAGAGACAAACCCACATTAATATAGTTATTACTTACTAGATGAAGGTGCCAAATACATGCATTGGGGAAAAGATAGCCTCTTCAACAAATGGTGCTAAGAAAAATGGAAATCCATATGTAGCAAAATAAAAGTAAACCCTCTCTCTCACCCTGTGACTCAACTCAACTCAAAGTGAATCAAGGACTTAGGCACTAGAACAGAGACCCTGGGCCTAATAGAAGAAAAAGTAGGCCCAAATCTCCACCATCTCAGTTTAGGAACTGAGTTCCTTAACAAGCCCCTTAAAGCACAAGAAGTAAAATCAAGAATCAAAACAATGGAATAGAATCAAACTAAAAAGCTTTTTCACAGCTAAGGAAACAATAACATGAAGAGAGAGCCTACAGAATGGGAGAAAATCTTTACCACATGCACTTCAGATTAGAAGATTAATCTCCAAGATACATAAAGAACTCAAAAAACTTAAGACCAGAAAAATCAATAAAATAACCAGATCAACAAATGGATTAAGGATCTGAACAGACACTTCACAGAAGAAGAAATACAATTGATCAACAAATATATGAAAAAATGTTCTACAGCTTTAGCAATTAGGAAAATGCAAATCAAACTCCAGTGAGATTTTATTTTAGTCCAGTTAGTATTGAAACCACTAGGAATGCAAACAATAACTGCCAAGAGAGGATGTGGGGAAAAAGGAATACTTTTTCACTGTTTGTGGCATTGTAAATTAGTACAACCAGTATGGAAATCAGTTAAAAGACTAACAATAGTTCCATCACATGATCTGGCTATACCACTCCTCAACATTTATCCTGAAGCATTAAAGTCATCATATCCTATGTAGTGATACATGCTTACAGCAGCACAATTCAAAACAGACAAATTACGGAACTGGCTTAAGTGTCCATCAAGCAATGAATGGATGAAGAAAATTTGATATATACATATATGTGATTTATTCAGCCATAAAGAAGAATAAAATTATACCATTTGCAGGAAAATAGGTGGAACTTGGGAGTATTATGTTAAGTGAAATAAGCCAAACTCAGAACATCAGGGTCATATGTTTTCTTTCATATGTGGATGCTAGAAAGAAAAAAAGAATTGGGGAAGATGGAGAAGGGGATCTCTTGAAAATTGAAGGGAGACCAGTGGAATAGATGAAGGGGAATTGAGAAGGGAGGAGGGGAAGAAAAGGAGACATACTAGTAAATGAAATTGTCCAAATTATACTGTTATGTTAGTTATGTGCATGTAGGAATACATTATAACAAATCCCAGTAGTATGTATAATTATAATACACCAATAAATTTTTTTAAAAAATTAAATACTGTTTGATCACAAGGGCAACAGAATTGATATTTTAAATAAACACTGAGAATCATAGATATTATTAACTTCACTTCTAATTCTAATGGTTATGGCTCCTTAAATTCTAATTCTGGATAGATCTTGCAGTAAATTGTACACTCTGGTTATATAATCTAATTTGAATTGAAACTGAAATCTATCTCCCCAGGTTCTCCACATAATAAATGAATTCATGCAGAAACACGACCAAGAAAGAGTGGGTTAAATATAAAATCAAGTCCTAACTTTTATGAGTGAGGAAAGGACACTGTAGTTGACTTCCTAAAATACTTTGCACTTTTTTTTATTTGTTTCAATTTCCCTCCTTGTTATGTGGTATAATATCAAACACTTCCTGATTTGCATATTAGTCATAAGATTAATGGACTCTCATGAAGTACAGAGAGAAAGATGTATATTGGTAAAAAGAGTTGATGGAATCAAGCAGATAAGAAATCAAGAATATTACTGAGTGAGTGATCTGGTCTAAAAACATAACCTGAACTAAATGAAATTATAACTTCTTCACACTTGGATTCCTAAACTTCCATCAGTGGAAAGCAGGCTGAGTGCATGTGCCCCCCCCCCCCCCCCCCCCCCCCGCAAAGGATGATCTCCAATATTCCTTAAAGATGTAGTCAAGCAGAATAAGGGAACAGGAGCACTTTCCAGAGAACAAAGCCAAGACCCCTTGTTTTAATCAGCTTTTTCCTCACTGGCAAGAACAATGTAGAGGAGAAAATGTTTACTTTGGCTCATGGTTTCAGAGGTTCAATTCATAGGCAGCTGACACCATAGCTCTGGGTCCAAGGTGAGGCAGGACATCATGGCAGAAGGGTGTGGTGAAGGAAAGCTACTCAGAACATGGGCACCAGGAAGCAGAGAGAGCTCTGTTCACCAGGGACGAAATATTAAACCCAACGTCGTGCCCCCAGTGACCTACCTTCTCCAGTCACATCCTACCTGCCTACACTTACTACACAGTTTATCCATATCAGTAGATCAATGTGCCGATTAGGGTAAGATTCTCATGACCCAACCATTTTACCTCCACACTGTCTTGTATTGTCTCACACTTCAGCTTTTGGGGGTACTTCATATCTAAACCATAACATCCATGGAGAATAATGAATGGTAAAATGATTCTCAGGGGTAAAATCAGAGAATTGTTAGAGAAAAAATTTCACTGACAAGTTAGGGACCCTTTACAATTTCCCAGTGGAACTCTAAATGTATATGGACAAGCAATTGCTATTTTCATCTATTTTTCCTTCTTCTGAATGTGAACCCTTATTATGGTTCTGCTGATCCTGGTAAGTCATTGTATATGGATATATATGAGAGCAATAACTTTTTGATAGGTCTCCAGACCACTGTCAAGGCTATGATGAGCCCCTAGACTTGAGACTAATGCCATGAATCAGGGCAATCAAGGGTTATCTCTTGGGGAAAGTAGGTGAACTTTGTATGTGGGAGTTAGAGAGAAGTGAACATTAGTGATATTCGCTGTTCTTGCCTGAACACCAGGAAGGACTGTGGATTATACTTGCCCAACTCACTGATGTCAGGCTTATACATTTGATTTGCCCTGGCCAATAAAAGAAGTGACTTAAACAGAGTCACAGCTCGCCCTACGTACGTAAAGTATGAGCAAGAAATAAACTTTGGAGTCATTTGCGAGGGTAGTATAATCTAGGTTGTCCTAATTGATACAATATATATTCATTAATCTATTTATTCAATATTTATTAAATTATTACCATATGCCAGGTACCTGAGGTGAAAATGTTGTCAGAGGAGAAAATAATTGCAATAGAGCAAAAGGGCAACTAGTTACACCTAACACGAGTGCAGAATACGTGCTGAGAATTCAGGATATGGAACTTGAAAACTGCATTTATATTGCTTAGGATTAATCAGATACACATTTGTGTGTAACTATATTTTTCATATGTAGTATATCTGCTTAGATGTATCAGAAGTGCACCAGTTAGGCTCATAATAAAGCTTCATGGTGCTATTTTAAAAAGAAGAAGAAGAAGGAAAAGAAATGCAAAACATCCTTAGAGCAGCAGGGGAGCCCTGGCTTCCTTGGTTGCTGCTATTTTTAGCCTTCCCTGCTTCTGTCAGATGGGGTCAGCTGGAATGCCAGGGGCAAGATGGCGTCCTTGGTAGAATCCAGATAGTGTGGTGTGTTAAAGAAGCTGTGCCTAAAGAACTCAGAAGGTGTGTAATAAAGTACTTATTATTTTTGAAAGGATTTTGATGTGAACTCCTAAATATCAGAAGGTGGTAAATTGAGTAATTACTACACATGCCCTTGATAAACTCAAAACAGGCACAAGTGGTCACCTTGGCCCTTCTTTTTAAGCAATGTAGTGGATACCGCAGTGCTGATGAGGCACACTCCTTAAAGGTCAGTGTTCACCAGATCTTTATTTGGAAAGATTATCTAAGCATCACTATGTCTTACAGTTTGAGGCAAGGTCAGAAGGAAATCCTGAAATCTAAATCAAAGAAACTTTTCAGAAGGACAGAGAGATTAATCTTGATTCTTGGGTTCTCATAATCATCATTCAGTTGCTAATGAAAATTCTTCTGGAAAGACATTGCTTTGTTATTTTGGCTTGTTTTCTCTTAAGTTTTTTTTTTTTTTTTTTTTAACTAAAGGATTTGGATAATTATTAAATGGTTTCTTGAATCCAGGTGAAGGGTGACAGATGTGTAATTTGATGTCCTCAAACAGGTTTCCCATATTTAGCACTGAGTGGGATCTGCTCCTAAGGTTCCAAAGTCAAACTCAAGGGGAAGTAGTTAAAATAAATTATCCCATACCCTTCATTTGTACCCTGACTCCTCCAGAACTGATCATCAGCACATTGTATACCTACCTAATCAGCTTTTTTTCTTTCCAATTCTCCTTTATATTAAATATTGTCCTGGGAGAGGTCATATTTCATGCATATCTAAAGATAGGCTTCAGATACAACTGTCAGGTCTGAACACTAAATCTGAATTTTTCAAATTCAAACTGTGTAAACACTAAGCAATTGCTTATTTGGGGGCCCCAGTTCTAAAAAAAAAAAATCCAAACTTTTCTAATTGGTTCCCATATGCAACCCCCAATTTCAGACTGCAATTATGATCTCTCTGTCCACTGAACACTGAAGTGATTCTCCCACTTAGGGGCCATAACCAGCAGCTCTTCAAATCGACTTTCTTTTGGTCAGTTTTCACAAATCTTTACCCTCGTGGTTGTAATTCCATTTATTTATCTGCTTGTTTGTGTCAAACTCATTTTCTTTAGGTGACCTTCTTTCTTTCTTTCTTCCTTCTTGAGATATAATTAAAGAAATTTTTTTTTTTTTTTTTTTTTAGGAAATGAGGGAAGCACAGTAATCCATTAATGAGTGGAAACCACATATATCCTGTTTTTATCTCCTAGTGAGAGACTTTATGTAGGGAAGTCAAAAGTAAAGTGTAAGTTAAGTAGGAAGATGTCAATCAACTCCTCAAAGACAGTTCATGCTAGAATAACGTGAGTGCTGCAAGACTGGTTTTTGCAATTTAGTGCTATAAAGTTACAGCCCTTGAAATTCTTTCTCACCAAACCTTTTCCCTCTCTTCTCTGCCTCTGTTCCCTTCCTCCATCTCCTAAGTTTCTTCCCAGCTCTCTGGTGCTAGAATCTATTATGCTACTACAAGTTCCTAGGATTGTGGGCTTTTCCCAGCTTGATCCAGACCCTGTTAATTTCAGGTAACTATTTCTCTTTTCATCATTTTTCCTAATATCTTGGCCAGGAAACCCTAGGGAGGCAGTAATTTATTTGGTAATCTATTTTGGATCAGAGCTACTATCGTTTGTACCTTCATAAAAGATCCAGATGTTAAAGGATTATTCCCCAGCACAACATGGTGGAAATTTTAAGTGGGGCCTAGTGTGAGATCTTCTGGTCATCGAAGGCATACCCTTTAAGGGGATAATGCTACACAATCCCTTCCTCTCCCTGCTTCCACTGACATGAGGTGAGCAGCTCTCTCCACCACACATTCCCCACTATGATGTGTTTCTTTGCCACAGTCCCAAAAGCAATGGGGCCAATAGATTATAGACTACAACCATCAAACTGTAAGCCCAAATAAACTTTTTCTCTTATCAAGTTGATTTATCTCAGGTATTTGTCAACAGTGATGGAAAGCTGAACAAGAGCTTTCTTCCTTTTTAATGTATCATTTGGAAAGAATCTTCCCTTGATGCATATTTCATATATCAGATAGCATATTATATTTTAAAGATTATTAGGAATTTTTTAACTAATTACTATTACAGTTCCTTTTTATTATTTAGCACATAGTCATGTACCAGCATTATATGAGAGCCTCTTTATAAATATTTATCAGTGTTTTCCTCAGAATACAAAAAAATAGAGCAAGGTACTCAGTACAAATAGAGAGAGGTGTACATATATTTCAGGAATGTTCCTTATTATACTTCCTTCTTAGCTATTTAAATACTCTGAAAATTTTAAAAAATTATAGCTTTTTAAATCAGAATTTTTCCCAAATTAATATTTTTTTGATAGTTTATAAAACCAGTGCTTTGTGGAGCAGACTTTGGAAGTTGCAATATTTTATCAATCCTTCATTATAGATAAAAAAAAAGGTAGACATTATTACCTTCTTTTAAAGACATATGGATAATTTCAGAATGTTTAATATTCTTGCTTAGTTGTTAAAATAGAAACAAGAGGGTTAGGAATCCAGGCTGGGGCTGATGTCAAGGCCCATTTTCTTGATCACTGTTCCTGTAAATTCAACATTTCTAAGTTAATAAAAACACATTTTTGAACAGCAATAGTTTTCTGCCATTTAGCTCTGCTGACTCCTACAAACTGATCAACTTTGAATGTTCCACTTGGATTTGGAAGAAGATAAGATTTGCAATGCTTTGTAGTTGCCTTAGCCAGCATTTTTACTTCACTGGCACAGTTTTGTGACTTTTATCCATTTTGATGATTCATTTTAGTAGTGTTCTGGAGCAGTCTGAAACTGGTTCCTGGAAGCCAATTTTAATAGTTCTAGGAATTTCCTAAGCTAGTTGTTAAACATGACCGTTCTTCAATGTTAAACTACATAATCTTGCAATTAAACGAGTCATATTAAAAACAAAATTAGTAAGTGCTTCAAACTCATGAATTCCTAGTTATTTTACTGATTTTTACTATTATCTGTGCTCTTGAGGTTATTTATACTTACTGTGGCTGTTTGATGGAAATAGTAAGTAACACTGTGCTACTGTGAATCTAATCACATTGCTGATTTAAATTGACTGTGGGGCTGGTATTTACCCTACATTCAGAAAGTAGCAAATGTTTCATATCAGCGCTTGATTTATTGCTTTGTCAAGACTTGCACTCCATATGGTAGCCACTAGGCACATGTGGCCATAGAGAGCATTTGGTATGTGTAGTGCAAACTAGGATGCATTACAGGTATAAATCAGAGTTTAAATGTAGTATGAATTAAAAGATGCAAAATATCTCACTAATAATTTTTATACTGACTACAGATTAAAATAATACTATTTTGGACATATTTCATTAGATAAGACATCATCAAAATTAACTTTCATTTCTTTGCTTTTCATTTCTTAAGTACTCACTAGAAATTTGAAATTACCATGTAGCTCACCTCATGTTTCTATTGAATAACACTATTCTAGGCTTTTAAAAATGATACAAAAGTGTTAGCAACACAAATCAAACCTAAAATATGGTAATCCTTTAACCACTTCATTGTGAATAGCACATACAAATGAAATAATCTTCCAGTTCAAAAACCATTTTCTGATTCAGAAAAGAAGTTACATCACTGGCAAATGAGTGAAGTTTCAACATATGTATTAGTTGTTTTACTTTTGTCTTACACTTAACATAAATAAAAATATCAACTGGCATTCATTTTGGAACTGCAGTTATTTTTCAATTATAAGCATAAGTTGTTTATGTATATAAGATTTGGGCAAAAAGTCAGTGAAAGCATTCTGTGAGAATCAATGGCTTTGTGGAATTTGTAAAGTACTTTATAGTTTACTATTATTTCTAATTTTTGTCTTATATCTCCTTTTCATGAGTCACATTTATGAGAAATGTATGCATGTAGATACATATTTTCTGAAAGCATATTATTAAACTTGTGCAGCATACCACTGACTTTTTTCATTCCCTTTATCAGCTGCCATTGTCCTCCAATTTTTTAATCTTTTAAAATTTGTCATCCTTTGACATACATTTGTATACCACACTGAAAAATAACAATGCTTAAAAACTGAAAGTCATACAATTAAAATATATAAACATTAAGAAAATATAAGGAAGAGCTCGATTATATCTAAGTGCAAAAAAAGTGGGGGGTGGGGCTGGAAGCTGGGAGTGTACTTAGCATGCACAAGGCCCTGGCTTTGATCCACAGCACCAAATAAATAAACAAATAAAATGAAAAATTAAAAAATAAAAAAGGCCAGATGATTCTCAAGATGATTCTTAATGGGAATCAATTGTATGCAATGTTGAAAGCTAAGAAGTTTAATAAAATTAGCTTCTCTGACTTTTCAAATTCAGTGAAAACCTTTCTAAAAATTGAATCCAAAAGAATTTAAACAATTCAAATTTATTAGCTGATATTTAGTACTAGCTTTTTTTTAAAAAAACATAAGGACTGTAATTTCTTTTTATTTTTAGCCTTTCTCAATTCTTACCTAGGTGTCCTCCATTAGATTTGAGATAGACCATCTGTGAAAATTGTACTTGTTCTCAAAGTGCTGTATTAATGAAATTATCATGAAAAAAGTGGGAAACTGCCACTCTTACAAGTGCTATGATGTGTGGCCTATTCATAGAAGTCAGGGAGGACTTCTCTGAAGAGGAGGTACAAGGAGGCATGAAGCAGTAGGAGATGAGAGGAAGGGAGAGGAAAGGGCCTCTGGATGAAGAGCTCAGCATGTGAAAAGGCCCTGTGGTAAGAATCATGGCAAATACAAGCCTCAAGAGACTTTTGAGGATGCAACAAAGAAAGCAAGAAAGACAGTACTTTAAGATGAAGTCAGAGAAGTTGGATGGCTCAGATCTACATGTAAACAGGCTAATAATTATTATATTTTACCTAAGGAGCAATAGGTGGTCATTTAAACCAATGTGGGAGGTGGGAAATGATAGTGGTGAGTGGGAAGGGAGATGCGCAGATGGTACTGGATACAGCGGGTATGCATTCTAAAAGGCCCATAGATAACTTCAGGTAAAGAATCGATGGGGAAGGGAGGAAGGCCAGTGTGGAGGCAGATGAGAAGAGATAGTACTTTGGAACAGAGAAATAGTGATGGAGAAGGAAAAAGCAGATAGATCTGGGGAGAATCCAAGAGGCAAAATCACCAGTGTTTCATTTAATCTCTACTCAAAGACAAACACACACTCACAAGAGAATAAAAAGGCCATTGGTCAGGCCTCACCACAGCATGGACAATCAGCTATTTTTCTAGCAGTTGGAGGGGATTTGTGCTAATCAAATACCCATTTGTCATGCTTTTGTCTAGATCTAGAAAATGCATCTGAGTAGAGAAGTGGTGCATTGTCTTTGTCAAAGAAACAGAAAGGGCAATATCTCAGACATGATGAAGTCACACCCCAGTCAGGCCCTCCTGGTGTCAACAGAGAGCAACTACTGCTGTGCATCTCTTCCTCTCTGAACGCTCATCCTTATCCAAGTGGAGATGGCTGATAAATTTTAAGGTAAAAATTAGTGTTATTCAGAGCCATTAATATAAAACTATACTTGTATTTTAAAACACATTTAAATATACAGATAGGGACTGGGGATGTGGCTCAAGCGGTAACGCACTCGCCTGGCATGCGCGGGGTGCTGGGCTGGATCCTCAGCACCACATTAAAATAAAGATGTTGTGTCCACCGAAAACTGAAAAATAAATATTAAAAAATTCTCTCTCTCTCTCTCTCTCTCTCTCTCTCTCTCTCTCTCTTCTCTCTCTCTCTCTTTAAAAAAAATTTAAACATACAGATAGTAAAAGTAATATGTTGAGAACTGTCCTGATTTGGATTCGTAATGTCCCCCAAAACTCATATGTTGAAGGCTTGGTCACCAATGCAGCACTGTCCAGTGATTTTGAGAAGTGATTGGATCATGAGGGCTCTGACCTCATCAATGGCTTAATCCACTGATAGCTGAATAGTCTTTAGGAGGTGGTGGAAACTGTAGACAGGTGGAACATGGTTGGAGGAAGTAGGTCACTCAGGGTGTGCCTTGGGGGACTATATCTTGTCCCTGGTCCCCTCACCTCTGTCCTCTTCTTCCTGGCTGCTATGAGCTGATCAACTTTCCTCTTCCATGCCCTTCCACCATGATTTCTGTCTCACCTTAGGCCCAAAGTAATGGAGAAATCAACCACAGACTGAAATCTCTGAAACTGTGAGCCAAAATAAAAACGTCCTCCTTGGGCTGGGAATATAGCTCAGTTGGTAGAGTGTTTGCCTCACATGCACAAGGCCCTGGGTTCAATCCCCAGCACCACACACACACACACACAAGATAGAAATGTCCTCCTCTAAATTGTTTATGTCAGATATTTTGGTCAAAGCTGACTAACACAAGATACTTCGTATCTAATTGCATGTATAATTCTATGACCTTTGTATTGTGACTTAGCCATCTTAAAAACTTTGAAAGCAAACACGTTTTTACATGATTTTCTTTTTATACTTAATTTTGGGAATGTTTTCAATGAAAAATATTAACATTATCTACTCTTCTCTTAGTGGATTACACTTGTTTCTCTGTCTCTGTCTCTCCCCTTTCTTTCTTTAATTGCTGTAAAATTTTATTAAGAGTTTATAGTTTCAAGTTGTGTGTGATGGTACATGTCTGTAATCCCAGTGGATAGAGGGGCTGAGACAGGAGGATCCAAGTTCAAAGTCAGCCTCAGCAATTTAGGGAGGTCTTAAGCAACCTAGTGAGACCCTGTCTCAAAATAAAAAAATAAAAAGAGCTGGAGATGTGGCTCAGTAATTCAATCCTCAGTATTCCCCCCATCCCAAAAAAGGAAAGAATCTATATTTTCTTAGAGAGTACCAAGATCTGTCAGATTACTTAATTTTTAAATCTTTCAATAATTAATCATGCAATGGAACTCTGTAAATATCCATTTAATTGGCAAATAATACTATAAAACATAAAGAAAAGGGGGAAAAAGAAGAATAGAAGAAACAAAGAGGAGAAAAGAATTACTTTATCCCTTACAGGGTAAAGAGAACAGAATTGCTTTATCTGTTTTGTTCTATTTGATTAGGATATAATGGGAAAATGTGTGGTGCTGAGTAGGCTCAGACAAGCTATGATATTGATGCTGCTAAACAATATACTCCTTTGACTATTGAATCAATATTATTGCTTTGGAAAACCAACATCAGTTCTAAAACTATAAATTTGTTTTCATCAAGTAATCAAATTTTTAATAAAAATCATTGTGCCATTATACTCTATTACAAGAGTTTCTCTATTTGATTAGAAAAATCCTTGGCTAAAATGTATTTTTTTAAAAGAGTAGAAGATATTATGACTCTTAAACAAATTGTTCACCAGATCTGTTTGCTCCTCAGATGAATGTATACCATCCATCTGCTAAACATAGCAGCTGTTTAATATTACACTGTACCTTATAGGAAGTCAAGAAACTCCTATGTTGTAGCTGTGTCATGGGACTTACATAGCAGCTTTTAGGAGGACAGTTATTTGGTAAATAATGGTACAGAAAACAGGAAACACAGCCTTGGCTATCTCAGTGACAATAGAAAATGATACTTCTATTTTACCCCACTCATTATAAAATGAGGCCAGAGAGAAGATGATCAGCTATGACCATACAGAAAATAATCAAAGAGCAATTTTACTTGTAAAGCATATTGTCAAAAAACTCACTACATTTCCCATTCTGAAGTCCTTTTAGGTTCAAGGTATCTATTTACAGAGAAAAGAAGGGGGAATATTAGCTATTTTCCTGATACCTTAGAAAGCTAAGTGAATGTAGTTTTTCATAATTTTTCATTTATATGCTTTTTTATGGGTACATTACAATCATACATAGTGGTGGGATTTGTTGTTACATTCTTATACATGCACATTATATTAAAATATAATTTGATCAATTTTGTCCCCAGAACATTTCATTTATATTTATCTTAGTGCTTTGAAATTATTTTCTTTACATGTGTTCCAAGTAAATTTGTCAATAATAGACAATTTACAAACACAGACTCAGGTTTTATATTTGGTAGAAAATACTGTTTTCTCATTTTCTCTAAAATCAGGAACAAGACAAGGATATCCATTCTCATTACACTTTTCCTACACAGTACTTGAAATTTCATCCAGAGCAATAAGGCAAGAGAAGAAAGTAAAAGGGATACAAATAGGAAGTGAAGAAGTCAAATTATCATTGCAGATGATACAAACCTTCACATAGAAGATCCAAAAAAGCCCACCAGAAGACTTCTAGAGCTAATAAACACATTAGCAAAATTTCAGGATACAAAATGAACATCAAAAACTCAATAACTTTCCTACACACCAATAACAACAAATTTACTAAGAAAGAAATCATGAAAACTATTTCATTCACTATAGCCTAAAAAATAATAATAAACAAAAAAATATGAAGAGAAAGAAAAACAGAGAGATAAACTTTAGGAATAAATCTAACTGAGGAGATGAAATACCTCTATAATGGAAATTAAAGAACATCATAGAGAGAAATTGAAGAAGACTATAGATGATGGAAGGACGTCTATGTTCATGTACAGACAGAACTAGCATTGTTAAAATGCCCATATTATGGAAAGCCATCTAGAGATTCAATGCAATCCTTATCAAAATACCAATGACATTCTTCACATAACTAGAAAAACAGAAGTCCTAAATTCATTCGGAAGAAGAAAAGACCCAGAATAGACAAAACATTCTAAGCCCCCCTCCCAAAAAAATGCAATTCTGGTGGCATCAAAATACTGACTTCAAATTACACTACAGAGTTACAGTGTTAAAAAAAAAAAAAAGCCTGCATGGTACTAGCATAAAATGAGACTAGAGACAAACCCACATTGATACAGTCATCTAATCCTTGACAATGGCACTAAAAACACATGTTGGAGTAAAGACAGCCTTTTAAACAAATGGTCCTGGGAATCTTATATACCCATACATAGAAGAGTGAAACTAAATCCCTATCTTTCACCCTGTAACCCACAATGGATGAAAGATCTAGGAATTAGACCAGAAACTTTGCAACTGCTGGAAGAACACATAGGGTCAATATTTCTATGTATAGGCACAGGCAACAATATTCTCAGTAGGTCTCCTAAAATTTAGGAAATAAATCAAGAATTAATAAATGGAATAGCATCAAAGTTAAAATCTTCTGCACAGAAAAAAAAGGACCATGAAGAGAAAACCTGCAGAATTGAAGGAAATCTTTACCAACTATTCTGACAGAGGATTAATGTCTATAATATATATAAGTAACTCAAAAATTTACCATCAAAACAACACGTAAACCAATCAGTAAATGGGCAAATGCACTAAACATGCTTCTCAAAAGAAAAAACACAAATGGTCAACTAACACATGAAGAAAAAAGTTCAATATCTTAAGCAATTAGGAAAACACAAATCAAAACTACACTGAGACCTCATCTCATTCCCATTAGAATGGCAGCCATTAAGAATACAAATAATAGTGAATGCTGGAGAGGATGTGGAAAAAAGGAAATCTTTTACACTATTGGTGGACTTGTAAATAAATACAACCACTGTGGAAATCAGTTGGAGTTTCCTCAAATGACTAGAAATGAAACCACCACATGATTCTGCTATTCCATTTCTCAATATTTATCCTACAAAATTAAGGTCAGCATACTATAATAACCACATGCATACCCATGTTTATGGCACCACAATTCACAATAGCCAAATTACAGAACCAGCTTAGGTGTCTCTCAACAGATGAATGGATGAAGAAAATGTGGTATGTGTGTGTGTGTGTCTGTATACACACACAATGGAATTTCATTCAGCGATAAGAATGAAATTATTTCATTTGCTGGAAAATGGATGGAACTTGAAACCATTATGTTAAGTAAAATAAGCCAATCTCAGAAAGTCAGGGGTTGTATGTTTTCTCTCATGTGTGGCAAACTGGGAGAAAAATGGGATTGTGTAGGGGTGGAGAAAAGGCTTCCATGAGAGTAGAAGGGAGACCAATAAAAAGGAGGGAGAGAATTAGGGAGAAGAGGGGAGGTGCTGGGAATGAAATTGATCAAATTATATTGTTTTTTTGAAAATTTATATATGACAGCAGAATGCATTACAATTCTTATTACACATAAAGAGCACAATTTTTCATATCTCTGATTGTATATATATAGTATATTCACACCAATTCATATATTCATACATGTACTTTGGATAATAATGATCATCACATTCCACCATCATTAATTACCCCATGCCCTCTCCCTTTCCCTCCAATTGGTTTTTTGGGAATGGATAACTTCACTTAGCATTATATTCTCTAAGTCCATCCATTTACCTGCAAATGCCATGATTTTTTTCTCTTTTATTGCTGAGTAATATTCCATTGTGTATATATGCTACATATTTTTTTATCTATTCATCTATTGAAGGGCATCTAGGTTGGTTCCACAGCTTAGCTATTGTGAATTGTGCTCTATAAACATTGATGTGGCTGTGTCCCTGTAGTATGCTGTTTTTAATTATATTATATACACATTACATTATATACATATTATATATAATAATATATATATATATATATATATATATATATATATATAATTATATCATTGTGTACATGTATGGATATGTAACAGAAAACCCCACAGTAGTGTGTAATTATAATGCACCATAAGGTGAAAAAGAAATAAAAGGAGGTCCACTTTTTAACAGAGAAGATATTGCTCTCTTAGTCAATAATACTTTCCTGTGATGCAAAACTTTATATATAATTTGTTATGGTTTGGATGTGAGATGTTCTCCAAAAGCTCACGTGTGAGACAATGCAAGAAGGTTCAAAGGAGAAATGATTTCGTTGTGAGAATCTTAACCTAATTAGTGAATCAATCCCTGATGGGATTAACTAACTGAGTGGTAACTGGAGGCAGGTGGGGTGTGGCTGGAGGAAGTGGTTCATTGCGGGTGTGGCTATGGGGTATATGTTTTGTATCAGGAGAGTGGAGTCTCTCTCTCTGCTTCCTGATCGCTGCGTTGTGAGCTGCTTCCCTATGCCATACTCTTCCTCCATGATGTTTAGCCTCACCTATGAGCCCTGAGAAATGGAGCTGACCTTCTATAGACTAAGACCTCCAAAACTGTGAGCCCCTGAGTGGACTTTTCTTCCTCTATCGTTGTTCTGATCAGATCCTTTAGTCATGGCATCAAAAAAGATGATGAAGATAAATTTCATGTTAAGTATTTAATAAGCTAGGAAAAGAAGGAAGGAAGTAAATGAGGGAGCGAGGGGGGAAGGAAGAATTAGTTGAGTGAAATAAGGGTCTTTGTATCCAAGAAGGTTCATTTCCACACTTATTAGTGGTGGTGTAAATATCCTGGCATGTGTGGCCTTTTTCCAAGATAACAGTGATATTGGAAGAGATAGGCTTTTTGATCATTTACCAACTGCTATGCCCTCTTCTAAGACACTTGGTTTTGTCTGATCCTCAGAAGTTTACAGGCAGGTTCTATTATGGACCCCATTTTAGGTAAGGAAATGGGGTACAGACACATTAATTTAGTTACTGGCAGGTTCTGGATGGAAGGGAGGTAAACAGTATCCTTTCAGCTGTTTATAAATATGTCCTGAAGTTGTGAAATAAAGGTAATTAGTGAGAGGGTATCCTGCAAATTTAAGCATTTTTAAAAAACTCTTCTCCAATGGTATAAACTGTATTTGTGTGTGTGAGTTTGTGTGTTTGTGTGGGTATGCGCAAGCGCGCGCCTGTGTGTTGCTCTTGCTGAATTGCTTAACTCTGAGGAACTGCTTTCTTATACCACTTTTCACCCTATGAGATTATACTTAAGTGTAGAGGCCAGGGTTTTCCAAAGTTACCCTGGTATTCACTGCAGACAGTCAAAAGAATTGCATAGAAATGCATCCTTTAATTTGATCTTTTTCATTCACAAGGAAAACTAATTTATCTTTCAAAATCTGGATGATGGCTGATGTTTAACAGACAGGCATAAGATCGGAGCAGGATAGACTGCACTGAGTCATAAGTTTAAACAACTAAACTGTGTTCTTAGAAAGTGTGACTGTGACCCGTCTAGAAACCTGTTCACATAATCCCTTGCTCGTTTTACCAAGACATGTAATTAAAACCATAAGCTCTATAAATAATAGAGTGCTATTTTTCTGTGCTATGTACTGCATATCATGGATACAGTTGTACAAACACACAAGTGTGTTGTTTCCCACCTATTCTGTTAATAAATAGCTCTGTATCAGCTCATTGTTAAAAAATATGTCTGCAGCTAAATTCAAAGGAACAAATTAAACAGGATATTGATGCATCCTAACTTGCTCCTAACCTTTGATAGATCTCCTTATAAGGATGGATTACCTCTTTTTTAAGACACTGGTTCCATAGTCTGGCTTAACCCCTTCAATGGAAGGAAGGTTGTTCTCACAATCCCATGTCGGCCGAGAGGGTAATTCTTCTATGCCAAACCCTATCTATTTGGTAGGAGCTCATCCAAGCCAATACATTAACACTGGATAGAATTTTGAGAGATTTAGAAACATCTCATTATAAGATTCACTCATATGCCAATGAGGTGCCCACACAGTGCCCCCACAGCACTTCTGCATGAAAGGCAGTATAGTATGATGGTGAAAGGGATTTTGCAGAAAAGCTTCCTGAGTTTGAGACCTGTGGCTGGCATTGTGAGTTCAGGTTAGCAACTTCAACTCAGAGACTCAATATTCTCATATTTGCAATCTCAAACCGGTACTGATGGTAATATTAGATGATTTTAACTAGTGTGTTCTAAGCACTTAAAACATGCCATGCGCTGTTCTCATCACTTACATGAAATCACTCAATTCTTACTACAACTGTAAGAAGTAGTTGTTATCATCATCATCATCATCATCATCATCATCATCATCATCCCCATTTGAGATAAAGAAATATGGGCAAAAAAGTTCAGTAATTTATTCAAGTTTATGCAAGATAACTACCCTGTTTTAGGTAAAGTGTTGCTATTTTGTTTATCATAAATTTATTTGCATTACCTTTGATTTTTTAAAATACTGCATTAAAATGTTATTTACTTGATCACTGAGTTATTTGATGCTCCCCTTATTTTGTACACAGGTGAAACAATTATCTCACTTGATTAACCGTTGTCCTATCCCCAGATTATTTATCACTAAGACATGTGGGCATTAAGTGAGATGATGAATGTAAAATGCTTGGCACTACAGGGCCCTATGACAGGGTAGTTATTATTATTCTGTCACATAAATGAGAAAAAAGAGCAAAGTTATTTTTCTAAGTAAGCACATAATGGCAGTTAAAAAATTTACAAGTCTTGCCTCTCTCATTGTAAAATAATATACAACTTTAAAAGTCTACTTTTATATCTATAATTATGAGGATTCATCTGACACTTTCTTCTCCAAAACACTTTCATATAAAACGTACATAGTTTGAGCTCTACAGGATTAGGTGGATAGGGAAAGTATTTTATCTTCTTTTTAATAGGTGAAAAACAAATTCAGTGACATAAATCGTTTGGTCACAGAATGCAGTTAACAAGTCTTGAAAAGTTTTACATGGTCTTTTTGTACCCATTTAAGGGAAGTTTTTAGTAATTGCATGAGTCAGACACCTTTCTACCTCAAAATCTATATAATGTCAGTTCAGGTGTTTGGTACCCACCCTGCCTTCTCCACCTGTGTTCTACAAAGTGATGAAGAGGATGGAATGGATGGGGAAACATTATACATTGCTGAGCCCCACAAAATTTCTTTTGTCTTGCAGAAAACATAACTGCTTACTGCTCCTGTTGGGAGCTGGGTATGAGGGGTACTCATGTGAATGATGATTAGCAATGAAATGAAGAATTCAGAATTTTTTTTCTTCTTCTTTGTTGCTTTTATGCTTTTAAAATTGTCTACAATAAATGTGTATAATTATATGATGTGTGAAATGACATTTAAAATCACCAAACCTTTGAGTCTTCAGTTTGAATGTTTTTCAACACCAATATCCTTTATGAATATTCCTAAAAAAGATTGTTGCAATTTCATTTCTCAAATACTTTAGTTTTAAGAACTTTTGTTTTCAGTCTGTGATTTATGATTACTCTGATCTTATCCCTTCAAATTTTGATTGTAACTCTCTTGGAATGGCAATTAATCACAGTGTAAAATGTAATGTTTCATATTTTCTAGAAATAAAATAGACTTGTGACTTTTAAAATCAAGTGTTCACACTTGTGCTCCTGCAGGGGAAGGATAGCTTTGAGATAAATATTTTTTTGCAAGGAAAGTGGATACAACAATGATAGAAGACACAGAAAAATTAAAATAGTCATGGTAAAATATTTTTCTCTTAATCTTTCATCTGAAAAAGGTTTGAGTATACTTATTCTTTTTTTCGTATTGTTCTAATGCTACAAGATAAACAACTCAACTATTTTAAATTCTGATCTTTTTTACCTTTTACTTCAGTTTTATCAGTGTTTCTCATTTTTAAGTCACACCATGCTCATAAATTATGGAGGAATTACAAGTAGCAACCATGTAAAATCAATGCCAACCAATTAAATTGGTTAGCTTTCATAATTTAACACTGATCTCTAATTGTTGAACATCTCTTTGACCAGAAATATCACCCAAAGGCTAGCAAGGTGGGCACTGGAGCCAGATTGTCTGGCTTTGGGTTTGGCAAGGTCTGTGACAGTGGGCAAATTATTCAATCTCTCTAAGCCTCAGTGTCATCCTTCATTAAATGGGATTAATAATAATGCGTGTCTCACTAGATTTCTTTGAGGATTAAAGAAGTTAGTGAATTTAAGCATGTAGAACAATGTCTGGCACATCGTGAGTGATCTGTAAATGTCAGCTACTACAATCATGCCTCACCTAACAGCGAGTCAGTTAAGCATGACTACACATACCATGGAAACTCCGTATTGACTGGTGACATCACGGCCATCTTAGTTTGTGTAATACACAGTTATGATGTTTGCACAATGATGAGATAACCTAAAAGTGAAGTTTTCAGAACATATTCTCCTTGTTAAGCCACACTTGACTTATGAGGGAATGGCCAGGATTAAATAAAATGATTTCAGGATGCTACAGTGAAACCATAGGATAGATATTAGTACTCAATTTTAAACAAGAGGAAATTCACACTCTGAAGTTAGTCTATAGTGTGGAATAATAATGAAAGATATGATTTAGCTTATGGTTTGACTATTTACCTTGTCCTATAAATAAAACCAACCAGTGATTTATTCATTTGCTTGTTCATGTACATGTACTCAATTCAGCACATCCTTACCATGGTGAGAATACAAAAGACAAAACACTGAAAGACATAAGCACACAAGAGCATGAAAGAGAATTCTCAATTTCTTTGAAAAAGTGAGCTTGAAGGCAGGTAGAACTGGAGTTAAGCCTTGTGGGGTATAGGACTCAGACTGCCGAAGAAACAAAAAAATCTCTGTAAACTGGGAAATAACATGCACAAGGCAAGGTGAGAGGACCATGGTACTTTACTGCTGGTTTAATGTGGGTTTCCATTAAGCTTTCTGATGATAGGGACCAGACCAAATCCTTCCTGCTAAACAAGACATTTTTGAAGTTATGTGGTGATTAGCATGAGAGATATTTAATGAGTATTTGTTAAATGAACAAATCAGAATGAGTAGCACATTTGGGGTATAGACCATTGATAGGACAGGCAGAAAAATTCCTTTTATAAGTTGATCCCAGGGCAGAATGGAGTAGAGAGCTAGGAAAAGGAACCATATTAGGGTTTTCCAGAGAACAGATCTATCTACATCTACCATCCATCTAACTATCCATATATATCTATATCTATATATATCTATATCTATCTATCTATCTATCTATCTATATATATATATATACACACATATACACACACACACATATATATTATCTAGCTACACACACACACACACACACACACACACAATAGATAGGATTAAAGAAGTTAGTGAATTAAAGCATGTTGAACAATGTCTGGCACAAAGTAAGTGATCTGTAAATGTCAGCTATTGCAATTATGCCTCACATAACAACGTTTCAGTTAACCATGGACTACACATACCATGGAAACTCCACATTGCCTGGTGATGTCACAGCCATCTTAGTTTGTGTAGTAAACACTATGATGTTTGTACAATGATGAAATAACCTAAAAGTGCAGTTTTCATATATAGGGAAGAGAGAGAGAGAGAGAGAGAGAGAGAGAGATTGATTATAGAAATTGGCAATTGTTCCATTATCTGCCTTCTGCAAGCTGGAGAACCAGGATAGCTGGCATAGTGTTCAGTCTTCAGTCTGAATCCAGAAGTGTGAAAACCAGGATCAGTAATGTCCAAGGGCAGAAGAAGATGGAGAGATTGAGACTCTTCCCATTCAAAAAGAAAGGTTAAATTTGCTTTTCATCAGTCTTTTTGTACCATTTGGGCTCTGGCTAGATTGAATGAAGTTTACCCACATTGTAAGTGTAATCTTCTTTACTCGGTTAACAGATTCAAATGCTAATATCTTCCAGAAACATGAAACAGACACACCTGGAAATGATGTTTTACCAGCTATCTGAGCATCCCTAGCCCAATGAAGCTGGCACATGAAGATAACTATCACCAGTGGAGTAATTCCAGTACGAGAAATTCTCCTAATTGTTGTTTTTCTTCTATGTTTAACAAAATGATTTATTTTCATCTGTTTTAAATAAGTTATAATTTATATCAAATGCTCTGTTAAATCTTCCTTTTTCCTGAACACTCAAAGAAACAAAATTTGAAATCAGTTAAGTAAGCGAGTTTCTTTCTTAATATAACCTGAATTGATTTCCTATGTTACAGAGAATATAACACTTCACAAACATTTAAATTTTTAATGCAGTTTAAAATTTAGTCTTTATTTTTATGAAATTTTGATGAGACCAGTATTTTTCCTACAACTTTCTATAAGACTTGTGAAAAAATAGAGCAATTCTTTGAAGCTTCTCAACTTTATTTCATAATTTGCTTTCCAAAAGTAGCCATTTCTAGCTGCTTAGAGATTTACCACCATTTCTCTTAATAAAGGCTAATATTGTGACTTCTTGGTTTTTTTTTTTTTTTTTTTCAGATTGGCTCATTATTTGTGAACTTCCCACTGTGAAATATAAGGATTGGGCCATTGTTCATTCACAGCACTGCCCCTCCACCTTCTTTTCTTTCCTGTAGCACTTGCCTTGTTTCTGCATAAAGAAGATAGTTACATAGTAATTTTTTATTGGATCAATATTCAACATTTGTTTTATTGTAACTATATAAATGCAAAAACACATAGTATACCATGATCACTTTTTATTTATTATACATATTACCACCTCACCTCATGAATAATTATATATAATTCTGTTTAAATAGTTTTCTATGTAATTATTACTGACTCAATACTAAAATTTACTCCCTCCAAGTTGGCAAATTTCCTCTTAGTACATTCAAACATTAAAGGGTTTCCAACAGAGCATTCTGACCTGCCCAATCTGGAGAACTTCTTGCTTAAGATTATTGACACCTATCATTTTAGATGCTCCCTTCACTAGACTCTTGGGGACCATCCTGACCTCTCATGTTGTTAGGTAGTAGCTAGCAATTAGCAATGAAATGCATGGTAAGGTCATAAAGTGTTCTTTAAATTACTTTGGGGTCCTTTTTAAACTGTCCTTATACAAAATATCATCAAGGTGACAAAATGTGGAACTTGAAATTGATACCTGGAAAATTCTTCCATCATTGAATGTGTGGATTATAACTACCGTTCTTCAAAATAAAAAAGTAAAAATAAAATCCCTCCTGTCAGGAACATACTTGATAGTAACTTGAAATTTTATAGTTCACAAATGAAAGAAACTTGATAGAGTTTTTTTTTTTTTTAATTTAACTATAAATCTAAAAATTTAGCATCAGAATGAGTATTAATCTAAAAGAAACTTTTTAAATTTTTATTAACAAAAAATCAGTTTGATAAGAAGAATTGAACTATTTTATTCTAACTATAGAAAATATTTCAAAACTATTGCTATTAGGATTGTCAAATTTTTAATTAAGTATGAATTTAAAAAGAAAGATATGCAAAGTATTTATAGACAAGCAATGCAGAACAAAAGTATTAAGGTTTGCCAGGTATCTAATTAAAATTCAACATTATTTTTGTGAATTTGCTTATGTTTCAGTATTTGTCAGTTTTTTACAGCTTTTATTGTAATCTATTTTTTACTTAAAAATTATTCATTTCTGTATGTAATTCTGTATTTTTTCCTTCAAAGTCTTCAAAGTTGTGCAAGAATCAGGCCCCACAAAATCTAGTTCTGCCCCTAATTTGTGGGAATATTTTAAATAATGGATTCATTGAATAACTATAGAGTGTTTCAGATTTTTAAATTTTTTTCCTATTTTAGTTTTCAGAAGTTCTGTTTTGCTAAGAAATTGCTCATTTCATCCAAATATTTCTTGGCTCAAATTTGTTTGTAACATAATCTTTCTAATGTTTGTGGGATTTGTAGAAACAACATATTTTTACTCCTGATATTTGTGGTTTGTGTTACCTTTATCTCTCTCTCTCTCTTTTTTTAATGTCAAGTATCCCAAGTCATTTAACAATCTCATGATTTTCCCCAGGTTTTTAAAGAACAAGCTTTTGTCCTTATCAGTCTTTCTTCTGCTGCTTAAATCTCCACTCTTTTATTTTCTGGGGGTGGACAGGAGGGGACTGGGGATTGAACTCAAGGGCACTCAACCACTGAGCCACATCCCCAGCCCTATTTAGTATTTTATTTAGAGACAGGGTCTCACTGAGTTGCAGTTAAAAAAAGAAGAAGAAAGAAAAAAGAAAAAAAAAGAAAAGGAGCTATTTGGAAAACAGATCAAGAGAAAAGGACTATGGGACTAACTCTTGATAGGGTCCCCTGAGATTGATGTGAAGTTACGAATTATGGCTATAAGTGTCTGCAATTATCTGGGAAGGAAGATTCCTTTAGTAGAGCAGGTGCACTAAAGTAACTTCTGACTAGCTATTGACCCCAGTGCCCACATTACATGGGATTGACTTGTAGATGAAAATAGGATGGCCACCATGACAGTTCTGGAGATGACCATCTAAAGTCAAAAACTCCACCACCCAATATGAAGGAGGAGTTGAACACCTGATTGGCAAAGACTACAGAAGGTAGTTCCCAGTCCTCCTGGTAAACAACAAACAGTAATAAACTTGGAGACAGCGTTGTTCGCTTCTCAGAGAGGGCCCATGCTTTCTCTTGGGAGCATTCTCTGCTTAAGCCTCACTTTGCTTAATAAAGTTATAATAAAGTTCTTTTGCATGACTTTTGGTGTCTGACTTTAAGTTTTCTTTCATCAGAACACAAGAGCCAAGGTTTGGAGTTTCAGTTCCCTGATTTCCTGTGACAATTTTAGATCCCTTTGTTAAATTCCACATCTCCCTCTTTCTTTGCTTACTTGTTGCTTTGATTAAACACACCTTTACTCATAAAGCAGAGAATGTAAATTATTTGATACACTGCTTATCTGATAATATATTTTACATTGACCTTATCTAATAATTTAACTTGAAATAGAAATGGATTTTAGAATATTGAGAATACTTTTTATTGTCTTACAGTTTCCATTGTGGTTTTAGAGATGTCATTGTTCTTCAAGTGAATTCTTCATTTTTTATTCTTTAAATGAATTATCTAATCTGTTTTGTCCTTTTCTCCCTAGCTCCCTTCTCTCTCTCTCTCTCCCTTCCTCCCTTTTCTTGTCTTCTATTTCACATCTTTGGAATTTGATTATAATGTGGATTTAGTGTGGGATCGACTTCATCTGTTGTACCGTTCATTTTGTTGACCCTACTAATTCACAAACCAGCGACCCCCCCCAATTCTGGGAAACTATTTACAATTAGTGTTATTTCTTCCTTTTCTTTCTACATTTCTTATTGTTCAGATATTTTACTTCACAAAATGATCTTATAATTATTTTATTGTTTCTTTCTAAGTTTTCCATGTCTATTTTCTGCCTTACTTTCTAGGAAATTTCGTTTACATTATTATCTAACTTGTCTGTGTATCAAAAACGTGCATTAGAAAGGAGAAAACTGAAAATCAGTGGTGTTAAGGATTCATTTTAAGACGTAAAAACAGCAAATCAAAGTCAAAGAAAGCAGAAGGAAGGAAAAAGTTGAAGTAAGAGTGGAAATTTGCCAGCCTCAGCAAAATTCAGGTGCTAAGCAACTCAGTGAGACCCTGTCTCTAAATAAAATACTAAATAGGGCTGGGGATGTGGCTCAGTGGTTGAGTGCCCTTGAGTTCAATCCCCAGTCCCCTCCTGTCCACCCCCAGAAAATAAAAGAGTGGAGATTTAAGCAGCAGAAGAAAGACTGATAAGGACAAAAGCTTGTTCTTTAAAAACCTGGGGAAAATCATGAGATTGTTAAATGACTTGGGATACTTGACATTAAAAAAAGAGAGAGAGAGAGATAAAGGTAACACAAACCACAAATATCAGGAGTAAAAATATGTTGTTTCTACAAATCCCACAAACATTAGAAAGATTATGTTACAAACAAATTTGAGCCAAGAAATATTTGGATGAAATGAGCAATTTCTTAGCAAAACAGAACTTCTGAAAACTAAAATAGGAAAAAAATTTAAAAATCTGAAACACTCTATAGTTATTCAATGAATCCATTATTTAAAATATTCCCACAAATTAGGGGCAGAACTAGATTTTGTGGGGCCTGATTCTTGCACAACTTTGAAGACTTTGAAGGAAAAAATACAGAATTACATACAGAAATGAATAATTTTTAAGTAAAAAATAGATTACAATAAAAGCTGTAAAAAACTGACAAATACTGAAACATAAGCAAATTCACAAAAATAATGTTGAATTTTAATTAGATACCTGGCAAACCTTAATACTTTTGTTCTGCATTGCTTGTCTATAAATACTTTGCATATCTTTCTTTTTAAATTCATACTTAATTAAAAATTTGACAATCCTAATAGCAATAGTTTTGAAATATTTTCTATAGTTAGAATAAAATAGTTCAATTCTTCTTATCAAACTGATTTTTTGTTAATAAAAATTTAAAAAGTTTCTTTTAGATTAATACTCATTCTGATGCTAAATTTTTAGATTTATAGTTAAATTAAAAAAAAAAAAACTCTATCAAGTTTCTTTCATTTGTGAACTATAAAATTTCAAGTTACTATCAAGTATGTTCCTGACAGGAGGGATTTTATTTTTACTTTTTTATTTTGAAGAACGGTAGTTATAATCCACACATTCAATGATGGAAGAATTTTCCAGGTATCAATTTCAAGTTCCACATTTTGTCACCTTGATGATATTTTGTATAAGGACAGTTGGTAAAACAGCTTTGCAGTAAATTTACAATCTGTCATGAAGAATATCCCAGGTCATGATTGCTTTACTAATCAATTCTACCAAACAAAGAAGTAGCATCAATCTCTTATAAATCCTCTGACAAATAGAAAAAGAGGTAAAACTTTCCAAGTTGATTTATGAGGCTATTAAAATATGGGGTATTGAAACATAACAAGGAATTACAAGAAAGAAGCATGGCAGGAGATCTTTAATCAATATGTAACCATTGACTAAAAGTGATTATTAAAGTATTAACAAATCAAACCTAATCATATATAAAAAGAGTAATATATCATGACTAAGTTGGGTTTATTCCGAGAATCCTTGATCTCAAATTTGCTTTTAAAATTGATCAACATATTTCAACAGAGTAGAGCATAAAAATCACATGATAATCTTAATATATGCATAACTTATTTTGCTAAAATATGACTTATTCA
The DNA here is from genome assembly GCF_021218885.2 of Marmota monax. Lineage (NCBI taxonomy): Eukaryota > Metazoa > Chordata > Mammalia > Rodentia > Sciuridae > Marmota > Marmota monax. The sequence continues at coordinate 999,309 of NW_026693552.1, forward strand.
TAAAAATATAGTTATATGAGAAAACAAAGAAAAAAGAATTTCTTATGATAAAGCATATCTATAAAAATCTTACAGCAAACCTAATGGACAGATCAGGAATGAAGTGATGATACCCACTAGCCAATATTCTACTTGAGATTGTAGCTAGTGAAATAAAACAAGAGATAGAAATAAACCTTTTCTTATTCACAAATGAAACATTCGTATATGTAGAAAATCCAAATTAATTTGCTTAGAGACCATTAGAATTAATAAAGGAATATAGCATGTTATATGTGTAATATGAATTATAATGCATTCTGCTCATATATAATAAATTAAAATTAAATAAACAAGTAAATATAACTATTCATCGGGACAGCCTAATGGGTATGTTTTTCTCGTGACAAATATAGAATGAATTATATGTTTGAATGGATCATATATTTGAATTTGTTTTGAATTTGTTTTATCTGAGGGTCATAATAAAACTTTAGCTTTGGATTAAAAAAATAAAGGATTTTAGCAAGTTGCTGAATGTAAGATCTCTAAATAAGAGCATTTATATTATTAAATAAGAGCAATGATCAACTTGACATTAAAATAAAAGGGTTTCAATTACAGAAGTGAAATCCTATAAATATCTATGAACTAAGAATGTGTGACACTCTATAGAAAAAACTATAAAACATACTTGAGAAAATAAATAAGCCAGAATAAATGGGGGAATATATAATGTTCGTGGATTAGAAGACTCAGTATTAGGAAGTTTTGATTCTTCCCAACTTGTTTTATAAACTCAATGCAATCTCATTAAAAATCCCAGCAGGTTCATTGGAATGATAATTAACATGCAGATTCTAAAATCTGTACAAATGCAAATGATAATTAACAGCCAAGAGGAAGGAAAACAAAGTTGGGAGACTCATGCTATCAGATATTGACATAATCAGGTCACATAATTGAGACAGTGTGGTAGTTACACAGAAGACAATAGACCAAAGCAATGAGTAACAGAGTATGGAAGTAGACCCCCCAAACACACGATAATTTACAATAAGGGTATAACTGCAGACTGGAGAAGAAAGAAATTTGTTAAACTCTTCAGCATCTACTGGATAACCATACTGGGAAAAAAAATGATCTTGACTTCTATCTTACCTCATTCATTCTCTCAAGGGAATCTAATTTTCATTTTGTACTGAGCCCTACAAACTACATAACCAGTAGTAATAATAACAAGAGGGAGAAGTCTGTACGTGTTCAATACAGATGCAATTTTTTCCCTAAAGGATAAATGAACTGGCCTACATTAAAATTAGAAAATTCTGTTCATTCAACAATATTATTAGCAGAGTAAAAAGCTAGACCATGGGAGAAGAAATTTACAATACATATAACCTAAGAAGCTTGAACCTAGAATAAAGAAAAATAAGTATAGTAATTAAGAAAAACTAAAGCAACCCAAATAAAAATGGGGGAAGGAATTGAACAATTGTATCATAAGAGAGCTAAAAGTCAAAGAACTGGAAAGGACAATTTTATCAGTCATCCAAAAACTGCAGAATAAAACCACAATAAGAGGTATCCATTGATCTGGTTATCAGAATGGTTAAAATAAAAAAGTCACAGTATCATGTTTTGATAAGGATGTAGAGCAGTAGGAATTCTTCACACTTTCGATATTATAACAGATAACTTCTTGTCACCCTAAGAGGTGATTTAAACAACGGCGACACTTTAGGTGTCTCTTAATGATAATTGTACAGCTGTCTCTTGGCATCCACAAGAAATTAGTTCTGAGACCCTGACAGATGCTGAAATTTGCAGGTGCTCAAGTCCCTTTTGTACAGTGGTGTAATATTTTCATACAATCTATGTGCATCTTCCAACATCCTTTAAATCAACCTTACATTCCATATAATGCCAAATACAAGGTAAATGCTATGTAAATGTTTGTTATGTTGGATTATTTAGGAAATAATAACAAGAGGGAGAAGTCTGTACGTGTTCAATACAGATGCAATTTTTTCCCTAAATATTTCGGTCCTCAGTTGCTTGAATCCAGAGAGGGAACCCATGAATACAGAGGGGGAACCCATGAATACAGAGGACTGACTGTACAGAACAACAAACCAATGAATGAATGAGATAATTCCAGTGAAAACAAACATTCATGGGAAAAAAGAAAATTATTGTCATATGGTAGATAGTTCAATTGTAAATAGCATTCAGTAAAGTAGTGATAATAATGTAAGAACTGATATTAATCTAATTCAAGTAAACATTTATCAGAAGAGGGGTGGGAAAAGGTGAGAGGATAAAACAAAAGTAAATCCTCATTTTCCTAGTGGGAGTCTAGAAGGAAATCTGGAAATTGGAAAAGAATCATGCAGTATAAGCAACTGGTTTAGTTATATGGGGGTCAAAGCCAGAAGAATCAACAGAGAGAGCCAAGAGTGGGAGAATGGTAAACTGTCTATTATGGTAAACATATGATGGAATCAACCTTTTAAATGATATGCAGGAGATCTTTGGTTTAAAAAAAGGAAAAGGAAAAAAAAAAGTTCTTCATTCATAATATTTCCTTCTTCATGAGATGGAAACTGAAAAGCTTTTTTTTTTTTTAATCAGAATTTTGCTTGTGAGTGCAAAATTAGAAACAAAGGTTAGTTTGGGGGAAATAGCACCTTTAAAGTCCAGGGAAGCTGATGGAACAACTCTGCCCACCATGAAGTTCAGTATTCTGCAGTGAGATTACTCTTTTTCCCCCCAAGTGCATTCCCTCAGTAATTGCTGCATTCACTATGGGGGTCTTGTTTGTCATTTCTTATTTTTCCTGCTGACCACTCTTTCTTTAAGATGCAGCCACTGTCTTCATATGCACAGTGTACATCTAGTCAAAGGTACGTTGTGTCTTTAGGTCTGTGAGGCAGTTTTCTTTTCCCATTATGTCCTAGTTTAATTAAGCCATTTCTCAGAACTTTCCTGACAGCCTGTTGGTATAGCTTACAAAGCTCTGTGGAATTCTCTCCTACAAATCTTCCTTTGGACAGTAACTGTGTGGGCAGTCCTTCAAAAATACAGTTGTCCTCCACTCATTCTCTCACTTTAATGCTGGGAGCCATTAGCCAAGTAGGTATGACAATTTCCTTGCCAGCGTACCCCATGTTGCAGTGACATTGAATGTAGGTGACCTTGCTCAAGGACCAAGGCGGATTAGGGTGTTCCCGGTTTAGGTTCCAGGTTTAAGGTTTAAGATTATTCCTGCTGGGAATAGGGCGTATCCTGCTGCCTGAGTTCCCCTTGAGTTCTCAGGGGATTCAGACAGTATATTTTGGAGATAGAAGCCCAGTGGATTTGGATTTGGGCAGAGAACGTGGATTTCCCCAGAACGTGTTTGTAGACAGCTGGTGTGAGTTCAGGAATAAAGAGTTGCTGTTTGAATCTACAAGCTGTGTGGTGGCTCGTGATTGTGTGCCCAGCCAGACTGTGGCACTTTAATATAGAGAATATGTGTGCATGAAGCCCTGGAAATTATTCTTAACACACTCAAGAAGTTTTGTTATTGAGTACTATTTATAACTTTTTTGAAAGATTGCATCGTGTTGAGCATAACAATGAGGTGAAAATACAAAGCAGCCTTGATAGGCAGTGAATAAAGGGTTAGGATCCTGCAAAGAACAGGAAGAGGTATGCTGCACAGCACCACCCACAATACAGCCAACACCAGGGTCTGGTGCCAAAGAAATACCCTTCTGAGCTAGAGGAGGGTGTGGGCTTCCTCCTTAATGTTAGTTCTGGAGATTGAGGGGATTCCATCTTCTCTGATTCACCATTTATATTGCCTCTATAATGCACAAATTGGTTCCAAGCTCTTAAAAACAAGTCTGTAAATTATCTCAATTTGTTGGTTGAAGCAATTTCTGTGGTTAATTATTATTTATTTAGTTGTTCCACTCATCTCTCAAGGATTGTCATTCATGTCAATATTTCTGGTCAACAAATTTGCTAATTGTATTCACACTATTTTTTTGTTTTGTTTTCTAGATATCAACTTTGACTCTTCTCACTATTTAGGGTTATATAGTTCAACAGGTTCTAAATTTTAGTAGGCTTCATTGATCTGCTACTAACAGAAATGCAAGAAAACTCTTGTATTAAAGACTATTGGAAAGCTTGAAAAGGGTGACTGTTAGTAATATAGCTTTTATATATGAGATGGAAAAGGAGATATTGTCTAATAGAATTTTGGGAAGAATATTGCTGTATTAGGTTTTATTGATACATAACAAATGACCACAAGCTCAGTGATGTCAAACAACACAAATTTATTTTCTAACAGTTCCTGTAGATTAGAAGCCCAGGCCCAGTGGGGCTGGACTCTCTGCTCAGGGTCTCATTAGGCTGAAATGACCAGTGCTGACTAGTGCCAAATCAAGGTGATCTCTGTATAGGGCTCAGTGTCCTCTTCCAAGCTCACTAGTTGTGGTAGGTCTGAGATCCCTGTTTTTCAGTTAGTTGTTACCCAGAACTATTCTCAGTTCCCAAAAGATGCCTGCAGTTCCTTGTGTCCCCCTTTCCTGGCCCAGCAGTTCACATGGAGGTGCTCTTGCTTCCAGCCTGCCAGAACACATCTTTCAGATCTCTTCTACCATGACCAACCAGAAAAGAAATCAGGTTTTAAAGGGCTTCCCTCATTAGGACAAGTTTGCCCAGGACATCCTCCTTATCTTTTTTTTTTTTTTTTTTTAAGAGAGAGAGAGAGAAGAGAGAGAAATTTTTTTTTTAATATTTATTTTTCAGTTTTCGGTGGACACAACATCTTTATTTTATTTTTATGTGGTGCTGAGGATTGAACCCAGCGCGCTGTGCATGCCAGGCGAGCAAGTTACCCTGGAGCCACATCCTCAGCCCCCTCCCTATCTTAAGATCAACTGATCTAAGGCTTAATTCCTTAGAATTAATATTGATGTGAAAAAATCCCTTCACATCAATATGTGGATTTATGTGTAACTGAATAACTGGGAGAAGGTTTGACTACACCAGGGACCCTGAATCTTGGGAGTATTTTAGAATTCTGCCTATTAAAGCAGTCTAAGAAGAAAGGCAAAAGACTTTGTATGCTAGACATCATCTGGAGTGTGCAGAACATGAATTATGTTTATTTTTATTATTATTGTTAGAGCCTCTCCATCCTTATTATTATTATTATTATTATTATTATTATTATTATTACTATATTACTAGTGATGACAAGTATGAAGTCACAGCCAGGTGCAGGTGTCTCTCAGTAGTTTCCTGCGCCAATTGGAGGCCAACAACCTCCCTGCACTTCTTTTCCTATGATGGCAAGTGTTAGGAAGAACCCATTCCAATAATGAAAATAGGGCTTCTTCAGAATATCTGAGCTTCATATGCAATCTACGGATTTGTTAGTTGACTTGTTTTTTTTAATAAACTGATATTTATGGTATTGATAGAGAAAATGACCAGATCATAAGTGCACAGCTCCAAAAATTATCACAAAATGAACATACCTACCTAATCACATTCATCTCAAGAAATAGAGGATTGCCAGCATCACACTGTCTGTCTCCCTGATGTTCCCTCTTGGCTCTGTGCGATCCTATTTCCCTAACATTAGCCATTACCCTAGTTTTTTTTTATACCAAAGAATTAGGTAGGTTTGCCTCTTTTAAAAAAACTGCCTTATAACTAGAAACTTATAACAAGCAAATTTTTGTCAGACTTCTTTCATTAAACATTGTCTTGGTGAGTTTCTATTGGAAGAACATGCCACAATTAATTTGTTCATTGGATTGTTGATAAATCTGAATTGTCTCCAGTCTTTAACAACAACAACTACTACTACTACTACAAAAAAAAAATGCTTCTGTGAACATTTTTGTACCTGTGTTTTGGTGGACTGTGTAAATTCTTAGGAAGGGAACTGGCAGATTATAGAGTATGCATGAGTTCCACTTAAGTAGTTGCTGCTAAAGAGCCTCTCCATCCTTAATTGTGGCTAATCTCTCCCAAATTGGAGACTCTACTTTATCCTCTACACAGAATAAACTTCAAGTCTTCCGCAAGAGAGAGGAGGCTTGGCCACTCAGCTATTGTGGGAAGAGACAGAGCATGAGGACTGATCTGTGTTTAATTATAGTTCAAAATACTCTCCCTATTTTAACCAACCTAACCCTTATAATCCCTTCTCCAAAAATACCTGATGCTATTGATTTCAGAATCATTGGGCTTTGTGATATAAATTAGGTTGGTTTTCACCTTTTCCTGTTACCAGTTTGGGATTTGCTCTCCTTAGTTCTGCTGCCTTTTCCATATTGCCAGTTTTCAAACATTTGATGTTGCCACGCATACTCATTTCTTTGCTCCTTTGGCTTATACCTTTACCACAAAATCTATTATCTTTTGTTTTCATGGGGAGTGGTGAGAAAAGAAACGAAGACAGTGTATGTGTTCAATGTAATATATCTGGGGAGGCAACATTTCTTTATTTCTTTACATGTTCCATGTTCCATGTTCCTCCCAGAGTAATGGAAGTTACTTTGCATTATGTGAAATGGCTCACAGCTTCATAAAATAAGATCTTAGTTTTGCTTCTTGTCATTTGGAATTTGTTCCTTTTTTGTTGTTGTTTAGGAGGTATTTGTGCAGTTTTATCTTGCTCATTGTGTGTCATGAGAAAGCATACCATCTGCAGCACCAAATCTAATATCGCACAACCATATGTTGATAGAGTCAAGATATTTATGAGCTGTGACTTCCACTGGGATGGATTAGTTATTAAGTTGTTCTGTAACTATTTAGATGTTTTATTTCTGGTTTATGCCAGTAGTTTGAGAAAATAAGTAGCTTAGATCTCAATATAAGCAGTTTTTTCAGGATATATTTAAGAGGAACAAATAGCACTGGTATGATGGCAATGTTATCCAAAGGGTGGATTCACACCGGAAGTCAAGGAGTATCTGGGAACTCTGAAAATTGTGCCAATTTCCTCTATGCAAAGAGATAGAATCATATTGAGACAAATTTTTATTATTATGGAAGAAATTAGTCGAGGGACCTACATTTGTTATGGGAATGTAAAGGCAATATATACCTTTTGTCCTGGGAAGAAGAAATAATAGGCCATTGTAAGTTCTACTGTAACATTGTTAGTCCCACATGGAATGGAAATTAGTCTTAGAGAAATGATGTAAAAATTTATCCTGCCACCAAGGAACTGCTTGAAAGTAAAGAGATCAAACGTTCTGAATTTCATCTTTAGAAAAACCTCTCTAGTACATTGGAATGACAATGACAGACATCCAAGTGTGGGAAAGGACATCATAAGCCTCAAAAGGGAGTTTGCCACGGATGAAAGTGAAGTCTGTATTGTAACTTGGACCCAGAGACTTATTACAAAGAGTGGATTCTGGCACAGCCCACAGATGAGACTGATACCCCTACAGAATTGATCCCCTTTGGTATTGCCTTGGGATCAGTGATTAAACATGTGAGCACAAACTAAATAGGTCAAGAAGGTTTTTCAGCAACCTCTGCGAGCATTGGGAACAGCAGAGGCTTCACCTATAGAGGGAGTGATTATTCTAAGACCTTGGGGCCTTGGGAACACAGAGATGTTGAATAAGACAGTGTGGAACAGTAGCCAACACTAAGGGAAAATAACAGAATCAGTGACATGAGTGGACCACCCAGACATTGCAGTTTCTCTGTCCCTAAGGTTTCTGAATAGTTTCAGTGAGAGAATATGTATACTGATGCCCCAAGAGTGAGATCCTAGACTTTGTAGATAAGAGTGCATGTGAATTCTCTGTTTTCTTTGTTGTTGTTATTTGTTTGTTTGCGTTCTGATGCTGGGGCTTGAGCCAGGTCCTTACATATGCTAGGCCAGCACTCTCACTGAGCTACATCCCACAGCACATGCATGTGAATCCTTAACTAGTTAATAATAACATTAGGTATGACTATTTTCTCAGCTGGTAAAGCAGGTTGTACCTATCAATTTTATTGATGAGTTCCCTATTTCTGCCATATATATGTGTTGTTTTAGATAAACCTCTACTAGTCAAGTCAATGTTGAAATTATGGCATCCACATGTTAGTACTGTTATTAGGATTAAAGAAAATTAAAAAATGCAAATATCGAACAGTGCTTGATACACAGAAAAGACTGAATAAATCTTGCTACCCTTGTTCTGCCAAGTTCTTTCTGGTTGTTATAAATTGTGTGCAGTATCAGGGCATTAAAAAAAAATCTATGTTATTAGTTCTGTGACATCAAGCAATTTGTAGCCACCTTTTCCAGCTTTGGTTTCTTGTCTTTCAAATAAAGACACTACAGCAATCTCCCAGGGGCGTTGTCAGGGTTAGTCAGGATAAAGGATGTGGCAACTATCTAAAATATTGAGGGTCATACAAATTGAAGTTCTTCTGATTTTTAGTACCTCCCAAGGAAATGGCAAATCCGGTTCATTCACTAAACATTCATAGTAGCTAATCCGGAATCTTGGTCTCTGCATAGAATAGTTTTCCCAGTAAGTCATCAAAAGAGAGAAAGATTTGAGGTGGATTTTTCCTTTAGTTCGTGAAAAATGTATTATTTTCTGACATTCATCAAGGATTTTTGTTGCTGGTATTTTCTTATTGCTAGGGCAACTGGCACAAATATCCATGAAAGACACAGCTCTGAGTTCAAGCAAAGGTTTATCGACAGAGAATATCTGCCAGGCTGCAAGGTGCAGCAGCCAGTGTCACTTGAATGGAAACTAATATACCTTTTGGACAAGGAACAAGAGCAAGCTAGAATTCACCTTGGATGCAGGTGGTTGGGTAACAACAGTTTTTTTGTGTGTTTAGGGACCTTGGTGGGGGTGGTTACGGGAACAGGGTATCTTAAGTTTCTTTTTCTTGGCTGTTTAGGGTCAAGATGGAGTCCCAAAACCAAAATGGAGTTACTAATGTTTAGGGACCTAACACTTGTCATTGCATAAATTAGTGGTAAAAGGTAATTTGTAAATAATGGTTCAGTTGCTTTAACCTATGTGTGGGTTAGGAATTGGGTTAAGTGTTCCTCAGTCATCCATATGTAAAGTCTTTGTCTCCACCATTGGGAAATGGTGGGTCCTTTAAGAGGTGGGACCTAGGGGGAGGTCTTTAGATCATTGAGCATATTCCCTTAAAGGGGTAGTGGGACCTTCTCCTTCCCCGCCGCCCTTCTCTCTCTCCTTTGTGTCCTACTCATGAAGTGAATGGTTTTGCTCTGACATGTACTCCTGCCGTTATGGCCTCACTATAGCCCCAAAGCAATGGGGCCAATTAATCATAGACTGGAATTTCTAAAACTGTGAGCCCAAATAAAGCTTTTTTCATATTAAGCTTATCTCAGGTATTTATTATTGTGACAAAATATGACTGATGGAACATGACACAATATGACTGACTGCCTTCCTCCCCCCTGAACTCACTAGTACCATATCTCTAAGTTCCACTTTTTTGCTCAGATCCAAGCAAAATTTCACAATCTGGGACAAAAGGGAATATTTAGAGCCAGCAAAAGATAGAATAAATTTAAAAATAAATAAATAAATACAGAGCAAGAGAGAGAGAGGTGACAGGGCCGGCAGGGGCAGAGAGAGGAGAGGACTATGATAGGATTACTCGGCAATAATCAATTGAATGAGATTGGAGGACTGGGAAAGAGTCCATAAAGTCCACTATTTGCAAGGGCTAAATTAGCTCCATAAGGAACCCAGGAAAAATTTCATGAAGCCAAGTCTCTACGCAGGATTCCACAGTACAACAGGAATTGGAACTCCTTTTTCTTTTTTTTTTTTCTTGATTCTTGGAAAAGTGGAAAAATAAGCACATTTCTTATAAGCATTGGATAAATAACACACTCTGCAGAAAGCTACAAGCCACTCTAGGATACCCCAGGCTCCTGGGTGCTGACCTGGTCCTGAGCACATGTCTTCAATTGGAACCCTCAGCTGCTTCAACTGAGTCAGATAGGGGATTGTGGCCCGTGGTGTTCCTTTGAGGAGGATTCCAGCTCTCTTCCACTCTGCTGATCATCTGTTTTTTTTATTATTTGCTATCATTGTTTCTGACTGTGCTTTCCCTGGCATCAGAATGCACGTGTGTGTGTGTGTGTGTGTGTGTGTGTGTGTGTTTCTGCCATTGGAATTGATTCCCTTCTCATCAGAACATCAGCTTATGAGTCCTAGAATGCTAGCCTCATTCCAGCCAGTGACTGCCCCTGAGGGATTCTCATCTGCGGCAGAGTCCCTCTCCAGCTTCCCTGCATCCCCACCCCATGTGTCTGACAATTAGTGAGTCAGCATATCATTCTTCTTCCTCTTAGCTGCTGGCAGTAAAGGGAGTCTCCTTAGCAGCTGCTGAATTATGTCTGGGAGACAGCAGTCTTTCTGCAGTGGGAGAAATAATTTTATGAAGTCTCTGCAGGATTTCCAAGCAGGGATCTCATTTAAATCAAGCCCTGTTGTGACTCTGAGTGGGAAGAAAAATAATGAGAGGTGCCAATACTGGAAAAAGATTTCTAAAACCTATAGGAATTTAAGGAAGGGTTATTCTTTAACTACAGCACTGTGCTTTTAGATCTGTTTCATGTTTTTTTTTTTTCCCCTAGGATTAAGTTTCACAATGTCTGCCACACCTGGGTATAGAAAAATCCCCTACACAGGACTTTAAGTCACCTCAGACACAGGGGTGAGTTGAAAGGTTAATTTATGGTAGAAGGCTCCTTAGTTCCCTTTGCTTTGTCTCATGGTTATCATCCTTTTCACGACATCTTAATCTAGTACTAGGTTTCTCAACCTCAACATTTGACATTTGATGCCATATAACTTTTTGTTTTCCTCTAAGCCCTGCAGGATGCCTTGGCTCTGTTACAATACTAGTAGTATATATTCCTCTTCCTCTAATTATGGCAACCAAAGGTGTACCCTGGGGGTAAAACTACCCTCAGTTGAGAATAATGGGTCTAATGGAAGGCAAATTAGTTAAAGGACAAGGACTCAAAGGACTTGAGTTCAAATTTTATTCTAAAGGCAAGCTCCTTCATGAATCTTCTCTACTCATTGATTCTGGAATGCACAGTGTAGCCTGAGAACCATCCAGTGCTGCTGAGAGAACTCTGGATAATAAGGCCAAAGCCATGAGTCTGATCCTGTATGACCACACGAGCTGGTCAGTTCCATGACCCTAGATTTGTGCCTCTGATTCCAACCAGCAGGAGTTTAGAAACTCATTTTCTTGCAGGACTAAAGTTCTGTCTGTCTTCAGGATTCACCTCTTCACCACCCAGGTAGCTAATGCCAGAAGAATCTGAGGTGCTTCAGAGTTTCTTTTTGGATATAACAATGAACAACAGTACAGGTTATTACTCTCCATTTATTTACCTTCCCACCCCCCAACAGTCATGTTATGCACATTAGACTTCACTCTGTTCCTTACAATCGATAGAACTATTTTCTTATTAGTTTATATAGCATTTTCTAGTGTCCCATGGTATTCACATAAATATATGACTTTATTTAACTTCTCTCAGTGGAAGACATCTCTGCTGTTATAAAAAGTACTTTAGGGTTGGGGATGTGACTGAGTGGCAGAGTGCTTACCTGGCATGTGTGAGACCTTGGGTTCAGTTCCCTAGCACTGGGAAGGAAGGAAGAAAGGAAGGAAAGAAGGAAGGAAGGAGGGAAGAAAGAAAGGGGTTTAGTGGAAAATATATGTAAATGTCAAAGAATGGAATTGCTTGGTCAAGATACAAGAAGTAGAACATGCATTTTTAATTTTGATAAGTAATGCAGATTGTTCTCTATAGGAATTAACAATATGTGACAATGCCTATCTCTGCAGTCAGATCAACACAGTACTGCTAATTTGGATTTTTACCAATTGGTGGTTGTGTTTCAGTATAGTTTTGATTTGCATGTATTTTATGATTGATGAGATTGAATGTTTCTTTATATGCATAAAGTCATTTTTATTTTTTTTTTATAAACCATCACTTACTTCTTGCCCATTTTTCTACTGGCTTGTTTTTTTTCTGCATGAATTTCTAGAAACTCTTTATTAACGAGATTAGTCTTGTGTTATATAAAAATGTTAACATTTTTCTAATATGTTAATTTTTCTTTTTCTTTTTGATGGTGCTGGGGATTGAACCCAGGGCATTGTGCATGCTAGCCAAGCACTCTGCCAACTGAGCTATATCCCAACTCCCATAATATGTTAATTATTTTTGAGATTGTTTATAATTTTTGCTTATGTAGGCAAATAATCTATATTTTTAAAATAAATTTTATTTACTCTTGTAATTTTTTCTTAAGGATTTTTAGTTTTTACTATAAAGATAATCATGTTTCTTCTAATACTTTTAGGATTTATTTTTTAAAAATATCTTAAATATTTGATCCATGTAGAATTTATCCTGGTGTTCATTGTGAGTTATTGATACAATTTTATGTTTTTCAGATAGTCCTCTTGACATCCAACATCATTTGTTAAAATTTTTATTTTGCCTACATTCACTTGAGATGCCATTTTGATCAGATACTAAATTCCCCCTCTATATCTGACTGTAGATGTCTGGAATTTCTATTTATTTATGGACTTTATATTCTATTCTTTTGTTCTGTTTATTTATAAAGTGCTTCCTTAGCTAGGTTTCCATCAATGGATAAAGGGATAAAGAAAATGGGACATATATATACACAATGGAATTTTATTCAGCCATAAGGAAAAATGAAATTATATTACTTGCAGGAAAATGGATGGAACTAGAGACCATTATGTTAAGCAAAATAAGCCAAAAAAAACCTCATTCATAAGGTCAAAGTTCATTTGTTTTCTCTCATATGTGGAGGTTGGACAGGAACAAGGAAAAGAAAAGTGGAGAGGGGAACTCATAAAAAACCAAGGGCGATCAGTAGAGGAAATGTTCCCAGAGCTGGGGAGTGATACTGGCCAAATTATATTGTTAGATTGTGTGCAGGTACAAATGTATAACAACAAATCCCATCATTATGTACAATTATAATATGCCAATAAAAATGTAGACAAAATGCTGCCTTTTAATTTTGATACGTAAAGCAAATTGTTCTCTATAGGAATTAACAATATATGATGGTGCCTATCTCTCTGCAGTCAAGCCAACATGGGGTGCTGCTAATTTACATACACACATATAAAATATATATTAGTATTGGGTCAGGTTAATGTTCAATCATTAGCTTTCTTCCCATGCACTCACCCCCCAAATTACTGGCTCTTCTATTTATTTTTTTCAAAGCATCCACTTTAAAAATTAGATCACTAATATAGGGACATTTTCCACACCTCACACCCTGAATACTGTTTTTAGGACTGGGAGCCATTGTCTCTTAGGATTCTCCAGCCCCTCTAAATGACTTCAAGTTTGTTTATTTTCCTCTGTATAAAGACCTTATGTACTCATTCACCGGATTTGTCGGAGTATATGGGCTACACAGGAAAGTAGTATAAGGAAAACACTGCTCTCTAATAAGTGGTCCATTTGAAAAGAATCCTAAACACAGGAGCAATTAGGAGTTAGCAAGCTCACTGAGTCAGTGACTCTGGCCTGAGTACCTCAAGTGGTTGTCTGTCGGTGCTTACCTTCCAGCGAAAGCTCTTTCCCCTCCTACTGCAACTGGTTCTTCTTTCCCCATATATTTACCTGTCTTGCTTAAATAAAAAAAAAGAATATTATGAGGATGGACCGTTATTTCAAAACTTGTTTTCTCAGCAAAGTCTAAAACTTTAATAATCATTTTAATGGAGGGGAAGTAGATCAAGGATTTCATATTTAAGTGGGTTTACCCACCTCCACTTTCCTACAAAAGATCCTGTCATTTCCTTGCCAACCTTTTAAAACTCATATTGCAGAGCTCAGCAGGCTTGATGGCTTCTGTGTACATGCCAGAGCCTGACCACAGAGCGTCCTCACTTCTCCAGGACCATTTCATCACTCTAGTTCAGAATAAAAGCTAGGATTCTGGCTGACCTATGATGGTACCCCCTCACCTTGGCACAGAGCATCAGCACACAATTAATAATGTAAGAAAATACAGGTGACTTAAGAAACACTAATAATTCCAGTGATTCATCATTTATCTACATAGTCACAGACACATCCTGTATTTCTTTTTTTTTTTTAATTTTTTTTTTTTAGTTGTTGATAGACCTTTACTTTATTTATTTATATGGGGTGCTGAGAATCGAATCCAGTGCCTCATACATGCCAGGCAAGTGCGCTACCGCTGAGCCCCAGCCCCAGCCCCCATACATCCTGTATTTCTTATACCTCGTGCTTGTAAATGCTAATCCTGTCTTTTATAGGATTAAAGTCAAGAATTCATAAGGCAGGATACTGATCTTGAAAGCCCAAGCTCACAATGATTCACACCAAGAAGCCCAGAGCCATGGTTATTTGAAGTAAGACCTAAAACTTTCAGTTGACCAACACTACATTTAAAGACTGCACAAATTTCTGCCTAGGAACAGCAAAAGATGGTCCTGGATATGTTCGATTTTTCAAGATAGTAAAACAATCAATAAAGCTAACAGAACACTTTGATTCCCTCTCCTTTTTTAGTTTTTAATTTTTAATTTGTTTTAAAGATAACACATTAGCCTAATCTTAAGTGGTATCTTTAGAAAAACCTTAGGCAATATGAAAATGACAAAAAAAATGTGCAAATTAAGGATGTGCACCTATGGGCATGGGATGGCAGGAGACTGACATGGATAAAATATACCCACAAACTCTTTAGGATCATCCCATATTCTTAGCTATGAGTCTGCACAACCTCAGAATCCAGAATGAACAGGCACGCAGTGGGTGTGGTGGCAAGGTAAACTCACCTTTCTGCCCTTCAGTTTATGCTGTCTGAGGCACCTTGGCCACCTCACTGTTTGGACATCGATCTTTATCAATGGAAGCTTACTACCTTACTAACACGGAGTACCTACCTTACTAACAACAGTAAAAAAAAAATAGTTTATTCCCCATTAATTTGTTACACTCTAAGAACATAAATCTTACCTTCTTAATTTTCACATCTTCCAAACTTAGCTTTGTGCCTGGCACTAAAATAATCTGGCAGTGCATTTGGAATTATTTCTAGCTCTCTGACTGGTTGCTTGGTTTCTCTTTACAGCACAGTCACTAGTGTATGGCTCCAGGGAGTTCACAGTCTCTCTTAGATTTCTTCTCTATAAAATGAAGATACAGACATTGTAAATATTAAATAAAGTACTTTAAACTTTTTCCCCACCATGCTCTTACCATAATTTCTTTTCTTAGAAATTATGCTAAAAGCAAAAGAAGTAGAGGTTAGAAGGGTGGGGAGGTGGAGAACAAGGATAGTGTGTACACCTATTGACAGAGGCAGGGCCATTTGATTTCAGAGCATTTGCTTTCTACAAGGAGGCTTCCCGAATGAAAACTGCAAGGACACCCTGCCCAAATATGCAGCTTGTCCTCAGTGCTCCCTGTGTTCCTTAGACTTAAGGGATAGTTAGAAATTTTCACATTATTCAATTTTTATTCACCTAGCTAATGGGCAGCCACTGATGTCCCCCCCCCCAAAAAAAAAAAAGAATAGTTAATTTTTGTAGAAGATTCAAATTTTGGCATGAAACAATAAGTTTATAGAAAGTCTAATTTCAGAGGGTAAATTCCTTACCTCTTCCTTACTATAGTTGTCTTTAAATATACAGAAAAGAATCCCAGTACCTGACTCATCAGATCTTATTTCTCACTCCTGGGCTGTGATCCTGCCTGTTTGCTCTCATTTCTCTGAGGCAGTTGGATTGCTCCAGCTTCTTGTGGCCTGTCCAAGCATGACATCAGCATCCATTACATTCCCCTACAGCCCACACTGGAAAGCTCTCTGTGTTCTATTTTAGCTCTTCAGCCCCACAGGTATGGCATAAATATGGAATGTCAGACTTGTACAAAGTGTCTCCATGCTGCTATTTGCCCAGCCTTTAGTGGGTTGATGGCTTAGGTCTCAACTTTTTTGCCTATTAAAAAGAGAATTGATGGTGTGCTGACGACCTGAACCAGATGTTTAAGCAGAATATGTAACTGCCTACATAATGGAGTCCCCAGGGTCAAGAGCCAGTCTTCATGACTTCATGTGGTCGAAAATTTGACTTTGGAGATAACCATGTTCTTATCTTTAAGCACAAATGAAGTATAGAGTGTGGATGGGTAGAAAAGAGATAAAATTTTTAAAACTCTGTTATGCTTTAGGTATTGTTTTAGGTAGACTCACTTATATCTTTCTGTTTGATTCATACAAGATACATGTGAAATAGATATCATTCTTAGGCCCATTTTATAACTGAAGAAACTGAGGCTTAGAAGGAACCTCAGGTCATACAAGGAGTAAGCAGGAGTCATTACCAGCATGCAGTCAGTAATTATGGAAAACAGGATTTGAACTCCACCAAACTTCAAATTACTTGCTCTTTCCCTCACATGCTAGGACTCTCTGAGTATCCTTTGCAGTTAAGGGTAGAGTCTCCAGGAAAAGAAGAGATCACTGCCACAGGGAAAAGCAAAGAAAGAGTGTTGACTCTGCTGTTCATGAATGAGTTTGCCGGAGGAGGACCTGCAGCTTATGACTGCAGAGTGGGTAGAGAACCCAAGGGTTCCAGGGGACCCTGGAGACAACCTATTTCATCTACTCTTCCTCGTTGCAGATGAAGAAAGAGATGGAAAAGCCTTGCCCAGGAAGAAAAGCAAGTTCAAGGTTGAGCAAGTTCAAGGCTGAGCCAGGTCTGAGGTTACACATTCCAACCTTCCAGTGCCTTCAAGCTTCTCACCCTTCTGTGTCTGCTGGAGCTGCCATCATAGGTTATCCTGGTCCATGCTCCAAACTCCATCGCTTAAAAATAAAACCAACTACAGAAGTGAATTATGAGAACTCTTGTATTTCTTTCTTTCTTTCTTTCTTTCTTTCTTTTCTTTTTGTATTTTTCTGGATGACTCATAGGCCCTTTACCCAGAAGTACATTATGTATGTATATATTGCTCATAATGTGCACCAGAACATCCACGCCCACTGCATTAATACAGCTGGCACGACTACATGTCACAATACCAGCAGTGTCATTAGTATGGTGTCATTATACATGCACAATTCACAGAATTTCCTGTTCTAATCAGCCTTCCTTTGCTTATTTAAAATTATAAGAGAATGTTTTCATCATTTCATAATGAATAAGATATAACAAGGCACTAGCTTACAGAACTAATTATAGCTTTTAATTTCAAATTAATCTCTTCATAAGGTCGCTCACTGACTTAAAAACCACCTTACCCCAAATTACCTGCAGCTCATATTTCCTCCAGGTCTTCCAGGGCTCTGCTGACTCACAGAATAAGATCATTTTACCTCTAGTGCCTTGGGTTTTTCACTTGTAAACTTGAATAGCTAATATGGACCAGCTTTGAGGCATTTCTGTGACATTCAATGAAAAATGATAGCAAGCTAAATTGTAGCTTTCTTATACTCAAAGGACAAGGCTGTTCTAAAAGACTGTTCAGCAAATCATCAGTTCATTTGGTTCATTTGTTTTGTAATTTTCCATGTGATTTAAAACAGGAAGGAAAATTGTGCCCCCTTAAAATACATATAAGAAGAAAAGTTAGGGGCTGGGGGTATAGCTCAGTTGGTAGAATGTTTGCCTTGCACGTATATAGGCCCTGGGTTCTAATCCCCAGAACCACACACACACACACACACACACACACCAAAAAAAAATTAATTTCTTATGTTGAGTTCTGACCCAAACAGGATCATCAGAATTCTCACAATCTGAACTGGGCACAGTGAGACACACTTACAGTTACACCCTTGGAAGGCTGAGGCTCATTTGAGCTTACAGAGTTTGAGACCAGCCTGGGGAACGTAACAAGACCCTATTTCAAAAATAAAATAAAAATTTTATTCTGCAAAAGTATCAGAATCTACAAGGAAAATAAGAAGAAATTTAGTTATTCTGCAGTTATTCAAAGACATTGAAAGTAAGTAAATGTGACACAATTTTGCTCCTCTATGCATATATGCATATATTCTGTTTTTTTTTTTTTTACATATACTTCTTTTGTTGTGATTCTTTGTTCCCAGCTAGAAAATGTACTGTAATGTAGTTGTGGTGCTTATGCATAGAGGATGTTACATATTGAATTTTAAAGAATTAATGACTTTTTAAAAATACCTTTCCTTTGCTGAGTCATTTTGGCAGGGATTAAGGCTGTTTTGTGTTCAAAAATACTTCCTTCAGGAAGTAATGGCAGACAGCCTCCAGCTGCGGTTGCTCTCTGGGCTACTTCTGTACTTGTTTCATGAATCCATTACTGCCCTTTGAGAAGGAATTACAGCTTTAATTTAGGCTGTCTCTTTAACCAGCATGGAAGTTCTTTGTGGCTTTTTGTTTTTTTCTGTGTAATCTCACTCTCAGTGGCATATCTTGTTAAAATAGACATTTTTTTTAAAAAAGTTATTAGCTTAATTGATGAATTAGTCAGTGAGTGAATGGATCATACATAATTGTCCATGAGAGGTCAATGTTTGGTTGTGTGTCAATCAAGGTTCTCCAGAAAGATAAAACCAATAAAGCACGCATATACATAGATACATATGCATATTTTATGAATTGACTCAAGCAGGTATGGGAACTGGCAAGTTCAAAATTCATAGAGCAGTCCAGCAAACTAAAACTGCAAACAAGGATTGACGTTGCAGTCTTGAGTCTGAAATATGTAAAGCAAGCCGGTGGCCAGAAACCCAAGCAGGACTTCTATTTTATAGTCTTGAGGCAGAATTCTGTCTCCAGTAAAACTTGCAGGGCCTTCAACTCATTGGATGAGGTCTACCCATATTTTCTTTCTTTTTTTTTTTTTTGAGGGGGGGACAAGGGGTGGTACCGGGAATTGAACTCAGAGGCACCCAACCACTAAGCCACATCCCCAGCCCTATTTTGTATTCTAGTTAGAGGCAGGGTCTCACTGATTTGCTTAGTGCCTCGACATTGCTGAGGCTGACTTTGAATTACAGGCATGTGCCACTGTACCCTGCCTACTCATATTTTCAAGGATAATCTCATTTACTTAAAATTAACTGGTTGTAAATGTTAATCATATCTACAAAATACCTTCATAGCATTATCTACGCTAATGTTTGACCAGACTATTGGGCACCATAGCCCCACCAAACTGGCACATAAAACTAAAAATCATAGCATATAAAAACTGAATTGTTCTTCCAGTATAACTGGAAATAAAACAAGTGACCCCCAAGATCATTATTGGCAGGAGGAGGGGAATTTCAAGCAGTTCTTCAAAAACTTCAGTATGTACATGAGTTACCAGGGGTCTTGTTTAAATGCAGATTCCCCTACATTAGGGTTGGGGTGGAGCCTGGGATTTTGCATTTCTAACAAGCTCCCAGGTGATGTTCATGCTACAGGTCTTCAGTTTGAACAGCAAAACCTATGAAAACCTGTCTGGGGAGAAGCAGGTAGTCAAAAAGACAGGACAGCCTTGATAATGAATGAAACTGAGATACAAGATAAGCAAGAGCCTGTGTGGATGAAATTTTAATGTTCAATATGAGACAAGCCAGAAAAGATAGAACATCTGCAGTAACTTCTACAAAGCAATAGCAGAAAACTTAAAGACTTTCTACTGAAATAATTGGATTCTTCTGAGAACCTACAGAGAGCATCTGAGAGTCTCAGGGACTACCAGGCCAGGACCCTGTGAAATCCCAGAAGAGTACAAAGCATACCAACTTCAAAATCATGCAGTGAGATCCATGCTAGTCACATTTTACATAACTCTGAGAAAATAAAGGCACCACGATTGAATGAGATCCCAGCAGTACTGGTACTCCTGTGTAGCAATTAGTTATGTCAGTATCTCTAAAGCAGTGTTTCTCAAACTTACCCACCAAAATATCCCCAATATCAGAAGAAAACCAAATAATGCATTCCCAAAGTCTATCTTAAGAGAGTTCATAGTCTTTGAGGTTGCACCTTTGTGCTTTTAAAATCTTAAATATTATTTTAATTATAAATAACTGGTTTTGTCTTAATAGTAAATTTTTTCATGCTATTTATCAACAGATACCTTGAGCCTCCAGCAGGCAGGACTCATGAGACCTTATCCTGGTAGCATATATCACATACCACCCAGAGAGTCGCTTAAGTAAGAAATTGGTCACCTGGGTATTGGTCATTTAAATCAGGAGTTGACAACTATTGACAGAGGGCCAAATCTGGCCTGCCACATGTCTTGGTAAATAAAATCACACCGGTGCACAGCCACACCCACTCATTTGGTATTATGTATGGTGGCTTTCACATTACTGAGGCAGAATTTGATAATTGTCACAGAAACTGAAGGGCCCACAAACCAAAACTATCTATTGATTGTATTGATCAATTCAAACTCAGAAACTGCAAATTACTTTCTAAAGGACTTTGTTTGGAGTCTTGGTAATTGCAATTCAGGGAACACAGGCTCAGATTGCTCTGAATTGGTGTAATAGACAAGACAGGGAAGGTGGAGCTTATGTAAACAACCAATGTAGATTTATTACAAAGCAGTAAGAATTCTTTGGTGAGGAAACTTTTGTTGGAGTTCAGAATAGTTTCTGCTAAACAGGGATTCTGTAACCAACAGAAGACAAAGAAAAGTATGTATATTCTTGGTAAATAATGTCCATAAAACAAGAATCCAATAATCTGATATGCAATCTTAATTTCTGGGTACAGTGTCATTATCCGTCCTAGATGACTGCAGTCAAAGGGTGGAGGCAACCAAAATTCACATTCCTAGCCAGCAGCTTGAATTGTGCATGTGAGTCTTATTCCCTTAACGGCCTCTGGACTATATTTAGAAAAGCTCTTTTAATGTTACTTCCATCAAAGTTTGCCCAACCTGATCTAAATGACTGTGTTGGGTGCTCTACCACTGAACTACATCCCCAACCATTATTATTTTTTTTATTTGGATTCAGGGTCTTGTTAAATTGCCAAGGCTTTCTTCGAACTTGTGATCCTCCTGTCTCAGGCTCCAGAATCACTGGGATTGTAGGTATGTGCCACCATGCCCAATCTGTATAGTATTTCCTTCCTTCCTTCCTTCCTTCCTTCCTTCCTTCCTTCCTTCCTTCCTTCCTTCCTTCCTTCCTTCTTTTCTTTCTTTCTTTCCTTTGCACTAGGGATTGAACCCAGGAGCACTTGACCACTGAGTTACATTCCCAGCCCTTTTTATTTTTTATTTTGAGTCAGGGTCTCGCTAAGTTGCTGAGGCTGGCTTTGAACTTGCAATCCTTCTGCCTCAGCAACCCGAGTTGCTGGGATTACAGATGTGCACCACCATGCCTGGCCTGTGTAGCTCGTTCTAAATATAATTTATGTTTTTACTTTCCCAAGTTCACATGTAAAGAGCCACTTCAGATGCCATAAATCAGACAAAAATGAATTAGATAGGTCTAACAGCCTATTGAAGTCTATGGAGTGAGCTAGATCTTCAATTGAACACAGTCATGTAACTCACGTGGAGCCAAACAGCGACCAGGCCTATTAGAGGGAACCAACCAACTTTGCCCACCTGAGCTGAGCCAAAAGTGTCAGATAGCATGTAAATGCCGTGCCTCCTTGTGTAGGTCATCCTGTAATGGGTGATGAGCAGGAAGAAACTAGTGTTTAGAACTGCTCAGTACTTATAAGAATGGATTAAAAGAATGAATTAAAGCATAAAGAAAGTGGGTGTAAGGAAAATGAGGAACTATCCATGCTCAGGGCAACTGGAGGAATTTAGTATCCTGGAGCCTGAGAGCCCAAACAGTCAAGGGCAGAACCAGCCGTGGCAGAGTTCAAGCAGAGCTTTGAGAAAATGCTGAGGGTTTAATCTGGGATAAATGTGACTGTCAAATCCAAAGGACAGGCACTGGGCTAAAAATAGCAGATACGCCAAGGGAAAGGAAACACAGATTTTAAACAGAGCAAGTGGAAGGGTGACAGCAAAGCTGGGAAATATCTAGAGGCTGAACCACAGAGAAAGGGAAACTAGCTTGCCTTTTATGAAGTTGGGGCAATGTAAATCAGTCAGAAGAAACTGAGGGTGTTGAAGATGGCCATCTATTAAAAACTACAGTGTCAGGGTGCTTCTGAGGCAATATATATGTGTATATATGACATATCACATATACACTATATAAACATATTTTTTTATATATATGTATGTATATATAAAACCCCTGGACCCCAAAATAAAGGGTATGGCTTAGAGAACCACACAGGAAAGAACAAATGAACAAAAACAAAACCAAAAAACACTCAATCTAATTCCTCAGGGATTTGGAAGTAGTTGATTCCAGAAACTGGGAAAAGCAAAATGAGATTTGAAAGACAAAGCACAGTTCTTGGAGCAAAGGTTGAAAAGTTACTCCTGAAAAAACTTAACTCAGAGGAATGGAAAGAGATTCTTTTTTATTATTTTTTCTTAAATTGGTCTTGAGAATCACATCATATGTGTTAATAAAGAATATATTAAGTCTGATTGGCTTTTATATGTAAACTATCCCAAGAATTTTTCACGTTTAGGTAAAGTACTCCAAATGAGTATTCCTTCTTCCCGTCCCTGCAAATAAAATGTCTGGCCCAGTTTGTTTGTTTTTAACATTTTATTTTCATTTATTTTTTTTACATGACAGCAGAGTATATTTTGAAATGTTATACATATATAGAATAAGTTCCAATTAGGATCCCATTATTGTGGTGGTACATGATGTGGAGTTATACCAGCTCAATTCACAATAGCCAAGCTACAGAATCAACCTAGGTGCCCTACAACAGATGAATGGATAATGAAAATGTGGTGCATATACACAATGGACTATTACTCAGTCACAAAGAATAATGAAATTATGGCTTTTGCCAGTAAATGGGTGGAACTAGAGAATATTATGCTAAGTGCAATAAGCCAATTACCAAAAAACCAATGGCCCTGCTATTTTTGTGGCTTACCCACTGTGAAATTCCTTTAACAAGGGATCATTTAGTTTCCCTTGCTTCCCACTGATAGCTAGGTGGAGTTCCTGGATGGCATCTGCCTTGGGATGAAAATGACCCAGAGAATATTTAAATAGTAAGACTGAAAGAGCTGTAGCTCTTGTTGGCAACATGGGGTCAGGGTGTACTCTATACTGAACCTCCAATTATGTGATAAATTACATTTTTATTTGTCTGCTTAAGTGATTTCAAATTGGGGCTCTTCATATATATATATATGAATGATATATAGAGATTGATATATACTGATATGTGCCAGGTTCTCCTCCAGACACCAAGAATACAATGGTGAATGCGAGAAAGACAAGGTCTACCTGGGAGAGCAAAAAATAATTTTAGTAGATAATTTTAGTAGAAACACCTAGGATGGCTACTAGACTACCAAACTGACACTGCTAGTTGGCTACATAATTAGAATTCAGGGAAGGGACTGCATCCTAGGGGAACCACACCAAATCCATAGTAAGAGTTAAGATTTTTAAATGGTGAATGGGGATGTTTCATGTTGAAAATTAGGGAGGATGTCAGTGTTGTGGGGGTGGGAGGAGGAAGGGGTCTTCCACAGAGTACCTCCTTTAAAGGAAACTCAGAAAGAGCATTCAAGAAGGTGAATGAAACCCAGAAGAAATGTAACCAAGGAAGTAGAGAAAAGAGTAATTCAAGAGGCATGGGTCAATTGTGTAAAAAGTAGCTAAAGGGTCAGAAAGATCTAAACTGTAAAGATAGATAAGTTACACTGTAAACTGTCATTAGAGTAGCGTTAGGAATCAGGGGTCAAAAGCAGGCTCAGTATAGAGAAAGAGGTGGGTGTTAGATGGGTGTGAATTAAAGGGACAGGGAGGAACTAGAGTCCTAGGGTTGGTCCTTTTCTCAGCTTATCTGGAAAGGGAACTAGGAAGATATGAAAGATTTATATATCTAGGGAGGGGAGGGAGGTTATGAAAGTTCCACAGAATTTCTATTTGGCCCTCCTGGTTGAGAATCTCTGATACAGCGGAGTGCTCAGATTCCTGCAGTCTTTATTACAGTCAATTATCATGCAACAGGTGTTTGCAAAGGGCCTGTTTTAAAAGGTCCACCCTGTGATTCATATAATGAACAATGGGAATTAAATGCACAGGTTAGGATTTTCCCAACAGTGTACTTGAGTTGTTGAGTTTGGCTATGAAAGGATTTTAATTCTTTGTGTAAGGTTGTTAATTTGAATATCTTTCAAAGTAAGATGTGCTTGCTCTATGGTTTGAAATGGAGTTCAGAGTTTATGCAGCAACAGTTTATGTGTGTTCTTAATTACACATCATATATACATATCAAGTGATGGGGACGTCCTACTACACAGGGAAAACCTTCTAAACATTTTAGTCTATTTTCTTTTAGGTTTTTTTTTTTTTTTTTTGCTCTTTGTGCATTTGTTAATATCTTCCACGTGCTATTCCATGCCCAGGCTTGAACCCTGTTTCCTAACAACTAATCTAATTGACACTTTGCGGTTTAATGTTACAGTGTTTACAGTTTGGATCTTTTCTGATCCTTCACGAAGTGTGAAGTTGAGAGAACACTTCTCCAAGAGCTGGCAAGATAATTGAAAAGATAAGTCACACCAAAATGAGCAGTCATTGGGAAAGGTAGAATGATGGTCAGGACCAAGACTTGGAGTATATGTGAGGATTGAGTTGAGGCCACTCTATGAAAGGGCAGGATCAAATCCTGTTTTATTTAAAATTTTGGCATTTTTTGCCAATCATAGATTTCTTGTATTTATTTAATTTTTAAAAAATATTCCATTAAAATATTACATATCTAAAGTACTGTCTGTGTTGTTGCCCCTTAAATTTTGCACCTGGGTAGAATACCTGGTTCACCTCATCATAGTAATATCTGGCTAAGAGCATTGACCTTGGGTTCAGACAGATGGATTCTTCCTACAGGTGTGACTTCAACAAGCTTTCTCTAAACTTTATATCTTCATTTGTAAAGAAGAAATCATTAAAGAAAGTTGATGTAAGCAAAGTGTTTAGCTTAATAGTATAGCAAATATTCAGCAAACTAAATATTATTTCAAAACAGAATGAGTAATATAGATACACACTATATAATTAGCATTGTTCAGTAGAATTTGAATGTTAATCCCCCCTGTGTTTTAAAATATAGCCACTTTTAAAAGGCAAAAGGTAAAATTAGACTTAAGAATGTCATTAAGCCAAATATGTCCAAAATATTATGTCAACACAAAATCAATTTTAAATTTTTTTAAATTAAATTTAAAAAAAAAAATCTTTTTTTTTTTCTTGGTGCCAAGAATTGAATCCAGGGGTGCTTAACCACTGAGCTGCATGCCCAAACTTTTTAAAATTTTGTTTTATTTTGAGACAAGTTCTCACCAAGTTTCTTAGAGTCTCGCTAAATTTCTGAGGCTGGCCTGGAACTTGGAATACTACTATCTCAGACTCCCAACTCAATGGGATTACAGGTGTGAACCACCATGCCTGACAATATTAAAATTCTTAGCAGGATTTTTTTTTTTTTTGCATTTTTTACTAAGTCTTAAAAACTGGGTTTGTATTTTTACTCACAGGACTCTTCAATTTGGACAAGTTGCATTTCATATGCTCTGTAGTTATGTGTGGCTAGAGGCTGTCATCTTAAACAACACAGATATAGACATTTCCAGATTATTGGAATACAGATTCACTGGGACAGTAAAATAAAGGAAGTGAAGCATTTTTAAACCTTTTTCAGTAAAGGAACTTTAGAAAGAGCACAACCTCTAAGTCTAGGGACAGTTTCTACCATCTCTTCAATAACTCCTAGTTAGTCTTTGAAATATGAAAGGCTGAGTATTTGGAAACACAACTAGAAAAATACCAATTTTGAAGGGTATGTTACTTCCTCTTTAATTTCTACCAATTTATCAACCATTCTTTGCTGCGGTGCTGACCCCACCTTCTTATACTATTTTATTCTATTTCCATTGGCTCTTAAGAAAATCTTAATGTTATTTATGAGCACAGTTGAAATACTTCAGTAATTCAAATCTGCTTCCTGGGCCAAAAATTAATGAGCATTTGAAAGCATCACATGCAGACATTTCACAAATAATTTAAAGGCTCAAAAAAAAAAAAATCCAAACTTAAGAAACCTATACATGTACACACACACACACACACACACACACCTAAACTAAAAGTTGACAAATACTTCTAAAATAACTCTAAAGTCAGATTTGTAAAAGGAAACCTGGGCATGTGGTGTATTTCTTAGTAAGAAGTCGGATATTTGTGTTTTGTTCAACTCACTTCACTTTGCTTCAAGAAGATAAGAAAAAACTCCCCCGTGGCTGTGGTTGTGGCTCAGTGGTAGACTGCTTGCCTAGCAGGCATGAGGACCTGGGTTCAATCCTCAGCACCACATAAAAATAAAGATATTATGTCCACCTAACAGTAAAAAAAAAAATTAAATAAAAACTTTAAAAAAGAAAGAAAGAGAGAGAGAGAGAGAGAGAGAGAGAGAGAGAGAATTGCCCCCAAACATGCTGAGGGATAATGTGTGATCAGGAACATTTTTCTAAGGTGTTAATTCCAAATTCCTTTGCCTCCTGTCCCCTCTAAGCCCTCCCAATGGAATCTTCACCTTCTGTGCCACACATCACTCTCTATTAGCTATGACTGCAGAGGAGGCCCTGTGATTGCAGCAAAAAAGACACCCAGATGCATCAAGCACAAATTATTTTCCTAGCATGTAAGGAATTGCTGCTGTTGCTGCTGCTGCTGTGTGTGTGTGTGTATGTGTGTGTGTGTGTGCGCAAACGCGTGCATGCGCGCCCATGATTTATTTAGGGCATTGAACATTTACTTTAAGTCAAGACATAATTTGAAAGCATATGAATTGACTCTTTGGAAATTGTATGGATGAAATTTCAGTAATTAACAAAGGATCTACACATTTTTTAAGGTAAAGGCTGAGTCATTAATGATGCATTAAAACAATCTTCCTTTTTTTCCTACTCCACCCTCCTGGATGGGAAGTGAAGGTACCAAATCTCATGGAGTAATCATTTCTAGAAGTTTCCAATTCTGAGACTAGGGGAAGAGGCCCCTTAAAATACAGCCTCCTTGCTCTGTGTGTGCGAACCAGTAGCTTTGGCCTCATTGAGAGTTCATGAGAAGAGTCTCGAGACAAACCCAGACCTACCAGATCAGAATCTCCACTTTGAAAAGTTTTACACGATGATTCTTATGAACATGGAAGTTTGAGGAGTACTGATAGTAGGAAGATTCCCATAATTTTGTTTAAGTAATCATTATTAAAAGATACCATAGTACATTGTTTCATTGTTACTAATTAATAAGAAACTACCACAGCTCCTCAAATTAAAAAAAAAAGTTTCCCTATTTAATTGTTTAACTAAGATTTTCCTTATAACATGATGCTGTTATTTAGAACCATCTATGATCTGAATATACCTTTAAAAATGTTTTTGTATAATCTACAGATATTACTGTAATCTAAAAACAATATGGAAAGCCATTCTTCTACAATGACTTTGGGAATAAGATCAGGGCACAGGAATATTTTTAAGAGCCCCTAAGGGAAAGCTGATATGCAGCTGAGGCTGAGAGGTGCTACTCTGTTTCCCCCAATTTCTGCTCCACTAGCCTCAAGGACTTGGGAGCCCCAATGTCACCAGCATCTTGTTGACATAACAAAGCTCTCTCTCCCACTGACACTGAAAGTTTCTTTCCTGACTATCCTTGTTGTCCTTGGTTTCAAGTTAGTTACACCCTATGCAGTCATTCTTATCATTTTTCTGCCCTGATTTCGCTCATAAATCATTTCCTATCACACTTCTGGTCTTTTTCCAGCTTCTCAGCGTCTTTTGGGACTCCAGGAGCCTGAAAATAGCATCCCAGATGTGTCCACCTCCATTTTCCTTGATTCTTTCTGTAGGATATTCTTCAGAGACAGCCCAAAATAGTACTGGCCCTCTCTTACTGGGACTTCAGCATTCTCAGACAAATTTGCAATTTTAAAATGAACAGACATTAGATACCCCACCATTCAATTCACCTCTTCATTTTCTACAAAGCCATAGGTCATATTTTAAAGCTAGAGATGTCAGGAGGAAGGTGGCTGTGGTCAGAGTGCAGTGAGTTTTAGCCTACCCCTGCCTCCACCCTGGGTTGAAAAATGGTTCAAAAGCATCTCAGGGCAGCTTCTGTGTGACCATGGAGCAACTGACACCCCTATCCTTTGTGTTTGCCTTAAAAAGCATTTGAAAATGGTTTTTGAATGAATAATATTAAAAATTTTTAAAAAGTTGCCTTTAATCTGAAAGGATAAAGATATTGAAATGTAAAGGATAAGGTTTGTTTCAAGACCTGTAAAGTTTTTAAGTTCTGTTAAGTTGCATTCGGAACCTGAAATTCATGTGGCAGTTAAAACAATTCCTGGAGAGACCAGTAAATGTATGTTGAAATCTCCCCTGACTATCTGGTTGTTCTGTAAAAACAACCCACCCTCCCAGAAAGAAACCGTGCAGTCCAGCACATATACACCTCAGGGCTTAAACCAATCAGTTTAAATATATACCTATCTTAGTACTAACCAATCACCCCCACCCGACCTGCTCCCGCCAATGAATGTGCTAATCAGGTTTTAGAGTTGTTATTTGATTTTCCCGCAGTATATGATGATTTGCTAAAGGAGGCTATGATGTATGTAAAGCCCCTGCCCTCTCTAAAGAATGTATATAAACTCTGCTCAAGTGGTTCTCGGGGCTCTTTGTTCTTTGCTCCTCTGAAGTGAGCTCTGAGCCCCAGCATGCTGGACCCCCAATAAACCCTTTGCTGTTGCATGAGACAGTCTCTTGGTGGTCTTTTCCTCCGACGTTCGCCTGACCTTTTCAAATCCCACTAGGCTGATTCGATAAAACAAATAAGAATCAATTGATACCTTAAAAGTGTAATTTTTGTCTGTTAGTTTTCAACATAATTTAGAAAAACATACATATTTGAAGTGAGCTAATTTAGATTTGAGCTGTATGTGTTGGAATGACCTAGTTATTTTATTTCCATCTGCTTTGTTTGTGGACCGTTTTGATAAGCCCTCAGGTGCAGAGATACTTCTTCAAAAAGGAAGGAAAATTGTTGATTTCTATTTGCTGTTGTGCTTCTAGAAAGCAAAAGTGCTGGGTTCTCTTTTCTAGGTCTTTTTGTCCTCTGGCCCAGGCTTCCTCTCACTTTGGGTTTTGGCCTCTGCAACCTATAATCTATTTTTCCACTTGATCAGTCAGCTAGTTTTATCATTAATAATTCACGTCAGCATTGAGCCTGTAGGCAGGAAAACATGTCAAGCAGGCACAATGAGGAAACCAGTTCAAATACGGGCAAGAACATTAAATGCTTGCCTTGGGTTTTGACTTCACTGGGAAGAGAACTGAAAGTGTCCATGGTCCTGGATTCATGTAATCTTTCTCACCAATGTGGACCCTCAAGGGACCTGAAATCAAATAGGGCAGCATAGTATGCCAGGAAATGTGCTTTCAGGAAAGTGTTTTGGAGGTTAAGATTAAAAGCACTTTATGAAACTTTAACAGCAATATTTTTCATTTAAGGACATACTTACAAGTTAAACTTTTACTAGAAAACTCTATAAATAAAGATGGTATTGTTCAATGTTTTTGAAGTACAGATTAATATTTACTTTCTAAAAACTGACCTAGGAATTTATAAATGGAATATTAATCTATTATAAATTGTTTTTTGTTCTAGGGGAAGAAAGTGTGATGTTAATGAATAAATATATTTTTTTAGGAAAATTCTAAGTATTATTAAATAGGTTGCATGGAAATCATGAAAGAAATCTAGAAAGAAGACTTTTTTTTTTTAAATCTACATGCTTTAATAAATTTTCAACTCTCCATCATGCAGTTTGCTTCCCTGTGGATCAATTACAGCCAGGTTGGAAGCCTGAGCTGACTTCCTCATTCCCAACTCACATTCAACCCACTTCCACCTGTCTTTTCTACTTCGCCCAGCTGGTATGTGCCCAAGGGCCATAAGCCAGCTTTAATGTCAGCCAAGACAGTCTGCTGATGAAAAAAACAACAGGCTTAATCCCAACACATTACCCTTAATTCCTTAGACCAGGGCAATCACAGGGAAAAACCAAGGGCTTCAGTAACAACCACAGTGGTATCGGCTCCAGCCCTACCAGCTTTGTCATTGGAGTCTAGATCCCCCTGCACCACCCACCCTGTATGGCCCAATGTGCATGCCTTGCAGTGGCTGGTTGGTCAGTATGGGACTGACCTGGGGAGAAGCACGCATTGCTCCCACTGCAGTCCTGTGTCTTCGCACCATTGCTTCCCTATCCCATGTGCCCTGCTGGGGCTACCCACTCTTCCACCTATGGTGTGGAGAAAGTCAGGCCCGAATACTTCCACCTGACCCCTTGGTAGACATGGCTCTTAGGGCCCAAAAGAGAGATCTGACTTCCCAATGGAGTGTTGCGTATTGTGCCCTAGAAAGTGTTTCCTTTAGGAATGACAGTTCTTCCATCTATTTCTGGAGTATTTTGTGTATTCCTAGCTCCTTTTAGACCTGTAGTCTTAAATCCTTCCAGCATATCAGGATACTTGGGGTGCTTTTAAAGATCTGTTTACACACAGATTGAAATTTTAATTCAGTTGGTCTCAGGTGAAAGTAGGTTAAATGTTTTTGGTGTTTTTGAAAAGTTCCCAGGGAATTTTAATGTGCAGCTAGCATTAAGCTTGAAAAATCCCCCTCTGAGCATCTCTGGGAGTCCTTAGAAAATGTCTCTGCTGTGTTTCAGGAATAAGACTGGGCTGTCAGCAGTGGTCTCTGTTTTTCATTTCTTTTGTTCTGCCTCCTCCACTTGGGTACCTCCCTATCTGCCTGGCACTGCCATATCCCTGTGCCCTCCCATCAGGGATGTCTTTCTCTTTTGGACACTGATACCACTCCAACATTCACCATGAAGTCACGCAAGTACCACTTTTAGGATCTGGGTCACTAGTCCTCAAAACTAATCATTGTAAGCATCTGGCAATTCTTTTACCACATGTCTAGGCCCTTTTCATGGGTCACACCATTTCCTCCTCACAACAATCTTATGAGACAAGCCCTACCTCTATCCTAGGATTATGGAAGAAGAAACTAAGACTCACAGAGGAACCCAAGATTCCCTCCCAGTGGTTGTTTTAACAAACAAAGATACTGCCATGATAGATTTTTTTTGCAGATGTATTAAAAGTTATAAGGTTATTTTCTCTGACGATTATTAAGATGTCAACCAGGTAGATATAATACATTCAGGTGAGTTCTTTAAATACAGAGTTTTCAGCAGATAGCAGCAGAAGGTGAGCCAGATTTGAAGCACATGGTGTTGTTGAAAGGAAAGTGACCACAACACTCGGAGCGACCAAGAGATCTTTATTGCAGCAGTGCAAAAGAGGAGAGAGAGAGAGAGAGAGAGAGAGAGAGAGAGAGAGAGAGAGAGAGAGAGAGAGAGAGAGAACAAGAGAAGAAAGAGAGAGCAAGGAAGAGTGAAAGCAAGAGAGGGAGACAGAGAGAGCAAGAGAGGGGGGCCCGGCAGGAGGGAGATTTTATAGCCAAAATCTAATGGGGTCTCTGGGTCTGCAAGCTGCCTTGTTGACGTACAATGATTGGATCACACAATAGTTGCTAAGGGTGTCATCTTCTGCCTTCAATCAAATGGGGCAGGGGTCAGATGTGGGTTTCTGTTGCACCAGACCGGTGGGGGTCGAGTGTTCAGCCTTGAGTGGGGTTGAGTGTTCAGACTTGACACAAACAGGTGATAAAGAACCAGACAGAGTGGGGTTTGAGTGCTCGGGTTATCCTGCAGCTAACGTTTGTTCAGCCTGCCCTGCAGACAACTTAGTTCAGCCTGTCCTGCACCTAACAGTTGTTGGCTTTAAATGTGGAGGGGGTGTGTGACAGGAATGTGGGAGGCCTCATAGAACAGATGAAGTGGGACCAAAGACCTACATCTACAAGTAACAGGATTTTGCCAATGATATCCATTAACTTGAGGGTGACTATTCCCCAGAGCCTCTGGATAAGAAGTCAGCACACCTGACACCTCTACTTCAGGTCTGAGGGACCCAGACAACAGAGAACCCAGTCATGATATGCTGGACTACTGACCAACAGAACCACGAGCTAATAAGCGGGTGCTGTGTTGAGAGCCTAAATTTGTCGCACTTTGTCACATAGCGATAGAAAACTAATATTGGTAACTTGCCCAAGGTAAACCAAATAGTAAGTAATAAAGGCAAGATTTAAACCCAAACAATATTGGTCAACAACTCTTTCAGATACAATAGTTCCTGCCTTATCCATGCATTCTACGACTCCCTAATGGATGCCTGAAACTATAAATAGTACTGAACCAAATATACTATGTTTTTCCTATACAAACCCAAATGTAATATCTTTCTCACCTTAATTAAGCACTTAACACACAACTGTGGCTGTAACCTTTGCAGTTTGAAGTGTGACAGCAATATTAGCATAAATTCCTTTTTCCTTCTTAAAAATTTCATGGATTGAAAATTTGTTCTTACCATAGCTCTTAGCAACCTCAACATAATTTTTTTTTTCGAATTAAGTTGAGAACTTTATTCACTTTTTCAGTTAAAGGAAGCACTTTTATGGCTTCTCTTTGGCATATCCAAATTTCCAACATCACTACTCTTCTGTTTTGGGCCAGTAGTAAGTGGAATAAGATTTACTTGCACACAAGCACTATGAC
Source organism: Marmota monax (assembly GCF_021218885.2). Classification (NCBI taxonomy): domain Eukaryota; kingdom Metazoa; phylum Chordata; class Mammalia; order Rodentia; family Sciuridae; genus Marmota; species Marmota monax. Next base: position 1,032,246 of record NW_026693552.1, read on the forward strand.
AATGACAGTCAGTTTGAAACCCAGAGAGCTACTATTTAGTGTGAACCAAGGGATGAGTCATATCCCTAGCAGGATAGGTCAGGATGGTTCAAGATTTCATCATGCTATCCAAAATGGTGCACAATTTAAAACTTAGAAATTGTTTATTTCTGGAATTTTCTATGTAATACTTTTGGACCATGATTGACACAAGTAAATGAAATCACAGAAAGTTAAATTAGGGATAATGGAGAATCCACTATATTTTAAATGTCTCATGCCTAAGGGACCCCCACTGAATAACCAACACCATACCATATTCTCCCACTCCTGACTGAGACTTCTTAATTAGAATAAATGCATTGACCCAAGTGTCTCCTCCTCTTTGAAGAAGTTTCCCAACAGTCTGCTTCGTCCCTCAGGCAAAAATGTTTGGTAGGTTTATATCATGTTTCCCAGAATTGACTCCACCTCTGGTTAGGTTGGGACGTGATATTCTGCATGCATGTGTTTATAGTTTTCTTTGACGGAAATGTATAAGGCCTAACACCTGGGAAGGCCAGAACTCCTTTCTGGCCTTCATGACAGAATTCATTCATTGCTCATGCTGAGCCTGGACTTTGAGACTTGATCTGGTATTCAGATGTAGGACTGATCTGTATGGAGTCTTTTCTACTTCAGAGTGCACAATACCACTGCGATATTCACATTTCTTTATTACCCACAAGAGAAAATAATGAAAATTCACTCATCAGTATATAATAGCTCTTCTATCTACAGCTTTAAAAATATTTATTTGTTGAATCCCAAGTACATTCCAGTTATCCTACCTGCTTTGCAAATAATGTTTCCTTTAATCCACCCTATGATAAAGACATCATTTCCATATTACAGATGGGGCAACTGAGGTGCAGAATTATGAAAGAAGAATTTGTCCAAGGCACACTACTGGCAAAGAGGAGCAGCTAGGATCCAAACAGCTCTTTCCAACCTGAAAGTCTCTGGTTAAAATTGAAAACCTGCTACTTTACTTATTGTCAGAATGTCCCTGGAAGTTTAGACATATGCCTAGTGCCGATTTTCAGTATGGCTCCACTGCATGGCTCAAAGTCCCTCACAAAGTCAGTGTTCAGGCAACCTCTGCACTAGCCTGCTGTGCTAGCACATTCCCACACATCTGGTTATGTCATCACTGTAAAAACCATCTTGCATTTTTAAAAACTTTTTTATTGGTGCATTTTAATTATACATAATTACAGGATTCATTGTGATATATTCATAGATGCACAATGGATAATTTAGTTTGCTGCATTCACCCTTTTCCTCTCCCTTTCTCTTCACCCCTTCTTTCCCAGATTCTCTTTCTCTAGTCTACTGGTTTCTCTTCTATTATCATGAGTTCCCTTTTTCTGTGACAAAATTTTATTCTTCTTTATGGCCGAATATAACTTCATTTTACGTATATACCACATTTTCTTTTTCTGTTCATCTATTGGACAGATTGGTTCTACAACTTGGTTACTGCGAAGTATGCTGCTATAAATGTTGGTTTGCATCCCTACAATATGCTGACTGATTCTTCAGGATAATAAGGAGTGGTACAGCTAGGTCATATGGCAGTTCCATGCTTAGTCTTTTGAGGAAACTCCATACTGATTTTCAGAGTGGTTGGACTTATTTACAATGCCAACAACAGTGTATAAGTATTCCTTTATTCCCACATCCTAGCCAGCATTTATTGTTGTTTGTATACTTGATGATTGCCATTCTAACTGGAGGGTGATGAAATCTCAGTGTGGTTTTAATTTGCCTCCCCCTGATTGCCAAAGATGTTGAATTTTTTTTTCTTCATATATTTGTTGGCCATTTGTATTTCTTATTTTAAGAAGTGTCTGTGCATTTATTTGCTCATTTATTGATTAGATGGCTAGGGTTTTTTGATGCTAAGTTTTTTGAGTTCTTTATATATTCTGGATATGAATCCTCTGTCAGAAAAGTAGCTAGCAAAGATTTTTCCCTCATTCTGTGGATTCTTTCTTCATGCTCTTAATTATTTCCTTTGTGGTATAAAATCTTTTAACTTTGATGCCAGCCCGTTGATTAACTTTTGAGTTTTCCCTGGGCTTTAGTGGAAGTTCGTGTCTGCATCTACATGGTGAAATATACTACAAAGTATAGTAACAAAAACTGTATGGTATTGGCGTAAAAACATGCACGTCAAACAATGGTACAGAATAGAAGACACAGAGACAAATTTAAATAGATACAGTCATCTGGTCCTTGGCAAAATTGCCAAAAAAATATTTGAGAAGAAAGCCTTGTTAGCAAATGTTGTTGGGAAAACAATATCCATATGTATAAGAATAAAATTAGATCTCTCTCTCTGTCTCTCTCTCTCTCTCTTTCTCTTCTCTCTCTCTCTCTCTCTCTCTCTCTCTCTCTCTCTCTCTCTCTCTCTCTTTCTCTCCATGGATAAAAGTCAACTTAAAGTGGATCAAAGGGCTGGGGATGTGGCTCAAGTGGTAGCACACTTGCCTGGCATGCGTGAGGCACTGGGTTCGATCCTCAGCACCACATAAAAATAGAATAAAGGTATTACGTCCACCTAAAACTAAAAAATAAGTATTAAAAAAAGTGGATCAAAGACCTAACAATTAGACCCAAAACTTTGCAACTGGTAGAGAAAAACCTATCACATTACTTTTCTGATACAGGTTTATATGTGGTCTCACTGATTAAGTGTTAACTAAATATCTTGAAATAACAATATCTTCATGTTAATTCAAATTAATTTGTTGATTTGAAACAAATAAATCACCCTAATTTTGAGATGGTCTCTTTAGTTTCTTGTATTTTCTGATAAAGAAAATTTTTACTGTACATATATGTAATGTATTTGTTACTATTACCAATAAACCCCAAAAGCATGTCTGTATGCCACCATGATTCAGTTAATAACAATGACTGTTTCTTAATGGCTGCCATGTCCATGAGAGTGCCAATTAAGTCATTTCTAGACTGCAATCTAGTCTGTTCTCTTGTTTTCCAGAAAATTCTTAGTAAATAAAAAAAGCATGCTTTTTTATCATTCCTTAACGTTCGTGATTTTTTTAACAGAAATGAAAGGAAAAGAAGTGGTCAGAAGAGGAATACTCATGGTATGTTTGAAAGTGTTTGGTCTAGGGAATTAGAAGACATGAAGTATTACCCTGGTTATGTCAGCCCCAGACTATGCTTACTAGGCTGTCTAAGCCACAACTTTCATATGCTAAATGAAGATAATGCCTAAAACACTATACAAATGCATTGTTATTATTATAATTATTAAAATTGAGAAATGATAGTGGGTAGTTACCCAAGACTTTAGCGGTCATAAATCTTCTTTGGGAAGTTGTTTCAACGTGGCCTCAATTATCCAGGTAAAGGATTCACCCCTTTTCAGTTTTACCTGTGGAGTCATTTTCTTGCAGTGTGACAGTACTACAATCCTATTATTGCTGAAATAATTGGTGCATGGGGCATCTAGTGCTGAAATTGCCTGTGATTATCTGCCTAGCAGGAGCCTCTGGGTTTAGAAAAGTCACAAAGTACAAATGTGAGCTTCACAAAGGCTGGGAGAATGTCTCATTCATGATATACTGCAGTCCCCACCACACCAAGGTACTTCAGAACGAGATTATTGAATTACCAAGTGAAGGAATGGCATTTTGTCCTCAAAAGAATCAACAACCAGGTCAGGAAAGAGAATCAAAAAGATTTATTTTTCTAGTTTCTTTAGGAGATGATTCTTTGGGACTTTTTGTTTCCTTCAAACCTCAGGTGTAAGTTTTTTTAAGGTGTGAAGTTCAAGTGTTAGAAGATGTCAGCTACATCACCTAACATGCAACAATGTACATTTTACCAATAAACGTCATCATTCATTCATTTATTCATGGGCTCCACCAGATCAAGAGTGGGGCTATTGATTTTCTCCTGCAATCTCAGCCCTCACGAAACTTATCCATCTGATAAATATTCACAGAGTTTCAGGCACTTCAGTAAGCCAAATATTTCCTCTAGTGAAGCTGCCAGTTATTGAAATATTTCCAGAACTTCTTTTTTCACTTGTTCTCAGGACCTAAAGTGTGTTATTTATATAACACCTTTCATTCTTGGAACCAGCGCACACACTGTGTCTAATCCAGTCCTTATAAGAACCAGTGGGTCATCACAAAATAAGTTCACGGAGAAAGCTGCCGTCTTGCCCAATACATTCTTGAAAGGGTGACTATTCATGGTTGACAGATGAAGCAATGGAGATTGAAAGGAGTTAACGGCCTTTGAAGGTCGACATTCTAAGTGTAAGAACATCAACTCTCAACTTCTGTCCTCAAATTCCAGGTTTTTACTCCTACCCCCATCAGTACACCAAAATCTCCAACAGTGGCAAGTCAGTACTCTTCAGACTTGGTATTTTGGAAAGCCCCAAAATTCATTAAGAATTAATTTTAAATAAGCTGAGGGAACCCCAGACTTGATAATAGCATTGGATTTATATCTTTGTTTTGTCTTGCATAAAATCAACATAGGAACATTTGTATAATGAGCCATATTTTCTTAGGTAGTTTGACTTTGTAGACAATTTTGGAAAACTAGTTCTAAATCTTTGCAAACATGTCAGCTTCACTAAACAGAACATATGAAACTGTTTTGGAGAAGCAGGATCCTCCGGCAGGGTGGAGAGAGATTCACAATGAGGCCTAGGCATCTTGGTGCTGAGGTCTAGTTTTAATCCTCTCTGGGGCACACACAGCACTCACTACATTCATTGTTCACTTTATAAGATAGGCAGTAGAACTTGGGACCCAAGGTTAAGTGACCACACAAGCAAATATATTTCCTTAAAAAATCAAACACATGCAACTTGTAATCAAACAAATCCTGACCCAATCTAAAACAAGGAACAAGAGTTGCGTCATTCACCTGGAAAATTCTGCCCAAGTCTCCCCTTTCACGGGACTGTACCATCAGCAAGCAATGAGTCAGCTTAGACTGGTAGTTCTAGATAGAAGGCAGTCTAGTTTCTCTAAAGACCTTAAGTAAATGGAATAAGCAACTCAATCAGAAACTCCCAATTGTGGTTTCCAGATAAGGGCTGCAGCCTCCTGGCCTATCTGTAATTAGAAGACAGAGAAATGTTACATAAATCAAAGCCCACAGCAGTTCGGACTCTGACATCTTGGCAATGCTGGCTGACCAGGCGACACCTTCACCCTCAGGGGTAAACACCATTAGCAGAGTGTGCCTCCAGAGCATGAGGAAGTTCAAATTCATAACCTGAAATTCTTAATTTTAGCATTTATGTCTGTGACTAAAATCTGACATCCTCTCAAGGTTCTGCATCCCATAGCTATCAAATAATGAGAGCAATCTATGGACTATTTTTTAGGAGGAAGGAAGTAGCTTGTGTAAATATCAAAAGAAGTCTTTGATTCTTGTCATGTTAGTGTTCATTTGTGTTTTTTACCCCCTCAGGACCTACATCAGGAAACTTCATAAGAGTCAACTTTTTTTATATAGCATTTGAGATCCTAGAACCGGATGAATCACTGGGTCAAATTATATCATTCCTTGCCTGAGAAACTCAGCTAAGGAAATAAGCATTTCTAAAAATCAAGGTGGATGTTGAAGGAAGTAGATGGATAAAACAAAGCTGGATAAATATATAGCTGTTGCCTGACAAACATAATTTGTAAAGTTGTGGTCACTGGAACACAGAAGAAGAGTACTGCCACGAAAAGTTAAATTTTGGACCATTTGGAAGGGGTCCAGATTAGTTCCATAAGAACCAGAGAAAACAGCATAATGTTCCAAAGGGTTTTTCCCTCTACTGTATTGAAATAGAACATTCTCAAATCAATGGATCATTTGTTCATTCTTTTGTTATTTAGACCAACAACTACCAAAGGGGTTGGCAGGGCACTGTAAAACATTAGAGAGAATGTTAAGGTAGTTAGAATTTCTTCACAGGCCTTTCATTAGATTACCTCTCAACATTCATGATGAGTGTTTTGGCCCAAAGCCAGTCGTCACCTGGGGCGTGACTCTGGAGTGCCCTCTCTCCTCAGCTCTGGGATCCTGTGGCTCACCAACCTGCCCCATTCAGCACTCCCAGTGCTTCCCCAACCACACCTGCCATACTCATTATGCTTCCCAGAAGAGAGGACCACTGAAAAGTGACCCTAGTTCCACGTCACAACCTCTGCCATGGCTACCAGGAGCAACATTTGCCCTATGCAACATGGAATCAATCTACCTTTTACTCATTTCTGGTTTTCTCAGCCATTACTCAAGGAAAAAGTTTTTATTTATTATTATTATTATTATTATTAAACAAAGCTATCATCTCCAGAATTTTGGATCCAAACCCTTATTCCTCAATTGCCTCATAAGCACTTTGGCTGCAATTATTTAGCCTTACCTTCTCAATTTCCTCACTTTACCTACAACTTGGATGTTCTCAGAAGGCCCTACAAGTCCCACAATGCTCTTAAGTGGAGGTATTTCTTTTTTTATGCTCCATGTAACTCAGGAATAAGACTGGAATCAGTGTCTCCTTTGCTCCCTACTTTTAAGTCATTGCTATTTATCCCTCCAACCCTTCCCCTCCAACCCACTGTTTTAAAAAGAAAAGCAAAATGCATATGCTTTGAGGTTCCTATGACTGAGCTAAATCACCTTCTCTCCTCCTTATTGTAATCATCCACTCATTTCCCAATTGTTTCCCTTTCACTTATGGACAACTCCAAGTCTTAGAAACATTTCCTCTCCACCCTGATGCCAGCCATCATCCCAGGAGACTTTTATATGGAAATTCACCTCCTTCATTTCTGCCACAGGTATACCTTACTATGTCCATGCCAGTGTCACCAACAGTACTGTGAAACAGTACAACCTCCAAAATCACCAAAGTCACATTCCTCTGAACCTTCTAGCAAGCTTGTTCATCTGACTGCCTTCATATCAGTGGGTTAACTAAGACCTTGATCAGATCCTCTTTCCACTTCCTTTCTCTCTACTCATTATCCTCTTTAGTCTTCTAGCCCGTAAGGTAAGTAAGTAATTAGCTGGCTTAGATTTCATAATATTTCTGTTTAATCACTTCCTGGCAAGTACCATCCCCTTTGTCAATCTACCTGGAGAAACCAGCAACAACAAAAATCGAACACCTCAGAATAATTCTCTCCTTGTATTACTCTCCACAGTATTTCCAAGTTATACTATCAATTATTATGGCCCAAAATATAGTCCCTTGACTATATTGTCTTCTGCATTCTAAACACACATGTAGTTACGCCTACTTGGCATATCCCATTGGGACTTATGAGGAACTCAAAGGTGTTATTACCAAAATTAAACTGATGGCTCAACCCCATGGTGTTCAGTAACTCAGCAGTCCCAGTAAGTGGACCTCATCTGGCATCCAACCAACCAACCAACCAACCAAGTTCCACCAGTTCTGTTTCCTTCATACCTCTTAAGTATGCCCGACTTTTCCATCTGTTCCTTTGTCTATCTGGTCAAGCTACCTTGAGTACGGCAACAGTTTCCTCACTATTCTGCCATAGCCACTCTGTACACTACTCCTCAATTTGTGCTTCCAACAGTGGCCAGATGAAACTCTTAAAAAATGTCTCAGCAGCACTCCTAACAACATTTCAACCACTTTTACACTTAGTACAAAGTTAAAAACCCTTAACACAACCTTTCATACCACACAGCATCTGGCCTCCTGTTTGTTTTTCAAATGCATGGTGCATGATTCTAGACTCTGCTCTATCGTCTTGCTGCTCCTCTTCATTTGGTTGACACCTACACACTCTTCAGGTCTTAGCCTGAAACTATCTTTGAAACTATCTATGAAACTATCTTTCTTTATACTATATAACTGTAAATGAAATCAAATAATTATAACTGAATACAATTGTCTGTTCACTGAGTTCCTGCTTGGCTGAAACATCCATAGGCTCGGAGACTGTATCAGTCTTTTTTGCTGCCCTATCTAAGATTAAACAGCCATTTTGGTGTTTCCAGACATGAAGGGGTTCCTGGGATGTGAAACTGCAGGCTTAAAACCAGTTGGACAAACTGGCAAGTTTTGTTACCTTAAACACTAGTGCATAGAACAATGCTCAGTGCCTACTTATAAAACGAGTGAGTAAATGGAAGAGCTTCTCCTTCTACCCTTAAAAGTAATGTGTGTGAATAGGAGAAAAGAGTGAAATAGTGGTTTATAGAATTAAACTGCAGAGGTGATGATTGTTCTCCCCAGAACATTCCCCCTGAATTCCCTCAGTGGTAGAACAATAGTAGGCTGGTTCAAAGGATCAAAGCATTTCTTAGCCCTACAAGGAATTGTGAGAGATGAGCATACAAACTTCATCTTGACTCATGACAATGCAGCAGGAAAAAGGGGTCTCAAGATTCTCTACTTACTAGCCATAGGTCCTTGGATAAGTCTCTAAAGTTTTCTAGACCTCAGTCTGCAAATCGAGAAGGATGAATTTTCTTTTATTCTTTCTAGGTCTGAAATTCTTTCTCTCCAGTTCTGAAATTCTTTTGTGTCCTTTAGATTAGCATAGCTTCACCAAGAGAAAGACTCATACAGGAAAATCACTAAAGCTGTAGGAGATAGCAGTTTCCCAGGCTGTGACCTTAAATATGTTAACAGAACCAAACCTTAGTCCTCTATGGTCTACTGTTATCTATGACTATTTACTCATTCATCTTGTGTTTTAGTCCCGTTATATGTTAGGAATCGAGCTAAATGTTGGTAGTTGGTTTGGCTGTCTCCCAAAGCCCCAACTATGGTGAACCTGCTAAGCAAAACCATATTCTTTGCTCTGTACCAAATCCACTTGAATGAGGGCTATCTGCTATTTTCTTACCTCCAACCTATCTATGTTCAAGTTTCCTCTCAGCCTCTTTTCTACTCTACCAGGGGTCTGTAACCCTTTTCCATAAAAGGCCATATATTAGATAACTTTAGTCTTCATGGACTTTATAATCTTTATCAGAGCTATTTAATTTAGCCCTTGTAGTCTGAAGAAATCCACAGGGAACCTACAACTAAATAGATATGGCTATGTTTCAAAAAAAATTATGGACACAAAAATCTAAAGTCCAACTGATTTCATGTGTCACAAAATATTCTTTTGATTTTTTTCCAATCATTTAAAAACATCAAAATGATTCTTAATGGCCATATAAAAGTTGAATTTGGCACACTGACCATAGTTCATCCTGCATAATCATTGTTTTCATTATTGCTATGTAGTATTTAGTGTAAGATTCTCTAGGTTAGACTGCCTAGGATTTCAGTTGTATCTTTTTTATTATTAGGATAATTGTTGGCACATATTAATTGTACAAAACAACAGGTTTTACTATGAGATTTTCTTTGTTTTTAATTTGTCCTAATTAGTTATACATGACAGCTTACTATGACATTTTCACACATGCAAGTAGCATGGTTTAATCCAACTTCCCCATTATATTCTTCCCACCCCATCTCTTTCCTCATCCCTAATGGTCCCTCTTCTACTTTCATTTCATCTCCCCCACCTAGATTCTACATATGAGAGGAAATACGGAACACTTGCCTTTCTGAGTCTGGCTTATCTCACTTAAGATAATGATGTCCAGTTCTATGCATTTGCCTGTAAATGCCATTTTCTCTGAATAATATTCCATTGTGTATACGTACCACCTTTTCTTTATCCATTTGTCTTTTGATGAACATCTAGGTTGATTCCATAATTGGGCTATTATGAATTGTGCTGTGAGAAACATGGGTTTTCAGGTATCTCTATTGTATGCTGACTTCAATTCCTTTAGGTACATACCCAGGAGTGGTATAGTTGGATCATATGATATTTCTCTTTGTAACTTTTTTTTTTTTTTGGTACCAGAGAGATTGAATCCAGGGGTGCTTAACCACTCCTTGAGCAATATCCCCAATCCTTTCTATTTTTTTTATTTTTTATTTTGAAACATGGCTTCACTAAGTTGTTGAAGCTGGCTCTGAACTTGAGATCCTACTATCTCAGCTTCCCAAGCTGCTGAGATTACAGGCCTGCACCACCATGCCTGGCTCTATTTTTAACTTTTTGAGGAATCTCCATACTGTTTCCCATAGTACCTATACTAATTTACCTTTCTACCAACAGTATAGTCATTTGGGGCTTTATAGTCTTCATGAGAGATCTTATCTAGACCTTGTAAGTTCTTTTCCTCTCTCTCTCTCTCTCTCTCTCTCTCTCTCTCTATATATATATATATATATATATATATATATATATATATATCAGCATCTGTTATTTTTAGCTTTCTTAATAACAGTCATTCTGATTGAGGTGAGATGGAATTTCAATGTGGTTTTGATTTTCACTCTCCTAATGGCTAAAGACACAAAGGATTTTTTTTTCTTGTACTTATTGGCCATTTGTATTTCTTCTTTTGAGAAGTGAATGGTCAGATCAATTGCCCATTTTTTTTGAGTAGATTTCTTGTTCTTTTTTTGTTTTTGTTTTTGAAGTTATAAATTATTCTTATTTATTTCAGATATCTGGCCTTACATTTAGATCATGCATGTGATAAACATCTACTTTTGGAATAATTGAAGTTATCTTATAAGCTAAGCACATGAGCAACTCTTGAAAATCTTTCATGGCTCTAAGAATATGATACTCTTCCTTTGCTTGGTACATACTTTAGATATAAACATTTAGTATATAGAGATTGTGATAATATTTAAACTAAATATGTATTAATAATGTTCACATGGTAAAAATCATAGATATGCAAAAATACCATTTATAAGAGGATATATGAGACTATGGATTTACAAATGAAGTATTATATAATAATCAAAATAAATTAACTGGAGTAACAGCAAATGATAGGAATTTCAGCAGTATTGGTCAAATTTCTATATAAACAATGAAATACATTTCATACATTTAAAAACAAATAAAATTTTGAAAATATATATTTCAAGTCATGTATTTTGGTGCAATAAGAGTATTAAAAGAGAAAGCAAATAGTGAATTTGGGAAACATGATGTTTCCTTAGATGGAAAGAGTTAAGGCATGGGCTGAAGAGAGCAAGGTGGCTAAACAGATGTTATGGTCAAGATAATAGCATTTTTTCCCCTTGGAGTTTCGCAGGTTATAATTGCTTTATGAACTCTTTTTGTTGTTGTTGTTGTTTTCATTGTTCTTTTGAGGGTAAATTTTTTTGAGTTCTTATGTATTCTGGATCCAAATCCTTTGTCAGATAAATGGCTAGCAATGACTTTCTTCCATTTTGTCAGTTGTCTGCTTCCTTTGCTGTGTGGAAGCTTCCTGATTTGATGTAATTCCATTTGCCTATTCTTTTAGCTGTAACTCTTAATTAAACCTGAGTGAGCTTGGTTAAGTTTCTAAGCCACAGTATAAAAGTGCTTCTCTATCTGTAAAATAGGAATCATTTGAGTGCCTACCTAATGGGCTTATTTTGAGAATTAAATGCTATAATGTTTTTAAGGTAATAAGAATGGTGTTTACAATACAGTATTCAGTATACTTGTGACTATTATAGTTGTCATTAAGTGGTTCTCATGCCTGCCAATGCCTCTCCCCCATTATTTAGAATACTCATTTTAAATTCCTTGGAGACATGAAAAGCATTTCGTTTGAATCTCATCCTCTACCATTCCCTTCCCTACCTATGATCTAGTTCTCAGAATCACTTCTAATTCTCTCAGTCACATTATTTCATATGTCTCTGTGTCTGCCTCCCCCTCCACCTTATTCCAATTTTATCTCTACACACATAGAAGTCCTTCCATTTCTACTTACTCTCTACCTTTCAGTCCAACACCAGGGCTTGCTTTTCCCTCCTCTGGGTTGCTATATTACTATGTGCAGAACTCTATCTTGCAACTTCCACACTTAATCATGAAACCCATGATAATATATTTATCTTTTCCACTGGACTTTGAGCTCCTTGTGGACAAAGGTTGTGGGTTTTTAATCTATTTGAAAAACCTGTAACAGTGCCTGGCACATGGGGACACTTGATAAATGCAAGCAGGAAGAAAGAGAGAAAATAAAAGAAATAAAAGGGAGGGAAAGAGAAATGGAAAAAAGAAACAAGGCAAGTAGTTATCCTGCTAGCTGTGGGACACAAACTTAGGAACATAAGCAGGGGGGCACTTGCTGTGCCACTTCTCCCAGGTGGCAGAGTTTCTCTGTTTTGCATTTGTGTAGCCCCCTATCTGCTGACCTGCTTTCTTCTCTATAATCATAGGTGAGATTTCTGGGGCTTCCCAGGCTTGTTAACTGTCTAGAGCACTCTAGAAACAGAGAGAGGGGTGAAAACAAAGACTGGGCTATATAAGGGAACAACTTATGGTTTTTTTTTATTGTTTGTTTAGATTTTCTATTTTGAATAGTAATCACACAAATTATTAGGTGAAGTTCACCAAACTACAGAGCTACAACAAGCACATCTATTGATTGAAGCACAAATGCTCTTTGGTAATTCCGTGTGCTTGTCTCATAAATAGTGTTCTGAAACACGTCTAGAATACTTGGAGATGCAAGTTCATTAATTAGACACTTCAACTTCTTTGAACTAAGAGGGAAGTGTGAGTTTTTAAAAATAGTATCAAAAGAGATCAGAAAAAAGAAGAGAGCTAGTGAGGAAAGTTACAGTAAAGAGATTTAAGAGAATAAACAATTTATCTCCCATTTTAACCTCCAGAAAGCATATGGGACATTTTTAAAAGTTGGAACTGTCAGCTGCAATCTTTTTTTTCCTTTTATTTATTTAATTATATTTTATTCTCATTTGTTATATATGACAGCAGAATGCATTTCAATTCATATTACACATATAGAGCACAATTTTTCATATCTCTGGTTGTATATAAATTATATCCACACCATTTGTGTCTTCATACATGTACTTAGGTAATGATGTCCATCTCATTCCACCATCTTTTCTTCCCCCACGTGCCCTCCCTTCCCCTCCCACCCCTTTACCCTATCTAGAGTTTGTCTAATCCTCCCATGCGCCCCTTCCCAATCCCACTATGAATCAGCCTCCTTATATCAGAGAAAACATTCAGCATTTGTTTTTTTGGGATTGGCTAACTTCACTTAGCATTCTTCTCCAACTGCATCCATTTACCTGCAAATGCCATAATTTTATTCTCTTTTATTGCTGAGTAATATTCCATTGTGTGTGTGTGTGTGTGTATATATATATATATATATATATATATATATATATATATCACATTTTTTTTATCCATTCATCATCTACTGATTAACACCTAGGTTGGTTCCACAGCTTAGCTATTGTGAATTGTGCTGCTATAAACATTGATGTGGTTGAGTTCCTGTAGTATGATGTTTTTTAAGTCCTTTGGATATAGTCCTAGGAGAGGGATAGCTGGGTCGAATGGTGGTTCCATTCCCAGTTTTCCAAGGAATCTCCATACTGCTTTCCATATTGGCTGCTCCAATTTGCAGTCCCACCAGTAATGTATGAGTGTGCCTTTCCCCCACATCCTCGCCAACACTTATTGTTGTTTGTATTCTTAATAGCTGCCATTCTGACTGGAGTGAGATGAAATCATAGAGTAGTTTTGCTTTATGTTTCTCTAATAGCTAGAGATGTTGAGCATTTTTTTGTTGATTGGTTATTTATCATCTTCTGAGAGGTGTCTGTTCAGTTCCTTGGCCCATTTATCCATTTATTGATTGGGCTATTTGGGTTTTTTTGGTTGTTGTTGTTGTTTGGGTTTTTTTGTTTGTTAATGTTTGTTTTGTTTTGTTTTGGTGTTTAGCTATTTGAGTTCTTTATATACCCTAGAGATTAGTGCTCTACCTGATATGCAATTGGTAAAAATTTGCTCCCAAGATGTAGGCTCTCTTCACCTCACTGATTGTTTCTTTTGCTGAGAAGAAGCTTTTTAGTTTGAATCCATACCATTTATTGACTTTTGATTTTAAATCTTGTGGTATAGGAGTCTTATTAAGAAAGTTGAGACCTAAGCTGATATGACAGAGATTTGGGCCTACTTTTTCTTTTAATAGGCATAGTGTCTCTGGTTTAATTCCTAGCTCTTTGATCCACTTTGAGTTGAATTTTGTGCATGGTGAGAGTTAGGGGTTTAATTTCATTTTGTTGCATATGGATTTTCAGCTTTCTAAGCACCATTTGTTGAAGAGGCTATCTTTTCTCCAATGTATGTTTTTGGTGCCTTTTTCTAATATAAGATAACTGTAGTTGTGTGGGCTAGTCTTGCTTTGTAGTATAGTTTGAGGTCTGGTACAGTAATGCCACCTTCTTCACTCTTCTTGCTAAAGATTGCTTTAGGTATTTTGGGTGTCTTATTTTTCCAGATAAATTTCACAACTGTTTTTTCTATTTCTATGAGGAATGTCATTGGGATATTGATTGGGATTGCATTAAATCTGTATAGTGCTTTTGGTAGCATGGTCATTTTGACAATATTAATTCTTCCTATCCAAGAACAAGGGAGATCTTTCCGTATTCTAAGGTCTTCTTTAATTTCTTTCTTTAGAGTTCTGTAGTTTTCATTGTAGAGGACTTTCACCTCTATCTTTAAGTTGATTCCCAAGTATTTTACTTTTTTGAGGCTATTGTAAATGGGATGGGTAGTTTTCCTCTCAGAAGATTTGTCACTGATATACAGAAATGCCTTTGATTTATGGGTGCTGATTTTTGTTAGAGTCTGTAAACAAGTCAAAATAACACCTGGCATTTAGCCAGGGGAATGTTAGAGTTCATAAACAAGTCTGGATGGTGCCTGGCAAAATGCCAGAGGGAGTGGTTTGAGAAGTAACAAAAGCGAGCCATTAAGTGTGGAGATTCCTTATTGGTTGACTGATGTATCTAGTTTATGCTAATTAGATAAGCTGTGTGGAATGTATAAATACTGCTTCTGTCCTGCAATAAATGGCTCCTACTCCTGCTGTATCAACGTTCACAAGTTGTTCGTCACCCCCTGGTTATTTTGCTGCAGCCGGACTGCAGCAGATGGTGGCCCGTACGGGGAGCCCCGGGACACTAGGGGTAAGTGACGAAAAAAAAAAAAAAAGCTGCCTGTCCATAGATAGGACGGGAGCAAATCTGCTCGTCCCTAGGCAGATAGGGCGAGAGGAAAAATGGCCATTTCAAGAAAATGGAGAAGATTGATACAGTATGTTTGTGTCTTGTTTTGTCTCAGTGTATTGTATTGTCTTTGTGATGAAAATATGGAAGGGGTGAGAAGTAAATTACTAAGGGAAGAAGGCACCCCAGTGGAACCAAGAATAGTTAGGGCATGTGTTGATGGAAGCCCAGGAACTCTAGTCAGAAAGAAAAAGAAAGTTCAGAAGAAGAAGGATTATCAGGAAAAAAGTTGCAGCGAAAGGCTGTTACTAAATACTTCTCCTTACCGGAGGGTGCCTGAAGCGGAGAGGCGGCTGCCGAGTGTGCAAGCCGGTCACAGCGCAGCAAGGATTTTCCAAGAGGCCGCGGCGACTGGCCCTTCCCTGCCTCCTGGCCGGGGAGCTACCTCTTCCACTGCCGGGAGCCCAAATCTAGACCTGACCTGGAGGCACAGTCTCGCAGGCTCTTGCTCCCTGTGCCCAGTAGCAGTTTGAGACCGGGACTCTCCCCAGGGCCATCTGGGGCTACCTGGGACGCTACAGCTGCAGAAGACACTACTGGTGTCCCTGATGTTTGGTCATTTTCAATGCCAATAACTAAGCTACAATGGTTCTCCCACACCTGGAAGCTAATGAGTAATGAGCACCATTAAGGCTTATTTAAATGTAAAAAACCTTGAGATAATGTACTAAATTGTTCAGAAGGTTGTTTTCTTAGTGGAATGCTACAGGATTTTCTTTAGCATCTTTGCAAGAGTTCCTGCCTTCGTCCCAGTGCCATTGAGGACGAGGATGGAAAAATTTCCAGTGTTGCTGAAAACCGGATGAAACTTCGGCTGAAAAACGGACGAGACTTCGGATCTGTTGCTGTTTCTGCTGCTACAGCTTAGGCTAGCTGCCTGAAGAACTTACCTGGACTGTGATTTAAGCTAGCTGCCTGCAGAACTTACCTGGACTGTGATTTACCTGGACTGTGAGTTAATCTATTGAGATACTGCTTTACCTGGACTGAGACAACAAACTGTAATCTATAACAAATTGTAATTCGGTATCTTTGCTAACAGTGTCATTGCTGGTATAATTTTTCCAAGGGCTTCTTGCATGGAGCCATCAATTGGCTTGGTATTGTGACATTTTGTATCCTCCCCTTCTGCTTGTAGCAGATTATTTATGGTGTTTGTGTAAAAACCACTATGGTTGTTATTTAAATTAAACAAAAGGGGGAAATGTTAGAGTCTGTAAACAAGTCAAAATAACACCTGGCATTTAGCCAGGGGAATGTTAGAGTTCATAAACAAGTCTGGATGGTGCCTGGCAAAATGCCAGAGGGAGTGGTTTGAGAAGTAACAAAAGCGAGCCATTAAGTCTAGAGATTCCTTATTGGTTGACTGATGTATCTAGTTTATGCTAATTAGATAAGCTCTGTGGAATGTATAAATACTGCTCCTGTCCTGCAATAAATGGCTCCTACTCCTGCTGTATCAACGTTCACAAGTTGTTCGTCACCCCCCGGTTATTTTGCTGCAGCCAGCCAGACTGCGGCAGATTTTGTATCCTGCTACTTTGCTGAATTCATTTGCTAGAAGTATTGTGGTGAAATTTTTTGGGTCTCCTACTTATAGAATCATATCATTTGCAAATAGTGCTAAGTTGAGTTCTTCTTTTCCTGTCCACATACCTTTAATTTCTTTTGTCTATCTAATTGCTCTGGCCAGTGTTTTAAGAACTATGTTAAATATAAGTGGTAAAAGAGGGCATCCATGTCTTGTTCCAGTTTTTAGAGAGAATTCTTTTAATTTTTCTCATTTTGGAGGGAGAAAATGCACCCCAAAAATTTTACCACAAAACTTCTAGGAAATGAATTCAGCAAAGTAGCAGGATACAAAATCACCACCCATAAATCAAAGGCATTTCTGAATATCAGTGACAAATCTGGGGCTTAGCATAGATAGCCTTTATCATGTTGAAATATGTTCCTGCTATCCCTAGTTTTTCTAGTGTTTTGAACCCCACCATGGATGCTGTATTTTGTTGAATGCTTTTTCTGCATCAATTGAGATGATCATATAGTTCTTATCTTTAAGTCTATTAATGTAATGAATTACACTTACTTATTTCCATGTGTTGAACCAACCTTGCATCCCTTGGGTGAACCCCACTTGATCATGGTGCACTATCTTTTCGATATGTTTTTGCATTTGATTTGCTAGAATTTTATTCAGAATTTTTGCATCTATATTCATTAGCAATATTGGTCTGAAGTTTTCTTTCTGTGATGTGTCTTTGCCTGGTTTTGGAATCAGGTTGATATTGGCCTCATAGAATGAGTTTGGAAGTGCTCCCTCTTTTTCTATTTCACGAAGTAGTTTGTAGAGTATAGGTATTAGTTCTTCTTTATAGGTCTTGTAGAATTCAGCTGTTTATCATTTTTATCATCCTTTGTGAACCTTCATTCATTTAACATTTATATACATGCCAATTTTCTCCCTTTCTTTAAACACTTTAAAAGGGAAAGATACAGAACATACAGCCATTTGTATATTTCTATACTTATATCTATTTATACGTGTTCCCAAGTAAGAAAATATTTATTAAAATGAATAAAATCTATTTAATTATGTATCTGCAAGGACCCTCTACACCTGATATACTCCCCAATTTATCTCTCATGATACCTGATAAAACAAGCAGGAAACAGAATGTGGTTATTGTGTTAATAGGAGGAAACTCAAAAAGCAGCTGGATCCAAGCAACATGACCTTTACTATCAGTTCCCTAAGCAAGGATCCATGGTGACCACTTGCCCACACAGAATTTAAAAGGGTTCTGATAATCCAGTAAATAGATATTTTACTGATCAAACAACAGAAAACATTGAATAATGGTCCAAAAGAGAATGATAGGAGATGCAGAAAATTAGGAGGCTGCTACAGAGTGGCAGAAAAGTCAGCAGCCTAAACTAAAGCTCTTCACAGAAGATGGAAGGAAGGTAATTGCTGCCCAGGACCAAGGAAGTAATAGCACTGTGTCTTGGGGATGGGTTTGCTTTGAAGGTTGGGAAAAGAGGAAGGCATCCAGGGCAATGCCCAGATTTCCAGCCTGCGAAACTATAGGGATGTTGAAGGCATTCCCATGATAGGAATTCAGGACAGGGACAGGACTGGAGGTTCAAGATGATGAATTAAAAAATTGTCATGTTTAGTTTAATGTGCCTGAGGAACTTAGAAGAACAGGTAATTGGATTTACGAAGTGAGACTTTGGGACAGGGGGCTGGGCTAGAGATGAGAACTTCAATGTCACCAGTGTATAAATGTTGGTTGAGCTTCAGAGAACAATAATAACAAGGTTTAGCCATGTGACTGCAGCACATCTTTGTATTTTTCTCAATTCAATAAGTAGCCTAACAGTGGATAAACCTCCCTCAAACATCAGGATTGCTTCAGATCATGGGATACTTTGGCTTGGTGTGTTGCTACTATATGTGTTATTTACAACTAGTCAGTACTTAATAGTTATAAACTCTAACTCTTCATGCTTTTATAAACTCATTTGAACAACAGAAAATTAATGTGCTTTATCTATAGAGATTTGTATGGATGAAGTCACTGGCCTATGAATAAGAAACCCAGGCTTATTCTAATTTTTTTTTCAATAAACTTATAAATGATCATAGGATAATCTCTTTCCATCCCTAATTGTCAGTCTCTGCATCTGTAAAGTTATGGGATAGGACCTCTTTGAACTGTAATATTTTGTGCTGTCAAACTTTCAAAAGAGAAATATGTCCCTCACTGAAAGTTTATAGCCCTTTAAAAATGGCCAGTGTGCAAGTCTTCTGAATCTAGCAGAATCTAATGTAGTAAAATACGTTTTCTTCTCTCTACCTAATAATTTTCTCAGCAAGTGGATTTAATTGTAATGTGGGTTCTAAAAATGAAGGTAGGCTAGAATCTGCATTACATCCAGATAAATAGTGATCCCAAAATAGCATGTTCATACAACTAAAGGGTGAGAATGAGCTGAGAATAGAGAAGAACTAACTATGGCAAAGGTACTACTTAGAAAAAATTAGGGGCAGAAGAACTTCTGATTCATATGCAATTCATTCACTGGTGCTTGTTTATTTGTTTACTTACTTATTTGTTTTTTGCTTAGGAAAAAAGAATATTGGTGAGAATTTTGTACATCTAATAATAGAACCAGAAGTCTTGAAGCAACTATTTCTTTAAACATCTTTCATTAAGTTTCTCTCGTTACACTGAAAAGGAAACCTAAAATAGAAACCTAAAAATTATAGAATTTTTATTTCTACTTTGAGATTCAGTATACAAGACTCATTAAAAGAGTTTTTGGTGCATACCTAAGAAATACTTGTCTTATAAGTTTAAAACATGGTTTAACTCTCTGGTATTAAAAATGATTAGTCAGTTCAGTTTTTCATGAAATCTCAATCACCAGCAGTTTAATGGTTGCTTTTGCAATTATCCTCATTATATTTAAAAAACTGAAAGTATGGTTAACTTCATATAAGTAGAATTTGAAATAGTCATTTTTTTAAACTATCAAAAGAGACATTTTCTTGTATTCTGAAGGAAACAGCTTTTGTTTAACATAAAATAAAATGTTATTGAAATCTTTTCCAAGTTTTAATTTCATTCACCTAATTTCCATCAAAACTTTGTAACAGTCCAGTAGCTGGTATTTGAAATTATAATTTCTAATAAATTTATGTTTGGTTGTCCCAAATTGTTAACTACTCTTCTATTCCTTGAACATAAGAAAATTGCCCAAGTAATGAACTGGAAGATATCAAAAACAATGTAATATGAAAAACAGTTCTGTGTTTAAACATGTTTTGGTATCAAACAATCTAAACAAAGGTAAGGATTTTTTTAACCTTTTTAATTGGTGCATTATAGTTGAACATAATGATGGGATTTGTTGTTACATATTCATATATTCACACAATATAACAATATAATTTGGCCAATATCACTCCCTAGCATTTACCTCCAAGAACATTTCTTTACTGTAAGACTGTTCAGAGCCTTTATAGGCTAATGTGCATTTTGAATCTCCAAAGGGAATTTACATAAATAAACACAGAATACACACTGCTGTTCTCTAGTTTCTAAAATCTATCCCTGGATTAACTAGCCCAGCAGAGAGCTGCACATCAGAACAATATAATAGCCCCTTGAATTTTTTTTATACTGAATTGGCTTTGGCATGATACATGGCCCAAAGTACAGACCTTTAAAAGGTCTTTTATGTGCTGCTGTTTCTTGGTAAGGATATCGCTGAGAATGCTCTACATGGGGGAATCTTCTGTAGGAGGTTCATGGGAGAAAATCCTCTCAATTCTGTTTCAAGACATATTGTGCTTTCCTTATTGCTGCTTGGTTTCTTTTATAAAACAGCAGGTCAGATTCTCCTCTAAGCAGGTGCTGCTAACCTAGCTACAGCAAAATGTGTGGCTTGCCTCTTACAAACATGGAACAAGGACTTCATATCATTTGTTTTGAAAATAACTTGCTTCTTGAATTCTCTCTCTGATTTCCCCAAAATGCTTTGATTTCACCAACCAAAAATCTTTACTTTGATCATATGTAGACATGATTATATTTAATCATGTATTTCTCTTGAAGTTGTTTTGCATCCTTTCTGTGTGGAAAGGATAGGAGAAATGCAGAAGAAATTAAGGGAAGAGACAGGGAAAAGAGAGGAGAAGAAAAAAATGTACTCTTGGACATGCCTTGTGAGTCTTGCTAGTTCCTTTTTCCTGTGGATAACTAAAATTTTAAAGTAAAAATAGCTGAGAAGGTTTTATAAAAAAATATATACATTTTCAAGAAGCTGCTGGCAAATGGAATTTTTTCTAAGTGTACCAATGTGCTTAAAGACAGGTGTGATCAGAAGCACAGGCCTGTGTTGTGCACAGAGAGGTGAATTCTGTAGCAAGGTTCCCAGCAGGGAGAGGACCCAAGAGACCAAGAACAAGAGACGGAGAGAAGATGGCTTGACTGAGTCCCACAAGATAACACAATTTTGACAGAATAAGAAATAGGAATGAGGTAAATGAGAGAAGAAATGAAAGGCCCAAGCTGCATCTCATAGTCAGAGTTCCTGGCAATCAGAAAAGCCAAAGAACAAAGGATTAGATAAAACACAGGGAGGGATGACATTTTGTGAGAAGCATGCTCACTAACGTATAATTTGGATTTGCCCTCGTGGACACCTCCTACAGCTTGTGATGCTCCTCCTGGTATTTCATTCCTCAGCCTTCCAATCATCTCCAACAGGGATATGAGTACAGGGGGCCAGCACTCTTCAAACAGTAATCACCTGGGGTTTCGCTGGACTTGGTTTTTATATTGAGCTGAGACACAGATATATAAAGCTGACAAAGTTTAGCTTTAGAAAAAAAAATGTAATCACACCAATAAGAGACTAAAGGGCTAAGTTAGATATAAATCTCAACACTAGGAGAGATCTAAGAGGTTATCTAACCCAAACTCCATAAACTTTGCATAAAGAAACTGGAGTCCACAGGAAAGTGGTGGAGCATTTACTTAGTTCCTGAATTGTAGCTCAACAATGTAAACAAATCATAAAACAAAATATGGGAGGACAGCAGAATAAAATAGACATTACTATTGCTGTGGGAATATACGTGACTGCATGACCAATGTAATTCTGCAACTTGTATACTCAGAAAAATGAGAAATTATGTCCCATCTGATTCAAATGTATGATATGTCAAGATCATTGTACTGTCATGTGTAACTAATTAAAACAAATTTAAAAATGAAAAAAAAAAGAAACCAAAAATCCTCACAAAATAAAGATGAATATCAGGAATTAGGATAAGATGGGAACTGCTCAAGGAAGCCCCCAGGGCATACTGTAATGAGACCTTCTCCAGCCTCACTGCTAATGGAGATCTCTCCCCTCTTTATAAATTCCTTGAGGCCCCACCACCAGGAGCGATGCCAATGTCCCTTTACAATGTTGCAGGTCACATTCATGCACTGGCTTGACTCATGTTGTCCGTCTTTATACTGTTCTAGTTTTATCTTCGTCAAGCCTTTGCTACCTTGCTCCTACCCCCTGTAAGATTCTGCCTCTGCCCTGTTTGACTCTGCCTAGACCTGCCTACCTCATCTGGGTCTGGCGCACTCTGTGGTTCCCACAGCGCCACCTTACACAGTGCCTCAGAACACAGGCTGTGGGTCATATTGCTTGCATGTGAATCCTTACCTGTAGCTCTCATTGCCCTGTGTAACTTTGAGCAAGTTACTTAAGCCCTTTATGTCTCAGCTTCGGTGCCTGTGAAATAGGAATAACAACATGTGTGTCTCCAAAAGAATATCATTTTATATTCTTAGAGACAGAGTTCTTAGAAATTTTCCTGGCACGTAGTAAGTGCTCAATTCATATTATGCTGCTGCTTTTATGATTATCTCTTTCACTGATCTTTCAGAAATACTTGTGGATTCCTTGAGGCTACAGAGAGTGACTTATTCATCCATTCTCCAGCCCCTAGAATGGCACCTTGCACATAGATGATAGAAAGTGTTTTGTAAATGAATCAAATGGATGGCTTCATACCAGAATATTAAGATTTCTGTGAGATATTCTTCTTCATGTACCAAAACCATGACTCTTACCATATCCAATTGTCGGGTTTAACAGAAAAGGAAGAGAATTTCAACTCTTCACTCATTACATCAGCATGAGCCTATTGCCTCTTTTCACCTCTTTCCCAAAAGTCCTATATAAACTTCTTTTTTCATTTTATTAAAAATTTTTATTTGAATATAATATTAACAATTATTCTGACAATAATAATATTACCAAGATGCAATTTTTATATTAATTGCTGACATTCACTGTTATTATTAGTTTATTAATTTAACTAATTTAATATTCATACTAACTATTAAAAGAAGGCTCAGAAGGATGATTTTTATTAGGGAACTAATTCCAAAATCCAGTGAGACTCTGTGGAACTTTCTATGCCATTCCTGCTCAAGTAATATTTTTCCTACCTCTTCCCCACTGAGGGTCTAAATGGATGTTTATTAGCAAAATAAAGGAAGGAATTCTGGGCTGCACACTTTGTCCTTGTCACAATGCAGACAATGAGAGCAATCTGTCCTGTGTGTTTCATTCCCATTTGAAAGAACAAAATTAGTTTCTATATTCTGTTGGAGCTGACTCTGCTCATGAGTGAGCATTTGTCCTTCTCTGGGTGTTGTTTGGTTTGTACATTTGCAAACTGGAGCTCATGTAACCAGATATGGAAAGTTTAGAGATTATGAAGATTAACGATAGTGTAAAGACTGGAGTCTGACAACACCCACAAAGAACAAAAAAGACAGCATGTCTATTGTGATTTCTAGTTCAGGGACCACAATACAAAATTGTAACTTATTAGGATCTAGTCCTCACTAAGCTTGGGATTTAAAGTAAAACAAAAGTTGTCTGTAGAGCACTGGTTTGATTTCACTTTTTGTCAGACAAAAACAAGTTTTAGCTTTGGAATGGAGTCTTTACTGCTAACATGGTATGTGTTACAGGTGACTAATCTCCAGTTTGCTAATCCTCAATCTACTTGGGCACTTTTTTTGCCCCTACCAACCCCTCTTAAGCTCCCATCAGTAGTTTTTCATTTCTAGGGAAACCTACTTCTTTAGTTCTGCTTTGGTGGAAGAAATGAGAAACTAACGTACCTATGTCCCGGATGACTTTAGGATCTAGTTGGAAATTTGGATGGGCTAAAGATATCAGCCCCAAACCTACTGCAGTGCCTCTGAGCCAAATGACGCATTTCACATAATATCCGGAAGACTTCAGGTAGAGCATGACTTTTGCTGAGCACCAGTTGGCTTCATGAGAGGTTAGAAATGACACCTTAGAGTCTTTCATGCCTTGCCAGGTCCATCTAATAAGGGCCAACCCAATTGTCCTTTCAGTCCTTGGATCTCTTACATCATCCTCTTCACTCTCACAACTTCTAAGAGCTTTCATGATCTTTCCCAACAATTATTTTAACAACTCCATGTACTTATTGAGAGACTTCAGGTGACACAGCACTTGCTGTCATGCAGTCAATTTCTTTCTCTTCAAAAGGGAGATAATTTTAGTGTCCATCTCAAAGGAGCAATGTCTAGATTAAAATATATGAAATGATCCCTATAAAAGTGATGAACTTGGCACTTAATCAACAAATGTTCAGTAATATAGTAGAAATACAATATTCCTCATACATATGTTCCATGTGCTTGGCTTCATAAAAAGGATGCAAGTTTTTTTTTTAAAGATTCCCATAAAAGAGAGTGATTTTTTTGTTGCTGACACAAACAACATCTATTTTTTCCCAAACAAAAGTTGAATCATGCTAGAGTAGCATAGAAGCACAAGAGAAGCACATGACCCAGTAATTGTGTGGTAAGCAAGCTTTTGAGTAGTGACTTCTGGTCATTTAAAAAGCTATAATCATAGTGTTTAAACCTCTACAGAGCAATTATCTAGAGACCATTTACTAAAAAAGACGTTTGTCCTGGAAAATATTGAAAACTGCATTCATAATATTATTTCTATTCATGAGGATTATATCAAGTAAATGTTAAAAGTTTTGATTTCTGATTTCAGAATTTAAGTTTCAAGATTTCAGAGTCTTACCCAACATAGTGGCACATGCCTATAATCCCAGCAGTTCAAGAGGCTGAGACAGGAGGATCACAAGTTCAAAGCCAGCCTCAGCAATTTAGTGTGGCCCTAAGCAACTCAGTGAGACCCTGTCTTTATATAAAATACAAAAAGGGTTGAGGATATGGCTTAGTGATTAAGTGTCCCTGGGTTCAATCCCTTATACCAAAAAAAAAAAAATTCTCTACCAAATCTTGGTATAATCTGGGGAGAAGTACAGAATAGCTGAATGGTTTGCAAACTGCACAAATAAAAGTTTAAATTCTCAGCTTCTCTAGTAATTAATTTTTCTGTGTAGGGTATAACAAGTGACCACAGAAATTTATTTTCAAAATCAAAATGAACTCTAATCGACATAGGAGCACTAAGACGGAGATTCCTTGGAAATTTTTGGAGTTATTTTTTTGTCGTATTTCTCAACCTGAACATTCAAGTTAGACTAATTAGAAGAAAGGCAAGATATATTTCTATTTCCAATCAAAACTGAATTTGCAGAGTCAATTTTCTGAAGGGGAAAAAAATTGCCAGGCTTTACCAAATTCAAGGTTGGTTTCTTTTTTCCTCTCCTACTTTTAGAGTGAGCATTGGCTTCTTTCTCAGTGTCAATACAGCATTATGTTTTTGAAGTGTCTTATATTTCCCAGTGATGCTGGCAGTCTGCTGTTTAAAAGTGACTTAAATTGGCAGTGGATCAGCAGCTCTTACCTCAGTTCATCTGAATACCAACAAGTAGAGATGCTTTTTCTCTCCAGTTCCTTCCTTCATGGAGGAGGGGGGCATTATTTCACCTCTGAAAATCAGTAGGAGAGTTGCAAGCCAAGAACTCTGTGCTAGCAGAGTTAACTGATAAACAACCAAAAGAACAAAGCCAAAAGAATGGTTGGTTCGCTTTTGTCGTAATATGTAGTTACTTACCAGTGTGCCTGTTGAGGAAATCTAGACAGAGAATTAAAATAGCTCCTGCCAGAACAGTGCTTATGCAGATAAACAGAAATCAAAATCAGTGTATAAGAAATAAGTTACCATTTGAGGAAACAAAGTCCTGTTAGTAAGAATATAGTAGGTGGCCAGTTTGGAGCAATGAATGGACACAGAGATTTGGGTGATTCAGTTGAGATATGAGCTTTCGTGTAGCCATGACAGGAAGAGGTATAGAAAGAAGTGATAGAGATGTTAATAGCCACCCAAATCTCTTAGAAATTAAAAATAAGTTTACAAAATAAAAAAAAATTAAAGAAGAGTGAAAAATTCTAGACAAAGAAATCTATGAGTTTGAACAAATGCAAGATTAAGAAACAGATGAAAAAAAGACAAAATATATGTAAGAAAAAGGCAAGAAAACCCATCCAAGAGTATTTATACATATCCACACACCCTATATTCTGTTTTATTATATTACATCTTGCTTTATCTTATGGGTGTAAAATGTATATTTGACAAGTCTTTACTTGTGTTGTTGGTAGTCTCTGAAAGTGAAAGAAACTATAAGGATGTATCTTTCTCATCCCTAGTTTTAAGAGCAAATCTGCTGATGGAGTATGACAAGAAATTGGTAAAATGTGTTTGTTAATTTGAGGACATAAGAGGAGAGGAATCCTAGTCACAGCCATGCTTTCTAGAATTCAGAGATTTAAACACTAAAGATTTCAAAGAGAATCAGACATAGGTTTACTTTAAGTCGGACAAATTATCCAACAGGGCAGAGAGAGATTCCAAGAAGTTGTTTTGCACTTAACACCTTTGAACAAGAAGAAAGGGCTCATTATATGGTTCTGAAAGGAGCTTCATAGATTTCAAAAGGTCTATAGAAAATATGGAAAGAAGAATCAACATATCAGAGTAGATGGGAATAAAGTCTTTAAAATTACACTGCTTCTATTAGTTTGGTTCTATCACATCCTAGATGCTTAACTTTTTCAAATTACCTAATTTCTTACCTTTAAAATGGGTTAATAATACCTACTTTTAGGATATTGTAGCAAATAAGATAACATATCTAAAATTCTCAATAAACATTAACTTAAAACATGATGCATAGTCAAGGTGACTACTAAAGGTGAAACTGACCTACTGTAAGAACAGAATATCCAAGGTTAAAGTTAAAAAAGAACCAAGACTTGGAAAAAATACTAAGAACAAACGAAAGTAAATATTTCTGAGACAGGTACAGTCCCAGGAAAACAAAGGATAAGTCTGACGATTTGGGTGAATGACATCATGTTAATAAATTATAAGGTAAAATATCCCAACCTGTCTATTCTGTCAAAGGGATGATTTTATTATATTGGTAAGAAAAAATTTAATAATGCAATGAGTAGCAGAAAATTGGGGTGAAAATTGAAAGAGCAAATGTCTTATTCCAGGGGAACTTAGGTTTCCTAGATGAAGTCTCTCCCAGGATCAGTGAGAAATTGCAGCTGAATGACTGGGCCCATTGTCCAGATCTTTTAAGGAAATTTTGATCTCCTCAAAGTTACTCAGAAATAGGAGAAAGATTGCCATTGTTCCAAATCTGAATAAGGAGAAGGTAAACACTTAAACCATAGACTGGTGACCTTGACATCAGTCTCTCACAAAACTCTTGAGCAAATATTATGTTTAGAATGCTTAGAGAGCAAAAGGTCATTAATTTTAACAAGGAATTAACTAGGAAATAGTTTTTTTCCCATTTTTGATGAAGGTCTTAGCAAGGTATCTGACAAAATTATCCTGCTAAAAACTTGAAAATACAAACTAAAGGCCATTCAATGAACAAACCTAAATTTAAGTAAGCTATTATAATAGTAGAGCGCTAGTGTTTTCTCCAAGGAACTGCCTGTGTATATGTGTGTGTATAAAAACTTTTGGTGAATAACTTCAGTGACAAAAAATACTATGGCAAATTTATTGAACTATAATTATTTGATACTATGAAGACAGAAGAAAATATGTTAGAAAAATTGACTTTAAGGAATAAGCAAATCTAACAAGATAAAATTTGATGATAAATATTTATAAAGAAATAAATATATAAATAATTATGTAAACAAAATACAAAATGTATTTCTGAATTTCATGTAATGATTATATAATATATAAATAACATACAAATGTTATGTATGGATAAAATTATACATAAGTAAATAAAACATCGCAAAGTTTAAATAAAATTTAATACATAAATACAAAAACTCATCAGTAATTATAGATTCAGGTAGATAATCACATTTCAGCAGTTTCCATCAGAAAATCGATATGATTTTGTAGCTGCCATCAAAACTTAGTAACAGTGAATATAAATAATGGGATGAGACTAGATGAGTAATTGATGCAGTGAAGCTAACATAAAATTTTAGAGTCCAGAATAACCAAACTTACTTTTTTCCCCTTCACTCTATTAACATACATGTTAGAAGACAGTTGGATGAATATGTGCATTTCTGGAAGACACCCATACAAGAATGTTTGGCAAACTTTAACAATAAAAAGAAAAGTAGAAAAATATAGAGTATTTGGTGTAAAGACATAAGCTTTTTAGAAAAAATAATTATTTACTTGAGAGACTTTCTTGAAGTCTAGATTTGCAAATGCTGAAGATTAGATAAATTTTTTTGCAGTTTTATAAAATGGAAAGGGAACAATAAGTGGAGACTTCTATTTGCACATAGATTGTATGGTTCTATCCATCAAGAGTGGGGAAAAGGGAAATAAAAATGTTTACAGAAAAGAACAGTGTCTGACATTTGGGTTAGTTATTATTGTTGATATTGTTGTGGAGATTTTTCTTTGAGGTGTAACTTATTGAATTCACTACTAATCTGGGAACAAATTTATAAATTCAGGCTTCAACTATTTTATATATGTGTGTGTGTATACATATTTTCTTAGAATTGTGTGGTAATGGAAGTAGATGAATCTAACTATTTAGAAAGACAATCAGTGTAAAACTTATTACTATAAAAATCATACAACTTTTCTAATGATACTTAGCACAAGGGACACTGCCCCTTATTCACTTGTCTATTAGAGATGCAAGCTGAGAAGAAGAAATTAATTAGTTTTCTTCAAATGGGAAAATCTGTTCTTATTTTCATTATTCCTAAATTCTGAATTTACCACTGGGAGCTGCTTCAGATACTTTAACATGGCATTTCTTTATTGAACTAAATACTTGATAAGCCAGCATAAGACAAATTTGCTGTGCCTACCTTTGTAACCCAGTAACATGACTCTGGTGGCTGTGAATTTCCAATAGAAACATAATAGAACCACTCTACAACTGGATAATAAATGATCATCATAGCTTAAGTTTCCTGTAACAATTGCCTTATATGAAAATGATTCTTAATTCATTAAATCTCAAGTATACTTATTTGGTCATATTTTCTTACAGTATTCAAGGCTGCTCAGAATTTTTTTTCACAGTTAAAAAATGAGCTATGTATTTATGAAAACATCTAATCATTAGTTCATTTTTAAGTCTGATGTATATGTAAACTACAAACTTAAAAAGGCATTATCTTTTAGTAGTAAACTTTATCATAACATCATCACCAAGACCAGTGCCATGATCAATGTTATTTTAAAAAGAGATATAATTCCAAATGACCAGAATTTTTATCAAAATTAATATTCAGAGTTATGCCAATTCCAATTTTAGATTTATTCTGTGAAAATCTGCAAGATGTTGTAGGAAGTTAAAACAGTTGTTTGAAGCACAAAAATGTTCAACACTTTTCCCTTTTTCTCCTTTATCTCTATACACTTTCTACTCATGCTTTTCTCTCTTTTAACTTATTCAATCATTTTTTGTACCTCACATTGTTCTTTCTTTCAACATTTCCTTATGGAAAACCAAAAGGAAAAAGGCACACTTTTTAATCTGAATATGTACATGCAGGATAATAAGAAATGTATTTGCTTTTTGTTCCCAGTTCCTTTTGCAAAACTCCTGAAAGTCATTGAAATTTCCTGAAGGTTAGAAGTGCTTTTGTTTTTCATTAAGAGCCCCTGTTATGGTTTGCATATGAGAAGTCCCCCAAAAGCTCACGTGTGAGACAATGCAAGAAAGTTTAGAGGTGAAATGATTGAGTTATAAGAGCCTTCACCTAATTGGTGCATTAATCCACTTGAGTGGATTAACTAGGTGCTAAATGTAGGCAGATAGTGTATGACTAGAGGAGGTAAATCACTGGGGACATACCTTTGGGGTTTCTATTTTGTCTCTGGTATGTAGAACTCTCTCTCTTTCTCTGCTTCCTGATTGCCATGTCCTGAGCTGCTTTCCTCCTCCACACACCTCTGCCATTATGTTTTGCCTCCCTTAGAATCAAAGCAATATTGAGTTGACTTTTTATGGACTAAGACATCAGAAATTGAGAGCTGTAATTAAACTTTCTTTTCTTTATGTTGTTCTTGGCAGGTCTTTTGAAAAAGATGACTTAACAGTGTCTTTCAATCACACCTGAGTTTATAATGAGTTGACATAGGGAGGGGCCCCGAGATGAACTCAGGATGGCTCTGGTTACCAGAAAGACCAAGTGGTTGGAGGGTTGGAACCTTTTGCCCACTCACTGATATCCTAGGAAAGGAGGAGTGCTAGAGAGAATGAGCTCCATTAAAACATTTAAACAATGGGATTCTAAGAGCTTCCAGGATGATCATGGGAGAGTGGCACACCTGCAGAGGATGTGAGAACTCTTCACCCTACCTATATACCTTGATCTGTATACCTCTTCCACTTGCTATTCTTCAGTTGTAACCTTTGTAATAAGCCAATAAATATAAGTAAAATGTTTTCCTTGATAAGCTAATAGCACAGCATCTGACCTAAGGAGAGTTTGTAGGAACTCCCAACTTGTAGCCAGTTGGTCAGAAATGGGATGCCTGAAACCTGAGATTCATGTCTGAAGTGGAAGCCTCTGTGGGACTGAGCCCTTTCACTTGTGACATCTGACACTAACTCCAGGTGGATAAGGTCAGGATTGAATTGAGAAGAATTGGTAGATATTCACTTTGTATTTGAAAAGTGGAGTGTTGTTTGGTGTTAGAAAATAACAGGTGCTGCAAAATTAACAACTGATTAAATAACTACTTACAATAATTATGCCCTTGATTATTAATAGGTATTCAATTTTATATTCAAGGGATGAATTTTTCTTTTAAATGACTTAAAAGTAGGACTGGTAGAAAATCTGAAATAATCTTCTTTCTTAAAGGTCACTGGATTTGTAAATGTCAAGCAATATGAAGACATTTTATGTGAAGTTTATCATAATAGATACTACTTTATATACGTGTAATATATATTTATTATTACTCTATCTGAGAGAATCCTCTCAAATTATAAGACTATCACTTTACTTGGGGACAGCCAGATAGAGAAATATATGTCTTCAACATAATGAATTTATGAGGTGAGTGTGTTAAAAAATACATATAAAATAAGAATTTTAAAACACCTATAATGGGGTGAGATTTTTCATGATGGATGATTTATTTACATAACAAAAATATTTATATTTATTTTAAAATAATGTTACATATATTTTTATGGTGTTGAAAAAGCTCAATGCTTTAGAGACCAGCCAAATAACAGACTAGAGGTAAGCTAATGAGTACTGGTGAAAAGTCTGAACTAGTGTGTTTCCAACGAAAAGTACTCACCACCATTCTGTTAATGTGTGTGTACGTGTGTGTGTGTGTGACATGACACGTAAGTACAAGTTCAACGATATTGTGAAATGTAAAATCCTACTGATACAATAATAGTAACAGAGAGAAAACTATAAACAATAAAAATATAAAGCTGTATGGTGATTTCAATTACAAGTAATTACAAAAATAAGCATTGCAAACAAATCTTGGTCTCTTCTCAGTGGGTTTAATTTTTGTAGTGGTAGGTGTATAGTAATATTAAAACTATTTTTAATGTTGTTGATAGATTAACTGAGAAGAAGAGAGATATAAACAAGGAAAAATGTTGTACAATGAGAACTATAAACTGTTGGTGAAATAAATCAAAGAACATGCAAATTAAAATACATTCCCCTGATCCTGGATTGGAAGATCTAATATCATTAGGATATCAGTACTACCTAAAGTGATGTACAGATTCAATGTAATCATTATCAAATGCCAGTGCCATTTTTTGCAGAAAAAGAAAAAGCCATCCTAAAATTTATATGAAATCTCAAAGGACCCCAAAGAATCAAACTAATCCCCAAAGAGTAGCAAAAAAAAAAAAAGTAGAAAGATTTATACTTCCTGATTCCAGAACATATTAGAAGGCTGTGATCACCAAAACAGTATGATACTGGTATAAAGACAGACATATAGACCAACAGAACAGAATGTAGAGCCCGGATCTAAACTTTCACATATATACTTAAATGATTTTCAGCAAGGGTGCCAAGACCATTCAATGGGGAAAGGACAGACTTTGTAGCAAATGATACTGGGAAAACTGAAGATCTACATGCAAAATAAATAAAGTTGGATCCTTATCTGACATTGTACACACAAATTAACTCAAAATTGAATCAAGGCCTAATTGTAAGAGATAAAATTATAAAACTTAGAAGAAAACCTAGGGGGAAATCCTCACAAAATTGAATTGGTCAATGATTCCTTGATATAATACCAAAAGCATTAGCAACAAAGAAAAAAATAGACAAATTGAACTTCATAAAAATTTAAAAATTTTGTGCTTTAAAAAAAATGCTGGCAACAGAGTAAAAAGTTCGGCTACAAAATGAGAAAAAAAATATTTGCAAATTATATATCTCATAAGGGATTAATGTCCCAAAGATACCAAGAATCCAAACTCAACAACAACAAAAACCCAATTCAAAAATGGGCAAAGGATTTCAATGACTATTTCTTCATAGAAGATATGTAGATAGCCAATAAGCATATGAAAAATGCTCCACATCACGAATCAGTAAAGAAATGCAAAAGCCACAATGAGATACTTTGTCACATCAGTTAAGATGGCTACTTTCAAACAGGAAAGAAAAAAAGGGAAGGAAGGAAATAACAAGTTTGGGCAGGGATGTGGATAAAATAGAATCCCTGGGCGCTGTTGGTGGGAATGTAAAGTAGTGCAGTGTCATGTCCTGCATGACAGTTTTATTCAGGTCTACATGAACTGGGAAGTGAGGGGCATTAAGAAAATAGAGACAAACACAGGAGTAGAGAAAAAAGCCGGGACCGGTGGTTCAGCCAAACTCTGGTGGAGAAAGACTGACCACGGGCAAGCTCAGCACATTTATTATATAGGTTTAAACATCAAAAGGATTTATTATGAGAAAGCTTCTTGAAGATAAGCTGAAGTTGAGGGTGAAAGCAGCCCAATTAGGGCTTATCAGCTTGTACCCATAAGGCATTTGAACCCAAGGCCATGAACTAATAAATTCCATGGCTGGCACAGAATCCCCCTTTGAATAAGATGTCACCACATCAATTGGGCCATCTTTGGTGCCTTCCCACCGAGAGGTGTCACTTCTGTCTTTAGGCAGTTTAAAGACCCACAGTTCATTCACCACTCCTCACAGTGCAGTCCCTATGAAAAACAATATAACAAAGTGGTGGTTGTTCAAAAATTTAAAAATAGAGTCACTACAGATTCATCCATTTCACTTCTGAACCCATATCCAAAAAACATTGAAAGTGGGATTTCAAAGAGATATTCATATACCTATGTTCACAGCAACATTATTAATGATAGAAATTTAGAAATATGCCAGGCTCAGTGGCATACACCTGTAACCCCAGTGGCTCACACCTGTAACCCCAGTGGCTCTGCAGGCTAAAGCAGGAGGATCATGAATTCAAAGCCAGCCTCAGCAAAAGTGAGGCACTAAGCAACTCAGTGAGACCCTGTCTCTAAATAAAATACAAAATTGGACTGGGGATGTGGCTCAGTGGTTGGGTGCCCCTAAATTCAATCCCCAGTAACTGCCCCCCATGTAGAAACAACCCAAGTACCTATTAACAAATGAATGGATAAGCAAAATGTGGTATATACAAAAAATGGAATATTATCCAGCCTTTAAAAGAATGGACATATATTACAATACAAAAGAATCTATAAAACATTATGCTAAGTGAAATAAGCCGGTCACAAAAATGCAAATACTGTATAATTTAACCTAAGTGAGGCACTTGAAGTAGTCAAACTCATACTGACAGGAAGTAGAATGGTGGTTACTAGAATCTTAGAGTAGATGAAATGGGAATTTGTTGTTTAGTAATATAAAATTTCTGTTTTGCAAGGTAAAAAGTGTTATGGAGACAGATGGTGATGGTTGCCTGACATTATAAATGTATTTAACACTATTGGACCATACACTGATAAATGTTCAAGATGGTAACTCTTATGTTGTATATTTTACCACAATAAAAGATGAAGAAAATTAAAATAAAAAACAACCTATTGAATAAAGCCATGTCATGAATTTATAGTATAGTGATAAGAAAGAGAGAGGAAGAGGGAGGAAAGAAGGGAGGAAGGGAGGGAAGGAGACAGACAATTCCCTCCTGACAATATAGTTCTAACTAATATAAAGAAGGAACATTGACATTACGAAGTTATCCTTTTACAACCTTCATGAGAAAAAAAAATGATTTAGGCAAGAATCATTAATTCTTAGGAGTTGAATAAGGATTAGTGCAGCAGTCTGGCTGGGCACAAAATAACCGAGCCACCACACCACCTTGTAGATTCAAACAGCAACTCTTTATTCCCGACTCTCACCGGCACTCTACACGCACGCACGTTCTGGGAAAAATACACTCCCTCCACCGGGCTCTGCATACCAATTCTCTCAGAACCCCACGAGAACTCAATGGGAACTCAAGGAGCGGGCGCCTCAGGCAGCAGGATACGCCCTATTCCCAGCAGGATCCACCCTAAACCTGGAGCCACCCTAATCCAGCAGGATCCACCCTAAACCTGGAGCCACCCTAATCCCTGAGCAGGGTCACCTTAACCAAAAATGCCATGTCATTCCTACTTGGCTATGGCTCTCAGCAGATTAGTATTTTCATAGTCTCAAAGCATCCTCCACAAATTCCCTATTAATTACAAAAGAGAAAAAAAGTAATAATTCAGTGGACAAAATTGACAAAACTTTGACCAAATGATTAAAATTAACATCACCAAAGAGGGTCAGATGGGCATCATAAGTCGCCATGGTCTGATTACCTGAGAAAGACACATATTGGTTATGTAGTATTCCCACCCAAAAGGCATAGTCTAAGTTTAATCATGGAGAAATATTTGAAAAACCCAAACTGAGCAATAGTGTATAAAATAACTGGCCTGAATGCTTCACATACTTTGGAGACATATAACTAACAAAAATCAAGCTAAAACAAAAAGATTGTCCCAAACTGAAGAAACTAAATAGTCATAGCAACTAAATGTGAAGTGTGATCCTGCATCAGATTCTGTCTGGGAAGAATTGCTTAAAGGAACACTCCTGGAATGAGCTGGTCGAAGTGATTAAGATTATGTATCAATGTTAAAGACACGTAAGAGATAAGATTAACGTGTCAATGTTAATTAAATTTTTTGATTATCATACTGTAGTTATGGGTTATCACTGTTCTGAAAAAAATACACATTGAAATGCAAAGGACAAAGGCAAAGGGTATATGCAATCTGTTGTCCAATAGCTTTTAAAAAACTGTTGAGTATATGTGTGTGAGAGAGAAAACTACAAAACAAATCTGGCAAAATATGTAAAAGTGAGTGAGTCTGCATCTAGGTAAAAGATACATCATGTTCTTGGTTTCAAATTTACAAAAATAAAAATTATATTTCAAAATGTTTAAATGATAAATTATGTGGGAAAACAGACAAAAATAATCTATGGGTCAGATTCTACTCATGCCCATCCAGTTTGTGGGCTCCAACTTAAAATATGATTTGAATTCCCTGAAATAGTGAAGAAAATAGTTAAAACAAACAAACAAACAAACCCCACCCACTTGCAATAAATTTAGAATCAACAAAAATAAAAACCATTTCACCTCAAGGAAGAGTCTATATTCTCATTTCTGGGTATGATTTTTTTCCTAAGAGTGTTAAAACGGTAGAGAGAAGAAATTTCAAAACAATGCAATGTTGTGTTATAAGAATCTCAGCTTGGAGTCCAACACAAAGAGTTTGTAAAGGGCTCTGTGCCTGAGATGTTCCCTCTGCCCAGTTTCTTCCCTTTTATCATAGAGTGGGAACATAATTTTATCTGGCAGTTTAGAGAGTAAAGATTTATACCTTATGACAGTTTTCCAGATGATAATCTTTCACCCTAACAGCTTTTTTTTTAACAATTATGATTTTTTTTCCCTAAAATATGCCTCCTATACTATTTTAGTACCTATCTTCTTTTTCTCCTGCTTCAGCTAATGTTATCTGGGTTTTATCTTTAGTGCCATGAACACAGGACGTGTGCTTAATTTGCTGATGGAATACTGTTAAAAGGATGAGAATGTCAACAGTTATGACAAAACTTGTGGATTTCATGAGAGGAATGCAGATGCCTCGGTTCATTTACATTCACTGAACTCTAGTTCAAGTGCAGAAAGATAGAGTTAAATTATATCTCCAAGAGCCTTCCAGATCTATAACCTCTATCATTGTTATGATTTTCATGTGAGGTGTCCCCCACAAAGTTCCTGTGGATGCAGAAATACTCAGAGGTAAAATGGTTAATCTATTCATCCTAGTTTGAATGGATAAATTGGGTGGTAACTCTAGGCAGGTTGGGTTTGGATGGAGGAAATGGGTCATGGGGCGCCTGCTCCCTAGAAGGGTTTATCTTCCTGTGGCACCCCCCTCCTTCCTGACATCCTGAGTTGAACAGCTTTCCTTTGCTGGCTTCCCCCATGGTGTGCTGCCTTATCTTGAGCCTAGAGCATTGAAGTAGGCCATCTATGTACAGAGACCTCTGAAACCGTGAGCCCCGAATTAATTTTTCTTCCTCTAAGTTGTTCTTGTAGGATATTTTGGTCACAGTGACACAAAAGCTGACTTTAAAAAATCATCTAATTCAGAAAAGAATCTTTTTCCATTTTCCTTTCAGACTGGATAAGAGGGAGTCATTTATAGCAGTGGTCTTATGCTATTTTTTTCCAGAATAATTTAATTTTACTTTTATTAATTTTTCCACTGAATGACATTTTACCTATTTATGATGTTTTGACATATGTATACACTGTGGAATGGATAAATCAAGCTAATTAATATCCAGTTTTGATTAATTAATTATATACTTATATTTTTGTGGTGAGACTATTTAAGATCTATTTTTTTTAGTAATTTTCAAGTATATAATACACCATGTTGTATTATAGATTGCCTGAACTTTTTTCTCCTGTCTGATTGAAATTTTATATCCTTCACAGCAGCCCCCAAGCTTTTGACTGTATTCTTTATCTGGGAAAAAATCAATTAAAGTTATACTTTAATTGGCATAAGATATCCATGCACTATTCCACTGAAAGGTAAATAAGAGAAAACTTTTAAAAGTAGATATTTAATAAGAAAAATTAAAAGTATAAATTATAAAGAGTTCCTAATGCATCTTTCCCGCACACAGGTCTCCATGCTCATTCTACTTTGGATAGTTTGGTGTATAATCAAGAGTCTAAATGCCCTCACATGTCATTTGAGGCCCCTGTATTTTGTCCACAGTTGGCCCTCTTAGCTTCCTTCTCACTATGCTCCTGACGCCCTCCACACTCCAGCCACCTGAATAGCTCACCAGTCTCTGAACAAGTCATGCATTGTAACACTGTCTTGCTTTGCTCTTGTTTTTCTGTTGGGGGAAACACAATCCCACGTGTGCTGCCTAGTCTGTAAGACCTTGACCCAAAGTCACCTCTTTTGTGAAGGATCCCTGCCTTGGTAGCTTAGTTGCCCCCCTCTCAATATGACCACCCTCGAAGTGTTCCAGGTTAAGTTATGTACATTGTATTGTAGACATAAATTACATGAATCTGTGAACTCCTTCACAAAATTTTGGGTTTCAAAAACCAAAATTGCTTTATTTTTATCTTTGCCTGATTCCCAGCAATTTATACATGGCAGGGCTTGGTCAAAATTTATTGAATTTAATTTATATAGAAAAGTTGTACCATTGAGTTGAACTCTTCCTTTCAAACACCCTGATTTTTAATAAAGCTGTTCAAAAGCCCTGTTTTTGAAAAAAAAGCTGTTCACTCCAGGTGGTGACCCACTACAAAGAAGTTTACAGGTCAAACTAGTTCACAGGCATCTTCTGTGAATATATGGCAGATTATCTATTATGGAAAATAACAATCATAAAATCCTAATTTTTGAGCTTCTTTTTTAGCTGCCTCTTTCAAAGTGTTGTCCCAGGAATGCTATTCCTCTGAAATACTAAAGTAAATAGGTAAAATAAAAATAGAGATTTATTAGTTAAATATGTCTGCTTCATTTAATGTTTAACTGGAGCAAACAAATAATAATGTATTTCAAGAATAAAATACTCCCTAAAGCTCATCTATTTTTTATTTTTCCTAAACCACTTTTAGCTTTGCTGAGTCACGGTCAGTGTGGCAGAGTGTCTCATGGCATTCTCAAGAAACCAGGCTTACCAAAGAAGGAGCAGTGAGGCAGGAGCGGAGTTCATGGTTCACATGGTCAACTAACTGCACTGCTTTAAAGGTGTCAGAACCAAAGAAATCCCAAAATCTGGGAGTTATGACTGACATCACAGCACAACACACACGAGAAGGAGGCACTTCTTCTGTGGTGGTCACTGATGCCCTTTCTATACCTAAAAATAACCATAGTTCTCCCAACAACTAATACACAGCACTTGTGGTTAATTGAGTAGTGACTTAATGGTAAAAATAAGATTGATTATATTTAGAGCAGAGGGAAGGACCACACCTAATTTTCTCATTAGTGCATTATAGTTATATATAATACTGGGCTCATTTTGACATAATCATACAAGCATGGAATATATTTTTTAACCATTTACCCACCAGTGACTTCTTTTAGAAAGAGGAGAAGAGCCATGAAATCTTTACAAAGATGTGTCATGGTCCTGGAATAAACCTGTATTCCCTACATGCCAAGCTACAATGTACTGCAGCCTCCTTTCTCTCCCATGGTTTTACGATTTTCACGTGAAATTTGTTATTTGTGTGTTTAATGCTGTTTCAAAATTACTCTTGAGATATTGAATAACTTTTTAGAACTTTGAACCTTCATATAAGGTTTTCAACAGTACTCCTATAACTAAGTTTTTTCTTTTAATTAAGTAAATAACAGAAATTTTTGAATTATAAATTCAAAAATACCTATTTTCTTAATAAAATTAGTTATGCATGAATAAAGTTTTAATTTATACTAGAATTAAGTCTATTTCTATATGCTAAACCTAGACTCTTCCCACCAGTTGTCCATAAAAAAGATCACACAGATTCCTAGTGACATGGCCAATATTGAATGCTCATGTGGCTGCTCTACTGTATTTGAACTATATATTTTGTTTGCTTTATTTATATGAATGATTTATATGAATGATTCTATGTTTTAAGAAATTCTTTTGTATAATAATATACTCACTTATTATAATATTTTCCATTAATAAAAACGAGAGAAAGAAAAAGCTCAGGTCACAAAATCTAGCATAGGATTAGTGGCTCTAAGAATTCAACTGAAGGGACTGTTCATAAGGAAGGAACATTTTTTAAATGTTGGTCTTTGACCTTAAAACAGATGGCAGGTCTTCAAAATCTTTAACATCTGTGTAGTTTCGGTCATTCCTCTTTTCTGAAATAGACATTTTTAAATTATTAACTTTTAAATAATTACACTTTTTAAAAATTTAGTTGACCATATCCTTATAAAGCAAAGGGAATAATTCAGCCTAGTTTCAATAAGATTGGATTTAAGGAGCTACTCAGAGAGAAAAAGGACCCAAAGATATATAACTGACTTCTGAACTAAAATACAGAGGAACTTGGACAACTCATCTAAATGCTGTCCCCAAGTCTCCTTTGTGGGTGTGCTGAACACATAAACACAAGGTTGGTGTACAGTCAGCCAAGGTCTCAAAGGGCAGGCTATTTCTTATTCCATTTTAGTTGAGACTTTGATTTTATCTCTTCTGCTTAGCCCAAACCAAGCTTCTGTTGCCCCAACAGCTGCTCCAGTTTGGAAATTGAGAGCAGCAATACTGCTTTTTTTTTTTTTTTTAACTGTAGAGACTATGCTGAGTAGTGGGTTTGGGAACAGGGGGTTGGGCTACACTGCAGAGAGCAGGCTAAATGAGCCACTGATGGGACAATGCCACAGATGAACTTTCAGAAAATAGTCTTTTCTGTGTGTTACTTTGTAGTATTTTCTGTTTGTTTTTTTTTTTTTTTTTTTTTTTTTTTTTTTTAATGGTAAGATTTATATGAAAGTCTCTTTCTATGGATGTCCATTAAAGATTTTTATTAATTAATTAATTTTAATTAGTATATATGACAGCAGAATGCATTTTGATTCATTGCACACAATTGCAGCACAACTTTACACTTCTGTGGTTGTACACGATATAGCGTCTCACCATATGTACAGTCACACATGTACCTAAGGTAATGATGTCCATTTCATTCTACCATCTTTCTTACCCCCATGCATCCTCCCTGCACTCCCTCCTCTTTGCCCAAAGTTTCTCCATTTTTCCCATGCTCACCCCCATTATGGATCAGCATCCACTTAACAGAGAGGACATTCGGCCTTTGGTTTTTTGGGTTTGGCTTACTTCACTTAGCGTGATATTCTCCAACTGCATCCATTGACCTGCAAATGCCATAATTTTATTCTCTTTTAATGCTGAGTAATATTCGATTGTGTATACATACCACAGTTTCTTTATTCATTCATCTACTGAAGGGCATCTAGATTGCTTCCACAGTTTAGCTATTGGGAATTGAGCTGCTATGAACATTGATGTGGCTGCATTACTACAGTATGCTGATTTTAATTCCTTTGGGTATAGGCCAAGAAGTGGGATAGCTGGGTCAAATGGTGGTTCTGTTCCAAGTTTTCTAAGGAATCTTCATACTGCTTTCCAGATTGGTTGCACCAATTTGCAGTCCCACTAGCAATATATGAATGTGCCTTTTCCCCCACATCCTCACCAACATTTATTGTTGTCTGTATTCTTGGTAGCTGCCATTCTGACTGGAGTGAGATGAAATCTTAAGAGTAGTTTTGATTTGCATTTCTCTAATTACTAGAGATTTTGAACATTTTTTCATATATTTATTGATTGTATATCTTCTTCTGAGAAGTGTCTGTTCATCTCCTTAGCCCATTTATTGATTGGGTTGTTTGTTTGTTTGGTGTTAAGTTTTTTGAATTCTTTATATATCCTGCAGGTTAGTGCTCTGATGTGTGTGTGGCAAAAATTTGCTCCCAAAATGTCGGCTCTCTCTTCACCCTCATTGATTGTTTCTTATGCTGCAAAGAAGCTTTTTAGTTTGAGTTCACCCTATTTATTAATTCTTGGTTTTATTTCTTGCACTTTAGTAGTCTTTCTTGTTAAGAAAATCTGGACCTAATCTGACATGATGAAGATTTGGGCCGACTTTTTAACTCTATTAGGTACAGGGTCTCTGGACTAATTCCTAGGTCTTTGATCCACTTTGAGTTGAGTTTGTGCATGGTGAGAGATAGGGGTTTATTTTCATTTTGTAGCATATGGATTTCCAGTTCTCCCAGCACCATTTGTTGAAGATTGATTAGCTATTGGGAATTAGCTATTGGGAATTTTCTCCAATATAGTTTTTGGCGCCTTTGTCTACTATGAGATAACTGTATTTATGTGGGTTTGTCTCCGTGTCTTCTATTCTGTACATGGTCTACATGTCTACTTTGATGTCAATACCATGATGTTTTTGTTACTATAGCTTTTTAGTATAGTTTAAGGTCTGGTATTGTGATGCCTCCCTCTTCACTCTTCTTGCTAAGGATTGCTTTTGGTAGTCTGGATCTCTAATTTTTCCAAATGAATTTCATAATTGCTTTTTCTATGTCAATAAGGAATGGGATTTTAGTTGGAATTGCATTGAACCTGTATAGCGCTTTGGGTAGTATGGCCATTTTGACAATATTAATTTCGCCTATTTAAGAGATGGAAGATATTTCCATCTTCTAAGGTCTTCTTCAATTTCTTTCTTTAGTGTTTTGCAGTTTACAATGTAGAGGTCTTTCACCTCTTTTGTTAAGTTGATTCCCAAGTTTTTTTTTTTTTTTTTGAGGCTATTGTAAATGGGGTAGTTTTCCTAATTTCTTTTTAGAGGATTCATCATTGATGTATAGAATGCATTTGATTTATGGGTATTTATTTTATATCCTGCTATGTTTTTGAATTCATTAATTAATTCTAGAAGTTTTCTTGTGAAGTATTTTGGATCCTCTAAGTATAGAGTCATGTCTTCAGCAAATAATGACAGTTTGATTTCTTCTTTTCCTATGTGTATTCCTTTAATTTCTTTTGTCTGTCTAATTGCTCTGAGTAGAGTTTCAAGGGCTATGTTGAATAGAAGTGGTGAAAGAGGGCATCCCTGTCTAGTTTCAGTTTTTAGAGGGAATTCTTCCAATTTTTCTCCATATAGAATCATGTTGGCCTTAGGTTTAGCATAGATAGCTTTTACAATGTTGAGGTATGCTCCTATGATCCCTAGTTTTTCTGGTGTTTTGAACAGGAAAGGGTGCTGTATTTTGTCAAATGCTTTTTTATTTTTTTGCATCAGTTGAGATGATCATATGATTCTTATCTTTAAGTCTATTGATGTGATGAATTGTATTTATTGATTTCCATATGTTGAACCAAGCTTACATTCCTGGAATGAATCTCACTTGATCATGGTGCACTATTTTTTAAATATGTTTTTGTATGTGATTTTCCAGAATTTTATTGAGAATTTTTGCATCAATGTTCATCAGGGATTTTGATCTGAAATTTTCTTTCCTTGATGTGTCTCTGCCTGATTTCAGTATTAGGATGATACTAGCTTCATAGAATGAGTTTGCAAGGGTTCTTTCCTTTTCTATTTCATTGAATAATTTGAAGAGTATTGGTATTAATTTTTCTTTGTAGGTTTCACTCAGCTGTGAATCCATCTGGTCCCAGGCTTTTCTTGGTTGGTAGGCTTTTGATGGCATCTTCTACTTCCTTGCTCAAAATTGATCTGTTTAAATTGTGTATGTCCTCTTGACTCAGTTTGATTGATTATATGCCTCTAGAAATTTGTCAGTGTCTTCCAGGTCTTCTGCTTTACTGGAGTATAAATTTTCAAAATAGTTTCTAATTGTCTTCTGTATTTCAATAATGTCTGTTGTGATATTTCCTTTTTCATCACAAACTTTAGTAATTTGAGTTTTTTCTCTCCTTCTTTTTGTTAGAGTGGCTAAAGATTTGTCAATTTTATTTATGTTTTAAAGAACCAGCTTTTTGTTTTGTCAATTTTTTGAATTGTTTCTTTAGTTTCAATTTCATTGATTTCTGCCCTGATTTTAATTACTTTCTATCTTCTGCTACTTTGGGTGTTGGTTTGCTCTTCTTTCTCTAGGGCTTTGAGAAAGGTCATTTTTTTTTCTTTTTCTTCTTTTAATGAATGAGCTTAATGAAATGAACTTTCCTCTTTTCACTGCCTTTATAGTGTCCCAGAGATTTTGATAAGTTGTATCAGAGTTCTCATTTACCTTTAAGAATTTATTTATTTCCTCCCTGATGTCTTCTGTTATCTGTGTGTCATTCAATAGCATATTGTTCAATCTCCAGGTGTTGGAATAGCGTCTCTTTTTAATGTTATCATTGATTTCTAATTTAATTCCATTGTGATCTGATAGATTGCAGGGTAGTATCTCTTGTATTTTCTAAGACTTGCTTTGTGGAATAACATATGGTCTATTTTGGAGAAGGACCCATGTGCTGCTGAGAAGAAAGTGTATTTGCTGGCTGAAGGATGACATATTCTATATATGTCTGTTAATTCCAAATTACTGATTGTATTATTGAGTTCTATAGTTTCTTTGTTTAGTTTTTGTTTGGAAGATCTATCCAGTGGTGAGAGAGGTGTATTAAAGTCATCCAGTATTATTGTGTTGTGGTCTATTTGGTTTTTATATTTGAGAAGGGTTTGTTTGACATACATAGATGACCCATTATTTGGGGCATAGATATTTATGATTATTATGTCTTATTGATGTATGAATCCCTTAACTAGTATGAAATGTCCTTCTTCATCCCTTTCACTAGCTTTGGTTTGAAGTCCACTTTATCTGAAATGAGGATGGAAACCCCTGCTTGTTTATGTGGTCATTTTTTTTTTCACACTTTCACCTTTAGTCTGAGGATGTCTTCCTGTGAGATGAGCCTCTTAAAGAAACATATAGTTGGGTCTTTCTTTTTAATCTGATCTGTCAGTCTGAGTCTTTTAACTGATGAGTTTAAGCCATTCACATTCAGGGTTATTATTGAAATATGATTTGTGTTTCCAGACATTTTGGTTTATTTTTGTTTTTAACTTAACTTGGCTTCTTCTTTGACTGGCCTTTCATTTAGTGTATTTCCTCCCTTTGCTGATTTTTATTGTTGTTTTTCATTTCCTCCTCCTGGAATATTTTACTGAGGATGCTCTGTAGTGCAGGCTTTCTCACTGTAAATTCTTTTAAATTTTGTGTAT
Organism: Marmota monax; assembly: GCF_021218885.2. Taxonomy (NCBI): domain Eukaryota; kingdom Metazoa; phylum Chordata; class Mammalia; order Rodentia; family Sciuridae; genus Marmota; species Marmota monax. The sequence continues at coordinate 1,076,851 of NW_026693552.1, forward strand.
CATGAAAGGTTTTTATTTCATCATCAAATCTAAAGCTTAGTTTTGCTGGATATAAAATTCTTAGTTTGCATCCATTTTCTTTCAGAGCTTGGTATATGTTGTTCCACTATCTCCAGACTTTTAGGGTCTGGGTTGAAAACTCTGCTGAGATACAAATTGGTCTCCCTTTATATATGATCTGATTCCTCTCTCTTGAGGCCTTTAAGAGTCTATCCTTATTCTGTATGCTAGGCATTTTCATTATAATGTGCCTTGGTATAGATCTGTTGTAATTTTGTACATTTGGTGTCCTGTAAGCTTCTTGTATTTGGTTTTCCAATTTGTTCTTCATACTTGAAAAATTTTCTGGAATTATCTCATTGAAGAGATTGTGTATTCCTTTAGTTTGAATCTCTGTCCCTTCCTCTATTCCAATAACTCTTAGATCTCTGTCCCTTCCTCTATTCCAATAACTCTTAGATTTGGTCTTTTCATGCTCTCCCATAATTCTTGGATGTTATATTCATGGTTTCCTACTTTCTTCACTGTGTGGTCAACTTTATTTTCCAGATTGTATTCTTTGTCTTCATTATCTGCCATTCTGTCTTCCAAGTGATCTAATCTTTTGGTGATGCTTTCTATTGATTTTTTAATTTGGCTCATTATTTCTTTCGTTTCAAGGATTCCTGATTTTTTTTTTCAGAATCTCTTTCTTTTTTTTTTTAAATTTAATATTTATTTTTTAGTTTTCGGTGGACACAACATTTTTATTTGTATGTGGTGCTGAGGATCGAACCCGGGCCGCACGCATGCCATGCGAGCGCGCTACTGCTTGAGCCACATCCCCAGCCCTCAGAATCTCTTTCTTGAAGTAATCTTTTGCTTCCTGTATCTGCTCCCTTATCTCTTTGTTGGTGTAATCAATGGATGCCTGTATTTGCTCTCTTATCTGTTTGTTGGAATGATCAATGTTTGCCTGTTTTTTGTTAATTTAAGTCATTCTTAATAGATCATTTTAATTATGTACATTCTGAACTCCTTCTCTGACATTTCATCAATTGTGCTATCCATGGGTTCTGTTATTGTAGTATTCTGGTTTGTTTGGGGCACTTTTTTCCTTTGTTTTTTTCATGATGTGTATGTGTCTTCATTTCTTGCAGTGCAGATCTGAGGTATTACATTTCCTACCCTATAATCTTATAGTATCCATGTAGATTATCTGTACCTCACCTTGGTGTTGACATTCCAGACCCTGCCGGTGACCTGAGATGGATGCTACTGCAACTATAGGTGGTGGAGGTAACTTGATATAGCAGTGGGCATGTCCCAAGATGGATGCAACCTCTTTCAGAGATGGGGCTGAAAGGGTGGGCCTTACAATGGCTTTGGGCTGCCTGTTCTGAGATGCAGCTACTTCTAGAATCTATCTGTTGTAGCATAGTGGAGGCTACTGTGTAGGGAAGGCTATGGTGATGGATGCAGTGTCCCAAGATGAAGGTTAGACTGGGCTCCCAAGGGCTCCAGTGCAGGTCCCTGAGGGTGATCCTTGGCTGGAGCCTGAGCCCGGGCCTGAGCTCCGGCATAGTTCTGCTGGTTAGCAGGGTAGGCCAGGCCTCTAATTGAAATAATAATAATAATAATAATTATAATAATAATAATTATTATTATATATATATATTTTTTAACGTGGTGCTGAGGATTGAACCGAGTGCCTCACACATGAGAGGAAGGTGCTCTATCACTGAGCTGCAGCCCCAGCTCCCTCTCATTGAATTTTTAAGACTGCCTAATCTGCCTGTTCCCTCAAGCAAGCAAAGCCTACAATTAATTCACAATGCAGAAATGACATTAAACACTCATTTCTTGAGGGTCTAGACAATAATGACTCACCTGTAAAAATCTATACTTAAATGTATATTAAATAGATTTTGGAACCTGATATTAATTTTCAAAATTTTTGCAGTTCTCTTATGATTACTTCTTCCTCTATCCTGACATAATGAGGCATTGTGTTTAACTCTCTTTTGTGCCAAATAGAGATTAATTCTATGAAAAATTGTTAAGCACTGACTATATGTGGGTACTCTGCCAGGTTAGAGAAGATGCAGAAATAAATTACCTTTGAGGGACTTACAGACTCCTATAAATATGCAAGATAAAGAGCCCACTCACATCCTGAGAATATTATAGTTTGTGATCAATGATATAGGGAGTTCTTTTTAAGCATAAATGTTTATATTGAGGTTATGATGAGGAAGACATAAAACAAAACAGTATTTCATCTTCTTACCTGTTCTGAATATCAGAAGCAAAAAAAAAAAAATAGCATGGATATCTTTAAAAGAACTAGTGTCCAAAGAAATAAAGATATTAAAAGATCAATACCAATTTGAGACATAAAGCAAATCTTTACAGCTCAGAAATAGATTAATTTTCTGAGCTCAGAAAAACCAGGCATTGGGTATCAAGATTTCAAGAAAAAATAAATGCAATTGAAACTCAGAGAAATGTGTTAGAAGACTTGTAGTCTGTCTTCCCTTCTTGCCATCAGGAACGCAGGAAGAGAATGTACTTTACTTGAGGGAAGACTACTATAAGGCCACATCACAGGCCTGTCTCCCCCACCCCCAACACAACTTGTGACCTCTAGCTGTAGGTGCAAACACCAGGCCATGAGGATCACTGAGAGGCCAGGACACCTCGAAACCGAAACAGCTAGGTCTGATGGCACAGGGGGTTTCTAAGGACACACACATTTTTCTTTGGAAATGTTTAACTAGCATTCAGGCTAATATGAAAAGGAAATACATCTTGGAGTCGTATAGCTTTTAGTCTGAGAACTAATTGTTCAAATAATCTTGTTATGCTTAGAAATTTACATGTAAGGTAACCAGGTCAAATGAATGGTAGCTACAAGGATATTTAGAAAAAATAAATAGATACAGAATTTAGAAAAATGGGTCTTGCGAAAGTTGGATGATAAAGATATCCAGATAGTGAAATAACATTAAGAGACTATTAGGTAAAAATAAGTAAATAAAGATTGGTTATTTGAGAATTGCTATAAGTTGATTCCAGTTCATTCATCACCTAAAATACATTACCAAGGGTTAAAAGGGGTACAGAAAATGAACCAAATTGGGAGTTGACCACCCAAGTTGTGGTTTTATTTAACATTTTCCTTTAAAAAAACTTTTTTGATTAAAAAAATCCATGCATTGAAGTAGCTGCATTGACATAATAATATAATTTGATAGATGCAATAGGTTAAACTTTATCAAATTCTATATTTTAAACCTATATAGCTAACCTGTATATCAGTTATATCTCAATAAATCTGCCAAAACTATGTATGGAGAAATTAATAAAAGTCATTTCAATACAATGAGACAAGCACATATTATTTAAGAGATAATATTTCAGGAACAGATTAATTTTAGTACTTTAATCAAATCTTAAATCCATTTATTCAAATATCCTTTTGAAATAGGAGAATTTATGTAAGCAACTCTGACAACACGGTAATAATAATAAATGATGGATCAAATTGAAGACAATTGCCAATTTGGTGAACAATGATAAAATTATAGCTACAATTGCTATACATCTGGAAATAATTGCAAAGCCTCATTCTTGCTATACATGGATGAAAAACACTAGGCAGAAGTCGAAATAATCCTCCTATTAAAAATAGAATTAACAAGTAGTAAACACTTTACTTAAACTTTATTTTCATACTTAATCCCAGCTTCCAAATATGTTGGTTATTTTAAAATTGTGGGAAGAAAATATCTTAAATTACTGAAGTTTAATTTGTTACCATTGGTGACTTTGTTAGGTAAATTAGGTAAATTCTCAGACTGCCTCTCTTCTGAATTAATTTCCACAAGTTCTGCTAGATAAACTTAGGAAGAACATGACAGGAAAAAGATGTATAAATTAAGTGTTGCTCTAACAGGAAAGGATACTAGGTTAAAAAGAATTGTTTTTGCCGGTCCTCTCTGCCCTTTTGAATTTCTGAATATCATAAACCAAACACCGGATAACGCAGTGTAACTCAGGGAGAATATATGTGTAAACAGTTAATAAGTCCTTTTTGTTTGAAGTTTTGGACGGAATAGGAGATAAAAATAAAACTGGGAAAGATGTTAATACAGAGGTGGGGAGACTTGTTTCTGATTTTATGACCACAAAAAATACCTACACATATATGAATAAAAACAATATATCATGCTTGATTTGAAATACACACACACACACACACACACGTATATTCTAGAAAGTTTGCAAAGCCTTCAGGGTCACTTTGCCAAACTCGGTGTGAAGGTGCAGGAAACCACAGTTCCTAAGAGCAGCTCACTAACAGCTGAGGCAATGCCAGGACCATTGGCATTGGCCATTGGCAATGCCAGGACTCAATGGCCTTCAGAGAGCAGAGCAGCACATGCATGGGTGTCTTCGCAGATTTAGGGCTGTGGTTACATTAAGGGTGAGTCTTTCAGGAGGCAATAAATACAGACTGGCCCCTCCTTAATAGTCACAGTGCAAGAGGATAAACATTACACAATGTAAAATCTTAATAGCAAATTCTTTTAGTCTATAAAACTAGTTGAGAGTACAAATGGTTGTATTAAAAAATCAATATTAAAACATTAGTCTTTGCATAAGTCAAGATGAAAGAATATTCTTCTACTAGTGTATTATGTGATTAAAACAATTGAGCTGTTGTACACCTTCTCATTTTCATGAAGTGTGCTCTCTTCCACCCACCAGCACCAGGTAACAGTTTCCATTGAATAATATGTCTGAGCAAAGTAGATGTGAAAATTACATATGTATAATAAGTTATAAAATGATTTGGAAGATGAAGGCACCTAGCAGAAAAATTCAGCGATCATGTTCCTTGAAGAATTAGTTGTTAATTTGTCTTCATCTTAGAGAATGTTATGAATAATAAAATAATCCAGCTCTTATTTTGTAGAGTGATGAATTATCCCAGCCTTTGTTGTCTTTCTTCATGTCTTTGACAATTTGATTCTCTCATAAGAGGAAACATGAGACGAAATTTAAATCAAACAATGTTTCAACTTCAGATGTAACTTGGTGGGAAACCAATCTGTAATTAACCAGAGTGTTGAGTATTGGTTATTATTTGAAGAATCAGTGAAATGAGCAAAGTAAGTACTTTTCCTGTGGAGTCAGATCTACTTGTTCCAAATTCCCTCCTTCCTGCTTGATAACCGTATAATTTTGGACTATTTGCTCAAATTTTACTACACATTCATTTTTTTTATCTGATAATATGAGAACATCTATTGTAGAATTTTGTGACTATCAATGCAGATATTATTTTTAAAGCACTGGTCCATAATCCAAATGCAATCAGTGAAAGTCATTGCTATCATTTTTATTATTTTAACTTCACTAAAAGGTTCATTTTCATGGTTCTCACTGGTAATTGGAAATAGCTCTGTGGACAACTGGATGTGACATTAATAGTTGACTTTGTATGAGAAAAAGGTTAGTTTGCAACATACTTAATGAGTGAAAAAAATAAGGTTGCCCCAAAACAAGTTGCCCCAGAAGCATAACCAGCTAAGCTTAAACGTCAGCTTTGAAAAAGAATGACTAAAACTGTTGGCAAGAAAAGGCTGTTATGCTGAAAGATAACAATATACATGAGGTAGATACAACTAAAAGGAACATTCAAAGGTCAGACCAGCTTTTTCTCCGCCCCCACCCCCACCCCCCACCTATGCCCAGGAGATGAGATCCCTAGGAATCAAGGATGATTTGTCTTCCTAAAATGGGAATTCATTCCGTATAAAGTTTAAGAATTTTTTATTGGTGGGAAGGGGTACCAGGGATTGAACTCAGGGGCACTGAACCACTGAGCCACATCCCCACTCTATTTTGTATGCTATTTAGAGACAGGGTCTCACTGAGTTGTTTATCACCTTGCTTTTTGCTGAGGCTGGCTTTGAACTCCTGATCTTCCTGCCTCATCCTCCCAAACCTCTGGGATTATAGGCGTAGGCCACTGCACCCGACTTAAAGTTTAAGATTCTAAAAGAAAAAATGTTTCAAAACATATAACAATTCCTCCTTCCATTGCCCTTTGCTCTCAGTCCCCAGGCAAACAGTAATCTGTTTTCTGCACCACAGTTTAGCTTGCGTTTTCCAGAATTGTATATAAATGAAATCAGACAGTATGTACCCTTTTTATTAGGGAAGGGAAGCTCTCTTGGAGTCTCTCTCCCAACTTCTGCTAGATGCTTCAGATTCCACTTTCAGTGCGTTACTCCTTACAGTGGTTCTTAACCTTGGCTATGCCACAAGTCCCTTTGAGAACCTAATAGATTCCGTGAGCCAACTTCACATTTGAAAAAAATGTTCTGTAGTGCACATTCCCACCAAATGTTGCACATAATTTCAGGATATTCAGAGAAGAGAATTTGCTTCACCTTAAAGCTTATGTAATTATCAAATACATGATCAGACTGATGCATTTCTATGGACCACATCAAAGCTGGGTACTATAAAGGCAGGGCATTCATATTTGGGGTGTTGACCAAAGGGTTTTGATTTCTTAGCAGATATATATTTTTTTTTTTCTTTTTCATTCTCGGGAGTGGTGCACACATGGAGTGAACAATTCTTTCAACAAAGGTTGTCTTTTTTTTTTTTTTTTCCCAATTCTGTACCCAGGTTTTGTGTGTGTATTTTGAGGAGGAGACATTTCTTGTTTTGCTCTTTAATACAGAAACCAACCTTGAATTAATTTTGGATTCAAAAACTTCTGAGTTTTTAATGCCTCTTTTTCTGTCACTCAGAATTTTTCTTACCCAAAGGAAAAAAAAAAAACTGTCAGAAACTGAGATGGTAATTTGATGCTCACATCATTTATAGCAAATGAATTAATTTGTGCAGCTTATATTAATGATACTACTAAAATCCTTGCTTAGAGGATTGCCTATTTTTTATTACTATTTTAATTTTAATTGAAAAATTACTGTCTGTACATATTTATGGGGTACAAAATAATTTTTGATGCATATGTATGTTGTGAAATTAATCAGAGTTATTACCATGTTCACAACTATGTTCTATGGCCTATATTATTGGCTCCAGGAATACTGAAAAGTATGGTCCAGGAGTATGATTTAGAGATATTCTTCAATGTGATATTAAAGTATATATGACTATATTTTATATTTGTGTATGTACATATACATAAATTTTATATAACCATGCATAGTGTAATGATGGGGATATATTGTAAGAAATGTATCATTGTGTGATTTCATCACTGTGAACATCAGAGAATGTCTTACACAAACCTCGATGACACATTAAGAGCAGGCTCTCCACACAGCCCCCTGATGCAATCAAGAGATGTGGTAAAATGAGATATGTGGGACGGCTGCTGTAAAGACTTTTTATAAGTACAAGGAGTGCACTCAAAAATAACAATAAAAATCATAGTAGAGTAAATACATAAATAGGCTCTTTATTGTCACTGCCAAGCATTAGGTACTGTACATAATTCTATGTATTATATTTTTATATGACTGTCAGGGCAGTAGGTTTGTTCTCACCAGCATCACCACAAACACACGAACAGCTTTGTGCTGTGATGTTACACTGACTGCAGAGTTAGCAGATGATAGGAAATTTTCAGCTCCATGATAATCTTATGAATCAGGGTCATATATGCAGTCTGTCATTGACTGAATTATTAGGTGACACATAACATAATATCATAACCATAACATATACATGATATGTATATAAGGGTGCACTCATCCAACCAACTGCAGACATAAATTATCTTGAAAAATCATGTACATGTCTACATGCAAAACAATGCATCATATTAAATCCTTGATATGTCTCAAAATTTTTCTCTGTAGGAGAAATTATATGCCTAGATGAGAGTTGTTTTTTTTGTTGTTGTTGTTGTTTTCTATCTTCCCTTCAGCAATAAATGTTGCAGGACTGTTTATCAAAGGAACAAATATAAAAGAAAAGATGTTGCTTTGAAAAGAAGATGGATGGATCCCTGGCAAATGAGGGCTTCAGGTGCAATTTCCTGAAGTTCAAATGTCAGAAAAATGAAATGAAAGAAAGTCACCTCTAGAGAAGTCTTTAATGTCAGCTTTGATCTCCGTGAAGGAAGTGATTAGCAGATGGTGCATATTTACATCTAGTGATAAATTAGGATTCCCAAGCTTTTGGAGAATTGACTGTGAAGTGTTTTTTGGGTTTTTTGTTTGTTTGTTTTGTTTTGTTTTGTTTTAAGTCAAGTAAACAGTTAATGAGTACTTTATAGTATTAATTTGAAATAAATACCTTTTTATGAAACATTGGTGAAGGATGTGAAGACTTACATGTCACAGAAGATTAAAACAGATGGTTTCTAGTATATCTTGGTAGGTGAACCACACCAGGAAGCCAGGGGTCAGGTTCCACCTCTAGCTGTGGGCAACCAATAGAGGAGTAACCTTGGCCAAGTTCATTTAACTTTTTAGGTCTTAGCCTGCCTGCCCAAAAAAATGCATGGGGAAAAGTATCTCATCCCTGAGATACCTCTGTTTATAGTGACCTGTTTCTTTACTCTGGTAAACTAGACAATTTGTATACCTCAGTAAATACACGTCAACTCTTAGCCCTAGCAGAAAATTCTTTTTTCAAGGTCAATTATGGAAAAGAGAGAGAGAGAGAGAGAGAGAGAGAGAGAGAGAAGAGAGAGAGAGAGAAATTATTTTTAAGAGAAATTCATTCTTACTCTTCAGTAAGAATTAAATAGGAATAATAGACTTGTTCATTAAATGGATATTGCTAGTATTCAACATTTAAAAAGAACAAAGAAGTGACTTTCAGTTTTGATATAAAGACTTCCAGTATAACTACATGGTTATAGATTACCTATGAATGATTTTTATCAAACTAAAATGTTCTAGTTAGCACTTTTGCATTAACACTTTTGCATTTGGCAGATCTTTTTCCCATCAAATGTTTTATTAAATTCAGTGAAGTAATTAATTTCATTTTCTCTGGGCACATATTATTTGGGCAATAGAAAAACATCTTAGGACAGTATAGGATTGCAAAGGAAAAGCTAGATGATGAGGATGATGAAAATAGATATTTAGATAGATAGATAGATAGATAGATACACAAGTAGAAAATATCCCCTGTGGATAATGGAACATAGCTACTTAATCAGGTAGGAAAAAATGGCTAGTTCATGAATAAGCAGATAGCTTTGACACTAAGTTATTTTGGTTGCTAGGTTACAACGGCATGGGACTTGTGTTCAGGCTACAGATGTCTTTCATTTGCACTAGAGTATCTCTAAAAAAAAAAAAATATGCCTTGTCCATATAATCTGAGAATAAATATTCTCCTTAGTCCCCTGCTAGTCTTGTTTCCTTTTCTGATTCCTTTTCTACTCTTTGTAGCCTATAGGGATAAGGCAGGCAGAGGAGGAGGTAAAGGGAGGGCAATCGTGCCAAAGTGGCTCTTTGAGTCATCTCTGCAGATCAACTCCTCCAAGCCCTAAAGGAGTGAGTCAGATCCTCGTTTTGCCATTCAGAACTCCTGAAGTCTGAAGAAAAATAGCAGATCATCTAGTCTAGTCTTCCTAATTTAAAGCTATTAAACTGCCACCTTCCCACTCTCTCTCTATACATATATCAATTATACTATTACTTAGCTAATATTTTTTCTTCACGTGGCTTAATTTTATAGTCAAAGACATATTTACAAAAACAAATGATGTTTTGCTAACCAATTTAACTTACCAGAATAAAAATTATACACAAAAATATGTAAAATGAATGTAATATAGGATTATTTTAATTTCTACTATATACTCTGTTGCCTGCAGTCTGGTCCCTGCCCTCTTTGTACAAACAAAAATGATATAGTCTTATTAGTTTAAAACTGAGACAGTTTTCATTTACATAATCAGAAGGAATGAAATATAATTGAGATGGAAGAATTTTCTCACTTGATCATTCAAGATTATTTAATGCCCCATGCATGTATCTTTCTATACAAGTAGTGGTAAAACCAAAATAGTAATAGTAAACCTTTTGCTGATGTTGTACAAAGCAAAAAAAAAAAAAAAAAAAAGGATCCATTCGTTCTACAACACTCATAAATTTTAGACTGATACATTTGAAAGTAACCTAGTCTTCTTCCTCTTTACAGGAAATTTACTTGTTTCTGCATTTAAAAGCTTATGATTGTATTTAGAAAAATAAAGAAAACTAAAATCCTTGTCTTTGATGAGAATTTCATGATTTGTTTTTGGACATGCAGCCACAAGAATAAGAGAACAGAGACATCAGTTGTTAAAGATAATATAACATAGTAACAGCTGCCCTTTCTCATTTAGTATGTGATTAACACATATTGAGCATCTTGCACAAGCCAGCATTGTGGAAAGTGCTCCTTTACAAACATATCTCATTTAATCTTCCTACTAATCCAGTAAGGTAGGTGCATTGTTATTCCCATTTTGAGATGAGAAAACTGAAGTTCAAAGATGAAAATAAACATGCTCTAGGTAACACACTAGCAACAGAGTAAGAGTAAAACCCAACTTATCTCAGTCCTCTACATTATGTATTGGATGAGGAACAAGTGAGTTCAAAGGAGTGAGCCAGGAGAATTTAACCAACATGCTGTACCTTTTATTTGGGGTCCTAGACTACCATGGTGTCTTCTATGTAGAAAAGGCAGCAGGTCTTCAAATGCTTCAGTGAGATAGTTTTGGCTCCTGTCAACTGCCAGAACTGCTGAACTGCTCTGGAATCCATCTGCACAGGAGAGTGTTATAGGTGTGCTTCAGATTCCATGCTGATGCCTGGGAGTGTTATCAGCAGGATTCTATAAAAATCCTTTAATCTGCCTCAACTGGGTCAAGGCCACAAAATTAGCACAGGCACTTAGTTTGGTTTTTTTTTTTGTTTTTGTTTTTGTTTTGTTTTTTAAGAGAGAGAGAGAAGAGAGAGAATTTTTAAAATATTTATTTTTCAGTTTTCAGTGGTCACAACATCTTTGTTTTATTTGTATGTGGTGCTGAGGATCGAACCCAGCACCTCGTGCATGCCAGGTGAGCACGCTACCGCTTGAGCCACATCCCCAGCCCCAGGCACTTAGTTTTAAAAGCAAAATAATGGCCACCACACTAATTTTCCCCAGCCTGTGTCAAGAGGACAGCACAACCTATTGCTGTTAGATATCGCCATGGGGACAGAGTGTGAATAGTTTGCTTTTCCGAAAACCTCAAACTTACAATGAAGTGTGACTCAGAATTGAAAGGCAAATTTGCATTAAAATCATGAGCTAAGATTTGATGAAGGAAATGTTATCAAAAGATCCATGGAAACCCTTGGGAGAAAGTTCAAATTGCTGTGCAGGCAGCCACAGCTGGACGGTGTTATGTGAAGCTGAATCCCCAGACTGGGGTGGAATATTCAGGTATCCTGCTGACAAGTCTTAGGAGCTCCAGCAGATGTTGTCTGGAGTTTGTCCAGAACAAGAGTGGCCCAGCTGCCAGAAAACTGAATTATACCAGAAGTCATTCTAGGCATAAGCTACTGTTTCTTTGTATTCTCTTAACTTCTTTCCTCTGATCTAGCCCAATTTCCTAGGTTCATATCATTTAAAAATCCACATATTAAGTAGCAATTAAAAGCAATAGTATGATTGAATGCCAGTAATTATTAGTATTCATTCTATGTCAGGTAGCCTAAACTGTTTTCTAAACTACTGGTTGGCCAGGAAAAAATGTATTCAGAAATTAGAGTTCAAAGGAATTATGACTGTTTCCACATTTAAAGAATATATCTAATGCTGGGCATCGTGGAGCACACCAAAATTCTAGCAAGTTAGGGGCTGAAGCAGGAGAATTGCAAGTTCGAGGCCAGTCTCAGAGAGTTAGAAAGGCCCCAAGCAACTTAGCAAGACTCTGTCTCAAACTAAAAAATAAAAAGGACTGAGGATGTAGCTCAATAGTAAAGCATACCTGTGTTCAATCCCCAGTCCTCACCCACCAAAAAGAATATTCCTATTTGTTTAAATGAACCCCAAAGCCACAGAAGGCCCACAGAACAAATAGATTATTCCTGTAGTTCCTGTACTTACCAAAAACCCTGTTGCTGACATGGGTCATAATGTACATCAAAGAAAGATGAAAGAACTGGGATGCATTTGCCTCAGAAACTTCCTTCAAATTTTCATGCTTTTATTTCACACATTTTTGTAATTATTTAAACTCACTCATAGTCACTTGGTGATTAATCTGCAAAAATCAGTAATTCAATGTCTGGTGTCAGAGGAACTGTCTCTCACATGAGCAACTTTTCTGCTTTCTTCAATATAGAAAGTCAGATCCAGCAACTAAAACTGTCAATATAGAACAATGGCTGAGGAGCTTTTTAAAAATGAATGCATGGACCTAGTCCAGACTTATTACATCAGAGTCTTTGGAGATGGGGTCCTAACTTTGTGATTTTACAAGTTTCCAAGTGCTTTAAATATGCAAGGAACAGTTATTTTAGATTGACAAGTGCTACACATGAAAATTAATATATTGCAATAGCTTAAACAGACAAAATAATACTACTTATTTTGCAGATGGGCAGAATATATGTGTATATACATATGTATAATGTATATGTGTATGTATTTATGTAAGTATATATATATATATATATATATATATATATATATATATATACATATACATATAAACATGCATATTTAAATACACCAAGAGCTTGATAAAATTTTTTCTAAAAAAATTTGTGTAGATTCTTATTCCACTAATTTGATAGAAAATAAGATCATTGTTTAGGAAACAAAGAAGATAAATTAAATTTTAGTTTAAAAATAGTTTCAAAAGGCTAGTATTTTTATAGTAAACTTTATGAACTGTTTCATTCTGGGAAGATTATTGGATATTGCACTGAGTTTATATCATAAATAGAAACTTAAATAGCAGTCTGATTCATATTCAGAATGTACTTAATAAAACAAATTAATTTACTTGTATTTACTGCATATATTTTAATTTTAGTAGCTGGTGGGTAAATGTTGTGAACCTCTTGCAATAATAATTAAGTAATAAACTTTAATAATAACCCAAATCCCTTAGATCTGATGATAATTGTTCTCTTTAAATTGTACAGTTTCCATATATATACACACACACATATATGTATGTATATAGTTTCCATATTTGGCTAAAGTGTTTATAAGACTTTGTAAGAATTCCTACTGTCTTCTAAGAAAAGAAGGATAGGAAACTAGCATGGAAAGTCTATCATGTGTTAGACAATTTATTAGGGACATTATATCACTGACTCCTCAAACATCTCCACAGAAGAAGATACAACAATACTGGTACACAGCCACACTCATTCACTTACCTATTGCATATGGCTTCTTTCTTCATACACACACACACACACACACACACACAAATGTAATATTCTCTACAGTGGCCATATGGCCTGAAAAGCTGAAAATATTTACTATATGATCCCTTACAAAAAAAGGTCACCAACCTTCACCAACATTATAATTATCTGATTTTAGAAAATGAAATCAAGTTTCAACTAAAAAACTCAAAGCAATAATTTCTCTTCAGTAACTGTTTCTGGATTATAATATGGCCTCAAGAGGTGAACTAGTTAGAGAGAGGCTAATGATCGAGTAAATATTGCGTCCAACTTGAAAATCATTTCTGTAGTTTTGAAACAATAGGCATTTTCTCTTGTGTCCAGATTAACATAAGCTTCTCATTATTTTTTCATGAATAAGCATCTATAAATAAAGATGTTAATCAAATTTGTATAAATGGTTTATAACTGTGAAGACAACATTCATCATTTATTCATGAAAAAGACTTCATTCCTTGAAATGGGAATATATGACAGGGGACAGAAAATAATTTCACAAGAGGTTTGTGCCAAGCAAAATGATATCCTGGCCTTCTGTTTCTTTTTCATTCCTGATGCTTTCTTCCACACAGAGCAAACTCCACCAGAATAATGCCCCTGTACTATCTCTGAGCTTTCTCATTCCTCACCTTAAGGAAAAAGGACTTAATCAGGATAGTGAGTTTTAAAGAACAAATACAGAAGTCCAGCCCTCTCCTTCCTCCTTTCCTTTCTCTATAACCCTTCACATAGAAATACCTAGTACTCTCTTCCTTCTTACCTTAGTTTAAAAGCCAGCTTTGCCTAGGTGAGAGCTCTCATGGTGCAGAGCTATTTTAAGTCTTGGATCCAGCTTTAGGACATTCACTTACCAACAGATATAGGTCATAGTCATTAATGTAGTTTTTTCAGAAATTAAGGTTATATTTTATCTCCATGGATTTTACTCCTTCTTCATCTCTTGATTTTTTTTTTCTAAACTCAATGCAAATATGGGGTGCTCACGGGCCCTCCTTAAGCACCCTAACAAGGTCCTCACCAGGAGCTATGAGAAACCAAATAACATGTGGTGAGTCTTTTGATGGTCTAGGGCAAGCAATTTAGGGCCTTGAACTAGAATGTGAGTGTAGGGGATATTGACCTTGGTGATTTTTAAAGACATAATTTTAGGACAAGGGACACTTTTTTTTTGCATCTATGCAGTTGTCTTCTAGCTGTAGCAATCCGTGTGACAGTAGTAGTAGATCTTAGACCATGGCACTTTGACCATAGTGAGTCACTGCAGCTAAAAGCAGCTTTGCCCACCAGTGAGTGGCTCTATTTATAGAGGTAGATCTGTACCAAGCCCAACTGGACTCTTGGACAAGACAAGGAGTTTCTTGTGTGCAAGGGCACTTGGGAGTTCTAGTTCAGAGGCTGACAAACTTTTGCTATAAAGCACCAGATAATAACAGTTAAGTCCTTTTGGACTATTCAGCATGTTTGCAAATATTTAACTGTGCCATTCTACCATGAAAGCAATCATAGACCACATGCGAATGAATGAGCATGGCTATATTCCAGTAAAACTTTATTTACAAAAATGGGTGTAAGGCATTTGCTTATACCTGTTCTAGATAGAGCTAGATGCACTAGATTGGCTGTCTCAAATTTCATTTTGCACTTATGTTCGAAAGGGTGATTCTTGAATTAATAAAGTTTGTTCCTTCAGGATTTAACCCCACATGCACATAAGTTTTCAAATTCACTCTGGATTGGTTGATTACATTACATATTGTTTTATGTAATTTTGTTGCTATAATAGAATACTTGACACTGGATAATTTATAAAAGAAATAAGCTTATTTAGTTCATGGTTCTGAAACCTGAAAGTCCAAGTTGAATGGCTGCATCTGATCCAGGCCTCATGCTTCATCATAACATGGAGAAGGAGTGAAGGGCAAGTGAGTGTGTGTAGAAGAGACAAAACATGAGGGGCAGCTTCGTTTTGTAACCACCCACTCTCAGAAAGAATGAACCCACTCTGCAAGAAAGACATCAATCCCACTTAATCATCTAATCGCCTTTGACAGGCTTCATCTCCCAATACCAGGCAATTTAGTTTCAGCAGGAGTTTGAGAGGGAACAAACCACATTCAAACCACAGCACATGTGAAGAAAACATGTATTCTTGGAGGCAGATTTTTAAAGCTAAAGCAATTGCATAAGGAGAAGTAGTGCAAACAGCCACTGTAGTTCAGGTCTAGAAACATCTGCTCCCTGAAGAGTGTAATATCAAATCACTAGATAGATCCCACCTTCAGTTCAGGGGCAGAGTGTCAGAATCACAGGTTCAAAAGAAAAACAGGAACCAAAAGGGATAAACTATGAGAAAAAGAGTATTCTTCAATAAGACCTAGTAACTGATAGTTCCCACTAATGCTAATTTTTGTTTAAGTTTGTAAGAAAGCAGCTATGGTTAATACACTGTATTCTAGAACAATAAAAAATGTATAGTAGAATTTACACACACCACACAATAAATCATAGAGTGAAAACTAACCTTTTACTGTGCATCATCTCCCAAATGAATACAAATCCAGTTATGGATTTTGGGTCACTGGCTCAGTGTGACCAGCATCATGTCAAAGCAGTTTCCACAATTTCTTCATCATCTGTCCTCCATCACTGATGCCAAGAGTACCTAAGATCTTTGGCAACACTGATTTTGGTGGTCTGCTCTGCTAGGTTCTGGAAGTATGGTCTTGGCCTGAAATAACTGGCTTAGGGACCTGGAGACTGGCTTATTTTCTACATTTAGCGGATGAATGGAGATAGTGCTAACATAATTTTTTCCGACTTTGTAGTGAGGCATGAGATAGCTGGCCTGAGGCAGACTTGGCTGCTGCTGCTGCTGCTGAGAAAAAAATCACAACACTGCCCAGACATCAAGAAACATCTGGCTGGGACTGAGCAGAACAGAAATTTGGGGGAGTTGATGGATTTTGGACTTCCTGTGCCATTGGAACCCCAGGGAAAGAAAATTTGGTTATAGACTTGAATGACTTGGATTTTAGATTTGGGAATTAGATTTGAATTCATTTGGATTTTAATTGTATAACTTTCATTTTCCTAACAATCTGATAATGAGATGGGATCTTATATGCACATGTGAACACTGTATTCATATGATTTTATTGTTGTATTATGTGGTAGATTTTGATAATGTTCCCAACTATTTGATAAAAGTCCCAAGTGGGACTATTGGAGAGACATACTTTTTATTTCTGCTGGAATTTTTTATGTGAATGAAATAACCTTTTTCATAACTCTTTTGGCCCTCTGATTTAATCTGGTAAATTTTAGAAGGAAAAACTGAACAGTCAAGCTCTCTTCTTTCTCCTGGGTATCAACTGTTGATGTGAATCATGCATTATTCTCAGAAGCTCTATCCTGGAAGCTTTATAGGGTCCATGTTGGTCTCTAGGTAGGGAGATTTTCCTAGTTCTGCACTGCCGAGACCTCAAGGATAAGATGACAAATCAACTAGTGCTCTTGGGACTCCTGAAGAAGAATTATAAAGTGGAAAGTGTTCTGCAGCTATTGCTGTTAAGCATTGGGAGAAGAGTATGAGTATATTAAAGGCTATGGTATTATTACAAACTATCCATCAGTGAACCTTTTCACAGAACAATACAAGGAAGTCAGATAGGGGGACTAGTCATGAGAGAGACATTATGAGTTTTGCTTGGAATAAGCTGAAATTAAGTATAGTGGAAAATTAAGTAATAGGGAAAGAGAGAGAGAAGAGGGAAATCAGAATATGATTTGGGGTCACCTGGATAGGTGATATGGAGATATCCAGGGTAGGATGAAAATGGCTTAGAAAAGAAAAACATCAATAATACCACAGAATTATCCATGAGCAATACCAATAGCTTTAGGAAAAAAGGAGAGAAAAAAAGCACCAATGAAGTAGTTCTAGAAGAATTTAACCAGAAGGAAGTGGCAATATCTCGAAAGAGAGTTTCCAGAAGGAGACACTGATGGTGTAAAATCCCATGAGGGCATCAAAGAGAAATGAAAATAAATCATTAGATTCAATAATCATACAATAATTTCTGGAAAGACTAGAAATGTTGTCAGGAGCATGCTGACTTTTTCTCATTGAGATTGGAAGATGTCAGAGGACTTTTGAAGACAGAGAGAATGTAATCTAGGGAAAGATCCTAGGAGTGTGTGAAAGTGTTTATCCAGAGTTTGTGTCATTAACTATTCTTAATAAACCTTCAGATGAACTGCTTTTAGTAATCACTGGGGAACTTCTCCATGCTAGTTGCATTCATTCCTTTTGAGTTCAGTACACATTTCCAAATACTAGAATTTTCAGCAGCACATTCAAAGGGGTTATATAATCTTTCCCACAGTTACACAGCCTGGGGAATAGAGGATACAAACTTTTAGATAGATGTAAACATTTCAAATACTAGTAAGGCACAATGACTATGAAAGAGCCACTATATTTTGCAGCATCCATGTTTCTTGTGCTATATTTCTGATTGTCCCTTTAGCAGCAGTTTGAGCAATAACTGCAGCCCTGAACATACTCATAATATTCACAAGGCTAAATTTTCACAATCTCTATTTAGATTTTTAGAGTCCAATTCTCTTAAAAAAGGATCCAAGAATCTATGCTTTTAAAGTTCTTTAGGTCTTTCTCACTTAAGCTCTACTCTAGTATTTCTTTTTTTATGTGTGCTTCCTAATCCATGTTGCTAAGGGTAGCAAGCAACTGTAGATTCTCATCTCCTTCACCTACTAGCTGAGTGCTCTCTCTCTCTCTCTCTCTCTCTCTCTCTCTCTCTCTCTCTCTCTCCTTGGCTTCATCCTGGTCTTGATTCTCTTACTGCCTTACAAATCACTCCTCACTCACCTTTGCTCCAATTTCTCATCTCTCTGGCTTTGGAAGAGATCCAGGGCTCAACCCTTGGATCTCTTCTCCTTTGTATCAAAACTTACTGATGTGATTTTTCCATCTAGATTCATTGCTTTAAATGCCATCTCTATGCTACGACTTCTAATTTTATATCTCCAACCTGGACCTCTTCCCTCAACTCCAGGATCCTATATCCAGCTGGTTACTTGACATGGCAACTTGCCTGTGTAATAAGCATCTCAAGCTTCCCATGACTGAGGCCAAATTTCTGATCTTTAACACCCACCCAAACCTACCTACTTTATCTCCTCTTTAACTCAGACTGAAAACTTCAGAGTCTTTGATATTTTTCTTGTCAACATCTAATCTACTAGAAGATCCTTCTTGATATACTTTAAAAAAAAATTTAGTGGTCAATTTACCTTTATTTATTTATATGTGGTGCCAAGAATTGAACCCAGTGCCTCACACATGCTAGGCAAGCGCCCTATCCACTGAGCTACAACCCCACCCCCTCAATATACATTTAGAATTTACCCTGAGTGTGTTCACTTCTGAGCCTCCCCAACTTTGTTCCGAGCTATCTTCATCTCTCATCTGGATCATTGCAATGACTTCCTAAATGGTCTCCTTGTTTATATCTTCTTCTTTCTCTCTAGTCACTACACAGCTGCCAAGGTGATGGTGTTAGGACGGAAGTCACATATGTCAATAAAGAAAGGAAGGAAGAGGAAAAACTGAGCAAGTGGGACTTCCTGCCTCAGAGTGGAAGCATGAATATTTACAAGACTGACAAGACCCTGCAAGAACTGGCTCTCCATTACCTTGGAATCTCATTTACGGTTTCCCCACCCTCACCTGCCTTGTCCCAAGCAATGTGGACTCTCAGACCTCCC
The DNA here is from genome assembly GCF_021218885.2 of Marmota monax. Lineage (NCBI taxonomy): Eukaryota > Metazoa > Chordata > Mammalia > Rodentia > Sciuridae > Marmota > Marmota monax. The sequence continues at coordinate 1,096,098 of NW_026693552.1, forward strand.
TCCGATGTGCCAGGCAATTTCCCCTCAGGACCTCTGCCTACAAAGGCCAATGCCCTTCCCCCAGATACCCTCAGGGCTTGCTCCCTGGCTTCCTTGGGACTTTTTTCAAAAGTCACCTTCTCAACAAGGCCTTTCTTGTCCACCTTATCTACAATTTCAACTCCCCTCTCCTATCCTCACTTCCCCTGCTTTCTGTGTTCTCCTTAGCACATACTCCTCATTGCTATCTGATTTATCTACAATTGACTTCTGCTGCTTTGTCCTCCCTGATTAAGCCAAGTAGAATGTAAGTTCCATGGTAGCAGGGATTTGTTTGTTGTTAATTTTTCTTTCTGTTCAGTGTAGTGCAGTATCCTATTACCTAATAGAGTCTGGCATACAGTAGACATTCAATGAATTAATGTATATTGAATGAATGAATGAATGTGTATATGCCTTATATCCTCAATATGGCACTTCAGCCCAGCAAGATACCTGATATTAGAAAGAATGCAATTATAAATATCTGGGTGTTTTTTTTTTTGTTGTTGTTGTTGTTGTTTTGTAGTGGTGAATGGTGTTTTAAGGATTGAGTAAGGCTAACTATGAGTTTTACAACATTGGCAAGAACCATTTTATAGTTTCAAGACTATTGCCACTGGCAATGAGGGCCCACTGCCAGAAAGGGGTTTTTAGGGAAGAAAATATGCATGGCAGACAATCATCAGTACGTTCTCACATTAATTTCCCCAGGTTATTTTTACTTAGGAATAAAAATATTGCCAAAATATTACCAATGACATGACTCTTATCCTCTCAAAACTTGTTACTTCTTAGAGTACCTGAAACTCTGAACAAACATCCCAAAGAAATGCTAAGAAGTCTCAGGAACCAAAAATACTAAATGAAATCCGTGGGCTCTGTCATCCAAGCCAAGCCTGCCTCTCCCCTGAAGCTCACACCATCAAATACTTGGCAGCTCCACTCAGGAACAAGGTCCCCAATTCGTTTCGATGACAGTTGCGGGCGTTATATTCTCTGTCCCCTCCAAGCAGCTGTCACTTTATAGACTTTTTTTTTTTTTTAATCTTTTCCTGCAGTTTGTCTTCCTTCCTGGGCCCTTCTTGGTGGCGTACGTCTATGCATCAGCATGTTTGTACATAAAAAAAGAAAAGAGCATATATGAAAAGGAAAAATCCCATGTTTTTGTCTTCTTCTTATTAATAAGTGATATGAATTTGGGAGGCATAGAGGCAACAAAGCAAGACAGCTGGTAAATATCACAGTCCACATTCATACAAAAATCAATGAAGACATAACAAAGAAACACCTTCCCTGCTGCCTTCAGAGCTGGATTTGTGTGTTGCTAATTCTCCCTCACAGACTGAGAAAAGCTGACTCATTGCCTCTTTGCATTTGCATTGAGCCATAAAATCATGCCAGTATTACCCAAGAAAGCTACTTGCTTTGATCTAAAAGAGACTCTGTGAACCTAGGATTACTAGCAAATAGGGAAGAAATGATTTGGTTGAAGTTTCTAGAGTCATTCATAAAATCTTTGAAAACAATCCCATTCCATGAGACTTCTAAATTTTCCTATAATATTCCTGGAGAATTTCTATTTTGAGGTTTCTTTCTTTCTTTCAAAATATGCCAGCATCTTCCAATAACATTATGATATAAAAATAAACATGTGCAGGTTTTATTTTTTTATTTTATTTTGCACTGAAGATTGAACCCAGGGGTACTTTACCACTGAGCTATATTTCCAGCATTTTCCCTTCCACTTCCCCTTCCTCTTCCTCTTCCCCATTTGTAACAGGATCTCACTAAATTGCCTAGGCTACTCTTGAACTTGAGATCCTCCTGCCTCATGCTCCCTGGGATTACTAGGTATGGGCCACCCACCTATGATGTGCAGATTTTATAAGTGAGGATTTGGGCCTGCAGAGAAGTGAGGTAATCTGCTTGTGATCACAGGTATTAGGAGGCTGAGCAGGATCCCAATGAAGTCTTCTGACAACCAGCACCCTGTGTGCTGACCACCTAGCTCTGCACACCTCTGCAACAATTATGCGCTGCCCACACAAGATCTAATTTTAGCAGGCACTTAGGTGTCTGAATTCTTACATTCCTAGTCAAGCATTTCTAAAACTGTGGTTACAAAAATATAATGAGTATTCCTGGGGAGAATGATGCTCTGTTAAACAATGTCAGAGTCCACAACTCAGAACTTCACAGAAGATTCTATGTGCATCCAAACATCATAAACCACCAAAGGGAGAAGATAGAAGTGTCCTGAACTTACCACAAAACTCTAAATGTGTGTGTGTTTGTGTGTGTGTTTGGGCGAAGGGTGTTTGGGTGAAGGGTGATTGGAGAGGAAGAAAATTATTTGTTACAATCTTATTAAAATACTGAATAAGAGGATCAAATATAACATTTGTATTTTGAGACAAAGTTTCAGTGGTTTAGGACTTTTTTTTTTTTACTTGGTTGTTCAAATCAACACTCATGTTTTTTACTGGGAAAACAGTCTGGCCAATTTTAAATGAAATACTACAAACAGTACATTTTATTATTAGGAGAGAGTTCCGCCAATTTTACAACTAAGTAATTTCTTTCTCTTTTGTCCAAGGAAGTGGGGGCTTGCTGGGAGGCAGGTGGGGGGAAGAAGCAGATGGTGAAATTCTAACACCATTTTCTTTTCCTATTTCGTGTATGGTATTCTATATTATCTTGTTCATTTCTACTTGTAAAAGACATAATTGAATCTAGTGATACAAAATAGTTAACTTGGTGGCCTAAAACCTTCCTAGTGCAAAGTCTGTCAAGAAAGCGTGTCCAGTGTTCCTTCAACTGACTTTCAAATCAGGAGGTACAGAAGTTGGACATTTATCTTTCTTGTCCACAGTGTTCAGACTGTCCTAGCAGGACGTGTCAGCTCTGTAAGCACCCAAATATACTCTAAATGCCACTCCTGGAAGGAATCTTAAAGATATTAACATTTTTTGAATTTGATTTAGTTTCAGAAACAGAGTCCAGGTTATAATTAGTCTTAACCTTTGACAAGAACTGTGTAAAGAAGCTGAGGTGAGCTTTATACATACAGAGAGGTGTCAGGAACTCAAATGTTCCATAAAAAAAAGTTGAAATTCAGGTAAGTAAAGGGCAGAGCTTTATTCTTATTTGTATTATGATTAAAAAAACAAAAAACACAAAAAACCACGGTTATCACATCTGGGGCAAGGCCAGCCTGCTGAGGAACTGTACTGACAAATCAAACACGTTGAAGGCCTCCTTAGTTTACTTCTGCTCCTTCAGCAGTTTTATGTGCATACTGAGGTTGAATTTTAACAGATAATTGGTGAACTTTATAGGCAGGTCAGTAATAGTGAAAAAGGGCAAAGTATAAAAATGTTCACTTAATGATTTTGTAAAATTAGGGTTTGGAAATGCAGACAGAAGGTGGTCTACAGTAAAGGACCCAATGACCAACTCAGATCATGTTCTGAAACACTGATCAGTCCTACAGAAGCCAGAAAGTTGGAGTTGACCAAAACTCTACTGTTTTGGCTAAGGGAGAAAGTGTAGACCCTTTAAGAAAAAACCTTGGAAGAACCCAAAGGCTATGACAGATGTTGTGTGTGCCATTTCTGTAATGTCTTTTCAGGCTTATTTGGACTCCATTCTGAATGTTCACTTCAAGGACCATGGGAGAGTCACTTCACAGTGCAGTGCTGCTGGCCCTCACACAACACACACTTTGAACCAGCACCATGAGATACACTGAGGCTGCCAACAACCCCCGAGCTGGCAGAAATTCTCACGGTCCCCTAGGCCAACTTTCTTCAAGGCCCATTCCATCCTAAAAGAATCTACTTAGCAGACTTGTGCTTCCTTTGCTGTGTTTATTTGCATGAATTCACTCCTAATAAAAAAAGCATGATGGAGTTTTCAGTCAAATAGAATAGGTTATACTGCTCTGAGTGTCCTGGGGCACATTACATATAAATAATATATTTATTTATAAAACGGGGAGTGATAATGCCACAACAGAGAGAGTTTCAAAGAGGAATAAGTAAAAAACATAGGTAAAATCAGCTGATCGGATGCATTCTACCTAGGAGATATTTCCTAATGTTTGTTAAAATTGGAAAGCTTTATATATGGTTTCATTAGGGAAAGAGAAAACTAGACGGCAGTTAACTATTTCTCATCTGTAATTATTGACTACAACAGGCAACCAAAGTTATAACTGAAAATATCATTGTCCCTCGGGCATGTTGAAGAACTCTTGAAAAGTACATCTGAAGAGTATCAGCAGGTCACTCTGGTTCACAGTTAAATCTATTTATATTTTTATAGATTTACAGAGAGTAAACCAATCTTCAAACTTTTGTTCTAATGCCTCGTAGCTGGGTAATTATATTATTTTACTCTCTCAGGCCTTTGTTTCTTCATCTACAAAATGGGAATCATATTAATAACTACCTCATAGGGTAATTTTGGTGAGTGACTCAAATCTGTATCAGCTTGATAGAAGAATGATTAAGAGAATTATTAGTAGTAATTGTTATTCATTTTTCTCTTCTTGTTAGAATACTTTATGTTACATCAGGCTAACTAACAATTCCAAATTTTCAGTGGCTTAAAACAACAAAGATTTCTTCCTAGCTTATGGCAAATAATCAATGTGGGTTGACAAGCTCTCTGCTCAAGGCACTGCTCGCCACCGTCCCTCAAGGACCCCTGCTGAAGGTGACTCCATCTTCGTATATGGTTCCTATGTTACCATGATAGAACTCTCTGGAATTGGCAATTAAATGCTTAGCTCCAGAACTGACCCACTGGCCCAGTGCACATAGCCCCAGCCCAATGCAAGGGAAGGCAATGGGTAGTATAATGCCCCCATATTCCTGGATTTAGATAGGAATCACATATTGGTGAATAGTCAACATTCTTCAGTTGCTTATTTTAACAACTTTTCCTATTTATGCTGACATAAGAAAAAAATGATTATTTGGGGAAAGAAAAGGAAGAATATTTCCTTCTCAAAACTGAAGGATGAGAGTTTTCAAGCAAGAAAAGCAGAAATTTACAATTAAAGGGCATTTGTTCATTTCTTTATTGTTGTACCACTTAAAAGAAGACAAAATTGTAATGGCATTCTATATTCTTATTACTTATAAGAAATGAGAACATATAAAAAATGATCTTGGATAATGATCTTACATAAATCAAAATGAGAGTAATTATTCAAAAATTCACCCAAGAAACAGCTTTTGCCTTGTTATCAATATAAAACAGAATTTCTCCATTAATTCTCATTTAATATTTTAAAAAAATATGTTTCCCTTCAGGATTAAGCTGCTTATTCTGGGCTAATCAGATTTTTCTCCACTCTTTGAAACTGTTGTAGAAATTCACTCTTCAATGAATATTGTCCTGGCCTCCAGTGATAGACATTTTGTCCACAAGAACTGGCCATCCATTCCCAGAAACTGACTAGCATCATATCACCATAAGGACAATGACTTGCAAAAATGAGAAAAGCCCAAATACATAATAGCATAAATGCAAATTGCATATCCTCTTTGGACTAAATCCCCATTATTGTTCCACAAAATATCAAATATTCATCCAGGACTAATTTACCTCTATGGGAAAGAATGATGTGAAAAACTTCAATTTGAACTTCTATAAGATGATTCTTTTCTCTTTTAACAGCAATGAAATCCAAATGTTCTTTTTGATTTTGCTTTTTCTTCTTCTGATTCAATCTTCAGAATAACTTGCAAAATTGACATTTAAAAAGTCTGAGGCAATCTCTGCTCAAGATCACTCAAATTCCTTCCTTTTCCTTCCCCATTAACTCATGATTATTGATAAACACTTAAAAGCTCAGACTGTGGGGTTTTCATGTTGCCCACGCCTCTCTTCAACACTGAAGTCATTAAGCAGAAGGTGGCAATTGTCCCTGCTGACAGATAGAATATATTCCTTTTTCTTATTCAGTAATCACAACATGGTAGGCTATCCATGAAACTACTTTAGAGAATGTGATTTTTGAAAATGCCTTTTATACATATTTTTAAAATCACATATAAAAGGAGTCATGTCCTACTGAGTAATTGCCACCCAGAACTCTCAGTCTCTTTCACTAACAAAGTCTTCATCCTCTTCCCATCTGGTAGGAACAACTGTGATGGCAACTGGTGCCCACCATAGTGGTGGCATTAGTGGCTGCCCTGTTTTTTGTGCCTGGTCCACTCAAAATCTGCCAGATAAGAAGATCTGCTTCTGAAGCAGAAGTTCATTAACTGTTTGGAATTAGATGCATTTTAAAAATGTATACTCACATACATTTCAGGGCTTACAGTTCTCATCAGCTGCACAAAATGAGTTCATGGTCCTTCCCAATTTGTAAAAGCCACTGCACTTAACAGGTTTCCATTTCAGGGCACAAGGGTACTTGGAGCTCAGTGTATACCTGCATGGGTACAGGAGTGTCAGCACTAGCTAGAGAGGAGACCCAGTTGGGCAGGTGAATGTGACATGCAGGTTATAGGTCCACAACTGCAGAAGATGTCCAGAAAGTTTAATGTAGGCTGATTTTCTAAAAAACTGGAAGATATAATGGGAAGGAAATTAGGAGCTGGAGTATATATGGAAGGTCTGACAGAAAAGCAGCATCAAGGAAATCCTCCATAGCTGACAGCAGAACCTGGGTACTGGACTCAGAGCTTCATGAAGTAATGACACAGAACCCAGGACTAGGCAGAGTCCTGGAGAGGAGTATGGGTTTTACACAAACACTTGGTCTCAAGTACAAGAATCAAAACACAAATCATTTACACAAACAATAGGTTTTCAGTGCAGGAATCAAAAAAAAACAGATTCTAGTGATCAGAATTATAACACAGATGGCAATTATAACTTTACAAGTATAGCCCAGACAGAAGGACTTATTCCCTTCTTTCCACAGAGTAATAGATTATAGTTGAGTGTGTATGTATGTGTGTGTATACATATGTATATATATATATATATATATATATATTTCCAATATAGATATGATTTATGTATATATATATATATATATGTTTATATGTGTGTGTGTGTGTGTGTTCTTAAATGGTGTTAAATAGCTGGGCACAGTGGTGCATGACTGTAATCCCAGTGGCTCAGGAGGCTGAGGCAGGAGGATCACGAGTTCAAAGCCAGCCTCAGCAAAAGTGAGGTACTAAGCAACTCAGTGAGACCCTGTCTCTAAATAAAATACAAAATAGGGCTGGGAATGTGGTTGTTCAGTGGTCGAGTGCCTCTTAGTTCAATCCCTGGACTAAAAAAAAAAAAGGTAAAATATTTTCTAAGATCCTATCATAGTCCAAGTACTAAGCTCAATTCAAGAGGTAGAAAAGTAAAAATGAAATGATTCTTGTATTCAATGTACTCAACTCAATAGGGCAAAGACACATATGGCAAAAGATTATAATAGGACAAGTTTATATTAGAGTTATACACAATACTATGGGAGCTGAGAGCAAGGTATGCTTAAATCTTCCCATGATCTCAAGAGCAGATCAAGCTTGTGTGCCAGGGCTGCCAGTCTTTCCTCCCAGGGTGGTTCTGTACCTGCTGATGAATAGCAAGTACTCTTGGCCATGAGAACAAGACTGTAGGGGCCAGGGCCAGGCACATATTGGTGAAGTCCAGGAAATAACTCTGCAGTTCATGTTGGAATCTGTGTGTCTGGCCTGGACTCTAATCCCAGAGCCACCCTGAATAAGCTGCAGGATCTGCAGGAAGTCACTTACGAAGGGTGTTAGCAGGAGACACCTCAGTCCCACAGGGGCACTGTGCAACTGCATGAAACTTCAGGAGTCTGAATCTTACTAAGCCTTGAATTCTTCATCAATAAAGTGGAAATAACAATATTTCCTACCTCATAACGTCACAAATGTTGAATTAGATAATTCATGTTGAGTGCCTAATAGTTTCCAACAGGTGATAAACCCTTAGTAAATGTTTCCTTCTGTTGCAATTGTTACATTAGAATTAGATGTCAGCACTACCCAGAGTGATTCAATGTGACCCATATCAAAATCCTAGTGGTTTTATTTTTGCAGGAAAAAAAAAAAAGTCCATCCTAAAATTCACATGAAATCTCATGGGATACAAAGTAACTAAACAGTCTTAAAAGGGGATATAGTCAGAAGTCTCTCACATTCTGGTTTTCAAACTTATTATAAAGCTAAAATACCCCAAATTGCATGGTACTGGAGTATGGACAGACCAATGGAATAGATTTAAATCCTCAAATATACAGTCAAATGATTTTCAAAAAGATGTCAAGACCATTCAACAGAGAAAGCAGTTCTCTCAAAAAGCCTGAAGCCTCTGCTTTACTTTCTAAGCCTACCCTAGTGCTGGGTGGAAAGGAGAGTTCTGCTTACATCTGGTTGTCACTCAGTCCACTGTCTGGGTGCTCCTGCCATCAAAATGCCCTGACAGTCCTCCTGGGTGCTGCCTGCTGCGAGGGTAACACCTATGACTGTTCAATTTTCTCTATTCTGGAAACTGCTTGTTAAGATGATTTTTTTTCTTAGTACCTAAAGTTGGTTTATCTCTACGTATCTATATCTAACTCCAGAAATTGTCACCTTACATTTTCAACGTTTGCAATATGATTCTTCAGGGCAAGCTTTCAAGGCCAAAAGAAGTCGCATCATTTCCAGCTTTCAGGGAAGAAAATGCCTGCCCTAGTTTATAAGATACCTTAAAATTTAACACCTTAAAAAAAAGGAACAAACATTTATTTTCCCACATAGTTCCTGTGGGTCAGGAATATGAGAAAAGCCTAGGCTGGTCAGACTCAGCATGTTTTCTTGAGGTTAAGTTGGTGGCGCGGGCAGTGATCATCTAAAAGGGATGGAGGACCCACTTCCCAAAGGACTCAGTTGCACAGCTATCATCTGGAGCTCTTTGCTCCTCTCCGCATAGATCTTTGGATAGAGTTGTTTGAAAATCTTCACATCAAGGCAGCTAGCAGAGTGAGCAATACAAAAGACAGAGCAAGGTGGAAGTCTTTTGTGATCTAACTTTGGAAGTCACATGTCAACACTTCTGCTATATTCTAATGGTCACATAGAGCAACCCTGATACAATGTGTGGGAAACTACACAATGGGGTGAATACCAGGTGAGGATTATGATGGACCACCACAAGGCTCAAATGGAAACAATGTTCTGTAACAAACAGCAACAACAAAAATAAAACACACACACAAAAAACCATCCATCTCTAGGCTGTCCCTGGCTCCTTAATGTGTGATTACTGTATTAAAATTCCACAAAAATCCTGCAAGTAAGCAAACTTAGAACAGTGGCTCTTAGACAATTCCCTGGAGATGCCAGGCCATTGATTCTCCACTTTCTTCCTCTTACCCTTCTCTTCATTCTTAGATTCCACACTACATTAATGACAATCTTGGATAGAAAATCACCGGCTCAATTCCCAGGACCAGAGAAATCTCTAGTTCCTCATTTTATCAGATATTGCTCCAAGAAGGTGAAGGGAAAACAGAGAAAGAAGGTCATCATTAAGGGACAGGGTATACTTGCCCATTTGTTGAGACCATCAATGTTACTTGTTATAGTGGGTTTGGTTTGTGTGGCTAAGATAGACCTTTTCTTACATAGAACCTTTTCTTCCAGCATTTTCAAACATTTCCCAAAGGCTATTCATTTTCCTGTAATTTTGTCTAAGAATTCCATATATACCAGAAATGATTCTCAGTGCTATGATACAAATATTCAATGAATAAATAACAATAGTAAAGATAATCTCCTCAATTTGATTCTGAGTTATGATTGAACCATACTTAATCTAATCAAGAAACCACTGTTTTGTTTGATTTTTTTTCTTGTCCTTCCTTCTCCCCATCTCTCTTTTCTTTTTTCAATCAAGTTTAAGAAGAGATTTAGAAATAATCTTTTTCTGTAAGCTGAAATAGGAGATTAGAGCACAGAGAGATAACAGAAAACATTCATAATCTCTTTTGATCTTTTTGGCAATTTTTAGATTGCTATTACCCACCCCTCAGACCCACCAACTCAGCCTTTTTCTTTTTTCCCATCAGCCTAAATTCCTAAAAGTGTGTCTCTCAATGTATTGGCATCAAGCCTAGAGAACATGGAGGCATGTGGGGACTGTATGAGAAGAAGGCTAGGGGTTGTGTAAGCATTTGTCTTGTTCTTCATAAACATCACATCTTATTACTAACATGGGACATTCTGTCTTATTTAGAGGAACTCAGGCAGATTCTGCAGTCGATCTTCACTACTTGTCCTTTCTCAGTGTCTTTTATGGTTTCTCCTCCCACATTTCAGCTTTCAAAATTGGTGTTTGTCATTGCTTTGTCCTGTGCTCTGAGGGGCTCTTCCAGTAACTCTCTTGCAAAGTCATCTACTCTTAACCTGTGACTTTAAGTTCCTTCTACTTACTAGCAATGTACAACTTTATATTTCCCAGCTAAACTATTTCTTGGAGTTCTGGTCTCATCATCCAGTTGCCAACTGATATTATCACTTACGTGTCCAACTTAACATGTCTAAAACCCATTCTTGATCTGGTGCCTACCTCCCTAATATTTGTTTGTCTCTCAATTTTCACATCTCTGTAAATGACACCATGCACCTGCACAAACAAAAAATACTGGATATTGTCCCTGGTTCCTTTCTTCCTTTTATGCTCCCTATATACAAGCTATTATAAAGTCCTGTCATTTCTGCCTCTAATATCAAAGGCAAGCCTTGTCTATTTTCTCCATTTCATTATTCTTTGCCCCAATCCAAAAGCTGCCACTTTCCACCTGATTTCCTGTTATTGCCTCCCCATTGTTCTTTTACATTTCCTTTTTTCATAAATCTTTTCTTTACACAGCAGCCAGACCTATCTATTTCAGTCAACTCACTTCCTTGATTTTTCATGGTGCATGGAAAAGTCTATGAGCCTTACCGTGGCCTATGACGCTGGTACAGGTAGCTCACACCTGTTAGGTAGCCTTCCTCTTCCTTTTCCTCCATGGCTATTTAAATGAGAGTATTAATGTGGATGGAAGACATTGGATCCTAGTGAACCACAGATAGGACTAAGGGCACTTAAAGAAGTGAGTTGGAAAGGGGATGTTGAAGCTGGATGCAGTGGTGCATGCCTATAATCCCAGCAACTCAGGAGGCCGAGATGGGAGGAATTGTGAGTTCAAACCCAGCCTCAGCAATTTAGCAAGGCCCTAAGCAACTAAGTGAGATATTGTCACTAATAAAATATAAAAAAAGGGCTGGGGATATGGCTCAGTGGTTAAGTACCCCGGGTTCAATCCCTAGTACCAAAAAAAAAAAAAAAAAGAAAGAAAGAGAAGAATTTGACAGAGAGTGGAGTGCTTATAATTGAGATTGTGAAGTGAGTGGCAGAGGAAGATAAAGGGCAAGACTAAGGAGAAGTCCAAGAACCAAATGACCAGGGATCATCCATGTGGCTACTAAGATACAAAGATAATGAGAGGAACAGGATATTAGAGAGTGATGGGGAGCCTTGAGGACTGGTAATTGGACCGACAGGTTGAATGCCACAAGGAGAGGCCACAGGTAAGCTTTAAACCACATATTATAATAATAATAATGAAAACATTTAAATACGCATTATTTATTTATTATTTTAAAATATTTATTTTTTAGTTGTAGTTGGACACGATACCTTTATTTTATTTATTTATTTTTTTATGTGGTGCTGAGGATCAAACCCAGAGCCTTGCACATGGTAGGCAAGCACTCTACCTCTGAGCCAGAACCCCAGCCCACACATTATTTATCTTAATATTTTCATAAACTTTGTGAATTAAGACTTTATAAGGAATGACAACTAACACTTGTTTAGTTTATTCTCTGGGCCAGGAACTGTTTTGATTTATTTACATATTATCTTTGAATCCCAAAACTCCTTATCCCATCTGTTTGGTAACTTTGTTCTCCAAGTTACGTTGTTGGATTTAATGATGTCTCCTGTCAATGAAGAACACTTGTCTTTTCCCAAAGATGGTTTGACTGGTTTTCCAACTTTTCTGGGTTGATGAGATGGTAATTCAGATGCTGCTATTGTTTGTGGGGAGACTCTGGGAGATGGTGAGCAGAAATCACACTGGACCACAGAGAGTGAATAAAATAAAAATGTTAAGTCATTTGCTTTAGTGCATGAGAATACCTTAAGAGAAAAGGTGAGAAATTAAACAAGAATGGAGAGCAAAGCTTTCACTATTGTATTCCTCAGGAGTTGGGAAAGAAAGAGAGAATAGCTTGTGCATTTGGACAATCCCACCCGGGGCCTGAAAGCCTCTGAAACGCCCCATCGCTCCCCTGGAACAGAGCCATTCCACACTCAGGAGAGCATTCACCAATTACCAAGCACTTATTATCCACAAGCACTGAACCAAACACTTCCACATTGTCTCTCATGGACAGCTCTGCTGATACACAGACATGATGGATGTTCTTAATGAGAACTATGTCCTCATTCTTCATCTTCTTTTTTTTTTTTAACCCCTCTTGCTTGTCTAAAGAAAAAAAAAAAAGAAATCCTACCAGTCTAGATATCAGTCATCAATTCCTAAGAGAAGGAAGAGACTAGATATTTTGGGAGGCTATTTCTGGTTTAAGGCATTTTCATGAGCTTTATTTCACATGAGACATTCATTGCCCCTAAAAGAAAACTCAGAAAGCTTTGTATGTGAACTCAGTAAGGTCAGGTGACAGTAGTTACTGGGGTCAGTGCTCCCACTTTGCATGCAGTGGAGCGTGTCTGGGGCCTTTTGAGGGGATAAAGCTTCCTCCTTCTTTCATCAGAGAGTCAGGAATGTCCAAGTGGAAAATTAGAAGCTGCAGTTTCATTCCTAGTTTGGGCACTTGCTGGCTATTTTGACTTTAGTCAATTTGCTCCATCTCTCTGTACCTTCATTCCCTCACCCCATTATGAAGGTAATAATAATAATTTCTGCCTTATTGAGTTGCTTAAGAAGTTAATGTATATATCATGCTGACACAGAGTAGGTGTTCCATAAATAGTAACTAGTACTTCAAGGTCAGATGCGCAAGAGAATAAATATTATATCATCTAAATTTGTTACCCTTGTGGAATAAAAATGGACTCATTATTCTGTTAAATGTTTAGAACTGGCCACATTGAATGTTATTTTTAAACAACTTTGCATGTGTTAATTCATTCTTTTTCTCTCTCTTTCTTTCTTCTTTAACAGAAGAGACAAGAAAGATCCTACTATTTTTACTTAGCCTTTGGTATCCAAGATAGTCTTTTGAGGTCAGCAAACAACTCTTCCTCAGAGCTACATAAGAGTAGAGGGAAAGGGCCGGGGTGGTGGTAGAACACTTGGCTATCACAGGTAAGGCACTGGTGATCCTCAACACCACATTTAAAAAATAAACAAAATTAAAAAAAAAAAAAAAGAGTAGAGAAAAAAAAAACACACAAAAAAACAGCAACCATCCTTTCCTGTGGCTTATCAGGGGACCCTGGGCTGCTGAAATCCCTGATTACTGGGCCTTCACAGAATCAGGTCAGAACAATGAAAAGCACAAGCAGCGCCCTCCACTGCTAAGGTCCCTCCCAAACTGGAACAGACAAGATGCAAACAAAGCTCAGCAGGCCTCTCTTTCTCTAAAAGTAAACTTCTCTGATGTATAATCAAGTCCCTTGAATGAATTTGGGAAGGATAGGGGGACAACATGAAAATCAGCAAAATTCAGGGTAAATATTTTTTTCTAAAAATATTTTTCAAAGTTTAGGCATTTTCTTTTCCCTTCTTTTTTTTTCTTGCCTTTTCTTTTCTATTTCCAAGGACTCTCCTTGAGTCCAAAAAGTGTTCCTTGTGACCTTGTGTGGGTGTCACCATTTCTGACACCATTGCCTGGTTCAGCCACTTTAAGGCTGGGAGATGTGGCTTCCCATTCCTGTAGCATCATCACAGCTAGAGGCGTTTTTTTAAATCTAGAATCCAAAAGACAGGCCTGGAACAAAGACATTGTTTTTCCCATTTATGTGTCTAAAAAGCTGAGCTTGTTTCTCTTCCCTAGTGACTGAAAGAAGTAGAACAAAAACAAGTTCTGCTCTCCTTCATTCCAGCACTATTTCTGAGCCCTTGATTTTGCTCCACGAGTCCTTAGAGTCCATCTACTATAGACACTAAGAGATCATCACTTAGGGAAGAGGACAGCCCAGGAGGAAAGGCAGCAGATCCTATGTGTAAGCCGCAGATCTCCCAGAAAATAACTGCAAATGGTCTGCTTTTTATGCTTGACTAGAGGACACCAATTTAGAAATTCGGCTTGACCTTGGGGAGTTCACTTCTTTACACAGAGTTAATTTGAACATAGATACTGTAGATCTAACATCAGGGCAAACATTGTTTCCTGGGTAACTAACCAAATTCATTTTAGAAGCACATAAATATTCAGCATATATTATTAGTAAGGCTTAATTCATGCATATATTTTACATAAATATTCATTTGTAAGTGTGATGGCTTTATAGGCAGAATCTGGTCTTTTATTTTTTGATATATGTATTTTATTTTATTTTTTGTTACATGGAATTGAACCCAGGGCATTAACCACTGAGCCACACCCCTAGACCTTTTAAATTTTTAATTTTGAGAGAGGGTCTTCATAAATTGCTTAGGGCTTTGTTAACTTGCTGAGGCTGGCTTTGAACTTGTGATCGTCCTGCCTTGGATTCCTGAATCGCTGGTATTACAGGCATGTGCCACAGCACCCAGTAGAATCTGGTCTTTTTTAAAAAAATTGTTTTTGTCCACTTTAAAACTGACTGTGAGGCTGGAGTTGTGGCTCAGTGGTAAAGTTCTTGCCTAGCACTCGTGAAGCACTGGGTTCAATCCTCAGTACCACATAAAAATAAATAAATAAAATAAAGGTATTGTGTCCATCTACAACTAAAAAAAATATTTTAAAAAATAAATTAAAAAGAAAAAACTGACTATGACCCCTAATAGGTAGCATAAGAGGTTAATTCTTCATCGTCCTCCATCTTCCTTCACTCATTAACATTATTTTTCTGACCCTTTGCAATAACTGATGTTTGTAGAATCCTTCAGATAGTTTACTTTTGACCATAGCATCAAATTTTTCTCTTAGCCAAAGGAAATTTGACTTAGTAAGTAAGGCCTTCATTTCTTACATCAATATCTCTTAAAATATGCATGACTATTCAGGCACACAGGCCAAGTCTGTGGAGGTTTTAAAATGAGTGAAGCAACCAGCATCTCTGATAAAGTCAAATATACTGCTGTCTTCCCAAGACAGGTCTGTTGTGCTGCTGTGGGGCCTCGGTTTACCTGCCACATACACAGGAACCAGGTATGTGCAGCAACGCACCAAGAATAAAGAAGGCTGGAGAAGGAGGAAGGTGCAAAAGGAAATGGGGTATGAGTAGGCAGCAAGTTCAATGCAAGAATAATTTGTTCCTTTACAGAAAGAAGAAAAAAAATTTTTCTTTTGGTAATAATGAATTTTGTTTTATTGATGAACACTTATGAGTATGAAGAGATGGAATGTGTGGGTTGTAACCGGGGTAACTGAGTGGGCAGTAGTTCAGGCAGCCTGACAAATTCATGGATTGTCTGTACACTGCAGCCTCCTCTATCCAACAGCACCTGGGGCTGTGACTGTGAACTCACCTGGGTCAGAGAAAGGATGTTGGGTGGCAGTTGAAGAATCTAGCCTTACTCATATCTATCCATCAGGAAAGAGGGAAAGAAGAGAGGGGGGAGAAAGAGAAAATATGAGAATAGTGAAATAGAACATGCAGAGAAAAAAAATTAAGCCAATTTTTAAACACACACAACTGCAGTGCTCATAAAAATCTGTGTGTGACAATGACCAGATACTCTTGAGACAGTAAATCTTCAGTCCTCTGTAACCACAGGCAGTGCTCAAGCAGGAAATTCCAGCTTCTCTGGAGAGTTACCTGATGCCTTTACAATCCCTATCCCTGGCTAATGGATATGTAAAAGCAAAGTCCTTCTAAATGTGCTTAGTTAAAAAAAAAGATGGTAATTAGTAAACATAATTAGTCAAGCATTTCAGATTCACACAGCACAAGGAAGCCCATTGGCAGATCTTAGACTTACCAAGATCTTACCAAGTTTTGGCCTATTCTATCTATTGTAAGCTCTTGAATAAGGACTTTAAAGCTAGGATTTTAACATATATAAGGGATTCTTCAGGTTAATAATATAAAGACTGATTTTTGGAAGATGCACAGTTTCTCATCATCCTGAAGGCCTCATGTTGCATAATTCCATGGGGGCATATTTACTTGTATATCTTAGTAGAGGTATAAATGTTAGTAAATAAAGCATCTGAAAATCAGAAAATATTCTGCCCATTAACATTTTTAGAGATTTTTTAAAAAAAAACTTAATATTGGAAGTAGCAGGAAGATCTTCAAATTGATGACTTTCATAATTTATTATTTCTTCTCTCACCAAAAACATTAACTTAAATGTTCTTTTCCATGAAACAGATATTGAGCTTTACATATAGAATTTTTATAAGTTTTAGTGGTTATTCACAATGAAAAAGTTAACACATTATTTCTCCTGTTTATTTTACTTTTATTTCAAGTAAAAACTCAGGCTCTTTAAGTTATCTACCACTGATTGACAAACCTCAGTAGGTGAGTCCCTCTCACTACAATTAATCTAAAATGGAAGTGAGAAACCAAGCCCCTATTTCTCTGTAGACTGTATTCCAGTCTCTGTTAGCTATCAAAAAATTCCTCAGCCTACTCCAAAATTACCATGTTCTGGCAATAATATATCTGATAGTGCGTTTCAAAACAAACCATAATATCTCTCTTTTTATCATAAAATTCCATGTCTTTTCAACCATTTACAAGTAGGAGAAAAGATTATAAATAATAACTAACCAAATTAACACCTTAACTAATAAAGTATTATTTAAAAAATTGTTATCATATTAGTATTAATCAAATTAATCTTTGGGAAATGATTCTGAAGGACCCTTTATTTT
This sequence comes from Marmota monax, assembly GCF_021218885.2. Taxonomy (NCBI): domain Eukaryota; kingdom Metazoa; phylum Chordata; class Mammalia; order Rodentia; family Sciuridae; genus Marmota; species Marmota monax. Next base: position 1,113,200 of record NW_026693552.1, read on the forward strand.
ATTTTTAAAATTTTTTAGCCATCTATGTCCACTAGGCCACATAACAGTCACAATGAAAACTTGCGCATCATTGCCAGACCAACAAGGGGGATCTGTGGCAGATCATGGAGGCTCAAAGTTATAATGATTTAGAAATGACTCTACCATCAAATCTGAAGAACCACTTTTAAATGTTGAAGTTCTGGCTTTAAAACATTAACACATTAAAAGATTAAAATAAGTGGGAGAGTTCAAAGTGTTAATATAGAAATTCAACTATGACTCTAGAAGACTAGCAAACCTGAAGAGCTAGCTGACTAGAACATATCAATCATGTAGCAGCCTTCCGTATGGTGGGCAGTGAAAATTTAGGAGCAGTATTTCTAATTATATCACTGATTCAGGGAAAAGAATTAAGTCACCACTTTCTAACTCCCCAATCAACGCTGACCCTCAACAATATAAGTGATTATCTACAGATGTCCTTGAGTTTCCAGTGCTCTGAGACTCAGAAGAATCTACTAAGGATGATGTTAAAGAGTTAGATAATTGTACTGGGTGACTCAGCCAGAGTTTTAGGGCTGCAAAGTTGTGTTAGAAAAGGAAATAACTCTTCCATGCCCCAAGGCAAACTTGTTTTTCTTATGCACTACAACATAGTGTGGGTGTTTTTCTGAGCTGTATTATACTTTCCTGTTTAAAGATGGTCTTCAATCTTTTCCAGTAGTTAATTTTCAGGTTGAGATTCTTGTATGGGAACTAAGAACCAAGGCTTTCTGTTTCTGGTAAATGACAAGCTGGATTCAGACCAAATTCCCACTGAAAACAATTAAAATATTGCATGTAATTTTTGAAAAAAAATATTCTTGGAAAAATAAACTACTTGACAACATAAGAAGATACCAAGCCAAAGCTTAAAGGAAGTATGAATCCAGAGAAATAAGAGGAACACTGGAGCTATTTCTGCTTCCAAGGCATTTGCTGAACCCAATCAATTTGGACTCATGGGATTATGCAATAGAGGTTAAATCCCAGAGTTCACTCCAGGGGGTAATTTTTTTTTTTTTTTTTTTTTTTTTTTTTTGTGGTGCTGGGGATTGAACCCAGGGCCCAGTGCATATGAGGAGGGTACGGGGATAAATTTACCAAAGACCTTCCCCATATTAAGCTGGGTGCCACAAGGTTACATGTCACAGTAAAAAATAATCCAAAAATCAGTCTTCTACCCACCCTCCCCACACTTTTACACCCATCAGGAGATTATAGGAAAAGCTAAGGTTATCATGGCATGGAGTAAATGAGGGAAAGAAAAGAGGACATAAAACATGCTTGAGAAGACCTGGTCACCACAGCCTTCTCCTGGTACAAGGATCTATGACATAAATCTTAGTTTTCAAAGAATTACAAAGTATAAAACGTAATTATAAAAAGAACATTGAATAATCCATAATAAAAGAATAACAAAATATGTGCAAAACCAGGGAACTGCTAAAAACAATCAGCAGAAAAATCAAATCATACCAACAAATTAAAAAAAAAAAAACTTGAAAGATTGAAATTATCCAAACCTGAAAAGAAACTTAGTTTTTTGTTTAAGGATAATGTTTATTTTGTTTAAAAAATATTGAAGACAACTTCAAAACATCTGCAAGGACAGGAAACTATTAAAATAGAAAATTTGAAAAAGAAACAAGTAGTATAAAAGAAACAAACAAATACATGAGAGCTAAATATAAAAACTGGGTTGAGATGTTGAGAAACAGATACAACTGAAGAAGGTTTGGAAAATTAGAAGCTAGATCAGAAAATTAACCAGAATGGAGCACAGAGACCAAAGGTTGTAATATGGAGGAGAATCAAGCTACATAGAGAATAAAGAGAAGAACTTATATACTGTTAATCAAAGTTACCTAAGGGGAAAAACTCAGAGAGTGATGAAGACAATAAAAATATAAAGTGATAATACCTATAATTTTTCCAAACTCACAGAAAACAAATTCAATAAGTTAAACTACGTTTAGATATGTTATATTGAAACTGAAAAAAAAACAAACAAAGAAAATGCAGTTATCTTAAAGCAGTCTCAGGAAGAGAGGCAGATCATCAAAAGAATGACAGAGAGTTGGTGTTTTAAGTTCAACAATAGAAGATATAAGCCAGTAGGATGATTATTTCTATGTGCAGAAATAAATAATTGTCAACTTAGAATTAATAACCATAGAAAATATCTTTTAAGAATGTGAGTGAGCTAAATACTAAAATTATAAGAGAACTTGTCAGACTTGTTTGTTAAAGAATCATGCTTTTGCCAACCATGGCAATGCATGCCCATTCACAGCTACCTGGGAGGCTAAGGCAGGAGGATCACAAGTTCACGTCCAACCTGGGCAAGTTAGCTCTTTCTCAAAAAGTAATGGGGATGTAGTGTGGGGAGCCACTCGGAATGATTCGGGTCTTCCATCCTGGAGCAGAGAGACTTTGAACTTCACTGCATCTTGTAGTGACCTAGACATTGCCCTAGTCCCGGAAGTTTGAGGACGCATCTTCAGACATAGATGTGTCAGCCTACAGCCCCTTGAGTCGAATTACACTCACCGGTTCCTTTGTGACCCTGCCCCTTTTGACCTTTTTTGGATGGAACTTTCTAAGAATAAGGGTCTCCCAATAAAAGCCCACTTCCAAATGTGCTCTCTTTCTAGCCAGCCTATAGTGACTTTCCCTCGCTCTCCCATTTGGGGAGCTTGAGGCTGAGAGCAGAGGAGCTGTCCTGAAGCTTGTTTAAAAGTAAAGTATGTGTCTGTGTTTTATTTGGTGTCCCTGGAAATTCACACGAGCCACCTTAAGTTCAGCTGCCTGCGCAGGTCGAAGGCAGCAATGTATCTGGTAGAGTGTAGGCTGCCCATGGGATTGATCCCCAATACTGCCAAAAACAAACAAACAAAGGATGATATGCTCTGTACATAAAGATAAGTGTAAGCAAGAGAATAGAAAAAAGTATCCTATGTAATTCCAACAAAAAAAGACAGATATCCCTACATTAACATAGCTATTATTATAGTGAAGTAGGTATAGATTCCTTAATATGGCCTATTATATTATTATTAATTAAGAATTTGGAGGGTGGTACCAGGAATTGAACTCAGGGGCACTTGACCTCCTCAGCCCTATGTTTTGTATTTCCTTTAGAGACAGGGTATCACTGAGTTGCTTAGTGCCTCACTTTTACTGAGGCTGGCTTTGAACTGGTGATCCTCCTGCCTCAGCCTCCTGGGATTATAGCCATGTGTCACTGTGCCCAGCCTTTTTACTTAAGAATCTTAAAATGGATTACAAAAATTAATAAAATTAGCATATTGATAAACGTTTAAATATTTCACAAATTTTATATTTGCAAGCAATTAATAACAGCTCTAAAATTAAAAAGTTAAAAATTGGCAGAAGCAAAAAAAAAAAGAACTAGATAAACATACTATAGAATATTTTTGTTGTTGTAATTGGAGAGGCTATTCCTTCCAATATTTTTTTGGAAGTAGTTCAGTTTAAAATTTCCTTCACTTTATATAATTGAATTATACTATTTTATGTCTTATTTTTCTTTCACTCAGATTAAAGATTTTAAGATTCATCTATGTTGCTGTATAGATGACTAATTTCTCTTATATTGCAGAGAGGTATATTCCTCTTATGGTATTACCGCAATTTGTTTATCCACTCATCAGTTGATAGGCACTTGGGTTAGTTCCAGTTGCTATTCTGAATACAGTTGCTATAAGCATCCATGTACTTCATAGGAACATTTTTTTCTTCTCTTCAGTAAATATGTATGAGTGGAATGAAAAGGTCATGTGGTAGATACTTGTTTGATGTCTTAGGAAACTACCAAACAATATTTTAAAGCTACTAATATCATTTTACTTTCTTAGAGGAAATGTACCTGATTCCCAGTAACTTTGTATCCTTATCAATCTTTTTAATTTTAGCTGTAATAATGAATGTGTAATAGTACTTAAAAATTACTTATAGATACAAATTTGTTTATCATATTTATGTTTCACAAAAATGTTCTATTCTGTGGCATGTCTCCATTTTCTTAATGATATATTTTAAGGATATCAAATCAAATTTGGGGGGGATTTTTTTTAGCTTATTTGAGGAAGTCCACTTTACCAATATAACTTCTTCCTTCATTTTATGACTTTATTTCTTGTCAAGAAATTCTTAATGCTTGCTGAGGTACATTTAAAGGGTAATAAACTGATTAACAGTGCAGGAAATTGGGAGAAAAACAGGGGAACTTAATTTCCTTAAAAACTCCTACTAAGCCGCCTGATGGTGCATGCCTGTAATCCAAGCAGTGTGGAAGGCTGAGACAGGAGGATCACGAGTTCAAAGCCAGCCTCAGCAATGGCAAGGTGCTAAGCAATTCAGTGAGACCCTGTCTGTAAATAAAATACAAAATAGTGCTGGGGATGTGGTTCAGTGGTTGAGGGCCCCTGAGTTCAATCCCTGGTACAAAAACAAAACAAAAGAAAACAAATTTTCCTACTTTACAAGCATCACCCCATCCTTTCTTGGAGGTAGACTGCGCAGTTCCTTACACTGTCAATCAAAAGTCAAAAAATGGATCTGGGTAGGATTCTGTAGAAATTTCCCTAGGATTCACAGTAAAACTGGAGGGCAGGAGGAGCACACCATCCCTTTCCTCTCTGAGAGGACCCACTCTTTCCTTTGAGAGTGTCCGCTTTTCCATTTTTTTATCCCTTCTAAAAAACTCATGCCTCTTACTCTGGGAAAAAAAAAATGTGCACCATATTTTCATGAGCACAAATATTTTCTCCTATGCTTTGTCTAGAATTTTCATAGAATTAAATTCATATTTCGGTCAATAAATATTTAAAGTTAGCTTATGTAGAGAGTGTGAAATCAAAGATTTATTTTTCTACATGGAATTCTTGTTCCAGCGATAGTTATTGAAAAGATTCTCCACTCCTCAACCCAACTATTCACCAAGAATAATATATAAAAGGAAACTGTACTTTCATTCAATGAACTAGTATACCCCAATGACAACAAATAAGTTATCACCATTGAAGGATATGGAATTGATAAACCCTCCAAGACAATGTGTGACCTGGGAGGAGGGATAGAGAGGGAAGCCAAAGCTTTGATCTTTCCAATAAATCATTCCTCAGTGACATGACAGTGAAACTACCCATTGATCTTGTCCCTGTGGCAATACAATGACCCCTGGAGGTCAGATGAGCTCGGACTCTCAATCCTGAGCCCTCCACTCCTGCCCTGTGAAAACACTGCTTAATTAAAAACTGTGCTCAGTAAAAACTAGTTCCAGATGTTTGCAACCTTTTGCCCACATCCTATTAAAGTCTTCAAGGACTAAGACACCCTCCAATGTAACCTATATAAACCCACACCTCCCTGGTAATCGGGGCCATTTGCTAGCCAGAAAGTGTGCCCATCCAATGCCTGACTCTGCTGCTGAATAAAGACTCTGCTGAATTCGTGAGGTCTGCACTGTCTTGGTCATTTTTGTGCTTACAACAATGGATCAAACTCACGGAACAAACTCATAGGAGATATTATTATTACAATTATAAGACTGTGGACAAAAAGATTTGAACCAAAAGATCCCTTATCTGTACCTCTTTCTGGCCTATGGGATCTGGCCTGTGGCAGCTTTGAAATTGTGCCACTCAGACCCTCCCTAAAGAGGGAACCTGCAGCAAAGAGCACAGTTGGCCCACACTTCCAGTAGTTGCATGCTGAGATCCACTGAGACGATACTCTCCTCAGACTGCTTTCACTAACTACTGAGCATCTCAGGAGCACTAGTTTTGAGTGATTTCTGCCCAACATAGGACTTCTCCAATGGGCAATTTGTGTCCCAGGACTCCACCACTGGCCTGGCCAAGGCCTTCTGGGAGCTGTGCTGCACTCTGAGACTGTTTACCCAGTTCCTTCCTTTGCTCCTCTCCTTCCACAGGTCAGAATTGCTTTGCTATTCAAAGGTTTGCCCTGAATTTTCTTTGCCCCTTTCTCCTTTATTTTTCAGAATATTTTCCCTAATAAATCTCTTACACTTTTAATTTTATCTTAGCATCAGGATAACCAAAACTGAAGGGTGATTTTTAATTAGAAAGAAATATACAAATTAGAAAATCTAAAAAACAACAACAAAAAAAATCGTATGAACTATTGTTCATGGCTGTTGATTCCAGGCTTACAAACAACCTTATACAGACAATGCAAAAGAACTTTTGATTTCTGTTTGGTTCCATTGTCCCATATAAACACAATAAAAGACATAAGAGATTAACATTTTCATCCAAAAAAAAAAAAACTATGAATAGAACAAATGAGTCTTCAAAACATTTCTTAATTTGCATACTAAGCTATATCTCCATTCCTTTATTCATTTCCATAGTAGATCTTTTTTTTTTTCTGTTACTAGGGATTGAACCCATTTTTGCTCTACCACCGAGTTGTATCCTCAGCCTGTTTTAATTATTTGAGACAAGGTCTTGCAAAATTGCTGACCTGTTTTGAACTTAGGATCCTCCTGCCTCAGGAAGTAACTAGGATTGCAGGCAGGCACCCAGCTAGATCCAGATTCTTTCTAAAATAAATTTATGAAAGACCAAATGAATCTAGTTTTACTGAAGTCTTTCAAGGCAAAGTCACCTAAATAAATGCTTCAAATGAATCTGGAATTGTTATTAGGCAGTAGCAGTCAGACAATGCTGAGAATTTAAGGATTACAGTAAGCAGAATATGTTAAAAAGTCTTTGTATCCATATTTTACATTTATGTTTCAAATATTTACCAAGCCAGCAGCCAAATGAAAATCATTTTTGCATAAACTGTGAATTTCAAATTTCAAGAAACAAGAAAAAATGCATTTAAGTTTATTTCTTGTAAAAAATAGTCATGCCTTGGTTTTTGCAGAATTTATTTCCTTATAACTTAAAGGAAACAATAGACAATATGATATTTTCTCCCACTAAGCTATAGTTCCCAAATATTAGAAAAAAACATACAACCCTTAGCCTTCTGAGATTGACTTATTTTGCTTAATATAATGGGCTGTAGTTCCATCCATTTTCCTGAAAGTGATATAACTTCATTTTTCTTTCTGGCTGAAAGAAACTCCATTGTCTATATATACCACATTTTGTTTATCCATTCATCTATTGATGGACACCAAGGTTGGTTCCTTAGTTTGACTATTGTGAATTTTTCTGCCATAAACATGAGCATGCTTGTATTACTGAAGTAAGATGATTTTAGTCCTTCAGGATAAATTCTGAGCAGTGGTATATCTGGGTTATATGGTAGTTCCATGCCTAGCCTTTTGAGAAATCTCCATACTGATTTCCATAGTGTTTGTACTAATTTACAACCCCACCAACAGTGTAAAAGTGTTCTTATTCTCCACATCTGTTAGAGTCTGTAAACAAGTCTGGATGGCGCCTGGCAAAATGCCAGAGGGAGTGGTTTGTGAAGTAACACCAGGGAGTCGTTAAGTGTGGAGATTCCTTATTGGTTGACTGATGTATCTAGTTTATGCTAATTAAGATAAGCTGTGTGGAATGTATAAATACCTCTGTTGTCCTACAATAAACGGCTCCTACTCCTGCTGTATCAACGTACACAAGTTGTTCGTCACCCCCCGGTTATTTTGCTGCAGCCAGACTGTGGCAGATGGTGGCCCGTTACAGGGAGCCCCGGGACACTCGGGGGGTAAGTGACGAAAAAAAAAAGCTGCCCGTCCATAGATAGGACGGGAGCAAATCTGCTCGTCCCTAGGCAGATAGGGCGAGAGGAAAAATGGCCATTTCGAGAAAATGGAGAAGATTGATACAGTATGTTTGTGTCTTGTTTTGTCTTGAAATGTTGTATTGTCTTTGTGACGAAAATATGGAAGGGGTGAAAAGTAAATTACTAAGGGAAGAAGGCACCCCAGTGGAACCAAGAATAGTTAGGGCATGTGTTGATAGAAGCCCAGGAACTCTAGTCAGAAAGAAAAAGAAAGTTCAGAAGAAGAAAGATTATCAGGAAAAAAGTTGCAGCAAAAGGCTATTACTGAATACTTTTTGTTACCGGAGGGTGCGTGGAGCGGAGAGGCGGCTGCCGAGTGTGCAAGCTGGTCACAGCACAGCAAGGATTTTCCAAGAGGCGGCGGCGACTGGCCCTTCCCCGCCTCCTGGCCGGAAAGCTGGCTCTTCCACTGCCGGGAGCCCAAATCTAGACCTGACCTGGAGGCACAGTCTCGCAGGCTCTTGCTCCCTGTGCCCAGTAGCAGTTTGAGTCCGGGATACTCCCCAGGGCCATCTGGGGCTGCCCAGGCACTACAGCCAGCAGAAGACGAAGACGCTACTGGTATCCCTGATGTTTGGTCATTTTTAATGCCAATAACTAAACTACAGTGGTTCTCCCACACCTGGAAGCTAATGAGTAATGAACACTATTAAGACTTATTTCAAATGTAAAAAACCTTGAGATAATGTACTAAATCGTTCAGAAGGTTGTTTTCTTAGTGCCTGTTGGAATACTACAGGATTTTCTTTAGCCATCTGGAGTTCCTGCCTTCGTCCCAGTGCCAGTAAAGACCAAGGTGGAAGAATTTCCAGTGTTGCTGAAAACCGGAAGAGACTTCGGCTGAGAAACGGACGAGACTTCGGATCAAGCTAGTTGCCTGCAGAACTTACCTGGACTGTGATTTAAGCTAGCTGCCTGCAGAACTTACCTGGACTGTGATTTACCTGAACTGTGAGTTAATCTATTGAGACACTGCTTTACCTGGACTGAGACAACAAACTGTAATCTACAACAAATTGTAACTTGGTATCTTTGCAAACGGTGTCATTGCTGGTATAATTTTTCCAAGGGCTTCTTGTATGGAGCCATCAAGTGGCTTGGTATTGTGACATTTTGTATCTTCCCCTTCTGCTTGTAGCAGATTATTTATGGTGTTTATGTAAAAACCACTATGGTCGTTATTTAAATTAAACAAAAGGGGGAAATGTTAGAGTCTGTAAACAAGTCTGGATGGCGCCTGGCAAAATGCCAGAGGGAGTGGTTTGTGAAGTAACACCAGGGAGTCGTTAAGTGTGGAGATTCCTTATTGGTTGACTGATGTATCTAGTTTATGCTAATTAAGATAAGCTGTGTGGAATGTGTAAATACCTCTGTTGTCCTACAATAAACGGCTCCTACTCCTGCTGTATCAACGTACACAAGTTGTTCGTCACCCCCCAGTTATTTTGCTGCAGCCGGACTGTGGCACACATCCTCTCCAGAATTTATTATTATTTGTATTCTTGATGACTGCCATTCTGACTGGTGTGAGATGGAATCTCAGTGCAGTTCTGATTTGCATTTCCCTAATTGCTAATGATATTGAACATTTTCTCAATTATTTGTTGGCAATTTGTATTTCTTCTTTTGAGAATTGTCTGTTTAATTTCTTTGCCCATTTACTAATTGGGTTATTTGATTTTGGTATAACATTTTTGGAGTTCTTTATATATTCTAGAAATTAATCCTCTGTCAGAAGACTAGCTAGCAAAAATTTTCCCCCATTCTGTAGATTCCTTCTTCATATTCCTAATGGTTTCCTTTGCTGTATAGAAGCTTTTTAATTTGGTGTCATCCTATTTATTAACTCTTGGCCTTACTTCCTGAGCTTTAGGGGTCTTATTGAGAAAGTTGTTGCCTGTGCTTATAGGCTGGAGTGTTGACCCTACATTTTCTTCTAGGACTTGCATAGTTTCCAGTCTAATTCCTAGGTCTTTGATCCACTTTGAGTTGATTTTTTGTAAAGCGTGAGAGATAAGGATTTAGATTCATTATTCTACATATGAATAGCCAGTTTTCTCAGTACCATTTGTTTAAAAGGCTGTGTTTTTTCCAGTGTCTGGCTTTAGCACTTTTGTCAAGGATCAGATGATTGTGTTTATATGGGTTTGTCTGTATCTCCTATTCTGTTTGTCTATGTGTTTGTCTTTATGTCAATACCATGCAGGTTTTGTTACTATAGCTCTGTAGTATAATCTGAAGTTAGGTATTGTGATGACTCCAGCATTGCTTTTTTGGCTTAGAATTGATGTGCCAATTGCTATTCTGAGTCTTTTATTCTTCCAAATAAATATTAAGGCTGGTTATTTTAGTTCTGTGAAGAATGTCATTGGTATTCTTACAGGGATTGCATTGAATCTGTATATTCTTTTTGCTAGTATGGCCATTTTAACAATATTAATTCTACCTATTCATGAACACAGGAAATCTTTCCATCTTCTGAAGTCTTCAATTTCTTTTTTCAATGTTCTATAGTTTTTATCATAAAGGTCTTTCAGCTCCTTGGTTAGATCTATTCATAGGTATTTTTTGTATATGTAGCCATTGTAAATGGAATTATTTTTCTAATTTCTTTCTCAGCAGATTTGTTGTTGGTATATAGGAAAGCTATTGATTTTTGTACGTTGATTCTGTAACCTGCTACTTTGCCAAATTTGTTTATTAGCTCTGCATCTCACAACCCTCCTCAATTTCAATAATTCTTAAATTTGGTCTCTCCATGTCGTCCCAGAGTTCTTCCATATTCTGATCATGGTTATGTATTTTCTTCTGTGTAATGCTGTCTGAATGTTCAAGGCTGGCCAGTTGGTCTTCCAGCTCTGAAATTCTATCTTCACAATGGTCAACTCTACTAGAGAGAAGTTCAACTGAACATGTTATTTGATTTATTGTGTCCATCATTTCCAAGATTTCTATTTAGTTCTTTTTCAATATTTCTGTCTCCTCATTTTTCATATTCTGTACTCACTTCCTTCATTCATTCAGTTATTTTTCTGTGTTCACTTGGAATTCATTGATAATTTTTATAATGATTCCTTTGAATTCTTTATCTGATATTTCATTCACTTTATAATATCTTTGGGGTCAGCTGCTGGTGAATTATGAACTTTAGGAGAAGTCATGTTACCTTGTTTTTAGATATTTCTTATGTTTCTGTGTTGGGAGGGATTTCTCTTCCACTCTTATGTGTGGGCCTTTTCAGGCCACAGTCTTCACTTGCCAAAGTGTCCTAGAGTGACCTAGATTGAGACTCCCTCATAGCTGTGGCATCCACAGCCTTTTTGTTAATTCTGTTTTTGCTGTAGCAGTAAATGTCCACAGGTGGGACCTGGGAGCCCACACATATCTGTTTCTACTTGGATCCTGGTCATTAGTTAAGGTTTTTGTCTCTTCTAGCCTTTGTATTAAAATAGAGCTAAATATTGAGTGTGTGAAGCAAGATGCACTGTCTTTTGGTTGAGTTTAGTTGAACAGCAAAGTCTCTACCCTGTAAACTTATAGTGTCCCTGTAGGTTCCCAGCACCTCACAGAACAGAGAGAAAAAAACAATAGCAACAATCAATGCAAACAATTCGTAGTACTAAAATAAATACTCAGTTCCTATTATGACATCTACAACATTAATTACCACAAAAATCAGGAATGGTGGGGTCAGCAATTGTCAACAGTAATAATAATGATCATGCACTAAATCTGGCTTTAAAGCAAACAGTAGGTTTCAATTATGTCATCCACAGCAATAATAGGTTCATCAGCATTAACAGTGGGGCAGGAGTTATATAAACCAATTCTAAATTGAAGAGGCATATTCTCACTGGACAGAACATCTGGGCTAAAGTTTATTATCACATCTAGGGCTCCAGGCACTATAATCTAAACACAGATCCAAGCTACCATGCTGCCACCCAGTAGGCCGCCATCTTAATTAACTTGCTCTTTCATTTTTGCACTTTCCACAGATTTTATTCTTCTCCTCCACTGTCTTCAAGTGTGATGCTTCCAATTTAGTTCACAAAGACATGGATTCTCTTTAACTAACTTACTAATTTGTTCTTCCTATCTAAAAAATGTATCAAGTTCTTTGTTTAATTCACAAACTGTGCATGAAAACAATCTTATTGTAAAAATACAGGTAAAGCCAGGTCTATTACTTCTGTCAAGTCCAGTCCCTTTTTGTTAACAGCTGCCATTGGTAATTTTATCTTTTAAGGCCATTTTCTATGCATTTTCACACTTACAAATTCCCACTGTTAAATGTAATTTTGTTTTGTGAGATTTTATTTAGGTTTTTTTGTTGTTGTTGTTGTATTGCTTTTTTTTTTTTTTTTTTTTTTTTACAAAAATGGGATCACACTGTTCACTTAGTTTAGTAACTTTTTAAGTTAATAGGTCTTGAAAATATTTTCCATCATATGAATATACCATTATTTAATCATAAGTTCACTTAGCAATTTTCACATTTCCCAATAATGCCGAAGTGAATACTCTTCTAAATACCACTTTGTATATCTGTGGGAGTGTTTTTCTTGTACGGGTAATTATTTTAATAAAAACTGCCAAATTTCTCTGAACAATTCACATTTGCACATGCTTCATTTCTCCATGTCCTCATATAATAATTAATCTCTGTTTTTGTTTATTTTTCTTATTAGTAAGGGATAAAAGAATAGCTCATATTTGTCTTAATTTGCATTTCCTCATTGCTAAAAAATGAATTTTTCCCATTCACTACTGTTTCCCCTTTCCTCTCCTTTCCAACACCCATTGAACTATTCAGGGTTTTTTCTTATTGCTTTTTAAGAATTCTCTGTATATTCTAAATATGACTCCTCCATCTGTTTTATGTGTTACAAACATTTTCTTCTCTATTTCTTGACCATTAGCTGTTATAGCACAGGAACTTTGGAATTTGTACAGAGTTTAATTGGTAATATTTTTCCTTATGGTATTTGCATTTTGCACCTTTTAAAAAAGACTTCCCTAATCTCAGATTGAAAAATTCATTCTCACACATTACCTACTGACTCTTTTACAGTTTTTCAATTTTATTTAACTCTTTAATATCTCTTGTCCCGTTGACCCAGATGTGGAACACCTATAAAAACTTAAGTTGAGCTATAAATATATATTAACTTTGAAGGAATTATCATGCTTTTAGAAGCTTATTCTTTTGAATGATTAGAATGTTTAAAGTATATATATGTGCATATATATACATATATATATATATATATTTCATATATGTGTGAAAAAGTATATGAGGGCTATAAAACTCTAGATTATGATTTCCAACCTTCCTGTGTCAATTTCATTAAAATAGTCACAGCATTAAAACCTTGAGACTTCATGTCTAGCTGGAATTTATTTTCATTTGTATTGCAATTTAAATAACTTACATTTTTCCCCAAATTAATAATCTATTAACTCTGAGTGATTCATACTTTCCTCATGGATGTGAGATCCTGCCTTTATTATTTACTGAACTTCAGTGCATTACTTCTCTGTTCCTGAGCTCTCTATTAAGTCAATCTAATTATTTTTCCATTTTTGCAAGAATGTCAGGCTCTTTCGGTTACTATAATTTAAATGTACCCTTTAAAATGTTGAACATTGAATTCCCCCATTTTTTAAAAATAATTTTTCACTTATTCTTTTGTGCTTTATTTTCCAAGCAAGGTTTACAATTAGCCTGTCAATTACATAATATTTTGTGCTGGAATTTGTACTTAAACTTCTTTGAATGTATATATATCACAATTTATATAAGTTTTATCCTTAATTACATGTGAAAAGCAATGTAAACTGAATCTTTCTCAAGAAAAAGAAAAGTTTCCTTGTAACTTTGAAAACCAGAAAGGGGATTTTAGATTCAATACATGAAGTTTTGGGAAATCGTAATGAATGGAAAGAAGAAATGAGTGGCTTAGTTTTATAAAGCTTTTGCTAATGCTTCAGAAGCTTCCTAGAAGCAAAAGTTAGGTCAGGGTTAAGGTTGTAGGGGAATAATCTCACAGAAGGGTAAGCAGTTAGATTGGAGCAGTAATATGGCCTAAGAAATAACCTGGCTAGGATGTTGCGATGCAGTTGATAGAGCAGATGTGAAGTACTTCCAGAAAATAAATGGGTTTTATTTGATAATTAAAGTTCTGAGGCACTACAGTAAAATATCTTGGCTTCTCTGTCCTTGGGTCCACACTTAGGACAGAATCCCTCAAGACCAGAAATGATTATTCTTTGTTTTTAACTCCATTTGTATGTCTTTGATGTGTATTGGGAAACACTGCAGGATTATAGAACAATATTTGCTGTCTTTGGCCTTGAGTTTTTGCCTGGGATTTTCACAAATGGTCAATTTTTACAATTGACTTTAATTTATTTAGACAAGAGTCTGATTTATTTGAAAAACAAAACTGACCAGCATAACTTCTGTCATTGTTTTAAAGTCATAAGAATATCAAAATCAAAACTGAATTTTATTACACAAAATATTTATATTTTTAAATAAACTTTATTGTGTATATTGAAAGTTTAAAACTTGATGTTATGAGATACATATAGATATGCTAATTTGCTTTATGATAGTCACCATATCTATCATGTCCCTTAGTTTCTTTTTTGTTTCAAGAGTAGTTAAAATCTATTTATTTAACTAAAATCCCTAATAGAATACAATTCTACCAACTGTAGTCCTCATGATATACATTATATCTCTGCACTTATCCATACTACACATCTGCTACCTTATATCCTCTGACTTGCACTTCCCCAGTTCCTCCCTTCTCCTCTGGCTGTTCCTGGTAACCACACTTTTAGTCTCAGTATATTTGATCTTTCTTTTTATAAGCTTTCAAATGTAAGTGAGGTCATGCAATAATCTCTTTCTGTGTTTGTCTTGTTCCACTCAGGATGATGTTTTTCAGGTTGCATCCCTGTTATGTAAAATGACAGGATCTCCTGAATGATATTTCGTTGCAGCTAGATTGCATTTGCTTTATCCATTTAACTTTCATCCACTGATGGATGCTTAAGTTGTTTCTAAACCTTAGTTATTGTGAATAATGCTGCAATGAGGTAATAATTTCGTATTGTTTAGGCATATACACAAAAGTGGGATCGCTAGGTCAAATGATAGTTCTATGTTTAATTTCCTTAGAAACCTCCATAGTGTTTTCCATATGGCTGCACCATTAAACAATCCCACCAACACTGTACCAGAGTTCCCCTTTCTCTACATCCTCATCAACATTTGATTCCTCCTGTCTCTTTGACAATAGCCATTCTAACAATTGTAAACTGATATTTCATAGCGGTTTTAATTTTCATTTCCTTGATAATATGTTATATTGTGCACCTTTTTATGTATCTGTTGGCCACTTTTGTGTCCTATTTGGAGAAATATTTGGTCTGATCCTTTGCCTGTTTTTTTAAAGAGATTATGTGTTTCCCTGGGATTGATTTGCAAGAACTTTTTATACATTTTGGACATCGATTTTTATCAAATATGTAACTTGGATATTTTTCCCAGATCTTACGTAGCCTTTCATTTTGTGGATTGCTTCCTTTAGTCCTTTAGACTTCCTTAAATTCCTGCTTCCTCAGGACTTTAAGTCTGATGTAAACTCACATATTCATTTTTTGCTTTTATAACCTGTTCTTTTGGTGTGACATGCAAGAAATCATTGTCATGGCCAATGTCAAGAAGTTTTTCTCTTCCAGCAGTTTTATAGTTTCAGGTCTTACATTTAGGTCTTTTATTTATTTTGAGTTGATTTTTAGATATGGTTGGATATCAAGTTCCAGAGTCATTCTTTTGTGTGTGAAAATCTAATTTTCTCAGCACAATATATTGAAGAGACTATCCTTAACTCATTGTGCCTTCTTGATGCCCTTGTCAGATATTAGTTGACTGTATATGTTCAAATTTATTTCTGGTCTCTCTGCTATATTCTGTTTCTCTTTTTGTTCCAATACCATACTGTTTTAATTACCATAACTCAGTGATACAGTTTTAATTCAGGAGGTGTGCTGCCTCCAGGTTAACTTTTGTTTCTCAGGATTGCTTTGGCAATTCAGGGTTTTTTATAGTTTCATACAAATTTTAGGATTGTTTTTGCTACTTCTGTGAATTGGAAGGTGAAATACTGGAAAATGATATTGACCAAATTATATCATTATACATGTGCATACATGAACACATAATAATAAATCCTACTATTATGTATAATTTTATTGCACCAATAAAAATATAGGGAAAAATGATATTGGAATTTTGATAGGGATTATGTGGAAGCTGTACATCACTTGGGGTAAGATGGACATTTCAACAATATTAATTCTTTCAATCCTTGAACACAGGATATCTATTTATTTATAAATATCTATTTATCTATAAATATATCTACTTATATATTATTCAATGTCTTTTATCAAAAATTCATAGTTTTCAGTGTACAAATCTTTCACCTCCTAAGAATCACCCTGGAGTACATGTACCGAAACCCTAAGGAAGTTACTTTTCTAAGTGACATTCATCACCATCATCATTATTATAACTCTTAGCATTGATTGAACAGTCACCAGGTTCCAGGCATTTTGTTAAGGGCTTTGTACATATTATCTAATTAATGCCAACACCTGTCAGGAGCTGCTCTGGACAGGAGCTATGTACACACCTTTAAGTCCTGAGTAAAGAGGTACTGAACAGGTATTTTACCCACAGCAATACAATTGGACCTGACCTCCACTCAGATAAAAAAGGTGCAGCTCCAGGAGTGGGTGTCACCCAATGGGGTTGGATTACACCTACTTGTTTGTTGTAACCCAACCTCTTCCCCCATTTGAATGGCTTCTCCCTAAACAACCCGGTTTGAGATGTGCTTCTCCTCTTTCTTGCCTGCCTTGCCCCACTTGTGGGAGCTGTGGCTGAGGAGTGGTCACTGAACCCAAAGAAAAGATGATTTCTGTGTCTATGTCTTTATTTAGTCAGCCAAACTCACTTGGAGTGACCCTGACTGGTTTAGTTGTGTGTCATGACAATAACCCAGGAATATCTTCCCAGGAAGTAGGTACAAGGAGAACTCCTATTTTACAGATGAAAAAATGGAGGTGAACAAAAATTAAATAAACTGCCCAAAAGCACACTGCTACCACATGACTCAGACCCTGTGTTCAAACTAGCCAGTTCACTAGGAACTTGGGGGCTTAATGGCTATTCTAACATTTGTGTTCAAAACTTTTATTTAAGCTAAAGAGAGAGAGTGAGTCATCCTACTGTAGGTGCTTTTTTGACTTGAGTGTTCTAATTTCTCTTGTTCTCCCTGCAAATGTACAAACATCCTGGATGTTTGTGCGACTGAAGCTTCTGAAGTCAGACAGAAACATCCCTTACAGCACTTCCCATTATTCCGCCCTTAACCCCCCTGCAAACTCAATTCACTGCTGCCCTGCGTTGGTACCTAATATCTGGTGGCCAAAGATAACATTCGTCATTCTCTGCTGTTGTCAAGCCAGCTTACGTTTTGTGCATTTGAGGTTTGAGTAACAGTTACTAGAAGCCAATTTCTTTCCTAGATCAAATGAAGATAGAGGTATTTGGAGGAAGTGAAGCCCTGAAAGAAACTTCTGGTTTTGAAATCGTTGTGGTATTTGAGGAAGCATTATCCTTAAGTTCAAGTTAAAGACAGTTGCAACACCTCAGTCCAACTCAGAATGGTCTACTGCAGGAATGCCACCGATGCTTGCTTTACTCAGTGGTCGCTGTTGAAGGGGTCCAGTTGCCTTGTGACAAAAGAACAGACTGCTTCCCATCGGCCTTGAAGTTCTAACTGTAACTGTAGGCAGATCTGGAAAAAAAAAATTCTGGATCTATATATGATTTAACTTAAATAAAGTAAAATGAAAAAATTACTTCTGTTGATATTCTCACTTTCTTTTTGAGAAAATGTCTGACAACATTGGCTTCAGGAAAAAAGATCCCACAGACCATCTGTGCAAAGGGCTGTGTGAATGTGAACACCCCATGGAAGTCCACACAGATGCTGTTAGTGGGGGCCACTACAGAGAAACTTCCAGGTTTTTCGTTTAAATGAGTATGAGAAAATTGTGAAACGCTCTGCTAATTGGATGTGTAGAACTGGTTTGATGGGCTTGGATACATGCCTTTCCCAGTGGGGTTATTAGCTACAGGAGTACAGGGACTAAGGGCAGCCACACAGGCCAAGGCATTAATCCCACAGTAAGAACCAACTTATTTCATTCATCTGTACCCATTCTCAGGTCCTGCCCAAAAG
Organism: Marmota monax; assembly: GCF_021218885.2. NCBI lineage: Eukaryota > Metazoa > Chordata > Mammalia > Rodentia > Sciuridae > Marmota > Marmota monax. The sequence goes on from NW_026693552.1 coordinate 1,131,343, forward strand.
GTCTTTCTTGAGATGCAAAAGGGAAAAGCTAGGTACTCAGAGGTAGAATGGAAAATGAGAGGCAATACTTTCTACATATTTTTGCACCCACTTGAGACATTTGAGATACCAATCCTCATTCAAAACACACACACACAAACACACACACTCACAAACACACACACAGAGGTATTAAAGTTACATTGGGAATGTGGTTTCAAAAGATGTAATTCCATTATATGCTAAACATTGGAAGCAAATAGTTGAGGCCTAATCCAAATCTAAGGGGAATCGCTCAGTTTGGGAGAATTTTCCCTCTCCTGAACACATATGAAGAAAAGCTCATGTTCACAATCATAATGGACTTTGAAATAAATGACAAATACCAATTCCTCACAAGTCAGGATCAAATGTATATTAATGAAGGGTGTGAATATAGCTTAGTGGTAAAACATTTATCAGTCACACATGGGGTCCTGGTTTTGATCCTCAGTATCACACACACTAAAACAAATCTAAAAATATAAAAATTAAGAGCATATGAATGTTCATCCTTTAATAAAGATGTATTACACAGTGTCATGTTTTCTCAATCATCATGAATAAAATTACTAGAACTAAAATGTTTACATAGGATGAAGAAGAAATTAATAAATCTGAATTATAATTCCTTTGTGTTATAGTTTAGATATTAGATATCCCTCTAAAACTCATGAGAAACAATGCAAGAAATTTAGAGGTGAAATGATTGGTTATGAGATCCTTAACCCAAACAATGAATTAATCCTCTGATAGGGATTAACTAAATGGTACCTGAAGGCAGGTAGAGGGTGGCTGGAGGAGGTGGAGCATTGCGGGTGTGCCTTGGGAGTGTATATTTTGTCCCTGAAGAGTGGAGCTATCTCTGGGTGCCAGGTGTTTTGCCTCATCCCAGACTCTGAGAAATAGAGTCACATCTAGGAACCGAGACCTCTGAAACTGTGAGCCCCAAACAAACTTTTCCTCTTCTAGAATTGTTCTTTTTTTAATTATTTTTTTATTTATATATGACAGTCAAATACATTACAATTCTTATTACACATATAGAGCACAATTTTTCACATCTCTGGTTGTATACAAAGTATAGTCACACCAATTGGTGTCTTCATACTTGTACTTTAGATAATAATATCCATCACATTCCACCATCATGCCCCCTCCCTTCTCTTCCCACCCCTCTGCCCTATCTAGACTTTGTCTATTCCTCCCATGCTCCCCCTCCCTACCCCTCCCCACCCCACTATGAATCAGCCTCCTTATATCAGAGAAAACATTCGGCATTTGGTTTTTTAGGATTGCATTATCTTCTCTAACTCCATCCATTTACCTGCAAATGCCATGATTTTATTCTCTTTTATTGCTGAGGATTATTCCATTGTGTGTGTGTGTGTGTGTGTGTGTGTGTGTGTGTATATATATATATATATATATATATATATATGGCTCAGTTGGTAGAGTGCTTGCCTTGTATACATAAGGCCCTGGTTCAATCCCCAGCACCACCAAAAAAAAAAAAAATCTAAAATTGTTCTTGTCAGGTCTTTTGGTCCCAGCAGTGAAAATCTAACCAAAACACTCAGCGGACAGAATCCCATATCTGAAAGTTCATTCATATTAATCTATAATTCAGGAATGAGAGGTGTCATTACATTCCTAATGAGTTCAACCAGAACCAAACCATTTCAAAAATAGCAAGGAGGGAAGTATAAAGCAGGGACTTTAGCCCTAGTTTCAGCATGGAGGGTATCACACAGCTTTTCTCACATTTTCCTCTGTGACTATGAGACAAGATGCCTAAGTATTTTGCTTGTTCTTTCAGTTGGATAAAACTTGTCAGAATCAAGTTTATATTTAGGCCTATTGTCTATGTTTGCAAAGGTGATATTACCATAGAGATGATCTGAGATGATTCTTTTCCAATATAGACTTTACATGGCAGTACTAAAGGAAAAATTCACTTTCTTATTTTGTTAAAAAAAAGTACTGTAGAGTTTTTATTCCAATAAATTTGTCGAAAGGCAGCAGAATGTTTGCTTTAGTGTTTAGTTGACCTGCTATCTAGACCCTCCTCCCATTCCCATTTGTTCTAACCACAAATGATAAAAGCCACATTTTCAATCCACCAGAAAATTGGAAATCATGACCCTAGCTTCAGAAATTAATTGGCCAAAGAATTTCTGGAGTGGGTCTATTTGAAGATAGACTTGAATAATCACTCTGCATGGTGAGTTTGCCATATACCATTTCTTATACATAAGGTGAAAACTCTAGATCACCATCACCATTTAAGATTGAGAGATTTGAATTTTAAATGTGTACCTTATTCTCTTCTGACTATGACAAATGATCACAAGTGAAATCACAGAAGTCAAAACAAAAAGAAATGAGCTATATAGTAGGCAAGAGCCTCTTTTAATCAAATAAAAATTTCCCTTAGCACTCTGCCATCTCTAGCAGATAAGCTCTCTCCCCATTTTCAAAGTGGTAAAGAATAGATTCCCTTCTGTGCTTCCCAGATTTTGTGCCCCTCTCTACGTAGAACTATGATTTAGAAATGCAATGGGTTAGGATTGACATTTGAATCATTCTTCCCTAAGGAGTTTGTGTTTCAATTTGGATGCATGATCTCATGCTTCCTGTTAGTCCACTTTGTAAACAGAACTGTTCCTCAGCAGTTGTCTTGTATGGGCAGTGAGTGAGCTCTGTCTTGTAAGCAAAATAAGAAGGGGAACCCTGCCTTCCCAAGTGCCCCTGTGGATCACCACAGCAACTGCCATGGCTCCACATCCAGTAAACCATGGAGAATATGAGGACCAATGGGAGGATTTCAAAGCGTGAACTATCCAGCAATATCTTTACAAGTTTCTATAACTATTAATCATAATAATAGAATAGCTAAAGTTTATATTCAGAATTTACTATGTCTCATGTATGGCATAAAATATTCTAAAGCATTAACTCATTTAATCTTCATAGTAAACTGGAGTGTGTATGTAGACGCAGTGGCTGAAATCCTTGTTATTGCTCTTTATCTCTCTCCACCTTCACAAAGTAGTGTAGGCTTGAGAAGAGAATGGCTTTTCAGTAGAATCACATGGAATACATAGCAGCCTTAGAAGGATAAGGAAAATAGAAAATGATACAGCAAGACCAAGCTCACCACAATAGCTGTCAACATTACACTCACCCTGTCTAGACAGCATGGCAATCATGTGAACGAAAGTGAAAAATGGGATAAAATGAAGGAAATGTTCCCTCCACCGAAAGGCCTTTTCTGACCACCCAGTCTGAAATTGCCCTGACTGCACCAAGCCCTCTGCCCTTACCTGCTGCACCTCACAGTTCTTATCCCTGGCCAGCACACTCTTTATTATTTTTTTTAATCATCTGTCTTGCAGAACTAGATTGCAATTCCATAAGATCAGGAATGGCAGGAAACTTGTGTCTCTGAGTCTGAAACAGGGCCTGGCACAGAGTAGGTATTCAATGAATATCTGTCAAATAAATGAATAAGAACAGATTTTAAGAAGAAACAAAAAAGAGTAATTGGGTGAGAGAAAGACTTTGGTGAAAAGAAAAAACAGCTGAGTTAAGGACAGAAAACTCACAGGCTCTTGGGGGAACACAGATGAAAGCTTCAATTACTTCCACCCCTCTGTCCCAGGCTACATTCTTGCAGCCACAATTAACATGACTTAGCAAAGCAACAGAAACATGATTCAGAAATATGCTGTTTCTGCCCTCACAAGAAGCCTCATTTCTCAAATACCCTCAGAGGCCAGAGAGGAGCCAAGGGCTGTTTTTGATTCACTTTCCTTCTAATGCCTAATGGCATCTGCAGACGTCATCTTCTCATTCTTATTGGTTGCTCAGTGTATCTGCAGTGAAAGCACTTCTGGCAGCATTTCTATTGCCAGGTACCAAGACCCAGGGATGAGGACAACCGGCAATACCCTGCCTGATGCCTCTAAGAAAATTGGTCAGATTATTTCTTTCCTCATTTGTTTAGCAAGCATCTACTATATATGCAGCCTGTGTTAGGCAGTGTCAGGAAAGCCAAGATGAAATGAGAGATCCTGTTTTCAGAAGCCTAAGGGATCCCACCAGGCTGCACCATTTTCAGTGAACACCTGTACAGAGTTTCTTCTGTGTAGAAGCAAGTGACAGTTTCTAATAAATCACCAAGGTTATTTTTCATTCATCTCACCAGCTGTATAGCAGCTTTCATGATACACTTTAATGTCATGGAAAATTTCCTGTGGATTGGATTGTCCTGTCCCCTCCCTTCTTAAAGCAGAAAGAGGAGGGTGGTGGAGGTACTAGGACATCTGGTATATGTGCCTGTGGAAAACAAGATTGAATACTTGATACTTTATGTTCCTTTCATTTCTGTATTTACTACCATGACACAGAGCATTAGTCATTTCCACAAATCTCCAGAACATAGGATTTTTTTTTTACAAATTTATGATTTTATGAAGCCAATTTTATAGTCTTACCTATCAAATTCATTTACCCATTCACGCATTCATTTATTTAACAAATATGCCTGAAGTTACTATTGCATTCTGAGCAGTACCCCACTCTCAAAGAACCTATAGTCTTGAGGGAAGGCACACATGCAAAATGTATCCAAAATCTGAACATTTCTTAACAACTTCAGGGCAACCACCCTGATCCAAGCCACTACTGCCTCTCATCTGGACTTTCCTAGTAGCCTCCAGCTGAATGTCCCTGTTGCATTTTTTGGTCTCCTATAGCTGACTTTCCATGCAGCACCTGAGCAAGTCTTTTAAAATGAAGTCAGTCCATTTCATTCCTCTCAGCAACCTCCAACAGATCCCCATACTGCTCAGAGTCAAATTTAAAATCTTTACAATGGACACATAGTAAGTATTAAACTAAATAGTGAATATAGGAAGAAGTCAAAGGGTGAACCCTGGAGAGCACTGATGTGGAAGAGAAAATTAATAAGAAAGAACAGGGGTCATAAAAGAAGGGCTAAGGAAGCAAGAGGAGAGCAGTGCCCTCGAAATCAAAGGGGGGGAAAAGGTCCGAGTGAGGGACAGCCAACAGTGTCTGCTACAAAGAGGTTGAGCAAAGCCTCAACTGAAAGAACCCACTAGATTTTGTACTCAGAAGGTGGTTGGTGATCTTAGCAAGAACAGCTTGGGCTTGGAGCAAGGCTTGGGGTAGGACGACTGATGATGGCAGAAGATGAGTCAAGCCATAGGGGGGCAAATAGTAGGTGTGGAAGGGCCACAGCCACTAAAGCCCTTTTTCTGAGAAACTTGATAGTAAAAAAATAAAATGTGGTGTGATAACTAGATGGGGATGGGAATGACAGATAGAGATAAGATTTTCTTTCCCTTTCCTTTTTCTAAGATAGAGTATATGAGAAGAACATGAGAATGCCTATAGGGTCAGGAGAAAAGCCAAGAGAGGGAATTATGGAAACTTGCCACAGAAGTGGTAGAAATGAGAAGCTCAGAGCACAGAGGAGCAGACTGGCCTCAGGTGGGGACAGGACAGCAGCTCTTCTGAGGACTGGAAGAAAAGGAATTTAGATACCATTGATTATCACAGCACAGAGAAAGGAAATTGAGGTTGTATGTCCCTGGGATCCTCAATTCTCCCTGTTAAAGTAAAGGTAGCATCAGATTCCAAGGGGGGGTCGGATAGATGGAAGATTGGGAAGCATGATGAAGTTGGGAAATTTCATAGTAAGAAAGAGAGAGAGAGAGATGATGAGAGATCAGGGTGGATCTGTTAAACTGTGATACATTAATACAGATTATCATACATCTGTTCCAAATTTGCATGCTTAAATTATGCAAAATATATGTTTTTAAAATATACAAAATCTCTCCAGAATGTGTTTAGTCTCACATTCAGCCAGAATGTGTTCCCCTCTGCCACCCACTGGATTTATTACTCTTGTAAGAAAATGAGTCCTCAGAATTGAAAGCCTACGAGAGTTACCAGAAGTGCTTGTTGAAATCACAGATTTTTGGACCCTTGCCCCAGGAATTCAGGTTTAAAGGAACAACCCAGATAATTCAGATGCAAATGATCTGAGCACCCATAATGAGATGTGTTGCCTTGAGTGGCCTTGAGCAGCTCTGGAGTTTGTCAAAATAATCCAGTGTGAGGGCTTTTCAGGACTTGGCTTCATCTGTTAAGATGAAGAAAGATCTGAGATGCTTCCTTACTCTTTCTTCTTCCTCATATATAACTTTCACCCCTTCACCATTTCCTTGTCCATTTATATCATTTCTCATACTTCCAAAGACTGGCTTAGATTTCCTATTTTCCTTCCTAGTCTATTTAAGAATAAGGCTCTCTATTCTATCCTTTGACTCCTCCCCACTCACACACACTTAGCAAGTTTGTGCAAAATATTAATTTAGTATCTAATTATTAAACCTATAGAATCTTAGATTTATCATTCTCCTGAATAAATTATATAGTGCTCCTTAAAGGAGGGAATTCAAAAAAGAAGAAGAAGGGGAAGGAGGAGGAGGAGAGAGAAAGGCAAAGACCTGAGAGACTTCAAAAAATGTGTTTAAAATATTTTTGTGTGTTAAATTGTGTTTGATAAGGGAACAAAGGTTAGGATGAATAAGGAGAAGTGATGAATCTAGAGAAAAGTGGAAAACCTTCGTGTGGAAGAATGATATAGGCAAGATATCTGAATATTTGTATATTTGTATAACTTCCAGTCTCTGGAGTTATCATTAAGTAAAGTTACATTGTATTTGTATTCTCAAGTTTTCTGTCAGGAAAAAAATTACTAAGGGCCAGGCGTGGTGGCGCATACTTGTAATCTCAGAGCTCGGAAGGCTGAGGCAGGAGGATCATGAGTTCAAAGTCAGCCTCAGCAACAGGGAGGCACTAAGCAACTCAGTAAGACTCTGTCTCAAAATAAAATTTAAAATATGGCTGGGGATGTTGCTCAGTGGTCGAGTGCCCCTAAGTTCAATTCCCAGTACCCCCCACCAAAAAAAAAAAAAAAAATATATATATATATATATATATATATATATATATATATATATACACACACGCATATATATATACACACACACGCATATATATATACACACACACATATATATATTGCTAAAGTACACGCTATTTTCAATGTTGTAAATAGAGATCCTACTCTTTCTTCATTAGTTCATCTTCTAAAAGAACAAGTGTTTGTGTGCATGTGTGCATGTGTGTATAACAATTGTAAAAAGAGTAGATCAACATAACATAATCAGCTGTTTATGCTAATACCATTCAATCTTTATGGAGTACCTACTAATTGCTCATTCAAATATATTTATTAAACGCCTCTTATGAACTGGCCATTAGAACCCAAAGGATGTCAAAGAAAGAAAGTTACTAAACTTATTCCTCAAATTCCAGTCTAGTTGGGGAGACAGAGACATGAATGAATTATAATATGTGGTTGAACAGAATAGTTGCTTTAAACACATGTGTGCAACGTGTGCAGTACCTATAATGGCAGGTAGAAATGGGTGAAAACTGTTCCACTTTATGATGGTGGATTCAATTCTAACCACAAAGTTATATACAACTATGGGTTATTATCATGTAACTATGATGTTGTGGGACATGATTGCTTATTCCAGAATGATGTTATTTTCTATAAATTTGCATCAGATATTTGTATCAGACATATGGAAAATAAGGATCTCTACTCCTATACCATAAATGTATTTATTAGAATGTTCACAGAATCATTTACAAAACAAAAACTCAGAACAAAAAAATAGAGGCATATCAACCATAGTATGAATTTTTTTAACTTTGGTTACTATGCTATGCTATTGAGGTGAAATTATTGAATTTCAGCCACATGAAACATTATGATATCACAGGAATACTATGTTGAGTAAAAAAAATCTAAAAGTAGAAAACATTTATTTTATTTCTTCTACAAAAAAATGCAAAAACATGAAAAATCACCAGATGTCGAACTACAAAGGACTATAGGAGAACGATGAAAATTCAATATAATGATTCCTCTGAGAGCAGGTTAGAGGGGAGACTTAGGGTGAGATGCATGGGATTTCAGAGGATGGCAGTATTCGTTTAGTTAAGCTGAATGGGAGGAGTACAAGAGATTTGCTGAATCATTTTTTATAACTCACATTCAATGAAATCAATTTAAAATAGAAAATTATATACGTGGGGGGCCTTCAAAGAAGATACAGCATTCTCTTTGTTTTCATATTCACCTTGCTTCTAAACTAGAATGAATAAAAATCAGATTTAAAATCTGCTTTCACCAGTGAATGCTATTCACTGCCTGTTGTAATAAACACAATCTTATCACAACGTCAATAGACCACTCCCACAGAGGCCAGTGCACATGCCCCTGGTACTTACACTTTATGCCCAGTTTGTCTTGTACTTACTTGGGAGTCTGCAGCTATGTGGGAATGCTTAATTAAATTAAAGTGCTAGAATTGTTTTTAAAAGGCATTTAACGCCTCTCTTTTCTATATCCTTTGGGCACCAACAAGGTATTGAGTGTCTATTATGTTCAAGCCTTGAGAATGCACTATGAAGAAATATCATCTCTATCACCCAGACAGACCCAGAGAAAATTTTTAAAGGAGATCAGATTTTAATTGAGCCTTGAAAAAATGAACCAAATCTGTGGGGGGAAGAAGAGGTGAGAACAGGGGTGAGACCTTTACTGAAGACTACATAAAATGTCTAGGCAAGAGTCAGCAAATAGCTTAACTCATCCCAAGAGGAAGGGGAAGGGGGCCTGCTAGGGACTGAGGTCTGAGGGGACATGTGTACTAACAGGATTTTCCATTTTACCTCACAAGCTATAGGGAACCCACTGAGTTGTTAAAGAAGGGCAGTCATGATCAGACTTGTGCTCAAGAACGGGCCCTGACTTCAATTTGAAATATAGACTGAAGGGGAATCAGACTGTGTTAAGGTAGGGAGACTAGTTCAAAGGCTGCAATGGTCATCCAAGAAGGGAGTAATGTTGCAGCTACTAAGGCATTGACTGTGGGCCTAGGAAAAATGTGGGGGTGGGGGAGTGGGGAGGGTAACACAATTATTAAGAGGGAAGAATTTATGAAGTTTAATTACTGAATGGATTAAGGGGCAGTGGGTAGACAAGGAGCAGAAGTCCTGAAAGATTCCTAGTTTTCTGATAAAAAAAAAAATTTTTAGAAAGATTCTAAACAAATTCAGTGTTTTTTCTATGACTTAAAAATTTAAATCACTGGTATTTTCTCAAATCTTCAAAGACAAAGAGAAAACTGTACTGTACACTTGTACTTTGAACTTGTTAAAATATTCTGTTCAAAAATCACATGTTGGAAAACCATCATTGTGAACAGTGGTGGTACTGAGAACGAAACTTCTGCAGGGGTTAAGTGGTTGTGAAAAAAATAGAGATGATTCATTGATAGACATGCTTGAAATATGGTAAATGTGGCCTAGCCGCTCACCGCCGCCACCAAGGTCATCCCGGTGCACTGCTGCTTCACCTGGGCAAGATGGTGGACAACGAGTGTGAGGCCACCCTGGGGATGCTGCAGACCCAGTACACTAAGGGGACGCCCTGGATGCTCTGGGCCTGAAGCTCTACTGCTGTCACCATATGCTGCTGGCACACGTGGACCTGAATGAGAAGCTGCTCAGCTATGTGCCTCAGGAGAAGTAGCTGCTGGAGCTGCCTTCCTGTTCTGCTGACCATAGATGGTGTCACGCCAAGGTCATGAACAGTGTCACACCGAGCTGAGGCGTTATGTGGTTGGGAACAAGGCCTGGCTACAGCCATGTGCCTCCCATGCCAGAAGGAACTCTTCAGTAAAGGTCTTAAGAATTAAAAAAAAAATGAATGATAGATTGATAAGTAGATAAATGATTGGCTGACATAAGATAGTAAATCTGAGAGAGAGAGAGATGATAGATAGGAAACCATGTGGTACCCCCCCTAGCACTGATACTACTGATTCCTTCCACTGCTGACAATTCCCTCAGCTTCCCTAAGCAGATTCAATTTCAACTGTGATTTCATTAGCAAAATCAGATGGTCAATATGAAATTTAATGAACAGAGAAAAAAATGTAATATTGCATTACTTTAAGGAACATTTGTTAAGTACCCTTGATGCTGTGCTAGTTACTGGAGAAAGATAAGTCATTCAAGGAGTGGGAGAAGTTAGCATCAGCACAGGATGAGACAGAGTGGAGGAAGGATAAAGGGCTCTTGGAGTGGAGAATCTTAGCAGATCAACAGTAAAGAACTTACTGTTCTCTGATTATTACAAATACTAATTTCTTAATAGTTAGCATGTTTTGAAATGCCCGCTATGAGCCAAACTCTGTGAATGTGATTTATGTACACAATCTCCAGAAAGAACAGGACACCAAAAATTACTTTTAATAGATTCTATCTCTTTTCCCACCAAATGACCTTACCTACCCCAACACTGCTCTAATTAATTACATGGTGATTTATTTGGAGCTCATACATTTCTGTTTGACTAAGCAAGAGTACTTTTGCAGTTCTCAAATTTCTCCCCTTGGCTATGATTATCCAAAGCACATAATTATGTTACTGGGAAAAAAAGAAATAAAAGATAACCTTTTAAAAGGTACACATTTAAATTAGGCTAATTGCAGCACCTAATTTATATTGCTTCCATTAATGATGGCTTTACCTCTTACTGAACAAGATTTTAAGAAAACATTAACAGATTGCAAACCCTGCCCATACCTTTGTGCTCTAGTTAACAGCCCAGCTGAACATTAACCACATTCTAGTGGTTTTACATAGGACAGAGCCCAGGGCCACTTGGAGCAGAATTTTCCATCAATGTGTCCTCCACGCATCATCCTATTGGTCCTTTCAGATGCCTAGTGTGGAGGCAAAACTGGATGAATTTCTCAAGGGCACAACCTTGAGAAATTGGCTTCGCCAATGCTCTGTGCCACATGGCTTGTGGAGAGACATAATGTGGATGTTACAGGTTTGTATGGAGGCAGGTCTGGACTGAAAGACATTTTCTATCTCAAATTGTCTTAGCTCTTATGTGACAGATGTCTATGAGAGCAACTATGAGAAGATTTCCTGTTTTACACTTTACATATATTTTTAATCAACTCACAGAAGCAAGTTTTTATGAACTGCGAATCTATCTAACCCTAGGACTGTACTCCAGCTACTATGTACAGAAGTTGTTTTTACAACATCCATCATTTTCCCAACTAAACTGCAAGTTCCTTCAAGGCAGGAAATATGCCTCATATTTATTCTGCAACTCCCAATGTGCTGCACATGAGATATGGACAAAATATCTCGACACTGGGCTCTGCAACTTACCATCTGAGTATCTTAGGCAAAACCCCTTCTCTAAGCTTAAATTTTTGCATGTGTAAAGGGGAAAGTACCTTTTGAGGGCTAAAAGAGATCATAATGCTCTATAGACCACATTAGTGAACAAATATCATCTAAACTGTGTTGATAGTTTGTGTTTCACCAAGTGCTATACTCAAATAAGCTTGTATAATCCTTCTGCCGCTGATGATTAAAAGTAATCATTGATGATGAGTCTTCATGTCTTATGACAAACTTCTCAGAGTAGGAAATTCTGAAAGGGGAAAAATATGTTTTACATGATTCTCCTGTGTGGCCATCATCTTGTATGTTTTGATAATGATCACAGTGACATTACCAAATATCCCCAGAGATTATAATGCTACTGAAATATATGATGTTGACCAAAAAAACTCAAGATATTCTCATTTAAGATGTCTATTACAATTAGAAAGAAAAAGTGCAGGAACTATTTATGTTCACAGACAAAGTGGAGAAAATGCATATAAGAATGAAAGCATTAAGGAATTAATGTTTCTAAAGTGACATTCATCTATAAAACAAATTTCTGTTTATAAAATTGTATCCCTGGACTAAAATAGAACTGTATTTCAGTGACTTTGTAACATTCATTTGCTTTCTATTAATTTCTTTTCTTTTTTACATATACATTAAATTATTTTTTTTAATTTTTTATTGTGGGTTGTTCAAAACATTACAAATTTCTTGACATATCATATTCCACACTTTGATTCAAGTGGGTTATGAACTCCCACCTTCACCCCATACACAGATTGCAGAATCACATCAGTTACACATCCATTGATTTACATATTGCCATACTAGTGTCTGTTGTGCTCCGCTGCCTTTCCCATCCTCCACCCTCCCCCCTCCCCACCTCTCCCCTCCCCTCCCCTCCTCTCTCTCTACCCCCTCCACTGTATAACCCTGAGGGTCTCCTTCCATTACCATGCAATTTCCCTTCTATCTCCCTTTCCCTCCCACCTCTCATCCCTGTTAAATGTTAATCTTCTTCTCATGCTCTTCTTCCCTACTCTGTTCTTAGTTACTCTCCTTATATCAAAGAAGACATTTGGCATTTGTTTTTTAGGGATTGGCTAGCTTCACTTAGCATAATCTGCTCTAATGCCATCCATTTCCCTGTAAATTCTATGATTTTGTCATTTTTTAATGCAGAGTAACACTCCATTGTGTATAAATGCCACATTTTTTTAATCCATTCGTCTATTGAAGGGCATCTAGGTTGGTTCCACAGTCTTGCTATTGTGAACTGTGCTGCTATGAACATCGATGTAGCAGTGTCCCTGTAGCATGCTCTTTTTAGGACTTTAGGGAATAGACCAAGAAGGGGAATAGCTGGGTCAAATGGTGGCTCCATTCCCAGCTTTCCAAGAAATCTCCATACTGCTTTCCAAATTGGCTGCACCAATCTGCAGTCCCACCAGCAATGTACAAGTGTACCCTTTTCCCCACATCCTCGCCAGCACTTGTTGTTGTTTGACGTCCTAATGGCTGCCAATCTTACTGGAGTGAGATGGTATCTTAGGGTGGTTTTGATTTGCATTTCTCTGACAGCTAGAGATGTTGCGCATTTTTTCATGTACTTGTTGATTGACTGTATGTCCTCCTCTGAGAAGTGTCTGTTCAGGTCCTTGGCCCATTTGTTGATTGGGTTGTTTGTTCTCTTATTGTCTAATTTTTTGAGTTCTTTGTATACTCTGGATATTAGGGCTCTATCTGAAGTGTGAGGAGTAAAGATTTGTTCCCAGGGTGTAGGCTACCTATTTACCTCTCTTATTGTTTCTTTTGCTGAGAAAAAACTTTTTAGTTTGAGTAAGTCCCATTTGTTGATTCTAGTTATTAACTTTTGTGCTATGGGTGTCCTATTGAGGAATTTGGAGCCCGACCCCACTGACTGTAGATCGTAGCCAACTTTTTCTTCTATCAGACGGCCCGTCTCTGATTTGATATCAAGCTCCTTGATCCATTTTGAATTCACTTTTGTGCATGGCGAGAGAAAGGGATTCAGTTTCATTTTGTTGCATATGGATTTCCAGTTTTCCCAGCACCATTTGTTGAAGATTCTATCCTTCCTCCATTGCATGCTTTTAGCCCCTTTATCAAATATAAGGTAGTTGTAGTTTTGTGGATTGGTTTCTGTGTCCTCTATTCTGTACCATTGGTCCACCCGCCTGTTTTGGTACCAGTACCATGCTGTTTTTGTCACTATTGCTCTGTAGTATAGTTTGAAGTCTGGTATCGCTATACCGCCTGATTCACACTTCCTGCTTAGCATTGTTTTTGCTATTCTGGGTCTTTTATTTTTCCATATGAATTTCATGATTGCTTTCTCTATTTCTACAAGAAATGCCATTGGGATTTTGATAGGCATTGCATTAAACCTATAGAGAACTTTTGGTAATATCGCCATTTTGATGATGTTAGTTCTGCCTATCCATGAACAGGGTATATTTTTCCATCTTCTAAGATCTTCTTCTATTTCTCTCTTTAGGGTTCTATAGTTTTCATTGTATAAGTCTTTCACCTCTTTTGTTAGGTTGATTCCCAAGTATTTTATTTTTTTTGAAGATATTTTGAATGGAGTGGTTGTCCTCATTTCCATTTCAGAGGATTTGTCACTGATATACAGGAATGCCTTTGATTTATGCGTGTTGATTTTATATCCTGCCACTTTGCTGAATTCATTTATTAGCTCTAATAGTTTCTTTGTAGAGCCTTTTGGGTCTGCTAGGTATAGAATCATATCATCTGCAAATAGTGATAATTTAAGTTCTTCTTTTCCTATTTTTATGCCTTTAATTTCTTTCAACTGTCTAATTGCTCTGGCCAGTGTTTTGAGAACTATGTTGAAGAGAAGTGGAGAGAGAGGGCATCCCTGTCTTGTTCCAGATTTTAGAGGGAATGCCTTCAGTTTTTCTCCATTCAGAATGATGCTAGCCTGAGGCTTAGCATAGATTGCTTTTACAATATTGAGGTATGTTCCTGTTATCCCTAGTTTTTCTAGAGTTTTGAACATAAAGGGATGCTGTACTTTGTCGAATGCTTTTTCCGCATCTATCGAGATGATCATATGGTTCTTATTTTTAAGTCTATTGATGTGGTGAATAACATTTATTGGTTTCCGTATATTGAACCAGCCTTGCATCCCAGGGATGAATCCTACTTGATCATGGTGTACAATTTTTTTTATATGTTTTTGTATCCGATTCGCCAGAATTTTATTGAGGATTTTTGCATCTAGGTTCATTAGAGATATTGGTCTCTAGTTTTCTTTCTTTGAAGTGTCTTTGTCTGGTTTAGATATCAGGGTGATGTTGGCCTCATAGAATGAATTTGGAAGTTCTCCCTCCTTTTCTATTTCCTGAAGTAGCTTGAAAAGTATTGGTATTAGTTCTTCTTTAAAGGTTTTGTAAAATTCTGCTGTATACCCATTGGGTCCTGGGCTTTTCTTAGTTGGTAGTCTTTTTATGGTTTCTTCTATTTCCTCAATTGATATTGGTCTGTTTAGGTTTTCTATATCCTCCTGACTCAATCTGGGCAAATCATATGACTTAAGAAATTTATCTATGCCTTCACTATCTTCTAATTTATTGGAGTATAAGGATTCAAAATAGTTTTTGATTATCTTCTGTATTTCTGAAGTGTCTGTTGTGATATTGCCTTTTTCATCCCGTATGCTAGTAATTTGAGTTCTCTCTCTTCTTCTCTTCGCTAGCATGGCTAAGGGTCTGTCGATTTTGTTTATTTTTTCAAAGAACCAACTTTTAGTTTTGTCAATTTTTTCAATTGTTTCTTTTGTTTCGATTTCATTAATTTCAGCTCTGATTTTCATTATTTCTTGCCTTCTACTTCGTTTGCTGTTGTTTTGCTCTTCTTTTTCTAGGATTTTGAGATGAAGTATGAGATCATTTATTTGTTGGTTTTTTCTTTTTTTAAGGAATGAACTCCAAGCAATGAATTTTCCTCTTAGAACTGCTTTCAATGTGTCCCATAGATTCCGATATGTTGTGTCTGTGTTTTCATTTATCTCTAAGAATTTTTTAATTTCCTCCTTGATGTCATCTATAACCCATTGATCATTCAGTAACCTATTGTTCATTCTCCAAGTGATGTATGCTTTTTCCTTCCTTCTTTTATCGTTGATTTTCAGTTTCATTCCATTATGATCAGATAAGATGCATGGTATTATCTCTACTCCTTTATATTGTCTAAGAGTTGCCCTGTGACATAATATATGATCTATTTTTGAGAAGGATCCATGTGCTGCTGAGAAAAAAGTGTAACTGCTTGATGTTGGGTGGTATACTCTATATATGTCAATTAGGTCTAGGTTATTAATAGTGTTATTGAGTTCTATAGTTTCCTTATTCAACTTTTGTTTGGAAGATCTGTCCAGTGGCGAGAGAGGTGTGTTGAAGTCTCCCATGATTATGGTATGGTGGTCTATTAGACTCTTGAACTTGAGAAGAGTTTGTTTGATGAACATAGCTGCACCATTGTTTGGGGCATAAATATTTATGATTGTTATGTCTTGTTGGTGTATGGTTCCCTTAAGCAGTTTGTAGTGTCCCTCTTTATCTCTTTTGATTAACTTTGGCTTGAAATCTATTTTATTTGATATGAGTATGGACACTCCTGCTTGTTTCCGAAGTCCATATGAGTGATATGATTTTTCCCAACCTTTCACCTTCAGCCTATGTATGTCTTTTCCTATCAAATGCGTCTCCTGTAGGCAGCATATTGTTGGGTCTTGTTTTGTGATCCATTCTACTAGCCTGTGTCTCTTAATTGGTGAGTTTAAGCCATTAACGTTTAGGGTTATTATTGAGATATGGGTTGTTCTTCCAGCCATATTTGTTTATTTCTGTTACTAAACATGGTTTGTTTTCCTCTTTGATTATTTTCGCCCCCTTTACTGTCCTACCTCCCACTGTTGGTTTTCATTGTTATTTTCCATTTCCTCTTCCTGTAATGCTTTGGCGAGGATGTTTTGAAGAGATGGTTTTCTAGCTGCGAATTCTTTTAACTTTTGTTTATCGTGGAAGGTTTTAATTTCATCTTCCATCCTGAAGCTTAATTTCGCTGGATACACAATTCTTGGTTGGAACCCATTTTCTTTCAGTGTTTGAAATATGTTATTCCAGGATCTTCTAGCTTTCAGAGTCTGTGTTGAAAGATCAGCTGTTATCCTGATTGGCTTACCCCTAAATGTGATCTGCTTCCTTTCTCTTGTAGCTTTTAAAATTCTCTCCTTATTCTGTATGTTGGGCATCTTCATTATAATGTGTCTAGGTGTGGATCTCTTATGATTTTGCACATTCGGCGTCCTGTAGGCTTCTAGAATTTGGGATTCTGTCTCATTCTTCAAGTCTGGGAAGTTTTCTCGAATTATTTCATTGAATAGACCGCTCATTCCTTTGGTTTGAAGCTCTGTACCTTCCTGTATCCCAATGACTCTTAAGTTTGGTCTCTTTATGTTATCCCATATTTCTTGGATGTTCTGCTCATGGTTTCTTAACAGTCTTGCTGAGCTGTCTATGTTCTTTTCCAGTTGAAATACTTTGTCTTCATTGTCTGATGTTCTATCTTCTAAGTGTTCTACTCTGCTGGTAGTATTCTCCATTGAGTTTTTAAGTTGGTTTATTGCTTCCTGCATTTCTAGGATTTCTGATTGCTTGTTTTTTATAACCTCTATCTCCCTGTATAGTTGATCCTTTGCTTTCTGGATTTGTTTGCGTAATTCGTTGTCGAAGTGATCTTTCATTGTCTGATTTTGCTGTTTAATGTCTTCCTTGATACTCCAGATCATCTGAAGCATGTATATCCTGAATTCTTTATCTGACATTCCATCTGCTGCAGCTGTTACCTCTTCTAAAGTTGCGTTGACCTGCATTGCTTGTGGTCCTTTCTTTCCTTGTCTTTTCATACTGCTTGCGTATCTTTCCTGCAGGCGCGGGCGGCGGCTCTGCTCTCTCCTTATTCCAATTGGGGTGTCGTGGCTACCACGCCGGCAGGTCACTGGGCCTGTTCTGGGCGCTGGCGGGGGCTCTGTTCTGCCCCTACTCCAATTGGGGTGACGAGTGCACCACGCCGGCAGGCCACCTGGCCTGATCCGCCGGTCGGTTGCAGGTTTGCCTACCTTGCAGGCGCGGGCGGCGGCTCTACTCTGCCCCTACTCCAAATGGGGTGACGTGTCTGTCGTACCGGCAGGCCACTGGGCCTGTCCCTCTGGTCGGTCGCAGATCTGCCCACCTTTCGGGCACGGGTGGAGGCTCTGCTCTGCCCCTACTCCAATTGGGGTGTCGTGACTACCCCGCCTGCAGGACGCTGGGCCTGTTCCTGGCACGGGCGGCGACTCTGCTCTGCCCCTACTCCAATTAGGGTGGTGTGTGTACCACGCCGGCAGGCTCCTGGGCCTGATCCGCCGGTCTGTTGCAGGTCTGCCTACCTTGGAGGCGGGGGCGGCGGATCTGCCCTGCCCCTCCTACCACGCCTGCGGACCCCTGGGCCTGATCTGCAGGTTGGTCACAGGTCTTCTCACCCTGCGGGCACGGGTGGCGGTTCCGCTCCGCCCCCACTCCAATTGGGGTCACGTGGCCACCACACCGGCAGGGCCTGATCCGAGCGTGGGAGAAGGATCTGCTCTGCCCCTACTCCAGTTGGGGTGACGTGTGTACCACACTGGCAGGCCCACTGGGCCTGACCCGCCAGGCTGTCACAGGTCTGTTTACCTTGCAAGCGTGAACAGCGGCTCTGCCCTGCCCCTCCTACCACGCCCATGTACCACTGGGTCACGGGTCTGCCCACCTTGCGGGTGCGGGTGGCGGCTCCGCTCCGCCCCCTCTCCAATTGGGGTCACGCAGTCACCACGCTGGCGAGCCGCTGGGCCTGCTCCGGGCGCTGGCGGCGGCCCGGCTCCTCCCCTCTGGCTCGACGACAAATTGAGGAGACTCGGGTGTCTGTGCCTCACCCCC
The DNA here is from genome assembly GCF_021218885.2 of Marmota monax. Taxonomy (NCBI): domain Eukaryota; kingdom Metazoa; phylum Chordata; class Mammalia; order Rodentia; family Sciuridae; genus Marmota; species Marmota monax. Next base: position 1,149,744 of record NW_026693552.1, read on the forward strand.
CCTACCAGGAGACCAACTGTTTCTGTCGCCGCTGGTATTGATGAAGATCTCTCCTCCGCCGCTTTCTGATGACATCAGATCTCTGCCATGTTGGTATCCTATGCGAATGGCAGCATTTCGTTCCCCTTGCCGGGCAACCAAAGCAACGGGTGAGTCCTGACCGGCCCTCAGCAGGACCCGGACCGAGACGCAGTTTCCGCAGGCTCCTAGCCCCGGGCCAGGGAAGTTCCGGGAGCCGGAACTCGGCCGCTCCGTGCTCAGTGTAAGCTCCTATAAGTGTAGGCTCCAAGAAGCAGTCCCCGCGGGCTCAGTTCCGGGAGCCGGAATTTGGCCGCTTAGTGCTTGGTGTATGCTCTGATAGGAGCAGGGTCCAAGAAGCAGCCTCCGCAGGCTCCGCAGCCCTGGGCCAGGGCGGTTCCGGGACGGTTCCGGGAGCTGGAACTCGGCCGCCCCGCGCTCGGTGTTCGCTCCGATAAGATCAGGTTCTAAGAAGCACCCAGGCACTGAACCCTAGCAATCTGTCTGCAAGCCGCAGGCGAATTGCAGCCTGAAATTACCTGTTCTATGGCTGAATGAGCTGCGGTCAGTCGAAAACAGGGATGGTGACGTCAGCTTTCCAACATGGTGGCTGCTGGCCTCCTCTGTGGTCTGTCCGGTGTGGAGAACCGAGATGGACCGCTTCCTTCCCCCGTCTCGAACCCAGAATTCAGCCCTGAGTACGGTGCTTGCACGGCTGGCAGAAACTGCAGCGCTGTATCCCTGCGTCGCTATCTCCTCGTTTCCCAGCGCGCGTTGCAGACTCTAGCCACGGGGCGGTTTGCTGAATAAGCAGTGTTACCCTCCGTGCGACAAACCTCTCGCGTTTGAGTCCAAATTATTATTTTCTTTATTTTTGCTCCAAATACTATTTGAACTTGCATTTTAACATATGAATAAACACATGCATTTACATCTCTTATATTACCAAACTAATGCATGCAAAAATGTTCTATCCCAACATATATTTTAAGTGTTTTCTGCAAGTCTATGTTTACTAGAACTCTTACCATGAAATATATATAAAAATTAAAGGTGTAGCTTATTATATAACCTTTTAAAATATGTGTTTGTATTTGGTAGTATAGTGTCTTTAATGCTTTCACTTTTTTTCTGTAAGTGTAGGTTATTTTTATATCATGGTTTATATCTACTGGGGCTGCCAGATACATTTTTGTTTCACTTAATTAATATGTATTGGCTTTCTTTTTAGGAAATTTAGTTTGATGCATGAATTCTGGGTAAAGAAAGCTATCTCATCTTTGAAAAGTCTATGTTAGCAGTTTCTATTGAAACATTTTCCTCGGATTTCTCAAGGAAATATTCTTATGAAAGCAATAAAATCAAATATGATGATAATGAAGATAGTTACTTCAAGGTAATTAGAGATAAAGCTTATTTTAAAAGTTGCATTTTAACTTGATCGTATGGTCTTCCTCTCTTTTGAGTATTTTTTTTAATTGATGTATCACAATTATACATAATAGTAGGATTCATTGTTACATATTTATATGTGCACACTGTTTTTTCTCTTTTAACAATAACTTAGAATTTATCAATACAACCTTTCATGGATCATGTAGTTAGTTATGGTAAAAAGGAATTTAATTAATTTCTGAGGTAAATTCCAGAAGAAGATCATTGGTATATTTAATTAATAAATAGTAACATGCACACAATTGTTTCTATTCAAAATGAGCTCTGAATACTTATTATTGCTCAATATGAAATTCCTGCCAAGTGCAATCATAGGGAAATACTCAAAGTGAAAAATGAGCATAAGGAAATATCAACAGCACCTTAGAAAGAATTCAATGGAAATAATAACAATAAATTAGTTATACTTTCACATGATCCTTAGAGCTACCTAGCTGAAAAAAAATTTTTAAATGCACATTGCATTTTTGCAATAAAAAGTAAATCTGAATTTATACATTCAATAATAAAGCTCAAACAATGAAGAGTAAACATAATCTTAAAATCGCCCTAATATCTAAAAGACACTGATGATGATTAGATTAATTTGGACTTATTTTGATAAATAAAGCTATCAAAGGTCATCTGAGTCCCTCCAAAATGGTGAAGAAAATTAACTCCTCTTGGAATATTATATCCAGCAAAATATCCTAAAAGCCATAAGCAATATAAAGGTTAATATAAAGGTTTGGTTTTTATACAAACATTGAGAAAAGAGTCAATGTTTAAATACCCATTAAAAGAAAAACTATTAATGGGAGAACACGAGCTTAATTTTAAAAAGAAGAGCACAGAAATAATATATAAAGTATTCAAGACCACAGTGTGCACAACTCACTATGAAAAATTAGGTAAGGTCCTAGAAACTCACTCATTCATAGGGAGAATATAGAAAAGTGAAATTACAAACATATTCCTAACAAGGTTAGAGGTGTCCTCACTGCCTGAATAAAGAATGCTGAAGTCTACGTGGTCATGGAAGGAGGAAAGAAATATCTGCATTTTATATCTGCCCGTCTATGATTCATGTTAAACAGCTTCTTCATTCAAAGAACAATAAAACAGTTTCCAGATTTGAGCTATTTCTTTATTTTAGGTGCCTAAGCATTTCTTTTTGTTTGTTTGTTTGTTTCAATTGTAGCCATGACCATAAATTTTTCCTTTCTTTTTACTATTTTTGTAAATTAAGTTCATCTCTACTAGGACATAAAAACATAAAAATTGCCCATACCCATGGGGTATCATGTGATGTTTTGGTGTATGCATACACTGTGTAATATTCAAATCCAATTAAACATCTATCTTTTAATTACCATTGTTTTAATAATGAAAACATTCAAAATCTTTTCTTCTGCCTTTTGAAACATGCAGTACATTGTCGTTCACTGTGGTCACCCTATTGTGCAATAACTCACCAGAACTTCTTCCTCCTATCTAACTATAACTTGGTTCTTATTGATGGACCTTGCCGATTCTGTCCTCCCCTCTGCTCTCTCCAGCTCTGGTAATCACCACCCTACTCTCAACTTTGCTTGACAAAATAGCCAATATTTTGTTGTCAGTTAATGTTGTGGTTTTGGGATCTGGAATATCCCTCAAAAGCCCCAATGCAGCAGTGTTCAGAAGTGGGGCATTGACAGATGATTGGATTGTGAGGGATCAAACCTCATCAGTGGATGAGTCCATTGATGAATTCATAACTTAATTAGGTGCTGGGGCCTAGTTGGAGGAAGTGGGTCACTGGGGACAAAGTGAAGTGTTAATTTTGTCCCCAGCCCCCTTCTCTGTTACTTTCTCTGCTTTTTGGCCACAGTAAGGTGAGTCCACCATGACGTTCTGGTCTGATCACAGGCCCAGAAACAATAAAGACAAGTGACCATGGACTGAAACCATAAACCAAAATAAATTTTTCCTCCTTTAAGTTGATTTTCTCTATTTTGTCACAGTGACGGAAAGCTAACAGTTTGTTTTTTTACTCATGTTACATTTTCCTTATGCAAATAATTTTGAACAGTCATTGTTATTTTCAGTGAACCCATTATCAATGTCATTATGATAGGCTGATAATGGCCACAGTGAGCTTATCACCTGCTTTATTACCCAGCATTGTTGAGATCAGTCTTATACATTTTAGAGGCTCTGAATAACCTGCATTTCAAAGAGAATGCAAGCATAAGGAAATTCTGCCATTTTAGTCCTATCATAGAACCCAACACATATTTACATAAAAGGGGTCATTTCCAACACAGATTTTACTAGGTGACGTGCTAGTAAAATGGAATACTTGGAATACTTGTTCTCATTTATAGACTAAATTTATTCCTTGGAAGATTTAAGATACAGAGGCAACTCTAAAAAGAAACCAAATTTCCTCTTTTCCCCTAATCTTCTATCTGCACCACCAGCTACCTGGTGCTAACCTATTCCCAACTCCGCATGCTTACATTAATTTCTTCTTTGGTTCTGGAAAAGCCATTTTAAAGAAACATACAGGACCTTACTTATTGATCATTTGTGTTGGAAATAAAGCATCGTAATCTGACATAAAGTAACCAATGACACTGTAATCAAATATTTGTTGTATTTTCAATTAAGGATTCATTCCTTTCTAAGAGTAAAACTCCTTTCAGGGAAATAAATAACCATTTATGTGTCCATAAACATATCCTCAAAATATTTCACTGAATACATTCTATGTTCTATACTCTATATAACCCAGAGCAATTTGGGCCTGGTCGTTTCCTGACCCATTTGTGAATGAATTGAGGTGAGGCAACAATTAACTGAGTATGGGTTAGACCACTGGATCTTTAGAGGTAATGAATGCAAAGTGGCGGTGACTGTAAACATCAAAAGGCTTCAGAGAGAAGAAACACAGCTCTTTGATCTCCTATCCTTTTCTTTTTTTTTATATCACAATTAATTTTTTTAAAAAAATCAAAATTTTAGAAAGGAATCACCATTAACAAAAATTTATAAAAGCATTACAAAGTTTGAAAAGAATCAATTGTATACTTTGGTGGAAGTTGATTGAAATTTATTCCTTTTACTATAGATTCATGACAACTAACTAGTACTGACTGGTTTGGAGGTTTCCTTTCCCATCATGTGGAATACTGTAAAGAAATCAGATGCAAACTGCAATTAGAAAATAAAATATGAATCAATTTCTCCTATCCTTTTCTACTTGCTAAATTGTACATCCCACATCCTACATCCCACCCTTACTCTACATTGCTTAGTGGGTGTTTTTTTAAAGCACCCACCAATGCCCTGAGTACTTGCATACTTTGACAGATGTTGAGTAATCAGATGGTCACCGTTTAATAAGGTTCCAAATTAAACAATTGCCTGTAAGATTCTGCAAAGTACACGCAATCAGTATGATTTTGCAGTTTGCCTAAAAAGAAATAGTGTGTCTTTAGACAGGACCCTGAACTTCAATTCCCCTCAAAGAAAGTGCCTTTCCCAATGGTGTTGTTTTTGACCTGTGAAGCACTGGCGCCCCCTTTCAGCTTAGTTCTTTGCAACCCTCTTCTCCAAAACCCAGTGTAGAAGCACAAAAGAAAATACAAAGGAGGTAAAGTCAGCACTGAAAATTGGCAGCACAAGTGAAAAAGTAAGTAAACTCTGAGTCCATTACAGCTATAGTTTCCACCGAGGGAAGGGGTGTTGGGTCAACATTTTTCATCTAAGTGGAGAAAAAGAATCATGATAACAGGACTGCTTTTGTGGCCATTATTTTATTTTATCCATGTGTTTGTAACTGGGTCATGTCCAATTTTGTTTTTAATCCAAAACTATTTTATCTTAATGTGGACCTAATCCACAATAAAAAATGTCATCTGGGTGTTCTTTATGATTTAATACCTAAGAATTATAAATTATATTCACCTGAGGAAAAAACAAATAGAGAAAAGAACTCCTTGTATGGTAGAAAGTAATAAATTACTCTGGAAGTGTGTATTAGTACCTACAATCTCATCACCATCTTTTGCCTCACAAACAGCATCTGCATGACTTGTAAAAAATTCCACGTGTGTAAGCGTTCTCTTGCACAGTACCAACTCTGATTACCACCACTCTTTTGCATAAATGAGGTCTTGTTCTTCTTACCACATCGACAAGTGTAATATTTCCAGATCCTCCTAACTGTGGAAACAGAACATGACTGTACATTAGAATTAGAATCAAATAGGGGAGTGTCTCTGGTGGGGGGGAGGGGAGGGGGAATATAAGTACTCATATTTTCTTTTCCTTCAGATGTCACAAGGTTGCCTACAAGGAGTCTTGGTGATCTACTGTTTCATTTTACAAAAGAAGAAATGAAAGTCCAGGAGAGATAAATGAACTTTACTTGGTTTTAAAATATATTCTCACAGAATTTTCAAGAATTTTCTGGTTCTACTCAATGAATTACCATGAATTTTAGAATATCATAATATGAGTTGATTGGATGATTCCCAGAAAGTGGCAAATGGCAATTTATAACCATTCAAGAAAATTAAGAAGGAATAACTATTTGCAGATTCTAGTTAATTTCAGAGAACACACTGCAACTAGAGAAAGCAGGTGTTTGAATTTGAAATGTCTTTTTACAAATGCCAATCCTGACTGCAGTTATAGTCGGTACAATTTTCTGAGAAATTAAACTCTCAGACAGCTTTTGACCATTGTTCTAATTCCCTCTAATTCAGATTAAATAGCATCAATGTTTACTCTGAAAGGAAAAATGATAGAACTAGAGGCACAGACTCCAACAGTCAGCAAGCTGTGTTACTATTTTCAACCAAGTCCAAATTCCACATTCATCTTCCTTGCTGAGTTGTTCTTCCTTTCATTTTTTTTGGTGATAAGAGGAGACATGGAGTGTTCACATAGCCCACGCACCATCTAGTGGTAACAGATGGAAAAATCCACCTAAAATCCACCTAAAAGTAGGACTACAGGACGGGTGTGATTCTATTCTACATGATGTACAACCAGAAGAGTGAGAAGTTATACTCCATTTATGTATGATGTGTCAAAATGCATTCTACTGTCATGTATAACTAATTAGAACAAATTTTAAAAGTAAAACATGATAGCCCTTCTGAGAGAATTGACAAAGCATAGCTTTCCACCTTGTGAACAACACTTAATAAGATATGCCATTTCTTTAGAAGAATTAAACTATCAGATTATTTTTGATAACCTTTGAACTACTTTGAACTTTGAACTAATTGTTTATCAGACAATACTTATCAAATGGATTATCCATGGAAAGAGGAAGGAGTGTTTCTGGATTTTGTGTATTGAAATTCGTTTGGGACAATCCCTGTTGTGTTTTGAGCCTGCTGCTCACTCACACCCCTGCCAGAGATAGAGTACTTCAGGGATTAAGTGCTCAGACTATGGGGTCAAACTTGCTGATATCAAATTCTGCTTCCTAGCACCTGAATGAACTTTGATAAAATTGCTTAACTTCTCTGTCCTTCTCTGAACCTTTCCTGTAAAAGAGAGAAATAATTGGAAAACACACGTTAAGTAGTTACAAAAATGTTTCACACATATTAACCATACAATGATTGTTAGGTATTGAAAACTATTATGAAACAAAGGGAAAAAATGTGAAACACATTTATATTTATTTATACTCAAATGTTCAAGCAATCCAATGTAAAGAAAAACTATTTCCCTATTACCATGGGCCTGTCAAGATCTATAGTTGGCTGCTCCCAAAATAGATAATATTCACAAACTCCCATGGGGGTTTCAAAGGGTTAACATTAGCCACTGCTGCCCACTAATTATTCAACTGTCATGTGTCATTCAGAGGGCGATATGGGGAGTGGGGTTGGCAAAATGGAATTTCTGTCTCAGTGGAGGTGGGCCCAAAACATGCTCATCTTCCAATTTTTTAATGGATATTTGCTCATCCTTTAATTATTTACTAAACTATTTTTCCACCTTATACCTCTCTATTTTGAGTCAGTCTGCTGCTCATTAGCTCGACAGTCAAGAAGGAAGAGTGGTATTAAAATATATTCTATGGGGCTGGGGATGTGGCTCAAGCGGTAGTGCGCTCGCCTGGAATGCGTGTGGCCCGGGTTCGATCCTCAGCACCACATACCAACAAAGATGTTGTGTCTGTCGAGAACTAACTAACTAAATAAATAAATATTTTAAAAAATATATATTCTAATTTATTTTATCCTTCTGGTTTCATGAAAAGTCAAAGAGAAGGAAATATCTATCACTGTTGAAGGTATTCTAGGCTGAGGAATCTTTTATTTTTTTAAATCCCTCTTAACTGGGTGACCTTGACTAGGGTGCAAAACTAGGTACAACCTTGGGTTTGCATCTGGTAAAGTAAAGTTGGTGAGGAGGATAAGCCAGGGGTAAAATTAAGCTGTTGAGCAGTACCTAAACTTTGGGAGCCAGGAAGGCATTTGACATGATTTCCATGCAGAAATATATTCTGAGATTAAAGTCAACCCACTTAGAGGTGCACCTTTGGAAGGCAACTGACCTGTGAGCAGGCGGTTGAATCTACTTCATTTTTTAGATGAAATAATAATATATGGAAGATCATAAGGAAGATCATAAGACAATGTTGGGTCAGGCTTGTGAAATTATAGGCTGTTTTCAAATTTGTTTAAAGTTACATTGAGTTAAATCTACATAGTTCAAGCCTCCTGGGATATCCCCCACCTCTTGTCACACCCCCACATAGAGCACTATCTACAATCCCTTACTCTTTTTTTTTTTAATTTTTATTGTTGGTTGTTCAAAACATTACATAGTTCTTGATATATCATATTTCACACTTTGATTCAAGTGGGTTATGAACTCCCATTTTTACCCCGTATACAGATTGCAGAATCACATCAGTTACACATCCATTGATTTACATATTGCCATACTAGTGTCTGTTGTATTCTGCTGCCTTTCCTATCCTCTACTATCCCCTCTCCCCTCCCCTCCCCTCCCCTCTTCTCTCTCTACCCCCTCTACTGTCATTCATTTCTCCCCCTTGTATTATTTTTCCCTTTCCCCTCACTTCCTCGTGTATGTAATTTTGTATAACCCTGAGGGTCTCCTTCCATTTCCATGCAATTTCCCTTCTCTCTCCCTTTCCCTCCCACCTCTCGTCCCTGTTAAATGTTAATCTTCTTCTCATGCTCTTCGACCCTACTCTGTTCCCAGTTACTCTCCTTATATCAAAGAAGACATTTGGCATTTGTTTTTTAGGGATTGGCTAGCTTCACTTAGCATAATCTGCTCTAATGCCATCCATTTCCCTGCAAATTCTATGATTTTGTCATTTTTTAATGCAGAGTAATACTCCATTGTGTATAAATGCCACATTTTTTTATCCATTCGTCTATTGAAGGGCATCTAGGTTGGTTCCACAGTCTTGCTATTGTGAATTGTGCTGCTATGATCATCGATGTAGCAGTGTCCCTGTAGCATGCTCTTTTTAGGTCTTTAGGAAATAGACCGAGAAGGGGAATAGCTGGGTCAAATGGTGGCTCCATTCCCAGCTTTCCAAGAAATCTCCATACTGCTTTCCAAATTGGCTGCACCAATTTGCAGTCCCACCAGCAATGTACAAGTGTACCCTTTTCCCCACATCCTCGCCAGCACTTGTTGTTGTTTGACTTCATAATGGCTGCCAATCTTACTGGAGTGAGATGGTATCTTAGGGTGGTTTTGATTTGCATTTCTCTGACAGCTAGAGATGGTGAGCATTTTTTCATGTACTTGTTGATTGATTGTATGTCCTCCTCTGAGAAGTGTCTGTTCAGGTCCTTGGCCCATTTAGGCTGAGGAATCTTTTCAAAAAAAAAAAAAGTGAGAGAGAGAGACTTAGGATTTGATGGGTGAGAGGCAAAAGATGCAGAATTCAGGTGCTGCTAAAGGAATCAAGGCCCAGGACAGGTATCCCAAAAAAAGGTAGGCAGCTAGGAGATCACACCTGAGTGCTGACCACCTGGGCCTGAAAGATCTTTAAAACCTCTGATTATTACATTTTGCCTCGACCTTGGGCTGGCCATTGATAAATTGTTTCTAAACCACATTCTTATTGTTTGTGACTACACTCAACTACAAACTGAACTGGCTTTTTGCCCTTTGATATGAGCATCAGCTTTAAAATCATAAGTGGTATTTCCATCCATAAAGAAGAAGCAGTTACTGATCGTCACAGGAGAATGGGGAGCTGACACTCCAAACCTTGGTTCTTGTGTCCTGGTAAAAGAAAATTTAAAGTCAGACACCAAAAGCCAATCAAGAGAATTTTATTATAAGTGAAAGTTAAGTACAGCGTAAGCAAACAACACTCTCAGGAGAGAGTATGTCACCTCCAAACAAAGAATGATGAAGGAAACAATGCTGCTTCCAAATTTGTTACTGTTTGATGTTTGCTAGGAGAACTGGGATCCCCCTTCAGCAGCCTTCTCCAATCAGATATGTAACTCCCCCTTCATGTCAAGCCAGGGAGTTTTTGACCCTAATTGGTCCTTTCTAGAACTATCATGGTGACCATCTCATTCAGGGGGAACTTCATCTTATGTCAATACTATGCTAATATATATTTTCTGGGGTTAATGTGTTATAGTTAAAGCTTTGTCCCAGGGTTTCATGAACTGACTTCCAGGCCACTCACGTATAATCGAATCAAGCCTTTATTGAAGCACACCGGTGGCGGCTGACCAGAACATAAAGCTGTTCCCCTGATCAGCCCCGAACAATTGCAAGAGCACTCCTTATAAGCCTGAAAACCGCAAAAGGGATGTTCAAGGGGTCTAGCCAATGCAAGCAAGCCAAGTTACAGAAGCGGGACAGTGCAGTCAAGCGAAGGGAAGCCTAACCAATCACAGTTAGCCCAGTCACCCCAGTTACAGAAACAGAGCCCCGTTACCCTAGTTACAGAAACAATACCCCATTAGGTAGTTCCGTGTTCTTAAAGGTTTCTATAGCAAAAGGAAAAGAACATCTTGCTCCAGTCAGGACTCTTCTACTTGGCATGGTTGTTTTACAGGATGAAGTCCTAAAACAAAATGGAGTCACATTTGCTCCTACTATCACAAATGACCAGGCAAATTTTCTCTTAATGCACCTGTGCTACTAAAGAAATTTCCCTTCTGAAACACATTGAGAAACCTGTGGTCATAGATCCTAAGTTTACAATGACCTAGGTAGACCCTGTCAGGAGTTATCCCCATTGATCTTGTTTTCTTCACATATTTCTTAATTGGCTTCCTTGTTTCCCCCCCATTCATTTTCAGGTTTCGTAAACCTGCTATTTTTCTGTCGGTTACTTGATTATTCATTAGCCTTGAAAGCAATTTAAAGAAAACCTGTGACCTTGAAATGCTATTGGTTTGCATTCCACTGTTCATGACTAACTACTACCCACCTGTGGTAAGTCAACAACTGATTTTCTATTATTTTCTTTCTTGTTGTTGAAACAGGACCTACCCATTCAAACATCCATCTAACAAATGTGTTTTGAATATCTATTGTATACTAAACATCTATGCATTGAGGTCCACTGACCCAGATGTTAAAAGTTCCAGGACTCAAGAAATTTCCAATCCAGTGGAGAGAAAAGATAAATATGAAAAATAAACATGCCAATGAGAAAAGGATTAGATTGTGATGAGGGCTACATTAGGTTGGATGGTCAGAAACTCTCTTTGAGAAATTTAATATCAGATCTGAACAGTGAGGAGCCAAATAAACATCAGTCATATAAATATCATTCTAGCAAAAGGAACAGCTAGTGACAACAAGTTTGGCATTCCCCCAATGAAAGTTTGTTTTGTTTTATTTTTCTAATTTCATCTTCTGGATTCATTGCCTAGTTCTCCCTGAGAAGAGATGACCTTCATCTAGCAGTATCTGGTAATTATTGTCCTATTCTGAAAATGCCACCAAAAAAGAGTCAGAGTAAGTTCTTTCTCAATATTGCTCTATTTCCAGAAAAGTAAAGGTTATAAAAAAAACATATGAGGTCTTTAACCAACTGTTCATTTTTTTTAATGTTCTAATTGTTGTGCTGGACACTTTATGGGCATGACCACATTTAGTCTTCACAATATTCTTATAATAAAGAAAGAAATATTATCTCTCTTTTATAGATAAGTAAACCAAAGCACACATTGTAAGTGACAAAGCTGAGATTCAAACTCAGATTTCTCTGTATCCCCTCAAAGGATAGAGAAGCAGGGGAATTATAGGCAACACGCCTTTACCCAGAGACAAGCTCCCCCATCTCTGGGTACCACACAGGAGACTAAGAGGTAAACAAGATCTCAGGCTGTGCACCCAAGACCAGTGTGCGTGCACACATGCGCATACACATGCACACATACACACAACCAAAGCCACCTAAACCTACCTCATTTCTGGTGGGTGATATTCCTACACAATAACAAGCAATAGATGTGGCTATGTAGGGAGAACTAATTTTGTCTAACAATGTAGGGCCTCAGAAGTTAAGAAAAATGCATTTAAAAAGAAAAGAAACGTTTTGTTTAGTAGGAAATAGCAATTTCACTTAAAAAAAGTCTAATCTCTCAAGAAGTTTGTCATCTAAATGCAGGGGGGAAAAATAACATTAGTAACCGCTTCTTCTGGAATAAGCAATGACCTAAGAATGAGGATTTACATATTAAGAGATGGAGCTTAAAATAATTCACAGTATTAACAAAAACATTGAGCAATGGTGATTATAAAATCTTTATTCTTTCAACATAAAACTATAATTTAATTAAATTTTTGTTGAAATTTTTAAAACCAGCTTACCATTTGAATGTAGCTAAATCTGAAATATCAGTTATCTTGTGGACACAAGAATGGCTCTTTGAGTAAATGGAGCATCCAGATGATCTTGGAGATAAAAGTAAAAGAAATATAAAAGAAAGAAAAATCAGATAAAATTACAGGGTACATTATATCATCTTACAAACACATTGATAAACATTTTGAAATTGTCATAATCACTATCTCTTCTTTGATGTGAGTCCCTGGGTAAGTTTACAGAACTATATAAGGCTGTATTGTATCACAAATCTCCAGATTAAAGCCTGTCAGTAACAATACATAATGATTCACTGCAGGATTTAACTGTACCTGTGTAATCAAGCAGGAAAAGCATGCATTTCGGGTGTAGATCATCAACCACATTTTCATCAAAGGAGAACTTGTGACAGGTCACGGCCTGGGATGCTCTTTTTGAACCACGACTTACTGAAACAACAAAGTGTCTTTCCTAGAGAGCAAATTCTTTCCTGGATAAACAAAAGACTGTGTTAGCTTTGCAAGATTTATTTCTCCAATTCAGAAATGCTTTAAATATTTTGTACACAATTGTTACCAATTCCAATATTTTGGCTTAACTGCTATTCGTCAGACATATCTCATCTGGATATATACAAAAACCCTGTAAATGATACACTTCTCAAATACATATCCTCACAGAGATATCAAACATTGAATCAAGAACCATCAGGTTTCTTGGTTATAAAAAAACATATAAAGGAACAAAACAAGTAGAAACCCTTGTGAAATAAAAAATATATATTATAGCAGTAAAATATTCCATGAAATGGTTTAAGGATAAATTTGAATAAATATCTAATAATCTTCACTACTTTTACTGGAAGAAAGATGTGAGCTAAGAAGAAATTATCAAAGGCATAAGTCAAAAACATTTCCCAGAATTTCAGGACTTAAAAATTAAGATTAAAAGACCAATGAGTATCCAGAGTAATGAACAGAAAGCAAATGATGTGCACAGGGATCATTATTCTGAAATTTCAGAACACCAGGAATAAAGGGGAAATCCCCAAACTTTCAGAGAACAAAAGCTTCATGCATTAAGAATCAGGTGTAAGAATAACATCACATTCCTAAGACAACACTAGTAACTAGAAATAAATGGAGGAACATCATCAAATTCTTTGTGAAAAGGATTTTTTCATTCTTGCATTCTATATGCAGCCAAGCTACTAATCAAGAGCAAGGGCAGAATAAGTACCTTTAAGACATTAAGTTCTTTGACATTCAAGTTCTTTGAAATTTCACCAAGGTATTTGAAACTCCAGAGCTGGAATTTTCTCAGGAATGTTTTGGAGGCTACTCTATATACAAATAAGGGAATAAACCAATAAAGAGGAAGACAAGAGTTTCAAAAGGAAAGAGAGAAGATCCAACCTGAAGAATATTAAAGGGAACCTCTTGGTGACCAGGAGGGAAATTTTCCAGGATAATGGGAACTTTACAAAGACCAACAAAGCAACCAGTATATGCATGAACAGAATGGTTGAAAGAAACACCCAGAAGGAAGAAAATAAAAAATAAAAATAGAAGTGATAGATTTTATGATATGTTTGTGAGGAAAACACTCATTAAGAAATAGCTGGGGGACCAGGCATGGTGGTGCATGCCTGTAATCCTAGAGACTCAGGAGGCCAAGGTAGGAGGATCGCAAGTTTAAAGCCAGCCTCAGCAACTTAATAAGGCACTTGCAACTCAGTGGGACCCTATCTCTAAATAAAATATTAAAAAGGGCTGGAACTGTGGCTCAGTGGTTAATTATCCCTGGGTACAATTACAGGGAAAGAAAGAAAGGAAGGAAGGAAGGAAGGAAGGAAGGAAGGAAGGAAGGAAGGAAGGAAGGAGAAAGAGAAAGAAAGAAAGAAAGAAAGAAAGAAAGAAAGAAAGAAAGAAAGAAAGAAAGAAAGAAAGAAAGGAGGGAGGGAGGGAGGGAGGGAGGGAAGGAAGGACTGGAAGACTAGAAAAATAAGAAAAAAATTAGGGACAATAAATAGTTCAAGAAGAAAATAAAACATTACAAGTATAGAAATGGAATCATAATACACATGTGAATAATATTACACAATCATCATAAATGTAATCAGTGAACACTGATGTATCCTAAAACTATGATATTGCTATTAATGGACAGTGTTGTGGTTTAGATATGAGGTGACACTGCAAGAAAGTTTAGAGGTGAAATGAGTGTGTTACAAGAGCTTTTAACCTACACAGTAAATTAACCCACTTGAATAGAATAACTGGGTGGTGACTGTAGACAGGTAGTGCATGGCTAGAGGAGGTGGGACTGTGGGGGAGTACCTTTGGGATTTATATCTTGTCCCTGGTGAGCTGAGCTTAGCCTCTCTCTGCTTCCTGGTTGTCATGTCCTGAGCTGCTTCCACATCTTTCCTCCTGATGTTCTATCTCTCCTTGGGCCCAGAGCAATGAAGCTGGCCATCTGTGGAATAAGACTTTTGAAACTGTGAGCCCCAAAGAAAATTTCTCTCCTCTGGTAAAAGCAGGGTTTAAAAAAGTGATTAAAACAGACAGGAAATTATAGAAGAGCAAAATGCTTATCAATGTAGAAGGAAGTTATTTCTCAGTCTCTAAACACTATTTTCTAGTAAAAGGAAGTAGATAGAATTCCTTTACTGGATTGCAAACCTGGGATAAGAAAATGCACATGATGACCCTAGATTTATTGTTATTTCTGAAAGCAAGGATGCTATCAAAGATTATGAAAAGTTCAATGCACTATTTTTAATACTTATGTTAAAATTTTTCTTTGTAAAGGTTAAAAACTTTCATTATAAAAAGCTAAAATATGGATTCAAGAGTAGGATTGGACAGAAGTAAAGGGACCCATTCTAGTAAATAAACTTTACTACTGTTTGAATCTTTCATAATAAAAAAAGTGTAAATTTATTTATATCTTGTATTATTTTAAATTAATTTTAACTTTAAATTCAAATAAAAAGGAAATAATGGTAAAAGCATGTACAAGTCAAGGTTCTCCAGAGAAAGAGACCAATAAGATTATCTAGAGATACTGAGAAACTGTGAGGGTTGACTAATGCAATTATGGAGGCTGTGAAGTCCCACAATTTGCTGTTTGCTAGGCAGAGACCCAGGAAAGCCAATAATATAGTCCCAGTCCAAGACCAAACACCTGAGAACAAGGGAGCCTTGCTATAAGTCCTGGTCCAAGTCTGAAGGCCCGACAATTAGAAGCGCAAGTGTTGGACAATAAAAAAGATGAATGTCCATCTCTAAGAAAAGAGAGCAGGGCTGGGGATGTGGCTCAAGCGGTAGCGCGCTGGCATGCGTGCGGCCCGGGTTCTGTCCTCAGCATCACATACAAAGAAAGATGTGTGTCTGACGATAACTAAAAAATAAATATTAAAAAATTCTCTATCTCTCTTTTAAGAGAGAGAGAGAGAGAGAGAGAGCAAATTCACGCTTGCTCCACCTTTTTATTCTATTCATGCCTTCAATGGATTGGATAATGCCCACTCATATTGTGAGAAGGATTTTCTTTATTCAGCTTCCTGATTCAAATGCTATTCTCTTCTGAAACATTCTCTCAGACACACCTTGAAATAATGTCTTTCCAACTATCTGGGCATCCCTAAACCCAGTCAAGTTAACATAAAAAACTTTTTTAAACCCTGCATAATAGAAACTTTGAGTTAAATAAATACCATTAGAGATAACCAAGGGTTGAAAATATTGGCCAGTGGAAGATACAACCAGGGAATGAAGAGAGGTAAACAGCAATTGATATTTTGTTGTTTGTAAGCTTCTTGTTATTATTTGGTTTTTATATGCATATTTTACTTCAATAAAAACATATATGAGTCACACTGACTTTCAAGCAAAACTTAATTCAGACATTTATTAGCTAAGAGGTATTGAGCAGTGGCTTACTTTCAATTTCTCCTAATTTCATCTGTGAAATAAAGGCAATATACATACATTGTGATTCATAAGGTTTTAATATTATACAAGGAAAGTAGTCTGTCATGTATTTAGTATATGGAAGATATTACTGCTATATTATACTTAGAAACTTTTCAGAAACTGAACTTTAAATTTTCTGAAATCTGAGACATGATCAGAGCCTGCCAAAATACAGCATGTCATGGATAGATGTGGATGTGAGGATAGAGGAGGGGCAGGTAGCCCATACACTTTCCATTTAAGGAGAGAGATTCCCCCGAAAACAATTGAAGGAATCAGTGTCCTTAATGGATCAGATGTTGTTAAGAGTGTGGAGCAAAAAAGTTTTCTCCAACAAACACACACACAAAAACACGAAACAAAATATTGACTAGTCTATCCTAAACTAAATATCAGTCATATAAGATACCAGAATGCTTCAAATATTAGGTGGCTGAAGCTTGGATCAAATCACCAGGAAGATAAGAGTAAACAAATCGGCTTTTCTATATTTTCAATATCATAATTAACAGAAAGGCAGACAGAATAAAGAAAACCTTGGATCAAATACATGGTGATCAATATCAGTAAAACTAAATCAGGAAGATACCTACTTTTATAGTGGTCTTAAAATCTCTTTATAATTATGTGTTAATTTCTTATACACTCCAAAGATGGATTAATTTATGCTTCTATTATTACAAAATCTTGTTTTAATAAGGAAGACATAATTGAATATCCAGCATTATTACTTTGTTCCTCTCTGCTCTCTCTCTACCTCTCCACCCAACTCACACACATACAAATAATTTATATTGATCTCTATCTCTCTCTTTCTCATACTGTCCCCCATCTATACTAGAAAATCAACTGCATTTTGGATGGCTGTGCTGAACCCAGCTGGCTAGCGGGCCCACCCCCTTTGCCCTGCCTGCCCTCATTGAAGAAGCTGAAATAGCTCACCTCCACAGACTTCTATACAACTAAACAGTCATGTGACAATTTTTTGACCAATTAAGTCAGAATAATGTAAGAGGACATTTACTAAAGGCTTCTGATAAGCTATTTACTCTCCTCCTCTCCTTAAGCCTTCAATGAAAATGTGGGTCTCCATGGAAATAGACATTTGAGACCACGAAGAATCAGGCTACATATTAGGAAAGGTGAAATGAAAGGGAGAAAATGTGAACCTGGGTTTTTGTGACAAAGTGAAGGAGATAAAATCATTCCTAACTGATTCCTTGGTGCTTTAGTCTTCTTTGGACTTTATTATGGAAGTAATCTTTTTTCATATATATCTACCAGGAAAATGTAAAGATGAAATCTGTTTCACAAAAATGTAAAAGACTGTTAAATCACAAGAAACACCCTCTTTTTTAAAAAAGCAGTCATCTTTTTCCTAAAGATGTTAAGTGTGTTAAATGATCCTCCACAATCTAATTTATCTTTACTAAAAGGAAGAAAGGCACTCAGAAAACAAAGGCAGAGATTGAGTATATTATATTTATTATATATGCATTAAGTGAAGTCTTGGTTGAGATATGTTTGAAACATTGGGGTCCTTCTAGTTGTGTGTGCTACCTCCTGGACCCAGATATATGTTTGCTGTTGATTTACCTTTATTTTACTTACTTTACAATAAATTATAAGGTCAATGACAATGTGTAGGCTCTGTAGACTCAGCGTCCATAGATTTTAAATTGCTGCCCACTCACTGTCATCTCTTGACCTTAAATGAGTCACATGCCTGGTCACCTTGATCCTTGGTTCTCACACCTATAAAGTGAGGATAATGTTAATACTTCATAGTATTGTTAGAAGGGCTAAAGGAGCTAATCTACACAGTGCTTGGCGTAAGAGTAAGTATGAGCTCAGCAAATGTTAGCTAATATCATTGTAACCACTACTACTTTATTTGATAAACACATAGACAGTATTATGGTTTTGATATCAGGTGTCCCCCAAATGCATAAATATTCAGAGGTACAATGATTGGACTGTGAGAGCTGTAACCTAATCAGTCCATCCTACTTTGAATGGACTGACTGTAGGCAGGTGGGGCGTGGCTTGAGGAAGTGGGATACTGGGTCACATCCTAGAAGACATCTTTCCTGTAGCCCCTTCTGCTCTCCCTGTTTGCTTTCTTGATGCCAGGAAGAAAGAATCTTCCATCAGCCAAGCCCTTCTGCCACGGTGTTCTGTCTCATCTTGGGCCCACAGCAAAAAAGTAAGCCATTTATGGACTGAGAACTCTGAAACTTTTCCTCCTCTAAGTTGTTCTTGTTGGGTATTTTGGTCACAGCAATGCCAAAGTTGACTAACATAGATAGCAATTATTATTTCCTAGTCACTGTTCTAGTGCTTTGCAAATATTTACTTATGCCTCATAAATCTCTGTGAAGTGATGATAATGGTATCAATTTATATTTGAGGACATTCAGATGCACAGAAATCCTTGCCCAGGATCACACAACTCAAAGATGGAAGAACTGGAGTATAGACAAGAGCCTTGCTTCAAAATGCATGCTGTGATCCCCTGCTCAGTGGCCCCACACTTCTCCCTTTTAACATTCCTAGCAAGTATCAAGCATTAAATAAATACTTGTCAAATTGCATTTGTTCAGAAAAGAGAGGGCAAGGAATTTTCTAGTAACAGACATGGAGGTAATTTCACAGTCTTAAATGCTTTCTGATCACCCTTACCTAAAATATGAATATTTTTACTTAAAATAACATTTCTGTTTATTTTTCATATTACCAATGAAGTATGTTGCCTATATTATAAGAAAATGTAGAGTTACTATAAAATATTAACTTACAATGAGTGCTTTCAATAATGCTCTTTTTGTTCATAGCATGCAAAGAAGTCTCTAGATGTTTAAAGCAGAGGGACTCACCAATTATATTCATCGTGTGAGTTAAGATGTGTATTTTACTCCCAAGCTGAGGTATGAAGCAGAAGAAAGCATCTTAAGGTCATTAGTTTTCAGCAGACTTGAAATTGAACATATTAATCTGGAACGTATTTGCAAGCTTTTCATTACCTTTGGCCAAAGAGCTGCTAAAGATAGGGACTGTTTCTTCTTGAAATGACTTAACTAGAAATCTAGTGTCCCCCGATTGACTTTTCATAAGTGCATGTGATGGGCAAAGTGCGCTATCCAAACTCCTTTTCAGACATGACCACTTAAGGTTTAACATTGTCATGTAGCCTCTGGGACTGCAAAGTAGCTTCCATCTGTTCACTGATGTGTGCTCTAACTAGCGGCAGCTCCTTAAAAAATGTACATTGCATGTGGAACATCCACTAGGCGACTCCTTGGGCTCCAGTTGCCCATAAAATAAACACAGACATAATTAAGCAGAAGATATGAAAAGGCATGTGTGCTGGTGGAATGGTATTGGTCCCAGGTGAAAAGTAAAAGATAAGAAGTCAAAAGCCAAGTAACCATACCATTCTAGCAAAGTAGGTCACAAGCATGCTGTCACTTTTCTCTCTTTCTTCTCTTTCACTGTTTTTAGATTTTTTAGTGGTAGATGGACACAATACCTTTATTTTATTTATTTCTTTTTATGTAGTGCTCAGGATCGAACCCAATGCCTCACACATGCTAGGTGAGCACTCTATCACTGAGCTACAACCCCAGCCCTCTCATTCACTTTTTAATTGAGCTAAGATCACATTTAACAATCCTGGTTTGTAAGGGGTAGCACTTAATTGAGCTTTACCTGCCCCTACCAAGAAATCAAGAGGGTCAGAAAGGCCAATAAAACTAAATGCAAAAATAAATTAAGATATTGGTTTGTGCTAACTATGTTTTACTCATAATGCTCTAAAAATTAATTACTAAATGATTTGAGGAAGTAAGGAGTCAACAAACCTGGGGAAATTATTTAATTTCTCTAAGATGCCAATTTCTCAACACCCATGGTTTGCATTAGATAATTGTGTTTTCTTAAAGGAATCACATCTGTATGAAATTTAAATTTCCAGCCCCCCATCTATTGTTTGGCAATCAGTAGTTTCTCAGTAGATACTTGTTTTTAGAGTTGTGATAAAATCCATCATAGTAATAATTAGAAAAAAACAAAGAACATAGATATGCATTTGCTATTCATATTCTCCCTCTCCCCCTTCCCTCCCTCCCTCCCCCTTCTCCACAATTAGTTATGCATGTATGAATGCACAAGTCCTGAGAAAATAAAGTATTTCCAAGAACTTATTAGAGCAAGAGATTTTGCCTTAGAAAAAGGTCAGAGAGTTCCAGCATATCTTGGTCATTAACATGTATACTTTTCTTTTGTTTCTGGATGAATTTATTTTTTGCAATGACAATTAAAGATATTTTTAAAAAAACACAGTCCAGCTAGGAATAGTAGCACATGCCTACAATCTCAGCAATTCTAGAGGCTGAGGCAAGAGGATTGCAAGTTCAAGGCCACACTCAACTTAGTGAGGCTCTAAGCAACTTAGTGAGACCCTGTAAAAATATAAAGTAAAAAAAGCTGGGGGTGTGACTCAGTGGTTAAGCACTCTTGGGTTTAGTCTCAAGTACCACAACCCCCTGCCCTACAAAAAAAGTCCCCAAACCTGAAACAGTCCAGAATAAAAATGGATTATCCAATGAAGATTAGCACTTACACCATTGCTCTCGTTTGCTCAGGTGATATCCCTTCTTTCTGATTATAAGCTTCTTGAAGACAGGAATTTATTTTATTCATCTTCATGTGCTTCATTCATGTGCTGGTTAAATATGAGTCCTGTTCCCCAGTGCTTAGTGCAGTGCCTGGATAAAAGTTTGAAGAATACAAAAAAAGAAATGAATGAGTACACAAGTAACCCAAGAGGACTCAATTCTCCTAATCTGATTTTCTCTCTAGTATTTGGAACAAGACAGGAATGCCCACTTTTACCACTTCTTTTCACTATAAGTACTAAAAGACCTGGCCAGAAAAATGGGGCAAGAGAAAGAAAGAAAGGGCATTCAAATTGGAAAGAAAATTGTCACTGTTTGCAGATGACATGATCTTATTTATAGAAATCCCCAAAGATTTTGTTTGATCTTTACACTTAGCATCTCTTTTGAACTGAATGTCTTGCACGGTGCCTAGAGAAAGACCAAAGCTGTTATAGAAGCCACTATGATCTTGAGTCCCTTGGAACTGTTGGCAATAGGCTCAATTATCCCAAATCTTTGTCAAAGTCACTACAACCTTAGGTGTTCTTGGGAACACAATTGCAGTAATGAATATAAAAACCATGCCAGAGCCCTCTAATGCAAAAAAAAAAAAAAAAAAAGTTGTAGTCTAAGGAAACAGGAAAGTTGTTTTTTGTACAGCCATGGCTAAATACGATGCCTTAGATACAGAAAAAATGAATTATTAATTATAAGAGGCCTTTAATTATTATTTTATAGGAACATGGGATTCTATAGAAAACATTTATCATGTCTTCCTATAATTTTGAATAAATATTGTTTCATATTTTTATAAAAATACAGAAGAGTCCAAAAATTACTATCAAGGTTTATGGGAAGGTACTCTCTCCTATTAAATAAATTTGACAAAAATCTTAACTTTCATATTTTCTCATTTATTATCAGCAAAAGGATCAAGTATTTGAATCCTTTAATAGTTTGGGAGCTGCTTAACATCCATGCCCCTTCCTTGAGCAATGTGTCTAGCCTGTGTGAGGCCGTAAACCCAGGACCCTTTTCTCCCCTCAAAAAGTTGAAGTGGTTAAAGTTTGGCAGATCTTTCTTCTCACTCTCCAAGTACACACAAAGGTGGACATATGGCCTAACTGTCCAATCACTCTCTGCCTGGGGATTTTTTTTAATTATAAGCAGAGTGACATAAGCATGCAAGAAATAGATGGAGCTGACAGATTCCAAGGGCTGTGCCTGGGGGAGATTCTGACATGCTTTTTGGTGCAGAAGCCTTCTGGACCCAAACTGGTTTGTCCCCAGCTTGGATCTTCAGTTCTTCCTCTAAATTTTAAGCTCTTACATACATACGTCAATAAATATAATTTTGCTAAATTTAAACAACATAATTTTCTGTTATTTCCACTGAAGAATTGCAAATTATAAGGTCCTGGAATTACAAATGTGCACACTTATCTTCTCACAGGTATGGTACCTCCTCCAGTTAGTAGATGATCTATTTGAAGAGAGAAGCACCTAAGTGTATGGGAGAAGGGCAGAAAGTAAGCAAGAATGGCATGGAAACCAAAAGAAAGACTTTGAGTGAGCTTAGGAGTCAGGTTATTTGGTGTGAAGGGTCCTCTTTCACAGTCCTCATTCTTAGACTTTGATCAATTAATTGACAGACAGCCTTGACTGCCACGTGTCTACATGGCTGGATAATAGAGACATGGAAAGAGAAAGTGAGGCTTCTGTACTCAGAGAAAGTGCCATCTGCTTGGAGAGACACTTTCATACATTAAAAATTTAGAACATGATACAGGACAGAACGAAGCTTAGTTGTTGGATTTGGTTGTGCAAATATTCAGCCCCACAGGACTTCAAAGAGAAGAGATGATCAGTACAAAGATCGAACAAGAGAGAAGATGGATAGTAGCTGAAAAGGGATTTAGAGGCCAACTTGTCCAATAGCTACATCTTAAAATGTGATAAATATATTAGATCCCAATGTAGCTTATCAACAGACTTGTGATCATACTAGAAATTAAGAGTTGGCTGAGAGGTCTGGAGGTTTCCACAGACCAGAAACTGAATTCTAAGCTAATTGGTCAGTTTCCATTCTCACTGCAGTCTAGTCCTAAAAGTGGTCTCTTTATTCTTAGTTTGGGAGATGTCCAAATTTCAAGTTTGCTTTTTATATATATAAACTCTTCCTGGCTATTAGTCCAAGCTATCTCCAGAGTACTGATCTTATTTTTACTTTTTTTTTTTTTTGGGGGGGGGGCGGTTTTCATAATTAAAACAAAAAACAAGTGACTACCTATGGGATGGTCCATAGCTCCAAAACAGCTTCCCACATTCTGTCACCATGCCTGAAATTTTACCATACATCCCTCTAGATCTTAAAAGATTTTTTTTTTATGATTTCCTAAATCCTATAGCATAAAACCTTCTGGGAGAATAATGAGTTTTCTGCAAATACTAGAGAAAGTCTGTTGGCAAAGAGCTGAGAAAAAGTTCTAAAAATCAAATGTATCAGGAATGTTTGAAGTTCACTGTTGGGCTGGGGATGTAGCTCAGTGGTAGAGCACTTGCCTTGTATGCCCTAGGTTTGGATCTGCAGCACTGCAGAATGAATGAGTGAATGAATGAATGAATGAATGAATACATAAATGAATAAAAAAACTTCATTATTAAAAGTAGAATTAAGAAATATGCACAAATTAATTTTATATATTTAATGCTTTTGCTGCCATTTGGATTTGATAACA
The DNA here is from genome assembly GCF_021218885.2 of Marmota monax. Taxonomy (NCBI): domain Eukaryota; kingdom Metazoa; phylum Chordata; class Mammalia; order Rodentia; family Sciuridae; genus Marmota; species Marmota monax. The sequence continues at coordinate 1,173,421 of NW_026693552.1, forward strand.
TTTTAAACTCTTTTCCAAACAGCAAGATTTTAGTTGTAAAGCCTACTAAAATAAAATTGCTAAATAACTCTCAGGAAGAGTAAGAGATTACACTTTTTCTTCTTTTTTACTTGCTTTTTAAAAAAAAATAATAATAAAGTCAATTGTTTAAGAAATGTCTCATGTGTTGCTTTGACCCCTTGTTATTTTATTTTTGTATTATTATTATTTTTAGGATGACCAGCAAAGCTCTTGTTTTCGGAGAGCCTAGAGCCCTTATTACTGCAATAGAATCGTGTTGGTTTTAGAACTGCTTTTGGATGTCAGTGCTGAGGCATAGAGTTCATTTTGCTTTTGAAATATTAGAGTAAACTGGCTGGTTATCAGCACTGTGAAAGGCAATCTGCTCAGCTGACTGCTTAGCCCAGAGGTTGTTTTCTTTGGCAGACAACATAAAAAGGATATTTGCTTTACCCATGAAATATATATTTAGTATAAATAATAAGCATAACTTTATAACCAAAGTAGATGAAAAATGATCTATTTACTCTGAAAATATCAAACCAGCCATCTTACAGGTCTTATTAAAAAGAAAAAAAAAAAAGAAAGATTTGATCGACTCTATGGTGAACAGGGTCACAGAATGTGTCAGCTAAATCCTCTCCTACTCCATACTCCATCCCTCCTCCCACTTTCTAATCTAATCCTCCAGGGCTTCATCCTCTCCCCACTCCCCAGGGCTACAGCAAAGTGGCCTTAGGTAGCTGCCTTGAGCCCTGTGTTTTCCTTCTGTTGACCCTTTCAGGACAATGACTTGATATTACTAAAGGGGCTCTCTGCTTTAAGGATCCAAACCCAGGGTCAAGGTAGCCCCAGCTATCCCCACTCCTATGACAGAGCTGAGACAAGCCACTGTGCTGTCCACCGAGAGACCCATGTCTCAGACCCTGGGACTTAGTGGGTTCTGGGAGGTTCTTTGTTGATTTCCCAATGACTTGCTTTCCTCTCTCCCCAGAAGAGTTATTATATACCTAAAAGTATATTTAAAATACATTAGTAAGGATTTAGGTACTCAGATAAATCTCAGGCCACTTGAAACAAATATCTGCACCACAACCTTGCCTGACCTCAGGGAGTTAAGGTCCATAAGCAGGATTAGGGTAGAGACAGTCAGGGAGAGATTAGACATGCTGGGGGACAAAAATAAGCAAAAGAAACAGGGCTGTGCTTTCAGGCGTGGGTTAATTTAATTTTATGGGAGGGAGGAAGGGATTGCTTAGGGGCTTTAATCTTTGAGGGCAACTCAGACATTGATGAAGTTTGACTTTTTTTTTTCCCTTTTTGACAGATATGTAGAGATAGATGAGCAGGAAAAATGACCCATTATCTCTTCTAGAAGGGAAAGACAATAGGGATTTAATTATTTAAATTACAGACTCTACTTATTTAGCTCATTGTTAGGAAGCGGCTCACATTCTGATTCCCACTCATAATCACAATTCCTTAGCAACAAGGAAATGTTTAACCAGTAGATGTTTATTTGGGGCATTGCTAATGAAAAATACTCTAAGTAGCACAGATTTACAATTTACACATGAAATGAGAGAATGTTTAGCTCAATATTGAAATATTGAATAAATGAAATGAGGATTTGCTCATCAATAAAGCAAACTTCAGCACCAATGAGGGCAGTGAGGAGCAGGGGAGAAGGTAGGGGTGGAGCACTCCTGACTCCTAGTCACCTAACATGGAGTTTTGGGGTAGGAAGAGCACTGACAGGGGACCAACCAGCTTTAAATCTTCTCTGGTTTCCTTATGACCAATCCTGGGCCTTTGTTACAGGAAACTACAGTCGTTTGTCACTTAACACCAGGACTGTGTTCTGAGAAATGTGTCACTGAGTGATTCTAACATGGCACATCCACCATAGAGTGTACTCAACAAACCCAGATGGTAAATGTCAATCATCCACATGCCCTCATGATGCAATCAAGAAACACAGTCATCACAGATGTATGAGACTGCTGGTGGTGTGACACAGGATACAGGCTTTGTGTTTGTGGGTTTTTTTGTTTGTTTGCTTGCTTGCTTTTATTTGAGAGCCTGGGTCTTGTTAAGTTTCCCGGGCTGACCTCCAACTTGCAGTCCTCCTGCCTTAGCCTCTAAGAAGGTGGGGTGGCTGGCATGTGCCACCACATGCCACCACAAATGGCAGTGTACCATTTTTCATGAACTTTTTTTAGTAAGTAGCAGGAACATATTCTAAAACAACATAAGGAGTAAATACAGAAACCACTAACATAGTCGTTTATTATATTTATCAAGAATTGTGTAGTGTACTTACCTGTATGTGCTATACTTTGTACCTTGTGTGTGCAGTACTGGGGTATGTACCATTATTGTATATGACTGACAGCACAGTAGGTTTGTTGACACTACTATAATCACCATCACCACAAACATGTGAGTGATACCGAAGACATTTAGAGAGCTTCCTCGATGCTAGGCAATAGGAATTTTTCAGTCCCACCATCATCTTTTGGGAATATTCCAGTGTATTATTGTTGATAGAAATGTCCTATGCAACACTTGACTGTACTCTTCTGAGGTACAAGGTAAAAAGAAGGAAAAAATGAGAAGCCAGAGATACTGTGCAGTTAAAGTTCTTTGAAATGCAAATAGGTTAAAGAGAAGTGCTATTACCAAAATGCCAATTTGAAGAAGGCTCCCTATCTTGAGGGACTTTAGTATCTTTAAACAAGATCCTAAACACATATACCAAGATGCACCACCACAAATGGCAGTGTACCATTAGGAAAGTCTCTTCTCCTTAAAAGCTATATTAGGGATGCCTATTAGACAACTCAGAAAAACAATACAAAGAGAAGGAAAATGGATGACAAATCACCAGGACTAATGCTCCCATTTAAATAATATATGTTTTCTCACAATACCTTTAGTTGGTGACATCTACTGGTTGTCTCACTAATGTTAAGTAATACTTGTATGGAGATAGGAAGGACCGCTGGAGAAACCTTGCCTCTCTGAGATGTGCAACATTCTCACATCTCAGCACTGTGGCCTTCTGGGTAACACAGGAGGGGACAGAGCTCAAACTGTTGGTCCTTCATAATCACTTTACATCTTGATCCTGTAGCTTTGCCTGCTTCGAGGAAAGATAATAATTCTGTCTTTTTTTTTTCCGAAGGTAGCTGAAAAAGTAGGCAGCTGAGGCAAACATCTTCTCTGCCTCAATGAATGCAGAACCAACTCCTTACTCCACCACATTTCGTTTGGTTTTTAGTAACTTTGTTGAACTATGATCGATCTTCTGCATCCCTGGGTTCCTCATCCAACTGTAGGTTGAAAATATTCGAAATAAAAAGTTGTTTCTGGACAGAACACGTAGACATTTTTCTTGCCATCCTTCCCTAAACAATTTAGTATAACAAAATTTTTAGTAATATTTACATTGTACTGGATATTATAAGTAATCCAGACATGATTTAAAATATATGAGAGGATATACATATGTTATATGCAAATACTATGCCATCTTATGTTAGAAACATGAGTATCTGTGGTGTATTAGTTGGGGATCCTGGAACCAATTTCCACTAGATATTTAGGAGCTGCTGTATAATTTATATACAATAAATTCCACATATTTTGAGTATACATTTTATATCTTTTGACATATGGATATAATGGTGAAACCATCACTACAATCAAGATACTGAACATATTCATCACCCCCAAAGTCTCCTTGTGCCCTTTGTAATCTCTCTCTCTTGCTCCTCACCACTCACTCAACTCAAAGAAACCACTGACCTGCATTCTGTTACTATAGACCAGCTTGTATTATAAAGTTTTATATAAATCGTGTCATGTAGTATATACTTGGCATAATTACAGTGATCCATCCATGTTGTTATGTGTACCAATAGTTCATTCCTGTTTTTACTCCAAGTTCTCCTATCCAACCTTCTAAAACTTTAAATTCCACCATGAGACATTCCTTTGAGTCAAGAAAAGTTTTTGACCTTTAACTTGCTGCTCATAAACATGCAATTCCCATTCCCCAAAATGTGTCAGCTGACTTTGGTAAGGGGATCAGGTGGTAGCCAGCTGTGAATCTGGTACAAATATGAGGTAGGCTTCAAGGAAGACTATAAGCATGAATCAGAGCAACAGGAGGCAGCTTAGAATTTTTATTGCCTTAGTGACCACCACACTCACTCTATCTCATAAGCACATTCTAATGAGGTTGTCCATTTTTTAAAGATGCATGTTTTTCATTCCTTGTTGGTTTCACTGCTATCCAGTCACATCCAAGTTTCACAGTTGACACTTCCTGTTACACATTAGAACCCATTCTGGAGTATCAAGGAAGTCATCCTCTGTTGCAGGGGGCTTAGATATGTTCTTGACTGCTGGGTTGATGTGTAGATGTGTCCACAAAATTCCCGAGATCACCTGAAATCATCAAAGTCTCTAATAGTGAAGAGAAACATGAAATCTCCCCCACAGCAAGACATGCTTCTCTGGAGGGTCCTCACAGTCTCTCAGCTGCACCCCATTCCTGGCATGGGATCCAGCCAGGTCACCTTCTTTCATCTCCCATCCCTCCAGTTTCTTCTAAAGAGAGTTAACTGACTCCTGCTCCACTTCCTTTAGAAGGAATCTTTAGAAGGTTCTAAGGCTATGGGAGAACCTCGTGGGTGTAGCAATCTAGCTCTAAGTCTTTCCAAATCTGGTATTAATTCACAACATCCAGAGCTTGTTTGGCTCAGATCTTTCTTCCTGCTAAATACTAAGAGCTGACTTACTTAATTATATATATATAAAATTTTATATATATAATATATAAATATATATATTAATTATCAACAAATATATTTGATATATACATATATATCAAATATATATATATATATATATATATATATATATATATATATATATTTGTTGATAGGCCTTTATTTTATTTATTTATATGCAGTGCTGAGAATCAAACCCAGTTCCTCACACATGCCAGGCAAGTGCACTACTGCTGAGCCATAGCCTCAACTTGACTTAGGTAATTTAAAAAAAAAGGGGGGGGGAGAGACCAGAATTGGGAGGATGGAAGGAGTGGGAGGGGGGAAAAATAAGGGGAGGAAGAAAAGAAGAAAAGGGATGAGCAAACTCTTTTGATCCTTTTTTCCCAGTAAAACAATCTCATCTCTATTTTTCATATTTTTATTTATTTATTTATTTATTTATTTATTTTGTGGTGCTAGGGATTGAACCGGAGCCACACTCTAAGCATGCACTCTACCAGTGAACTACATCCCAGCTCAAACCTGAGTTACTGTGGAAAAAAGATCATACATAAATAAGCAAGGAAAAAGTAAAACAAGCATCAATGTTTCAAGATATTATCTTACTACATGTATTTAAATAATTTATAAATATTTTCTATCCCTAATATTAATGGATTCAGATACATTTTTAGAAGAGAATTTAATAAAATATTTCCAAGTCTTAGAAACACATACAGTATAACGGCAACAATTACCCATCAAGATGTGCCTTTGGCCCCAGAAAGCCTACTTAGCTGTGGTTATACTGAAAGATAACTTCACAGTCGTTTAAAAGGACAAAAACCTGAAATTAAAAAAAAAAATCGATATCATCATCCAAAACCTTTTACCAAATAAATGGAGTGCTGTGCTATTTTGAGAAAGGGGCTGTGAGCTGGACCACTACGAGGCCCTGAGGACCACTTTAATACCATTATTTTCCCTCATTGGGCTCATTTTCGATCCCTCAACAATGCACAGAGTTTGGATGACTAAAGGAAAGAGACATTCTGTGGGGAGAAAGTGCCTACTATTAAAGAAAAGCAGTGAGGCTTTTAACCAAACTGGTTTCAAGGCCTTGGGGAGGGAGTATAGTTTCCTATGTGTTCCTGACCAATGAAGGTACCAGAGGTCATATCCCTGCCTGTGCATTTTGGAAACTCATCAAGAAAGCCAGACAGTGGATTCCATCCAAATGACCAATATCGTCTACAAAGTACCCACATACAAATTTGAGTTTCAAAGGCCTTTCATTCATCTGGTGCTGTCTCTGCAACTAGCTCTAGCAGAATCAATAAGAAATGGAGCTTTCTCTTCACAGAATATCATAGCCCTTGTTGATTCAGAGGTAGCCTCAGCTCCACACCCTTTTAGAACCAAGAATTACTTTCTTTTCTTTCAATGTGCATGAGCTTGCCTCCTCTTTCAGAGGCAGGAGGAGATTCACAGTCTCAGAATTGTAACTAATAATACTCTTGTATAATTTTTTTTCATGGAATAGTTAAATGTCAACATAGCAAGTCTATATGTTACATGTCAGGTAATATATCTTTAATTTAGTTTTTCCATTTTTATAAAGCACACAGATCTCCTTAAGGTTTTGGAAATATTGGGAGAAAATGGTGGGTATATGAATAAAAGCATTTTATGACATTCTGGAAAGACAAAACTGTAGGAAGAAAATACAAATCCATGGTTGCGAGGGGTTAAGTACAAAGAGGAGTCACTGTACAGTGGCAGCAGGGTGGAATTTTAGGGGGTAAAGGCAGTCCCTATAATGCTAGTCACAGGACTCTATGCATTTGTCAAAATTTATATATGTGAATGTCCAAAAAAGTGAAGTTTATTGCATGTAATTTTTTTTTAAGTGCACTGCCTGTTGTACTCAACTGGTATCAATGAGATGGGGTTTGGAAAAAATTGTTGACATGACCACACGAGGGACTCAAGTCCTGTTTTTCTCATGATATCTGAGCAAATCATTTACATGAGAATAATTTTTAAAATCATTTGTGACTACCCTCATAACAATTTAGTTATTTGGCACATGAAGAATAACAAATTAAGTACAACTACCACCTTGCCCAATGTTAAGAGAACGTCTTAGAGTGTTAATCCTAAATGCCTCCAAAATTTCTCTACCTTTCTCTTAGCAGAGTCTTCTCAGCTAAAAGGTTTTAACTAAAAGGATTTTTTAATCTTTTTTTTTATTTTTTAGGAAACACCAGGTGTTTGCCCATATACTCATCCTGTCAGTGGAGAGTAGAAATGAATTGCATTTAAATGTTGATTGTGTACTGGTAAAACTGGACCATCTTTTGAGTTCTTATTCGAATTTGTGTCTATAGAAGCTCTTCAGCAGCTCAGTGACAGTAGCCAAAGATCTTTTCCCTTGGGTGAAAACTGTGAATTTGCCAATTAATTAGCTAATTTGTAGCCATTCTTTGTGATCAGTGCTCATTTGTCCTTCCTTTTCCCTCAGATTGTTGCTGCTCCATTCTTCTCCCATTTGAGCATCATGTACCCCTAACTTCAAATAAGGTGTCTATTCATTTCCTGCAGGTGTGTGTGTGTGTTTCATCAAATTATGAAGAATGTGGTAGTCTGAAATACTTCAGTAATCTGACAGAAGTAACAGGACTTCTTTGTTAATAAAGAAAGTTTCCCAGCACATATGTGAAGACAAGAAAAAATACTATCGGTTCATGATAACATTTCTCAACCAATTAAAAAAAACATTTACTAGTTCTAAGCCAGATATTCCTATAGGAATATTCTTTATACTTCCGTTATGTGGTTGATAGAAATTACATAAAGATCTCCCAGCTAATCTTCTTCCCGGTCTCTTTCACTAGCCCATTAAAGAAAAAACTTTCAGTGAGATTTGTAAAGGCAGAAATAGATCAGTAGCTTTTTCTATTCTTTAACCATGATTCCCTCTTACCCTCCCTTAAGCTGAAAACTCTTTGTGTATTTAGAAAGCCGGTCCTTGCATGAGTAACTGATTTGTTAAGAGAAGAGAATGGTTTGGTTGAAAAACAATAAGACAATTTTGGTTGGGGTTAATAATTACAGAACCCTAAAAGCTATTTGTGAAAACGAATGACCTGAAGCTCACTACACATTCCAGAGTCTAATTTGTGTCCTACAAATCTGTATTGTTTCCAGCAACTTCAGGGCTGGGATTATGTTTCTCCCTGGTCTCACAATGCGTCATTGTAGCCTTGACTACAAGGGAGCCATTGATTCAGAATACAAAGAGGGAGCAGGGACTGTCCCTGAACAGGAGATGCCCTGTGCCTGCTTTAAATCTCTCCTGGACCTAAGCAAATCAGAACTTCACCAAATATTTTGCACTATTTTACATTCAATCTGACTATAGGTTCCTCATAGTGAATAATGGAAGACATACCAACTGTAGAATACAGATTGTTTACAAGAAGAAATAATTCGTAAAAACCTACAATGAATTCAGCAGATCTTCTTTTATGTTATATGGAACGGTGGACAAATTGAAAGATATTTAACCAAGTTTTAAAACCTTTTGTAAACTTTTGAATTGAGATTAGATTCCTTGACTGTGAAAGAATATTGTCCCAACTGATTTTCTATTGTAGGTGACAAAGAAAAATATTTGAATATGTGTTTACACAATTAAATAGGGAGAAATATATTGGAAAAAAGTGGAAAACGGGAAAATAGGCATGATTTTCCATCATTTCCCTGGGTTTATTTCCATTTCAAAATGTTGTAATTTTTTTTTTTCATTTTTATGGATTTCTAGGATTTGGAATTCAAAGTCATTCATATCATATTTTATTCTGAAGTAAATATTGGTAATCTTTCCCAATCTTATAATAACAAGAAGAATGTCTGGTGTATGCAGAGATATACTAAAATCAATTTATGTTGGTATTTGGCCATTGTCAAATCCTTCATCCATTTGCTAAAGATCAATAACCATAAATTGAGCCTCATGTCTTTAAAATACAACTTTACAAACCACTGTGATTATTGTCTTTTATCATCATTAAATCTCCATTTTAGTAAAATTCTAATTCTTTTCCCTTCATAGGAGAAAACATTTCATGCAGAGCAGAAATCATTACATTGTGGGGCAAAAATTGGCAAATCTGTTGTTTCAGAAAAATAGACTGGGACAATCATACAACCCAATAAGAGAACAGCTTGCACCTTCAGTGATTCCTTGTTGCCCTTAGAATAAGTCCCCAAAACTTTTTGCGTGACATTCAAAGTAACTAATAATTTGTACCCTCCTTCTTCTACAGCGTATTTATTCCCATGTGATTTCCAATATAAAATACCCCATCTTGCTCATTATTTTTTGTTTTATTTATTCATTTATTTTTTTTTTCATGGTGCTGGGGATTGAACTCTGGTCTCATGCACGCTACGCAAGTACATTACCACTGGGCCACACCCCTGGTTCACTGCTTATTATTTTTTAATCAACATTCATCCTTTATAAAAGAAAAAACATACTTTTAACATCCTGACTATGTGTTTGACACATTTTTTTCATAACTGGAAATGTATCAGTGAACAAAACAGATAAAAATGCCCACCCTATGAACATCACTAATGGAGAAAGACACCAAGTAAATGAGTAACAATATTTTTCCTGGGTTCAATCCCCAGCACCACAAAAATAAAAATAAAATGTTTAAACTTTCAATAAACACTTTTCTCTTTAAAAGACAATTATCAAAGTTTTATAACTTTTATGTGGATATAAAAATGAACATATATTAAAGATTTTATTTAACTCAACCAAGGAGGACGCCAGATAGATGTTTTAGCCAGTTCAAAAGAGAATCTAAAAAGCAAACCTATTTATAAATCAGGAGTATTGAAATGAAACCTGGAGCAAACCTGATTTTTCCAAAAAGGTATGGGATACAGGGAAGTCAATTGAACCTTTACCAAAAATGACATAATTTGCAAGTCTATAAACACTAATTATTTTGCATTGTAGGTGTTTGAATGGTAAACTCCCCCACAAAAAATATATCCATGTCATAATTCCTAGACTCTGTGAATGTTAACTTATTTGGGAAAAGGTTCTTGGCTGACATATGAAGTAAAGGGTTTTGAGATGAAGGGTCATTCTGGATTGTTAGGGTGGCCCTAAATCCAATGACAAGATTCTTACAAGAGACTCCTGGGGGAGATATGGCAGACAGAGTGGAAGAGGTAGTGTAACTGTGGGCCAAGCAGGAAGAGGCAAGTAAAGAAATCTCCCCCGGAGCCTCAGAAGAAGTGAGTTCCTACTGATAGATCAATTTCAGACACCTGAATTCCAGAAATATGAAGGAATAAATTTCTGTTGCATTATGCAAAGTTACAACAGTCTCAGTAAACTAATAAATATGGCTATCAATGACCTACAATTCATAGAGTTGCAAAATAGTTCCCACAAAACTAAATAACCAGAAGAGGTTTTCTCTAGGCAATGCATAGTTCAAATGAAGTACAATTTTCTCCTACATTCCTTATCCTGAAACAGTTTTCCCCATGCCTCCTTTACCTAACCAAACCCTATTTATCCTTCAAAGTTAAGTTCAAATACCACCATGTATCTATTAATTTCTATTATATATTTATTGATGCCTCCAACTAAAATGGACCTCTCTGCCAATAACTCCTGTTGGCTTATATAAATACCCTCAAAAGTATTTCCCAGGATGCCATCGTCTCCTAGCAAGGTACAATATACATAGGAGATCATTACATGTTTGAGAAAATGTAGTTGAGGTAGAGAGAACTTCAGTCTATAATGACTGAGGGGCCTACAATGAATATTCTTTCTCCATGACTGGTATCTCCAAGCTTAATGTTATAAAGGGGGTGTCATATCCAAGAAATCTGGCTCTTTAGTAGTGTATGTGGCGCATTTTTTTAGCACAGGGGCCGGTCCTTTAAGAAAATCAACATCTCTGGTTCACATCTAAGGCAGTGGTTTGGAGGAGTGAGTTAAGAATAACTTTTCATGTATTTTTCTGAGGAATCATTTAAAGTAGATTCTAATTAGCCTAAATTCAAAATATTTTTTCCTGACATAAATGTCAGATGTTTCGTATATTATCAGCTTGGGAAAAAAATCTTTGGAATCTTAATGCAAATTCCTTATAGTTTGTACATATACTCAACCCAACCAATTTCTAGGTGTTCATATCCAAGCAGCAGTCCCTCAGCAGATTCACTACCTTTTTGTTCCAAAGGAATCCATTGATTCTAATGGAAAAGCAGTGATTAACTTATATTGTTGCCATTTATTAAACTAGTGTTCACACTTATGTGAGCATTATCTACTGAGCTCCCTAAAAGTAATGAGAATATCTTCTCATCTCCCTACACTGTGGACACCAAGCATATTATAAGTGTATTAGTATCAGTATCTCTGCCCATCAACTGTATCACCTTCTCTATAATTCTGGGATTTCTGGGAACTGCTGAGGGGTGTCTTATAAGTTTCTTCAAATCATTTTAAACTGGGGTTCACCTCTCATTACTGCCAATCAGTGCTTTATTCTCATTAACTACCATGATCCTAGCAATACTGCATTCAGGCTGTCATCTTTGTTTGATGTTAGTCTGAGGCAAAGTTCACCTGCTACAATAAGACTGCTTCTGTTGTCACCATGGGTCCAGCCAACCTCTGGGATTACTTAAAAATTGGTTGCAAATGAAAAGCTAAAGGTCTTCATCTCCTGCAATGAAAAGCTAAAGTTCTTCATCTCTTCATTACATGTCATAAAAGAAGTCCCACAACAGGACTTTAAGGATCTAAAGAATTACATTTAGACCATTCTTTCCAACAAATACTTCCTCGTCCCTAAGTAACATTAGATAACAGCATCCATGTGGTACCAAGTATGTCCATTAATGCTCAGGTCTTCTTAATGGCATGTCTAAATTATCTTTCCATAGGATGATTTCTGTCTTTTTGGTACCTCTTGGAATTTCAACGCTATCTTTCCACCACAACCCTCTTATTTCTCCAGGTCGGGTTGTGTAGGCTTAAAACTCATGCGTAGATATAATTTCTTTCCTTTTCCCGGGAAATATTTTAGCTGCTGTATACAATGGTGTTGCAAATAGAAACCTGTGACAGAGATCTTGTCTGAACCTACCAACAATTGTTCCCAAATCTTAGTGTCTTCCCACCAGAGACACCCACACCCATATACATTCTCACACAGAAAATTAAACTCTCCTCTTGGGGCATTTATGATAGTTAAGATTTTGTGATATCTGGCAAGTTATTCCCAAATATTTCTTTCAACTAAGTGAAAACAAACCTCTAAATTTGAATTACTATGCAAATTTGATACACTTCTATTTGATCTCAAATACTAAGTATAGAGAACTCTTATTTCCACTGAAGCACGCTTTTATTTTTAATCTCCTAAGAATCCTATTTGGACCAAAATTAAATGTTTTATTTCTATTTTAACCTGAAGAAAACAGGCTCAGTCCATATGTGTGGCAGCCTCTTCGGCTGCACTACTACTTCTACAAAGGCAGGTTGTTGCAGTGGAACCCAGGGCCTCACGAATGCAATGTAAGCATTCTTCTGCCACTGAGCCACATCCCCAATCCTAAAGGTGTTATGCCAGATTCGTGGGACCCCAATAGACCTCCAGGAGCCCAATCCGATGCAATCACACAAGAGTCTTTATTGCAAGCTCGAGCCTGGACTAACAACCGTTCCCGATGCAGCCGTCCCAGGGAGTGAGTCCCAGTCCTTTGTTCAGTGAGATTTTATAGGTTTTTGGGGGATACTCTATGCATCACAACATCACACAGCAAATCATTCCACACCGTGGAAAAATCAAACAACAACTCTTAACATTGATTAGCACATTCACTGGCGGGAACAAGTTGGGTAGGGGTGATTGTTAGTACAAGAGGGGGGTTCATTTGAACTGATTGGTTTAGGCCATGAGGGGTGTACGTGCTAACCTACATGGTTTCCCAACATGTTATCAACCACCATAAACTACTTGGGGGTCATCTGGCATCCCAGGTATTTTCCCTGTCTCATGCTGATTGGAGGTTGCTAGGGGTTTGCTATGGGTCCTCACCTAGCCTAACTGAGTCAGGGACACCTGGTGCCCGAAGATCTCTCCTGTTATTTACAGACAAACAACTCAGCAGGGTGCGTATGTGCTCAGGAGTGCTCTGTGGGTTTTTCCAAAGACAAGTGTCACGCCCCCTTCCTTAGGACAGGCCTTGAGGTAGAAACTGCTGTTATTTATTTAGTTTTAAAAAATGGAGTGACATCAGTTTCTCAAAGGCAGATAGTTAAATCTCTATTTCTGGATCCCTCTATAGGGCAAGCCACATAGGTGGTGTTCAAACAAAAGTTGCAGAATTGAACTAAAAGAAGATGCGTGATTTGTCTAAAATCACAGCCGGAAAACAGCACAGCTGGGACTGGAACACAGTTCTGGATCCAGGCTCCCTTCGTGTATCTACAACAAGCATGTCTGTAATTTCACAGTCTATGCTTTTGTTAGGATGCTTATTTTTGTCAGACCAGGGACCATAATTTTCTCCCCTGACGTTTAGATCAAACATCAGCAGTCCTGCTGCTTCTAATACCACTCTCTCTTTTTCCTTAGCTGACATAGTTTGTTTTTTTCAAAGACTTATAATTTCTTCAACTTAAATGAATACCATCCCTTATTAGATCCTCAATTTTTCACGTTGCTTTTCATTTCTGTGTGTCCTTTTATGCATATGTATGAAATCAATGAGCTCACCAGCTTGTTTCCTTTCCTTTCCTATTCATCTCAAGCCTTGCAGCTAACTTCCACCACCTGAAGATCTTCAAGGTCAACTGAATGATACCAAGTGTTCCTGTACTCTGGTCTATCAAAATCCCTTCCATGTTGAGCGATTCCTGTCATTTCTCTATGCCTCACCCATGACCCATGTGGATTATCAATCCAATGGACAGAGAATATGTCTAATTCTGTGTCCACCCCAGAATCCAGTATTAAATTCAACAAGTACTCTCAGAAGGAGCTATAGCCACAATAGCATTCAGAATTTTAATTAACTTGAAGACAATTGCTAGTACAGTCCTATTAAAATTCTCTTCTCTTAGAACATGTTTAACTCATTTTCATCATTGTTGAAGTAATGGGCACCAATGAAAAGCTAATGCAATGGTTATGGCCTCAGGGAAAATTCTCTGAAGCAATTTTCAAGGTGATCTTATGCCCTGGGAACACATAATCTCTATTGTTGCTAAATCATTTCTATTCTGGAAGTAACTGCTATTAAGCAACCAATGCAATATTTCACACATAGTATCATGATTTAAAGACCATGTATTAGTGGGTAAATATGCAGGCTGATGTGCAGGGAATTCAACACAGAAATTATATTGTTAGTAATGAGAACGATGTCCTTCCCTCTCTGACACTGAAAATCTACATCTAAAAACCTAATTATGACTTACTGTCTTTTCTTTGTAGGAAATAATAATACAATCATTAAAGGCTCATAAGCCTTTGATTTTTCACCATGAAAGGCATGTACAATGTCACAAATGTCACCAGACAGATTGTGTGCTGCAGCTAATGCTAATGGAGAACAAGAGGCAATGGGCGAGGTATCCTTGAATTACCTCTGAAAATGACACTGTTCTCTCTTGTGTAAGAACACTTCTCTATCTGAAAAGCAACTTTCCTTGTATATCAAGATTTTATATGTAGATCAATGCTATATTGTTTGGCTAGCATGTACAAGGCCCCCAGGTTCAATCCCCAGCACCCCCAAAAAAGAATTTATATAAATGGATCATTTCTGATGGTACTCCATGAATACTTCTTATTTGAATTTTCTGTACAATAAATCCTGATGTGCCAAATTAATTTTTAATGAATTTATAACAGTGGAATTAAGTCAGAGTTTATAAATTATTATTGTTAAATAATTTTGAGTCATCCATTTTATTTAAAAAGCTAAACTTTTTTTTAACTCAATTCTGTAACATTTTCTTGAGTGCTTATGCTAGCCACTGGGATTAGCACACTCAGTGGGCCAAGTGTGGTGGCCTTTGGCTTCTTGGAGTTTAAAGTTGATCAAGGAAAACACATTAAATACATATTTATGAGACTGTTGAATGCTATAAATAGGGAAGGATTAATTTAAGCACATATGATTTAACTTTAACAGGAGGACCATCACCTCATGACCTAGACAATGGTCCACTGTGGCTGATAAGCTTTCCACTAAGCAGTGCCAGCACTACTTCCCAAATGAGCTGATTCATTAGTGCAAAGGGCAACTTAGTTAACTCTTTTAGTCAGATTCAGGAGTTTTGAAGACAAGTGTTTAATTCCACTTTGTATAGCTTGGTTCCCCTCATATGGAAGAATCTCTTCTTTTTCTTCCCATTACCCTGGTGGGTTGCCCACATTTCTAGCAAAATGCATGAACTAGAAAACTGGGTATGAGAAAATGAACAGCACAACATGTTCTCCTCAGTAGGTCCATTTGCATGTGACTAGGAAACCTATTATTATTCAGAAACAGCTTGAAAATATTAAATGTAAAAGAGAAGTTGAGATTTTAGTGAGTTTGTTTATTAAAATGTTCTTTAAACATATGGAGTAAAGGGAAAAGTGAAATTTCATGGAGTCTAGACAGAATTAACAACCTTAAAAGACATAATTTTCAGACCACCATGCTATCTAAGCAGTGAGACGGAGGTAGGGATATTTTCATTAAAACTTTAAAAAATGGGCAAGCACAGTATTTCCTCACACATAATAGATAATCAAAAATATTTGTTGAGCTGAATTACAGGATTCAGGTCCTTGCCCTGTCGAGTGTCTTCTTTCGGGAGCACAAGAACCAAATCTGCCTCCTAACAGGCTACACAAGACCTAATGGTGTTGGCAAGATGGCATCTTTCTCCATTTTCCTCTTGACAACCTCTTTCCAGTGGTTGTTTCAGTTTTAATTTCCTTTTGAGAAGAAAGTCAAAGCATGACAGGATAATTTCCAGACCATCTTCCCAGTCTTTGGTGAGATAAGCAAGCACACAGCAACCCTGACTCTGTATATCATGGCATGAAAAGCAATTCTTCCTGTGACATCCTGGGTCCCTCTCAAAAGATGCAATGCAGATGGAGGAGAAGAGGAACTAGAAAATAAAGAAGGAATAGGGGGGGTGCTTATTCTGATTCACATTGCCTTCCTGGATCCAGCTGGGGTTGCATGTTGTGTTCAGTGAATCAGACAGTGCCATCTCCCCCAAGATTTGATCTTAAATCCTCAATAAACCCTGAAGCATCTTGACAAGTGGTTATAGTCCACTTACTTTCAATCTTCATGAATGGTTGCAGAAAATGGCCATGTGTAACTTTACCCAGAAATGAGATGTTCACATTGTAGAGAACTATGGAGATGATCCCAAAGAAAGAACTGCCAAGAGATGAAGAGATGGAGATTGCTACAAGGAAAGTAGGTATTCATCATATGACACTGTTTTACTAACACTTTCATTAGTGACCATAACAATTTGACATCATGTTATTCCTCCCAAAGAGAATTATTTCCAAAACCACTTACACGGCTGATAATAACCTCTTTAAAAATTCTCCAGGGACAAAATCAATCAAGCATGCAGTCATACTCTTCAATAGATTTTTTTTTTTGCTCTGTGACCAACATGTGCATGCTTCATAATGAAACAACACCTGTGAGCACCTGACAAGTACCAGATATCTCGATGTTATCATTGTATTTCAAAGAAATTGGCCTTTGTGACTCTCACAACTTTGACAATACACCAGCATAATTAAATTTGACATAGCTGATACCAGTATAGCTTCTGATAAAATGTTAACTCGAAACCAGAATTGCATATACAAATGGGGAAACAATACAGAATATCTCACAGTTAAGGAGCATAAATAAGAAGCATATGGCTTTGAGCAGTGGTTTCCTTAAATAAAAATTTAAATATCAGGTATAGGGCTGGGGATGTAGCTCAGTGGCAGAGGAATGAGGCCCTAAGTTCAGCCTTCAGCACCAGATATATATATAGATGTATAGATTAGGAAGACATCATCTATGGCTATAGACAAATAGATAACAGGTATAATTGCTAATATTTTGAAATATTAATATTTTAAAATATCTCACCACCTTTATTCTCTTAACAACCTTATCCTTTCTTCCTCAATTATCCACCACCTTATATGGTAACTGTGTATTATATGGAATTTCAGGTCTGGGATGGCAGATAAAATCACTGAGAAATAAAAGGAAAAGATCTTTTTTTTTTAACAACAATTTCTGTGATATTTCTGGACCCTGTTAAAAGTTTTCACGTGTATTTCTGGGATGTGAGAATCATATCACTTTGCCAGAGATTTGACAAATGTAATTTTTCAACCCACTGAATGAATTTGGTCCATCTCACAAGAAATGACAAAATTTAGGACTAGGTTTATAAATTTTTTAATCAATTTGAACTCTGCTTCTACAATGCTTGATAAAAATTCAAATATATGTTCATATGAAGCGAAACCATAATGTTATTTTATCACCTACAAAATAACATTAAAATATTACAGAATAATAATACTATTGAAGTTAAAATCACCTCAAATGTCAGTCCTACGTAATCCTAAGTGACTTTCTTCTCTTCCTAGGCTTGCCCTTCCTGACAATTCCAGATCTTCTGCCTGGATACTTGTATATCATTTCTTGAGGCTCTTTCCAACAGTTTGAGCTGGAATTCAAGTGTTGCCCCTTAAGGTCTGGGATCCTCAATATCCAGCCTGCTACTTACCCTCACTTCCCTTGTAGCACATGTCTTAGAGTTCTTGGGGCGTTATCTGGTTCTTTTCTGGACAGCATGGGTAAGAAGATTGAACCCAGGGACACTCTATAGTCACTAAGCTACATCCTCAGCCCTATTTACTCTTCACTTTGAGAAAGGATCTCTGTGGGAGGTCGCCCCTGAGCTATAGAGTATCTTCTCTCAGCCTTGAGCCAAGGAGGTTTTGGTTTGGTATTGCACTGTTTTGTGGTCCCTCCCACTTGATGGAGCCCGTAATGCCCATGGCCTCTACCTTCGCTAGGCCCAGAAATCTGCTTTCTCCTAGCTCTGGTCCTGGCTGTTACCCATTGGGGGTTGGACAGCCCACGCACTGCCTTATTTGGTGAAGAACATTCTATTGAAAATCCTTTATTAATCCCCCTATAAATTAAAGAAACGTGGGTTCTCCTACTCTCTCTTCTTCCCAGTGTGGAAGCTTGTTTCAAAGGTCAAAGAGCGGTGCCCCCACTTCTTCCCCCCAACCCTCTTTGGAAAACATTACTGTGTGGTGTGGTCTTTTCGCAGCCAGCCTACCCCACAAAGGGGAACTCTGTTTCCACTGCCTGCACGGGACGTGGGTGGCAGGTCTCACTAAGTTGCTGAGGCTGACCATGAACTTGTGATCCTCCTGCCTCAGCCTCCTGAGTTGGGGCACTGCAGGTGTGCACCTCAGCACCCAGCTAGGTTCTCATATTTTTAAAAGTAGTTTAGTGAGATGACAGTCAGGATTCTCCCACTCGACATGTCAACTGTGAAGAACAAAGCAAAAGGAGGCATATGCTTTTGACACACATTCATGTCCAGAGTTAGATACCCTCCAGACCCAACCTAGAATAACCAGGACTCACTATTGTCTTCTTTTCTATGGAATGTCACAGAAAGATCACAGTTACACTCAGACTATATGCAACAGGTCACAATTTGCCCTGCCTTTGATGTATGTGGAGTAACCACCAGTGAGAACTGTTTACTGCGTTGGATAGAAAAGCCACATGGTCACCTCTAGGTCCTGGGCTCTGGGCTCCTTTTGTATCAGGATTCCCCATCCACTCTTCTCCTGCATGCATCTGTCCCCACAGCTAACTTGTAATAAGCATATTTTTACATTATGCAAATTCTCAATCAGCCTGTCTTGTTTAAATTGTATACATCATTATATCTGAGATTCTCATATAACTACTGTGTGATCAATTAAGATTCCTATATTACTGTTTTTTTTAAACAAATACCATGCTGAAAAGGTTGCCTCTAGTTATAGAATCTTCTTTTTTTTTTTTGGTGGAGGTTTCAACTCAACTTTATTTTTTTGATTTTTATGTATTCTAATTTGTTCAATATAATATCAGAATGCATTTCAATACATAGTTCACAATTTTTCGTGTCTCTGGTTGTACACAAAATAGAGTCACACCATTCTTGTCTTCATACATGTACTTGGGGTCATTATGTCCATCTCATTCCACCATCTTAGTTATAGAATCTTTGAAACATGGATGTTTTAATGCACTAAGTAAACAAAGGCATAACTAAAACTGTCCAAAAAATGTCCTATTATACCTTCTCTAGGATATTAAGTGCCTCTTTGCTTTGTAAATGAATAACTTAAATCTGGCAGGAAACAAGAAGGTAGCTTGCCGTCTCAATGCTCTTCAATATTCAAATAAGAACAAGAAAAAAATCCTTAAATATAATTATGAAATTTGAATTTTACCAGTTTTCTCAAGTTTTATGCATTAAGATGTTCTTAAAATATTTGGAACAAGTAAAGAAGTGGTTTTTCATGGAGCCCAGGTCAGAGTCATATAAAAAAAAAGGCAAGTAACATTTTAAAATGCCATCTGCCTGGCAAAGAAGAAAACCAAGTTCAGAAATATTTCTCTAAAGCCTTGGAAATTAGGCAATGGCATTTTCTCAACCATGGTAGGCATGCAGGAAGCATTTGTTGTTTGAAGAATGAATGCAGAAATCCATGTTAAGAGGCAAAAGAGCTAAATCAGTCAGCCAGACCCTTGCCACTGAGAGAGGTTTGCCTCTGTCTTCAATTCAATCCATCTGTGCAGTTCCAGTCCCAGAAGAATGACATTTTTTTCTTTCTCTCTCTCAGCATTCCGCCTGCTGTGGTCATTTCAGCTTCCAGTCCTCCCCAGAAAAGTGGCATAAAATGTCAGGACGTTCCTACTCACTTCCCTTTAAGTTTTGAGAGAACACCAGCTTGCAGTAAAGCCCATAACAGCCATGGTCACAACTCTCTGGGCAGGAAGCAGCAGCTACTTCAGATAAGATGCCTGGCTCCCTCCTGACCCACCCAGTGTGAAAAAAGGATAGGTTGGACCAGGAGGAGAGTTGGAAGGAGCAGAGAGTAGAGAAGGAAGGAATTGTTCATTCTATCTCCTTTGTTGCTGGGGTCACGTGTTCTTGGTTCAGAGAACCTGGATGTACCATTCCCCAAGACTTGATTCTTGTTCCCAATAGACACTGAAGTATCCTGGCAAATGAGACTGGATTCTTTTGCAGTCTGGATAGATGTCCACAGAAAATGCTAATGTGCAATTTTGCCTGGAGAAGAGGTGCTATTGATAAGTTGTACAGCTGATTTTCAAACATGGAAAAGAAAGGTGTTGTGAAAGGCTAGATAATGGTCCCTCGAGGCTATTTCTGTGGTGCTTGTATAAATAGCCACATCTTGTCCTTCTAGTTTTATTTTTCAAGAGAGTTGTTTTTAAAGATGCTTGATTATCTCAATAATGCCCTCTTCAGAATTCCCCCTGGAAAACAGAAAGGCCCATGCCTTGCTCATCTCAATCATAGGAGACATTTATGTCTAATCACCATGGGTGTGCTTGCCTTGTAATGAGGATGGCACTTGTGAATGCCAGCTAAATTATAGATACCTTGATGTTATCATTACATATCCAAGAAATCAGCTTTCATAAGTCACACAAATTTGGTAATACAGTCGCACATTTAAATTAATGATAGCAATTTTCACATTGAAAAATGTTCATCTGAATTCAGGGTTGGAATGTATAAATAAAGGAAGTAGCTACTATTCAGAATATCTCCAGGGTTGTGGATAGAAATAAGTAGCATATGGCTCTCTTCATGGCTTTTCTCAATAAAATTATAATGTCAGATGTGACTGCCAGTTATTATCAACTTTCTAAATGCCTCACCACATCCATTGTCTTAATACCCTCATTCCTACATCGTATCTTTAATCTCTTGCAATTATTATTAAAACAGAATTGTGTGACTTAACTAATAATACCATGGAGAAAAGAAACAATGTTTTACTTTTCTACATGTTAATGACAAAATACCAAGAAATTCCAGTTTCAAGGTCTTTTTTTTTTAAATTTTTTATTGTTGGCTGTTCAAAACATTACATAGTTCTTGATATATCATATAGTTTCAAGGTCTTAATTGGCTCTAATTCAGAATTCTAGAATCAGGCATCCCTCCCAACCAGAACAGGTTCAAAGAACTCTCTGCAGCATGATCAGACAATATCTATGGACATTGTCTGATAACGGAAGTGAGACAGAGACAATTTGACTGATTACAGCTTGGTGGTTGCCATATTTGAGCATGATTTGAACTATTGGCCGCCTGCTATTGACTAAAGCTTGGCTGCTGTGATTAGCTATTACAAAAATATTCTCCTTAATTAGATTTTCCATTAGTTTACCTACTAAGTTAAGTTTCAGTTCATTATGTAAGGACTCATACACAGGTGTCTTCAGGCTAAATTTAGTTTAATTTAGCACCATGAGCTCTGTGATGTTACAGTATTTTCTACATCAATGTGTGTGTTGGGGTCAGAATATACGTACACTTACTGGTCAGTCAATTCTTTGAGACATGAAATTTTAATTTCTGTTGTATCAACTTAATCTATTTCACCAAAAGCACTACATTAGATCACTGTCGTTTAAAATGTTTCAGTTAATTATGTACCGTGTAACTAAAACACTCACAAGCCTATATATTTTACTTATTGATAATGTGTACCAGATTTACTAAGGAACAGAAAATATATTTCTTTCTTTTATTTTCTTTTATTTTTTTTTCTTTGCTGTGAAGATGAAAGATGTGGTCCCTGCTGACCTAGTCACAGTCTGTCGGATCGCATATATACAAGGATAATAAAGTCTTTCCCTACCAGTCAGCTGTGGTCAACCCATGACACTGCTAGTCTGAAAACACAATCTGACTGTTCCCTTCACAGACCTAGTCACAGACTCTCCTGGTGGGTCAGAAGAGGTTTCCAGCTCCTAGCATAGGCTATACCTGGGACTTGTCCCATCCCTTGAACTTGTGTTCAGGTTTGTGCATATGTGAGAAAATGCAGGAATATTGAAAGGTAAAATGATAAGACTGTGAGACTGTAACCTAATCAGTGGATAAATTCACTTGCTGGATTAATAATTTGAAAGGACTACTATACAGTGGTGACTATAGACAGGTAGGTTATGTCTGGAGGAAGTAGTTTACTAGAGATGTGCCTTTGTCCATTACAAGGGGGCTATACTTTCTGGCTGTCATGAACCAAGCAACTTTCCTCTTTCACACCGTTCTTCCAGAGCTTTGGAGTCAGCTGACAATGGATTGAACCTCTGAAAGCATAAAGCCAAAATAAATGTTTTCTCCTCTAAGTCAGGTATATTGGTCACAGCAATGAAAAGTTGATTAATACACCTTGACATTAAACTTATGTAACAGTCTTCTCTTTTCTTCATGACCAATACCACTTAGGGAAAGATACTTGAGGTATTCTGACAAGTGAGCTCAACAAGGGCCTTTTTTAATCTAGAAGAAAGTGTCTGATAGCATTGATTCTCAAAGGAGGAGGAAACGTATTCTGAATTTTGGTCATCCTGGAAGACTAAATATCCCCTTAAAGTTTCCTACTCCTCAGTGAGCTGCATCCCACTTTCTCAAACCCAGGAATGGCTAAGGATTCTGTAACAAATGAATAATCTTTCTCCATCATGCACCTCACCTAGGGTAATATTTGTGTGGTGTTTTTTTAAAATGTAGGGTCATAACTGAAAGTATCTAAATGAATCTTCCCAGAGCACAGCCAGTCTGCCCCTGGGTGACTTGCTGTCTTCTCCAACTAGGCCAAATATTCACTGTAAGTAACCTTTATATGGCAAGATTCTTGGGCAAAAATGTAAAAAAGACCAAAAAAATTTTTTAGAACTGATTGCTTGGCATCCTATACACAATGTGATATTTCAAACCCCCTCTTGATTCACTGCACATGTCAAACTGAATCTGCTTAATTTCTTTTCTTTATATAGAATATGCAACTATATGGAACTGTGTCCTTTTCTTTATCTCCTTTTCATTAGTTCTGTCTTTATTGTGTCTCCACTCCAAAGTCCCACTTCTGTTACTCCTGCTAAACCTTTCTGTTACTCTCGCATTTACTGAATATTCAAATGCTTGGAGATAGGATAGTGAAAAACTAGAATTTGATATTATTATCATTAGCAAATAGTAATCATCTCAAGAGTATTTGGGGTTTTTTAATATTAAATAATATTTTAAAATTTTATTTTTTAAATATTAAATATTAATATTAAATGTAAACTATAATCTACCCAAGATCACACCTTCTCTTGTGCATTTACTCCTATTAAAGTCAGAAAAAAATGACAGAATAAAAGAAAAACTGTGAGTATACTATAACATCTAAACTTCTGGTAGGTGAGCAAACTCACAGCAAAAATAACAACCCCTGTCTAAAACCTCAAGATCTATCTGATTCAGAGCAGAACTGATCAATAAGTATACATAAGTACATCTTCCTATTTTTATTTCTAGATGTCCTAGCATCATCAAAAATTTAATTTTAAACATTCAATATCATGGTAAATTGCTATCATCTAACACATTTTTATTAATGAGTACAATTTTACTTCAATTAATTTACATTCCATTTTTCTAATAATTTAGAAAAGTGATTATTGCCAAACAAACTTGGTTTCAAAAAAGAAAAACACAGCATTATCTTTAGAAAGATTAATAAGAGCCAAATTACTGAGTGTTCACTTCCTAGTTTTAGTCTTGATGATAAATTCTAGTTAGCAGCAAACTTCTTACTAGACAGTGTAATGAGACTCAAAGAGAAGAAAATGAAATCATTTACACCAAATGGCCTTTCAATAGTAAAACAAAGCTTATTTTATAAGCTCTTCATTTAAAATGTATCTGTAACAGGCCCAAGCTCTTGTTCATATTGCCAACT
Organism: Marmota monax; assembly: GCF_021218885.2. Lineage (NCBI taxonomy): Eukaryota > Metazoa > Chordata > Mammalia > Rodentia > Sciuridae > Marmota > Marmota monax. The sequence goes on from NW_026693552.1 coordinate 1,197,371, forward strand.
TGGCACTTTAAACAATAGGTTTGCCTCTGTGACACGATAATTAAAATTTTTTCTGCAGTCCAAATGACTTACTAGAGGTCTTCAGCAGAACTCGGAGACATGACATATTTTGCCATTGAAAAACATATTTATAGAGTTAAATGAGTATTCATTGTGTTCAGAGTAACTCTCTTGACCTCAGGATTTTGAGAGATAAATGTTAACTTCATGATATTATGAAATAACTGCCATTTATTGAATACTTACTATATATATTTATGTGTTTGAGTACATATACATGTATATAATTTAATTTTTCCAACAGCCCTATTGTATAGGAAATAAACATCATCCTAATTAACTGTGAGGGAACTAAGACTCGGTTAGTATCTGTTCTAGCTGAGAATAAGTCCCAGCTAGGTGAACTTTAGTGTTTAGGTTGCTTCATTTTCCTTCAGTGTTTCCTGATATCCTTGTTAAAGGCCCGGCAGTCTCTAGGATCTATAGATTTTAAAAGGTATGATGAAAGCCATTTCTTGAACAAAGCTTAAAATTTGTTTTGATAAATGTATCAAATTTATAATAGAGAATTATAATGATAGCTAAAAGCCTACGAGTTCTTCATGACAGATACTGTTCTAAATTCTGTGCACAAAATTGGCTCATTTAATTCTTACAGCAACCAAGTGAGTGGTAATTATGCCGTTCTAGAGATGAAGGTCAGACAGCTGTTAAGCAGCCAAGCTGGAACCCAAGTAGTCTGACTCCAAGCCCATCCTCTTAACACACTATGGCCAGAAAGGGCTTTGCAGGGCAGAATGGGAAAAAGAAGATCTAATGGGTCAGAAAAGGGTTCTATGGCCAGCACAGGAGAGGATGATCATGGTAAGAATTAATTCCTATCCCTGATCCCTACAGTATTGGCTGGAACTTGGGGGACATTGGTGCATCACGGAATGATTCAGCGGAGAAAATAATGGTACTGGTTCTTTTCTTCCTAGAAGCCAGATGTTGCCTCAGGCATAAAGTTTTCTTATCTACCTCTAAGATTTGGTATATGCAGTGCAGTCTCAAGAAAGTTAGAAGGTTGGAGATGTGAGCAAAAAACCCAAAGTTCACACACCAGCTGGGAAAATAATAAAGGTTTCTATAAATGGAGTTTGAGAATAGTTTCTATCCAGAAGTACAGGGGCTACTTACTTGGATCCTTATGAGCATTAAAAGAACTGTGACTTGCAAAGAGCTTAGAATGAGACCTGACACACAATGAACTCTGTGTCAGCAATTGTTAAATAAAATAAATCAGTAACATATTTATTGAACAGTATCAATATCTCAAGTCCTTTATATCTTTCCCCTTCCCACACTCACTATCTTATGTAACCTTCATATTTCTTGGGTGCATCACTAAAGCAACTTCTCTCTGACTCTATAGGCTGGATTTGAGAGGAGTTACCATAAATAAATTATCATAAATTTAAAAAAGACTTGAAAAGCATTTCTAAATCGAAATAACAAGGCAATGAACAAATCCAAGTCATCAAGTGGATCTGACAAATAATAAGCATTCTAAGAGAGGACAGTGAAAGCTCTGGGGACAGAGTTGTCATAAATCCATCGAGGACAGAGGAGAGAATTGAATAAGCCGTGGAGATGATGTAAGGGAGATGTTTAAGAAGACTGAAACCATGATAGAGAAGATGTGGGAGCTGAAGACACCAAGTCCAGGAATCACGGTGTCCCCAAGTTTTCTACCTCCTAAAACTGTTGCTTCTTACACGGTTAGTTCAGTTCAGAAAGTGTGTACTTTTTGCCAATGACAGGACTACATTTATTTCCTAAAAGTTGCCATTTTCCACAGTCTTAAATTCAGCCTTCTCTAATTTCCTATTAAAATAATTCATTGGTTTATCAAAAATAAATCTTAATTTAATTTTTTAAGAAAGTTCTATGGCTCTACTAGGAAAGGAGAAGCAAGGGGACTCCTGTCCCAGAGGCTGTGATTCTGCCTGTCAGGGAGAACAGAGGGTTTTGTTTTTTTTGGTTGTTGTTGATGTTGGGTTTTTGTAGTTGGACAGAAATGCCTTTATTTTATTTGTTTACTTTTATGTGCTGCTAAAGATTGAACCTAGTACCTCACATGTGCTAGGCAAGTGCTTTGCCATGAGAATCAGTCCCAGCTCCTCAATTCAATATTTTTTAAACACTTTTTTGTAGTTGTAAATGGACAGATTCCTTTATTTGCTTATTTTCATGTGATGCAAAGGATCAAACCCAGTGCCTCATACATGCTAAGCAAGCCCTCTGCCACTGAGCTACAGCCCCAGCCCTAGCCCCAGCCCCCTCAATTCAATTTTTTTATTCTAATTTGTTATATATGACAGCAGAATGCATTACAATTCATATGACACATATAGAGCACAATTTTTCATATCTCTGGTTGTATACAAAGTATATTCACACCATTTGTGTCTTCATACATGTACTTACGATAATGATGTCCATCTCATTCCACCATCTATCTTTTTTACCCCCATGCTCCCTTCCTCCCCACTCCTTTACCCTATCTAGAGTCACTCTAATCCTCCCATGCTCCCCCTCCCAACCCCACTATGAATCAGTATCCTTATATAAGAGAAAACATTTGGCATTTGGGTTTTTGGGGATTGGCTAACTTCACTTAGCATTATATTCTCCAACTCCATCCATTTACCTGCAAATACCGTGATTTTATTCTCTTTTATTGCTGAGTAATATTCCATTGTGTTTATATGCCACATTTTCTTTATCCATTCATCTACTGAAGGGCATCTAGGCTGGTTCCACAGTTTAGCTATTGTGAATCGTGCTGCTATAAACATTGATGTGGCTGTGTCTTTGCAGTATGCTGTTTTTAAGTCCTTTGGGTATAGACTGAGGAGTGGGATAGCTGGGTCAAATGGTGGTTCCATTCCCAGATTTCCAAGGAATCTCCATACTGCTTTCCATTCAATTCAATTTTTATATGAATATTTCTCATTCTTTTGGTCTCTTAGAATTTCCATTCCATGTTTGCAGCTTTTAGGATAAGTAAATTATATAATTAGTAAAATTATATTCTGAGACGCTCATACCTTTCACCACAGGCAATCAATGACCCTGGGGGAGTTTTCTTTTGGCTTCTTTGCAGATCCTAACTCATTCAGTGTAAATGTCACTTGCACATGGGTTGTCACTGGTTAATTTGGCTTCTCTTGTTCCTTCACAGTGTTTTAAATTGTCCTGTTTCCGCTATGGTCTGTTTTAAGTCTACAGAATTTTAACATTTTAAAATTCTGTGTGTCTTTCCAAAAAAATATGAACTGAGAAGAATGAAATTATGGCATTTGCAGTAAAAATGGATGGAGCTTGAGAACATTATGTTAAGCAAAATAAGCCAACTCAGAAAGTCAAGGATCATATGTTTTCTCTCATGTGGACACTAGAGAGGAAAAAGAAAAAAAAAAAGATGTGTGTGTGTGGCGGGTATCTCATGAAAATGAAAAGGAGATCAGTATAGTAGAAAAAGACAAAGAGGATAGGAGGGGAAGGGGAAGTACTGGGGAATGATATTGACCAAATCATACTGTTATATCATGTGCCTATATGAATATGTATAATGAATCCTACTATTATGTATAATCATACCTCAGCAATAAAAATACAGAAAACAATAGAAACTGGTCTTGTGCTCTCTCCACACCAGCAGTTTTCATGGACCAATGTTAGTTTCACTCCATCAGGCCAATGATGCAATAAAGGGCTGTGTATCTGTCCTTGTCCTTGGGGAAGTGGCTCCACCTTGGACTTGGTAGGAAAAGAAATGCAGTTGGTCCTCCTTGCTTTTTGTTCTTCTTAGTCTTTCTCCCTTCTCACCTCCAAATAAAGAATGTCTCATCATGATTATGGTGGTCTTGGAGATCAGGAATGGGTCCTTGTTTCCCCCTTGTGGTAATTAGACCTGTTTGTTATCAGAGTCCTAGGCCAGAGGCTGAGTTGGGCAGGGGAGGGAGTCCCCAAAAACAGTTCCAGACACTCGCTCTCTCACTCAAAAAAAAATGGAAAAGTAATAGTGAAAAGCAGGAAAGGAATTTTAACCAACGTGTTCATATTGCAAGCATCTGTCCTTGGGGTACTGACATGAGCTTTAGGTTTAAATAGAGAAAGAATTGGAACAGGGTGTGCATGGTATGCATAATTAAGCAGTCTTGGTCAAACTGTGTTCTGGGTGATCATTATCTCAGTTCTGGTTTTGCAAGGCAGTTCCAGAGAAGTACCTATCACTTGAGGGGACAATCTTCATTGGCTGTTTCTTGGGTTAAACACCCAAGAAACTGTTGGGCACACGTAAAAGGAAAGTTTTATTTAAGAGAAGGACAGAGGTAGCAGACTTCTCTGGAGAAAAGAGAACTCAGAGGAGAGAAGAGGGTCCAAAGCTGAATATGTCTTGCTCTTTTATAGACCTCAGAACCCCCAACTTTCTCTTATATATGTGTCTAAGGGCAGGAAGTAACAGCACAGGGGGTAATGTTAGCAACTCCTAGGAAATATGATCCCAGAGGTGTTAGCAACCCTTTGTTTTCTCCTTAATAACTAGCCATCATCTTCTCAACCTCCATCATTGATTACCTACATTGACTGCCAGGACTTCCACTCCCTGCCTCAGTGTATTGAGGAATATGACATTTCCTGTCCCCTGGGGCCAGATGGGGCTGCAGGCAGATTGCTTTTTGGCAAAGAAAGCATGTGGGGAGTTAATGCAGTGGGCTCATTTATAGAATTATTCTGTTAACCTCCTGTTCTCACCATCCTCATCTATTTGTCCCCTTATAATGACAACTTTAATTTTGCCTTATTACTACTCTTGACATTATTGTTTTTAATGTTTTTCTCCTTTTGAAACTAAATTTAAGGATTTATTTGTGAGATTTACTCTTTCAGGAAGTTCTGATGGGGTAAAAATGAGGTCGTGAGTGAGCATGGACCCATAGAATTACAATCAGATCTTCTCTGGGATGGAGGCCTAGTTACTGACTGAGTCAGATTTATAGTATCCTCCTCAACAAATCCATTTTTCTTTCCAGGCGTAACCTAGAAACTAAATGTCACATCCCCCTTGCGACGGATGGTGGCCAAGTAACTAAATTATTCACCCATGAAAATAAGCAGAAATGATGGATGCAATTTCTGCTTCACCTGTTTAACAAGGATTTTCCCTAGACTTGCTCCATTACACTTTGTAGTAATTAGACCTGTTTGTTATCAGAATCCTAGGCCAGAGGCTGAGCTGGGCGGGGGAGGGAGTCCCAAAAAACAGTTCCAGACACTCGCTCTCTCACTCAAAAAATGGAAAAGTAATAGTGAAAAAACGGGAAAGGAATTTTAACCAACATGGTCATATTGCAAAGCAAAGTGAGATCAAGCATCTCGATCCTGTCCTTGGGGTACTGACATGAACTTGGGTTTAAACAGAGAAAGAATTGGAGCACAGTGTGCAAGGTATGCATAATTAAATAGTCTTGGTCAAATTGTGGTCTGGGTGATCATTATCTCAGTTCTGGTTCTGCAAGGCAGTTCCAGAGAAGTACCTATCACTTGAGGGGACAATCTTCATTTGCTGCCTAGGATGTTCATTAGACCTGTGACTGGGGAAAGAGGCAATTTGGTTCCCATGACATGATTACTCCTGCTTAGGGGGACAGTCTCTTCAGGGAGTGATCTGTCAGTAATGTTCCCTGTTCCTGGAAGGTATGGAACAATGATTGGAGTCTTCAAAGCACCATACTCGATATCTGGAATGCTGGAAGTTAAATATCCCTACACGTCTTAAAAATACCTCTGTTATTCTCATTTTGGTGTCCCCAGTGTTGAAGGGGGATGAAATAGGTTAGGTACATTTAGAGTTAAGAAACCTTGTATTACTGGTTTTTAGATGAACAGTCCTTAAATAATTAACTCTCCTGTGTAGAGAGCTGAGCAGGAATCTGAAGACAGACACAAAATGAAGGCAGGGTGGCCAGGCTTCATCCTGCTTTTTGTTACCCATTGGGCATCTGCAGGCCCAAATGAAGAGTTAGTGCTTTAAGCAAAGACAGTTTCTAATTCTCTGTAATAGACCCAGACATGCCTTCCACTCAAGTCTCTGTCCTACGACGTGGAGACAATGATGGAAGCAACCTGTGTCCCCAAATGATCATATCAAACAGAGCTGTCCACAGATGGGAGACTGTTGTATGAGAGGAAAGTAAGTCTCATTCTGCTGAAGCTGCTGTGTATCACAGCTCAGATCTCTTTGATTCGGCAGGCTTGCCTTTATTCCAACTGTGACAGATTTATCCAAAATTCCAAAATTGACAGATTTATCAATTTTCTTCTCTTGTTTTCTAGCATGGATACATATGCCCTATGGTTGTGAAAAGGAAAAAAAAAATCTCTGCTGGCTTCTGCTACAATCATTCCACACAAAATTTATTCAATCGATGTTTAATGAGCTCATATTGAGTATAGCATTCTGCACTAGGCATTATGTAAGAAATGATAGCAGTTTTCTTTGTTCAAAAAAAGAGAGAAAACATGCCCCACCAGAGGGATCATGGGAGACATCAAAAAGGATGCTGTGGTGGATGAAGTCCTTATGTCTGTGAAGAATCCCTTCAATGGGGATGAAGGAATGGAAATTCTAAGAATGCACTAGCAAGGAGACAGAGGTTAAGAAAACTCTTCAACTTGGCTACAGTGAGAAAATGGAAATAAAACCAAAAAACATACTTGGAGGCCATTTCTGGAGTAATAGCCAAAAAAACAGGCCTGGAGCAAAGTGTGGAGTACTTTGAAAGGCTGACTCTATTATTCAATGGATTGAAAACCTATTTCCAAGACTCGTCATTCTGCCAGGCTTAGGTAAATGCTCTTTTCGTCTTTTTATTTGAAATGACTCTTGCAGCCTATATTTGACCATGAAAGTATTAATTTAGTGAATTTCCTTGAGGATAAATTGCCGCAGTCTGGCTGGGCACAAATCACGAGCCACTCAAGCAGGAACAAACTTCTCCCGGCGAACGCCACCCACACGGCCTTCTCCCAGGACACACCACCCACCAACCGGAAATCCCTCCTCCATCACTTCCCCAACCAAGGAATCCCAAGTAGTGGCCAAGGCACAGCAGGGGTCTAATATACAATTGAATACACAGCTTAACATAACCATCATCATCTCAATGGCTCCCTGGTGTCACCCCTCAACCACTCCATTCTGGCAAAAATGCCATGCCTCATTCCGACTGGGCTGTGGCTCTCAGCAATAAATATTATAGTAAAACAAGATAATTTTCAAGGCTAGTGTAGACCTAACTCAGAATGCCAACTTTCCTCATGTCAGTGAGGATGCAGCTCAGTGGTAGGGACTTTGCCAGCAATGCAAAAAAAAAAAAAAAAAAAAACTATTTAATATTTCCTATTTCCTATTTGTTTGTTTGGAAACATCTGTATTTGTTATGTGTTTTTTTCTCTACTGTTCAACACTATTACATTAATAATATTATAATATTATTGTAACACATTGTTCTTTGTCACTCTAAGAAAGTAGTGTTGATGTGTTAGGATTTCAAACACACCTAGTTAAAAATTTACAATAAAACTCTTCTCTGCACAAGTTACTGTACAATTATTAAAAGACATAAAAACACATATAGTGAGCTTCAAATGATTTTTTAACAGTATTATGAGAGAATGATGCCCCATTACAAAATTTTATCCAAAAATTTTCCTTATTTCTGATAATAAAATTGCTTGTAAATTCTTTAACTTATACAAATGAATTGCCCTCTTTTAAAAATGGAATGGGCTGGGGATGTAGTTCAGAGGTAGGGTACTTGCTAAGCATGCATGAAGCCTTGGGTTCAATTCCCTATACCACAAAAAATAGAAGTAAGAGTAGAAATCAAGTCTAAAGACTTTTTAATAATTACAAATGATAGGTAAAGAGAGAAAGATTGATTACAAGCTGTCCATAAGTCTGGTGTAGCCAGAGGCATACCATCTTCCCCTTCACCATACTCACACCTGGAAACCTGATTATTATTTTGGAAATACGAATAAGAGATGTGAAGAAATCCTGATACTAAAAACCACCAATATTTTTTTGAAGGAAAAGTCAGTACTGTAAGGGTCCAGAGAAACGCCCGAGAAAGAGACCACCAAGTGACCACTCATGCAATTGGCAGAAGGGGATTTATTGAGGATCCGATTCAGCACGCTGAGGCTCCAGGCTCACCCAGGAAGGGAAAGCAGCCCAGAGCCCCTAGCAGGGGCTGAGCACTGCTTAAGTACACTTTTTTGGGGAGGGCGGGGATTTTACATACATCACAGTCTCCTTTAACAAATCATCATACACCGCGGGAAAATCAAACAACAATTCCTAAACATTTCTTTTACCCTTACAGTACTACTATTTTTATTGTCAATCTTCTTAGCTTATTTTAATTGTATTTATTTTCCGAAAACTAATTTCTAGTCCAGCCATACAATATTAGTATCTAAGCTATGCTATCACTAGTACTTTTGCTCCTATTATATTGTCTTGGGAATCCTAATTTTCCTCTCATGGTGGTGGGGGGGCGGAGAAAAGAAATCATTACATTAACTTATCCTGTTCAAGTTTTGTATTTTCCTTTATTTACATAGATGCATTAGTAAGTTGCCAAAATAATCACAAAATACCTAAAATAATCAATTTGTAAGGAGGAAAGGTTGATTTTTGCTCATAGGTTTGGAGGTTTCAGTCCCATGGTCTCTTGATCTTGTTGCTATGGGCCTGTAGTAGCACAGGCTTCCAAAAGCCAAAAGAGGGTCAATGAAACATGAAGTTAAGAATGGATTAATTTTCTCCTTAACAAACAGTCAAGAAAAACTGGATTGGATTCACAAAGGACAATGTGAAATGTGTGTCCCTTTCCATAAGCATATGAAATTTCTGACAAATAACTATAGGTTAATCCTAAAATGCAAAACAAAATAATTTTCCCAGACCCATTCAATTTTAATATAAAATAAATACAATAAATAATAAAACATATCTAAGAGAGAAAGAGTACGAGTTAGGAACTGGAAATATTTCCACTAATGAGGCCAATTTGACCACATCTGCTGTTTCTTAGCACCTTTAGGCTTTCCTTCCTTTCTTCTGTTTCCACTGTGAATGATTCCATCAAGATCTTAATAATGAAATATTAATACTTTCATCAGTAATGGTGTATTCTTCATTTTGTCTCATTCTTGTCTTCTATAAAACATTTGCAAAAGCCCCAAGTTTCTTACTTTCTTTTTACTGAGATTTATCTCAAATCTGAGAGCAGTATGGCTCTTACAGCTTTTCTTTGTGACTTCTACCCTTATACTCTACCCTAGGCTACGTATAAACATTTGTTGCCCCATGTCTAGTCCAAGAGCCTGGTCCATACTCAGTGCTAAATAAATGTTAGTAGCTCTGTCATTGCCACCACCATCACCATCACCATCATCACCATCAACATCAACATTATATGTGAAGTCCCAGTTCCAAGACTGAATTTCTGACCCTTCCTTCCTGGCTGGTTATCTCTGGTCAGCAGTCCTGTCTAATTTGTGGTATGGACACTGTCTGCTGAGAGATGAAAAAATTACCTGAAAATTCCCTATTTTAGATTTCCCTGCCCTTCATTCATCTCTATGCTTTTCAGAATATCAAATATCTTTATTTTCTCCTTCAATAGAATTGAGCAAGGAGATACCATAAACATTCTCTTGTTTATCTCCTACATTTTAAATGTGAAAAAAAAAAGAAAAAATGAGAATTAGTAAGTGAAATAACGAAAATAACTCACTCTTCCTGCTCTGAGCTCAAGACACTCTTCTCTGTAGTGATGGTTCTCATCCTGGGATAATTCTGACATCTAGGCAATGTCTGGAAACATTGCTTATTGTCACAGCTTAGGAGTGGAGATATGCTACTGGCACTTGCTGGCTTAGCAGCCAGCATCCTTGGCCTCAATCACATTTAACTCTAAAACAGTAAAAGGCATTACATCACCTAGAAGGAAAATGAAGTTTCAAAATTAACCAAAGGACACTTAACTAGTAAATACAAGAGCCATCAACTCCAGGTCTACTGGTCTACCAGACTTTGAGACATTGTCTTACATTATTTTGTATATTTATTATATATTGTTACCTTTTGGATCTGAACTTTTCCTCAAAAGCTCATGTGTTGAAGAATTGGTTCCCAATGCAGAAATGTTCAGGGGCTGGGCATTGGGAAAGTGATTGGATCGAGGGTTCTGACCTCATCAATGGCTTAATCGATTGATGGATTCATTTATGATGGTATTATTGGGATCTGAAACTTAAGGTCATGAAGCCCAGCTGAAGGAAGCTGGTCACGGGAGGTACACCTCTGAGAACTATATCTTGTAACCAGCCCTTCCCTTTTCTTTTCCATCTCTTCCCTTCCCTTCCCTACCCCCTGCCCTCTGCTTTCTGGCTACCATGAAATAAGCAGTTCTGTTCCACCATACCCTCTCCACCATGATGCTCTCCTTCACCCCAGGTCCATAGCAATGGAGCCAGCCAATCATGGACTGAAACCTCTGAGCCAAAATAAATCTTTTCTCTTTTAGATTTGTTTTTCTCAGGTAATTTGTCACTGCAATGAAAAGCTGATTAACAATATTGCATTTTTTTTCCATTTTGCTGAAATTGAGCCCTTTAGGGTCTGACTGAACTTCGCAAATATAAACTTATCTCTCCAGAGGAAGAAAACTATGACTGTCCTCACTTTGAGAAGACAAAATGTCTTCAGTAACTGGTATTGAAACCTGGCCCAGTCTCCAGAGACTCAGTACTGAAAAGATTCACTAACTCAGCCACAGGCAACACCAAGGATTGGAATAAGTTTCCACATTTTGTTTTCATTTGAATAAGAACTACCTGAGGACAAATAGGTGTTTCCTGGACTTGCATGTACTTTTTTTTTCCCACAAGATATTTCCTTAGTTAGTCCCCTACTATTTTGGTAGGGGACTTCTACAAAAAAGGAAAATCTTTTTATGTGCTCTTGGATATTAGGCAGGTTGCACTAAGTCCACAGAGCCCTAACAAGAGTTAAGGGGAGAAAAAATAAAAGGAAAACAAAAATGGGAAACATTATTTTGTCACCCACCTATAAGTAACAGAGAAACAAAACAAAGTCCTTTGCTTCCTATTATGGAATTTTTATCAGGAAAGTACTACAGACAATTTCACTGCTGATACTCTGATATTTACATTGCACACATTCAGTGACCAGCACTCATGTTCTCTGTCCAATAAAGGGTCTCCTGCTTTTTAATGATTCAAAGTGGACTTCTATAGTCTTTTTTCATACAAGCAATACACACACACACACACCCTTAAATCTGAAAACTGTAACAGTGTTTTAGTGGAATCATGTTGCCTCTCAGTGGTTAGTGATCTGGCTCTGATCCTTAGAATTACTTGAGTTACATAAGTCTAAGAATAGTCAAGGAGTCCATGGTCTTGCCAAAATAATACCATAATTACTATAAATAATACTTTAAGAAATCATAGTTCCATTATTCCTCTATCTTTTCCCAGCATTCTTTCTGTTATCTTTTTATTTCTAATTTGTTTACCTGATTAATTCTTCTAAAAGCTTATAAATTCTAGGAACAATTGCCTATTTTCTTTTTCACCCCAGGTAGGATAGTACTTGGCACAAGTTAACAAAGTGCTTATTAAATATTGGTCAGGTTATCTAAATAATTAATTGCACAAGTGGATAAATCAAATGACAATATGACCACTGGATTTTTCAGTGAGTCTTTGTCTACCATAAACAAGGAGTTTCTGTGACAGTGGAAAACTTTCTCTGGAAGTGAAAGTGAAGCAGCTACTAACTACGGCTCAGGTATCATGAATAAAGGTATCAGCTTTCTAAAGCTGTATGTACTGTACACATTACAGTGTACTGTACACACTAGTTAGTTGCAGTGTTACACTACTAAGGAAGTACATATTTGCCATCCCAAAACCTCAACAGGAACTAGAAGAGCCAGAATTGCTCAAGTACAATGAGTTCTGTGTCTTCTGTCTCCCAAAGGTTAAATACCCATACACTGGCAGCAATGAGCTGGATGGTCACCACCACCCCTTCCAACTTCCAACATCCAGTCACCGCTAGGGAAATGATAAGAGGATTCTAAAGATACAATTGTGAAATAATCTTAATATTAGTGTGATAATTCCATTCAGTCCAAAGTCTCTGCATGATAACTGGCAAGTTGGTATCCTCCTACTCTCAGTTTTCCTGTCGGAAAAAGGGAGGTTAAGTGAACTTATAGCACTTAACAAAGAATCAGACACACAAGACAATGTTAATTACCGAGACTAATAATGAAGTCCTCAATGCTAAAGACACACACACACACACACACACACACACACACACACACGATCATTCCAACAAGCCAAGGGAAACAAGAGATATAAATTCAAATTGAGACAGAACAGAAAGAAAATTGCCAGCTCCAGCACAGGACTGGGAGGTCTCCTAAAGATCTTGACTCTTTCGGACTTGGAGGATAATTAGGAACTTAGGTTTAATCAAGTACAGGGAGAGATGGCACTGCAGCCATAGGGAATGGCATATGAATAGAGGTCGGATCCTCAGGGCATAGGGAATAAACAATAGGCAGTTTGTGCCACTGTGGAACAAGTCTAGATGAAAGGCAGGAGGGGCAGGCAAGGGTCACTAAGACAGATTTTATGCTGTGCTGAGACCATTCAGCTGTGTTAAGCAAGGAGTCACTTGAGGATATCTATGTTCAAAAAGAGAGTTCTAGCAGCTGGGTGGAAAGGGGTGACACTGTGGAACTTATATGAACCCAGGGATCCTGGAAAATGGCAAGGTTTGGGAATTCTTTGTTTTCTGGAAAGGGAAGAAAGAAGAAGGAAGTCTCCACAGGACTTAGTAAGACTTACAGATGTCCCTGACACTAATTTCCCTATAACAAGGCCAGACATAGGCCCTTGAAAGTTCCATTCTTTGCCTCATCAAAAATTAGACATTTGGGTTTTTTTGTTCACATTGATCAATCAGAACAGAATATTTATTTATCAATTTCAATAATTTCTCTCCATAGTCAATCTACTTTAATCTTCACTGAAGTCCTAAGAAACATTAATTACTGTCATCCTTATTTTACTAGTAGGTGACCCAGGCTGGCATAGAATATCCTCTGTTCTACTGTATAATCCGGCTGCTCCCATTCATCTCCTTTTCCACACTCAACTCTCTCTAGCCTTGTTTATTCCTTCTCCTAAAAGAAACTTGTGATGTTTGCAGATCCCATGGTTAGAGCATTCTCCTTACTACAACAGTCCCTTCCTCCCTGTCCCTTGCCCACCACCATCACCTCCACCGTGGCAATAATCACTGTGAATAGTCTCTTCTTCTGGAGCCTGCACTTCTGTTGTATTTGACAATGCATTGGACAGGATCAAGCCTGGAGACAACACGGGGATCCTTACAATAATCCAGGCCAGAAGTGATGAACTTCTGAAGCAGGACACTGAGGTAATAGGGAATGGCAAGAAGTGTTTGAGCATTAGAGAGGAGAGGAGGAAGTATCTGTTTCTAGCCAAACACCCACTTCGAGTGTGTGTGTGAGACCTCTCTGAGCTCTGTGAGCCACTCTACTACCAAATGAACCCAAGAAGGAGGTTGCAATAACCTCTGGTTTGTAGCTGGTCCATCAGAAATATGGGTAACCTAAGAACACACTACTTGCAATTTAAGTGGGGATAGTGATGTGGGCCTGAGCCCTTAACCTGGAAGATAACACTAATTCCTGGTAGCCTCAGAATTGAATTGGTTGTCTGTGGAAATTTTAAGAATTGCTCGGTGTGGAAGAAATCCCCACAGGTTTTGGTGACCATAAGTGCTATGAGAGAGTAGAAGAGGAAAATAATTTCTCTCCACATACAAGCTCTTTTAAACTTCACTAAGTGAGCCCTAAGAAACCGGTAATTACTATCTTCCTTAATTGACTAGTAGGTGACCCAAGACTCAAGGAAGGTAAACCCTTTTTTTAGTGAAGAAGCAAAGCTGGAATTCTGACTTTCTGTGTGGCCCCAGAGCTCACACTCTTAATTTCCACATGCTACCATCTTCCCTCAATGGCAGAAATGGCTGTGAGCCACGCATCATAGGAGGGACTGCTACTTTCTATATAAAGGAAGATCTGAATAATTATATGTCATAGAGAGATCGGTGATTAAAATGAGCAACGGAACTTTCTTGTTCAAGCAAATGCCAGAAAGACAAAAATGGTTTGGGAATGTGAATACGGCATCTATAATTCAATAGAAGTGCTGACTGCGTAAGATGAGATCACAGGGCCCTGACGCTCTGTGCCGACAATCACTCAGTATAATAATTGCCTTCTCCAAAGAACCGCAGGCAACAACACAAAGAAAACTGGAAAGCCACATTTTTGCACAAATGTTTGTTTTTCAAAAACACTGTGTGTATTTCCTTGGAAGATTTTTGTGCGTATGTGCCTAGAAAATGCAGAGATTTATAACAGCAGGCGCTGGCCACTCTGGATCTGATCCTCTACAAATGTGTTGCTTCCCAGGAAGAGCCACACAACACCATGAGATGGGACTTTGGAAGAGACCAGCACTTTAATTGCACTTGAGAAATGCTTTTTTATTTTAGCTAAGACACATTCCAGAGTGATGGCCATTTTTATTTGATGGCCTTCAATGTACAAAAAGCTTGATCAGCATGAGCCTTAGGCCTCACCAGCACCCTGAGGAGAACAGAGGCACTAAGAACAAAAATGATCCTAAGATCACACCAGACTGAACCGGCTTCCTTCTGAAGACCTTGGCCAAAGCACCAGTCTCACTCAATGTGTTTTCTAATCTCTGAACAGGAACTAATAATGGCTCTATGTCTTGGAGTTTTGAGGATCAAAGTGATGGGTAAAAAGGACCAAGTTCAGTGACTTCAACTAAACCTTGCTCAACTGATGTTCCATAGTTAGAATTTTGCTTGTTTGCTTTAATGTCAGTTTTTGAGCTGAATTTCAAGTAGAAATTCAAAATAGAAATATTTCAGTTCTAGAAAGTACCATCACGCCAAATTAGAAATGCTTCAGACAGTGTCATAGGAACATAAACTGAGGATGGTGCTGATGAGAATAACTTCTAACCAGTGGCATCTTCTCTCAGGAAGTGGGATTTGAGGGGCCCCAATGCAAGACCTGGAACCCAAAAAGCTTCGTGAGGTTGCCAGGCAGTGAGGCCGGGCAGGAGACCTACAGTCATAGGCTGCAAGAGAGTGTGGGTTAAGCAAGGGTCTGAAGCCCAGCACACTAACTGCCCTGCTTCATAGTCTCAGAATGGGTGCTAAGGGCACCTCTGTCACCTCATCTTTGGTCATTTGTATTGTTCAGGTCTTTGCAAGCAAAACATGTAGATTTCTCTCTTGTATGTATGCTTTTTCAAATTTGGACACTGCAACTTCTGACTTCAAGATCCCTGAAAGAGCTCTTCTTCTTGGGTTGCCTCTATAGTCTTTTTCTTGGAAAATTATCTTTCCTCCTTGGTTGAATGAACAAAGGAACAAACAAAATAGTAAAATCCTCTGATTCACATCCATCCCCTCACTTGTGCCAGGTGTGTTCATGCCACTTGCTCTATTTCCAGCTTGATAGCTATGTGGTTACATTCTATATTGTTTCAACAGAGCCTGGGTAACTGGTTCAAGATTCAAATTTTTAATATTAAATATTTTATATTTACAACACAAAGTGTATGTAAATATAGTATGTTTGTAAATATATTTAAATCAAATAATGACTTACTGGAAAAAGGTGGTCTTTCATTTGCTAACCATTTATCTGTCATTCCATAGTTGCAGGTGAGTTTTCATATTACAGAAAGAACTGTGAAGCAGAAAGTTTGATTTTTTTCATTCTGTGATCTTGGGTAGTTTAAACAATTCTGCCCACGTCCTGCGTGGGCGGTGTAAGTGGAGTTCCTCTTGGTGGAATGGAATGGCTGCAGAATAAAAGCTAAAAAAGGTTGAGCAGCGAAAAAACCACGGGGCACAGAAAGTAATTTTAAAAACGGGGGTGGGTTGGGCTAGCAGATCTTAGGGATGGAGCTTCTACACTAAAAGGGCAAAATAGAGCCCATGCTTGCTTTATTTATATCGGGGAACATCAAAAGTTTCCCATGGAATGTTCTTTGCCAAATAAGGTAGGAGGTGGGCTGTCCAGTTCCCAATGGGAGACGCCCAACTCCAAGGGGTCTACCTAGTAGAGCTGAGATAGAGGTCTTATACCCTGGGCCATCTAATGCACGCAGGGGAGCAGTGGATAATTCCCAAGGATAAACCTAAATCTCCATGGCTCCATACCAAGAGAAGACCTTCAAGTAACTCACAGGTGGCTCCTCACAAAACAACCTTTCTTATCACAGTTTGTTTGATTGTGAAATAATATTTGATGATCATATAGAGTTGTAGGGTGAATTAAAATAAAATGAAATAGGGTTATGTGTTGAATGGTGTGTCCCCCAAAAGATATATTGAAGTCCAAACCCCCAGTATCTTTTGAGTATGACTATTTGGAAGTAGAGTCACTGGAAATGGAATTATTTTCAATGAAATTGTACTGGAGTAGGGTGGGCCCTTAATCCAGTGTGACCGGTGTCTTTATAAAAAGAGACAGGTGCTGAGAGGCTAAAGCACTACAGCTGTAAGCCAGGGACTTCAAGGATGGGTGCAGCAAACCAGCAGAACAAACAAGAACTCAGAGGGATCGTGGCCCTGCTGACTCCTTGATTTCAGACTTCAAGCCACGACAATTGGGGAGCAATAAATTTCGGTTGTGTGTGAGTTGCCTGGGTCTGGGCAACTCATACAAGTAGCATAAAATAACAAATTTTAAAGACATCTTGCCCTCTGAGTGAAGGTGCATGCATTCACAAACATTGGGCAAATATCAGCAAATAGAGCTCACGTCAGGCACTGTGAGATACATTTCAGTCAAATCATTCCATTGTATTATAACAGCAACTAAATAAGGTAGGAACCATTATTTTTAGGAGCCATTATGTATATCTTTTTTTAACTTGTTCTAATTAGTTATATTTGTATCGTATTACTGACAAAAACTGGGACACACAACAGCTTATGTGCCTCACTCAAGGTCACATTTACAGTAAGTAGAGGGTGTTGGGGAGACAGCACAATGCTTCTTGGCCTTCAGAACTTTCAAATCAAGTAGGTAACAGCTCAAATATACACACATGCATGTCGTCATCCACTGATTGTAATGTTGATTTCTCCCTGGAATATTAACCAAAATTATTCAACAGAGGATTAAGAGATTGAGAAAATGTGTAGTCAGACAATGCAAGCCTCAGCAGACCTAAGAAATAGAAGTACAAGCTTACTAAGAGGTTTCCTTATCCAATCATCATATACGAGAAAAATTCATTTTCATAATCTCCAGAGTTCCATCAACATTCTGACTTGCCTCGATTTTCTAAGTTAACATCATTCTGTTTCTTGAAATCTTCCCATCTTCCACCCACGTTTTGACATGTCTGGGCTCCTACCGTCTCAGGAAGGGTGGATTCTGCAGAGAATTGCTTCCCTGCTTTGTCTGCATCCACCATGACAGTGAATGGCCCTGAGCGGTAGGAAAACTCTTTTTCTCTTCAATGATAAAATGCAATGAGGTGCCCTTCACAACTTTTTCCAACGTAATGGCTTGCATGTTTTATTTTATTTTCTAGTTTTTGTTAAAAATTCAACATGTCTATTGGCCAAATGATATTGCTACATTGTATGCATGTATGAATATGTAACAACGATTCTCATCATTATGTATAACTATAATGCACCAATAAAAAATATGGAAAAATTCAAGTTATCTAAGGTTTCTTTGGTTTTGATTTTGCTTTTGTTTTCCTGGAAGTTATCATTGTGCTTGGCCATGACAAGCCAGGCATTGAACCCATTCCTCTATCCACTCCTTCAGATAGAGGAAGAGGAGAGAAAGAAAAGAAAACAAAAAGATGAATATCTGCTTTACCAGCCATCTTTTGAAACTCTTCTACCATGGCCTTTCTTTTCCTTGTCCTTTTTAGCTAATTACAATGTTTCTTTGAAGTTTCTAAACCATGGAACAGGAGGACTTATACATGATTCTCAGTTTAGGGTTTTTTTTTTTTTTTTTTGGTTTTTTGGTTTTGTTTTGTTTTTTCAGTCCTGGGGATTGAACTCAGGGCACACTACCACTAACTACATTTCCAACTCTTTTAATTTTCTGTTTTGAGACAGGGTTTTGCTAGGTTTCCCAGACTTTCCTTGAACTTGTAATCCTCCTGCCTCCGCCTCTCCAGTCACTGGGATTCCAGGTATGCACCACTGGGCCTCTGGCCTCATTTATTCTTTCATTTTCATGATGACAAGAGTAATGACTACTTCAAAGAAACTCCAATCTTTTTTCTTTCACAATAACCAAAAATGTGATTTAAGATCTCTTCATTATTAAAACAACCACTTATACTCAGATTTTCTTAATGATAGATATACAGATATGCACTCTGGTGTCAGGGGTCTGCCAGTGAAGTAACTCTCAGGTTGAACAATGACTGATTCAGCCTTTGTGGATGAGAGATTGGATTCCAAGGTGTGCCAAAGACATCTTGGATGGTGAACCCGTTCTTAGCTTACATATATGAAGTACTTCCATGTACTAGAGCCACCCAGCTAAGTGTTTTGCAAAAGTTATCTCAATCCTTATACAACTCCATGAGGTTAAGGTAATTTTCTTATCCATGTCACAAAGGAGGAAGCTGAGGCTTTATAGGATTAAGGAGCTTGTTCGAGGTGGAGTTAGGATTCAAACAGGCAATTCAAAGCCAGAACATTTTACTCTGAACTCATGTAGTATTGCTCCGGTCTTTTCTTAGAACTCTGTCTAGGAATCAGAATATCTGTTACTGCATTTTGAGACCCTCTTAGTGGCCAGAGTAACAAATGCAGCCACATTTATACTAAATTCTTCTCTTCCTTAATTTCTAGTGTCAGAACCTCAGGAGGGAAGAGTTCACCAGATATATTCCAGCCAGGACATATTTCTCCCAGGAAGTAGAGAATTATTTACTATTTTTTTTAATGTAAACTGTTTTTCTACTGCCATCTTGATGGATACCTTAAATGTTCCTTGGGATGGCGAACAGTCAGCTCTTCACAGTCCAGCACAGTATCATCCTCTAGCAGTATCTCATCTCTGCCTACTGCCTGCCTCTCCCGTCCACTCCCAATCTCTACCTCCAGAAAAGCCATATTCTCTAATATCCTCTTGCCAATACAAGTATATTTCTTTCTTAATATTTATTTTTAGTTATAAGTGGACACAATATTTTTATTTTATTTTTATGTGGTGTTGAGGATCAAACCCAGTGCCTCATGCATACTAGGTGAGCGCTCTACCTCTGAGCCACAACCCCAGCCCCTAAGAATCTTTCTTCTTCCTTGAAATTCCCTTCCTTCTTTCTGCGACCTGGCAAGCCCCAAGTGTGATGTCACCTCTTCTCTACAGCCTTCCATGGCTCTCTTCTGCACCAGGCATTTCCACAGCCATCACAGTTATTGTTCTTGTTTTACTAAAAGTATCTTTTCAGTTGTGAATTGCCGCAAAGCTTATCATTAAATACTGGCAATACTGGAATCCCCACAGCAGAAAACCACGATTATAACTGCTATTCCCTCAATTGCAGTTTCCTTCTGCAAACATGTGCCTATTTTTTTTTAATATTTATTTTTTAGGTGTAGATGGACACAACAAAATGCCTTTATTGTTTTTGTGGTGCTGAAGATCGAACCCGGGTCCCGCACGTGCTAGGCGAGTGCTCTACTGCTGAGCCACAATCCCAGCCCCACTTGCCTATTTTTTATGCTTGTGACTTTGAAGGTCTTAGATCCACAACTCGTGCTTTTCCCCGCCTTATCCCAAGTTCACCCAACCTTTTAAAATCCATTTATTTTTCAACTTCAAGTTCGTTATCAACCTCTTATGACTAGACAGGTCATTTGTAACTTAATAATTAGAACCCAGAAAACAACTTTCTTGTCCAAGAAAGAAATCTGTCCTGAGTTGTGTGGGTTTGAGTGGAGCTAAAATATATATATATTTGCTAGTTGTTAGCTCTTAGTTGTTAGCTATGAGAACAGATCCTTAAAGGAGAAAGATTTATTAATATCTTCATATAAGTACTTAGAATACCTGCTATGTACAAAATTGGTGAGATACTGAGAAACAAGAACTTCAGATAATTTAGAATCCAGAAGAAAAGAAAGGTTTCATAAACATTTACTCAATTCCAGTTGTACAAGTGCAATATTAAAATATAGGTGCTTTTACAAAACAGCAGGGAGCCAGGTATGGAGGTACACACCTATAATCCACACTGCTCAGGAGGCTGAGGCAGGAGGATTGCAAGTTTGAGGCCAGCCTGGGCCAACTTAGTGAAACCCTGTCACAAAATAAAACAAAATAAAAAGGCTGAGGATGTAGCTCAGTAGTAGAGCACTTGCCAAGTATGTACAAGGCCCTGGATTCAATCCCAATATCACTTTAAAAAGAAAGAAAGAAGAGAGACACAAAACCAGCAGTGACTAAATATTCCCAAGTGTCTCTCCAAAAATAACACTTAATTTGGAACAGGGAAGGTAAGCAATAGTTAGAAGAAGAGTAGGGAGAGTGTTCTGGGATAAGAGAGCAAACAGCTGCTCAAAGATACTAACTGTATGTACCCAGATGCATATTTAGTTTGACACATAAACAAGGCTATAAAATATAATATAAGAGTTATTTCCAAAGACCCAGAGCATAACTCTTTTTTGTTTTTATTTAAGAAAAATGTTCACCACATTTATTCACTCATTGATTGATTATCATTCAAATTAAGTAGTTGTTCTGGGTAGTAAGAGTAAAAGGAACACGAGGGGGTGACTGCAGAGGGTGACAGACTAAGACCAGGAATTCTCCTTGACTCAGTGCAATGAGCAATGAGGTCAGTAAGAATCAATAAGAAGCTCCACAAATTTTTACCACATGCACATCAGATAGAGCACTAATCTCTAGGATATATAAAGAACTCAAAAAATTTAACGTGCGCGCGCGCACACACACACACACACACACACACATAACCCAATCAAAAAATGGGCTAAGGAAATGACACTTCACAGAAGAAGATGTACAATCAATCAACAAATTTATGAAAAAAATGTTCAACATCTCTAGTAATCAGAGAAATGCAAATCAAAACTACTCTAAGATTTCATCTCATTCCAGTCCAAATGGCAACTATCAAAAAAATCAAGCAACAATAAGTGCTGGCAAGGATGTCGGGAAAACGGTGCTCTGATTCATTGCTGATGGGATTGCAAAATGGTACAACCACTTTGGAAAGCAATATGGAAATTCCTTAGAAAACTTGGAATGGAACCACCATTTGACCCAGCCATCCCACTCCTAGGTCCATATCCGAAGGATTTAAAATAAGCACGCTACAGTGATGCAGCCACCTCAATGTTTATAGCAGCTCTATTCACAAAGGCTAAACTGTGGAAACAGCCTAGATGCCCTTCAATAGATGAATGGATAAAGAAACACAGTGGAATACTACTCAGCCTTAAAGAAGAATGAAATTATGGCATTTATGGGTAAATGGACGGAATTGGAGAATATCATGTTGAGCAAAGTAAGCTAATCCCAAAAAGCCAAAGGCCAAATGTTTTCTCTGATTAGTGGATGCTGATCCACAATGGGCATGGGGCAAGGGAAGAAGAGAGAAACTTTGAATAGAGCAGAGGGGAGGGAGTGGGAGGGAGATGGGAGAATGATATGGACATTATTACCCCTATGTATGGGTATGATTGTATGAATGGTGTAACTCTGCATCATGTCCACCAGAGAAATGAAGAGTTATGCTCCATTTGTGTGTAAAAAAAATTTAATTAATATAAAAAATCTTTAAAAAAAGAGAGAAGCTCCATTTCTCAGGATATGCATGGTCTAGCCATACATGGAGGGCTGCATAGTGGAGCCAGATGGTAGGCAGGCATGGAGCTGGGGTGCATACAGAAGCCCTAAGCAGAGAGGATGCAAGAGCAGATGCACAGAGCAAAGTCCCCTGTGCACTGTAAGAACCGCAGTCAGGGAGGAAGGTGAGAGAGGGGAAGGCACTCCTCCTAGGTCCTTTAAAAACTCCCAGCATGCCTATGTACAGAGCCAACCCACTCCTCCAACATAACTACGCTGGTTTATTTGCCTTCCCGACCCACCACCTCCCTGCTTGTCAGTTCCTGCCAATATCTGCTTCCTCTGGCTTTGCACGTTGGCTCTTTCTTCTTATCTGTTTGAACTGAAGCCCAGCTTTGTTTGCTCCTGACCCAGCACATCCTGGAGATGTTCTTTCTAATAACTGCCCCCCAGGTCCATGTATGGCAGGTGAGGTGAGGAAATCCACAGCCCCCAATGCTGTGCAGCTTCCAGGAATGATGCTGTTCAGAACCGCAGGGCTGACCCTAGGGAAGAAGCACAGATGGGCTGCTCTCTGATTATGAAGGCTCTTGTAGTCAGATGTAAGGGGTTTTAACGTGGAGATTCTTGGCTATGGGCATCTGTCACAGTAGGGCAGGCTGTGATCAGATGACACTTCAAAGGAGCGGTGAGAAAGGGATTTGAGGGTGAAGAGGCTCAAGCCAAGAAGACTTGTTAGGAGCCACTTCCCAGGTGAGATCAAGGAAGCCTAGCCAAAGGAGAGGCAATAAAACAGAAGATAAAAGACGTTTGTGTGGAATTTGACATGCCTTAGTGAACATCTAAACACAGAACACAATGGAGAAAATACAATTGAAGCTGGCTTGGAGAGTTCTAGCTTGGAGAACACTGGGAAGAGTTGATGCCATTAAAATCGCAGGGAGAAGAGCAAATTCAATATGGGAAGATATGGACAGCCATAGAGCAGAACATCTTCACACCAATGAATCACCAACAGCACTCTCAGCAGCCCTCAAGGCCAATCTGATGCTGCCTGCAGGATCCTACAAGGTGTCCACATAAACTGGGGAGTGAAAAGGGTGTTTCTAAGGAATAATTTAAAAATACCTATCCACATCACTGGATGAAAGATATCTTCATTACAACCATTTCTCTACTAGCAAATTACTTGGGAATAAAAGTCTTATTTTAAAAGCCTTAGCCAAGACAATTTCTGTCTCAGCCTCATAGGTTTTAGAGGCCAGAACTTGGAAAGATCAGCATGCTGGGAGGTGGGAATTTAGAAACTGGGTGGAGAAGAGGAGGGACTATCAAAAAGAGGGTGGGTGGAAATAATGCAGAAGTTATTGGCACAATCTAGAGCACATTCTATGTGATCCTCTTGCAGATCTGGCAGCCGCAAGGATCACCAAGAGAACCCTGCCCAAACTAAGTAGGTCATGTCACTAGGGATGAGAGGCAAAATCATGGGAGGAAATCTCCCTAAGAGAGGTACAAAACCTGCATCCATAGATAGGGGGAGAAAGGCAGGAGCCTCAGACTGCTTCAGGTGAAAGACAAAGAGTGAAGTGGCTATGGGTCAGTATCTCCACAGCTGGAAGCACTCAGGCTGTGGTTCCCCTGGGGAGGGGGACACTGGGAAAAGGACCTGAGCGCAGCCACTGCTTGCTTCATCCCTTCCTCCTCTTGTCGTTCTAGTCTCTTCTAAGAGATCAGAACATCTGTTGGAACGTCTCAGAAGGAGTGTGGGATGTGGGTGGTGCTGCCTAGGTGAGGCACCATACAAACTGAGAGATTACCACCGAAGCTGGTCCACACCTACAGAGGCAAATGGGCACCATCCCACGAGGACACCTTCACAACCAGGGCACCAGCATGATATCATGGAAAGCATTTTCCACTTGCATAAGCTCACAGTTAAAAATCACAAGCTGCCCAGGACGATGAGCAGCCACGCAGAAAGCTGAAAGACACAACAAAGAACAGAGCTTACTTCTCAAGAACTGCTGATCATGGAGCAATCCGAGACAACAAAGGCTTACTAACGAAGATGGCAGTTATAGAGCACTTCCACACAAAGTGCTATGCCCACTGCTTCACATGGGTGATTTATACTTTACTCGACGGAACCCGATGAGTAGGTACTACTAGCTTTATGAATGAGGAGACTGAGGCTTAGAGAGGTTATGCAAACATACCCAAGAGCACCCTGCTGGTAACCAGTGGTATCAGGATGCAAAATGGGGCCAGAGCTCCCCATTTATGTAACCCCTTGCATTAAACTTCATCCCCAATAGAATCTCTGAAGACAAGATCTTCTGAAAAGGAACAAACAAAACAGATAAAGAAATATATGAACAAAAGGCTCATAAGAAGATTGAACGACAGATTGAACAGAATCGAAAGAAGTTGCAAAATCAGAAGATAAATTTGGGGAAATTACCCCAAAATATGGCATGGAGTGATAAAAAAAAAGAAAAGTGAAATATCTGAAAGATATCTGAAGAAGCCCCAACATTTATTTAACAGAAGTTGCAGAAAGAGTGAATGTAGATGATACAGAAAAAATATTAAAGAACAAATTTAAAAATTTCATAATTAAATGTTAAAATACACATTAAGGTATGCATTTGATCTTAATCATGTTTAATCATCCTGGCACTTACTAACTTTGATTTATTGCAAATTGTTAACTTTTATGAGACTAATTTCCTCTGCCATGAAGAGAGAATTCATGATAACTTATTTCCTTTGAAGACTAAATGATATTTGTATTTAGAAAACATTTATCCCAGATTCTAATACACAGAAGCACTCATTAGTTGCTTATTCATTAAATCAGAATTTATTTAAATATTTTCATATTATAACCTTAGTTATCTGATATGTCTTTTCTCCAATGTTATCAATTCTTCTCAGTTTTCTGAAAATAAAGAGGCTCATTGGAATGTATTTTCTTCATTACTAGGAGAAATACCATTTCCACTTATCTCAACATAGAAAACCATTATCTTAACATAGTAACCATTTGGGCTGGGGCCGTAGATCAGTGGTGAAATGCCTGCCTCGCACATGTGAGGTACTGGTATCGATCCTCAGCACCACATAAAAATAAATAAATAAAGTTGTTGGTTTTTAAGTCCAACATATCAATTAAAAAAAGAAAACAGTAACACTTTAGTAAAGGTTGGACCTGAAAATAAAAGAAAAATGGAAGTATATGCTATATGGTAACTATCAATATATAAATTTTAAATGGAAAATATATTTTATAACAATCTAAAATATATATATATATATATATATATATATATATATATATATATATATATATATATATATCTCATTCAGGTTTTTTAAATATATGAAGATTTTGTGAAAATACAAATTGTTGATCTTGCAGATCTGGCAGCCACAAGGATCACTATATCTTTTCCCCAATGTTTCAACCTCAAGCTTCAGCTTAAACTATCACTTGTCTGCCAAAATATTAACATATGAATGTCTTATGGCACCATCTAGTGTCAAATGGTTATTAATACAACCTGCTTTGCTAGAAATAAGCATCTATATCATAGTATAAAGCTTTCATAAAACATTGGTAAGAATGAGCAGTGAATGCCTGCAATACAAAGTTGGAAGTCCTTCTCTCTGATAACATCTTGTTCTGTACATATTTGAAAGTAATTATTTTTGCCAGGTGCGGTGGTGCACACCTGTAACCCCAGCCATTCAGGAGGTTGAAGCAGGAAAATGGCAAGTTCAAAACGAGCCTCATCATCTTAGAGAGGCCCTCAGCAACTTAGTGAGAACTTGTCTCAAAATAAAAAATAAGATGGGCTGGGAATGTAGCTCAGTGGTAGAGCACCTCTGGATTCAGTTCCTGGTATGAAACAGGGGAGAAAAAAAAAGTAATTATTGGTGAGTCCATGTGTTTTGTTTTGTTTTTTACATTTCCATTTTCCTGGACAGGTAAAAACCCACCTTCATTCATGTCTGTCATACTGTGTGCATACTGCCTGGAATAAGACCAGTTCTAAGTAAATCTGAAAGGATGAGAGAAGAAATATCAACCTTTTGATAGAGTTATGCTATCATTCAAAGGAAATGTTTGATACCCAAAATGATTGCACTATAAGATACATGTCTACCTTTACAAAAAATAACAAAAATGTCTAGTAGTCAATCATTTCTTCCATAAGTTGCTTTAATTGAGGCATCCTGCATTTGAGTTCAATGGCCTCATTATGCAGCTATTAAGAGTCCTTATTGACAGAAAATGTCTTATACTTGCATGGCACTTGAGAGAAAGGAACTGAAGTTCAAAATGTGCAATGTTAACATTTGCCCTATGAGAAGTATATGCAGGCTCAATTTCCTTGGTCAGTATCTTTGGGTATAGCAAGCCCAATTCCAATGAGAAATAACCTACTGTATTTGCTAGTTTCTTTGCTTATTGGTTTTTCAGGGATGGGACATGATTTCTAATTGTAAAATGAACCATCTCAAATATTTCAACAAAATAAAATAAAAAATTGGTCATTTCTCCACTTCTGTGAAGTCTCCAGTGAGTGGCGATGGGGTTTTTATGTTTCCTATTCCTTTGATAAGAAAGTGCCTATAAGACACCAACATCTTCCCTGCAAGCATAACAGCTGTCAGACAGAACCACAGCATTTCGGTGAAAACAGTTGTAGGTGCTACAGAGACAAGATAAGTTCAATTTTCTTCCTTTTATCAGCATTTCATCTAATACAAGTGTTGGTGCAAATGATGATCTGTTCCTGCTGCTGCCTCAGATTGAAGTTGTAAGCTAACCCTTCCCAGGATCCCTCAGGCCTACAGCAGAGGAGCCTTGACCCTGCAACCCTCACTAGACTCTGTTGCTGGCAGCAGGGGGATGTGAGGGGTATTACCAAGAATACCTCATCCAATTAAGCCATTTTGTGGAACTTTTCAATAAATTATAGAACAAGTGTTTTAGCTATGGGTTTTTCATTTTATTCTTGGCAGGAAATTTTTTAAAAAGGTGGACACAAATAAAGCTCGTCAAAATAACAAACACCTATCGTCACACACATGTATCCTCTGGTTTAGTTTCTACCCTCTAACTTATCTTTGAGATCATTTATAATTAGAAAATAAAGAAATCCAAATTAAATCAAGATACATTATTTCACTCCGTAGATGGATTCTGTTTAAACTACACATACCTAAAACACTGGCAAGAATGAAGAAAGTATAACTTCACACAAACTTTCAAGGGAGTAAAGTTTATGCTCCTTGATCTGGCAATTCCATTCTCAGGATTAATCCCAAGAACAAATGTGGAAAGAAAGATGTTATAAGAACTTTTATTATACCACTTACTTACAATAACAAAGTTTTAATAATGTTCAAAAACAGGATGGCTTATTAAGTTAAGGTATATCGATGTGATGAAGCACCAAGTAGTCATAAAAATATACTTATGGAAGAATACTTAAAGAGATAAAATTTCACTGTAAAAATGAAGGAGAAACAGGGTGTACATGTTTACATGTGTACAGCTCTGAGTGTTATTATCCAGAGTAACTTGATTTTCTCTTTGGGATTTACAGATTTGTACAAAAAGCATGCACATCTGTTATAATCTGAGAATGAAGAGACAATAAAAGTCATGTATAAAAAATTGAAAAGTCATGAGTTGGATAGTCATGAGACTGATTGAAGAGACAGAGACGTCCATTGTCCTTCTGAGATAATCGGGACTCTGTAGCAGCAAGTCAGCCACCATAGCAGGGGCCAGCCAAGTGTCAGCCCTGTTGAGGATCCCGGTGATGAGATGACTGAGTTCATTTCAGATTCTGTTTTCATTAACAATTTATACAAGTGCTGTCCTGTAGCAGGACTCTATTAGGCAAGGTACTCGCAGGAGGTTTGTGCTGAGGTGAACGGTGAGCACGGTCCTCCTGGGATCACGCCAAGACTTTACAACAGAGTCCTAAGCAAGCTGCAGCACACACAGTGTTTCTGGAACTTGAAGGCTACCATGTGGCCACATGGGCAGTGGGTAGTACATGGAGGGAAAAGGTGAGGAAATCAAAAAGGAGGTTTTAATGTCTTGAAGAGTAGAAAAATGGCATGAAAGGACTTTCGTTGACGTCTGAAATATTCTGTCAATCTTTATTTTTTCCCAAGGATTTTAAATGTGTTGATGTCACAATATCAAGATACGTGCTTTTAAAAATGTTTGTGCATGAGTGTGTGCACATGTGCATGTGTGAGTGTGTTGGTGGGAGGGGGAAGAGAGAGATGGAGACAGGGAGAGAGAGGTGTGGAACATGAAGTAAAAAGAAACTAAAGGCAAGCAACTGAAGCACTGATAATTTCAAAAAATAAAAATAAAAAAGACCTGAAATAGGGCTAGGACAATAGGAATGGAGAGAAGAACATAGATTAGAGAGGCATCATGGAGTTGATAGGGCAGGGCTCAATGATGCACTGAAGACAGAAAGTGACTAAGGGGACATTTGAAGGTAAATGCTCATGCTGTGATGATGTGATCAGCACGGTTTACAGGGATGGAAAACTCGCTGAAGACCACTAATCTGCTCTTTCTGAACCAGAGGCAATGTGCCACAGCTGTCCGTCCAGCTCCCTCTGTAGGAAGAACTGGCCTGGGTAATCTGAAACAGGGACATTTTTTAAATACTGAGTTTAGAAAATAAGTATAGTTTTCAAAGAACCAAATTTTGAGCTTGCCTCCCAAGAAGTTTTTATTTTTTTATAATTAAAGTTTATTGTTGCTGCTGCTGCTATAGTTTGACTAAGTGACATGCGAGGCAATATCCTCCACTCTTTCCTGAACCTCATCTTGCATTCATGGTGGGGGCCTCGGATGGGCCAGAGGAAAGAGCCTATGGGTGGGAGTGATGGTGACTTCTGATCCTCCAGAGGAGCCACACGTGACCTGGACCGCTCTGTCCCACCTGCTCCTCAGGAAAAAGGTAAAGCATCTGCGTGTCCTGATCACTGATTCCCGTAGGCTGCATCTGGCTTCCCGTGTTCCTCTTGCACATTTAAGATGGAAACATTCACCGAAGCAAATTTTAGAGTTGGCATAACTTCTGAAAGTATAATATTTACCATTACTTAGAAAAGCTACTATGATCCATCGAGGATTTAAAATAGAACTGGGTAAGCATAACTATTTCATTCTTAAAGATTAAGGTTGATTTTAGAAAAATTTTGTAAATAACAGTAACTTTTATATAGGGGAAGACTGAAAAATAGCTAAGGATTTGACTAACAATGTGAACATTCTACTCTCAGAACTACTTAGGCTACCACCCTGGTCTGATTGTCTTTATAAGATGTGTAACTGGGCTGGGGTTGTGGCTTCACGGTGGCACGCTCACCTGGCAAGTGCGAGGTACTGGGTTCAATACTCAGAACCACATAAAAATAAAACAAATACAATAAAGGTATTGTGTCCAACTATAACTAAAAAATTTTTTTTAATATGTGTAACTATATTCCTTCTCTCTGCAACAAGAGGTGGTCTTTCCTATTAAAAAAAAAAAAAGCAAATCTTTTCTAAAGTTATGAACCATTGGCTCATTAGAGTTTGTACAGGAAATGATGCCATTTTTTTGTTTCCTCTTCTGAATAAATTACAGGCTGGGGTATAGGCCACAAGTATGTGCCAAAACACCCAGTGGGTAAATCTGTTAGGAATAACCAGATATTTCGTAATTTGATTGTCCTGTTTCTACTTTGCTCTGTGGACAGACTCAGCTGAAGGTATGTTCCTGAGATCAAAGCAAAACTTGGGACTTTAACTTTTTTATTTGTTCTTTCTAGATATACATGACAGTAGGGTATATTTTCATATATTATACATACATAGAATAAGTATAACTTGTCCCAATTAAGATCCCATTATTGTGGTTGTATATGATGTGGAGCTACATTGGTTGTGTATTCATATATAAAAATAGGAAAGTTATGTCCAATTCATTCTACTGTCTTTTCTATTCCAATTCCCCCCTCCTTTTCTTTCACTTCCCTTTATGTAGTCCAGTAACCTTCTAATCTTCCTCTCCCTTGTTGTGGGTTAGCATCCACATATTAGAAAGAACATTCTGCCTTTGGTTTTTTTGAGACTGACTTATTTCATGTAGCATGATACTCTCCAGTTCCATCCATTTACTGGAAAATGCCATAATTTCATTCTTTTTTAAAGCTGAGTAATATTTCATTATGTATATATAGCATATTTGCTTTGTCCATTCATCTGTTGTAGGCTATCTATGTTGGTTCCACAGCTTGGCTATTGTGAATTGAGCTGCTCTGCTGATTTTAAGTCCTTTGGATATAAAACTGGGTCAAATGGTAGTTCTATTCCAAGTTTTCTAAGTAATCTCCATACTGCTTTCCAGAATGGTTGAACAAATTTGCACCCTACCAGCAATGTATAAGTGAACCTTTTTTCCTACATCCTCGCCAACATTCATTGTTACTTTTATTCTTGATAATTGCCATAGAGACTAGGGTGAGATGGAATCTCAATGTAGTTTTGATTTGAATTTCTCCAATTGCTTGAGATGTTGAACATTTTTTTTATATTTTTCGACCATTCATATTTCTTATTCTGTGAAGTGACTTTTCAATTCCTTAGCTTATTTTATTGATTTGTTATCTGTTTTTTCTTTGGTGTTAAGTTTTTTGAGTTCTTTGTATATCCTGGAGATTAATGCTCTGAGGTGCTGGTGGTAAAGATTTTCTCCCATTCTGAAGGCTCTCGAGAACTGAGGACTTTTAATATCAATAACTTATCTGAGTTTGCAGATCATTAAAAATAGTCTTTTGATAGCTTTTATGAATGGTCTCTAAACTTTCTTAAATAGTCTTTATCAGTAAATATGTTCCTGTATTTTAAAATTATACACATATGCCACTATATTAACAAATAACTTAGGAAAATAATACTAAATTAGAAATTTCATAAGGGAAGATGAACACTTCTTTTTAAATAACTTTTATTTAAATTTTTAAACTGATTATTATTATTATATTATTATTATTATTTTAAATAATTATTTTAAATAATTTTAGATTATATTTATTAGTGATAAAATATTTAACAATAAATTTTATTTCAGGGCCTGGATTTGTAGCTCAGTGGTACAGCATTTCCCTCATACGTGTGAGGCACTGGGTTCAATTCCTAGCACCACATATAAATAAGCAAATAAATAAAGTTCCATCAACAACTAAAAAAATATTTTTAAAAAATTTGATTTCATTAAAATATATATTTAATGACTAATATGATTATTTATATTATTATTAAAAACCTTGCTTAATACTTTGCAACATTGTGGTTAGATGCTTCTAAATGAGATTATTCCTCCTCTGTTTTTAATGATTGTCAAAGCTTTAAAAGATCCCTCATATACGTGTGTATATTTCAATGGCACATCCTAGCCCAGCACTCTACCACAAAATTTCATCTCCAGCCCTTTTTTTGAAATGTTATTTTGAGACAAGGTCTGCCTATGTTGCTGAGGCTGGCCTCTCTACCTTGGGATCCTCCAGCCTCAGCCTCCAAAGTAGCTTGGAATATAGGCGTGAGCCACCTCACCTGGCAAGTGGGTAGGAACTCTGAAGAGCCAGGCCTGGTCTAACTTTACTCTTTTCTCCTTTTTTCTATCCAGCAGCCACTGATACTTTTTAGGAAGAAGGCCCCATGTTCACCATCACTGATATGTGAATATGAAAACACTTGTTCCAGAACACTAACCTTTCATGGAAGACAAATCTCATTGGGGCAAGACACTTCTTTCCACTAAGAACACTGTTTTCTGCAGCTGACTTTTGTACACAGAGCACTTGGCATCTGGCATTTGTGCACAGTCACATTTCCAAGCTGTGACTGTCCTCCCTAGCTTTCCTGCCCGGGAGCAGAGAGGGCAATCTCCTCGGTCACTGTGTCTCCTGTTTCTTCTGGAAATGCAGATGGAGACCGCCCATCCCTGGGACAGTTGCCAGTGCCAGGTCCCCTGTCCTGGCTGGAGCCTGGATTAGTGAAACCCTCAAACCCAAGCTGTGACTCACAGCCACTCTGGAAGGAGGCTTTGTTTTGGATTAGTGCCTGCTGGGGAAGAAGAGTCCCTTGGTTGCTGTCATGAGTGGAGTGTCTGCTGAGAAGTGGCCATGTCCTGTTTTCTCCTTTTCTTCTAAACACGGGTTTCTCCACAAAGGGCCGTGAAGCACTCTCTCCCACCCCATCCTCCCTCTTCTCACTCTGCTGCTTGTCCCTAACAGACACAGGGTACGGGAAGATGGCATTGATGACGGCAGGGGATGTTCTTCACACTGAAGTGATGCTAACACAAGCTGTCCAGCACTGAGGCTCATCGCCAGCCCTGGCACCCAGTGAAGCAGGGCTCTTCTGAAGTGGCTCTAAACTAGGATCAGAGCTGCCACACCAGGCTGGTACCAGGAACACCGCCTGGGGCATGAATCCAGCTTTAGATGGTTTATAAGAACAAGCAGAACTCTTGCCTCCCTCCCCATCCAGAGGAGAATGACCCAACTGCGCCCGTCGGCTAATCTCCTGGAGGCACAAAGCAGCCTCAACACCCTTCCCGCTGTAGACTCTACCCCACTTTTTAAATGCTGGAGAGGGCAGGAGATGTGCAGGTCAAATATCCAACATCACGGTCCTTCCCCCATCCCATCCTTCCCACTACCATGGGAAGCAAAAGAAACTGGCTTTTCTCTGGTCTGGCTGAAGCAAAGGGACCCAATGAACAGTTCCTTGCTCTTTTGATGAAACAGAAACTTTTTCTTGGCCAAGGAGAGGAGATTCTCTCTGGAGCTAGATTTCTTATTTTATCAAGAAAATGTGTTAATAATTGCTAAGAAATTCCATTTAAAATCATTTTTTTTCCTGAGTACTGGGGATTGAACTCAGGGGCACTCACCACTGAGACACATCCCCAGCCCTATTTTGTATTTTACTTAGAGACAGGGTCTCACTGAGTTGCTTAGTGCCTCGCAGTTGTTGAGGCTGGCTTTGAACTTGAGATTCTCCTGTCTCAGCCTCCCAAGCCTCTGAGATTACAGGCATGTGCCACTGCGCTAAGATAGTGACTGTTTTAAAATGTATTTTTATGAATCTTCGCTGCCATAAGCTAGGTTTGTTTTCCCCGCCCCCCTTGGTCCTGGGGATTACACCCACGTCCTCACACATGCTACACACATACACACATGCTCTACCACTGAGTTCTGCCCCAGCCCTTAGGTGTGTTTTTAATAGACAAATGAACCTACTATCTGATGCCTGCAGATGGGTAAGTGACGTATTTTAAAACCAAAGTTGTCATTTTTGTCAGATGATCTCCAATTTATAAATAATACAAAAGTATTGGTACTATACGTGTTGATTTATTCCATTTCCCTAGAAATAGTAATACACTGGTTTATTTACAAGAAAGGACAATCTGTGAAATTCTGATTATTTGGGGGGGGTTTTGCAGTGGAAGTATTTTGACACAGACACTTTAAGATTTTTCAAATATAAATTATCCATGATATTTACTGGGAAGTTTGGGTGACCTTGTTTGCCTTTCTCTGGGGCACTGCAGCAGGCTCCAATTTCTGGAGAAAATCCTGGCGGCCTCCAAAAATGTGCCCTCACCCTACCTCCGCATGGAGAGAACACAGCTTCTGTTCAGCATGGCTGTCAGCCAGCTAAAGCAGATGACTGTGCCCAGAGCTAGCATTGCTGGGCAGCCACCTTCAAGGTACTGGTCACCAGCACAGCCTGAACCACCACTGTGTGCTGCAAACCAAAACATGGCAAGAAACACTATTTTTGGAATATTGCATGAAAGGCTCGCTCTCCGTTACAACAAATTGACGTTAATTTGCTTTAATGTTATAGATACTTCAAGGCATGTACTACTTATTCCTCTAAATGATCTGCTAGAAACTGTTTTTTTCCCCCTTAGTAGTAGTAGTACTCAAATATCCAGCTTATTCTTAGCAAGTTACCATCAACAACATACATTTTTTTAACCTTTTAATTTTCATTTTGAATGTCTAGATAATAATCTTGCCTTCTAGCTGTTTCCTATCCCTTCTATTTTTATTTTATTTTTTTCCTGAGCTCTTCCATTCCATCAAATTGATTTTTATCTGTACTTATATAAAGCACCTACAACCTCTAAAATGGGAAAGTATGTGAATAAAGGAATAAAAACTAAACTATCTGGTCCTTTGAAATAATTATTTCTAAGAGACAAATGAAATTCTCTCTTTTTCTGAAGTGAAACTGCAAGCTTATTTAACTTTACAGAATTGGAAGAATTATGCAGAACATGGTTCCAAACAAATCTATTAGTTAATACTCAAAGCACCATTTCATGAAATACTGAAAGTGGATTCCCAAAGCCCAGGCCAGGGGCAACAAGAAAGACAATAATTTAGGAAAACATTGTTCAGGGAGGATATCACTATTCTCTCCCCCATGGGTGCTAATTGCCACCTGTAATAATTTGCATAGAGATCCCTAAAAGATATGTCCAAGCAGATCCTGTGACCTTATTTGGTATAAGGGTTTTTCCCAAGTATAATTAAGATAAGGATAAAGAGATGATATCATCCTGAAATCCAATGAAGAGTGTATCCTTAGAAAAGATTGAACAGGAGAAGACAGGGACATACAGAGGAAAGGTCAAGCAAAAAATGAGGCAGAAATCAAGGGTAGGATGGAGGCCACAAATAAAAGAATGGCAAGGATTGCCAGCGACCACCAGAAGGAAAGACAGAGGGAACGGTTCTCCCTAAGAGCCTCCTGAAGGAACCCGACATAGTGATACCACCACGAGAGTTTAATTCTGTTGTTTGTAGCCACCCAGTTTAAGGAAATTTGTTACAGCAGCTCTGGAAACTAATACACTATCTTAGGTCTCAAGAAATTCATACTTTCACAGATTCATGTTTTAAATTTTGGAACCTTTCTTTGTGAATTTAAATTTTGCTTAAAATGGATTTTTAAAAGTAAAGTTTCTATGACATAGTTTTTAAAAAACAAAATCCCAAACACGAAGAGTAACTATTGGCCATATTAAATTGAAGGCATTTATACTTTAGCCTAAACATTTTAACTTTCCAGAATTTTACACACTTCAAAGACTGTTCAGCATCCCATAGTTATGTGGTTAATGAACAATGGTAATGATGTATGCTAGTATGAAAAGATGACTAAATATAATTAATGTGAACTTTATTTCTGTTATTTAGATAATGTCAAACATGGAATTCCTCAAAGTACAGTCATCAACATTCTTCGTGCATTGTGAAAATTAGATCTTTTGGACATTTTTAAAATGTTCCAAACAAAGATGATAATGAGCTACCACAGAATCCAGGAGATAGGAAAAAGGTGAGAAGAAAAATACTAAGATAAGAGAACTCATGCATGACAAATAATATTACAAGACAAAAACCTAAATGTATATGAGACTGTGATAAAAGTCTAGTTAATATTATTGTTCAGGAGAAACTTATATTTTGTACTAGAAAAAAAAAATAGTAGTGGTTCATTAAAGTAACGAGAGAAGAAACTTTAAAAATAAATGTGAGATTGAATGTGTTATAAAATAACCTGGGTGTTCTTTTCACTCTATTTATATTAATCTGTTGATGTCAACAAATAAGATCCAAATATATGGAAAATGGATTGATTGCAATACCTAATGCTACCAGAGGATGGCAGAATAGGGTCAAAACATGAACAAGTGCTAGTTTATGTTTCTCCCTCAGGATTTCTCAGTACCAAGTGATATGTCCAGTAACTGGCATTGTCAAAATATTTTTATTCAAAAACAAAACTTAGAAATGTGATATGTTTTGTTGGCTGGCTGACTTTTCTTGTTAGTGTGTTTTGTTTGGGGTACCGAAAAAAGAGTAGGGAGACTATCACCCCAGGTCATAAACTATCCCTGTCACATCAAATCAGCCTAACAAGAAACTAAGCCTGTAAAAGAACTACAAACTTATCAGAGAAACGGTTAAAAACAAACCGAGTTGCTTTATAAGAACTTCACAAAAGTTGGAGAGAAGAGAATTATTCAACCACAGTCTTCCATTCAAAAACCTTCAAGGTCAGGGGCACCATTAATTCAGCAGGAAACAGAAGAATTATTTTCCCACTAATGAAAATTCCCAGCATAGATTTTGCCAGGCATCTCTGCACTGCCCTTATTATCACACACCTTCTCCCATTTCACTCACCCAAGCACTACACATGGTCAAGCCATTTAAGAAGATCTTCAATGGGAACTTAATGGCCAAGCAGGGGACACCATGAGGTAAAGGGAATATGGAAAACAGTCCTCATGAAATTTTCAAACACTGTGTGCCTGCTGTGTGTGGGCTACCAGGTTCTGGGCTTTCAAAGGTAAGACCTGGTCTCTGCCCTAAAGAACTTAAAAGAGTCAGAAGCCACTGTCCACCTCTGAATCCTTCCATCCTGCATGCTCTCTGAGAATTTACATTACCATGTAAACAGGCACTCTCAGGACCCTGGCTCGGTGCCAAGTCTGTGAGGAAGCTCTGACACTTTATTATCTCCCTCTACCTGAGTCTCTCAGTATTAGCTTTTCATCTTTGGGACTAAAATACCTGATGTAAACAATCTAAACAAGGAAAGGTTTATTTTAGCTCAGAATTTCAGAGGTTTCAGTCCGTGGTCCAACAGCTCTGTTGCTATGGCTGTGAGGTGAGGCATCATGGTGCAAGTGGCAGAGGAGAGCTGCTGAGTTCATGGCAGTGACCTACTTCCCCCAACTATGTCCCACCTGCCTGTAGTTTTCACTACCTCCCATCATTCAATCAGCTATAAATGGATTAATCCACTGATGAGGTCAGAGTCCTCATGATCCATTCACTTCCCCAAAGCCCCACCTCTAGACATTGCTGCACTGGTCACTGAGTCTTCAACACATAAACCGGGTCCATTCCAGATCCAAACCACAACATTGACCCTTCTTTTCTTGACTGCTTGTCTGGATTTCTCCTGGTCCCATCTATTCCAGACAGCCTCCCTGGGTTTCTAGCTCTCTGCCCTTGCAGGTATCTGAGGCTTGACCCATCTCCCCTGCCCAGGCCTACCTCTCCTAGACATGCCTCTGTTGCCCAAGCAATAACCAAGTCCTACCTCTGGACTTGAGGAAGGCTGCAGGTGGAATTGGTAAGAGTTAAGACTGTTGTTGATGGAAAAGCACCTCAAGGCCACCTACACAGGCAAAAGATAGAAAAGTCAATTCTCCAAGGGAACTACCAATATCTACACCATAACTTTGCAAAATATTGTACACCATTGGTTCTTTGTGGCAGTATTAAAAAAAATTATCTGAGGCATCATAACCTACTTTTTGCATTCTTATTTCTTGGGAATGATCCAACATAGAGGTTAAAGAACAAGGTCCAAGTTTCTGATTCAAGATCTATTATTTACCTATTGGTGATCTTGAATAAGTTACTTCACATCTCTGAGCTTCATGTATCAAACCAAGTTTAGAATAACACCTCGTAGATATGTTATAAAGAGCAAATAAAATAAATTATGTTAAAGATCTTTGCATGGTTTTTGGCACAGAATAAATGGTCAATAAATGTTAGGATAAAATAGTTTCATGTTAAAAAAACTTTCTTTTTTCATTTTTTAGAACTGTTTTCTAAGTATTTAAGAATCAGAAACTAATATGGTTATGAATTTTTTACTGATATTTTTATTCTGAAAAATCTTAAGTAGCAAATATATAAAATATCCAATTAATAAGAACCAGTTTTCATATCTGATTAGTCATTCACCAATTCCTGTAGAGCTGCTAATTCAAGCTTCTCTTTTCAATCATTTCCCTTCTTCCACTTGCAGTTTTAATTGGATTTCCTTTTTACTACAGACTTGGAGCAAATACATCAATTAAAAATTTTTTAAGGCAGGAATATGTGTGAAATGAAAAGTAAACCTTTCCCTCCTACCCATAACTTCCTATTCCTTTCTCAGAACAATCGCTATCTTTATCAGGCTCTTCCCAATTTTTCAAACCTCTGAACACATTTGTGTCACACCAAGGTCATACTGAAATAGCCATCAACACCTTGCTTCTTCATTTAACACAATAACATATCATACAAAATGATAGTAAGTCTGCCATATCATTTTCAATAGCTGCATAAATGATAGCCCTTTGCTAAGATGTAACACACTTCAAGCTGCCCTTTTGAAAGGCATTTACTTATAGTTTCTGTTTGTATAAATAGCAATGTTTTATATACTTTTGCAAGAATGCAATATATGTAGGACAAATTTCTAGAAATGCCACTAATAGATCAAAAAAAAAATCAATGCTGTGTGTGCATGTGAGTATCTGTGTGTTTGTGTGCACACACACGCATGCTAGGAATTGATCTCAGGGCCTCACACATGTTAGGCAAGAGATCTACCAATAGGCTACATCCCCAGTCCTTTTTTTATTTTATTTTGGGACAGGGTCTCCCTAGGGTGCCCACACTGGCCTTGAACTTGGAATCTTCCTGCATCAGACTCCAGAGCAGCTGGGATTACAAGCACTCACCACCACACTCAGCTTTCCTGCATAATCTATCTTTTTGCGGAAGTATATTTTCAGGAAATAAATATAGGAAGGATTATAGACAAAAAAAAATACTAAAGCTAAGGATCAATGTTATCAACAGTAACCATATGCTCCCATGTCCTTGGAGCTTTAAGGTGCCCTAATCATGATGAAATGGTCCCTCCTGAGCTACTGCTATTAATGGAGCTCATGAATCTGGTTTAACATTGGACAAAATGGTTTTAGAAGTCATCTGCTTACAAAAGTGCGGTAGCGGGGATTCTGCTATCTTTATGTTTCTCTTGGTCCGCATGTGTTTTGATTTATGAGAATAACGTGACTTAGAAGATTGTGCAGATCCTGAACTCTGAGACTGGGGAGATGTCCTCTGAGTGAGGTTCCTGGAAATGGCTCTCTGAAGATTGTTCATGGAAGCCCCTGCAGCCATAGTGATCACCCAGGGATGGTCCAGCGCCTGGCCAGCCGACATTCGATGACTAGCCTCCAAAATCAGTAGTTTGTCTATAAAGTCCTTTGCCAAGTGGGAAATATTTGGCCAAGGCTGGGAAGAAAAATAAATGAGCAAAAGATAATAAATAAAAACCCACACAACGATATTCATATTCTTGAACAGATCAATGTCTATCAAATCCAAAACACTTTTTCAAATAAACAATTTGAATACTATGTTACTGTAATATATTAATGAACCTAAAAAGTCACTTTTGGGAGAGACCCTCAATAAGTTTTCTTTAGCAAAAAAAAAAAAAAAAAAAAAAAAACCAACAACAACAAAACACAGAAATTCTCCTCTAAACTCTCTGACCAACAAATGAGAATTTCTTCAGAAATCTGTGCAGCATGCTACCATTCACAGCCCACATTCCCACATCACGTTGACAAGAACTGGACCAGGCAAAGCTGTGATTTTGATAAGCCCCATCAATAAGTTAAGAGTTTATCACACCGCGATCATCTCCCAGAGTCCCTGTGACTCCGAGAATGAGCTAGAATGGAATGCCAAATGGATTGAGGAATTATCCATTTTTCTCTCCCTTTGAAAACTTACTCTAAACTCAGGATGCCTCTGTCTCCACTGCCTGGAGAGAGAAGAACAGTCAGGGCAATTCAGCAAAGGATCCTGCCGTGGTGAATGTCCTCAAACACACAGGGCCCTCTTTGTTCCCAATCAGTTGACTACAAATGGAATTCAGCATGGAGTAAAGGTACAGCACAGTGTGGGCTGCACAACCAGCTGCCTGAGGGTTCAGACTCCTTCTGTCAATATGTCAATATGTCAAATTACATATACCTGAAGTCCAATAGGAGCAGTTACAGCAACATTTGTAAGATGGGGACAAATGAGCTATTGTTTTTATACTTAAATTTGTTTTCTGCATTACTTACCAACACATAGGGCTGAGGCTGTAGCTGGATGGTGACACATTGCCTAGTATCACATTGGGTCTGATCCCAGTAAACACAAACACAAGCACATACACACACACACACACACACACATACATACACACAATAATGATAATAAATTTTTAAAAACTAACTACCAACTACATAGCAAATACCTGGGGGGGGGACTAAGTTCTGTATCAACCAGCCTCTACAAAGAGAGAAACATTTTAAAAATTGCCCATTTTCTGTATCTAAAACACAATTTCTAGTGGGTGCATTTTTTTTTAATATATCCAACCTATTGCCGTTATCCTTGTGTAAGGAAAAATCAACCTCGATAGGTAGACATCACACACTCTAATTTCTTAGCATTCTGTTAACTTTTTTTTTTTTGGTTTAGTTTATTTAGATAAATGAGATATGAGAAATATTTGCTCCAAAAATAGGAGCCATGAAATAAATGAACATATTTTTCAAATATCAAAATATGGGGGAAATAAAAAGCACACGTTACTCGTCTAGACAAAGCACATCCGGGGCTGACACAGGGACTCGCCCTCTGATTCTGGCTAGACATCTGTTTGGCCCTGGATCCAGACACATTTATCTGGGCTCAAGATTATTTAAATGAAAGTTAAATTAGATGTCTCCAATGGAACATTTTAGGACAAGGAAAACTGAATCTTTCTGGAAAGAATATAAAACATTATCAAGGTATATGGAGAGCTCTTTAAAATGACCCTAAATGAATGAACATTAAAAACAGCAATTTCAAAAAATAAGGTAACTGGTGTGCTGGAAAAGAAGTTCTTCAGCCAAAGCTTATTATTCAAATACAAGTTATAAATTACACAATTCCTGAGCCATAAAGAACAATCAGACGGTATCTATGAGTCAGTTTCACATTGCATGAGAAAAGGGCAGGTACAGGAAGAAAACAAGCTTCTATTTTATTTTTTATCTTCTTACACCAAATTTTATTTTTGCCTATGTTTAATAAGGCAAAAAATAAACTAATATCTATGCATGCACATAGTCTACAAATGAATAACAACTGAGTGAGAATGCTCAAAATTTTTTCAACTAATAATGATATATGATCAAATACAATTAGGAGACCACACAGTGAATTAAATTCCCACTCTGGACCAGGAGTCACCTGATGACATCATTCAATGCCTTCATCTATGTTTACATCAACATTCACTTTAACATTCAATGAAGCTTTCCTCATAATTTCTCTTCCCAGGCTCAGCCATCCCCACTGCCTCCAAAATTCACCTTAGTCTGACTGTTTTCAGCAATCTCAGGTTGGGTTAGGGCTGGCTTGGGTTCAGCCTGTTAATCCACTTTATTGAGGAAAAAACAAGAGACTGAGGTCAGTGGGCCTGAACTAGATAGTCCGCCCAGCCACACACAGCTCTGCAACATCAGATGACAGTTTCCTCCGAAAAATTGGGATCCTAATATCATTTTCACAAGAGCACTACTAGGATCAAATTGAGTATATAAAAATATTCAATATTATATTGATTTTTGTTATTGTTTTATGAGTTACTACTAAATCTTCAGAACTTAACTCATTCCTTAGCTCTTGTGGATATATTTGCTGATATGTAGAGAAATGAAATATGAATATTATCTAATACTTGCCAGACTAGTTCCACATATTATTACCATGGGAAATGGGTGCCCTCAAAAAAATAATATTGACTGGGGGTGAAGGCCAGCGGGTAGAGTACTCACCTGGCATGTCAGGCCCTGGGCATTCCCCCCAAAAAATGTTCTGGGTTAATTAACTATGTGAAAATAAAGATAGAACTTTCTTTCATGCAAACATGGTTTAATTAATTTATTTGCAAGTAATAAATAATATTTGTAAGTGATTCAGGAGCTTTTATCCATCTTCTTCTTTTTCTTATCTGATTCTGGTTCTTTGCCAATTAGTAGGTTGAAGTCTATGCAAAAGATTGATAAGCATATAAAAACTGATTTTAGAAATGAAAATATTCCTGTGACTAGCCAAAGCTTTCATATTTCTTAGCTCCTTTTCAGAAATGCCCACAGAGAATCATTAAAAGTATCTAAGATCAAGCATGACAAACACAGACACACACACCACAATCTCTTAAGTTCTTAATACAAAACTTTGAATTTTAGGGTTGCAATTAATGTTACAATTTTCTAAATATAAAGTTTATTGATGAATATGGTACTTATTTTATTGATGGAGTTAAATATTTTCCAAAAAATCTACAAATATCTATTAAAAAAAAAAAACAGATGAGGGTGTTATGGTTGTGGCTTAGTAGTAAAGCACTTGCCTAGCATATGCAAGGCTCTGGGTTTGATTCCAGCACCAAAATAATAATAATAATAATAATAATAATAATAATAAGAAGAAGAAGAAGAAGAAGAAGAAGAAGAAGAAGAAGAAGTTATAATTCAAATCCTTGCATGAAAACCGCTCAATGTAGCATCTGTCCCCTAAAAAAATAATAATTTTAGTAAAAATTTCTATTGGTGACAACCCTCTAACTTGCATTCTCCTTCCTTCTTTAACATTAGTGTTTGGTCTTCATATTATTTAACTCAAGGCTTCGAAATCAAATTTTATGCAATGTGCCCAAAAGGACAGAGTAACTCCCCAGGACTGCACTGGCGATAAACTCAGGGAAAAGTATTCTTTCTCAAACAGCAGGAGGTTCC
The DNA here is from genome assembly GCF_021218885.2 of Marmota monax. NCBI lineage: Eukaryota > Metazoa > Chordata > Mammalia > Rodentia > Sciuridae > Marmota > Marmota monax. The sequence goes on from NW_026693552.1 coordinate 1,240,257, forward strand.
ATAGATTATTTTATGTCACCGATATTCAATGTTTTTCTTTATTCCCCATCTATAAAGCAGACTTTAAATTGTGATTTACCTTTGCCAAAGCTGAAACTGCTCCGAGACACAGTTTAGACTAATTATATCAGATTTAAAATGTTCCCTTTTCCCGGGCATTTGCAAACTCTGGAAAAAGTGAATTCACATTTATAGGTTATAGGTGACATATAATTTAAACATGGAGACATAATTAACCCCATCTCGGGCTCAAAAAGAGGTCATTTTCATGAGTATAGAGGCTCTACCATGAGGGCAGAGATCCCACTTCTTTACCAACCAGGAAAATGCTGAAATTGAAGAGGATTGAGTAGAGTTAAAGGTTTTTGAGCACCTATCATTTTTTGAAGCATCAGAAGTTGGAAAGAGGAGTGTTCCATTTTTTCTCCGAGGAAAGAACCTAAGAAGAGTAATCAAAACAAACAGGTTACCTCTTAACTCCAAATCAGCAGTTGATTTATTCTTCTATACCCAACATACGTTTTACAACTAATTCCTATAATATGGCTCTCAGAAGCCATGATATAAATAATATAAACACAGTATCAAATCCAGATACTCCCAGGTCTCTAGCACTTTTATACAGGTAAAACTTTTCCCCTCAGCTCCTGATTTCATTGTTGATATCAAGGTGAAGAGTGCAGCAAAATCAAAGAAGCAGATGACATGGCTTCTCTTCCACTCTGCTTATCACCCTCCCAGTCCAGAGGTAACATCAGCACAGACAACACAATGCAAACCAACTCCAGGCCCAAAGAATACTCATTGTCTGGGGTTGGGTTTCAGGGAAGATTTGTATGTGTTCCCTTGAAGGTAACTCAGAGCAGAAATGAAGGAAGTGACAGAGTGCAAATTAAGCACATTTCCTGAAATTTTATAACTACTAAAATGAAATTGGGGTTGTGTCTGGTGAAAATGAACATAATCTATCAAATTGTTACTTCTAAGGGAGTCTATCAATAAACTTTCCTCTAGGGATCATGGCTGAGCCTAAGCAGGTGGGGATAATTTTTTATCAATGTCCATGTGGGTTTTTAAATAAATATAAAACACAAACACACACACACACACAGATACACACACACGTTTTTAGTGCAGGTGTTTATCCTTGATACCTGGCTCATACAGTTGTAAGATTCATTTTACTATTAAATTATTTCCCACCCAAAAAAATTCACTGTGATATAGGAGAGTACACTTAGACAACTCATTGGCAAGAATGCTTACAATGTATCATTAGTATTAAAATTCTAACACCAAACCTTGCTTACTATTCCATTTAAAAGATAAAAAAGTTACACTTGGTAAATAAGTTTTGTACTGTTAAAAAAATATAACTCATAACTTACTTGAGTTATATGCGAACTTTCAACCCCAGTTTCCCATGTCAATAGTAACAATAACAGAAATAGCTAACGCATAAATAGCACCGACTCTGCTTGGAACACATGTGGAACTATTCTAAGCACTTACATCTATTCGTTCATTTAATTTTTGCCACAACCCTATGGCTTTACAAACAGTAATGGAAGCTCTCATCCTATTTAATGTGGAAACAGAAATACAGAGAAGTTAAAAAGCATGATCAAAATTGCACAGTTAATAAATGGCAGAGCTGGTAGTGGAATCTAGCCAGTATTGTTCCAGATTGTGTTCCTAACCATTCTATTGCACTGCATTGTGAAATATTTACATCAGCAATCATGTATGTACATACACGCGTATGAGTACACACACAAGCTCAGAAATTCTTACATTTCAATAGACAATTTATTCTCTTTTATGTGCTTTCCCATATGTTGTTCTGTTTGGAATATGTTTATCTCCTCCCTTTAAGAAACTTCTCACCTTTCCTCCAAGACAGCACAAATGTCACCTTCTTAATGGAATCTGACCCAAGTCTCCAAAACAGTGATTGTCCCCCTTCCATTGCTCCCACAGTACTATAGGGTAGACCTTAAGTATCCCCCAAAGGGCAGTGCCTTAAAGGTTTGGTGGCCAGGATAGCAGAACCTGTAAGAGGTGAAGCCTAGTTGGGTCTGGAGACTTCATGAAAAAGAACATATTTCATACTAAAATCCAAAACAGTTAAAATATTAATATTAGAGCTAATTTTTACTTATATGTGAATGGGGCTAATGCATAGATTGACTGGGTTTCTAATAAAATATTTGGTATTTAGAAGGCTTGGGATATAGCTTAGTGGTTAGATCACTTGTCTAGCATGCTCAAGGACCTGGGTTCAATTCACAGAACCAAGAAAAAAGAAATTGGATGTTTATATTAAACATATCACTCTTCTTCACCATAGGGGCTATATACAACATGGATCCCTGGAAGCTCTCAGCCTATTTAATTCACTTTGTCCACCTGAATTCCAGAGAAGAAACTCAGATGCACATAATACATCATTCCTGAAATTTCTGTTATAGATTTAAAGATTTTTTTTTAAAGGCAAATTTTCTTAGAGATCTGTAAACCAAAAGATCAAAATTGGTTTTATAGGCTAAAATTAAGGTGTTTCGAGAGCTGCATTCCTTATAGAGTCTCTGGGAAAAAAATTGTTCCTGGCCTTTTCTAGTTTCTTATTACTGCCCTCATTCCTTCATTCATGTCCCCTTCCTCCATCTTCAAAGTATGTCACTCCCACCTGTTTCCATAGCTATCTCTCCTCTAACTTTCACCTACTATATGGACCCAAATAATCCAGGATGATCTCCCCATCTCTAGACTCTTAACTTAGTCGCTTCTGCAAATTCCCTTTTGTCATATAAGACAACATTCCCAGGTTCAGTGTATTAAGATGTGGACATGATTAGTGTGACCTTTATTCTAACATCTAAGCTTTCAGATGAGGTGGTCACCCTAATTTTTAAATAAATTTGTGCATTAGGAATTAATAAGCTTGTCAATAAGTGCTAAGTAGACAATAATATAATGACAGACAAAGAAAAAAAACATGATGATATACTTTTTAGGGTCTATCACCATGACTCTGAGGTGTTTGGGACTGAATGTTTCTGCACCCAAAAAAATTGTATGTTGAAACTCTGATCCCCAAGGTGGCTGTGTTCAAAGATGTGGCCTCTAAGGGAGTAATTAAGGTTGAAAAGAAGTAACTAAGGTTAGGGGCTGGAGAATAATAGCTCAGTTGGTAGAGTGCTTGCCTCAAATGCCCAAGGCCCTGGATTCAGCACCACCAAAAAAAAAAAAAAGAGAGAGAGAGAAGTAACGAAGTTAAATTAAAGGTAAAGCCCTGGTCTGATAGTGCCTTTATAAGAAGGAACACCAGAAGGCTCTTTCTGAGCACCCAAGGACTAGGCTGAACACCCAAGGACTAGGCCATGGGAGCATACAGCAAGATAGCAGCCATCTACAACCTAGGAGAAGAGGCGTCAGACTGAAACTACTTTGCCAGCCCTTTGATCTTAGACTTCCCAGTCTTCAAAACCATGAGAAGTAAATGTCTATTGTTTATGTCACTCAGACTATGATTTCTGTTATGGTCTCCTAGGCTGACGGATGAGCGCCTGGTCACCATGAGGAAGACAGTCAAGGGAATATATAAACAATAACTTATTGTAAGTGCTACACTCTCACAGCTGTCAGTACTCTGGGGCTACAGACAGGCATCTCCTAGAGGAACAGAGGAGCCTTGGGGTTTCTACTGTGGACAAGGTGTTCGTGCTCCATCTGGACTCCAGGCCCCTCTTTTTTGTATGTAGGCACATAGCCCTCCTTTAAAGGGCTTAACTCCTAAAATCCAGCACACTTGACTCTTTTATTTGCCTGTACCCCAGAAAGCTGGAGAATTTACTACCAGCAAAACCCCACTTGAGCAGCAGACAGGTAAGCATATGCAAATCTACCTCTCTGACTCTGGACAACACTGATATGTAACTTCTCTGCTGAATGAGGTGGACCCTCTGTGGCCTGGGCCCCTGCACTTCCCTGTCCTGCTACCCCCACCACCTGCTCTGCCCCCCTGGGAGTCTGTCCCTAGCAAATCACTTGCACATGAATCCTCTTCTCAGGATTGCTTCTGGGAAACCAAAACTTAGAAATCCTCTGAATTAAACCTGACAAAAAGACTTTTAACAGAGTATTGTCATTATTTTTTCACACTAAAAAAAATGTGTTGAGATATCTGGTCCAAATATGGCCCCTCAATGGAGGACACCATCCAGTAGCCACACTCCATGTGATTTCCTCTCACTTGGAATGAGGTGGAAGTGATCCTGTGCCATTTCCACATCCAGCCTTAAAGATAACTGCCAACTTCCACTCTCTCTTTTGGAATACTCCATTTTCTGGCTGCCCTGCTGGAGAAACAGCATGCAGACAATGACACCCTGAAAGGCCAAGAGAGGATAATGAACCAGGTTTCCAGCCACCCTGACCAAGATGTCAGATATTTCCAGTCCAGTCCCCAGATGACTACAGTCCCACCCCGTAGCATGGGGAGCAAAATTGCCCTAAGATGAGCCCCATCAATCCACAAAATCATGTGCCATGATAAAATTGGTATTGCTTTCAGCCCCTATGTTTTGGTTATCTATTATTGCACAACAAACTGTTGCAAAGATAGATAACCAAAACAGAAATATATGTTACTTGTACACAAAACAAATACAGGGATATAAAATATTTAAAACAGAAAAAAGAAAACAAAATGATCCATAATTCCCAAACCAGCTCTTTTTTTCCATTTGGCATATATTATGAACATTTTCCAATGCCCTTAAAATTTTTAAACAGGCATAAATCAGGAGCTAGAATACTGTATCATATCGATATTCCATAATTTATTCACACATTCTCTTAGGATAATATTTGTAAATACAACTCATATGAACATCTGAAAACTTCGCTGCATTTGGGATTACTTCCTCAGAGTCTTAGAAGGGGAGCCACCAATCAAAATATGTACATTTTTTTAATATACTTCTAGATACAATCAACTTTCCAGGAAAACTGTGACAATTCTCCCTCTACCAGCAATAAATGAGAGAGCTTAGTAGCATTTAGCAGCAATGATCAGAATTAATTGAGAATTTTTCAATCTGAAAGACAAAAAGAAGGATATTTTTGTTTTCAATTGCATTTCTTTGGTCATTAGTGAGTGTGGACATTTTAAAATTTTTAATAATCAACAGTATTGCATTGTATCAGTATTTTTCTTTATGAAAAATTCAAAGTAAAATAAGTTGGGTCACTTGTCCTACATAAAATGAATTTAGTATTTTGTTTAGCTCCCCACACACAATCCTTGGCAACTTTCCTTTCCTGGCCAGAGCAACTAAAAGTGAACACATTCATGAGCACTGAGAGTTCTGAGTCTAAACAATGGATAAATGTTTTACCCAAACTGGAAGCTTACACATTTCCCAGAGTAAACACTATATCACAAAAAGAGATTGGATCATCTAGATTTGAGGCAGAAAATCCGTTTACCAAACAGCTAAGCCCCATGCAGAGATTCTAAGGTACACATTACTCTATTTGCCAGATCAGGCCCCCAGTACTGAGGGAAGGGAAAAAACCTTAACTAACTCACTTATCTGAAATACTAGCAGTTCAAGGGCTAATTATAAAGCTCACAATCAAGGCCCTTGGTTCCTTGAGACCAAGAGCTCTCAATCAGGGACAATTTTGCCCAATGAGGAACACTTTCAATGACACTTTGGATGTCACAACTGAGGAAGTTGAGTTACTGGTAACTAGTGAGTAGAGGCCAGAGATGGTGCACAGGACAGCCCCCATTCCCCCCTCATCCCACCCCACCAATACAGAATCATCCATCCTTAAATGTCTAAGAAACTTTATTCTAGGCCTACACAACAGGCATAAAGAATGTTCTCTTACCTCTCCTGTATAATTATATTTGCCTTTCAGAATCTTCCTGTAAAGTCTTGTATGGCTTTCATCATCAAAAGGCAGGGATCCACTAAGTAAAATGTATGTGATTACACCCAGAGCCCACATATCCACGGCACCGGTATAAGGTTTCCTTAACAAAATCTCGGGGGCCATGTACTCTGGGGTCCCGCAGAGCGTCCTCATGGTCCAATCGCCACTTTTGTTCCCAGAGTGTGCTAAACCAAAATCTGTGATTAAAATTTTCGACTCCGCACCTGGATGATAGTATAAGAGATTTTCAGGCTTTAGGTCCCTGTGAGTTATTCGCAAAGCATGCAAATACCTAATGCCATCAGCAACCATGCAGAGGATTCTGACAGCATCCCGCTCTGTAAATGATCCCTGAGCAACCAGTCGATCAAAGAGCTCCCCTCCTGTAGCCAGCTCCATCACCAGGTAAACTCGATCCTGGGCCTCGAAGATCTCCTCAAGCTGGACAATGTAAGGATGGCTAACTCGCCTCAGGACACTGAGCTCAGCCTCACACGCTTCCCGCCCTTCGTTCACTCTGGTTTCCATCACCTTAATGGCAAAAGGCTTCTTGGTGGTCTTCCGCTCCACCCTGACAACCTTGCTGAAGCTGCCTGTACCAATGATGGCCTTGATGTCATATCTGTTGGGGAAGAAGATCCAAAGCCATTGTCCTCTGAAGTGATGAGTCTCAAAATTATTGAAGTCCAGGCTTTATGTCATCTTTCAATCCTCATACCCCCCCCACTAGATTTCCTTGTTTATTACTGCTCACATTCATTTATTAATTTATTGTGATACTGGGGATTGAACCCAGAGCCTTGTGCATTCGAGGCAAGCATTCTACCAACTGAGCTATATCCCCAGCCCTCATATTTATTTTTGAAAGCTACTTCAAATCCTTTGTTGAAATGGAGGCAAATGAAAAAAGGGTCTTTAGTTGGTAGAAAGACAGTCTTAATAATAATAGCTACCATTTATTATGCATTTATTATGTGCCAGGAATTTTTGTTTTAAATTTCAGCCCTATGGAAACCCTAGTAGGTGACATGATAATAAACCCCCTTTCTCAGATAAGGAAGTTAAAGCTTAAAAAAAAAGATTTCCCTAGGCCTCACAGATGGTAGCTGAAATTGAAGGGATTCAAATTTAACCCCTTTAAATGTTCTTCACTTCAATTTCCTAAAAGAATTTTAGGGCCTCCCTCTACTCTTTTCTTTCCTTCCTCCAACACTTGTTTCTATCATTCTTCCCCAGTAATAGCCAAATCAGGTGGAGAGAATAAAAAAGAAGCTTACTCTTGTTTCTAAGTTCTGAATAGAGGGAGAATACCGTCATAGGGGCAAACAGTATGTTCCTTTGGGTTACCTGACTTCGGGCTCTTGTCCCAGGCATACCTCGTCCACAGTAGATCTTAATACAGAAAAGTAAACTTGGCTGAGCTATCTGTAACAGCAGGTTTCAGAGGTCTGGTGGGAGTCGTGTTAAGGCCACCCTGAAGCCTCAGCTTTCCAGTCTCCACCCCATTCTTCTACATTTGCAATTTCTAAGCAGTAAAGAGAATTTTAACACAGGATATATGTCAATCATGTGTCAACTAGTATCTCACAAAAAGGCCAGGAAGTTAGCTCAGATTTTATATGCTAAGGAGCTTACATTTTAATATATAAACTTCTACTTAAATTTAAGAATCCTATCCAATTTAGCCTTCTACCTTTATTGAAGAAATGTTGAAAAAGTGCTAGACTTAAAAGCTCCCCCCCACACTTTTTTTTTTCAGCAGAAGCAATATTTAACCCAATTCCTCATTATAGAGATGAGGAAATCTGAAAAACAAGTTAGTCAATTTTTTTTGCTTAAATGAGGACTAGAACCCAGATTTTCTTACTTGCACCATAATTTAGTATTCTCTCTTTTGAAAATCTCTCCCAAGGAAGGATGCCAGAGAATGGAATGTATCCAGGGAGAAGGCAATTCTTTAAATCACATACTCAATACCAAAGTTTCAAATGCAAATATCAATGTATTTTAAATGGCCTTATTTCTTTTTCTGAGCTTATTCTTATAATTTTTATTTTTGCTATTTATTTGTTCCTTATATTCCTGGGCTTACTGAGTAAAAATGACATTTGGCTGTACCAGCTTACAGAAAGCAGCTTTTGTTCTACACAGTGCATTTAATTTTCTGGCCAATTACCTTATCAAAACAGATAGCAATTTAGTAATCTTAAATAGATTTTCTCCCTCTTCCTTGTCCAACGCTGCGTTTTTATTCACATACTTTCTCAGTGTGATTTCGAAGATAATCACAGGCATTTCAAATCCTATTGCTTTTCAGATCAAGTTTTACATTACCTCTAACGTGGATGAAAGCACTTTACAAATACTAATTTATCGCTATACCCTCAAAACTGCAAGCAAACTCATTTGCTCACAGAATTCATTGTTAGTTATCAAACAAAATACCATTTTTCAGGAACTATAATCTTTTGCTCAAATAAAAAGAGCTTTGTTCGATACTGTTAAATACAAAATATTTAGGGGGAAAAATGCTAGTGATTTGGCAGAGAGGCAAACAGGAGGCTTCAAGCCAAGATTTAAAGCAGTGGAAATAACATTCTTACTTTGATTAACGACCTGTGCCATGTTCCGTAACAAATTCCTGCAACCTCAGTTTTGCCCGGTAGTCCCTGCCGGACATAGATCTTGACCACTTCTGACTATGACCTTGTGTAGTACATAGCACAGAAGGGCAACAATAAATGTCCAATGAGAGACTCATTCCCAGAATATATATTTTTCCTGAATCATTACATACATTTTGAAAACTTTAAGTGGTGATGAAATCAAGCAGAGGAAAATGCTTTTATGAGGTCTTTCCATTTCCTCCACTTTCACTCATCCATTCCCACCTCTCACAAAGCAGCCTCAAAGTCACTTTTATAGACAGTGCAATTTCACATCATTCCAGATTGTGTAAATTGAAAATATTACCTTAACCTCAGCTGCTACAGCAGGGAATTTTTGAAAATGGGTAAAAAAAAATTAAGTAGGGGAGTTAGGGATACATCTCAGTAATAGAGGGCTTTCCTGGCATGTACAAGGACCTGAGTTCAATCCCCAGCACCTCAACAAAACAAAACATGGAAATAATAATACTGTAATATCACTGCCTGTATGATGAAGCAATGATAATGAGCTCCCAAAAGAAAGTAAATATAGTCAGATTTACATTCTATCATCTCTTTTCTGCTAGAGTGATAAATGGAATCAAAATGGGAAGGAAAGAGAACTGTGTTCCCAATTCTGCCACTAACTTGGACAAGTCGCTTAACCTTCTGGGATTCAACTCTTCATCAGTTAAAGACGGGCTCTGAGTTAGTCTCGGAATCCTTTAAAATGTTACTCCTCCTTTACGCTCAAAGGGGTGGAAATTACTGTGGTAATAAAGAACAGATCCAGTAGAATAGACTCCCTGACTGTAGGTGACCAGAGGTACCACTTAACCAATTCAATGTTGGCAAGAGCCTGTGTCCATTCAGATCAAAGTTCAGTCACATCAGCCAGTTTGGCTCTTCTCTTAGCTTAGTAGCTATTGGACTGATCCTTCACTCATCATTGTAAAGCTCTCCAGGAAGCTGGGAATGGCTCTGCATGGATTCACTTTGATGAATTGAGCATATAATTCTAGGTCTACAAGTGTGGACGAAGCACACTGGGTCACCCATCACTGTGTCCTCCAAACACTGCAGAGCAAAAGGGGATTCCGTGGCTCCCTTGGTTGACATGTCCAACATGACACTCTGAGGAAATTAGTTCTCAGGCTAATCCACCTGCAATCTGCTCATTTCCTACATAGGGCTAGCTAGGTCTTAATTATTATTTCATGAAGACAAAAATAAGGATTGGCTCAGTGATAGAGTACTCCCCCCAGCATGTGGGAGGTCCTGAGCTCAACACCTAATACCTCAAGAACTAAAAAAGAAATAAAATAAGTATCGCACTACTATCTAAATGAGGCCTTGTGCTATGCATTGCACAGCACGATTTACACATATTAGTTTAGTTACCCTCACAACAATGCAATAGATATTATCATTCCCATCTTACAGAGGCAGAAATTGAGAAAGAAGAAAGGCAAAGGAACATTCCAATGGCACATGACACAAGAGGTGCTAGTGGATTGGGAGTCTGACTCAAAGGCCCATTCTATTCCATCAGTTACAATCTCACTTTATAGGATTTAAGAAGATACTTGGAAATCAAGTCTGCTGGCCCAGCCCTAGCATATGAGTGACAGTGCTACTCCCCTTACAGAGCTTGGGAGGCTTGCTCCTTCCAGCTCCAAGGGCAGGAATTCCCTCCCTCTTCTTGCTGCTGCTCTGGTTCTCCTTTTCCTCATCTCTGTACTCCTTGCTCAGAGATGTCAAGAAGAACTTGTATTGGACACTTACTAAAAACAGCAGGGAAACCTCTATTCCAGACTATCTCAATAGTAATCAAGACTGCAGTAGCAGAGAGAGTGAACTCAACTCAACTCTATTTTTTAAAAAGCAAGAAAAGTTTCAGGAGCGCCACTGCAGAAGTACTGGAGGTTGCTGTGGGCATGACAGCCATCAGTGCTTGCTGATTGATTCCTGCTGAAGTCTTCTCCCACCCTCCCACAGAGACTGGGAGATAGTGGCCCTAAATCTTCCTTGAGGATTACAATTCAAAAGGATGATTTGGATGCCCTTGAAAAAGATGTTCCTTTCTCAAAGGAGAAAGAATTTAGGGAGATCTGAGGTCTATAATCTGGAATAAACCTGTCTAAAGTTTAGGCAAGCTGACCTGAAAGTTAAGGCAGTCTGGTCAATAGTTTATCTTTCTCAACCCAATCCTAGGACAGTCCCTCCTGGTGCTTCACCTGGCGCTTTACCTGGCGAGGACCCGGGAGTCGAACTTGGCTCGGAAGCGGGCCACCTGCATGCTCTGAGCTGCCTGAGCCGCCACCTCCTGCCCACCTCCCACGCTGCCTTGGCTTTGACCCTCCGGCTTGACCTGGGCCAGCGCGGGAAGCTCTGGGACCACCTTCTTGCTGGCGCCGCAACCCATCTGGGGCGCTCCGGGGGAGGTGGGGGCTGAGCAAGTAGCTGAGCCTCTCTCATTTATCCTCAGTACAGCTGGAAGGGGGAGGAACCCGTGACCTGCTCCCAGGGGACTTTGAAAGAGACCCCGGGGAGGTCCCAGTTAAGAGGATAAGCCTCCAAGTGCCCCCGCTGATGGTCACAGTGCCTTGATCAACATTGACCAACTATTTATATGTAAAATTTAACAAGGTTAAAAACAAGGTGGACTAGAAGGCAGGAGCCTGGGCTTAACCCTTTGGGCCTCCCTTTTCTAAAGGTCTCCAAATTGGGAAGAAAGTGAACATATAAAATCATACAGTTCCATGGAGTATGTAGTCCTTCTGAAGAACTCTTACGTTTCTGTAGCTGAGCTCATATTCAGATGCCATGAACATTATCACTGCCAGGCGTGTTGGTGCACACTTGCAGTCCCAGCAAGTAGGAAGACTGCAGGTTCAAGGCCAGCTTCAGCAGCTTAACTTTTGAAACTCTGTCTCAAAAAATAATTAATAAATAAATAAGCTGGAGATGTCACTCAGTAGTAGAGTGCTCCTAAGATTCAATCCCCAATATCTCCCACCTTCAAAAACAAAAAACAAAACAAAAAACCCTAATACATCAATTAGACAGTGGAGGCTGGTCTGTGTCTGGCACTACACTAGCCCTCTTACAACTGTAAGAGACATGACCTTGATCCTCTGGGTAATCCTTCTGAGGCAGAAGAGAAGTAGATATCTAGAACCCAGATGAATATCCTAAACAAATGCAAAAATAAAATGTTTTTTAAATTACATATTTAAAATATATTATATAATAAATGTATATAATATATTTAAAATATATTATAATCATATTTTCACACATTTCATTCATTCATTTATCTATATACATGTACTATGTGAGAGTGCATATATGCAATATATACAATATGTTTATTCATATTTGTCTCATAAGTATTATTTTATACATTGATTTTATCACTATATTGAATACATATTAATAAATTATATATGGTATATACAATTTTATACGTGTATGTGTGTGTGTGAATTATGTCGGAAGTGGAATTCAGTTGAGGTCAAACAAGTCAAGTTCACCTTCCTGGCAAGTTGCAGAACCCAAGATCAAGGTCAAATCTCCCAACTTCTGATCCTCTGCTCTTTAAATTGTGTCATTTCTTTTCTAGTTAAATTAATTTTTAGTTTGGTTTAATAAGACATGTCTATCATGGGTCAATTAGTCACAAGTTCCTGAAAGAACTGTATTTTGAAGGAAAATTCAACATATGGCTCAGGTACAGCTGAGAGAAAATAAGTCCATCCTTCAAAGGAACCAAATAAAGGACTTTTCTTAGTAAATAGCCCTCAGAATATTCCAGCTGCCAGGAGACAGGTTGATTCAAAGCTAGCTCAGTGGAAGAGTGCTTGCCTGCTTGCACAAGGCCCTGGGTTCAAGCCTTGTTGCTGCAACAGAAATAAGAAGAGGAAGAAGAAGAGAAAGAAGATGAATAACTGGTGCTTTTGGTCTCAAGCTTTTGAACTAATTTGCAGAATAGGCTATATAAGCTGAATGGAAAAGAGAAGGAAAAGGAAAGAAGGAATATCAAGGTGCCATTTAAAGAATGGTATCTGTGCCTCAGGGACCCCGGGAATAAGGATTGTTTGGTAGGTATGGTCTAACAAAGAGGATGGTCTAACAAATATCCCCTATTAATTCTAAACCTAATTCCATGGGGCAGACATTCCTTCTGTGTGTGGGATTTCTCCCAGTAGTGTGCTACTTCATCATCGGCTACAAATCCTCTCATGTCCGACCCACATAGCTAGGAAATTTTGTGAAGGATCTCCCCCTAATCCTGACATGGTTCTTGAAAATTGGCTAATACAGTCACTGATTTTAAACCCTTTTAAAAAATGAAAACATGGATGGAACCACTGATTGTTCTCTTTTGTGAAGCACCATTAACTGGAAGTGTTATTGATAAAATAATTCTGGCCTAGAGACAAAACTTAACTTCCTATAAGATAGTCAAGGGTGACACTCACATATGGGACACATGCTCCATTCAGTGACAGGTTCCTTCCATGCTATACCCCATTTCTAAAAGCAGAGTTAGAAAGCATGTAGAGTTAAGTCCTAGGCAATGTCTTGAACAATGGAGATTGTGAACCCTAAAAACTTCCTAGAACAACTCTCTGGCTTGTATTTCACGCATTGATTTAATTAAGTAACTTAATTTGTGAAAGATATGCTCCACACGTTATAAACCAGCCCTTAAAGAGTATTCCACTAAAAGGACATAAGAAATTGTGCTAAATTAAAGCCTCATTAAAGGCAGTCTATCAGGGAAAACTCATTTTTCTCTTACATCAACAATATTGGTGGAAAACATGGAAAATATATAAATAATTCATATTCTACTCTCAGTCTTTTAGTGTACTTCAGTGAAATAAAGAGAGCAAAACAAGTAATTAGGCGGTATCCCAGGGAGTGATATATTCAAAAGATCTACAATGCAATACCCTCCTACTTCCTAAAACTAAAAAAGATTTAACCGAAAGACAGTTTTAACAGGCAACATGAGAAATTCACTTCATTTAGAATTAGTTCTTCTTTGAATAGCTGTGATTTTGTTGTTGTTTTTCAAATTTTAGCTCTCTTTAGAGCCCCCCTGCTGGGATTAATTTTCTCTAAAGTGATCTCCTTCCTTAAACATCAGTTTAAAGGTGTTCAGTTTACTGACTTCTTTTCCCCAAGGTGTGGGATTTGTGTTTGTAATGACAACTGGCATGGGGCTCTTGTAAGCCCATTTCACATACCCCATGATGTGTGGAACTCACAATGCAAAGCACTCTCAGAGCCTTCCCATGAATAAATAATAATAAGCCTCCAAATAGGAGGTCTTTGTGTGAAACCCAGAGATAGGAGCTGTCTTGCTACACTTGCCTGCCTCTTACTATCACAGCACTTCACAAATATAGGACCCTAATAATTCAGACAAGTCAGTCATGCTTTTTCAGTTCCTGAAAATATTTTTCCTTTACTATGCTAGTGAATAACTCATGCTAATTTGCATATATTTACATTTAGCACTAAAGAAAGAGAATTTGGGGTTGGGACGGCAGCTGAAAAGGAAGAGGGGGAAATGAAGAAGGAAAGGAAAGAAAAAAGAAAATCAGCTTTGAGCAGTTTCAAGTTCTGCAAGTTATTTGTCTTATAACTACAAAAAACATAAATATTAGTAAAGAGTAATAAATTACAGGTTAAAAAATCCCTGCTATTAAGTAAAAACACAAATTTTACTTTATATAGAACTGACTTAAAGACACCACCAGTCATGGTGGTAAATGAAGTTTCCCAGTTTTAGGGCATAAATTTAGAAAGATAAAGTGAGAGAGCATTTTACTATATTTTAGTTGATTCGCTTCAAGGATCTTTGCCTTTTCAAGTTGGCAATGTGCATCTAAAACCTTTAAAAATATGATAGTTAGAAATATGTTTAGTCACATAGAAAAATATTCACAATATGTTGCAGGGTGAAAAAAGAAAAATCTATATTGCATGGTTTCATTTTTAAAACACTAATGAAATAAATTCCTACAGTGAGGAATGAAGACTTCCAGCAGGAAAAGTGAGGCATGTTGATGACCCTGTGAATCAACTTGGGAATAGATCCTCAACCCTAGCAGAGCACTGAGATGACTAGCCTTGGCCCCCAGCTTGCTGATAACCTCACAGGAACTTGGATTTGAAAGCAGACTTGCCAGGATCAAGCACTGATAACAACACTTAACAGCTTTCTAACCTTATGGAACTTTCCTAGCCTCTCTGTCTCCCCAGTTTTGTTATCTATAAAACTGAAATTATAATAACATAAATGTCATAGAGTTTTGCTTTGTTTTGTTTTGGTTTGGTACTGGGGATAGAACTCCAGAGGCACATCGGCACTGAGCCACATCCCCAGCTCTTTTTTATATTTTCTTTAGAGAGAGAGGGTCTTGCTGAGTTGCTAAGGCTGGCTTTGAACTCACAATCCTCCTCCCTCAGCCTCCCAAGCCTTGGGGATTATAGGCATGCACCACTGCACCCAGCCCTTGTCATAGAGTTCTTATGAATAACTTGACTTGTGTGAAACACCTAGAATAGCACCTGAGATATTATAAATGCTCAATAAGATATTACCTTCTATAACTGAGTGGCTTTATAATGTTGTATTAGTTATCTACTGCTGCATAACAAGTTTCCCCTCAAATTTAAAAGCTTTAAAACAACAAATATTTATTTTCTCTCATTTTCTAAAGATCAAGGATGTGAGAGGGTGCATCTGACTCAGTATCTCAGGAGGTCGGTTGCAGCCAAGCTGTCTGAGGAGGCTGCATTTACCATAGGCTGGACTAAAATGGTATCTCCTTCCAGACTCAAGCATGTGGTGTTAGCAGGCCTCAGCTCCTGCTGGCTGTTGACAGATGGCCTCCATACTTCCCCATGTGGGCTTCTCCACAGGCTGCCTGAGTGTTCTTTCAGCATGGCAAAAGAAGCTGGTTCCCCACAGCTATTAAGGTGCAGGAGCATGCAGGACAGAACCAGCAGGAGAGCATCCAACATCAGCATTTCCATCTTTTCTACCTTTGCCTCAGAAGTAGCATACCATCACTTTTGCCCTGTAAACTGGTCACATGGAGAATTCTGGGATGATGTGGTAGGGAACTGCACAGGGGTGTGACCACAAGAAGGTGAGAGTTCAGGGAGCCATCTTGGAGGTTGGCTTCACCAAGAATAGGACTAGGATTGAAAAGTGTAATTCCATTATAAAGAGGAATTTTAAGAGTCAAAGATAGATCTAGGGAGGGACACATACTTAAAAAGTTTCAGGCTCTCTATTTCTAGAGCTGTTCAAGCAAAATCATGTCATCCCTGGCTGAGGAAGAAAATATTCAGGCACAGGGTAATTGATTTTGAATATTCAAATCTCTTTTAAGCTGGGTTTCCTTGACTTTTTCTTTCACGTGGACAACTCTAACCATAACAAGGTAGTAAGCTCTTGAGAACCTGGCCTTTGAGTCCAGCCAAGTGTTGAAAACAAAACTGGGCATAGTGGCACATGCCTGTAATCCCATTCGTTTAGGAGACTGATGCAGGAGATCATGAGTTCAAAGCCAGCTGCAGCAACTTAGTGAGGCCCTAAGCAACTCAGTGAGACCCTGTCTCTAAATAAAATATGAAAATGGGCTGGGGATGTGGCTCAGTGGTTGAGCGCCCCTGAGTTCAACCCCCAGTACCAAAAAAAGTGTTGAAAACAATAGAGGATAACTAAACTGTATTAATTCAGTCTGTAACTTTATGAAATTAAAAGTATTCTCAGATAAGATCAATAAGAATTTGTTGTATCTCTATGTTAATATATTTTAAAACATTTGTATCTATACCTCTGTGATCAGATTCTTTGATGTTGCCTTTGTATTCCTTGTCTTGCATTTCTTTAGAGATTTCCCCTCTACTTTATAAAACATTTAAAGGTCTATGATAACTACTAACCCATGTGATTTCAAGTAAACATCTTGCAAGGCAAGTGTGCAGTTGCTAGGAGATTAAGAAATGAAAATGAAAAAAGGATCAAATCATCTAAGAAAGAGAGGAGACTGGAAATACAAAAATAAATACGAGTATCTCAGTATGGTTAGACATTTTTAAACTTTCCACCACTGCAGTCTAGACTCTAGCTCCATATTTGTTTTAGTCAGTTTTTCATTGTTGCAACCAAAAAACCTGACAGGAACAATTAGAGAAGGAAAAGTTTTTTGGGGGGCTCATGGTTTCAGAGGTCTCAATCCAAAACAAGTCTGGTTCCATTCCTTAGGGCTGAAAGTGAGGCAGAATATTGTGACAGAAGGGTATGGTGGAGGAAAGTGGTTCAGAACATCTCACCAGGAGGCAGAGGGAGAAAAACGTCCCTCACCATGACAAAATACAAACCTCAAAAACATGCCCCAAAAGACCCACCTCCTTCAGCCACACCCTACCTACTCTCAGTGACCACTCGGTTAATCCCTATCAAGGATGAATTCACTGATTGAATTAAGGTTCTCATACCCAATCATTTCACCTCTAAACCTTCTTGCATTGTCTCACACATGAGGTCTTGTAGGATACCACATATCTTAACCATAACAATATTCTTTTTTTTTTTTAATGAAAAAAAAGCACATTTCTGTTCTTGCACTTCAAATTCAACTGTGTAACCTCCCATCCGAATACAGTTCTGAGGGAAGAAGCTAACAAAGAGAACTTGTGTTATGCCAGGTCCTCCAAGAACCTAAATAGGATTAATGTGCACAGATTCTATTAGTTGAATTGTTCATGTCACTGAAAATAGGGAGAGAGATGGGAAAGGGCTAGGAGAACTACTGAAGAGGACTAGGACAGAGTGTCCTGCAGCACCATCCAGAAGGTCAGAGAAAGTCCTTAGGCTAAAGTCAGGTGGGGTAGGAGCCCCCCGTTTCTCAGGAGCACTTCTGCTTTAGCATCCACGCCACATTCATTCATCTGGTGAAGAGCTGCTCAAGGGAGGTGTGGCTTTGGTGCTGTTATGGTTTGGATGTGAGGTGTCCCTGCAAAAGCTCACTATGAGACAATGTAAAAAGGTTTAGAGGAGAAATGATTGGGTTATGAAAGCCTTAACCCAATCAGTGAATTAATCATCTGATGGGATTAAATGAGTGGTGACTGAAGGCAGGTGGAGTGTGGTTGGAGGAGGTGGGGTCTTGGCAGCGTGGCTTTGGGGTATGTATTTGTATTTGATGGAAGGGTCAAAAATTATTTTCAAATGAGTATTATAAACAAAGGGAGATTCTCTCTCTCTCTCTCTCTCTCTCTCTCTCTCTCTCTCTCTCTCTCTCTCTCTCTCTCTCTCTTATCATCATATGAGCTGCTTCACTGTGCCACACTATTCTGCCATTCATGTTCAGCCTCATCTTGAGCCCCGAAGAATGGAGTCTGCTGTCTATGGATTGAGACTTCTGAAACTGTGAGCTCCCAAATAAACTTTTCCTCCTCCAAAATTGTTCTGGTCAGGTCTTTCAGCCACCGTGGCAAAAACAGGCCAACTGGAGGACAGATTTCAAAACTCAGGTACTGAGAGGTCCAATTGATTGTTTTCTCCATGGGCAAAGATTTGCAAAAGTAAATTCTCCTGACTGCCATATATATCATTATGTCTAATGCCATTATTATAAACACAGCAACATCTAAATATCTAGACAAATTATTTTCAAATGAGTATTATTACCAAAATCACCTCTTCACTTTCATTCAAGGAATTTTGCATAATTTTCATAAAAATTTCAGAATTGATTTCTAACTTTAAAGAAACCAACATTTCTTAATTATTTATTGAAATATGCCCTATACTTTCCTAATGAAACATTTAACATAAACAAAGCTTTTAAAACTTAGCAGAGAAAAGAAGACCCTTGCATCTCATTTGACTTGTTTCCTACACATTTGCACGATCTATACAACATACTTCTCATGCATCTATAATTCTCCCACAAATCTTTCCTCCAAAGAAATTGCTTTTTCTTCTTAGAACACTATCAATTGCACCCTTGCCAATCCTTTTCTTCCCTACTGTTAGTCTATGGCCAATTTTTCTTTCTGCAACATTTTGAAGAAACCTGCTGTAGGTTGAAATTGGAGGTCACGGTTTTCTTCCAAACATTAGTTTCTGAATGTAGGACACAGCCCTCCTACCCAAGAGAAGACCATAGCCCAGTCGAAGCCTACTGTGAAAGACTTCAAGACCTAATTCTCTTCAGTCTTTTATCAGTTCCTCTGGTGTTCAAAATTGTCAAGCGTCATTTGACTTCAGGAATACCAGAGAATGTTTAAATCCAGATTTTTATCCTTCCATTACTTAAAGTGCTCCTTCTGAAATGCTATTATTTTTTAAAGACATCGCTTCTTGGTTTATTCAATTCTCAAATACATGTGAGGTACTTTAATGAAGTAGGAAATTTCTGGGGGAAAAATAAGCTCTCAGGTTATTAAAATTGCGTCACTTATTTTACCTATTTTTGTGTCTGTGGCTTTAAAAGTGTTCACTAATCATCTGTCAGGAAAATAGCTCAAACAAGGAGTCAGAAACACAAAATCCAGAGTTTAAAAGCACGCAGCAGGAATTTGATATGTGTGTTCTCATTTTTCTTACCCTTGATCTCAGCCATTATCAATAGTTCTCGCACTTTAACGTATATAAAGTAACCGGGGAGCTAGTTTAAAATGCAAATACTAGAATGTTATTCCCCAAATTTCAGATTTATTGGGCTTGTCTACAAACCACAATTTGAAAATATGGTTTTAGATACTCAAATTTAAAATTTAAATCCAAGATGAATGCAGAGATTCATAGTCATATTTACTGCTATTACTTACAATGTGGCAAAGTTGGCTACCTAAACAGTAAACACGTAGGACCCAAGTGCTTCACTTTCAGGAAAATTGGGATATGAGGCAACCACCAGGTTAAAGAGTGGAGAGTGAGAGCTATGAATGAAAGTGAGAGAGAAACAAAGGGGGGCTGGGGAGAGAGAGAGAGAAGGGGTAAGGCCACTTTACATCTACCAGGCTCTAAAACGCTTAGATAGGCAGGAAAGCATTGTATACTTATTACTGCAGAGAAATTGCTTTACCAACTCTTTTGTTTAGTTTACATTTGTTTTTCCCAATTTTGTTTTATTTTTATTTTATTTTATTGGTACTGAGATTGAACCCAGAAACATTCTGCCACTGAGCTACATCCTCAGTCTTTTTAAAATTTTATTTTAAGAGAGTTGGGCTAAGTTGCTAAGGCTGGCCTCAAACTTGCAATCCACTTGATTCAGTCTCCCAAGTTACTAGAATTACAGATGCTTGCTACCATAACTGACTGGTGTTTTTCCAATTTTAGTGTTAATACATGTTCAATACAATATTATTAAAAATGCAAAAGGAAAGCTAGCCATTAGCAAAAAATAACTTTAGTTTATAAACATGTGAATGCCATTCTAGTCCATATTTATGTTACTGAAGATATCATTGTGTATATATAATACAATGTAGCATGTTGCCCAACTAGCATTATTTTATTTTCCCATGACAAAAATTTATCTAAGATGGTTTTAAATGGCTAACCAGCATTCCATCATTCTATATTTAATTAAACATTCATTCATAGTAGCACAATTCACAATAGCCAAAATATGGATCCAGGATCCAGCCTAGGTGTCCATCAACAGATGAATGGATAAAGAAAATGTGAGATATATGTATCTCACACAATGTAGTTTCAAAGTTCACCCTCAAAGAAAAAGAAAATTATTTCATTTGCAGCAAAATGGATGGAACTTGAGACCATTATGTTAATGGAAATAAGCCAAGCTCAGAAGGTCAAGGGTTCTGTTTTCTCTCATATATGGAAGAAAAAGGAAAAGAAAGTGGGGGGGCGGTGTCTCATGAAAATCAAAGGGAGATCAGTAGAGGAAATGAATCAAGGGGTAGGAGGAAGTAAGGGAGGGTAGTGCTAGGGAATGATTTTGGTCAAATTATATTGTTACATTGTGTGCATGTATGAATACGTAACAACAAATCTCATCCTTATGTACAACTACAATGCACAAATTTTTAAAAGTTGAAAAAATTTTATTCATTATTGAATATTTAAGTCCATTTGTGATCAATGGACTGTGCCACTACCATTCCCATCAAGACCAAAGCACTTTTTCCTACCTCTGGAAGTTCTGCTGGAAGATACCCTATGTACAACCTTCAGCAGGGGTGCATCAGCTTTGGACCCCTGGAGTGATCATTGTTTTATTACCCCTTTCCCTCTTGACCATATATTTATTTTCCTTATAATCAATACAAGTAATAACAACTAGAAAATATACACAGACAACAAAAATTTTGTGGGATTTTGCTAATATAAAAAGGCCATTAATATAATAATACAAAAAAATGGAAAAGTAATGGATCAATACTTCTAAGTTACGCCTATATATTTTAAGAGAAGAAGAAGAAATTACTCCCATATGTTGGCCAGTTATAATACTAAATAACAACATTATAACTTCTAGTTATGAATATACTTCTGCCAATTTGTGACTGACTTCATCAAAATTGTTCTTCTTATATTAATTTTCAATAGTTTAAATAGCCAGATTTGTCAATCAATATTTCCTCATAGTTGACAAAACAACACTTTTTATTATCTTAATTTTGACTAGCTTCTTATACATGGAGCAACAGATATGTGAATAGTTAAGAAAAGTCTCAAATGTGAGGTTAAATTTTAAAGTCTTTTTATAGTAATTTTAAAGAGACTTTGGCCAACTAGATCTTTGAAAACAACCTATATCTTATAGGAATAGAACTAGTGGATTAGAATTCCAGAGAACATGTTATACTTTGCTAAGAAACAGATATTTCTAATACTTGGAAATAGCTGAAAATGTAATGATCTGACTCAGAAAGTCAAGCATTCCTTCCTATTTGCACAGTTGGTGTGACACTATATCAAATGACCTCTGAGGTTCTCTTCTACACTAAGATTTTAAGACTTTATTAGTATAAAACCTTTTCTGGTTACAAATCTTTCATCTGTGTCATTTTTCTAGCCTTATAATATAAAATAATGACCTTTCTACATATAATTCATTTTTCTTAGTTCATATTTTCTCCTAGAAATACTATTCTCAGCATAATAATGCTATTTATTATTCCCACTGGTGAATTTTCCATCATTAGTTTCATGTAATTACCATACAAGATACTACTCTAGCAAGACAGGTCCTGGGAACACTGCCATCAAAGTTTGAAAAGAAAAAAAATTTTTTTTTTAATGGAAACTACTTGGTGGGAAGAAAAAAACATTTTAGACTATTAAATTTTAAAATACATGTGAACTTTAAAATATAATTTCTCCAAGTGAAAATTAATTGAATATTTATAAAATAATAAGAGTCTTATGACACTTCTTAAAAAATTGATGTTATAAATCAGAACTCCCAAAGGATGTTCCAAAGAATACTACTTCTTTACATTTTAAAGGTGCTAATTACCTAAATAAAAAGACCTATTGCCCAATCAATTATTTGGAAATGCTGGGTTAGAATTAAGAGTTTTAATTACTGAAGGATTTCTCAAGAGACTTTACTATGTTAACATGCACATTAACTGTCTAAGATGGAATACACATTCAAATGCATTTCTCACACCAATTTATCCATGCAGCTCTCTTCCCCCACAGAAAATATCTCAGGGATCCTAAACAAGATATATCACTGTAACATAGAGAGTAAATGAAACTGGCTTGTGGAATAACCAATGAGAAGGTAGTTCCATGCCTCTTAGGAGGAAAGGGGGAGGACTTGGACCCAGTAATAGAGACATTGGTAGTCTGGGGCAAGGAGTAAAAGACAGAGGGAGCAGGATTCCTTGACACTTGTGAGATGCCTAGAGACTGTTTTAAGACAAACTGAAGGTCACTTTGTTAAAACTTCAGTGTAACACCTTTCAAATTAAAAATTTATTGGTTCCTGAGCCCAATGAAAAGACATGCTTGCTATAATGTTATGGTGACCTCTTGTGGCTCAAGACCAAAATGACCCTTGGAAAAATTAATTCTGGAACCCAGAGCAAAAACATTTTGATGATTCAGTGGCCTTTTTCAATGTCCACCCAAACTGTTTTGGGAGATTATCTTTTCAGAAAAATATTAGAGTGACTTTTATCTCATTTATTTCTGTAATGGCTCAATTTTTGCAAAACATAAATTGCTCTGGTGAGAAGAAAATAACAGAACAAAATAAGATAAAATATAGTGGAAAATGATTATCTTCCTCATTCATTTCTCTGAAAGCTAGCATATAGAGTTTGGATTAAAATACTAATAAATTCCCTTAAGAATTTGAAATTAACAGCTTATCCATAATTTTGAAGTTTTCAGCTTTGTTTTGTAGTTATACCTATGTAAATATTTTATTGCTGAGTGATGACTGATTTTTCTCTTATCAGATTAAAAATTCTTGCCACAGAACAGATTTTATAATAAGAAATGAAATAGGGTCACTGAAGAACAATGAGATATTATGAAAGAAAAGATGCACTAAAATAGGACCAGGTTTAATTAATATATAAAAGCAAAACATCATATTGTTAAAGTACAAAAGGTACAACCTTAGGGCACATACCACATTACAAATCATTGATAGGTAAGATTTAATGGCTGACCAACATCTGAAATTCTTTTAGTCTTTTCTTCAGGAGAAAGAAAATATTAAAACACCCTTAAAATTTCAAATTATTCCAAACCGATAGAGGACGAATGATTCTACTCCTAACCTCAGACATAAAGGATCTTTCTGTATGAAGTGACCCAGAAAGTCAGTGACTCTGATAAGAGTTCACAAATTTTCCTGTTTGTAAGAAGCAAGCTAAACCAGGAGTGTGCTCAGCCTTAGCAATGCCAGAGCTGTTCTGAATCGCTGTCAAGGGAGCAATCTGGATTTGCCTGCAGTGCTCCTGTAGTGAAGACAGTCACATGCTTTCTGGTTTTTGTCACTGTAATCCACTTTAATCAAGTCAGGATCCTGAAGAACATACACAGGAGTTAAGTTTATGGGGCTTTAAATTTTAATTTTCTTTTCAGCATGTTTTTCTTAAACTGACATGGGAATTTCTTTTTGTTTTGACATATTGTCATTAGAAAATCTTAGAGGATGGAAAATTAAGGAAAGGTAACCACACATGTATCTGCCCCTGGAAATCTGCCACCCTGGTGGTGACCTCAGCCTCCAGGGAGTAGCACCCTCCACTAAACTACAGGGACTTCGCCTTTTTCTGACCAAGAATTAAATGAATTAAGAGCTGCAGTGGTCTTCAGGTTTATCCATGTTGTTGCAACATAGATTTTCTTCTTTTTATGATTGAATGATATTTTACACTCACACAATTCTTTATTCTGTTCACCTATTGATACATAGTTGGGTTGGTCCATGTCTTGTGTATTGTGAATAATGGTGCAATGAATGTGGAAGTATAGAAACCTTTTTGGGATACTGATTTCATTTCCTGTGTGTGTGTGTGTTCACACACACACACACACACACACACACACACACACACATATATATATATATATATATATATATATATATATACACACATACACACACATATGTATACACATACAGTTGTGGGAATAGGAAGACAGACACCATTTGATTTCACTTAAGTGGATCTGAAGAGTTGACGTCTTAGAAACAGAATTAAAATGATAGCTGCCAGGGTAAGGTGGGGAATGGGGAGATGTTGGTCAAAAGGAACACACTTTCAGTTTGAAGATGAATCAGTTTTAGGACTCTAATGTTTAGCATGGTGACTATAGTTTATAAAAATATATACTTGAAATTAGTTGAGAGAGTTGATCTTAAATGTTCTCACCACACACATTTACATTGCTCTTAAAAGGTGATGGATTGATTAGTTAACTGATTTGTAGTAACATTTCACAATGCATACATATATCAAAATTCAAATTTTGTCAACTATATCTCAGTAGAACTGAGGGAGGGAGGAAGAACTGAAGTGTTCAAACAGAGCTTCTCAGAGAATTAGCTGGTTCTAGATCTAGGTTGTACAGAACAAGCAGGGAACATCCTGCTGTTCTAGATCAAGAAAGCTATCAAAGAATACTAGAGAGATATCAAAAGAACAGGTCAGCTGGGTGTAGTGGCATATGCCTTTAATCCCACCTACTCTAGAGGCCAAAGCAGGAAGATCATAAAACAGGTCAACTTCACAGGTCAACAAGACCCTGTCTCAGAATTAAAAATAAAAAGGACAGGGATGTAAGTCAGTGACAAAGTATACCTGGGTTTAATCCCCTGTACTGAAAATAAATACATAAATAAACAAGCAAATATGTAAAGTGTTTTTAAATATATAATTTAATATTTGTATTTATAAAAAACATATTAGTCTCTTTGGAGGATGGTAAGGAGCCCATTATATGAAAACTGGTAAATAAATGCAGAAGGTTACACATCTATTCTGCTTTTCCTACACACACTGGTAACAAAGGTAAACGCTAGTTGATGTTGAAATTTTTCTTTTTATAGAAGTACTGCAGCCAATAAAGGAAGGAGGAATAATAAAATATAATGATTTTGTTGTTCCTAATGAAATCATGGATCTAGGTGAGGATCAAAAATGGCTACTTTTACAAAAAAAAAAAAAAAAAGGTGAGAGACAGGTGTTCCTTGCATCTTGATGCAGTATTCAGTACTGCTGTGAGTGTTCTTGGAAAAAAAACTCTAACATAAAAGTGATCTATTCTCCACATCTAAGTATCAATATATAAGAATTACAGGGGACAGCCCAACAATTAAATGACACAAGATACAATCAGCTAATTTTAAACTGTGGAAAACTCTATAGGATATATGACCCAGTTTTTCAGAAGGCAGAGGTGGTGGGGGAGGAAGAGGGTACTTAAAAGAAAATGAGGAGTTATATAAACCATTTGTAGTGTCTCTTCATTCAAACAAACCAACTGCAAATAAATAAATAAACAAATATTATGGGGCAATCAAAAAAAAAGTTGAACATTGACTGGATTTTTATTATATTAGGGAAATTTTAAATATTCTTATAGAATTGTGATTACAATATAAAAGGATATTTGCCTTTTAGAGATACTGAAATATTTATAGACAAAATAATGTACTAAGGATTTACTTGAAAATAACCGAGACTGGGAGAAAATAAGCAAATTTATAGATCAGGGATTGACAAATTATGACCTTGAGGTCAAATCTGGCCACCCCGTTTTTGTAAATAAAGTTTTACTAGAAAACAATAATACCTATTCATTTATGTGTGGACTATAGCAGTTTCCCTATTACAATGCAGAGTTGAGTAGTTTTGACAAAACTATATGGTTCACAGTGCCTAAAATATTTACTATTTGATATCATACAGAAAAAAACTTGCTTATCCATAAATCAGTTCAATCAAGTTTGGCCATAAGTGATGTGGTATGTCCCCTGAAAAAGCTAATGTGTAAGCAATACAGCAACATTTAGAAATGAAAATATGGGATTATAAAAAGCTATAACCTCACCAATGGATTAATCCACTTGATGGACTAACAATTTGAATGGATCACAGGATTATACATGTAGGAAGGTGAGCATAGCTAGAAGAGGCAGATCACATGGCCTTGGACTATATCTTGTCCCTGGCTGTCACAAGCTGAGCAGCTTTTCTCTGCCACATCCTTCTACCTTAAGGTTCTGCCTTACCTCAGATCCAGAGCAACTGAGTCAGATGACCATGGATGAACTGAACCTCTGAAACTGCAAGCCCCAAATAAACTTTTCATCCTCTAAAGTTGTTTTTATAGGCATTCTGATCACAGCAACAAAATGCTGCCAACACAGTAAATAATTATTGAAGCTGAATATGGATACATGAAAGCTCATTATAGAAATGTTTCCTTTTCTATTTATCTAAAATTTTCTGTAATAAAAAAAAATTTAAATGGTGCTAATAGAGTTAGAAAAGGATTTTGACTTGGCTTTTGATTTTTTTTTTCATAATGGATTGCATTCTGGGTTGGCTCTGAGGGGTCCCTTCAAAACCTCGCTTCTAAGGATACTCTCAGGGACTATTTGAGTGTGGTCAAGTATAACTCCCTGATATCAGCTCAGAGTTCAGCCAGGCCTAGGCCTGCCTTAGCCGCATGGCAGACATCCAGAGGGTGGTGCACAGGCACCAGCCTTGATCTCCTTTGCTTCCTCACTGTGTTTTGAAAAGCTCACCACATCCAGAAAACTTTTATATCCAGAGTAACAGGCACCATACCTCTCCAAGGAACATCTTTATTCCTTAGAAGAATAATCGATCCTCTAAAACTATAAAGCTAATGACTCCTGGGAGGTCTTTAAATTGACAGAAAGTCACAATAAACACTACACAACCTTTAAGAATAGACACACAGCCACAGTTACATACTTAGGTATATTCTGCTACAAAAATCACAAAATACCCCTACCACCCAGATACAGTTACCAAGTGAAATGTTTCCTAGAGAAACATAAAATTAAAGGTTCTGTAGAAGCAATTTTCAGTCATCTTAGAAGTGTGACTCTGGTTAATAAAGCAAACAGGAATTGAATATTGCTTTCCCACAAGGCCTGCTGCTAAGCACTTGAGAGAGAAATGGACGAAGCTTTATAGAACTCAATTCAGTGTTAAGTGATTAAGATCCTGAAGGTTTGTCAGTAAATGGAGGAAGAGAAGCTGCTGCAGACGCTTCCTCTGTGAAGTACTTGGAACACATACTCACATGTGCTAAGCATTTTAAAGATTTATCTCCTTTGATCTTTACAGCTACCTAGGAGGTAAGTGGTATTCCCATTTTACTCAAAAACACCGGGCTCAGAGAGAAGTAACTTAAGCTGATGCCTGTCACACCATAACACCCACTTTCCTGAATCTCATTGGTAGTTTAAATCCTGAAATGAATGTCTTTATTTTGTGTCTATCCTAAAGACCAATGTATAAAAAATCTCCAGATCTTGTCAATGTTTGGGTTTCTTCTCATCTCTCATGAGCTTTATCCCATGTTTGACAAGTGCCTCTAGCAGGAATAAGACATTTTTGCTTCTGCCAGATTTGAATAAAAATGTAATAGGAAAGGGAAGCATTTTTCCTGCCTCATCCATCAATTTCATTAAAAGTGGATCACATAGGTGTCTTATTGTTTTAAAGAAACACTGGAACTTTTCTCTACATATAAATGTAAAATGTGACAATGAATACAAAATATAAAAGGACATTTAATCTATTAAACTTATGCTGCATTAAATAATATAGTTATATAAAATTGATATATGTGGTCGTTAATAAAAATATTAAGAGACTATTGCTAAGTTTCATGTTTCATAATGATGTTATGGTTGTGGTTTTTGAAAGAATCCTTATCTTTAGGAGACACATTGAATATTTACAGAGAGAAATATGAAGTGTGTCTGGGGCTGTGTTGTGACTCATGGGTAATGTGCTCGCCTAGTACATGAGAGGCCCTGGGGTTTGATCCCCATTGTCACATAAAAATGAATGAGTGGAGTAAATGTATTGTGTCCAACTACAACTAAAAAATAAATAATAAAAAAAGAAATATGCAGTGTCTGGTATATGCATCAAAACAATATATTACAGGAGAGGATAGAGAAGAAATAAGTTTAGTAAAAAATTCATCATTTTTGAAGGTGAATGATGGGTATTCCTCATACTAGTTTCTCTAATTATGTAAATAACAGATACTTTATATAAGATTTTTATAAGAAAAGCTTAGCCAGGTGCAGTGGCGCACAACTACCAGCTACTCAGGAGGCTAGGGCAGAAGGATCACAAGTTCAAGGCCAACCTGGGCAATTTAGCAAGATCCTGTCAAGAAAGAAAGAAAGACATGATAAAATTGAAAATGAGAGCTGATTACTATTAATTTTTCATAAATAAGTAAATAAATGAATTTTAAAATATGGAATGGGGGGGGGGCAGGGTAACCCAGAATTGAACTCAGGGGTACTCAACCACTGAGCCACATCCCCAGCCCTATTTTTGTATTTTATTTAGAGACAGGATCTCACTGAGTTGCTTAGGGCCTTGCTAAATTGCTAAGGTTGGCTTTGAACTAAGAATCATCCTGTCTCAGCCTCCTCAGCCTCCCCAGCTGCTAGGATTACAGGTATGCACCACTGCACCTGGCCTAAAAAATATGGAAAATTGAAAAGCTATTTTGCATACAAACAACAACATTCCATTGTTTTTTAAGAATGTTGACCTGTAGGACTATTTCTAGGCAAAACTGAAGGTCTATGTACTTCTTATATCTGTCTCAAAAAATATGTGTGCATGTTCATTTTAAATTTTACTGATTGATATCAAAGGATCTTTTATTACCAAATTCACAAATAACAATAAAATAATATTCTTTGTTGTAAATTCCATATAGTTGGTTTTCACAACACAATTTTACTGATTTTGTTGGTGCTGTTTAGCTCTTGAATCTGTAACCAACCAATGGCTGCAGTGGACAGATAAGTGTACTTATTATTTTTATATATGTTACAGGGTAGAATACAAAGGATATGTGAGAACTTCATTTGTTCCTCATAATGTGAGGGGCTTCTTTGATGATTCAGAGAAAAGTTTTTAAATACTGAAAGAATATTTCTTCAAATTTCTTGCAACTTACAACGTGATGGCTTATAGACATTACACATTTTTAAGTTTAATTTGCTTTATTAACATTTTCTCCATCATTCTCTTATGACTGAACAATCAATCAAACTAGAAATGAAGCCCTAGTTTTTAAAATTTGCCTATTTTCATGGTGTAAACACTCCTGCCATGATTGGCCAAGAAGAAATATACATGGTATATGGTAGCACACTGTTATATAGAATCTCAACCCAACTGGGTTGGAGTATAGTTCAGTAGTACTTTCCCAGCATATGTGAAGCCCTAGGTTCAATCCCTAGCACTACAAAAACTGCAACAGAAATATCTGCCAGCTGGGAGTGATGGCCAAACATCTATTATCCCAGAGGCTCCGGAGGCTGAGACAGGAAGATCATGAGTTCAAAGCCAGCCTCAGCAAAGGCAGGGTGCTAAGCAACTCAGTGAGACCCTGTCTCTAAATAAAATACAAAATAGGGCTGGGGATATGGCTAGGTGATTGAGTGCCCCTGAGTTCAATCTCTGGTACCTTCCCCTCCCTGCTCTGTCCCCCCCAAAATGTCTGCCATACATCTACAATAGACACAATAACCTCAAGTGCACAAATAATAGTAAAACATAATAAAAATTATTAGGAAAAGAGAAGTTTATTTCTATAATTTCATTGCAAGTTTGCCTTAATTTGAATTCTGAGAAATAGCTGATGTGTGACCATTTGCAGAACTATCAAAATAATAAACAAGCTCATATGATTCAACACAAAACATATTCAGGATGTTTGCGATGGTGGAACAGTTAAGGGAAGGAGGGATAATGATGACATATTAAGAGCCAATCCTATTTGGGGGGCACTTTCAAAGTCAGGCACTGTGGAAAGCTAAGTTTGATTCTCTGTGGTTTTCAGCAACTAAAACAGAATTACATTGGTTCTTTCCTACTTCTCCCACACAGTTTGGAAATATGGAGACAAAGTCCAGAGAATTTCTGGCACTTTAACTCCAATTAAGAATGTGAAACACTGTATATGCAAATAGTGCTTGAGTTATTTGACAAAATTTTCAATCTAAGTATACTGGGAGAATGAGTACTTCTTTTTGAAGCATTAAACACAACAATTAAGTCCCTGCTTCATTTAACACCTACTGCATTACCACCTGTGCATTTTGAGCTGCCTTCCAGCTTCTGAGAATTGATTCCTTGTTTGTGAGTTAAGTAGCAATAGTACCTGTGCAGATACTCATCTCAAAGTAATCATGCAGTTCAGATGGGAAAAAGAAAATGAAGAGTACTTTATAAACAGTCAAATTTTGCAAAGCAGTGGATTATTTATTACAGAATCAGCGGGCTCTGCCCCTAGACTGTAAGAAGCATTCATCCCTTGGCAATTTTAAACATTAGTAACATTTGTTTTACAAACCATGTTGTAGAATTAGCTTCACAAGAGTCTTCAAACAGCCTGCTCATATTTGATTGATCAATCTATGTAGTTCCTTTTTTTATTCTGAAAAAAGCCTTCTCTTGGTACATATTAATAGTTGTCAAAAAAAAAAAAGGAACAAGTGCAATTTATAATTGAAAGCTCATATGGTTATGGAAATATTTACAAAACATTCAGGTGTTTGAAGCCTTCCCGTTGCAGTCAGGGGCTGGTGCTCTGGACGGGAAGAGTGGAGCCCCTCCCCCTCCCCCATAGGTCCTAATTTCCTCCCAGTAGGATCTGCTCCCAGGGTTTACTTGGGTCATATGGCTCACTCACTGTTGCCATAAAAACAGGGCTGAGCATAGAGTATTGAAAGCCACTGAAACCGGAGGAAACTAGTCACAAACATCCCGACGACCAGCTGAGAGATTGTTTGTGCCACCAGCACTCTTTCCAGACTGGTGCAAGTGTACAGAGGCTGACCAGGCCTCGGAGCTGCTCAGCGTGATCCCCTGCGATCCTTCCCCATGCTTGAGAGCGCGGAGCTATACTTCAATGTGGACCATGGCTACCTGGAGGGCCTGGTCCGAGGATGCAAAGCCAGCCTCCTAACCCAGCAGGACTATATCAACCTGGTCCAGTGTGAGACCCTGGAAGGTACGTGTGCTCTTCTCACCCTTTAGAAAGGAAAGGTGGAAATGATGTCGCTCTCTGGAAGCAAGGAGAAGAGACCATGATCCCATTGGCCTGTGTCCTGAGGAGGTTCTTGTTTCTGGAGTCCAGATTTGGGGGTATTTATGAACTTGGAAGAGGAAAAAAAATTAGATCTCCAGTAAATCTAAGTGAAATTTAACACTTCCTTTCATCATGAACGTAGGGTACAAATCAGGGTGGTTGGTGTAAGCAGTACCTGTGGCTTTGTCACCAACAAAAATTAAATATTTTCATATCCATTTAACGTTCTTGTAGATATCTTGAAAAATCATTTTTTTTTCTCTTTGGAATCCAGAATAAAGATTACACTCATCCTTTAAGTTTGATTTTTAACATCTTATTAAAGAAGTACAATATTTATTTTTAAAAATTTGGATATCTGTATTTTAAAATATTAGTAATCCTATGTGTTTTCATTCTACATATTTATAAACAGTATTTGGAAAAGTGTTTCACCAAATTGTCAGAAGATCAATGGGGGAAAAAATGCAAAAAATCAGGTCGGTGGTGGGCACAGCCCTGGATTCAGAAGTCCTGGCTTTTACCTCTGCCATGTGTCCATGGGTGCCTCCAAGTCCCCATTTGTAACATGTGATGGCAAATGCCCATTTAGGTGAGTTACAGGGAGAAATAAACAAGATTTATGGAAATTACCTTTAAACCACATTTTTTTTTTCAAAACCTTACCAAAGATCCCATATTTGAAGTAGTATTTTCATTATTAAGAACAAGCTTCACTTGGTCATCTTGAAGCGTAATTGTAGAGTCAATAAAATGCTTTAAAACTTCCAGATTATTCTAAAGAAACCTGTAAGCACTAAGGATAAAGCCTCCCAGGAAAGGTAAAAACAAACTGAAAAGTCTTCTGAAGGTGACTTTGCAGGCTTTTCAGGTAGAGCAGAAGAGTGCTGAGGTCACTTGTTTATGGTTGTGACCAGTTAAAGCCAGAGTTAAACACCCAAAATGAGTTACACCCTGTCCTTTCCTCAGCAGTGGAAACAGCTAGAATCTTTCAGATGGTAACTAATTCTATTGGCTACAAGTAATTACAATACAATTCCAATCCTAAATCTCTTCAGCACATTAAATTAGGAGTCTGGTGACTGGAGAATGTTAATCATGTATAGAAAAATCTGCATAAATATGACAAACTTAAAGAACACCGAGCAGAATAAGTGCTTCTGAGAGAAGCCATTTAAATAAGTTCTGTTTCATTTTCACTCAAGCCTTTAAATGAGGTAAGAAATGCAAATTTAAATGTAACCAACACATAAAATATCTTTGCAATACCAAAAACAGTGTTTAGCCTGCTTACGAGAATTCAGAGAGAAACCATGGAAAATCCATATCTTAAGTCATGGAAAGAATTCTAGGAAACAAATAGGTTAAAAAAAAGATTAAAATTAGGAATTTAAAAGTCATTCCCAATGTTTTCTGCTATGGGCCCTTTTGACCAAAATATTCTGTTGAGATAGGGAGAGAATTAAGGAATGAGGTTAACAGATCTAGCATCTAAATAAGTACTCAGCTGAATTTGGAAGCTTCATTTGCAGTTTGGGAAAGAAAGAATACTTTCAGACCCTTTTGGAGACCTCAAGAATGAAGCTTCTTAGAAATAAATATATATGTGCACACATACAATTTTCCATACAATGTCAGGGGATCATGGACCCATCCTTGTACCCTGTTTAAGAAACACTGTCATATACACATTGCTTTGTCACTTTAACATCTCGTCGTTTCTACCTTCTCAGTAATATATATTTTTTCGTTTATTCATTTCGAGTCTGCATGCCAATCTACATTTGGAGGCTCCCAGAAATATTAAGTATGAATCATCAAACCACGTTTGGGTAATTATGGCTGCTGAAAAAAATAAATCTAGGGCTGGGGATGTAGCTCAGTGGCAAAGCACTTGCTTAACATGTGCGAGGCCCGGGGTTCAATCCCCAGTACTGCAAATAAACAAATAAATGAATCTAAATAAGGATTTCACACGTCCTCACTTAACAGTTGAGGACACTGAGACTTAGAATGGCTGTGATCAACCTACAAACTACAGAACTAATCTGTGTCTCTTTCCCCACCAAAATGCTACTACTCCCTGAGTATAAGTTGAAGATGCATGAATATTTGGATTGAATTGATATCAGCTCCATTTTGATAGTAGAAAATAATAAGGACTGCTTTAAATTCGATGATTTTCCAGGATGTTGGGAAATAACTGAAAAGCAGTGCATTTGTTGCATCCATAAATGTGCTTAGAGAGACCCAGCCACCTTTAGAGCTAGATTCAGAGTTGAGGATCAGTCAAGGGCATTTGGGGGGGATAGAAATTAAGGACTTAAGGATTTCTGTTGATGTTTGCAGAAAGTGTGTACTGTACAAATTATGGATAAAGAAGAGAAGGTAACTGTGTAATTACAGTACTACATGGTAAAGCAGGTGCTTTCTTTGAAAGAAAAGCTGACATGGCGAAGGTAGAATTTGCTTTTAGTCCTTTAAAGTCCTCTAATATTTAAAAGTATTCAGATAGCAACAAACTGTGTTAGCAGTACTTACAAGGAACACATAAATCTTCAGGTAAATTTAGAAGAGATAAAGATACCCCAGAAAAGCTGTGGAAAGCCTTAGTATTCATAATTGTGCTAGTTCACATGCATAAGGGAGCAAGTGTGATCAGAAATGCTCATCTATTCCAAGGCTTGTCCCTGACTAATAGGCACCTGACCCAGTCACTGGGACTCAGTCTTTCCAAAGTACAAAAAAAAAAAAAAAAGAAGTTATATTCTTTTGAAAATTAGCCTTACTATTTTTATCAGGATTTTAATTAAAAGTGTGGCTGTCATGTAAATATTCTTTCCTCTTGGAGAAAAACAAGATGGTGAAACTAGTAAAGTTTAGTAATATATGGGCTTTTTCTAAAACATATGGTAAACATGTTCACTGGCTCTCGGGATGTGGAGAGAACTGGATTGAGTTTTTATTTTGTTCCCATTTATGCATTTTTTGGAAAGGGAATGAAGAGAGCCTATTACCATCTCAATAACAATTACATTCCTTTTAAGAGATTTGACTTTTCTTCTGTCCTTCTCCAACTATGCTGTCAGGTACGAATTAATTCAGTAATCATGTATTTAGCATTTTCCAGCTAGGGCCAAGGAAGTAAAGATGAATAAGATACAGTCCTTGCCTTAAAAGTGGAGAATGAAAATATTAGAAAAATAAGAAATCCTTAAGGAGGATAGTTGGACAGTACCCACTGAAATTACAAATAAATGCACATTCGCCTCAGGAATCCCACGGCCCACAAACAGACATGCTCACGTGTGAGATGACAGCAATACCAGATCTCACTGTGGCATTGCTTGGAATAGCAGAAGATGGAAGCAAATCGAATGTCCCTCTGTAGGGAACTGATTAAAATAAGTTATGTAAGATTTATATAATGAATATTCTGCAGCAATAAAAATGGGGAAAGCATGAGGAAGCACTCTTAAGATGTTAGGAATGAAAACATTACTGGAGATATATTAAATGAGATAAGTGAGAGGAAGAACCTGGAGTGGAATGATACTCTTGAATAGAAAAGAGTGATAAATTGTAAAAATGTGTCCTATATGATTTTATAGATTCAGAGACAGTGTAAAAGTATCCAAGGGAAACAGGAAATAGTAGTTACCTGGGGCAGGCAATAAGCAGCAGCAGTGGTAGATGAGTGGATGACAAGTCTAGAACTTTCACTGTTTACCTGTGTGTTTGTGTGTGTATGCCTGCATGCATGCATGTGGTATATACCTACTACCTATTTTTAAATTAAACAATACATATAAGAAGAAGACTCTTATTTCAAAGAACCTTCTCCATGATTCCTAAGACATTATTTGTAATTATAGCACTTATTTTTTTCTGTTTTATATTAAAAATGTATATCCACAAATGGCTTCCATGAAGCAGAAGAAATGTCTCTCTTGGCTTAAAAGCCTCCAGTGGTCTGGCTGGTCTCAAGAACTTCCTCAGCACACTCTGCTTTTTCTAAAGCTATTCCTTCAATCACAAATTCCATTCTCCATGTGGTTTGCCTGAAGAACATTCACTCCCTTTAAAGTCCCCTTTCAATCCTGTTCCTCTATCAACCTTTTAATACTGCTATAACCTTGTGAGGGAGAATTGATAGTCTCTCATTTGTGCTCCAATGAAACTTGCAATGAATCTAATGCTATATAGCAATAGTGACATTTGCATAGGTGTATCACACTGGAGCAGGACACTTGTCTCTGTTGTCTTTGATGATGCAGAGACTATCCAAGTTAGACTCTTAGCTCATGAGTGAGTAAGTGCCTCTGTCTCCTACACTATAAGCCAGTTTTGTTGTCACTTTGTTTTGTTTTTTTTTTTTTTGTGGTGCTGGGGACAAGCGCTCTACCACTGAGCTACATCCCCAACCCTATCATAAGCTTTTTATGGGCAGAAAATACACCTGACACTTTTCTCTCTCCTGCCTCTTATAGCACAAGACTGTATTTTGCATAGGAAGAATCTCAAAATGAACATTAGAAATGTCTAAACATTCCCCCTCCTTCCTCTCTGTGTCTCTTCTTTCTCTCCTTACTCTCTCTCTCCCTCTTTCCTCTCCATCTCTTCTGTCTTTTCTTGCTCTCTCTCTCCTCTCCTCTCTCTATCTCTCCTATCCTAAAAAGAAAAAAAAAAGAGGAGAAGAAGAAATGTCTAAATGTTTGGTCTTATGTCAAGCTCTTCTAGCTCCTGGCTATGGGATAAGTGGGCTGTTCAACCTTTAGCATGGGTGCTTTCTTGTCTGATACTGAGATAGTATATCCCTGGCTTAACTCCCAGTTCAGGAGAGGATCAGAAATATTTGAAGATGGTTTTTAAACTGTCAATCTTAAGTATTTCTGGGAATTGGAGTGCATGTACAACAAGAATCCTTTCCTGCTAGACGCTGGAATTCCTGAAATGGTTATTTCCGTTGCATGGTCTTGGATAGTGGTATTTGGCATATGACTAGTTAATTCCATTCTCCTTCAAAGGGTACCACTTTGGAAATAGTCATTCTAGGAATAAGAATCAATTGAGTTGCAACACTGTTAATACTGAACTAATGAGGCGCTGTGTGACTGCTGGTCTACTGGTCCCAGTGTCACTGACTCAGTGAGTCCTTAAACTTGTGCAGGATAGAAATCTGATGAAGAAAGGGTTAGAAAGAATAATTTATGGCATTGATTAGTATAGCAAGGTGGCTACTTCATATACAGAGTAGCCGGGCAATAAAGTGACCACTCCACAGGCAGAGTGACAAGAAAGTCAGAGTGCAGAGCATTTATACAGTGGTGGATTAGGAATTTGGATATTTTTAGTTTGCATAGCAATAGTCATCATTATGCTGCAGTCTCTTGATGCACCTGCCTCATTTTGAATATTGTTAAAAATGTGTCTAAAATTGTGTTAGGTCCTCCCTTTGGGTGTATCTTGTAACACGGAAATGCATTTAAATGAGGGTCTCAGGTACTTTGGGTCAAGGAGTTATGGTCTGACCTGTTTGCATCCTTTGATGTTTTCTTGCTCTTTATCTTTGACAATGGAGTAATTGGAGGGGCCTTTATACCATTGATCTTAAGCATAAATCATGCAGTGCTTTTTCTTTTAATCATCTCTAATTTAAACTTTAACCCTGTATTTCTGTTCCTGCCATTTATCTGAAGCATGGAACATGTAGTCCCTATTGACTGTCACCAATTTCTCTGAACCCTATACACCTGCCTCACCAGGTTTTAATCACAAATTTTTTGAGGCACAGCTATGTGACAACAGTTTTATTAGGTGCCGTGGAGAGTGTAAAGAACAACAAGACACTATTTACTACCTAAATACTTACCAGGTTGAGAGGATGTCATCAATAATTTACCGAAAATTTTAAGAGGCTCTAAACTCCTTCTTAGACAATTAAAGGAGCAAAACAATTCTTAAGAAAGATTAAACTTGAGGCTGGAAACACGTGAGGGAAAACACGCCTAGAAAAACCTAAGAGGTAGACACAATAATCTAGGTCAGTCATTCTAAACCCGAAAATAAAGAGTAGAAGTCAGAGAAGAAATGCAAGGGATTTGGCATTTTAAAAAAAAAAAAAAAAAACACTAAAGAAGACTGAAGTTTCCACATCACATGAATGGCAATAGCTTCATAAAAGTGGAGGAACACATGTCTGGTTTTATAGATATTGATATATTTATTAAAACTCTAAGTAATTATTAGATCTGATGGTAGAATCCAATACATTGGTTGGCAAATTTCTGATTTAGAGAATAATAACCAAAGTTTTAAGCCAGTTGAATTAAAATATTTTGAAAGTGACCTCCCTATAGCAGTATTATTATTATTATTATTATTATTACTACTACTACTACTACTACTACTACTACTACTGCTACTATTATTATTATTTGGAGCTGGGGACTAAGAAAGGACTGTCTTCTTACTTATTCTAATCCGTGATATAGCCTGCAAGCATAGATTTGATACTCAGTATACTTTGTGTATATGTGGTGCTGGGGATCAAGTTGAGTATGTTAGGCAAGTATCCTACCACTGAGCTATGTCCCCAGCCCTCTATATACATTTTGTAGGTGAGGAAACAGAGTTCAGAAACATAGTGTGCAGTGGCATAGGCCTGTAATCCCAGTTACTTAGGAGCCTGAGGCAGGAGGGTGGCAAGTTCTAGGCCAATTTGTCCTATAACTTAGCAAGACCCTCTCTCATAGTAAAATATGAGATAGAGGGTCTTGGTTTGGGAGGAGGTGTTGGAGTTGTAGTTCAGTGGTAGAGCGCTTGCCTAGCACATGTGAGGCACTGGATTTGATCTCAGCACCATATAAAAATAAATAAATAAAATAAAAGTATCATGTCCACCTACAACTAAAAAAGAAAAATAAAAAAAGGCTGGGGGTACAGCTCAGTGATAGAAAAGAAAAGAAAAATGAAAGGTCAGATAAATTCCATAAGTTAAGCACCAGCAGGAGGCGAGAATGGACAGGGGGCCACTTGGTGACAACATCCTGGACAGGCACCTCTAATGTGCTTCTTTGACATAGCCTTCCTGGAGATTGGTAGGTCAAATACACACTTTTTTAGTCTCTATATGGAGTAGGACCCAGCAGGGCTCTACCACTGAGTTCTGTCACCAGCCCTTTTAAAATTTCTTTTTTTTTTTTTTTAAATTTAACTGGCTGAGTTACCCAGGCTGGTCTCAAATTTACAATTGTCCTGCCTTAGTATCCTGAATAACTGCCATTATAGGTGTTCACCACTTCCCCAGGCTGGACATTGATTTTTATACAGAGGCCCAAACAATAATATACTCTAAAAATGATCTGCCAACAAATTAATAGAAGGTGATCATGATCTCTCACTTCCCTGTCCTGACTCATTGACTAGTCAAGTGATCTCATATAGTTCCTTTAACTAGGCAACTGCAACTTTTGGAGGATACTTTTTAATATTTTACCCATGTACAAACATGCAGGCACATGTATATTTATAGTCTTTCAATTCCTGCAATAAAAAGCCTATTTATTCCAAACATAGTTGACCACAAAGTCTTATTACTGACATCCCTGCTTAGATAAGCATTTAAAGAAATGCAGGGGAAAAAATTAAGTGAACCAATTTTGAAAATTATAAATCTATGAGCACTGTTGTTTTTCTTAGTAGTAATCTACCATCATCGCAGAGCAAATATTTTACATTCTAGGGTTTCCTTAGAATCCACATGTGAGTTCCCTTGGATTACTTTGAAACTGGGAACAGGGTGTCTTGTAGTCTACCTGCCTCCCCGCTGACTCCTGATTCCACAGTTCCTACAGGGCCTGAAACACTGGAGACATTAAATTTCAGCATCTCTCTGGCAACTTCTAAGCTTAGCTTAGAAGAAACATATGTCACCGAGCAAAATATCATGGTTTTGAAAGAAATACCATTTGTGTCACTTCTGTTGGCAAATATTCCTTGGTGCTGAGAATGCAAACTGTCAAATTACTTAAAAATCTGAACTGCCAAAATAAAAGTGAAACAAGGCACATGCACACACAAAAAAAGCATAACTATTTTTAAGTGAATTCATTAATTATATAATCAAGCAAATAAAAGAGCCTTTCAATGCAGAATCTACTTGGAATGCCAAAGAAGAATGGCCCATACCCTGTATCTCAGCCACTCAAGAACTATATCTTGCCTAATGCCAGATCCACCCTCCCCCAAGGCTATCAATTCATAGACCACAGTGGCTCCCTCTTATTC
This sequence comes from Marmota monax, assembly GCF_021218885.2. Lineage (NCBI taxonomy): Eukaryota > Metazoa > Chordata > Mammalia > Rodentia > Sciuridae > Marmota > Marmota monax. The sequence continues at coordinate 1,280,019 of NW_026693552.1, forward strand.
CCAGGATACAGATACCAAGCCCTCCAGAATGCTCCAGTGTTTACTTCATCTTACCTCTCCTTTTCTACCACCTTTTATAAAATTTAACATTAAAAATTGTATATACTTATCTTGTATAGCATGGTTTCTTCTTTTTTATGTATAAGTATTTATTTTTAACTGATGCATCAAAATTACATATTAATGGAGATACCATTAGCCGTGGGTTCTAGCCCCAGCACTGGGTTTGAGGGGTGGAATTTTCTCAGAAGGAAATGACAACAAAAGAAGTTGGAATTTAGCTAGGTGCCATCACAGTTTGTAATCCCAGCTACTCAGGAAACTGAGGCAGGAGGATCTCTTCAAAGCCAGCCACAGCAAAAGCAAGGCACTAAGCAACTCAGTGAGACCCTGTCTTTAAATAAAATACAAAATGGGGCTGAGGATATGGCTCAGTGCTTGAGTGCCTCTGAGTTCAATCTCCAGTACCCGCTGCCCCCCCAAAAAGAAGAAGCTGGAATTTAATTCAATCATCTAATAACCCAAACCACTGACATTTAAAGAATGCATGGCATAGTCTGGTGGACATGATGTTGGATATGTTGGATTTTTAACAGAAGTATCTTCTCCTGTCCTATTTCAGCCATTATATAACTCCAGTATTTAGCCATACTGAGCTGTGGGTTCTTTATTTATAATGAAAGGAGTTGAAATGGGGCAGTGATGGCTGCCACTCCATGGGAGTGATTACTAATACATTTTTCTTTTCTGTCAATTTGGGACAGAGACTTAGTATCCACTCAACAGTTTCCCAAACAGCTACTTCAAAATGACTAAAACTGGCTCAGGTAAAACCATCTCTACTAGGTTTCTGTTGTTCATTCTTTCTAGCTCTGTGAAAAAATACCAGATTTCTGAGATAATTGGAAAATTTTTTGGTGTGCTATAATACGCATATTTACACTGAATTTTTCATGGCTTCAGAGATGAACACGCAAGTTTAAATAACATACAGACATTATATTGAAATCTAGTAAGACACTAAGTGTTTTACCTTAAAGTTACTACACGTTCAGTTAATATTGAAAAAGCTATTTATGCATGCTGAAAATTTAACTTGATTTGTGATCTCTTTTCATTTCAGATCTGAAAATTCATCTTCAAACCACTGATTATGGTAATTTCTTGGCTAATCAAACAAATCCTCTTACTGTTTCCAAAATTGACACCGAGATGAGGAAAAAGCTGTGTGGAGAATTTGACTATTTCCGGAATCATTCCTTGGAGCCTCTCAGCACGTTTTTCACCTACATGACGTAAGTGATGGCAGGAAGCTCTGATAGCCCCAGTGTGACTGTGCAGGTGCCCCTGATGGTCGCAATGGAGTGTTAGGGCTGAGGACTTAAGACTTTTCCCATTATTTGTAAATTTGAATATGTTCAAATTTTATCAGCTGATAAACTCACAGCCACATTTTCACATAAGGAAAAAAGATATCATCAATTATAAAGGTTATGTGATAGTGGCTCCATGTAAAGCAATGTTGTCATTTCAAAAATAATTAAGCGGTATCTGATGCTCAAGGTAAATTTTATGTGACCTTTTTACATCATTTGTGCAGGTAGGGTTGAGGTATCACAAAAAAAAATGGTTCTGAAGGTCAATTCTACCTCTCACAATTGCCCTTGGGACCGTGTAAGTGCCCCCTGTCAAGGTGACATGTTTGTTACCTTTATCTATTACTAGAGTTCCAATCTTTAATATAATAAACATATAATATAACATATAATATAGTAAACATCATAGTAAATTGTACTTTTATTAATCCAGTTAATAAATTATTTCCAGTTCCAAAATGAGCCTTTTCAAATGCCTCTGTACCTCTCTAGATTTCCTAGCTGATGAATGGGAACAAAGGTCTACAATAGACAAGTTGTTAATTATGTAGATAAAATTTAGATATAAGGTTAAAAAGTTAAAAACTTAGGCCCAAGTCCTACGTTGGTGCTGGGCATCCAGTCACTCAGTACATTTGTGGAAAGATATTAACAGTGAGTCAAATGCTGGATTGTATAAGCCAAATGTTGGTCAAAAGGAACAAAAGAACAATCAGGACTTTGTGTCAAACTCTGTGCTCAGAGGGAGAAAATTAGGGAAATGAATATGAATAAAAGAAACTGGGGATTGGTGTACATGCTGGGGGCTTCTCAGAGAAATTGTCCCTCAGGACAATCCAAGATGTTTAGAAGCAGGTTCCAAAAGAATAAGAGAAAGTCAGGATGAGTGAACAAGGGCAGCTTCAGCATCTGCCTGGTTGACTGGTAGCATATAAAATGAGGGTGCTGCCTTGAGGGGAAGGCAGGGGAAGAATCTGCTTATCTGACCAGGAAGACACTTCTTCTGTTCTCCTATCCCTCTTTCCATCCTTCCACTTCTTTATTATCCATTCTTCCATTTTACAAATATCAGCAGCTCTGCCCTTAAGTCCAGTGAACAAGAGAATGAAGCTAAGAATATCCTCATGTTTGTGCAGAGCTTACCCAAGCTAGATGGACTCTAATTGCTAAACGTGACTTTAGTTTGAGGGGGAAAATTAATATGCCAGTCAGCAAGATTTCTCACTGTAGCAGATACTTCTTGGAACCTAACTACAACAGCCAGAAAATACCCCATGGAAGAGAACTGCAGTCCCAGGGTTTTGACACAGAGGAAAATCAATGTAAACTTTCTATTATTCATACTGGGCAAGGCCTGTTTTTGATTGCATGTTACATTAGCTATTTGAGAATCAACTTTACTTCATGAATAGCATCTTCAAAAAACAAGGTTGGGGGGTGGTCTGGGGATGTAGCTCAGTGGTCGAGGGTCTGCCTAGCATGACAGAGGCCCCTGGTTCAATCCTGAGCCTTGCAAAAAAAAAAGCGGGGATGGGGGCGGGTGGAATCAAGGGACATAAGTATAACCTTCCAAGAGTTCAGAAAAACATAAAAATTGCTTTATTCTGTCTTTCTCCATCTAGGTCCTCCAAAACTAACCACTTGTTTCTTATATATGAAAAATACTTAAGGTTATGTGTGCCTGTGGATATACACCCCACCTCCTCACCCCACATTTCAAATGTATATAAATGACGTCATCTTCCTTATTTGCTCTTTCTCCTTTAATATTTCTAAGAAATGTCTTTGTGAATGTCATTCTTTTAAAATAACTGTAGAATTCTGTGTTTTGTATGTGTCATAACTTCATTCATCAGTCATCTATTGACAAGTAGATAACCTTTTTTTCCATTACATTTGCAGTTAGATTATTTCTGTGAAGGCCTATTTTTTTCTTTTCTCAGTACTGGGAATCAAACCAGGGCCTCATGCATGCTAGGCAAGCACTGTACCACTGAGTTACACCCCCTGCCATCTATGCAGATATTAAATTTATTTCGCAGCTCACTTTATAGCACTGGAAGTGGTGAGTCAAGGGAACATGCATATTTTATTTTGGTAAATGTTGCTAAATTTTTCTCAGCAAAAGTAGCACCAATTTACATCCCTAAAACAGTGCCTAAGAAGGCCTATGACTTTACACCATGACCACCACTGGGTACTCTCTAATTTTTACCAGTTGAATAAGTTTAAAAAATGGTATCTTTTTTCTTCAATTTATAGTGAAATTGATTTTTTTATGAATGAAATTGATTATTTCATATTTATGGTTTGTGTACTTGACTGAGTTACATTACCTAATTTTTATTGGAGTTTTCAGTACTTTTTAATTGACATGTAAGTCTTTTTATAAATTAAGGACATTAGACCTTCATAATACAAGTTTAATATGTATTATCTTGGTTTGATATAATTTAATTTTTTTCAGTATTTATTATTATCATTCTTGTGCTTGCTGTAGAAACATTGAACTTTGATGCTAGCGAACTGAACCCTTGCTCAGCAGGTGTTGTACCACTGAGTTACACTCAGGGAGCATTTTTAATTAGCTATAATGATCAATATTTTCATCTGTTGGTATCTGGTTATTTTGCCGTAAATTTCGAAAGCCCTCTTTAATTTTAAATTTGTAAATAAATTCACTTGTCTTTTTTCTTCCACTCATCTGTTGTTGATAGTTCATTTTTAACATTGATAACTTATCTTAGAATTTATTTGTTGTAAAGAATGAGCTCTCAATCTTGAATTATTTTTTCCCAGTAGCTCTCCAGTTGTTCCTACCCCATTTCTATGAATAAGCAAATAGAAGAAATGACCACAGTTTAAGGAAGGAAGTAATTGATACACTTGAGACAAGTGGTTAGTGCTAGTGGTCCTTGTTTGCCACAATCAGTCCTCCTATCAGCAGTGGGGGTAGAATTCTTTCTATTTTATTTAAAGAATCCACAAATATAGGGCTAATTAGAGATGAAGATGGGGTATGAATTTGGATCTGACTTGGTCCAGGTATTCTGGAAAGCTTTCCACAAGGTCTGACCTTGCCCCTAGAATGGGGCAAGATTTGGCAGTGTGGGAGAAAGCTCTGCATCTGGGGCTGAAGTATGCAGATGGGAAGGGTGTCACATGCATGAGTCACAGTCAAGGTGGCCAGCAGTGGAGTAAACCAAAAGAGAAGGGGAGAAATGAGGATGGGAGGCTGGAGAAGTGAACTGCAGCCAGATTTTGAAAGTCTTCAAAGCCAGGCTAAGAGAGTTGGACTTTATCACAGCAAAGTATTTTTTATGTGTGTGTTTGGGTGTATGTGTGTGCACGCGCATATGTGTTGTTTTGTTGGACCCTTCTGAAAAAAAATTTAAATCTTAAGGGAAATTTCAAAATGTAAAAGGGAAGAGGACGCCAGGTTTGCTCATAGAACACCTTTCCTCTCCTCATAATGGTTGTGTTGAGGTGGATAACACTTGGCTTTGGACTGAGTTCGATCTTGGTTCATATCTAATCTTCAGTGACTGCCTGTGAGATGTTTTGCAAGCAGCAGTGGCTCCTGCAGAAACACCTGGCACAGATGATTATAGAGACTTCAAGGATTCCCAAAACAACTAGGGACAAAAGGGCCCTAGTTGTGTGGATGTAGAAATGATAACTAAAATGCCAGCCAGCCTTTCTGAATAGCACTATGTACCAGGGGTTCTGAAAATGCTTTACAAACATCACCTCACCTAACCCTCCTGATAAGTCCTACACAATCTTATCACCATTCTAGGGATGTGGAAACTAAAATTTAAGTGCAATAACTGCAGGTCTAACAAGTGAAGGAGTCATGGTTTGAAATAAAGATCAGCAATAGGCCTCATAAAATTATTTAGCTCAGATTTTAGTAGAGTTCAGAAAATCTGACCACAATGATGCACCAGGGCAGCTCATTCAACTAGGTCAGAAAGCTGCCAGGTTTTGTAGTTTGGAATCGGAAAGCATTTCACATAAAGGAAATTTGCCCAAAATATATTAGGAAATGCTCTACTTCTAAGAATGATTGTGAGTCATTTGGTCAGTGTTCCTCTTATGTGATGAACCCAGTGAGTTATTGTTTCTTAGTCATAGAGTCTTGGTCCTGACGGTGCCTTAACATTTATTAAGCTAACATCCTCATTTCCCAACAAATGACCATGTTGAGCCTCACTTCCCCACAAACTACTATGTTAAAAATATATTATGTCCCTTAAAAACAAATTATTTGAAATTCCAAATATTTCTAGTCAATAACAGTGTTTAAAAATTGAATTTAAAAAATACAGGAGTCACAAAGTTATCTATAGAATGTGAACATAAAATTGGAATTGGAAAGATAGCTTTGGTAGTTTAATTTAGTGTCATTACCAATGGACATATTTTACTTTATGCACACTATTGGCTATATACTCTGAATTAGTTCTTTTGGTGTCTTTATCTAGAACTACTCGTATATAATGGCATTGAATATTTGTTAAATCAATATATAATCCTGTATTTAGCAGCACCTTAAACAAAACTAGAAAATTATTTCTTCAGAATTTAGCATTTTATATTTTATCTTACACTGAGGAATTGGTTATTCATTTGGTCAATACATTAGATAACAACTGGATGATATGGCTAAAGTTATGTTTTGTGATGTTAGTTCAGTGGTTTTTTTTTTTAAATTAATATATTAGGCATGAGAAAAAATGGAGGAACTTTGCGCAAGGTGGTGGGAGGTTGGGGAGGGTGCATGGGGGCAGGAAAGATGGTGGAATGAGATGCACATCATTACCCTAGATACGTGTAAGACTGCACATGAGGTGTAACACTACCTCATGTACAGCCAGAGAAATGAAAAGTTGTGCTGCAACTGTGTACAATGAATCAAAATGCATTTTGCTGTCATATATACCTAATTTAAATAAATAAATTTAGAAAAATAAAATAAAAAACACACAAAAGTGTTTGTACTCTCCCATTAGCTAATTCCTAACATTCCTTGTTATCTTTCAAGCTTCATGTTTTAGATTACTTATCAGACCCCTGAAGATATTTACTCAGACCTAGTTGTTTTTTTACCTGTCTCTTTATACAAGAACCGTGCAAAGAAAGGTTTGTATTGCCATTCTTTTAAAAACTGAGAGTCAATGAATTAGTGAATTTTCCAAAGTCACAAATTAAGGGACTTGAGACTTGAAAAGGATTCTGTTCCAGGTGCCATGGGTCTAAAAAGCCTATGTTCTTGCCGCTCTTAGAAGTTGATAACAAGGCATGCAAGTCATAAATGCATGGTCTTCAAAAAAAAAAAAAAAAATGTGCATATTCTCCTTTGGGAGATTGTGATCTTATTGGCCTTGGAGTAGGGCCCAAATGTATTTCAGGAAACTCTCAAGTTAGGCTGATGTGCACCTCTGATTTAAACTATCTCATCATGGGGCTTTGACTTCACCACTTGGAAGTGACTTTGACAAATACTTTCATGAGTTTCTCTCTAAGCTATCAACACAGAATTATCACCCTATCAAGAACCAGATAGCTCAACTGGACCAAAGCCCTGTATCTTCTGAATCTCTGTCCATGTTTTGTTCCACCATGTCATCATGTCCTGTGACTTGCCAGCCCTATTGCAGAACTTAGAGATTTATTTCAACAGCAAAGGTTGTACAAATGGAAAGGTGTCCCAAAATTTGAAATCATTTTTCTTATTTCTCTTCTTAATGTTTTTTGGTCAAGTGTTTAGCACCCATGAACTTACATCAAATAGAATTACTTCCTGTCCTATTAGGAAATACCCAAGGCAGCATTATACAAATGACTAAGTCAACCTAAGAGAAGCAGTCTAAATTTAAGTTAGTGTAATAAAAATAATCTTAAGCATTGCACATTTTATGTGATATAATTACTGTACATGAGAAACTTATTTTGAAAATCTGGAACAGATATTTTTAAATACTTAATAGCAGGAAGATCTGGAGGTTTTGTATACTATAATTACACACAGTTGTATGAAACAAAGGAATGAATCCAATAGCATTTTAATGAAGACTGTTTAATGTAGGCCCGGGTTGTTTTATTTTTCTTCCTTCCTACCCAACACTTCCAGCAGCATTTTAATTTCTCATCTCTTTTCAAATTAGCCATCTTTTAAAAATAATCTCTCAAGCATTCAGAGTATCCCACCACAGTGGCTATAAAATTTCTGAATATAAGAAGACCAAAGACAGATTTTCAGTATGGAGTACAGTCAGCCCTCCATATCTGCCAATTAAGCCAACAATGGATGAAAAATATTAGAGAAAAAATTGCATTTATACTAAATATGTAAAGACTTTTTTCCTTGTCATTATTCCCTAAATAATGCAGTGTAAACCTATTTACATAGCATTTACATTATGTTAGGCATTATAAGTAGTCTAGAGAAAATTTAAAGCATACAAGAGAATGTGTACAAGTTATATGCAATTTTATAACAGGGACTTGAACATCTGCAGATTTGGGTACCTCCAGAGAGTCCTGGAACAAGTGCCCCCCCCCCCAATAGATACTGAGAGATGACTATAATGCATCATCTTAAATTAAGAACATAAAATTCCTGAGAATTTGATGTTAAATGCCCCACACTGAAAATGTCTTTAGAGATTCGTTTATAAAGGTTGATCTGAGTTCTTGAATATCTCAGTGATACATTAGAGACCATCTATAGGCTTGCCACTGTGTGAAACATACACTTCAGGGCTCTTAGTGCTGAAATCAGGAAAGTCCTCAGCAATTCAGATGAGTTGGTCACCCTGACACCTGGTAGGCAAGAAATGAATACTGTAACCCTGGTTTACTGACAGCTTCCAATTGAGAAAAGCCAGAAGATGTGTCCAGAAATGGTGAGCAACTAAGACAGGATAATAGTGGCAGCTATCACAGAGGCCCAAGCCATCAATCAATTAGAGGATCCTAGAAAAAGTGAAGCAACTCATTCTGACTTCAAGATTTTGCGGAGAAAGCAGCATATGAACCAATATCGACAATGGGCTTAGGTTGAAGGAATAACAGGTATGAAAGGACTTTATGTTTGGATATAACTACCCATCTTAGATGTGGCTGGACCTTAGACATGAGCAAGGAGAGAGCCTGGACTGGGATGAGAGCAGAGCCTGCCTAGATTCAGAGCTTGGATTCTAAATCTCCAAGTAAAAGTCAAGAAAGGAAGACTTTGGAGAGGCACTTCTCATTCACATGCTTCTGGTGTGCTACAGTCTATACCTCTAACTTAATAGTCACCACCCTGTAGGATGAGGAATATGTTCCCCCTGGGAGGCCATAGAAAGTGGTTGAACACTTCTGCCATTTCTGGCTGGGTGGCCAAACGCAGTTTAACATTTAAGCATTAATCAATTTCTCATCTGGCCAATGGGAGAGCACTTAAAGAACCTAGGACACATGGGTACAGATGTTCTCTCCAAAGGGCTTGGGCAACCCTGTACCTCTGGCCTTGCAGGTTGTAGTGCACTTAGGCTCTCTCCACAGTCAGCAGTTTTTCTCAGCAGATAGTCTGTGTTACCAGTACCTCTTAATTTCTGATATCTCTGTGCTTCATGAATCACTCTCTCAGGGGCAACCAGCTGAGATTCCAATCCTGCTGTGCTTTTCCTGGTATCCCCAGGCTTCCTTTGAAATCAGGTGGAAGTCTCTCTGACCTAACTGGAGCATCCTGCATTCCTGCAGAACCAGTATCCCGTGGATGATACAGATAGGGGCCAGACAGATGTGAGTGGTGGGAGAACAAGAGACTATTCCTACAAAATGGGCCCACTGTGCTCACCACCCCATGCTTTTTTTTTCCAAGAACCAATTTGCCTGCCTGGCGTAATGGGTCAGGATATTTCACATTCCTCAGAAAACTACCTGTTTGTTAGCTGCAGGAGAGATAGAGGCCAGCAATAATGTTGATAACAGGAACCTATGTTACACTAAAGGAAGATTTTTATGACCCTTTTCACAGACCAGATCTCAGAATTCAGGGAGATAAGAATAATTCCTCCTAACCATAAAATCTGTGAGAATTTATGGTTAAGAATCCAATTAGAACCAGTCAGCATGGGCCAAGTGACCTAGAGTTGTCATGGCAATGGGGACTTGAAAGTGTGATGTTGTAATGCCAGATTCTTGGGACCCCAATAGATCTCCAGGAGCTGAATCTGATGCAATCACATAAGAGTCTTTATTGCAAGCTCAAGCCTGGACTCACAACCCTTCCTGATACAGCAGTCCCAGGGAGTGAGTCCCAGTCCTTTGTCCAGTGAGATTTTATAGGTTTTGGGGATACTCTGTGTGTCACAACATCACACAGCAAATCATTCCATACCTCGGGAAAATCAAACAACAACTCTTAACATTGATTAGCACATTCACTGGTGGGAACAAGTTGGGTAGGGGTGATTGGCTAGTACAAGAGGGGGATTCCTTTGAACTGATTGGTTTAAGCCACAAGGGGAGTACGTGCTAAACTACATGGTTTCCCAACATGTTATCAACCACCATAAACTACTTGGGGGGTCATCTGGCATCCCAGGTATTTTCCCTGTCTCATGCTGATTGGTGGTTTCTAGGGGGTTGCTATGGATCTTTACCTAGCCTAACTGAGTCAGGGACACCTGGCGCCACAGATCTCTCCTATTATTTGCAGACAAAGAACTCAGCAGGGTGCATATGTGCTTAGGAGTACTCTGTGGGTTTTTCCAAGGACAAGGGTCACGCCCCCTTCCTTGGACAGGCTTTGCTCTGAGGTAGAGGCTGGTTTCTCAAAAATGGAGTCACGAAGGGGAGGGCTTTACCAGGTTAAAGTCAGGAGGTTTGTCACTATTCAACATGGCTTATAAGAAATGCTGAAGGAAGTTCTTTTGAGTTAAAATGAATGGATGCTAAGCAACAAAATAAAGCATATGGAAGTATATATCTCATTGATAAAGGTAGATATATAAACAATGCAGAATAATGCAATACTGTAATGATGGTATGTAAAATCACTTTTAACCCTAACATAAAACTACAAAAATTTGTTAATGGATACACGATATTAGAAATAAAGCAACAATGACATAAAAAAAAATGGAGTCACATTAGTTTCTCAATGTCATTCTGCTGTCAGTGAAAAGTCAAAAAGTGAACCTGGATGGAGCTCTCTGGAAACTTCTCTGGGACCCAAATAAAACTGGAGTGAAGGAGAGGGACACTGTCATCTCCTCTCTGAGAGAACACACTCTCTCCCTTTCCCTTTTCCTATTGCTTTAATAAACTCATGCCTGTGACTCTGAACAACAGGTCTGAAATCTTTCTGACTTGATTGCAAGAATCAGGCCTTGAAGGGGGGGTAGTCTTCACTGCCTCAGTTCCCCAGAAGGCCTCAGCCCTGTTACAATGCCAGTGTCTGCTGTCAGCTTGGATAGTAGTTAGGTCTCCTAGAATAATGGATGAAGAAGCCTCTGAGTGCCTGGGCAGCTGAAGCGATACAGTAACTTCCTAGGCCTCCCTGTACAAGTAGGGTGCCCCCAGGATCTCTTCTCTTCTGTATATTTATGCTGAAATGGGTATAGTCTAGCAAATTCTGAGATGATGTCAGGCCATCTTTCCAATTGTCTCTGTGTAAAGTAATTAGCATCTCTTTAGTGGCTATAACCTCCGTAACAATTGCACATTCCTTGGCCTTTTTACATGGACGTTTCTAGATAAACTACAAGTTTTAAAAATCTTTCAGCTCTGCTTTCTGCACCTGATTCTCACAGTAAAGCTTGCTAAATGCTGCCAGTGAGATCCATGCCACTGACTGAATGTTCTGCTGCCTTGAAATCTCCAGCATCAGATTAGTCCATTGCCTTAAAATTCAGCCTCATAAAAGGTCTCAGAATGTGGGCAAAATATAGCCAAGTTCTTTGCCAGAATGTAACATGAATGGCCTCTAATCCAATTCTCAATAGAGTTCTCATTTCCCTCTGAAAGCTTATGAGCACAATCCATATTCCTGGTTTTCTGAACTCCCATCAGAATTGTGCCCATTAAGCTCCACTTACATTTTAAGGCTTTTTGCAGCCTGCAAATATTTATAAACTCCTCCCACAAATCGGCTCCAGAGGCTTCTGAACCACATGGTTAGGTTAGTCATAACAATGACCCCACTTCTCTACCAGTTTCTGGGTTAAGTCAGTTTTTCATCATTGTGACCAAAATATACCTGACAAGGATAACTTAGAGGTGGAGACATGTATTTTGACTCATGGTTCAGAAGTTTAGTCCATGGAGGGCCAACTCTATTACTCTGGGCCCACGTGGAGGCAGCCTTCATGATAGAAGGGTGTGGTGAAAGAACAGTGCATGGTCCAGGGCTGGCAAGAAGCAGAGGGAAGAATGAAGAGAACACAAGGGAAATGAAATGAAGCCTTCCAGGGCATACCACCAGTGCCCTACCTCCTCCATCTATACCCCACCAGCTACAGTGACCACCCAATCCACTTAAACTAGGATGGACTGATTATATTACAGCTCTCACAATTCAATCATTTCATCTGTCAACATTCCTGCATTAACACAGGAACTTTTGGGGGAGACCTCATATCCAAATCATAACAATCAGCATAACATTTATTAAGTGACTGCTGTGAATAAAGGTTTATATAGATTCTAACATTAGAAATGAATTCAATATAGACTTTATTTTCTAACCAGTGGAAAAATTACTTACAGAGTGGATTCTAAGACTGTACTTCCAAAGATTATGATTTAATAGGCCCTAGAATGTGGTCTGTGATATGCATGTTTGAAGGTTTTCCAGGTGATACCTATACAGATGAGAAACTCTGCAACCAGTAAATAGACTCTAACAGGGGCCTACGGTGTGCCAGCTGTGGGGCCTCAATAAAAGTTCATTGATCACTCAAAGCCTTAGTTTCCTCCTCTTTTCTAATGGACAAATGTAGTTACATACAATGTGGAGTTATGAGTTTAATTTAAAAATGAGCTAGCTGTGTGTTTTGTGGAACCAACTGAAAATGAAAGTACAGGGCCTTTTGCTTTAAAATGTTTAATAATTTCAAGAGAACAGTAAATAATTAAATAAAATGTGGGGCTCAGTATGATTATGTGGTTTGCACACAAATGAAATGAACTGATTAAACTAGATATATGTTTACTGTATATTATATCCATTATACATATACTATATACAAATGTATAATATACATAGGGTTCATTTTCCTTATGGTTCATGGCAAATCTAGCAGAAAGAACAGAAAACACAGGTTTACTTAGTCCTGCCATTGGATTGTTGATACAAACAATGTCAGAAAAATTACTGTCTTAATATAAGAATTTTAAGGTAATGAATGTGAAAGAGCTTAGGAAGTCATTGCTGCAACAGTTCTTATTGGGATACAAATCAGGGGCAAGATTTCATTTGGGCTTTGTCAACTTTCTGGCTAGCCATTTACCAACCACCAGGGGGCAAGACTGATCCCAACAACCTGCTTTCCAAAGTGTTACTCCTTCGCCAAGAATTGCTTAGTTTAAGAGATTTGAGGCTGTGCTGTAGCCTTAGTTTTCAGAATGGGGACTGAAATGTAGCCTGGTACTAATCTGGTACATGTTGCTGTACTTTTATTTTATCTTGTTTTTTTTTTTTAATTGAAAATAAGCACCTGTGTATTTTCTTAAAGGAGATTTTTTAATTAAAATTTAACGCCCACCATATGCCAGTAATTTTATAATTACTTTACATATATTAGATTCATTTAATTCTCACAACAACCTTGCTGGGTAATACTACCAGTGGTCGCCATTCATAAGTTTAATGAATATCTTTTGAATTACTTCCTATATGAAAAAAATTAGATATGTGCATATATATGTATATGCACATATATACATGTATTGTCTATAATTTATCTTTTTAAAAGTAATCTACTATGAATTTTCCATGTAAGTATCTATAGGTCTATCTTATATAATGAATGTAGTATATCACATTTTTTGTGTGTGTTTGGTATGTCATAATCGATTTAATCATTCCCCTTTTGTCTAACTAGGTTGTTTCATTTCTTTGTTGGGTCAAGTAATGTGGTAATAATAATAATAATGATAAAAAAGTCATGTTTAACCCACATCACTGTACATACACTTTGCTTTCTTATGGCAGAACTTCTCTAGAATCTAGTCCCAGAAGTGAAATTGCTTTGTTAAAGGTTATGTAGATTTTAGGTTTTGATAGATATTAGCAAATTACTCTCTAATACTCCACAGTGTTTGGAAATCTTGCTTCTCTTTTATCCTCTCAGCTGCAGTGATTGGTGTTTTTCCCCATGTTAGAAAAACATGAAATTATCCAAAATGTGTTCTGACTGGTATTTTAAGCATAATAAAGATGAGATCCACAAGCCATTGTTCTTGACCATGTCGAAAAGACTGTGATGTGCACTCATAGCATGCCTAGCCAAACTGACAAGAAGCACTCCATTGTTTTTGTTCGGAGTGACCACAGTATTCCATGCATGGCTAGAAAAGAAACAACTCTGGAGCAATCTTTTTTTTTTTTTTTTTGAACCAGGAATTGAACTCAGGCACACTCAACCACTGAGCCACATCCCCAGCCCTATTTTGTATTTTAGTTAGAGACAGAGTCTCACTGAGTTGCTTAGCGCCTTGCCATTGCTGAGGCTGTCTTTAAACTCGTGATCCTCCTGTCTCAGCCTCCTGAGCTGCTGGGATTACAGGCATGCGCCACTGCACCCAGCTAGAGCAGTCTTTTTAATATTATGAAGATTCTCCTGGGAGGATACATTACAGAAAATTCAAGGAACAGGCAGCTATGGCTCCTATTAAAGAAACTCAGGACTAAGATTCCAAGTAACCAGATATTTCCTTTATTTTTGTTCACCATGAGTTAACATACTTTTGTGAACATAGAGAGATATTTATTCATCAATTAAAAAAGTGACAATTATATCTCTGTTCTGTGCAAGGAAGAATTCATGCCCCTGTGAGATCACAAGAAATATATTCAATAAAATCTCCACATTATAGATATTATAGTTAATAAATATGGGTAAGAATTAGCTACAAACAACTATATTTAAGATGAATATATAAAACAACTTAACCATGGGGAGAGGAGGGCAAGGGTTGGATACAATCAAAGTGTGTTATATACATATACAAATATGCCACAATGAAATCTATTATTATATATAATTAAAATGCACTAGCAAAAAATAAACAAAATAACTTACCCAAGAGAACACAGTTGAGTAGTGGCAGAATTAGTACTGGAATCCAGGTCTTATGTCATACTAAATATGCAATAAATGCTTGTGAATGAGCATGCTAACTATTCCTCATGTTCATCACTGGCACTGCCAATGTGTGTTGAAAATTAATTTTACCCCAGGATAAATATAAACACAAAGATTTACAGAGAGAGGAAAAAATATCACTCTTACTGGAGACATTTTAAAAGCTTAAGGAAAAATGTGATGTTTGAATGTAGCTCTAAAGAATGGGAAGGATTTCAACTTTTAGCAACTTTATACATCTAGAGATGAGTAGGACCCAAGACACCAGTGTAGAAAAGGACACACAAGTTTGAAGAATTTTTAGTCCAAACGGATGGTTTAGATCAACATTGTAAAGAATCTTAAATGCTAAAGAATTTAAAGATTCCACAACTACAGAGGATTTGGGAAAGGCAGAGTGATCAGCATTCTTGCTCTGAAATATGCTATAATAGGCCTTGCTGACTTCTGAATAATTTTTCAGTGTTTTTTTTTTTGCTAGAAAGAAAAATGAATGCGACAGCAAAATTGTTTTTTAAAATACATTTTCACTTCCTCTATTTAAAAGAGAGAGAGAGAGAGAGAGAGAAGCATCAGAGTAAATGTTACCAAAAATGCAAGAGGGAGCAGAATGTTTATGGGGATATTCTAAATCTCAGCAGATTATTTACCAAATCAGGCAAAATGGCTGGGCTTCCCCATGTGAGCATCCTTATGTGCTTAACTCTGGATTAAGCGTACCCAGGGTTTAATGTAATGTTTACCAATGTAATCAAGGAAAACTTTCATTTAAAAAAAATTAACACATTGGGAAATACTTCCCATATAACATAGCCTTTGTTATCCTTATAACAATAAGTATGGGTAGAACTGATAAGAATGAATCAGCACCATTTATTGAGGAGATTCACTGAGGAATAAAATAACTTACAAAACATACACAAAGTTACACACACACACACCAGTTCTTTCCATGAACAATTACCTCTGAGAATTTATTTTATATCCCTATCTTGGATTATTCTTCTGTACAAGTGTGACTTAGTCAACATATCACATAGTTTTGGTCACCTTAAACAGTATCATTGTCATTAAGAATACAATATATTATGTTTTGCAGGTAAAAAAAAAAAAAAAAGAATTATGACCAGACCTGTTAGGTAGAAAGGAACCTGTATCAAACAAGGCCTAATATAAGGAGGTGACTCCCATGTCTAAGACAATGTTTTCAGACAATGAATCTGTTGCAATCACCAAGTAATTTACTATTCATTTGGGACCAAAGGAAGTGTTCAGACTGAGTTCTGAAGTGCCTCCATCTATCAAAAAGGTTTGGGCCTTTTTACATATTAAAGTGATTATCATTTATAACAACCTATTAGCAAACTTCTTTTTGAAATCAATGATTATATTCCCAAAGAGGTAATATTGGGTCTTTTGAACTCCAGATATCTTTTACAAAGCATTATATTTTTTAGAAAACCTATCACAAAAAGGCAACTCGAGGTTTTGAAGGTGCAGAACAGAATGGTAATAGGCTTTTCACAATAAGTATAAATAAAATAGAGCTAAGGACTAACATCTGAACAGGTAACATGATTTATGGTCTTGTCGTGTTCCAGTCTTCCACAGAACTATACCACTCGGCTCCTTGTCTCTACACCACACAGGCTTGATACACTCCCATTGTCTAAGAGCAATAGGCAACTTTAGAAAGAATTCTGGGGATTGAATCCAGGGCCTGCTGCGTGCTATACAAGTGTTCAATCGAGCTATACCTCCATCCATTTTTTCATTTTATTTGAGACAGGACCTCACTAAGTTGCCAAGTCTGGCCCAGAACTTGCCATCCTCCTGCCTTAGCCTCATAAATAACTGGAATTGTAGGCATTCACTGATGAGTGCCACCAGAAAGGATTCCTTTAGCTGGAACTAAATGTAAGACTTCAGAGATGCAGAAATCTCAGGCTTAAAAATGAGTAAAAACCTTATTTTTTTTTCACATTAAAGATTACATGGTTTATATTTTCTACTCCCATCCTGCACAAATCTATTTATAGGAAAATCTCTCTCTTATTCGGGGCAGCCCTCTGCCAGTACTTTCATAAGTATTTACAAGTCCTGATGCCAACCATTCAAAATTGAACAAATATTTTCATTTTAAACTGAGGAAATGGAATACTTGTTAAATTGGTTTTTAAGTGACAGAACCGATCTTAAAATCAGGATTATCTGTTCCAAATTCCAGACTTCTTCTGTGACAACTTCTTTTGATTTACAAGCTGCTATTTTGTTGTTGTTGTTGTTGTTGTTGAAAACAAGGTCTTGATAAATTGTCCAGTCTGACCTTGAATTTGCAATCCTCCTTCTTCAGCATCCTGAATAGTTGGGATCAGAGGTGTGTACCACCATACCCCATAGACAGACTGTCTTTATATGTGTGTTTTGATATAATTTGCTCAGTGACCCTGTGAAGTCTTCTTCTCCCATGAGGGCAAGTTTGTGAAAAGATTAATCGGCCTTCTATTTTCTGTTTACTCATCCACTTCAGTCTTGTTTCCTCTCCCATCATGTCACCAAAACCTTGCTAGTTGCTAAGCCCAAGGATGCTTTTCAGCCCCTTCCCAACTCACCATGGCACTTAACGGGTTGTTGACGTCCTGTCTCAGTCATTTTGTGATGACACTTTTTCTTTTCACTCCTTTGACCATTCTAACTCCTTTCCATTCTATCTTTCAAAAATCTCCTTTCTGCCCCTTAAGAACTTTCAGAGGTCTGTCCTGTGCTCTCTTCTAAAATGTATACTTCGTTTTTAATGATTTTTATCCACATCATAGCTGGAGAAGAAATCACAGACCAATTAATAGAGGACCTTATATACAAGGATGAAAAACTTGTGCTTTATTCTGATCACTGATAAAGAGAGAAGGAGAAACAGATTCAGTGCCTTCAGGTTTTAAGATCACATGATTTAGGGGCCTGTGGGGAAATCAGGCAGTCATATCTGCAAAAAGAAAGGACAAGAATATGGGTCAGGGCTGGGGCTGGGGCTCAGTGGGAGAGTGCCTGCCTAGCATGAGTGAGCCCCTGGGTTTTATCACAACACCACAAAAAAATATATGTAAAGAGAGAGGGAGGGGAATATGGATTTAAGGTTGGGCAGAGAGATTTTGATTAGAGTTGAAGATTTGCAAGAAGTCTGCTTCTACATGATAGAGAGAAAAGTGTGGCCATGGGTGAGAACTTTGAGTGGAACATACTGAAAGAGAATAATGTCAAAAATAGCATCCTTGGTTAATTATACACATAAATATTTCTTTGCTCTGCTGGCTAAGAGGACTTAAAAGGAACAACAACCTAGTAATAAGCTCAGCTCATGCCTAGATCTTGATTTCTAATGCCCTTCTCCCAGACAAGGAACCAGATGTCCTTGGAGAAATAATCGATTCTAGGACTGAGGCAGGAAGTATTCAAGATGAGCCTGGACTTCCTTGTAGTGCTATAAAGTAAGAAAATGCTAGAGATAAGTACAAACACACACCATGATGTCACGGGTACATCAGAGGAGCCACTTGAAGGAGCTTGAAGTGGCCAACGTCTGGAACACTTGAAGCAACAAAATAGAGGAAGTAGCATTGAATCATCACCCCAGGTATAAAATAAATATCCGCAAATCTGTATTGGTATAAGTAAATGGTTAAACAAATTAATAAATAAAGGTGAAGGGACAAAACTCCCTTGGTGAAGAATTCCAAATGATCTACGTAGATACTTTGTGCTCGGAGATGAGAACCACAAATCTTTCTTCTATCCTTTTTTTGTTTTTAATTTAATTAATTTTATTTATTTATTTCCTTTTGAATTGAGGTCTTACTATGTTATCTAGGCTGGTCTTGAACTTCTGGGTTCAAGTGGTTCTTCTGCCTCAGCCTCCTGAGTAGATGGGACTACAGGCTTGTGCCACTGAACCCAACTTTTTTGTTTAGTTAATTTTTTTTAAGAGATTGGTATCTGGCTATTTCTCCGTTCAGCATCCCTAATTCTTAAGTATCCTGAACACAGAGACATGGAAGTTTCCTTCCAAAAAAATGAAATATGGAAAAGGATGGAGGAGTACTTTTACTTTGGAGACACCTGACAGATACTACTTAAGCCAGTTGATCGAGGTCAACATTGACAGTCACAAATAATGGTAATACTAATCCATACCTTTGATATGATGTGATAAAATAGCACTCTACCTATGTGGTCACAGCCCAAGCCTTATAATAAAACACACAACTCCCAGTAATGAGGCATCCTATAAAATCTCTGACCAGTACTCCTCAAAATTACCAGGATTGTCAAAAACAAGTCTGAGAAACTGCCACAACCCAGAGAGGCCTGAAAAGATGTGGCAATTAATGCAATGTGGTGTCCCGGATGAGATCCTAGAACAGAAAAAGACATTAAGTTAAAACTAAATAAGTTTGAATGAACTATGGACTTGAGTCAAAAATAATATGCATAGGGCTGGGGTTGTGGCTCAGTGGTAGAGTGTTCATCTAGCATGTGAGAGGCCCTGGATTCAATCCTCAGCACCACATAAAAATAAATAAATAGAATAAGGGTATTGTGTCCAACTACAACTAAAAAATAATAATATGTCTATATGGATTCATTAATTATAACAAATATGCCATACTAATTTAAGATGTTCACGATGGGATAGTTAAGCACAGTGGTACATGCCAGTAATCCCAGCTACTTGGGATGCTGAAGCAAGAGGCTCTACAAGGAAACCTTGGAATACTTCCATGGGCCATAATGAACCCCCTCCACATTTTTTCCCTTTGATTTCATTTTAAAAGCCTGAATTTACCTCTGTCTCTGCTCACTCTGATTCAGTGCTCATTAGCGCACCGGCAATCTAACTCTCCAATAAGAGTCTCTTGGATTTTATCTGAGGGACAAATGACATTGTGACTAATAACTCTTCACTGTGTAGTGTCCAATGTCTTTTCTGTCTTCTTAGATCAGTGATCACCATCCTTTGATACACCCCAGTAATTTAAAAATGCACAAAAATTCTTCTAATATGTGCATTTTAGAACACTAAAATTAAAAAAAAAAAAAGAAATTAAGTCAGTGCAGTGGCACATCCTTATACTCCCAGCTACTTGGGAGCCAGAAGCAGGAGGATCACAAGTTTCAGGCTAGCCTGGGCAACTTAGCAAGACCCTGCTCCAAAATAAAAAGAGCTGAGAATGTAGCTCAGATGTAGAATACCCTTGGGTTCAATCTCAGTAGTGCAAGAAAAGAAAAATGAAATTAAAAGTCATCCTAGTGAAAAAATTTTGAATGCCCTCTAGGATAGCAATTTTTCAACTGTGTTACATGTCCCCCTAAGTGTGGGGGGTAACTTTCCAAGTGTTATGAACATGGGAATAATGGCAAGGTAACCATCTTCTAGATCCTGAATGCCTATACACACTAGAACTGCCTAAGAGAACTTACAGGAAGGCCATCATGCTGGGTCCCTTCCACCTCCTTTTCACAACTGTCATTCTCCCCAAGTGCTTTTTCCCACTTTTCTCTCTAAACCACACCATGATGCACAGCCCTGAGGTCTGGAAGGTTTTAGGGCACAAAACAAACTATGGGACCGCTCCCTGTACTGGCATGGCACAGCACACTGGAGATCTTCACTGGACTCTGTTTCTTCTCTCATGCCAGGGTGCTCAGCCAAGGACAGCCATTTCCCAGCTTTTGCTAAGACACTGAAGTACTAAAATTTTACCCATAGAAGAAAGTTCCTCTAATTCAGCAATACATATAATGCCTGTCACATAGAAAAATAAATAAATAAACATTTTTTAAAATAAATAAATAAAAAGACTTAGAATTTTTAAAAAATATTTTTTAGTTGTCAATGGACCTTTATTTTATTTCTTTATATGCAGTGCTGAGAATCGAACCCAGTGCCTTACACATGCCAGGCAAGTGCTCTACCACTGAGCCACAACCCCAGCCCCAAGATGTAGAATTTTAAAAATATATTTTTATAACCTAACATTTTTAAAATTGAGTAATTTAATTAGTCTATCACAGTTTTAGATGAGTTCGTGGTTTTCACAGGTGCTTATATCAGAGTTACAGAATAAAATACTTAAAAAGGCTGGAAATAAGGATTTTTGTATAGACCATGAATAAGAGAAAAATTAATCTGACTGATTAGGCACTGCCCCTGGCTCTGTCATTACTTATGAACAGAATTATCTGAAATATGTGGGTTTGAACTAGATGAATAACTGGATGTCTTAAAGATCAAAAATTGCTCAGCAATTATTTTATTCTTGCCAGTGGAGGCATGGCCCTGGAGGTCTATAAAGACTACAGTCTAGAGCGGAATGAACTGTCTTGGGCAGGTTACCTTCCACCCCAACAGCCAGTAATAATGATATTTGATGCAGATATCTGATGGGGAGAAGAAAGGGGACAGGAAAGAGACCTCTGCCCCCAGCATGAGCCAAGCCCTGGATTTGGCCTTAATTTCCCGAACACCACAATAACTGGTATTACTGTCCCATTTTAGAAACAAAGTCACTCAAATAAGGAGTGGAAATAAAATTGAATTCAATCTATAAAACTCTTACTGACTGTAAGACAGGACCTAGCCACTCTATTAATATAATAATAACAATAACAACAACAACAAGCATACTCAACACACACACATGCACACATGCTATATAGTCACAGACTTGTTTGTTACATGAGGGTGAAATCCTGCTTATAGCATTGACATTTGTCACCCATCAACATCAGTCTCCTAGTCCTCTGCAGATTGGGCATGTTAACAGCTCATATGCTTTTACATTACAGGGATGCTGTGGGGAACAATTAAATGTCTAGAGCCAGCTAAGGATTATTAAGAGCTAGCAATTCCCTTCTCAGGTAATTGCTTTTGAGCCATAAAGGGACAGTTAAATAAGCGCTTCCATTTTAATATCATTTTCAAGAGATAAAAAGGATTCTAAAATTCCATAATGTCTAAATTTGGTACTGCTGTTTGGGAGGTGAAGAAACTGTATAGTCATGTGCTTTTTATAAAGGGATAATTGCCTACTTCAAAAACTTCTTTAGTTAGAATTTTTATTGGGGTAAACTGTAGAAGTTCCACAGAGAAGGAGCCTTACTTTTCAGAAATCAATTCTTGTGCAGGAAGTCTGCAACTCATGAAGCCATTCTGCAGACAGTGCTTCTAAGTGTCCAGGTTAATTTTAATCCATTGCAAGGTGTCATTTTTCAAGTCTATCTTGTGACAGTTCAGCCCTGTCACTGTCAAACCTTGAGAACCTCAGCTCATATGGGGACTGTCCCTTCCCTCTTCAGCTGTCTGCACATTCACCTTCTCCACTGCCTCATTCCCATTTAGCACTTAAACATCTTTGTTTCTCTCCCACCTTTTAAAAAAAATACTAAAACTCAAAGCTAAAACTCATTTGGTCCCTATATTTTCATGTAGCTCTTTCCCTTTACTTTCCATTCAACTCTTGATAGGAACTCTCTCTTTAGCCTCCTTACTTCCCATTTATTCAAAGACACAGTGGTCAGGCTTCTACTTTCTTCTCTCTCCCACAAACACACTCCCCTGAAAGTGTTTTTGTTTTTTTTTTTTAATTTTTTAATTTATTTTTGTAGTTGTAGAATGCCTTTATTTTATTTGTTTATTTTTATGTGGTGCTGAGGATCGAACCCAGGGCCTCATGCATGCTAGGCAAGCGCTCTGCCACTGAGCTACAGCCCCAACCCCCTGAAAGTGTTTTCATCGAGTTCACAGATGACCTTTTAGCTGTCATATCTATGGATGTCTATTTTCATTGACATATCTGGCCCTTTGACACTCTGTCACTTCTTTCTAGAGCTCTCTAGTATTCACACCTCAGTTCTCCTCCCATCTGATCATCTTTTTCAGTTTTCTTCAAGGTCTTTAAATATTGGAACTCCCCAGAGTTATCAGGAAAGAACACTTTACATTCCTTCTGGGATATGATCTTAGATATTCCCAAGACTTTGGCTTCCACCTTTAAATGACTCCCTCCTTGCTGAGCACAGTGGTACACACCTGTAATTTCAGCAACTCAGAAGGATCACAGGTTTGAAGTCAGCCTGGATAACTTAATGAAACCCTGTCTAAAAATTTTAAAGGTGAGGGGAAAGGGGTTGGGGATGTAGCTCAGTGGTAGAGCACCCTTAGGTTCAATCCCCAGTACTGCAAAGATAGATAGATAGAAAGATAGATAGATAGAAAGAATGAATCAATCCCTCCCTCCAGATCCTCCCAAATGCCTCTAGTCTACCACTGTTTCCAGGATTCAGACTTCTGAGGCTTCCCTAGCACCTCCTCTTGGATATCTCCTGGGCACCTTAAACTCATTACACTCAAAATATCTGTACTCACTGCAACCTCCTCTTCCTCCAATGCACTCATCTCATTAAGTAGCCTCCAAATCTAACTTCTAGAAACCTATGCATCATACCTGATGATTAAAAGCAGCATGGATAAGGGTTATGAATAGGGTCTCAGCTGAGTTCGATTCTCAGTTGCCCACTTGGTAGCTGTATGTGTTACGGGCTTGGTTTGTGTCTCTCTGGGTCTTGGTTCCTCACCTGTAAAATGGAAATAAGAATAGACTCTACCTTACAGTGTTCTTATCAAGATTAAATAAGGTAAGTTTTACAAAGCCCTCATACTATATGTGTGTATTTACCTCTTCTCCTGTTCTAATATTTAATACATAGATGATAACACTCCCTTCCACTTAAAGGTATTCAGTATCCTTCATTACCTTCAACATCCAAATTCCTTATCTGGTCTACCATGACTGTGCATGCTTGCCTCAGCCCCATCTCATGTCTCAATACCAGGCCAAAAAAAAAAAAAAATTCTGAATATTCTGTGCTGTCATGGTCGGGGCTTTTCAAATGTTCTTCCTTCCTCCTTGACATACTTCCCCCCAGCTTCTGGCCCCTTGTGCCTGCAAAGCTCCTCCTTGTTTTTCAGGTATCAACTGAAATGTTACTTCCATAGGAAGTCTGATTCCAACTGTAGTGGCACCCCCCTTTCTCCACAGAAAAGACTTAACTGGGCTGCTCCAGAAATCTTCACCATAGCTGATTTTAGGACTGCCAGCAAGAGTCTCTACAAAAGAGTTTAATGTAGATAAACTTCCTATTTTCGTGTTGCTCTATCTTATTTGGACACTGGCCAGGAAGAAATCAGCACTCCAGGTTCTGTACACCCCTTACTAGTTTTTCACAAACGTATCCAGTATAGTAATTTGTAGAAATGTACAAACAAGGCCTCTGGCCTTGAGCTGGGCTTCACAGAGATGTCTACATTTCTAAGGTAAGAGAAGTTACCAATTGGGCTCCATGGTAACAGCTGGCAGGGGGAGGAAAGAAAGAGGAGAAGAAGCTCTCCCCTTTTCAAGTGCTATCCTTGAAGAGTGCACTTGCCCAAAACAGTGAAAGAAAAAGCTGCTTTTATGTTAACTTCTGAGCCCCTCCCCTTACACACTGGATATAAAACTCTGAAACTACCTGAACTCGGGGTTTAGGGGATTGATTGATTACAGCAAAAGCTGTGCCCTCTGAACCTGGCTGCAGCCCAATAAAACTGTTTCCTGCTATCTTCGGTGCCTTGCCTCATCTATCCCTACAATACAACTACAATCACCACACCACCCTTTGTTTCTTTTGTATAGCATGTGTACGCTTCATTATTGTTTACTGTAAATGATTCTTTGTTCAGTTAGATCCTACCTTGAACTGTATTCCATGTGAAGCAAGGGACTGGGTCTCCTTTACTCCCCAATCTGATTTCTTGGAATATCTTAGGTGCTGGAAACATGAGCAAACAAACACATTCACCCAGTTTTGAAGGCACAATTTATATCAAGTAAAGAAATCACAAAAAGTATAAACCTATGGGCTCTTGAGGACATGGGTTGAGTGGCTAGAAAATTCACTACCTGGTCTCATAGGAGGAAAGAACACAGAATATTTTTAGCATGAATTTTGAATTTTCTGTGATAGGCTTCACTGTTGATTTGAATAGTCAATTTTTAAAGTAGAATGAGGTGCTCTAGGTCTGTCAGGACTGGAGTCCATTTTGATAAATCAAACACTTCACACCCTCACTTCTGTTCCACCACATCTGATGATTATTGCACAATGGCCATCTTTTGCATATTCCTACCAGCCGAGGTTTTGTTGTTGTTGTTGTTTTTAGTTCTGGATATTGAACCCAGGGCTTCACATATGTAGGCAAATGCCTTCCCTCTAAGCTACATCCCCAACCCCACCAGTTAAAGTTTGTTAATTAGTTGATTGTGGTTTTTCAAACTATGACTGATATTTTTATCCACTATATCTCCTAAACCTCAGAGTTTAAAATTTTTAAAATGTTCCCTTTTTAAACGAAAGAGATTATGGCTGAACTGTATTTTTTTACTTATGGGATGCTGCTTTTCTTTATGCAGTTGGTTCTCTAATATTTGAGTCTTCTCCTAAACCAGGTGCAGTTACATGATAGACAATGTGATTCTACTGATGAATGGTGCATTGCAGAAAAAATCCGTGAAAGAGATTCTGGCCAAGTGCCACCCATTGGGCCGTTTCACAGAAATGGAAGCTGTCAACATTGCAGAGACCACTTCAGATCTCTTTAATGCTGTTCTGGTTGAAACACCATTAGGTATGCATGCATAAGCTGCCCATGTATGCTATCCCAGTCAGTAGAAAATGTGCTTTCAGTTCATAATTTTTTCTAACATGATTGTGTTTTTATACAATACAGATTTGCTGCAGTTGGGGGGGGGGGCATTTAAAGATTCTTCTAATCTTTTTTTTTTTTTTTTTTTGAGGGGGGAGTACCAGGAATTGAACTCAGGGGCACTCAACCACTGAGCCTTATCCCCAACCCTATTTTGTATTTTATTTAGAGACAGGGTCTCACTGAGTTGCTTAGCACCTCGCCATTGCTGAGGGTGGCTTTGAATTCACAATCCTCCTGCCTTAGTCTCCCAAACTGCTGGGATTATAGGAGTGTGCCTTTGTGCCCAGCAGATTCTTCTAATCTTGATCCATCATTTTTCAGGCTAAGGTAAATGAATCAACCTGCTTAGGGTCACATGTGAACCATTCATAGTGGAGAAGAAGCTGGGGATCATCTTCCAACTTGCAAACCCTGTACTATGAATGTTCATTTATTATTATTATTATTATTATTTAATAATGCAATCTTATTCTTTAACAATGCTAAAGGAATAACTTTATGAGTATTATTTATCTATTATTGTCAGGAAATCTGGATAGTAGCATTTCATTGTTAATCATTTGTCAAAATAGATGCCTTTTATTTTAACTTGCTGGGGATTAAACCCAAGGCCTCCTGTGTAATAAGAATGTACTCTACCACTAAGCTGCACCCCTAGCCAAAATGATTGCCATTTAAGACAGAAATTTAAAAAGGCAAAAAAAAGAAAAAACTTTGTGTCACCCTTTTGTGTCCAAGGCTAAGGCAACATAGCCTATGGAAAAGGGGTGAGTCTAGAATCAGATATGAGCTGAAGTCAGGCTCTGCCTGGTCTCACCAAGGTGACTTGGGAATACTCAATTTATCCCAGTTTCTTCATTTTGGAAATAATCATATCTTGTGGTAACAGAGTTTTGCAAACTAACTGTGACATAATTTTTATCCATAACAGCATAAATTAGGTTGCAAATGATAAATATTACTACTAGATAAGCAGCCATGTGTTGGGGATATAAAGGAGGGATTTCAAAAAGTGAGCCTTCAGTGAATAGTTCCAAGGTGCTGAGAAGATTAAAATAAACCAAAATGAATTCAGTGTTTAGTACAGTGAGCAGTGTCCAGGCCTCATTCATAGTAAATGCTCTATAAATAATAACTTCTATCATCCTAGTTCCTGCTAGCCTTATTGAGTCTGTAGATTGCAACTCCATAGTGTTCTCATTAGGCGTGAACAGAGAGTCGTGTGTTCAGGAAATGTTATCTACACTTTATAATCTTGCCTTTGATTTATTTATTTTTTGTGATAAATTTCTGTTTTCAGCTCCATTCTTTCAAGACTGTATGTCTGAAAATACCCTAGATGAGCTGAATATTGAATTGCTGCGCAATAAACTGTATAAGGTAATGGTTTTCCTGAATATTATATTTTTCTTGATTATGCAATGTATCATAACCAGAGTTCTTTATCAACAAAAGTTACTTTGCCCATCAGCCAACTTCTATAATAATGAAGCTATGCAGATTTGGAATGTAGTTCTTTTTTGTCTGTCTTCCCATTGCATTCATGCATGTCAGCTTCCCTCAGCCAACAAGATTTTTGAAAGGAAATAGCATTACCCGTACTTCTGTATTCCTAGCTCCATGCACAGTTCCCAGAATATAAAAGGTGTTGTTTGGATGGTGGTAGGTGGATGGATAAAAGAGTGGGGTGAACCATATCAATCCATTTAAAGTAACCAGCATGCATAGTAAACCTTCTGCTATATAGTGTCCCTCACTGTCGTTGATCCTGTTATAGAGTCCCCACATCTCATAGTTAACCTGCCCACACAATTTTAAAGTACAGTGTGCAGCAGTCACCAAAATTAAAAACATACACCACTTTGCACAATCCAACTGTATGGACTGTGTTGCCACCATTAGAGTAGCCCTGTGTATGAGCTGAGCAAATCTGCCCTTTTTCATTCCAACCTTTGTAGCATCTTTGGATACTCCCACAGGATAAATTAATATATAGTGTCATTTATGTATAGCATGCTTAGCTTAAACACATGGTCCTCTCAAAAGTATTGTACTACAAGCAATTTTTCTTTTTATAAAAAGACTTGTGGGCTTTAAGGAGATGTCCCTGAGATATAACTAACAGAAGGCACCACTCTAAGCCATTTGTAGGCCTTAACTTACTTCATCTAACAGCCAAACTGGGATTTCTACCATACCCATTCCTCAGGTGAAAAAACTGAGACATGGAGATATAGGGTTTCCTTGGTAGATGTTAGTTAGCTAGTAAGCATGAGAATTGGGATTCACACATGGGCAGTCTGACCCTGCAACCTAGTCTGTCTTTCCAATATATCCTCACACTCAAGTCATCCCAAATATGTTTCTGAGAGATTAAATGTCAGCACAGGGCCGCTAAAATCACTTGCTAGGCTCAGAAAAGAACTTGGCACTCTTGTTAGAATAGCCAGAATTAACCATGTGAAATAATTCAAGAACCATGCAAAAAAAATGCATAATTATAAGTTATGATAAGTGCCATTTTGTTCTTTTATGGAGTTCTTTTTTAGTCTGTGCAACATGCCACAACATGAAAGTGTCTACCAAATTTATTATAAAATGTCTCCCTATTGGAAAAAAAATAATTCAATTGCCATAAAAGCATTTAATACTCCATAAAAAAACTGATCTAGAAATTTCCAAAAGGAAAACATATTCATTTTATTGTTTTATGATCTTTCTTCTTTTTCAGTCTTACCTTGAGGCATTCTATAAATTTTGTGAGAATCATGGTGATGTCACAGCAGAAATTATGTGTCCCATTCTTGAGGTAAGAAAGAGCCCCTGAATATTTTATGCCAAATAATGTGTTTACATACTTTTTCTTGTTTTGACCCTGCTTATATTTTTTTTATCTTAGAAGCCATGTAAAAAATAAGCAGACACTTGATTATATATGTCATTTGATGTCTTAAATTAAGAGTAGTATTTGCTTGGGACCCAGGGGCATAGCTCAGTGGTGGAGTGCTGGTTTGTCTACTTCTGCAGCAGATATTATACTCTTTTTAATTCCTCTTTATCACCATGATTCTATCTATGCTTAGAGGGCCTCTTGCATGAAGGTGGATTTACAAATGCATGCATGATCAGGGCAGGGAAGTTTTGTCCTCTGAAACTAAGTTTTATGTAAAGAATATTTTTAATCATAGGTTATCTGTTATGTTGACTTCACAGGTGGATAGATATTGAGATAACCCAAAGACTTCTGATTTCAAGAAAAATCTAAGCAACATAAGAAAAAAGCAGCAACAACTGAACATCATTTGCATGTATTTTAATCTAATGTTCTGTTACTGCATATATGAAATTAGTTTTCCTCATATATCTAATCATTAAAATTTTACAGTTAAAAATATGTAGGTATCCCCTGTTGAAATTCTTAAAACCATTGCACTGCTTGAAGTAAAGATCAACAAAAAGTAAAGAACTCCAAAACTATGTTTATCCTTATCCATGTTATACAAGAAGAAGGTATCAAATAAATAAATAACTTTTTTTTTTTTCATGACAAACTTAAAATCAGAAAGTGAGCTAGTCTCTTTCATGCTGGTCATATAATATGAGTAACCTAGTGACCTTATGAAACTGCCCTCTTTCTTTTCATAATTTTAGCCACACAGTAAGTCTTATTTATTATAAAAATGTCTCCCTATTGGAAAAAGTCTTATTATTTATCGTTCACAACTAGTTTTTAGTTGGCATCATTTCTATGGTTTAGAAATGGTTTTGTATATCTTAAACCTAGAAATATGTGAAATAAAAGTTTTGTTAAAACTTATAACTTTACAAAAGGTATAAAATGGCGCTATTCATAGCCAACATTTACTATGCGATAGTCTATCCTGTGTGCTTTATATTCATGAATTCACATGGACTTCAGAAGTGCACAACAAAATGGGCATTTTAGTATTTGGTTTTCAGAAAGCACAACTGAGGCACAGAGAAGGGTAGTGACTTACCTATTGTTATAACTCTAGTAAGTGGTAGTGTCAGGATCTGAACCAGGCAGCCTGGCTCCTGGTTGTCAGCTGTGCCCTATGCCTCTGTATGAACTTCACCATTCACAGTTGTTCTGTATAAAGTACTAATTCATAAGCAAGATCCTACTGTATGGCCTAAAAATTCAGAAATCAGTAAGAATTATGTTTTTGTAATCCTCACTAGTGTAAAAAGACACAATAGTGTTAGAAAAATGTTTGCCGCTGAAAGAATTTGACCAAATAACTATAAGCCCAGTGTTCTCATTTTTTCTTTCCTATCTTCAAAATACTATCAAATTAGAATAATTTTTTTAACTATTAAAAATGAAAATTCAGCTACCACTATACAGCTGTACATGGCATGCTGGACAACATTATAACCTTTCTAATAATATGTTCAGAGAAGATCTGTTCATTTTACATACATATTTTTCATCATGTAATTACCTTCCTTTCATTTGTGCAGTTAGAGATAAATTTATAAAGTTTCATATACATGCTCATTTAATCTCACTTGATGGTTTCTTCAAAAGACTTAAGATGATAGAAGAGAGCATAAATCTAGACTTGCATGTGAAAATTTGGCCTCATTATAAGATTGTACCTCCATATGAAGAAAAGAAATTGATTAAAATTCAAAACAAATACATTGCAGTATACTATCACCTTTTGTTCCTGATCTTCCATCTACTGTAAATGGTTAATGATACAGTACACAGGCAATAAGGTTGGGCTGGATTCCAGTTCACCTCACCCTTCCATTGCCATGGACACCTCTGCTCTCTGAACCCCACCAGGTGTATCCTTTTTCCTTTAAGGAACTGGCAATGTGTGACCTGATCAGTTCAACTCTATGATATACAACTGATAATTACTGAATAAGTCAACAGTATGTTTTTTTCTTAACAACAATAAAAATAAGTTATGATTTGAAAATGAATATTTCTAGAGTGGTAAGGGCATGCAACATACACTGTGCCACATAGGAACCCAGTTCCCTGCAAAGAAAACAGGAGCTAAATCAAACCAGTAACACCCCATTTGATTTCCTGTAGTCAGATGTTGTCAAACTTCACTTAGGGATGATCAAAGAATAGTCTTTTCATAATTCTAAAATTATAGTTCTTTTCACTGAGAGGATTCACACACACACACACACACACACACACACACAGCCTCTACAGTAGAAGAATAAGGTGGATATTCACATAGTTATACTTGAGGGAAATGAAAGTATAATAGGGGTTCAAAGGAAATCATGTCCACTTAGGGAAGAAATAGAAGGGCTTATTGTGAAAAATGGCATTTGATGGGGCCCTCAAATACAGGGAATTCAACATGCAGAGGTATGGTACAGGGTCTATGTGTTGCAGGCTAGGGGAAGAAGTAGTAATAAGGACAAGGAATTGGCAAGTGTACAGAATGTTCCCGTAACTATTGTGTCTGTTGAAGTCCTCTGTTCTTGACAGGGCATGTTAAGCCCTTCATGTTCTCTCCCCAGTTACCAGTCCACCCACCTCTCTAATTGCTTCCCCGATGTTTGAATTACAATCATTCCTCCAAAATGTCATGCCCTCCTTCACTCAGGCTCCTCCTCTGGCATGGCCTCTGCTGTCTTGCATATCTGCAGTGCTGCCTACCTTGCCCTAATTCTCGCCTCAAAATCCTAACATCTTAGAACTAGAAAACACATAAAAGAACATCTGGGACAATCACCTCCATTGTTGCTCCTCCTGCCCTAATTTTTATTTTAAGGTTTCTTGTTGCTGTGAATCTCCCTCTTGGCATTTCTTCTTTTGTCCCTTCAAGGTCTAAACTTACTGACAGGTCTGGTGCTCTTCAGTAGCCAGAGGCAGCTGCTTTTGCTTCCCAGTAGGTCCACTCCCAGCTCCTGGCCCACCCATAATTTCCATGAGAGCAATCAAATGGATCAGACAAAACTCTCACTCTCCTTCTGATAGGAAACACCTGTTCTAACAAAAGAATTCCAGTAAAATCTGTTGCAAGTCTGGTTTTGTCACTGGTTAATTATCAGAAGTAATGATTAAAGGATAGCACAGAAAAATTCTTTTCAGCTTCTGTAGGCACATGAATAACCTTGGAATCTTGTTAAAAAGCAGATTCTGGTTCAGTAGGTCCGGACTGTGGCCTGAGACTCTGCATTTCCCTCGGGCTTCCTAGTGACAAACTCCTACTGAGTTGTGAAATACTGAGTAACAACATTGTAGAAAATATTAGAGAACTTGGAAAGTAATAACACCACAGACTGTTCTATTGGATTCAGTAAACAGTTAAGATGTTCCTGTGTGTTGGGCACTAGTTATTCAAAAATGAACAAGGAAGAAGAGATTTGATCCCTCAAAGATCTAAGAGTGCAGTGAGCATAAAACACAGGCACAGATTTCAAACTAATGTGTAAGTATAGGGCACTTCAAGTTTCTGAGGCCAGTGACCATGGCAAATACCAGGGTAGGTGGGAGAGGAATCCTGGAAGGATAGAATAAGATGGAATGGTCAGAATAGGTAGAAGGAGAACCAAGAGATAGTAAAAACATGGACAGCAAATGAAAAGAAGGAAGTCTCTAGAATGAGTGATTGGATGAACTAGGTTTTACATGAGGATGGGAGCTAGTGGCTTTATATTGACTTACCTTGAGGATCATGTAGCCAACCCCATCCTCTTACGAATAAGGAAGCATAGGCCCTGAGAGGAAGATAACTCACCCAAGCCATAGAATTCTTAGGTACAGAGTTGGATTTTCTTTTATATCTAATCAAGGATACTAAAAAAGAAAATCCAAACCATGAAAATAGAAACAAATGGTTAAAATTATGAGCTAGGGATATCACTTAGTGGTAGAGCACCTGCCTAGCTTGCATGAGGGCCTGGAATCAATCCCCAGCCCTGCATGTATGTGCAGGCGTGTGCTCATACCCACACCCACAATTATACTGACAACATTTAGAAAGAGATGTTAACTTGTATGAAATGCACTCCCCCCCCCCCCAAAACTGTGCTAGGCACTTCCACTTATATGGTCTTATTCTGTCCCTGACTGCACTATAATGCATCGTATTCCCATTTTTATGGTACTAGTCTCCATTTTTTATGTGACTGTAGTAGCCCACATGACAGAGATGCAGGGTGTCTGGGAAATAAAACTTGGTGGGGTTTCAAGGGTCGCAGGTCATCACCTCACTGTAGATCCTGCTCTGGGAAGCAAAGTTACTCCTTTCCAAAAAGAGACTAAGGGAACATTAATAATATGTCTGCATTCAAATTAGACAGAGGTCAGAAAAAGAAAGCAAATCACTTCAGAAATGAATGCCTGCTTAGGGTTTTGTTTAGACCATTTTGTAGATTATTAGATTTTACTGATTTTTGTCTTGCAAATTCAGTTTGAGGCTGACAGACGAGCTTTTATCATCACTCTTAACTCCTTTGGCACTGAATTGAGCAAGGAAGACCGGGAGACCCTCTATCCGACCTGTGGAAAGCTCCATCCAGAGGGGTTGCGCTTGCTGGCTCAAGTGGAAGACTTCGACCAGATGAAGAGAGTAGCAGATCATTATGGAGTATGTGATTACCCCAGGTGCCCCAAGCACCTTGTGACCTTGTGTGATTTCTTCTTTTTCTTCTTTTTTTTTTTTTTAAGGTACCAGGGATTGAACTCAGGGACACTTGACCCCTGAGCTACATCCCCAGCCCTATTTTGTATTTTTTTAGAGACAGGGTTTCACTGAATTGCTTAGCACCGCACAGTTGCTGAGGCTGGCTTTGAAGTCTCAATCCTCCGGTGCTGCTGGGATTACTAGTGTGCGCCACCACACCCTGCTACCTTGTGCAATTTCTTCACATATGCTTTAGAAGCCCACACATCCAATTTATACTTCCTGTCAATAGAAGTTATAGTTTATTAGGTAACAAAGAATCATCCCTCCCAAAGACATACTTCAAGTTTCTGGTCCAAGTGTGTTTTTTTAAGGTTTTTGACAAGCAAGTATTTGTTTAAATCTCTAAGGAGTGGCCATCTGAGCACTCCTTTGAAGAGCTTGATAAACCAAGTTACCCAAGAGACTGATGTGGTGTTCTAGAAATGTGAGCTCATGTCAAAGTTATGTGCAATACCCTGACCTAGTGGTCTTTTCAAGTACTCATTGAGGTAGATATTTGGCAAGGGGCCAAATAACTACCTCAACTACAGGACAGGAATGGAGATATGCATGCATTTTTCCACTCCCTTTGCTGAATAGCAGAAATCAGGAGAGGCTGGATGTGGTGGTGCACACCTGTAATACTAGTGACTCAGGAGGCTGAGGCAGGAGGATTAAAAGTTCAAGCCCAGCCTCAGCAATTTAGGGAGGCCCTAAGCAACTTAGCAAGACCCTGTCTCAAAATTTAAAAAGGGCTGGGGATGTGGCTCATTGATAAAGCACAACTAGGTTCAATCCCCAGAATGTGGTGGGAGGGGAGAAAAAGAAAGATAAGAAACTGGGAGAGGAAAGAGAACTACTGGGATTCTTCCCCTCTGCTAGCATTGAGCTACTCTAAAATAGCCTGAAGCTTCTCAGCTCAAGGTTACATATCTCATCCCAGATTCTATTCCCTCTGACTTCTGACAGTTGCATACCCTCCAGGTAACTTTTACCTGGACTAGAATGACACTCATCTTTTCCTATGGAATTTTTTCTTTCTTTCTTTCTTTTTCTTTTTTTTTTTTTTTGTTTGTTTGTGATGCTGGGGATTAAACCCAGGGCCTTGAGAATGCAAGGCAAGCACTCTGCCAACTGAGCTATATCCCCAGCCCTTCCTGTGGATTTTTGAAGCCCTCTAGTAAACAGAAAAGTCAGCAAATGATACATGGACCTTCATAGCATCTCACCAATAATTACATGAGACTATGCAACACAGTATTAAAGGAGCTTTCCCCCCAATTCCCATCCCTTCCACATTTGAAATTTCATGTGAATTTTATCAGTTGTCATCTCCCCTCATGAACCCATATTGATCAAACTATAAGCGTTCACTGAGTCCAAAGAACTGGAGTGTGTAATTAGTTCTGACAGTGTATGTTGAGACTACAATGTCAGCTTTTGCCTCTTGCCTTGTATCCCTGAATAAGTGAAGAGGTTAGAATTTCATCCACACTCTTATTATTTGGATTATTTTTCTCTTTTGTCCAGACCAGAGGCCAAAGATCCCACATAAAATATTCAGGGCTTCTGGTATAGATTTTTTTTTAAAAAAATAAACGCACAGTTTCTATATTTCTAGAAAAATATATTCACATACATTTATAATAAGTGAAGATTTCTTAAAAATTAATCTTTGTCTTTGTTTTTAAGGTATACAAGCCTTTGTTTGAGGCTGTAGGTGGCAATGGGGGAAAGACATTGGAAGATGTGTTTTATGAGCATGAGGTATGATATAAATAAAAAAGGCTATCAGTTAACATACTTTTACTGTGGGTTTTAAATATGCTCTAGTTTGGGTATTCTTTTTTGTAGTTGAGCAGGCCAATCAATGCGTGTCAGTTAATAGCATATTAATGGCTGACTTGGAGTGCCAAGGTTCTACGGCTTACACATGATAGCTTCATATGGAATTGTCCTGGACAAACAGATGTGCAACCCTGGATGCTCTGGAGGAAAGCAGCTATTCCATAATTAACTAGAGAAGCCAGTTAGTACCTCCTCACCATCAAATATTGACAATACTTACTGTTTGGTACATCTCGTTCTAATCCATTTTCCCTTCAGGAAGGGTTTTCCTGTGGTTAAAACACATGGACACAATTTTAAATCTTAGGAATTATTTATATGGAAATCCATTTGGAGATTCTAGACTCTTCTCTTTCCCTAAAAAAGGCAGAGGAGTACTTAACTCATGTATAGTCAATTAGTGGACTACTGGACTGTTTTAACAAAAGTGTTTCCCCCCAACCAGGTAAATTCCCCCCAAATCTAGAGAATGTTTCTCATGTATTCATTTCTCTGAAATCATTGGTCCTTCCATCTCAATCTGACCGAAACTAATAATAGGGTTGGATTGGCTCCTGAAAGCCGTTTGGAAACTTTCTTGTACCTACCCTTTAGCCATTTTCTGAGAGTTCTCATGTCTGTCATAGAAAAAAGCAACAACAATGCAAATTACCCAATATATTAGGGTTCTTTCTAAATTCCACATTATTGTGCTACTGCTGCAAAAGGGACTATTAAAGAAGCTGCCCTTGGCAGGGATAAGTATCTGTTGCTGAGAACAGAGGCAGCCTCCGCTTCCTGACTGTTTTGTGCAGTGTTTTCAGAGCTACACGAGGAACTAAATACTTCTCCTCCTTTTTTCCATCCTAAATGTCAAAATGGAAACAAAGGAAGGAATTTCCAACTTTATTCCAGTTAAATAATTATTTTTGACAATTTTTGTTTGCTCACTTAGCTTTTACAGAATAAAACAACTGTATGGAAAATTGCTGCCAAGTATCTTTTAAAAGCTCATAATATCACTCAATCTAAATTCCAGGAGCCTGTGACATTGCCCCAGAGGGGAGTTAGACACCCTAAATACCTTTTTCAATTTTTAAAAGTTGTGGCCAAGAGTACCTAAATGAGACAAGTTCACTAGGTGGAAGCCAGACAAATATTAGTACAAAGTTAGACACACATTCCAAAATACACCTAGAAATCTTTACCCTAGCAGCAGTGCTGCTAAAATTTGGAGTTTGTATTATGAGTCTATACACTTGGTTTTTTAAAGTGCTGCTTTCTGCATTGGTCAAAGTTCTAATGCTCCCTTTAGAACTTACTGAATTGCTACTGTTTTCTTCTTCCATTTGGCCCAACTTGGATATTGTCTTTTTAAATTCAAATAAGCACTGATTGAACAGAAGCCAGTCTGTAGCTTAATATTATTTCATAAGTGCAGTATGTTCCAGAGAAGTTGATCACCCGTGTTGTTTTTTTTCCTTCCTCAGGTACAAATGAATGTGCTGGCATTCAACAGGCAGTTCCACTACGGTGTGTTTTATGCATATGTAAAGCTGAAGGAACAAGAAATGAGAAATGTTGTGTGGATAGCAGAATGCATTTCCCAGAGACATCGAACTAAAATCAACAGTTACATTCCCATTTTATAAGCCAGTATGGAGGCTTCAAATGCAGACAATCATGAAAGTTAAAAGTTACTGAGGAAAACAAAAAGAATTATGCTACATTATCTAAATTATACAAAAATAAGCCACACTGTACTTTTGTGAATTGTAGATCCACTGCAAACCCAATCAACCAACCTGAAACAAAGCATTTCTTTTGTTAAGCAGCCTTAAATTTTGTTTCCAAATTTATGTTTCATTCTTCAATTAGACACTAGTTTTAATTAACCCTACAGTACTTTTCTTATTCTTACTTGGTCATGTTAAAAATCAGATCTAATGAAAATATTATATTCTTTCTTTTCTATGCTCCTCCAAATACTGAAATACTGAAAATCTCCTTTACTTTTTAACTGCCTTTTCTCCTCGACATCCATAAAAATCAAAAGCTGGATATAGCCAACTTAGACCACATTTAATGAGAAATGTTACATTTCTTTTCTAAGACATTTTGCCTTGGTAGAATTGAGAATGCTACACAATTCCCTTGATGCAAGTAGTGTTAAATTTGTTAATGAGTTACTTTCTCACAACTTTCTTTAAATAAAAAGGAAAACTGTCTTTTTTTTTTTTTTGTGGTTCCTTCATACTTTACCAGAGAAGAAAAATAACCTCACTAATTGTTTTTTGTTTTTTGATTCAGAAGCAAAAATCACAGATATTGTTTGTACAGTATGGGATTCTCCACAAAACCTCAGTAAAAGTGGTGTATAATGCTACCCTGTAAGAGTAAAAGCAACAAAACTCTGCTCAAGTCCTATATCCTAAATCTAAAATCTGTGTTTGCTATGCTTTAAAAATTAAATGCATACAGGGCTGGGGGTGTAGCTGTGGTAAAGTACTTCTCTGGCATGCACAAGGCCTTGGGTTTCATCCCCAACACCACCACCACTACCATCACCATCAACAACAAAATGTAGCTATTTGAGAATTCTTTAAGTAAGAATATAGAGATCATATATACACAAATATCTAGAATTAGATGCATAAATCCAAAATTTTTAGTAAAATAGTTTAGTAATGGGGATTTTTTAAACGTAAAAATAGTGACACATAAGACCAAGAAAGCCAAGTGCCTAATGACTTTCCTTAGACATTTAATTAACCCTGCAGTACTTTTCCTATTCTTACTTGGTCGTGTTAAAAATCAGACCTAATGAAAAGTTCAAATGGGTTGGGGCTATAGCTCAGTGGCAGAGCACTTGCCCAGCATGTATGAGGCACTGGGTTCAATCCTCAGCACCACATATAAATAAATAAAATAAAGGTCCATCAACAACTTATATATATATATATATATATATATATATATATATATATATATATATGAAAAGAAAAATTCAAGGCCAACCGCAGCAACTTAGACACCATTCCAAAATAAAAAGGGTTGAGAATATAGCTCAGTGTAAAGCACCCCATGCAGGAGTCCCAGCCTACACCCAAGTTTAGATGGTAGCTGTGCAGGGCCAAAGTGCAGACCCATCAGCTAAAGCCAAAGCACCTGTTGACCAAATGGCCCTTGAGATGGAAAGTATCTTCCCTCTCTTGCTCAGGCCACTGTCCTTCATAGTAGGACTTGCATTGGGAGACTTGTTTTCCATTTTAGACTGTGGAGATTTTCAGTCTCAGGGTATCTGTAAAGGTTGGAAGTCCAAATTGATAGGAAAGTCCAAATTGATAGGGCATGGAAATGCTTCTCAAAATGTCTCCTCCCTACCCCCTCTGCAAGTTATAACTAGGACCCTTCGTGGGCCACAGGTTGCAAGCTGAAGTTATGCTCGCTTTCAGAGAACATGAAGACTCAAAACCCTTAGCCTTTCAAGAGTCCAGCTGTTGTGAGAATCTACAATCCCTTGAGGCAAATATAATGTGCCCAATCATTGAAAAGGATACACATAGTTGCAATTTGAAAACCTTACCCTGAAGTTTCAGAGCTTACAAGTGAGTGAGCTGGGATCTGACTTTTCCATCAGGTATCATGGAACTGGATTACTATGAAGAACGTAGACCTCTGAAAAACACTTTATCATATAAGGCCAAAAAGTAAGGTCTATAGAACGCTGGGAAACAATGAGGCAAAATTTATTTCTGATTCTAAGTGACAAAGCTGATGCTCCTCACCATTTCTTCCCTGCCCTGCTCCCAGCCTTTCTTCAACTTCTCAAATTTCTACTTCTCTTGTCTGGTGCATTTGGTCTGGGAACATTGTATTCCAATGACGGCACACCCAGAATTCTTGCAGGCTGCAGCCAGTCCTGCCTGTTCTTTCCTAGAGTCTTCCAACCATTCTGCATTCTCTCCCTCCCTGCTCCCTTCAGCATTGCTTTCATGGTTTTGCCAAGTCTTTTTTTCAGCCTCTCTGTGGGCAGGAACTTGTTAGACCTTGAAGGAGGTTTTGCATTCAGGAGATTGGTAGTGCTCTATGGGCTCCAAAGGTAAGAGTTGCAATTCTCAGGATGTTTGGAGAATATCTAAGATGAAATATAGTCATTTCATTTGTTCTGATGCTCCAGGAAAAAGGAACACTGACGGAAAAAGGACCTGGCCATTCTGCATCTGGATGCATTTTGACCCAAGGCTAAATATTTTTAGACCAAGAAGGTACTCTGTCAACGAGTCTGAAGTGCCTCTTCTCCCTCTGCCCAGCATGGCAGCAATATAGTATGACATTGAGAAGATTAAGGAATCTTTGTACAGTGTAGAAAGACTCCGTGATCATCAAATCTGAGGAGCTTGTTAATCATAACTCTTAAGTTCACCACTTAGAAACGCTGTTAGTAGTGTCTTAAATCCAGTTAAGACAAAGAAAGGAGACAATTATAATTTCACTCTGTTTTGTCCTAGTGATTCAGGACCAAAATTCTCCCTATTGTATGATTCATTTTGAGTCATTTTTTCTCTACTTCAGTAAATGGAAGCATTAAAAACTTCATATGTGTGTGTGTGTGTGTGTGTGTGTGACATATATGGGGAGAGAGAATGACTAAGAATAGCTAGGAAATATATGTGACATTATCAAAGGGCATCATTCTTAGTGATTTCATCCCTTATGTCTCTCAGTCGCTGAGCCCAGAAGTTTTGATGTCATTTTGGATGACTGCATAGCCATAAAAGGTGTACATTTTATATATTTGTATACAAAAATAAAGTGTAGAAACTATAATAAGGCCCAAATCTCCTTCCTTAAGTAATTTATCCCCTCTTATATCTTCATCATTGCATCTGGCCTTCCATCAATGACCTTTCCACTTGCTCTCCCTTTCCCCTCGGTCATATTGTGGTACAGTTTTCAGTGTCTGCCACTAACTGAAGGCTTGATCCTCGGCTGAGTACAGCATTGCTCAACAAGGATGATCCCTGGCTGCTTATATCAGGGAAGGCAAGTTGGAATTATCTTTGGAAAGGAAGGAGAATAAGTAAATAAGATACATGTATAGATCAGTATGACTATAAATATAACAGAAAGGAGATGTTTCCAGAGAATGATCACTCTATCCAGATCCACAAATGCCATTTAAAAGCCAGGACCATCAACAAATGTATGAATACATCAGGAACTTGACTTGAGGCACTCAAATACTGGTGATGCTTACTAGCTGGTGGCCACAGTCTGGCTGGGCACAAATCACCGAGCTGCGACAAAGCACTTGTATATTCAAACAGGAAACTTTATTGCCTGAACTCCAACAGCACTCCACGCACACTCCCTGGGAACTCTCCCTAACGCCACCCACGTGGCTCCTCTCCGGCAGACCACACCAACCGGAACTGCCTCCACCGGAACTTCCCCAACCAAGGAGAACTCCAAAGTAGTGGGCGCCCAAGGCGGACAGCAGGGGTCTATATACAATTGAATCAATCCAGCATCATCTTAATGGCTCGCCTCTCAACCATTACTTCTGGCAAAATGCCAGGGGCCATTCCGACTAGGCTGTGGCTCTCAACAGCTGGTGAGTTTCTCTTACTGACAGCAACACCAAGTTGGTTAGTAGCACCAACTTCACTGACATGAACTCACCTGGTAGTCTGATGGCCATTGTGTATGCTGAGTAAATCCTTCAGAACCTCAAAAGGCTTTCAGCAAAAGGATCATAGGAAAGATCTGCAAGATCTGTATATACAAATAAATGAACATACATTATATTCTAGGGATTAACATTCCACCACTTAACTGTGCCCTATGTAATTCCATAAAATATCAGATTATTTTAGCTATAAAACTTAACATGAATCCTAACAGTGACTTTAATCATTTAGGTTCACATGCCTGTTAAGAATCTGATGAACACTAAGACATATTTCCTCAGAATGTTAGACACCTGCACATCCACATGCAATTTTGCATAATATATGAAAGGAATATGCACCCTCTAAAATCCATTCATGGGCAACCTAGAGGTTTATAGACTCCAGGCTGGAAATCTCCACTGCAGAGCCTGAAGAATAGAAGAAAATCACAATTTAAAAATTAATGGATGGGAAAGGATTTTAATTTGAGAAATAAAATATAAGTGCTCATGTATCTTCCCTATCTTACAAGTACATTGTGTTGAGCCAAACAACCTGAACAAGCTTCAGGACATGGGTACCTGCTTTGGTGGGGAAGGATTACCCACCTGGACAACAGCCAGTCATGTCAATCATGGGGAGGACACGGGGCCAAGGTCACAACCAGTTTACTCTCATACTAAATTGAAATTATAATCCAAAACATCCATACTTAACTTCCTAAAATAATTGATGTTCCCGGCCATCAAATGCATTACCCGGCATTACTGGCTTTTGCAAAAAGATAGGTGAAAACTTTATGGATTGGTTAAAAAATAAAGTCGACCAGGTGATATTTCCTGAAGCATATATCCAGAATTGAGTAATCAAATGGGACAAATTACTTTTAAGGTTTCATCTCCAGTGAAATAGATAAAAATTGTGCTCTCACATCCCTCATGGCACCTGGAAATGAATCATTTCTATCTTTTTGGTCATCTTTTATTACTTAAAGCCAAATAAAAGTAAA
Source organism: Marmota monax (assembly GCF_021218885.2). Taxonomy (NCBI): domain Eukaryota; kingdom Metazoa; phylum Chordata; class Mammalia; order Rodentia; family Sciuridae; genus Marmota; species Marmota monax. The sequence goes on from NW_026693552.1 coordinate 1,321,744, forward strand.
TCAAATGGAAGAGTAAAGAGTGAGCAGACAGATGCATAATCTCCTCAGTAAATACCGTAGATCCAGGAAGAGCAGGTGGAAATTTAAGTCAGTATATTTCCCAGAAGGAAGCATATATCTTTATGTTCAAGGAATAGCTTATACTATCCTGCGCTATAAAGCCATTTCCAGGCAAAATCAGAAATGTGAATCAAAAACAGCTGGGCACACTGCTGACCCCTCCTGAGCCACATGGAAGGTATAACCTAACTTAAGACAGGAGGAATTTGCAAACATGAAAGGCAGCAGCAAGGAGAAAAGAGATGCTTCGGTAAAAAGAAAGTAGAAACCAGCAGGCAGTTCAGAGGGAACTTCAACAGAGCAGATGATTTTTTTTTCACCCCTCAAATTAACTCTAGGTTGGAGCCATGAGAACTGCCCACTTTGAGAGATAACTTAGGAAAAGTAAACCAAAGCAAATCTTGCTGAGGTTAATGAGAGCATACACCCTTTGTAAGTCATGCTAATGCCTTAACATTCTCCCCATTTTCTTTCTTTTCATTTTTAGGGTTTTTGCTGTGTATTTTCCCAGTAGAATATAACTATTGTAGTATAAATGTTAAATTTAATTAGGATAGAATAGACTCAGAATGAGAAAATAAATGCCTTAAATATAATTCCTAGGCTTTATGGAAGCCACAAAATGTAATATCTCAGAGACAAGGGAAAGCAATGTTGTAGCTTTTGCTAAATGTCCACAGGACCCACTAGAGCAGCTATTTAGGTGTTCTTTATCTCAAATTCAACAGTTAATAGAAAATAATCTCCAAACTCTGAAATTCTATGAATGTAGTTGCAGGTACAAAAGAACAGCTCTTTTTATTAAAATAGAAATTGTAAGAGTTTACTTATCATTTAAGCTGATGTAAATTGAGAGTCTATCTTTTCAGGCTTATGAAAGTGCTAACAGCCCTATTACACTGTTTTAGGGACCAAATGATACTGCTAACTAATGTAAGCCAGAATTTAATAAAGAGAGTTTTTGAGCATTCTTTTGAAAAAAGCTAATGGGGACAGATATGTCATATTTACTTTTGACACCACAGTTTCTCAGCTGTGCCTCATGCAGATCACAGGGATGTACAGATGTCAGTCCCCCAGCCTGAGGATTCCCGTGGCTTCTAGTCTTCTGGAGATAACCCAGGTTATCTTTTCTCCCAAGCTCCCAGGTGCCACTCAATGTTATCATTTTATGATTATGAAATGGTGTGGAAAATAGGGAAGCAGTTTTAGCTAAGCAAGATAGCAGATGAATAACCATGGTTTCTCCAAAGAGATATTAGCCACGATCAGTAGAACCCATTTTTATATTTTTATGATACTCTTATGGACCTCAAAACACCTGTTCTGCATGCTCTATATTCTCTGTAGCAAGGCCTTTGTCTTACGATGAAAATTCAAATTAAATATCTACAAAATATCTATGAATAAATCGATGTACAAGAAGTGACCTCTCTTAATTTTTATACTGTAAACAATTTGCTTTCTTGGTCATATCTTTGATCTAACAATATCAGTACTTTACACTAATATCCTTTGTTTCCTTATTCAAAGTTGACTTCTAAGAAACAGATCTTCATTTCTTCCTTGCTATACCTTTCCTAAAGAGAACAAGAAACAAGATGTATGATGTTAATAATGTATGAAATATAGGCATTAAACACATGCTGAAAAATACAGTCACCAACTTAATGATGCTTGAATTACAATTTTTGACTCTACCAAACTGCAAGTGATATATGTCATTTTGTAAGTCATGCTAATGCCTTAACATTCTCCCCATTTTCTTTCTTTTCATTTGTAGGGTTTTTGCTGTGTATTTTCATCGTAAGACAGTGCAAAAATTGGAAAATGAAAAGAAAATCATATTTAGAATTTTGATTTTTTTCCCCCTGCAGTATAATACTCGCTCATAAAGCTAAGAAGGTCAAGATAGTTTAGCCACACTATCACCAGGTAAATACCAACACTCTACAGTGGATTATGTTGCTAAGCCATGATGTTTGGCAGGTCAAGTGTATTAAATGCATTTTTGATTTACAGTATTTCCAACCTTCTATAGGTTTATTGAGATGTAACCCCACTGTAAGTCAAGGTGTATCTGTATAGAATTTCAGAGCTAGAATGGACATGAGTCTTCCAAATAAGAAAATTAAAATCAGTCAAAAGAGTCAAAACTAGAGGTATGTGTCCTGATTTTTATATATATACATATATGATTTTCTCAGTGTTACCTTCATTTTTACAAGTCATACCACCAGTTTAAGACTAAATAAAGTGTTTAGTGGGCCAGAATATGATCTATGAAAAATAAGAGGAATTGTATCAAACTAGCTTAAAATTCAAAAAGGAAATTTTATTTTTGCATGTCATGGGAAAAAGAAGAGCTCATGGGATTGGACCCAGAGCTTTAAACTTTTCATTAAAAATTGTCTCTCTCTGCTTTCCCCGTGTAATGTCAGGGAGATCAGCAGCAGCCCTGGCTCACAGACTGCCAGTACCCATCCCAGCAAGTAGAAAGAGTACCTCTTGTCCAATAGCAATAAAACGTTCTGGGTTTGCCAGTAACTGGCCTGCCAAGATATTTCAGGTAAACCTTTCCAATTATAATATTTATTATTCCACTAATATTTGAGAAGTTAGGACAAATTATAAAAAATAATATGTTGTTAACTTATTTCTATAAATTATTGGAATAGTAGAAGTACCACCTACTTTAATTATCCATTTAATATATTTTTGAGCATTTACTAAGTACCAGAACAAATCACACTCAGTATAATTTGTGATTTCTAGTTGGAAGTGGTGTTGTCATTGTTCAACCTTAATATTAGTTATCAAATAGTTGGTTTATTCAGATTTTAAATTTATAATGTTAATAGTTAAGGTTTTTTGTTTTGTTTTGTTTTGTTTTGTACCAGGGATTGAACCCAGGGGCACTTAATCACTAAGTCACATTCCCAGCCCTTTTTTATACTTTATTTTGAGTCAGGGTCTCACCTAGTTGCTTAAGGCCTCGATAAGTTGCTGAGGCTGCCTTTGAACTCACAATCCTCCTGCCTCAGCCTCCCAAACTTCTGGGATTAGAGGCATGCAATAATTAAATTTTATTGTGCCATTAGGTCTCTTTCTCCCATCATATACAACTCATCAATAAGTTCCCCCAATTCTACTAACAAAAATATTAATATAAATCATACCAGAAATCAATCTTTTTTCATCTTAGAAATCTAGATTAGTGCTATAGACCTCTAACTGTAATCTAATCTTTTTTCAATCTATTATCCTCTGTAACTGAGAGTGTTTTAAAGACCATGTCACCCCCTTATTTCAAACTCTTCTGTGACTTCCCCTTGTATTTGAAGTAAAATCAAAACATCTACCATGACTGAAATGCCCAGGAATGGTTAGGTTTTTGCCTACCTTTTCATTCTTTTCTCCAATTGGCTCCTCCTGCCCTCCATCCACTACCCCCCCCCCACTCACTGGCCTTTAATTTTTATTTATTAAAAATGTAGCTACTTTTTCATTTGTTTATTTGTCCACTTTTGTGCTGGAGATCTAACCCAGAGACTCTCAAATAATAGGCAAGCACTCTCTCCCACAGAGCTATACCCCTGGCCTCTGGAAGTTTCCAATCCTCCAAGTTCTAATATTCATTTTGGAACCATTACACATATTCTTCTCTCTACATGGAATCTTTTTCTGCTGGATTTTCAGACGACTGCCTCTTTCTCCCTCTCAGATTTTAATGTCTCCTCATTGTCATGTTGCCCAACTCCAGTAGGTATCTTTCATATCTTTGGAATTTTGCAAACCACTAGTACATGAAAATATGGCATACCACCCTCAAAGAGGTCCTCCAGTCTTAAGGAGGTACCTTGTATGTTGGTCTCTCACACATTGTCTTTTGCTTCGTAATTCTAAGCACAGTTTGCAACAATAAATGCATTTTTTTGGCTTTACTTGTTTTGCAATTTCAGTCTTCCCCATCCAACTATCCTATTAGAGTAGGAATTTTATTTATTTATTCCTTTATTCATTTATTTATTTATTTATTTTAGTACTGTGGATTGAACCCAGGAGCGCTTAATCACTGAGCCATATCTCAAGCCCTTTTTTTAAAAAAAAAAAAATTATTTTGAGACAGGGTCTCACTAAATTACTCAGGGCTTCATTAAGTTGCTGAGGCTGGCTTTGAACTCACAATCCTCCTGACTCAGCCTCCCGAGCCACTGGGATTGCAGGCATGTGCAACCATGCCTAGCAAATTTATCTTTTTGATCTTTTGATTACTGCCTTCTACCCACAGCCTGGCATGTGGCAGCATTTAACATACATTTGTTTAATGAATTAATGAACAAGTTCTTCCACCTGTGAAATTTAATTTTTCTTTCAAACCTCAGGCCTCACTCCTGCTAGTTAAGTGATCTACCACTGAGCTATATCCCCAGTTCTTGTAAAGTTTAATTTCCGGGTTGAGGTTGTGGCTCAGCGGTAGGGCGCTTGCCTAGCCTGTGTGTGGCACAGGGTTTGATTCTCAGAACAAATAAATTTTTTAAAAAATGTCCATTGACAACTAAACATATAAAAAAAACAAAAAAACAAAGTTTAATTTCAATCACAGAAGAGTCAGAAAAAACTCAGCAAATGAATGAATTCATATATTTCTATTGAGGCACAGATATTTTGGTACCCAGGAATGGAGAAGGCAAAGCAATTGAAACTGAAAGGTTCCCACAGCCTCACTCAGAAAACACAGATACACATTCAACCACAGAGACCCTGTTGTCTCCCTCTCTGATGAAACCCTGAATCACAGTGCAATGCTCAGCGCAAAGTAGACACAACACATATTTGCTGCATGAATAATCCATATCTGGTACAACTGCTGCATCAGCACCACATCTGAATCCTGAAATAAACAAGGGAAAGAGTAAAAGGGGACCTTCCCCCAGTACAGCGTTCCCTGAGAGAAGGGAACAACCAGACCATTGTTGTTTGCTTGCAGTGATATTTTGGCACTGCTCTGTCACTCAGAAGCCAAGCCAGTTCCATCACAGAAATATCCATCAGCCCCAAACTACTTAATTAAATAAAGTCTTCCTTCCATGAGCTACAGATAAATGTGCTCCCGGAAGACAAACTCAAAAGATAGGTAAATACACTGAGATTGCTCCATGATACCCACCAAACATCAAGACAATCTTGGGATATGACTCACAGCCCAATTTTGCCTATCTGCTCAAATGTTTAAGATTCTACTTTAAACTTCATAGGAACCTAAAATACATGAAGAACTGGTTATTTTCTTCATTTGTGGCATGTATTAAAAGAGAAAAAAATCAGAATAAATTATCAAGTGAGATTTACTCTGCCACGAACTGTTTGTTTATTCAGCTAATTTTATTATCTCTCCTTCAAAGTGCTCCAGGCACATAGGTCAAAACAGAAGCACAGAATATTCCATTTCAGTGATGAAAATTAATGAGACATTAAAGGGGAAAAAAGATAAATGATGTAAGAAAAAGGAAGAGAGAAATTATTTCTAACATTTGCAAATGGCACTTAAGGTTAAGTCTCTGGCATTACTGAACCCAGTGTTCAAACACCGGGCACCAAGCCACAAAGTGTTCATCCCATCAAGAACAGAAAGGCACATAGACTACTCTTAAGCTAGAGGAATAGGTATCAAGACTTTCTGAAATAATTGTTTTGGGGAGTCCTGCACTTATTACGTATTCATTGCATGCTCTCCTGACTCTTAGGGAGCACTTAACCATCTATCCCATTGAGCAACCTTTTTCACTTAATGAGAGAGGGACATTCCATAATGGACTCCTTCAGGTGTCGGTGAAGATTAAGAAGCAAACAATGTTCAAACACAGACCGCCAGCCACATGAACATACCATCTCATAAACCCTCTGAGGTTGTGCAATTCTCTCCGGAGCTGAGGAATGCTGAAAATGTCCTTGCTAAGCACCACAAGCATGTCCTCAGTGACAGCTTCTCCAAAGCACTTAAACATTAAACCTAACCTCAGCAAGTGTTTCTCACACGCACCATTTCAAGTCAGATCTTCAAGGAGGCATTTTCCAAATAAATCTATTCAATGGTCCTAATACTGCCATATGCATAAACTGAACAATACCTGTGAAACATGGGCCCAGGTTAAGGAAGGTGATAAAAGATGAAGGTATTTGGACATACTGGTCATTATTTGTTGTTCTTCTGCCATAGATACTTAAATCTTCACTGGAACCTACTTCACAGTCAAGGGGAGGTATTCCAAAAACAGGACAACATCAGACACTTTGCTTTGGTAGTCCATAGAAAAGATCAAAGAGCTAAACGATGTGGAATAATAATAATAATAATAATAATAATATCCAATTCCCAAGGAGATATCCCCCTTTCAATCTCTTATTGGTCCAAATGGGTTGCCTTCATTCTGCTTGCAGAGCTCAGCTGATAAAAGCCTAATAAATAAGTGCTTCAAACCTCATCAGTCAAGAAACAAACAAAATTGGACTCTAAGAAATTAACTGATTAAAGCCCAAAAGGAAATGACTCCACAAGTTAGAGAGATTTGAATCTATCTGCTCTAATTTCCAGAACTATGAAATACTAGGCAAGTTAATGGACTTTTCAGTTTCCCCATCTGTGACAATGACGTGAGTTTATCTACTTCTTCAGATTTCTATAAAAGTTAAATAATATGTTTTAGTGCTTAGTGTACAGCATGACATAAAGTGTGTGCTCAATAAATAAATTCATACCTCCTTTGTATTAGGATGACTTGTGTGACTACCCCAATCACCAGACTGAACACACATGGAAAATAAGCACCATCTCTTATTTATCTGTGTTTCCGTTAGTTCACAGCATAATATTTGCTCAAAATAAATCATATCTCCTTTTAAAATAAGACCAAAATTTTGGTATTGGAAATAGATAGATGGAGAGATAGATAGACAGATTGACTGAATGATTGATTTAGACTAAAATAATTTTACATTACAGCTGGTTGCATATTAATTCTAATCAATGAGGACTCTCACCCTCTATATCCACCAACATTGTACTGCAAGGTTTCCTTGGTATGGTTATTTCTCCTGTAACCAACCCAAGACCTCCCTTCCCCAACCCCTAGAGCAGTTCATGTGCTTCTTTTGCAATTTCAGTTACTCCCCTTCCTCTTTGCCCTCCTAAATCCTTCATAGTACTTACTGTCTGCCACAATGACAGCTGAGCCCTTAGTCACTTCTGTTTCCTAGGACTCTTACCTTTCTTCATTCATTCCTTTTCCATTCCCCATGCCTCAACTCCATCTTATAATAAATTCCTATAGGAAATTTAGATAAATGTGTCTTGCCTTTTTAAACAGTGGTCTTCACTTAGAGTATAAACTCTTCTTAACAGCTTGGGATGCTCCTCCACCCTGAATAATAATAGACATTTATTTCAAGAAAAAAATAAGCCCAGTAGACCTATGTGTTCTTCTTTGAAAAACCTCCAAATGAGTACATGTTCTGTAGTTTTATGTGTGCTTTTTCTATAAATCATTTTCTTTCCCCTCTCTAAGTGTTAGTAAAATAGGCCAGGCATGGTGGTGCATACCTGTAATCAGAAACTTAGGAGACTGAGGCAGGAGGATAGCAAGTTGGAGGCCAGTCTCAGGAGTTTAGCAGATACTCAGCAACTTAGTGTTACCCTGTCTCAAAATAAAAAAATAAAAAGGACTGGAGTTCAGTGGTTAAGTACCCTGGGTTCAACCACCAGTACAAAAAAAAAAAAGTTACTTTTAGTTACTTTTTAGAACTTTTCTCTAGCCTCCTTGTATTTCACTTGATTTGGGACTTATTTACATGAAGCCATAGACTAAAATTTTATACCAGTTAAAATTAGGTCTAAAATTAGAGAACATACAAGCTTTAGCACCTGGACTTTTGTGACGCCGCTTTGAATATTTGGTAAACTATTCAGCTTGATAGATTATCCTCTATTTCCTGAGAGTTTAGATTGCTTTCTTAAACAACTGCTGAGTACGTGAGGCTTTTTGTATTAACATTGTTGTTGACAGGAAGTGGGGCTGACTCAGCAGACTGATATGTCCCCTAAATCAGTATTAAGTAATGTCTTGTGAGATATGTAAAGACCTTGGGTTCTGGAGATGCCAGTTGCCAGTTGCCAAACTACATTAGAAAAATCAAGCTTTTAATTCTTTCTGATTATTAAGTATTCCTCTGAATATGTGTGTGATAACAAAACAGTACAGGAAGGATATTTTCTTCCCAGTGTTCTGCCAAATCTCAGCTTGAATTTAACGCTTTGGCTGAGTACATTTCCCCTTTCTATTTCATCTGGATGAATTTTGCTTTTTTGGCTTCCTGTCATATAAGGTTATGTTTACAAAAAGGCCATATCTCATAACCTCTCATCTTTGGGTAGAAGGAATTTTTGCAGTGTACTGTCAGGCTAATTAGTGAGTAAAGCTGCTTACTGCTAGCTGCTATGGAAACATCAGGTGCTTACAGACGTCAGACTGTGTCATTTTAATTGGCACTGAGGGAAAGTGGGCCTGATATCCAGGAACAATGGAAGCCAAATCCTTTACCAACTTAACATGTCATTTAAAATTTGAAGTGGAAAGTCTACTTCTTGAGAGGAAAAACATATTCTTTTTAAAAATAAGAAGAAGAAGAAAAAAGGACAGTCCAAAAGAAAAACACTATTCAAATTGAATACACGTGGATCGTAGGAAAGACTATTGTCAATTGATGGTCTACTTTTTTTTTTTCCTGCAACATCTAATCTCTCAGAAGAGCTTTAGTGTGTGGGTTTATGAGAAGTGAAGTGCCAATCTGCAGAACAGAGAATCAGCCAATAATGTAGTAGCTTTATAATAGTTAAGAGTCTTTTATTTGCAAGCAAAAGAAACAGACTTTAACTCAACCTAGTGAAATGGGTGTGAGTCTGTGTGTGTGTGTGTGTTTGTGTGTGTGTGTTTTAAAAGGGCTGCTCACAGCATCAATGGAAGAGCAGGATACAAGAAAACCCTTGAAGAGAAGAGAAATAGCAGTAGATCTGGAAAAATGACCAGGGTTGATGCTCATGAAACTTCTCTGCAGGATGCACACATCAGATCTGGGAAACTTCAGTTTCTGTACATCTCAATTCATTTCCAAATGCTTGGCACAGCCAGACCTCATTTCTCTGCCACTGATATGGGATAGAGCATCAAGGGAAGGCAATACTCACAGGTTCACTGTGTACTGAGCAGCAACCCTGTTGCAGAGCAAGACTAACCAACAATCACGGAGGTTCTCGGCCTTCGGTTCTTTGGGATCTCACCAGAAGGATTTCAGAGAAGTCACTCAGAGTATCGGGAATGAGTTTATTAGAAGGAAAAGTGGAGCACTCTTAAGGGAGAAAAACAGAGAAAGGGTTCTCTCAGAGTGAAGAGGAATAGTGTGTCCCTTGCCCTCCTTCCCTATCCTGGGGAAGTTTCCATAGAGTTCCACTCAAATCCACTTCTTGACTTTTGATCTGCAGCAGGATTGCTTCAGACTTTCAAGTCCCCACTGTGCATGGCATTACCCCTTGGAGGGGAGATTTTATTATTATAATGACATGCTAAAGATCCAAGGCAGCCCTGGGTCACCTTGGCCCACACTGACCAGTTCTAATTGGAATTTGCTTTTATAGATTTTATAGTTGGAGGAGGCTTTGCTTTTAGTTATCCTGTCTCCCTGAGTCCTGGGATCTGTCTGTGTACAGGTCAAAAGAGTTACCCCTCCAGGTTAATTTCTGTTCTTATCGGCAGGGATATCCTATTGACTTAAGTCAGGCAGGGCCAGAGTAGCCTGGTAAATTGCCCTTGAAAAGAAAGCATGTTAGAGACACCACAGTAGTCCCAGTCCACAGAACCATCCCCACAACCTCATGTCCTCACTGCTCATGTCTGTCTGCACCTATCAACCCCACTTTGCATTTATTACTATTGGGGAGCACATATCCAGGCTCTAGATTCATGTAGCTATTAGCTGAACTTTGTTTTTTCACGTTTTTAATTAAATTAATAATTTCAACATTTTATGAAGTACTTACAGCATACCAGGAAGAAGACAACATGCCACCTATAAGAAGATAATCTCTCACTCAAGTAAAGAAAGATGCAAAAGTATAAAGAGATTAGCATCAGAGTGAATAACAAGGCTTGTGCATACGTAGGGGGCTATTAGAAAGCTTTGAAGAAAAGTGTCAGTGTACATATGCCTGAAGAGATTTTTAGAGAAAACCTCTCAGAGGAAAGACTATTTGGATTGAGCTTAAGTGTGGTTTTGCTATGAAACAGAAAAAAAGACATACCCTATAGAAAAGGTACCTTTCAAAGCATATAAGGACAACAAAAAAAGAGCAAGACTCCTTTAAGAGCTGCAAATAGTTGAGTACTGTTGGAAATTTAGAATCTGAAGATGATACTGAAAATCAGCCTAGAAAAAGAAGTGGGTCCCTGAAGTTTCTATTATAAAACATCAAGGTGAATGGACTTGAAGCTTTAAACAATGGAGAGTTGTTGAAGGATTTATGATTTGTGGAATTGATATGATAAAGGTTGGTTTTAGAAAAATCTACTTTGGCAGCAGTGTGGAGGACAGTTTGAATAAAAGATGATCCGATATAAGATAACTGCAATGGAGCAGAAAAGAGACATCTAGGGAAATTTAGTTTTCTTTCATAGACAGCAGACTGGCTAGTGGACTCACTGAATTAAAGAATTTAGGAAGAGAATGTTGAAACCTTTCTAAGACCAGGTGCAAGCATGAGTTTGCAATCAGAAAAGGGAAATGCTAGACTTGTGCTTCTGAGTCAATGACATGATGTAACAAATAGCTCAAAGTGTGGGTATAGAGGACATTTTCTACATATAATAAATTAAGCACAAACCTCTAGCTGAATCCTTGGAGACAATTAAGGAGTAGATCAAGGAAAAAAAGATTGAGTTGGAAAATCAAGAATAGTAGGAAGATCAGTAAGGAAATATAAGAAAGGGAAGAGAGTTAGGAACAGTATGTTATTCACTAGGATTAGACTTAGCTTCAGGCTACAGTCCTTTCATAGACCAGGTGTGGAGTTGAGCAGCCAGTCTTAGTATGGGGGTTCCATTATCATCTGGTCCTTTCTACCTTCTACTCTGTATTTTATAGTCTAAGATGGTTGCTGTAATGTAAGTTCCTGTGTCCCACTACCTCCTCTTTAAGAACTATGACATTGTTTTAGTCAGCTTGTTCACTTCTTTGACCAAAAGACCCATCCAGAGCAATTGTAGTTTATTTGTGGGCTCACAGTTTCAAAGCTCTTGGTCCATTCCTTGGGACTCAAGATAATGCTGAACATCATGGTGGAAGAGTATGGTAGAAGAATGCAGCTCACATGCTAATCAGAAAACAGAGACATCATTCACCAGGTACAAAATATACATCCCAAAGGCAGGCTCCCAGGGATGCACCTCCTCCAGCCACCCCTTACCTGCCTACAGTTAAGGCTCAGTTAATCCCATCAGGGATTAATTCACTGGTTAGGTTAAATCTCACAACCCAATCATTTCTCCTCTAAACCTTTTTGCATTGTCTTACACATGAGCTTTTGGGGGACATCTAATATCTAAATCATAGCAGACATATATTGGCTTCTCTTCCCCAGGGAACTATTAACTCCAACAAGTCTGTGATTCTCTGTTTGCCTCACATTGTAGCTTTAGTGCCAACAGTGCCTGGCACATATTTGGTGCCCCTTATGTACCTGTTGAATATATACCTGCCTGTTAAAATTCCTTGAAAATGATAAAATAATATAGACAGAATTTGTATATTAAGAAATATTGGGCTGGGGCTGGGGCTCAGTGGTAGAGCTCTTGCCTCGCACATGTAAGGCACTAGGTTTGATCCTCAGCACCACATAAAAATAAATAAATAAAGTTATTGTGTCCATCTACAACTAAAATTTTAAAAATAAATTAAAACTTAGTCTTTAAAAAAACACATTATGCTTTTTGAACAAACTTTTTCTATTTTTATTAGCTTTTTCTATTTTACATTTAAGGTTTTACAATTCATTTCCTAAATGATGACATTTTTGTTTCTATAAAACACTCATAACTAAACCATGATAAACTAATTATTTAACTTGAATTAGATCTGACTTTTGTTATTATAACAGAATTATGTAAGAATGAACGAGGGTAATATTTATAATGACTTTTTTGAAATTTCTTTTCTCTATTTTAAAAATCAGCTTTCCAGAAATACATTCTTCCTCTTTACATATTAATATGGTTAAAACATAATATTAAACTATTTCCTGTCAAAAGAAATTTGTTTCAATTATCAGAACTCTCCTGGAAAACACTTCCAGTAATTTCTAGTAAAGTGAAAATTGCATCATTGTCATAATTATTTAGATTATATCTACTGGCAGAATTTCCATGTATATGGATGGAAAAGTATATTCATGACTATTTCCTCTTGGTTCTTTTTAACTATTTGTACATTTTTATGCTGTTCTCTTCCTCCCAATGAATGTTTTCGTTTGTCCTAATGACACTAAATGCAAATTATATTTATTTGGTCATGTAAACAATTTCAAAGACTGGGGCATAGCTCAGTGGTAGGGCATTTGCCTAGTCTGCATTAGGCCTTCAGTTCAAACCCCAGCACCACAAAAGACAGAAACTAACAAAGAAACAAAATGTGAACTAATTGGTAAATGCAATACCTTTGCAAACATCATAACTTTTTCTTGGTATATCTATTTCTTCCACATTATTGCATCTTAATTTAGGGAGACTAAGATACTCCATCATGGGATAATATGAAGAAACAGTTGCTACTCTTTAATATAATCTCTGTCTTTTGGAATTTAATGCCAGTTGTGATTGGGTAGATATATTTTAGATTAATACTAGGGATCTAGTAAGTCTCCTATGGTTCCAAGTCCAAATCATCTCCATATTAGACACAACAGAAACAAAGACCTTATACAGAATAATCAGATTAAGTGGCCAACTCTTACCTGCGAGTTGGCCTCTCTCCATTGGTTTTCTTATTCTTATATCTGGATGTCATCCAGCAATACAATGTCCCTTGGTTGCAAAACTGCATGTTTGTGCATCACCTTATTAAATTCTCTTGTTTGTCTCTCGGTCTGAAAGTGCTCCTGTTCTTCAGTGAAGCACTGTTTTAGTATTATGTTGTCTTTCCCTGTCAGCACACACTGTTTGTTGTAATTAGTCTCTGGCTCCAAGTCTACACAAAGTGAACAGGCAGTTGCACAGTCTTCCAGTTCTATTTGATCATTATAGACAACAAACTGACAATTTAGACCAAAATAACCTCATTCTTCTCCTTAATGAGAGAATAGCTTGTAGTTTTTGCTTGGATTTTCTATGGACTTCAGTTGTCCTAGTATGTTTGACTATGTAGATTTATATGGACATTTTTCTCCGCCTCTTATTTTTGAACTAAGCATTATAATTTAAACACTAAGCTGTTTTTTTTCTTTTCTTTTTTTTTTTTTGTGGGAAGTGTACTGTGTGTGTGTGTGGGGGGGGGGGCAGAGAGTGTGTGTGTTCCCAATCTACTTCACTGCACATTTAGGGGAAGAAACTGCCATTCTTTCAATTTCCAGTGCTCTCACAAATTTATCCATCCTGGAAGACTCCTGCCCCATCTGAATGTCACTGGGCTACTTAGGGAGTGTCACCCCAGATCATTCACTGCCTTGTTGAATTACTCCCACCCTCCTGGAGAATGTTACTTCAAAATAAATGATTTACAGTTAGGAAAATCTCCAGTAGAAGAGAAGAATGGAGTGTGGGAGGAGATTGATTTCTGTGGTTAAGAAGCATGGTTTTTTTAGTCTTTGGGGGCTGCTGTAACAAAATTCCATAGACAAAGTAGCTTATAAATAACAAAGTGTTTTTCTCACAATTCTAGAAGGTGGGAAGTTCAAGACCAAAACATAGATCGGGTGTCTGACCAGGGCCATATTTCTTATTGAGGCTTGCCAAACAAAGTCAGAAAAATTAAGCATTGGGTTGAAGGAGCCAGATTAGGAGCAGGGATGTGTCCAAGAGTAGATCTCTTATGAAAATGTTAAGTTTCTTATATGCTGAATGAACCCTGGGAAAAGACACATTTGAGGTGTATTTGATACTGCCCTTGGATTACCCTGAGCTATGTGATAGTTTGAGAAGACTGTTCTGTGTATGGTGGTAGTGGATGGCAGTAAAGAAGAGAAGGCCTGCAGTGCATTAACCTTGTCCTTCTTGGTGCTCATGGACAGTAGCTGGTGGCCCTTTACCAGGCCTGAGACAGAGCCAGTATAGGGTAGTGTGTTATATAGGAACGATTCTCATGGGCCATCTAGGGGACGTAAGATTTCAAATTAAAGACGGCAGTCCCCTTCCCAAAAGTCATATAATTTTTCTCTGTCTTGCTCCTTATTTAACTCTTATTGGGTTGATTTATCAAAGAATTAACAGATTCCATGATTCTGTAAGGGACATTACCTGTAGTTCATCCTGGCCTAATTATTTCCATTTCCAAAGAGTTTGCCTATAAGTAAAAGTCAGAAGACAACAGATATTAAGCCACTTGTTATTGCTATGCAAGTGGTCTCAGTTGGTGGGAAGAAAGATGTCATGATAATGCTCTGCATTTCAATAACATAGTATTCTAATGACATAACACAGTGTCATAGGAGATTCCTTATATTAAACAGCATTTATTTTATAAGCTTTATTTCACAGTAGTTAATCCAATAACTATTGAAAAAGATTGTTAGGCTGGGGATGTAGCTCAATGGTAGAGTACTTCCCTAGCATGTGTAAGGTTCTGGGTTCAATCCCAAGCATGGCAAAAAAAATTATACATATATAATATGTATATGTGTATATGTATATATACATATTTATATATGTATATATGTACATGTATATGTATATATGTATATATGTGTGTATATATATGTGCATATATGTATATGTGTATATGTGTACATGTATGTGTATATGTATATATGTGTATATATGTGTATATATGTATATATGTATATGTATGTATATGCGTATATGTATATGCATATATGTATATGTATGTATATACACACATACATATATACATTCATATATAAATATATATAACATATTTAAAAATTACACTGTTTATAATATAAACAGGTTATCATCTGTTCTCAATTTAAATGTATAATCTTCAATCTGGGTGTTCACTCAAAGCTAAAACAGCCATTCAATTATCAATATGCATTCATTTTACATGGATGTGTATTTATATATAATTTGCATGTCTAATATGCAACTATTCATTTCTCTGTTAAATCCTTACCGTTTTTCCCATTGTTATGAGGGCCTCATATTCTCAAGTTAAAGGGCATGTACCCAACCAGCATTCAACAACTAAACAGTAATGATTTCCATGCTATGATGATTTAAGTGGTGAGATGAGTTAAATTAAACATTTTCTTCTGATCCAGAAAACGTAATTTTTTTCTTTCATGACAGAATTCAAGTGAAAATGATGAAAAGAGCTTTCACAGTGGAATTTTCCTCATTTTGTCTGCACCTTCCTTTCTTTCACACCAACCCTTCCCAGAGGGTTTCCTCCAATGAATAAAGGGAAATATATATATACACCATGCCTGCCATTCTTCTGCTGAGATTTGGACATGCAATAGAAGCAGTTGCTCCAGACCTCTTCTTTCCAACAGACCCTACCCTGGAGCATCTTACCAATCTCCACTATCAATATCATTTATCAAAAAATTCTGAGACTCTTTCTGCAAAGGTGACAAGTGACTCCACTTTTTTGGAAAATTCCGGTCTCCTAAAAGCATTAGGCAGACAAATCAATGCAGTGCTATAATGGATAATTATGAGTATAATGCAAACCAAGTTGCACATTGGAATATCTGACCAGGTCTGCATATCCTTCAACCAGCTAATAAGTTCAACCCTCTGAGAAGCATTGTAAACCTGAAACAAGGTAATCTGAGTTTTTCCTTTAGAAGTTTGAAACCAGTAGCCTTTATGTCTCCTTCTATGAATTAATTAGGTATGTTTATTAAGTGATTTTAGCTGGACCAGTTTTAGGGATACATTTGATCTTGCATCAGGCATGATGCTGACCTTAATCTCTTTGTTTAGTCTCAAATGAAATAGTGTCATATAAATTCCACATTTGATTCATGGCATTTCCTCCAGGTACAAGAAAAAGATTACTGTGTAAAGAAGATTTATCATGTTAAATGGGCCATGATGCTGTAACTTCCTATTTATCAGATTATTTCCCTTTTCATCCCCAGAACACATTTGAAGTTATAAAAAAGTTTTGCCTGGCAAATAGTAGACATAGAAATAAAAGAGCTTTACCATGAACTGATTCCCAGTACCATCCCAACCTATTCATTTTCAATTAACTTACCTGAGGCAAATTGAAATATAATTATCAATGAAAATAACACCAATATTTGTTAAAAAATCATTCTCAAGGCATTCCCAAATTACAATATTTTGATTTTTATTACCTCAAACAATCTACCTCTCCCAAATTATTAAGTAAATAAATGTATCTATTTTATCCAAAGTTTCCAAAAGAAATTTGACCAAAAAAATTAGATCCTTTAGTAGTACTACCTGCCAAAACAAATTTAAACAATTTGGAAAAAGTAACAATTTGGAAAATCTACACATAAAATAATAAATGAGAAATTTATTGGAAAATTTTAATTGATGAGGCTTTTTATAACTCTGTGGGATAAAAATTAAACTGCAGAAAATTGATCAAAATGTAAATAATTCCTTTGTTCATGGTTGCCATGGTTTTGATATGGTTAGAGTGTGTCCGCCAAGGGTTCATGTGTTGAAATCTAATCTCCATTGTGCAATGTTAATTGGGTGAAAAATCCAAATACAATGTTTAGAGATGGGATCTTTGGATGATGATTAGGAATAGATAAGATCATCAGGGTAGAGCCCCCATGTCAAAATTCTGGTAGCTTTATACAAAGAGAGAGGAGGACCAGAGGACACCCAGGAACACATGCACCCTGTATCTTCCATGTAATGCCCTACACTGCCCGGAGAGTCTGCTAGCAAAAAGGCCATCACCAGAGGTGTGCCTATGAACTCTGAGCTAAATAAATCTCTTTTCTTTATAAAGCAATATGCTTCAGATATTTTGTTATAGTAATGAAAAACAGACTAATACAATGATAATGCAAATTAAATTTGTCCCATAAAGAAAATAAATCTCTGTAAATCAAATACATATATAAGTATTTTATTTTTATTCATTTATTTATTTACTTTGGTACCAAAGATTGACTCCACAGGTGCTTAACTACTGAGCTACATCCTCAACCTTTAAATATATATATATATATATATATATATTTTTTTTTTTTTTTTTTTTTGAGACAGGATCTTCCTAAGTTGCTTAAGACCTTGCTAAATTGCTGAGGCTGGCTTTGAATTTGGGATCATCCTGCCTCAGCCTCTCATGCTGCTGGGATTATAGGCATGCTTATATCATAGGTATGATATAACATATCACTGCTTTTTAGAAACTAACATTTAGAAATGAGGAACTATGATATGCACCATGTTTATAATACATGCTGGGATTCATTTGAGAGAAGATTGCTACTAGAGGATTGTTATTAGAGGGTTCGTTATAGGGAGGATTGCTACTGCTTGGAGAACAGAGATTCCAAGGGAGGATTCAGACTGCTCCTTTTAATAACAAAGACAGAGAAAAAGAAAAGAGATATTATAAACAAATATGTAGAAATGGAGCTATAAATTAAATGTTAAAGGAATGGCAACCAGATCAATTTAATCACAACATGAGTATAAACCAGGAAATCATAAAATGTAAGGTCAACAGAGACTGCCATTTATAAGAACCTGAGGTAGGAGGTGAAGGAGCTATTGTTTCCCTTGGGCGCTTTCTATGAAACTGGTATTTCATGTTTTTTTAGGGTGACATATTTACAGGATGACTTTTAAGACTATGATAAATATTTAAGAAATAAATGTGAAATCGAAACTTGAGAAACTTAAAGGTTGAAGAATAATACTATTTTAATAAACAACACATCCCTTTACTAGCATTATTCATTCTCTTTCCACCAACCATGCAATTTCTCCAATGGACCCAGGTATCTTTCTCAGGTGTGGGAATCTGGCTATCTATTGGTAAAATGTTATGTGAAGGTAGAAATGAAACAAACACTGACAGAGATTTAGGTTCAGCTCTTGGCTCTGTCACATGCTAACTCTGGCCATAGGAATGTCAGGATCTTCTTTTATAAAATAGTTTTATGTGGGTCTTACAGTCTTTACTCTTGACCTTGTAGGGACAGGACTGGGGGATAGGGAGGCTGGGGAAGGAGAAGATGAGCCAGTCATTCAGCACCATTATTTCTTTAACTCCATCTTCTCATTCAAAAGCTGAAAGGCTCAATTACCTGCTATTGAATTGAGCCCTGAGAGTGGTAAGGAATTTCTATTGCCTGGCACAGAAAATTCTAAGTAAAATTTAAGCATCCTTATTTGTGCTCAAGATTTTGGTGATAAAATCAAAATAACACAGATGTAGGGAGTTATCTTATATAACTCTTCTGTTGGAGTTATCTTATATAAGAATATGGAGTTAACCAAGCATGCATATATAGATGAATGAATAAGCAAATTGTGGAAGATAAATACAATGGAATAAAATTCAGTTTTATAAGGGAAGGAATTGCTGATACATGCTACAACATGCATGAGCCTTGAAGTCCATAAGACTAAACAAAGTAATCCAGTCACAAATGGACAAATACTCTTTGATTCCACTTACGTGAGCTTCCTAGAGTAGTCAAAATTACAGAGATGCAAAAAAGAATTCAGTTGCCAGGGGCTAAGGAGAAGCAATGCAGAGCAAGTGTTTCAGGTAGGGAAAATAAAAAGGTCTGGGAATGGATAATGCAATGTTTGCATGACGATGTGAAATGTGTTTAAGGCCACAGAAATGGATATTCAAAAATTGTTACAGTGGTAAATTTATATTATGTGTATTGTACCACAAAAAAATATATGGACTTGAAATTCCCTAGTCTTCAAGGTGTCCTCAGAGAGTATTTCCTAAGTCAATGGATTGTCCTACATAGACCCTCTTGATGTTTCTTATGCTCCTATCTCTGTCCCTCCACAAAGTCTCAACTTTCCCCTTCTTGATCTTCTTCCTTCCCCACTTCTTGGGCACTATCATACCACCAGCAGTTAGACATTCATAGGCTTTCTCTGGCATCTGGGAAATGTTATTTGCTTCTAGCACAAGTTTTGAATCATAGTCATTCTCCACTTCCCCCAGGGTCCACTATTGGGTAGAGAAGAAGAGGCAGCTTCAAGCCTCAGAAATGAGAAGATGATGAAGATAATATTCCTCATGTGTGTTGGAATTTGAGGTTTTGGTTTGTTTTTCTTTGATTGTCTTTGAGAATATAAAATAAGTCAAAAGCATCCCTTCATGAATCTATGTTAAGAGATTCATATCTCCCCTGGTAGCATAACTTCAGGTTTATGTAAAAGAACTGATGCCCTCTTCTCAGTTGTATTTCAAAACTTTTCCATGAATTTAGCCTGAAAAGGTTCCATGATCAATTAAACCTTCTCCCAAATTAGAGTACCCTAATCCATCTAAGTCCCACCCAAGTCAAGAATATGGGACAATTGATAGTCTTACCATATTGGCCTAATAATGAGAAATAAAAACAATATTGGTGATACCTCTACCAGCTCCTGACACAGGTACTTAACATATTGTGGACATTATGAAGATCAGAATATAGGCTGGGTGGGTATCCCATACCTGTAGTCATAGCTACTGAGGAGGCTGAGGCAGGAGGATCACTTGAATCCATGAGTTTGAGACCAGCCCAGGAAACATAGCAAAACCTCATTTAAAAAAAAATCAGAAAGATACATAAATACCATGGTAAAATTTTAAACATTGCTATAATATTAATAGGGTACGCATTATGGAATTTTGGTCAGAGGAATGATCTGTGCTTCAAAAAAATGAAATTAGTATCAGTGAAGAAGATGGATTGGAAAAGAATGCAACTAGATGAAAGAAGATTAATTGAGAGGGTATTGCGGTAATTGCTAGACTCATACTAAAAGAAAAAAAGTGGCTACGTCAGAAACACTGTTCAGGTAGAACTAAGAGAATTCAGATAGCTGACAGAATATGGAGAGTGAGGGAAGGGAGGGCTCAAAGATGACGGGTGAGTATGATTCTAGTTGCTGGAGGATATTGTTGCCACTAGCTGAGAGGTGAAAGTAGAGTAGATTTGGTAAAGAAGATGTTCTAATTTTATATCTGCTGCCTTTGAAATGCCAGTGAAATATTCCACTACAACAGCTCAAGTATACAGACATAAATATTAGGGTGCAGTTTGGCAACAATGTTACACTGTATTGAATCAATGGAGATCAGCTCAACTAACATGGGACTTGTTGATATGTTATCCTCCATGTTGGGTAACTTTTAGAGGAAAATCAAACATTTAGAAATCATTTTTGTTACTAAAAAAGCAAGTTGAGAAAAAGTTGATTTTCAGGAAAAGAGAAAATATAAATTATCACTAAATCCCTGAAGGGTTGCCTTTGACAATTTATAGAACATGTGCCATCACTGACCTGGAGACCAGATGATGCGTTTGTCTGTGTGGTGTGTTAATTATATTCCTGCTTCTCTAGGTTGGTTTCTATTTCCTTTGCTCTTCTGTATAGTTTTTTTTTTTTAAGACTTTCTTGTCTTTCTGTTTTTCTACATTCTGAAATGTACCCTTTCAAAAATATGAAAATAATATTTATTAGCAATTTCCTTTAATACATTCCACTTTTTCACAAGCAGCTAACCATGTCTAATCCTTCCTCAGAATATTGAAATGATACAACAGAAAACTGGCAAGATGTAGTGGGAGAAAGGGTGGGAGACAAGAAGTTGTGAGATACGCAATACAGGAAGGTTATTCTGCACAATCTCAAGAGTACTTCTAAGACTGTGGCATGAGCTCTGATTTGCAGCTCTGGTTCTAATGATTAGCATTATAGTTTTTATAGTAGTACATTTTCTGTTACTGTATAAAATACCCAAGGTTTGTTAACAAAAGGAAAAGAGGTTTATGTAGCTTATAGTTTGAGAGGCATAAAAACAAACAGCATGTTGTCAACTCTGGTACAGTTCTCTTATCTACAACACAGCATGGCAGACAGTATCATGTGGAGTGCATATATGAAGGAGAGATCCCACAGTGAGAAAGAAGCTAAAGAGATTCAGGGGTCAGGCTTGCTCTTTTACAACAACTAATTCTTGCAAGAACTAACTCAGGGTCCCACAAGAACCACTTTGATCACTTCTGAGGTCAGTGCTTCCAGTGACCTAAACACCTCCCACTAGTCCCCTTAGTTTCACACCATCTCCCAGTACTACCAAGCTTGCAACACATAAACCCTTAGGGTTGGTGGGGGCACACCATAGCAGTTTTCAACTTTGCTGAACATTTTCTAGTATCTTTTAAAGGGAGTCTTGATACTTTTGGACTGAAAGATAATTATCTCTCAAAATGTCAGAAATTCTTCCATCCATCCTGTCTTGCTAAAAAAAATAAAAATAAGTAAAGCCTGAATGTCTGATTGAATGGTTGACATGTTCTTTCTATAGTTGCCTGATTCAGAGTAGCATCTAAAGACAATCTAAATAATAGCCTCTGTGCAATAGCTATTTTATATAGCACATATATTAGCAATACCCACTCACATTTATTGAACCCTTATTATAGGTTAGGCAATTTTTATGCATAATTTCATTTAACTTTCACAACAATTCTAAGAGGATGGGATCTTGTCACATCAGAAATTCAAAAATCCAATGTAGAGAGTGATAACTGCTATTCTTAGACTTTTTGCATACCTTAACTTAGACATTTTTGGCTGGATATTCTCTTATAGTAGAGTTTGAGCTCTCATTTTACTAATATTACTGCCACTGAAAATTTCCTCAATGCAGACAGGCTCAACCCAAATCATCCATGCTGTCCCTTCTGGAATTACAGATTCACAAGTTTGTGAATGAACTTTTGTCCTTATCAGACCACAAGCTAAGTCCTCCCCTGACTGGCACTTGAAGGCTACTAATCCCCTGGGACTCAACAAGGGACATTTTCCAGCTCATCTACAAGGTGAAGAAAGCTGATGGCACTGTCCCATTAGTGGCTTTCTTTCTCTCAACCACAGATATGTGCCCATGATCTTTCGATAGCTTTTTAGAAGAGCAAAAAAAAAGAAGCTACAGAATTAATTCTTCGATGACTTTGGCTTTCTGAAGCCATATGTCTAAGGTTCAGCCTTTAGGCTCATAAAATATTTAAACATAAGTCATTTACTTCTTTCCAGACAACTTTACACCAATTTAATAATTGGTTTAAGTCATTCCTTTTATAAAAGGCAATTTGGATTCTATTGAATCAGCCATCAAAAACATCACGAAGGTTTGAGCTGTTGCTTTGTAAAATATGATTTCTGTAGAACTTGTAATCAGGCTTTGTAAAAATTACAAAACAAGAATGGGCTTTGAGTTCAGGTATGACGTCAAGAAGTATGTGAGCCAGAATTTTTCAGTGAAAAACACAATGTGTACTTCCTATGAGCAAAAGAAAATAATATTATCTTTCAGTGTTATGTATTTCTTTTAAAAATATAAACTGTTGTGATAAGATTGGGATTAACAGACAATGAAATTCTAGTTGAAACTGTGCTTGTGCTCAGGATGTGCCCATTAATTCAGAAGGGGACAGAATCACAGAGGCCCTAGGCTTTTATGAGAAACACCTTGTTCTGTAGAAACCTCTTCAGTGCATTCCATTTGTTTTAATGAGTTCTGTTAATGGCAAAATGCTAAGTGCATGTTATATAAATTGAAATTCAAAGCTATATACACATGTAAGATGCTCAGATACAATCCAAGATGAGAGACAAGATCTGTCCTTAATACCATTTAAAGAGATTTCTCATGAGGGACTCCAAGAATTTTCCATGATGCAATGAATTACTTACACCAGCACTATAAAAACAAATAAACAACAACATAAAATCTAGCCATGAAATAGAAGCAGTAGTAATAAAAAGACTTCCAACAAAGAAAAGTCCAGGAGCAGATGGATTCTCACTGAATTCTACCAGACTTTTAAATAAGAACTAATGCCAATGCTCCTCAGATTGTTCCATGAAACAGAACAGGATGGAACACTTCCAAATTAATTCTATGGGGCCAGTATCACCCTCATACCAAAACTGGATAAGGAACACATCAAGGAAAGAAAACTACACACCAATATCCCTGATGAATTTATATGCAAAAACCCTTAGTAAATTATTAACAAATCATATTAAATAATATTAAGAAGGTTATACATCATAACCTAGTTGATGTTTATCACAGGGATGTAAGGATGGCTTAACATATTCAAATAAATAAATGTAATCCCCCCATCCCTGTAAACAGAATTAAGGACAAAAATCACTTAGTCATTTCAATTTTTGCACAGAAAATCAACAAAATTCTGCTCCCATTCATGATAAAATCACTGAAGCAACTAGGAATAGAGGAACCTATTTCAATATTATAAAGAGTGTATACATCAACCCTAAAGCCAACATCATAGTGAATGAGGGAAAATTGAAAGCATTTCCTTAAACTCTGTACTAAGATAAGAATGTCTACTCTGGTCACTCCTATTCAATATAGTACTAGAAAATCTAGCCAGAGCAATTAGGCAAGAGAAGGAAATAAAGGTATAAAAATAGCAAAGGAAGAAGTCAAATGATCACTGTTTGCAGATGATATAATCCCATACCGAGAAGATCTGAAAAACTCCATGAGAAGACAGGTAGAGCTAATAAACAAATGTGGCAAAGTAATGAAATCTAAGCACAAAAGTCAATAGCTTTCCTATATGCTAATATTGAATCTGCTGAGAGAAAAATTGGGAAAACAATTCCATTCACAATAACCTCAAAAAAAAAAAAGTACCTAGCAATAAATCCAATGAGGAAAACATCTCTACAATGAAAACTACAGAACACTGAAGAAAGAAATTGAAAAAAACACAAGAAGACGGAAAGATAGCCCATGTTCATGGATAGGCATAATCAATACAGTTAAAATGGCCATACTACACAGATGCAGTTTAGGTTATCGGAAAAATACCAATGATATTCTTCACAGAACTAGGAAAAAATACAGTCCTAATATTTATTTGGAAGAATAAAAGACCCATAATAGCCAAAGCAATTTTAAGCCAAAAAATATATATATAATGCTGGAGATATTACAATACCTCCAAATTATATTATATTATATTACAGAGTTCTAGCAACAAAAACTGCTTAGTACTTGCATAAAAACAGACATATAAACCAATCATACAGAATGGAAGACATAGAGACAAACCCACACATCTACCATCATCTAATCTTTGACAAAGGTACCAAAAACATACACTGGAGAAAAGATAGCCTTTTTAACAAATGGTGTGAGAAAATTGGTTGTCCATATGTAGAAAAATAAGAAGAGATCCATATCTCTCACCTTTCACAAAAGTCAGCTCAAAACAAATGAAAGACATGGGACTTAAACAAGAAACTATGCAACTCCAAGAAGAAAAGATAAGGTCAACATTCCAACCTACGGATGCAGTCAATAATTTTCTCAGTAGAACCCCTAAAGCTCAGGAAATAATGCCAAGATTTAATAAATGGAATGGCATCAAATTAAAAAGCTTCTGCCCAGCAGAATAAATAATTAAGAATATAAAGAGAGAACCTACAGGATGGGAGAAAATCTTTGCTAGCTATTCTTCTGACAGAGGATTAATATCTGTAAAAGAACTCAAAAAACACCCCCCCTTAAAAAAACCCACATAACCCAATTAATAAAGGGGAAAATGAACTAAACAGATCTCTCTCAAAAGAAGAAATACAAGTTGCCAACAAATATATGAAAAAATGTTCAACATCCTTAGCAATTAAGGAAAGCAAATCAAAACTACCCTGAGATTTCTGATTTACTTGTTAGAATGACAGACATCAAGAATGCAAACAATAAAAATGCTAGAGAGGATATGGAGAAAATAATATTTTTACACTGATGGTGGAATTGTAAATTAGTATAACTGCTATAGAAATTGGTATGGAGATTCCTTAAAAGACTTGGAATGAGACCACCTTATGACCCAGCTATACCACTCGTCAGTGTTTATTCTGAAGAATTAAAGTCAGCATACTAAACCAATGCATGCTCATATTTATAGCAGCATAATCCATAACAGCCAAACTATGGAATTGCCCTAAGTGTCCATCAATGTGTGAATGAGTAAAGAAAATGTGTATATAGACACATTTGAGTTGTTATTGTTTAGATATAAGGTGTTACCCAAAGGCTTACATGAGAGACAATGCAAAAAAGTTTAGAGGTGAAATGATTGAATTATGAGAGCCTTAACCTAATCAGAGCATTAATTCACCGATAGGAATTAACTGGGTGGTAACTATAGGCAGGTAAGGCATGACCAGAGAAGCTGGGTCCAGGTCAGGGGGCTATATTTTGTCCTTAATGAGTAGAGCTCTCTCTTTGCTTCCTGATTATAGCATCCTCAGTTGCTTTACTCTTCCACACACCTTCTGCCATGATGCTCTGCCTCACTTTAGGCCCAGAGCAATGGAGTCGACCCTCTATGAACTGAGATCTCTGAAACTATAATCCCTTCATAAGCCTTTTCTCTTCTAAAATTGTTCTTGTCAGGTCTTTTGGTCACAGAGGCAAAAAAGCTGACTAAAACAGGAGTTCTATTCAGCCATAAAGAAGAATGAAATTATGTCATTTGCAGGAAAATGGGTGGAGCTTGAGATCATTAAGTTAAATAAAATAAATCAAACTCAGAAAGTCAAGGGTTGTATGTTTTCTTTCATATGTGGATGCTAGAGAGGAAAAAGGAAAAGAAAAGTAGTGGTAGGAAAATCTCATAAAAATTGAAGTGACATCAGTAGAGTAGAGGAAAGGGACTAGGGGGAGGTAGGAGGGAAGAGTAATAAAAAATACTGGGAAAAGATATTGACCAGATTATGATGTCATATGATGTATTCATGTACAAATACTTAATAATGAATCCCATCATGTATAACCATAGTGCACCAATAAGAATATGGAAAACAATAAAAATTAAAATTCAAGAAAAAAAATTTTAAATGATAAGGCCTATCTTATGTGTATTTTACCACAATAAAAAATACTAAAAAGTGGTTAAAAAAAAAAACATAAAACGGGCTATTTTCCCCATAATAAGTTGCAAATACAATGTTTTATGGAGAATTCATATTTTGCCACTTATTATTCTAAGTTCTCCAGAGAAACTATATTACATTTTTCATAGCATGTGTTTGGATACCACACTACTGTTTCTTCTAGCAATTTAAAGTAGTACCAATCGGCACTAAAAACTGTTGACATTCATTAGTTTATTCACTTATTCATTTATTCTTTCATTTATTCATTTATAAAAATGTATTTGATATCTATTATGTTCCTTGTTTTAAAATTTTTATGGGGCATTTACATATGCCAGATGTTGGACTTTAAAAAAGAGCTGTGCATACCTCCAAATCATAGGTGTTTTCAAGATGACTATTTAAATGAAAAATAAAATAGAGGTCTTAATTTAAAATAATATTAACTTCCATATCTTTGACATTTACCATGTGCCAATCACTAAGGAAAACACTTCTTATTTTTAAAATTTTATCTTATTTAATTCTCATAAAAATCTAAGTGGCAGGCATTAAGTACAATGTGTAGATCATAAAACCAGCTTAAAGAGATTGATTACAAACTTTCATCACTAAGTGATCTTAAGCACCTTATATTTGACCTTTTTTTTTTTTTTTGCAAGTTAAACCATTTTTGGTTTGAAGGAGAAAAGTTAGGTAAAAGTGTCTTACTCTGTGGCTTAATTGAACAACATGTTCAATTAAGCCACAGAGTAAGAAATCTGAAAGCAGGCAATTCCAGGATTGCAGAAGCTCTGTTTCACCCTGGTTCCCCTAACTGGTTTCAGGGTCACAGAACAGTCAGCATAGATTTAAGCGTCATACTTCCACACTAAGAAAGGAACGGATGGAGAATTTTTTCTGGTTTCTTTCAATCAGGAAGGAGATAATTTTATAAACTCTACTAGACTTTAGCTTCGGGTTGGATCTTAAATATCCACCCAAGCCTGGTGTGTTGAAGGGTTGGTCTCCAGATAATGGTGCTATTGGGAGGTTTGGAACCTTTAGAAAGTGAGAGGAAGTTAGGTCATCAGGTGAATGCCCTTGAAGGGAATATTGCATGCACGCACACACACCCACTCCACATGCCTCCACCAGCTTTGCTTCTTGGCCACCATGAGGAGAGCAGCTTTCTTCTGTCACTGTGGGCTTCTCCCATGATGCTTTGCCTCACTTTAGGCCTTCAAGCAACCAAGCCAAGTGATCATGAACCGAAACCGTGTATGAAAATAAACTTTTCCTCCTTTTAAGTTGTTTATCTCAGGTATTCTGTCACAGCAACACAAAGCTAACACAACTTTCCTTGCCATTTCATTGGCAAAAATTGGGTCACGTGTGTGTACCAAAGCACAGGGCAGAAGGGATGGAATTTAATGATTGGCTAAGATTATTTGTGATTCATTCCTTGAAGCTGAATATGATTTTTTTTTCTTTTTTGAGACAAAGTCTTGTTAAAAAAAAAAAAAAAGTCCCAGGCTGGACTCAAACTTACAACCCTTCTGCCTTTGGCCTCTCAAGTAGGTGGAATAATTTTCACATATAAAAATAACTTCTCTTAGCAAGGAAGACAAGGGGAAACAATAGGTCTCACTCTCACACTAAAGTGCCTCTAGAGCCGGGCACAGTGACACACCTATAATTCCTAGCTACTCCAGAGACTGAGATGGGAGAATAACAAGTCTGAAGCCAGCCTGGGCAACTTAGGGAGACCCTGTTTCAAAAACAAAAATTTTGAAAAGGTCTCAAGTCTGAGTGGTAGAGTACTTGCCCAGCATGCATGAGCTCTGGGATTCAATTCCCAGTACTGCAAAATAAAATAATATTTCTTTTGCTACTATCAGCCAATTTCTTGTGAACTTGCCACTGAACAAAAGTTTCCCTGGGAAATGTTATTGACCTGTCATACTTGCCTAGGTGGTATCAGACTCAGTCTTAGAATAGGTGTGTCTCAACCATCATTTATACGAAAGATGTAGGAGGCATAACAAAAGTAAAATATTTTTAGAACAAAGGAAGTGATAGTTCTGCTTTACCCGGCCATAGTCAGACCATATCTAGAGAGACTGCATTGCTTACAGAATAAAAATTAAAAGAGAGAATATTGGGAGGGGAGGGCTTAATCTGGAGGAGACTGAGAGCCATGATATGGTTGTCACCAAATTCTGAAAGGATATAATGTGACAGAGTATTAGACTTACCCAGTAGAAAGACATTACATGAAGATCATGCTAGGTAAAGGTTTAGAAATGCACATCTGTCCAAAGATGATGATAACACCGGTTATCGGTGAGTCCTGCTTCCCCTCTTGTTGAAGTTTGTTAGAGAAGCACGCCGAGGCAATCATATAAAGCAGGGTTTATTTTAAAAGGGGAAACATAGACTTCTCTCGCAAGGGAGAGGGGGACCAGAGCTGGTATCCTGGTATCCCAAGAAGCAAGGTGTTCTGCCCTTTTTATGTCCTAGGCTTCTTTTATTCTCCTGCTCTCTTCCCCTTATCTTTCTCCTTCCTGCTCAGTGGTGTGGCCAAAAGATGGGAAACAGGTGGGCTGAAGGTGGAAGGGCAGGATGGTGCAGCCCAGAACACATTAACAACCGTATAGCTCCCTGTAGAGAGGGATAATTCCTGGGACAGGTTGCCTTAGCAACAGGTTGGAGCAGGGGCAGGTTCTTTGGAGAAAGGGCTCTGAAGCAATTAACATTTCAATCCCTCAGGGGGCAGTCTCCAATTTCCAGGGCTCACTCAAAATTGGCCTCCTTGATCCAAACTGACTGAATTTACCTATGTATACTGACTGCCTATCTAATTCTGGCTTCATTGGGACCACCATCTTTACCCAGTATTGATTCCCTGACCCCTGAAAATATGCAGGCATAGGAGTGTGAGCTATTTTGCAGGGGGTGATGGCCTTAAAGCTTTCTTTTAATTCTGACATTAATCAAATATGTATTTCTTCTCACTTAGAATTTAAACATTTTCAGGTCCTCAGAATCTGAAGTTGTGATCCTGAATCTACTAAATATGAATGTCTTCTATGGAACTAAGCTCAAGAAGCTTTTTTTTTTTTTTTTTTTTTTTTTTTTTTTTTTTTTTTTGCCACACACTATGTTGAAAGTTCACAGGAAGAGGAAAGTTAAGCTGTTGTATAGATATGGCACAGGTTTCCTATGTAGAGAAAGTTGAACCATATTGCCCACAAGGGCAACTATCTTAGGAAATGAATAAGTAATATGATATACATAGATGTATCTATCCTGCTAACTTGAATATGTTGGCTAAACTTGAATGTTTAGCAACATATATGCCAAAAGGGGAAGGAAGCTGGATGCAGTGGTACACACCCGTAATCCCAGCTGCTTGGGAGGCTGAGGCAGGAGGGTCACTAGTTCAAAGCCAGCCTCCACAATTTAGTGAGGCTGTAAGCAACTTGATGAGACCTTGTCTCTAAATAAAATACAAAAAAGAGCTGGGGATGTGCCTCAGTGGTTAAGCGCCCCTGTGTTCAATCCACAGTACCCCCCCCCAAAAAAAAAGAAGGAAGGAGTGTCAATAACTGAGAAGATTTGTTGTTAGAAAGCAGCAACAGGAAGTCTAAATTGAATGAGTAAGCTAAGTTAATTTTATCAGTCAGGGCTCTCCAGAGAAACAGAACCAACCAACGCATGTGTACATGGAGAAGGGGGCACCAATAATTCAAAGAAATAGCTACGGGATTATTGAGGTTGTGGTGTGGGCTGGCCGGCTGGAGAACATGTATTGCAGTTCAAGGTCAAAGACCAGCTGCTGAGAATTCCTTCCTGCTGGTGGATGTGGGGTGGAGAGTCCACTTTTGTTCTATTATGAGCTTCAATTGACTGAATGAGGCCCATCCACACCAGGGAGGGCATTCTGGTTTATTCAAAGTCCTCTTACTTAATTTGCTAACCTCATTCAAAAACCATCTTTGTAGAAACATCCAGAATAATGTTTGACCAAACGTCTGGTTAGTATGACTCAGTGCAGTTGACACATAAAATTAGCCATCGATAATTTCCAGCTTGCTCTTGTTCCTTGCCCATCCAGGCACAGGGGCACTCTCTTGTAGTCCCAAGTACTTGGGAAAGCTAAGGCAGAAGGACAATTTGAGCTCAGGAGTTTGAGGCCAGCCTGGACAAAATAACAAGAACCCATCTCAAAACAAAAAATAAAATTTAAAAAAGAAAGAGAAGGAAGAGGAGAATAGAAAGGGGAAAGAAAAGAGGAAGAAGGAGGAGGAGGAGGAGGAAGTACTGGAGGTGGAGGAGGAGGAAGAGGAAATGATTAACTATCACATTAGAGGATGGCTCCTTACACTTGACAAGAGGCATCTGTGGATGCCACCTTTGAGGCACAAAAAGATGAGCAACAGAGCTGCCTAACAAAGATTGCTCAATGTCTTCTGATATTGCCTCTCTGCTTTCTTTTTTTCTTTTTTTGAACAAACTATTCTTTTTTTAATATTTATTTTTTAGCTTTAGGTGGACACAGTATCTTTATTTTACATTTATGTGGTGCTGAGGATAGAACCCAGCGCCTCTTACATGCTAGGTGAGCACTCTACCACTGAGCCACAACCTCAGCCCCTGCCTCTCTGCTTTCTGAAAATGTTAGGTCCCAAGACATTAGTAACTCCATTTTGGTTCTGGTACTCTATCTTGACCAGAAACCAAAACTTATAAACTGCCAAGAAATAGAAACTTAAGATACCCTGTTCCCATACCCTACCCCGACTTCAAGATCCCGAAATACAAAAATGTGCTGTTACCCAACCACCTGCACCCAAGGTCAATTCTAGCTTGCTGCACCCAAGGTCATTTCCAGCTTGCTTTTGTTCCTTGTCCAAAAGATATTTAAGCTTCCATTCAAGTGGTGCTGCTGCTGCGCCTTGAAGAAGGGCAGCCTGGCAGACATTCTCTGTCAAACCTTTGCTGGAACTCAGAGCTTGTGTCTCTGGTGGATATTTGCATCAGCTACCTTAACAGAAAGGACATCTCTTAACCCAGATCCTTTAAAACTCTACATTAAGTAGAGAAATTTTTAAAAATTGAATGCTACCAGATGAGGGTGTCTACTGGAATGCTACTCACCCCTTTCACACAATTTTTATACATACAATAAACACAGATTGTAAATGGGTCAAATTTTAGTCCAGGAAAGACATGGTAAGATTGTTCTTCTGAGGAACCTCTGAATTTAAAGAAAGGCAACCAAATGAAGATCATTTAAAAACTTATGCTTCTAAAAATAACAATTAGGTTAAAAATATATACCATTAGAGGGGAAAAGCTAACAGAACAAATGGAATCATTCTTTATAACTTCAAATCAGCACCCCCCAAAAAAATAGACTTATGATGAAGAGAATGCTTTATTTATTTTTAGTCATGAACTTTTACTATTAGAGCAGTACAAATTCAGTAGAAAAGGGATGTGATACAGAAAAAAAATGAGAAAATGTGATAGCATCAATATATCAAGCTGTGCAAACTGATTTAAGTTTATTATCAAACAAAACAGAGGTTTAGTGATGCATAATTATTTCTCTATGAATTTAAAGCCAGGTTCTGTCTTTTACACATATTATTTCATTTGAAAAAGTTGTCATGGGAATTTCACTGTTAATATCCCATAGTCTGTTTTGTATTTTTTGGAAGGCTATTTTTTTTAAATATATTTTTGGTTGTTGATAAACCTTTATTTATTTATTTATAGGTGGTGCTGAGAATCAAACTCAGTGCCTCACACATGCTAGGCAAGCGCTCTACCACTGAACTACAACTCCAGCCAGAAGGCTAATTTTTTAAAGTATCTACTTCTGTCTCTTCATCAGATACATCAGGAATGCAAACATTAAATAGTAATTGTAGATAGCAAGTCATCTTCTCAAACCAAACCAACTTCAATTTAAAATATACTAAAGGTATGTAAAACAGCAGTCCACTGAGAAGAAACAGAAAGACATAGATATAATGCATCTTGGGAGACCTTACCAATGGTATCAAAACCATGCCCAGGTTGATGGCCATTGTTATGAATGTAAATGGCAAAAACACCTAAAAAGAGCAAAATTTTAAAGAATAATAATTAGATATGAATATTCATGTATGATACATACATATTTATGTAAACAAAAAATAAGGCATAAATTAATGATACAAAATAGGCTAAATTGGCTATTAAGTTAGATAAACCAGGCTTAGAACTTTTGATAAATGCCTGAGTAAGAGGAAATGATTAAGACTCTAATCTGTAAGGTTAGGTTGGAGGGATGCATGCAGCCTTTGATTGTTCGTGCCTGGAAATAATTATGACTATGTGCTGGTAAAATAACCATCTGATGATCTTGATGGCATGAATTTGTTCAGAAGGAGTTTCTAGGGCCAAGGGAAGGTCACAACCATCTTCCCTGGAAAATATTTCAACTTAGTAAAAAATTCAAAACAAAAACATAAAGACCATTTAGACTCTCTGTTACATTGGTAAATACTGGTAGGTAAAAAATTATGACTTTATAAGCTCAGCATATTAAGAAAGAAACCAAAAACTTGACTCAAACAGTTCTCCCTGTTTTTTTGTTTATCCAAAAATCTTAAAGATCCATCCTTGGCACCTGCTTTGTGTTAGGGTTAGAGAGATCCTATATTACCCATTCTAGGGAGATAATATCAGTCATTTTTGAGATGAATTTATACCCTTAAAATACAACACATCTAGTCACAATTTATGAAACACTTTAATGAGAGGGTCCTTCATTTCGGGCTTTAATGAATGAAGAATCTCCTCCTAATTTCAAAAATACCCCTAAGATAACGATCATCCTACAGCTCAACATTAGTTGTCAAATAATTGAGAAAGGAAGAAAAAGCACTAATGTGGGAAGACAAGAAAATTTTAACCTTGTACTTGGCCTTCCTTTTGTCACAAACATAAGTCAAATAATAATATAAAAAATACTAACCATTAATGTCTGACCCTGGATTGTTACCATGCCTTGGCTTATTTAGCATATACAACATTTCTAGGAGGCAAGTATTATGCATCCCCATTTTAGATATGAAGGAACGGAGGGTCAGAGGTTAAATAACAAGATAAAGTACAGAAAAAAGGTGAGTAATGGGACTTGAGTCCAAGCTCTTAATGGTTATACTGTTTCTTGGCGTATTACAAATTCATAATTGATTCATAGCTTTTCTTTAATTGCATCTAACAGTGTGGGTCAGAAAACAGCAAAGAAGAGATAGACTGAAAAGATGCAGGGTGTGAAACCAGAAGGATAGAAGACCTTGGGGAGGCCCCTCCAAGGGGCAACATAGACATCAACCATGGACATCCATACCATACATCCATACATCCTCTCCCAAGGAAGCATCCTCTGGATGCCACTATGGAACAGTTAGCACACTATGGTTTTTGTGTCACCTGATTGTTTCAAGAGATTATAACCTGCCTAAAGGAAGGAGCCAAGTCTTAATTTCTTTCTCAACCCAAAGAACCTAGGAAGGTGCTTCCAGTATAGTCACTTCTCAATAACAAATATTCAAATACACAACATTGAAGTGGAGGCTGGATGGAAGGAGGAAAGGGAGAACTGGAAAGATGGCTGTCAGTCAATCAAAGTTGTGATGATTGAGACATTCATTTCTTCCTCCCAGAACAGTTTCTTTTATTTTGTTAAATACTCTGAAGAGACTGCCTAGTTCAAATCTTGGTTTGAACTAGGACCTTTAGAGGAATTAGCTCCATGCTATGTGAGCTCTTGTAGGAGTGACCTGGTTCCTCTAAACTCATTTCTTTGTCTGTGAAATGGAACAGAAGTATTCACCTTTTTGTTTTTTTTGTTTGTTTGTTTGTTCAGTTTTGGTAACAGAGATTGAACCCAGGGGCTCCTAACCATTGAGCCACATCTCCAGCCCCTTTTATTTTTCGAGACAGAGTCTCACTAAGTTGCTTAGGGCCTTGCTAAATTGCAGAGGCTGGCTTTGAACTCGTGATTCTCCTGTCTCAGCCTTCCAAGCTGCTGGAATTACAGGTGTGCATCACTGAGCCTGGCTAGTATACACCTTTTGTATTATTGAAGGAATTAAAGGTGATCATCCAAGCAAATCTTTGCACATACTACCTAGCCAACCAAAACTATTGGATATCTGTTAGGACATCTTTCCCTATCATATCCTTTATGCTGCTAAGTTTTTGCTTATATCTTTTTCTATGGTTAAAGTACTGTCACCTCTCCTGTGAAATGCTTCATCATCTAGACTGAAAGTAAGTTTAAAAGTAGCAAAGTTGAAATGATGAAATTAGTTAAATGATCAAAATCAGTTAAATGATCAAAATAAGCTGATGTTTCTGAACAGTAGATGTCATCCTTTGGGACCTCACTTTGCCTCTTCTCTTTCTCGTTTGTTGAATTTTACCCCAAATGTGGAAGAAACTTGTTTGTATAAATAGCTACATAAGTAAACCAAGTAATGTCTGGTCAAAAGACGCATAATGATCTGTCCCATCACCCGAGAATTATCTTTCTAATGAACCATTAGATGGAAACTTACAGTCTTTATACTGAGTAAAGCCTATCCAATAAAATTTAAAATAAAAAATTAAGATCCGATTATCCTTACGTGTTTCACAATTTGCTGAGTAGTAAAACATCTACTCACAGATGTCCTGACTATAATCTTCAAATATAGTTATACGTAATATGTTTTATTTCACATAGAAAAAAAGTATTTAGAAAACCCACTTTTACCTTATAAGGTCTATGTAGATTCGGCTCCTGGTATCTCAGTTTTAGTATTCCCATCATTGTTAATACAGTCCAGATAGAAATCATGAAATAAAGATTGTTTATCAGTTCAATTAGGTTTGTTAAGACGATCACAGTGGATGCCAGAGCAACAATCAGTAGTACAGATATTAGTGGAGAGGAGTGAATGTTGAGTGTATTAAATAACAAAGGCAGCTGGCCTTGTTGGCCTGCAATATATGTCACTCTTGTTAAGTCAAGCACATTAAACAAAAGGTTGCTATATAATGAAGCAGAAATAGCAAAAGGAATAATCCATGTTAATTGGGGGATCATTCGATCAGTCCATGTAATAGCCACAGCATCTGCAGAGAAACAAAATACATGAAAGGAAAAGTGTTAAGAAAGAGAAATGAAGCATAAGCCTTTTAATAATATTATTTTATTTGAAAACAAAAAATTTAAAGAGAATAGAAATTTGTTTTTGTTATAATGTCATATGCATATGTCCATTTTAGCCTCATCACAATTTATCATAAGTGCTTATCATGTTTATGTCTTCCCCAAAAGACCAGGAACTTTTTGAAGGCAAGGTCCCTCCATATCTTTTCTACAAAACTAGTACTTCACTCGCCAACATAGAGTGAGTTTTCAATAAATACTTGTAAAATGAATTGGTTTTATTGAACAGATGATTGAAGGCATGCTTGTTTTCTAAAACAAATGTGCAGAGTGCTGATAGATACAGTCAGAGAAAAAAAGCACAGTGCAACCCTGTTGCCCCAGGAATGAGACTTACCACACCACGGTGTGTAATAAAATACTCAGGAAAAAGAACCAAGTACACAGAGAAAATAAATTACACAAGAATAAAAACATGTATGACTTTTGGGATTTGTCTAAATTACAGGCAGCTAGAGGTGATTTAGCTCTTCGCGGGGTCATGTGGAAATGTCTGAAGACTCTTGGTTATCACAACTATCGGGGTAGAAAGTTGCTACTGAAACCCAGTGGGTACAAGCCAAGGATGCTACTAAACACCCTACTATGCACAGAACAGCCCTATACAACAAAGAACTGCACAGTCCAGGCTGGGAACGTAGCTCAGTAGCAGAGCACTTGCCTAGCATGCATGAAGCCTTAGGTTTGATCCCCAGCACACACAAATATATGTCCAAAAATGTCAATGGAGTTGAAATTGAGAAACCCTGCTATACATGCTACAGATGAATCTTTAGAAAATATTCTTTTTCTTTTCCTTCTTTCTTTGTTTCTTTCTTTCTTTCTTTTTTTTTTTTTTTTGGCTTAAAGGTGAAGAGACATTATAATACCAATTCAATATGAGGCAGTAGGTATTAAAATCACCAATGAAGATAAACATCAATTGTTGATGAAAATCCACTTGAGTTCAATTTGTACTACATAGATATACAGTAGGACAGATTATTCTATCACAGAGAAACAACTTCTCAGTTTTTCAGTGGAATAAGCACAACAGGGCCTAATGTCCCTGGGGGTAGTGCCCTCTGGGATTACACTTTGATGTGTAGGTAGGTTGGTTTCCAGGGGAACTGGACATCAGTATACTAGTTTATATAACAAAAAGACTTTTTAAATGTGACAAAATTAAAATATCATCGATGTTTACGTTCTCAAGATCTTTATTTTTAACCCATTTTTAATAGCTTCAGGAGTCATGTTGATTTTCTCTTTGATACTATTCTATAATAGTGGTTAAAATATCTCTAGTTTCAGTTCTTAATCATTTCAAAAAGAGTATTGTTAATTGTTTGTCCAGACCTCCACATAACTACCCACTTTCAGATACATTTTTTAAAATTTTTTCTTGTAATGAAAAGTAAATTCTCCAATTTCCTAGTGAGTGTCCTACAAATGTAGTAGATTATAATAGGAGGAGAATCCGGTGCAGCTCTCCCAATGTGGCTGGCAAAAATAATACATAATCTTCCTACATAATTTTTATCCAAGTGATTTTTCTCTTTTCTACTCCTTTCCATGTGCTATTTTTTCTTTTTAAAATTGTATCATATATGCTTTTGTAAAAAGTAAAATAGCACTGAATTCATGAATTAAAAAATAAATGTCCTTCTCCTCAACAATTTCTCATTCATGCACCCCAAATGTAACTACTGTTAACATCTGTGTGGATCCTATTCCACAAATTTTCTACAATTATACTGTTTAAGCATCTATGAGGGGTGTGTGTGTGTGTTTACACTTGTGTGTGTGTTTATACTTGATATTTTCAGGTGTTTTTTGTTTGTTTGTTTTTTGCTAATAAAAAGTCATGCTTCAAATTTTAATAATCGTATTATTCTCCTCAGAGTAAATTCTTAGAAGTGAGACTTGTGAATTCAAAGGTGTAGACACTGTCAAGTAAGGAAAATATTATAAAATCACTCTCTAAAAATGATTGTATCAACTTGCAAATAATTCTTAAATTCCCACTTGAATTTCTAAATTTTTAACCACCTCTGGGTGTTTGAGACCAGCTTTCTAGAAGGTATGTCTGAAGAAGAAAACCTTCTTAGCTCTGTCTGCATACAGTTTATTTCCTGTTAAAATAATCTTGTCCTGTGCCAATATTCTCTAGTCTTAAATATGTCATCAAAACCCCAACGACACCACTGTAAGCCCTCCTGTCAGAATGTGTTAGCAGGCTTCCAGAACACTGAAATCCTAGGGCTGAAGAAAATGGAACCAGGCCTCCTCACTCCCACATTTCCATACACCTTGTTTTAGATGGTGTCCCTTCTTTCCTCACTAAAGAATATTTCCTTTCTTCTAAGAAAACAATGGATGAAGAAACAGGTCAGTTCTCCAACACTGACACAGACAAAAATGTCACGTGATTAACACCTTTGGTTCTTTTACCACTTAGAATCTAATATTTATTACAGTTGGTATGGTTTTTTTCAGTGTTCCTCGAATAAAATGTAACAACCAATCCACATTGTATTAGAGATATCCCTCTGCACTTAGAAATTCTTCACATCTTTCTGATATACCCGTTTGATTGAAACAAATGCAGCCCTCAATCCTTAAAATTTCTAATTCTTTTGTTGGTAACTTTTCTAACTAATTATACAAATTATGCACTGCACTAAAGAAAATTTGTTAAATTCAGTGTAAAAAAAAAGGAAAAAAATCACAGTACTATGCCAATTGATCATCATTGTTAACTATCTTTTTCTGTTTTATGTGAGAATATCAATTTATATTTTCTATCAGTATTGCATTATAAACATTCTTCCTTTAAGCATCATCAAAAATATTATCTTTTATGGGTTTTTTGTTTTGTTTGCAATACTGGGAATCAAACCCAGGGTCTCATGCATGCTAGGAAAGTGATCTACCACTGAGGTACATCCCAGACCCTTTTAAAGTCAGGGTTTCACTAAATTGCCCAGGCTGGCCTCGAACTTGTAATCCTCCTGCTCAGCCTGCTGAGTTGCTGGGGTTACAGATGTGCACTGCCAGTCCACAGCCTCAGAATAGTCTTTTATGTACTTTCCCCTAAATTGTGTTTATTACAAATTTATTGGATACTTTGTGATCTTTAATTTTTGCTGCCACACTTAATGATGTGATTGATGGCCATCCTTATATAGATATTTTTCATATGTAGTTCTGACTAATTTTCTTAATTTGAACTTATGCAGAAATTTAAATTCAAAAATACTAATTCAGAATTTAAATGGTCTTAGGTCTGTATTCCTGAAAGAGTAGGCATTATAAACCAAATTACAAGTGATTATAGTTAAAACACTTCATGAATTTTCCACACAAGCCCAACTGTTGTGCCACCTACAAAATTGCTGCCACCATTACAAGGCTTGAAAAGGGATTAGTCCTATAGGTGCTGGGTGACAGGTTTATCTCAGAAGGTGGTGAATTAAGGTTTAATGCTGGTGTGAGAAAATAGCTAGACTTCCACTTTCCCTGTATTTCAATTTCTATTTTTCTTTTTATTTCTTAAATCTGCTATTTTTAAATATCTGTTTATTTCTCTAAAATTTTCTTATTCTTTTACACTGTATTCTACAATGTGAGCTTTAAAATGGTAATTTTTAGCCAAATTTCCACTGTTTTCAGGGTCTTTTACCACTATAAATTTTAGAGTTAGAGTTATTAAGTATGAACTCCACAATTTTACATATTAATCATATGCATCAATTAATCATTAGTATTTACTCTTTTAATGGCTAGTATCTTCCATTTTAAATTTATCATTTCTTCTTGTCACATAGAAAAATGTCAAGAATCAAATGCTTTGAAAATTTTAGTAGATATAAACACCGATTGTACAATGTCACTGTGATAAAAAGCAATCCTGAAAGGAATAATTAATTTCTTGAATTTTACATCATAATTACACAAACATTTTCCACATTATCAGAAAATGTATAGTCATGCTTTTAAACATGAATCTCCTTTCTAAGCCAAATCACACTCCTCAGAACTCTGTTATTAGAAAATTACAAGTGTACTCTATATATAGAATAATGAAGAACAAATAGCAGTACTGACTGGTAAAGTGATACTTAAGATGTGCTGAAAGGAGCAACACTTTATTTATTGCCTTAGCCATTTGTGTACAAACCTGAAGAGAGAATTTCTCTGGGTGTCAGAACAGTCAGGTAGGAAATGTTAACCAGTAAAAACAAAACAGTCACCAGAGGTATTGCTGTAAATATGCATTTGGGAATGGTTTTGCTGGGTTTCTTCAGCTCCCCTATAAAACATGAAAGAGCAAAATCATATCTGGCAAAAAAAATCATTTCTTAAATTTATCTTTAAAATTGTTACACATTTCAAATATTAGGCTGGATTCTTCCTCCTCTACACACACACACATACACACTCACACACACAAACACAGAAGCAAGCCGCTGCACACCCATCCCACTCCAAATTTAGTGCTAAGAAAAGGGAAAGTTTCCCAAATATTTCCCATAGATGATAATTTTTTGAACATACAAAAATAAAAAATGAAATTTGAGCCCATAGTGCCTGAACCATTTGAAACCTACCTACATCTTCGTTCTCTTCTAGTAGGAACCAGGCACTGAGTTAGAGTAGTAGGAATAAAATAGTGATCAAAAACTCCACAAAATTTAACCATTGAACAATCACATAAACAAAAGTTAAGATAATGACTATTTGATCATCTGGAAACAAAGTGTTGTGGGATATATCATGCGACAATTTGATGGTCCCATTTGCCATTTCTGTTATAAATAGACAGAATGGCACTTTTTTATTCCTCAAAAATGTCATGCCCTGGCTTGCCAATGTGGCCATTCTCTTATGTGGAATGACCTTACTTTTCCTAGTTGCCTAGATGATCCCTACACAGCACAGCAAAATTACTACTTCTTCTGGGAAAGGAAGAGAGGGAAACTATCCCTGGTTGACAAAATTGTCTTTTTAAACATTTGCAAGGCTTATTTTAAAGAGAATTAAAGAATCAGTCATAGATTTTTCTCTCCCTTTCCTTTATACCAACAGTAAGTGCAAAAACGGGGGGGGGGGGCGGGAGGGGAGGGGGCATGCTTTGGCATCATTGTAATGGTTTTTCTAGAACACTGTTATTTTCAAATGCTTTTCAATTTGTCACACCATTTTTCTCAATTTTGACATTCTCTAAAAATTACCCCAACCCAATGAACTCAACAACTACAGACTTGTTTATACAATGTCACCCTCTGCCCTGATCACTGGCAATAGAAACAGGTGACATCCTACCCAATGGAAGCCAATCATTTCCAATATATAAGAAAATTTCTCTCAAGCATTTGAAGCAAAGGTCAACAAAGATTAAGAGAATCAAGAGAAAAACAATGAAATGGTGGTTTTTAAAAAAAGAAATATTAATTAAGGAGTCTCATATTTGTGGTCCTAGAAAAGAAAGGTAAAAAAGAGAAGTTGTTCAATAAAGAACTTTGGAATAAAAAGGAAAAATAATTAAAAGTAAGTGGCAAGTATGAGGCTGACCGGAAAAAATATTGAATCGTTTATTTAAGATAAAGCTCAAAATACAATAAAAAAGATGTGCATTTCATAATGTATACAATAAGTCAGGGCTTGAGTTTTTTTTTATTTTTTCTCAATAGTCTGGTAATTACCTGCTATGTACGTTAAGGTTTCCCCGCCTGAAAATGCAAAATATCCTTGGAAGATGGCTTCTATTATCTGGGAGATGTCTGGAAACTCAGCATCAAAAGCATTCTGAAATCTTTCTACATTCTCCTTCTTGCCTCTCACCAGCATGAACACTCCACTGAGGGAAATAAGGCCAAGTATGGCCACTTTCAGCACTGTGCTTACCATCTGAAGCCAGGCTGCTTCTCTCACACTTCGAGAATTCAGAATTCCCACACTCCACAACATGGCCAGGGCTAGACATTTCTTTGGTAGTTTTGGTGCTAAGCAGCTGGGATAAAAAGGTTGGATGCTGTACTCAGCAAGAAGCAGGGCTTGGGTAGCAATTATCCCTGGCCCCTCGAACAAGCTTGTCCAAAGTCTCAGGAAGGCGATCAAGGGGCCAAAGCATCTCTTGAGAAAATAATAGTGAGCTCCACTGTATGGGAAGGTTATTCCTATCTCTGCAAAGCAGAGAGATCCTGTCAAGGACAACACGGCACAGATGGCCCAAACACACAGGGAGAGGCCCACGTTCATGCAAGAATACTCCAAAACCCCTTTGGGAGATACAAAAATCCCTGCACCAATTATATTAATAATTAAAAAGCTTGTGCCCCTGAAATATCCAAAATTTCTCTTAAGCTGTATTTTCTTCTCTTTATCCATGGAAATTGAGGAAGTTTTAAAATCTGTATAAGTTACCTTTCCTGAATTTTCCTGCCTAATTGCTGAAAAGGATGGATTCTCTAAAATAAAACAGTGCTGTCCCTTTTGTTCCACCCTCACTAAATACAGTCTATTTTCAATAATTAACATAGTATAAGTGACACATTTAAGTGAAGAACAATAAATTACTTGTGAAAGTTAGTTTAACTTGTCTTTTAATTATTATCAAAATAATACATCCAGATGGAAAACACGGAATTTCAAACAAGATGGTATTTTTGAAAAAGAAGCTTCTTTGCAAAACTTCTCAAAAACAAAACAAAACAAAACAAAACATTTCCAGAGCACTGTTTTTAGCTCTAAGGCTAGTGCTCTAAGGCAGATCTCTTAGTTCCTTGAAAAAGTCCCATTTGCAGGGCATAGGTTGCTATTTAATATGAGTTAGAAATTGCTCCATGGGAAAATCCCTATTTGTAGGTCATCTGTCTGAAACAATCGACTGTCATTATCTAACACAGCCATTGCCTAAGGCTACAATACCAGTTGAGAAAAACAGAATGTAAGACTGGACTATCTGGAAGAAATGTCCACAGGACCTTCAAAAAGTTCTGGCATATTCCTGAAGATTTAGAAGTCTACATGTATATTCAGAGCTGTGCAAATTCCCAGGAAATATCTAAAAGAATTCTATATAGAGCAAAACAATTTTTTAAAGTTGGAGGAGACAAAAACATATTCCAAAATAAACAAAAGCTGAAGGAATTCACAACTAGCAGATCTGTCCTAAAAGAACTACATCAGACTAAAAAGATGACATAGATGATAACTAAAATCCACATGAAGAAATATAGTATCAGTAAAGGCAACCACATAGATATTGAAAAAGCAATATAAATGTCTTTTTGGTAACTACTATGTTCTCCTGAATTAGAACACCGAAGTTGATGGTCTTCTAATGCAGAAAGATTTAATTTGAGCTGTAGACTTGAATTATGTTGTAAATTCATGTCTGAATAAAGAAAAGGGAACAAACACAGAGAATTTATATAAGATGTGTTTGGTAAAAAAAAAATCAACAATAAAAAAGGTTCTTAAAATAAAAGCATCAGCCCATAAAAATCTGATGTGAAGGAGATCCATTTGATTATATCTGCCTCTTTTCGGGAGAGATAGTCCTCCCTTTCAAGTCATGATCACCACTAATAACAATTAAGTAGCATGGTACTTTTAACTTAGTCATAGCTATCATCATACATTTTAAAATTCAGTTTTATTGAAACCAAATTTATACATAATAAAATTGACTAAATTTAAGTTGTATAATCTAAGTTTTGATGATTGCATACATAATTATATAACAAATGTAATAACTACAATATGGAACATTTTTATCATCTCAAAAATGTTCCTTTCTTCCTCTTTGCAGGCAATTCCTTCTCTCCATCTGTGATTCTGAGCAATCATGAATCTACTTTCTGTCCCTGTAGTTTTATATTTTTCTAGGAGTTTATACAAACAGAATAAAGTAATATAAAAGGCAGGAGAGACATTTTATGATCAATTCAGCATGAATCAATGATAATTATAAACTTATAAATATTTAACAACTGAACTCAAAATATGCAAAACTAAAATGGACAGAATTGAAGATAGAAATAGAGAATTCAACAATAATATTTGCAGACTTTAATACTTCACTCTCAAAAACTAATAGAGGCAAATAGAAAGAAAATCAGCAAGGCTATATAGAATATAAAAGAAAAATTATCAACCAACTTAAGCTAATACCCATTAACAGCAGCAGAATACCCTATTTTTAACCATACATGAAATATTCTTCAGGATAAATCATATACTAAGTCATGCAGTATAGTATTAATAAGTTTATAAGAATATGAATCATACAAGTGGAGTTAAAGTACAAATTAAAAATAGAAGCTGAGCATGGTGGCACACGTGTGTTATCCCAGGAGGTTGAGGCAAGAGCTTTGCAAATTCAAGGTCAGCCTGGGCAATTTAGCAAGACCTTCTCAAAAAAAAAAAAAAAAATATATATATATGCTGGGAGCCATTAGCCAAGTAAGTATGACAATTTCCTTGCCAGCGTACCCCATGTTGCAGTGACATTGAATGTACTTAAC
This sequence comes from Marmota monax, assembly GCF_021218885.2. Taxonomy (NCBI): domain Eukaryota; kingdom Metazoa; phylum Chordata; class Mammalia; order Rodentia; family Sciuridae; genus Marmota; species Marmota monax. The sequence goes on from NW_026693552.1 coordinate 1,365,969, forward strand.
CTTGCTCAAGGACCAAGGCAGATTAGGGTGTTCCCGGTTTTAAGATAATCGTGTTTAGGGCGTTCCCAGTTTAGGTTCCAGGTTTAAGGTTTAAGATTATTCCTGCTGGGAATAGGGCATATCCTGCTGCCTGAGTTCCCCTTGAGTTCTCACGGGATTCAGACAGTATATTTTGGGAGACAGAAGCCAAGTGGAGGTGGATTTGGGCAGAGAATGTGAATTTGGGCAGAGAACGTGGATTTGGGCAGAGAACGTGGATTTCCCCAGAACGTGATTGTAGACGGCTGGTGTGAGTTCGGGAATAAAGAGTTGCTGTTTGAATCTACAAGCTGTGTGGTGGCTCGTGATTGTGTGCCCAGCCAGACTGCGGCATTTGTGCCCAGCCAGACTGTGGCATTAGTGAGTTCGGGAATAAAGAGTTGCTGTTTGAATCTACAAGCTGTGTGGTGGCTCGTGATTGTGTGCCCAGCCAGACTGCGGCATTTGTGCCCAGCCAGACTGCGGCATTTGGTGGCCCGTACGGGGAGCTTCTGAATCTTAGAGGTAAGTGAAATTTCTCACCCTTGAGGAAGAGAGAAAGAATGGGTGAACATTTCAAAAAACAATGTGTTATTGTTTTGATTTATTTTGATTTTATTTCAAGTTGCCTGTTCCTAGAACTTTCTCAGGCAAACTGGGGAAAATGGTTGACTCAAGGTTTGAAGTTGTTCACCTCCGAGCAAGAGAAATTGTTAGAGGAAGGAGGCACCCCAGTGAGACCAAGAACAATTAGGGCATATGTTGATACAATACAAAAATGTAGCCCATGGCCTTTTAAAGACAAATTATTAAGTATATCAATGGGACCATCATGGTATCCTGTAGAAGAATTTTTCCTCAACAAGAAAGAGATGGCTAGTTCTGTTTACTACATTTGTCTAAGATCTTGGTTTTTACAGACATCTGATTAATTTACAAAGCTAAAGTGTTAAAATATCAACCACTAAATATGAAATCAAGTACTCTTTACTTATTAAGTTCCATAAGGTAATATATTTAAACATTATGTGTGTTTTCATAAATTGGTAAATGGAAAAATGTTTAATATTGCTTTGTGTCTGTGTCTTTGCTAAAACAAGGTTACTAAGTGTTAAGATTCTATCATGTGTAATTTATATACAAAGAGTAGAAAAATTTTCAGTTGGGTTTCAATTATAGTATTATAGTATCATAAAAACATGAAAGTCTTTCATCTTATTAAAGTGGAGTAATTTTCTAAATCAGAATTTTTATAAGAGTTGTTTCAGAATGTAAATTTATAAAAAGGGTTAACAGTTAAAAAAGATATAAAAAGATTCAAGATGTGGGAATATATTTTAATATGGAAGGTTAAAAGAAAAAGAAATGTTTCTAGATAAGATAATCTCTGTGTGGTAAAGTAAAAAGTTGTAAAATGCCACTTAAAAAGATTTTGAGGAAACTAGACTTACTTTAAAAGCTTGAGAAAGGAAGAAAGAAGAAAAAGATATTTGTACATGGCAGATTGAGACAAAGCTTCTCAATGGAGTTAAAAAAAAAAAGCCTTTGGTTGAAGGGCAGCCATGTAAACTAACATTAAAGCGATTTAAACAGAATCTAAGCCTCGTTTAAAAGAGTGAAGTTGTAGGTGGTGAAAAAGTACATTTAAAAGTACAGTATAGATGATAATTAAAAGGCTTTAAAAGGTTAAATTGAAGGTGGTCGAGATACCTTCATGGCGGAAAAAAGATTGCTTTATTGCATCATTCGAAGCCTAGTTAATCTTAAAGGCACTACTTAAAAAAAAAATGGGAAGATAATAGGATAAAAGATATTTAGATAAAGAAGATTAAAAATTTAAAGTGAAAAACTTTAAAGACAGAAGTATAGAAAGTTAAAAAGAATAAAGATAAAGAAGATGTAGAAAGATAAAAAATGTAGGAAGACAAGAATTTTAAACCCACAAAATAGGAAGAAAAAAAAAAACTAGGAGGAAAATAAGCAACTAAGGGTAAAAATACAAACCTTAGGAAAAAAAAAACTGGAAGATAGAAATAAGATAGAAAATGGTTGAAAATGTCAAGTAAGGTATTACACAGATAGAAAATGCAAAAAGCTAAGACAACTATTAGATACAGACATATGCTTATTAAAGCAAAAAGAGGGAATTGGAAGGGGGTATATATCCCCCAAAGATAAACTTAAAATAACGCTTTTTACTCTAAACTTTTAAAATTTGGATTCATCAGGACTTAGTGCTGCGGAAAGGCATATGTATCCAAAAAATGTACATAAGCCTAAAGTACTTTGGAAAGATATTCTAACAGGACAATGGAAAGGTCCTGACCCAGTGATTGTCTGGAGTCGGGGGTCTGTTTGTGTTTTTCCACAGGGAGAACAGCAGCCCATTTGGATTCCAGAGAGATGAACTAAAACAGTTTCTACAGATCGAAAAGAAGATGATTTGACTCAAATCCATAACAGCTGATATCCAGAACTCCAGCTTGGCCATTCTTACATCTGCGACAGTGATTAACTAGTGATGCAATTTTTATTTCCTTGCCAGCACACCCCATGTTAATTGTGGTAGTGCTGACATATCTTTGCTGATGGTGTCACCAGTGATGCAATTTTTCCCAAGGAGCCGTCAATTGGCTTGGTGTCGTGGCATTTCTGTATCCTCCTCCCTTCTACTAGTGATGGTCTAAAATTTGGGGGCCAATGGCTTATGCTGGACCGGTAGTCAGTGACGGGTATGATCCAATTGCAGTGGTATCAACCTAAGACAGGAGGCTGACGCCTAAAGGTCAGTTTTCCGATGACGGGTAAGAACCATATGTTGAATTGGACAACCTACCAGGCACGGTCCATAAGCCACATTAACCTCACTCCCCCACTGGCACCAAGGCCAAATTTGGGGGCCAACAGAGGTGAGGCAAAGAACCTCACCCCCCCACTGGTGCATAGACCTATCCACAAGTATGGCTGTATGCTGGACCGGTAGTCAGTGACGGGTATGATTCAATTGCAGTGGTATCAACCTAAGACAGGAGGCTGACGCCTAAAGGTCAGTTTTTCCCATGACGGGTAAGAACCATATGTTGAATTGGACAACCTACCAGGCACGGTCCTTAAGCCACATTGCTTGTTGTTTAATTAATCAGAACGGGGGAGATGCTGGGAGCCATTAGCCAAGTAAGTAGGTATGACAATTTCCTTGCCAGCGTACCCCATGTTGCAGTGACATTGAATGTACGTGACCTTGCTCAAGGACCAAGGCAGATTAGGGTGTTCCCGGTTTTAAGATAATCGTGTTTAGGGCGTTCCCAGTTTAGGTTCCAGGTTTAAGGTTTAAGATTATTCCTGCTGGGAATAGGGCATATCCTGCTGCCTGAGTTCCCCTTGAGTTCTCACGGGATTCAGACAGTATATTTTGGGAGACAGAAGCCAAGTGGAGGTGGATTTGGGCAGAGAATGTGAATTTGGGCAGAGAACGTGGATTTGGGCAGAGAACGTGGATTTCCCCAGAACGTGATTGTAGACGGCTGGTGTGAGTTCGGGAATAAAGAGTTGCTGTTTGAATCTACAAGCTGTGTGGTGGCTCGTGATTGTGTGCCCAGCCAGACTGCGGCATATATATATATATATATATTTTTTTTTTTTCTTCCTTTGGCTTGATTTTTCAGTTGTAGACAGACACAATACCTTCATTATATTTATTTTTATGAGGTGTTGAGGATCAAATCCGGTGCCTCAGAAATGCAAGGCATTGCTCTATCAACTGAGCTACAACCCCAGCCCCTTGTCTATGGAAGTCAAAATTTAAGAGCAATGAACTAGGATATCTGGCAAAAGAAATTTTTTAGCAGCAAAGGTTCATGCCTGGCTGCTTTTAATTGCTTCCAGTGAAATAAAAACAAAGAGAGAAGTCAAAGGCAGAATTTATAATTGAAAGGGAAACAGAATGAAAACATTTGGGAAATTTTCAGCCTGGCTGTGTGGTAGAGAATGACAGAGCATTTTCATCAGGTCAGGTGATATGTGCCTATAATCCCAGCTACCCAAGAGGCTGGTCAAGAGGATCACTTGAGGAGTCTGAGGCCAGCCTGAACAACCCAGAGAGACCCTCTCTCAAAAACAAACAAGCAAAGAGATTAGCATAGAGAAGGTGTCATCAAGACAATGGGAGAAAGAACCTAAAGACATCTCAGGAATCTTTGAAGTGCCCCTCCCCACAGGCCCAGAGCTCTAGAAGGGCTGAATGATCAGCAGGAAAGGCCCAGGGTGCTCTCCCCTTTTGGGTCCCCACAGTCAGGATTCTGCTCCCTGCATTCCAGACAGCACTCCTGAGCTGCTCCAACCTCTGCTCAAGCTGACTCAAGCAGCCAAAGTGTGACTCGACCTGCTGCTCTGCCAAGGTCCAAATGGCAAGCCTTGTGGTATTTGGTGGTGTTAAGTCTGTAGGTACACAGAAATCAAAAGCTGAGGGGATATGGCTTCTTCTATCCAGATCAGCTCGGGGCCCAGGTGGAGTCCTGATGCAGAGGTGTAGTCACTGCAGAAAGTCCCCAGTAGGACACTGCTTAGTAAACCCCGAAGCCACCGCTGAGGCTTAATGGAGGCAAGGGAGCAGTATCACTTTGGAGATCCCAGAACTGTAGAGCTACCAACATACAATATCAGCATGGGAGAGCTGCCCACAGAAGATTCTAACCCAAGAGTGCTAAAATGTGGGCTAGTGCCGCAGTCTGGCTGGGCACAAATCACGAGCCACTCAAGCAGGAACAAACTTTATTTCTGAACTCTACCAGCACACTCCACACACGCTTCCCGGGAACTCTCTGAACGCCACACGGCTCTTGCAGGAACCACCCGCCGGAAACCCCTCCTCTGGCACTTCCCCATCCAATGGGAACTCTCCGGGAATCCCCGCAAGAACTCCAAAGTAGCGAGAGAACTCCAAAGTAGCAGGCTGAGGTGGACAGCAGGGGTCTAATATACACAGCTTAACATAACCATTATCATCTCAATGGCTTTCTGGGGTCGCCTCTCAACCATTCCATTCTGGCAAAAATGCCATGTGTCATTCCGACTCGGCTATGGCTTTCAGCAGGCTAATCCAGCAAAAACCACAGGTGCCAAGCTACAGAGGCCTTGGGGGCCCAAAGCCTATGCCAATATGCACAGAATGTGGAACACAGACTCAAAGGAAATTATTCTTCATTAAAACTTAAGTTTTCTGTTTGTTTTTGCTATTGTTGTTGTTTGTTTGTTTTTTGTGGCGCTGGGGATTGAACCCATGGCCTTGTGCATGCAAGGCAAGCACTCTACCAATTGAGATACGTCCCCAGCCCCTCTGTTTGGTTTTGAACTTACTTGCGACTAGTTATCCCTTTTCTACTTGCCTCTATTCTTCTTCTGAATGGGAATGTCTGTCCTTGGCTGGCCCACCATTGCATTTGGGAAGTAGATAACTTGTTTTGATTTCAAAGGCTCATAGCTGGAGTGAATTTACCCCAGAATTTGCCCTTGAGTCTCACCCATATTTGATTCAAATGAAACTTTGGACTTTCAAGTTGGCACTGGAATGAGTTAAGACTTTGGGGCTATTAGGATAGAATGAATGTATTGTGCATATGACAAGGACATAAATGTGGGGGGAGAGGCAGGGGCAGAATGCTATAGTTTGAATGTGTTCCCCAAAGTTCATGTGTTAGAAACTCAAAACCCAAGTTTATAGTTTAATGGCATCTGGAGGCAGCCCATTGTACAAGCTCAAAAAGGTAGAGTCCCTTGATGGAATTAGTGGCTTTACAAAAAGAGGAAGAGAGACCCAAGCTAGCTAATAACTTGCTCTGTCTTATCATATCATGTTCCCACCACACTATTTTGCAGTAAGAAGGTTCTCACCAGGTGCTGGGCAGATGCTGGCACAATGGTCTTAGACTTCCCAACCTTCAGAACCATGAGTCAAATAAATTTCTACTTTTATAAATGACTCAATCTCTGGTATTATAGTAACATAAACAGTCAAAGATACTACCTAAAGACAGAATCCACAAGAGAAATACAATTACTTTCAACTTTCTTACTGATATTTCACTAACCAAAGAAAATTGAATTCATATCATAAAGAAAGAGAACGAAAATTGAGCACCCACACCTAGAGCCTGCAGGAACTTTGTCCCAGGCCACTGTCTGTTCTTCAGGCCCGTTGATTTCCCCTACAAATCATTTACTATCCCCTTTAAAATTGTCTACAGCCCCCTGACTTCCCTCTTCCCTATGAAGACACTATGCAACCTTCGATCATCTGGCCCTGCTTTGAATTTCATATTTTGCATGGCTCCTGCACACTTGCATGCATCAATCAATTTATATGGTTTTCTTCTGTTAATCTATTGCCAATTTGTTTCAGCCAACTCAAAAGAGGCAAACCTTCAGAGACAAAGGGGGAATTTCCCTTTGCCCCACATATATCTCCTCTTCTCCCACCTGCCTCTTCCTTTGCAGTTGTTGTCAGTGCTGCAGAGTGAACCAGGGCCTCATGCATATTAAGCACATGTTCCACCACTAAGCAGCCCCTGTCCTTACATAAATAGGAAACAAATATTCACATGTACAAGATCAAATGAGGACACCTGAGAACGTAAGTTACTTATTTGTTAATTTTGTTTTTTATTTTATTAGGTCTTTATGGTTATGCTAAGTAATTGAGTTCATCCTGACAAACTCAGAGATTACTTATTGTAATAGTTTACAGATTGAGGACAAAGGTTTGCTTCTACAAACAATGATTTTAAAATTAGGGATCTTTCACCTATCTTACCTCTGAACTTTGGAATCTAGTTAAATGATGTGTGTTTAGATTTTTAGACTAACACAGGAAAACAGCACTGTTTGAATACACTCTTTCCAACCTTCTGAATTTAGAAAGAATGTTCTGGTTTGCTTCTCTTTCTTACATACTGTCTAGGTGGCCATTCTTTACCAAGGTTTGCTTTCAGTGTTTTACTCACCAGCATTTTTTTCTGATCCTTCAGTTTAAATTTTTACAACATATCAATTTGTGTTATTGCATTCTGTCTTGTTTTTCGGACACTGATCAAGGAGTTATTTAGCTAATAAATATAACATCAAAATGTTAAGTATTTTTATACCTATGAACTGAAAAATGTTAGTAAATAATTGAATGTTAACTAGCATTTTTATGTCATATTTTTACTTGGATCAAAAAGTTACAACTCTGACATAATAGCATGTACTTAAGACAAGGGTCATATTTGTACAGAATAAAATAGGGGGGAGTTATTCGAAATTGAAAATTTAGAAAACTTTTCCACTACTAGTTCTGTTGCACATGGTGTGTTGTATAACATGCTGGGGGAAACAAGGACAAACACAAAACTCACAAACTTCATAAGGACAAAGTGTCTTGCCACAAAGGTAGGTAAGTATTAAGAAAATCTCTAGATACTTTACAAAAAAATATATTGCATTGCAGTGATAAAAGGACCACAACCACCACCAGCAATAACAACCAAAACAAAGAAAAATGAAGGGCAGGAAGACTAAAGGAAAATGTTAAAAGAAGAGAGAGTTGGAAAGGAAGAGAGATGAAAAATGTAAGAAAGGAAATCTAATTCATCCTCTTTCTATTATTTAAACCATATTCTTCAAATCTTAAGAGATCATTCAAAACAAAAGTTTTTAGATTTGTTTGCTTGTTTTGTTTTTGCCTTTGCAGTACAATGGCTAGAACCCAGGGGCGCTCTATCATTGAATATCCCCAGTGCCTTTGAAGTAGGACAGAAAAGGTTGAACAAAGATTTCGGAAATTCTTTGAATTTTATATCCGGGAAGGTATAGGTGGGGGGTGGTTGGAGGTTTGCATGACAAGTGCTCTCTGTTCCATCCACCTCAACCAGACACAGGGTTCACAAGTTCTTTTGTTGTTTTTTTTTAACTAAGAAAACAGAGATAATATCTTTTTGTACAACAAGCTTACAGACTCTAACTCTGTCACACCTTTTGTGCACAAACCTGGCGTTTACAAGAGAGGAAACTACCAACCACAAGAACATCTTCAAACATCCTGCTGATCTGACAAGAGGAGAAACTTAATTATGTCAAAAGTCTTTTGGGTGGGAGTGCCTGGTCTGCTTCACCTTTTTATCTTTTATTTTGAGACATGGTCTTACTAAACAGCCCAGGCTGACCTGAAACTTGCTATCCTCCTGCCTCAGCCTCCCAAGTAGCTGGGATTATAGTTGTGCATCACTGCACCTGGCTTCAAAGTAGAAGCTCTTATATTGACCTATAATAATGCCTGAGGGGAAATGGCCAATTATAAGAATCCATTCTTGTCTGCATTGTTCATGAGTTGATACTTATAACTAGACTTAAAAATGGTAGATGGAAAGGGGAAAAAGCAAATAATAGATGCTTCTTCAATTTTTAAATTGGTCTTGAAAATTTTCATCACACAGACAATGTCCAGTTTGCCCTCAATATAATCAGTCTTCCAAGTATTTGTATAATCATCTCTCATTGTATCAGTTAGAACTATGTACAAATGAGATTCTAGGAAATCTGAACAGTTTTAAAAAATATAGTCTATTTTTTTTTTTTGCATAAGAGGAAGCTTGAGGTATCCATCACTCAGTGGCTTATCTCCACAAGGTCCCTAATGATCCCAAGATGCTGCTAGAGATTTAGGTATAGCAACAACAACCAGGGGAAGAGGTAGGGGAGGTAGGTAGTTCAACCTCATGTAATGTTTCTTTTACAAAAAAAAAAAAATTAAAACCAAGAAAATTCAGTCATTTTGAAGAATAGGAAGAACTATTGGGTAAATTAACCAACAGTCTGAGCACGTTTTCAGCAGCTAATTTTATTGTTGCTGTTTTTGTTTTTGAGACAGGTTCCAGCTCTATTGCCATTGCTGGCCTTAAACTCCTAGGCTCAGGTGATCAGATTCCCCATTAGCTGGTACTATAAGCTCACACAACCAAGCTGTGTTTTTGTTTTGTTTTGTGGTACTAGAGATTGAACCCAGAACCTCTCACATGCTAGGCAAGCAGTCTATTATTGAGCCAAAACCCCAGCCTAAATACTGTTTTTAATTCTTTAGCCTAAAATCCTTACTTCAAAATAAACTATAAGTCATTGATTTTGATAGAATTAAATATTCTAGGAACTATAGTAACCTATATGTCCTCATCTTGTATTATGCCCTATAGGAATAAGACAGTAGGGCCTGACAATCAAGCATAGAGATGCACACCTGTATTCCCAGTGGCTCAGTAGACTGAAGCAGTATTCTAAGTTCAGGGCTAGCCTGGCAACTTATCAAGACCCTATAACAAGATAAAATAAAAAGAGTTGGGGATGAAGCTCAGCACTTGCCTGGCATGTTCAAGGCCCTACAAGAAAGACAAAACAAAACAACAACAACAAAAAAAGTTATGACATTGTACACTCTCTTTGTGTAGGTATAACAAAATCCCTAAAGCAAGGGCTTCCCTTCTAGTGTCCCAGTGTGGCAGAAAGAGGGGCAGCCATGTGAAGACAGCCATATGTAAGTCAGGAAGCAAGAGAGGGAGAGGGACAAGGCTTTCCTTTATATAACAACCTACTGTCATGGGAATGAATGAACGCCTGTTGGACCCAACCCACTCTGCAAGATCAGCACTAATCCATTCATCAAGGGTGAAATCCCCTTAACCTAATTATCTTCTACCAGGCCTCGCCTCTTAGAAGTTCCACCATCTCAACACCACCACGCTGGAGACCAAACTTCTAGCACATAAACCTTTGGGACAAATCATATTCAAATCATAGCCCACATCTCTTACTATGAGAACACAATTACCTTCAGCATCTTTCTATCAGGGGTAGGTACTTGGCCCAAAGGCATACAAATTTCAGTGGCTTATGGCTGCTCTATGTGCCTAATCAAGAAGATGAGTTTGGCCAGCAGATTCTTCTTCAGAGAAAATGAAACTTAATAAAGGAAGCAGAAATGCCGTGAAAAGATCTGTGCCTAGTAAATGTGAAAGTCTTCTGCACTGTTGAAATGGATCCATGGTAAGCAATGTTCATGTGCAAGGAAAGGTTGAATGGAGCAGTTTATAGAAGAAATTTGAGTGCCTACAATGCACCATTTAAAAATGTTATCTACATGATTTGAAAACCACAGGCTTAGTGTTTTAGTTAGCTTTGATAATTATTTAAAAAATACCTGTAATAAGCCAACTTAAAAGAAGGAAAGGTTTATTTGGTTCACAGAAGCTTTCAGATCATGACCAATTTGCCCCAGTTCTTTGGGCTTGTGACAGTAGAGTTCATCAAGGCAGGGGCATGTAGCAAAGGAAGCCTGTTTACCTTTGGACAAATGTGAAAGAGGGGAAAAGGAAGAGACTGGGATCCCATTATTCCCTTTAAGGGCACCCCCCATGACCTAAGATCTCCCCACCTCTTGCAGGTTTCTACCACATCTTATTAGTGTCAATCTGAAAACTAATCTTTTAACACTTGGACCTTGGGGGAACATTTAAGATCCATACTATAGCACCTGACAAGTTGCTTACATTAAAGTCACGAGAAAAGAGAAATACAAAGTTTCCAGAAATAGCTGTTTAATTTCTGTATCGATTCTAAGAAAAATAAAATGCTATTCATTGTAATCTTTGAATAAATGTTGACTTACAATCATGATTAAGCAAAATAAGCAGTGTAAATCGTAGCCAGCTTACACAGAAAATCAATCTAGATCCTTTGCTATTGAGTAATGGTGTTGAAAGATCTGTGCCTAGTATTTCATGTGAACATAACAAGTTCTGCTTGCTGGAAATTTAGAAATCCCTTTACAGAAAAACAAAAACAAATAAACAAACAAACAAACAAAACCACTGAACCATATTATTTTCCTGGACCAAAGTAGTAGATTGATTTTGTTGTTGGTGGTTGATCGATTTTGTGGTTCTGGGTATTGAACTCAGGGTCATGCTAGGCAAACACTCTGCTGCTGAGTTTCATCTCCAGTGCTTTCTAAATTTTATTTTCAGACAGGGTCTCACCAAATTGCTCAGACTAGCCTTGAAACTATGATCTCCAACCTCAATCTCCTGAGTAGTTGAAGTGACAGGTGTATACCACTGGGCCCGGATGTTTTTCTGGCATCAAATTTTGGTTCCCTAACTGCTTTGAATGTTTGCCCTCCAATTTTATTAGTTTATTTATCATGTTTCATAATATGTCCATACAATAAGCATCTGACAAAATATCTCAGAATGGAAATCATTTTTCTTCTTCCCAACTGGTTTCACATATAGGTATTGATCAGAGCTATTCTCGGAGGAAAGTTAATAAAATAGACTTAGCAATGTTGGAACCTATCTTCCAGGTCTCATGAGAAGTGAGCAGAACCATTAGATTGTGTTCATGTTTCTTCCAGCAAATTATTGGGCAAGTCAGGCAGAACAATTTAACCAACACTATCAAAGAGTCTCAGGTTATCTATAGAAGAAGCCACAAGTCTCTCTGTTTATAATTGTTCCTATTTCTAACTGAATATTTTGATGAAGTTAGGACCTGGCCATTGAAGCCCTGTTTTGCTCTTTTTAAAAGATTTGGTAGAAAGAATGATTCTATGGAATTCATTGAAACTCAAGGACCTCACAGGATTCTATGCAGACACCACGGTTGGGATTATTTAGATTTTTAAATGATAGTTCATATTGAGAATGCCATGAATTTGTTCTTTCCTGCCTGCAGAGATAGACAAAGGCAGAATGGCCTTCAAATCTCAGCCTCTGTGATCAGGAAAGGTCACACATAAAAACCAAGAAACTATTTTTGATAACTTGGCCTTGGCTAAACTAGCTTAGCTCCCTGTGAGCTATTTAAAACCTGCTCTAAATTCTCAGGCAGCACAAACTCTTCCAATTACATGTTTACTAGTCAGCCTTTAAAGATTTCTGCAGTCCTCCACTCCTCAGCCAGGACACCCAATGCTATTAACCTTTAAGGGGAAACCCAGATATAACAGATTAATCTCCCTAAATATCAATGCATGGAGTTACATGTAATTAATTCCATTTTAGAGATCGGCCAATAAGCTAGTCATCCAGTGTCATTGGGGGAATCCACACTTAATCTGCCTTTAAATCTATGCTTTTCCAACTTAGTAACAGCTCTCTGAATCTGGTTTGCTGGAAATAAAAATCTTGAAGAAATAGAAGACACATCCCGAGAAGCATGAGAAGGAAGTGATTGATATTCCAGAGCCAGACTAGTTATAAACTTTGGCACTTTGCTTAATTTTTCTGTGCCTCAGCCCCCCATTTTAAAATGGAGATATCAATAAGCACCCCATAGATTTATTGTGAGAGCAGAATGAGTTTAATTTTTGTAAAATAGTGAGAACAATTCCCTGGAACATTCTGAGTGTTATCAAGAGGATTCTCCATCATTAGAACAATGCAAGAAATCCTGTTGTCCATAAAGGTTTATTTCCAAATGCCAAAAACAACTTAAAGTTTTATCTTTTCTCTAAAAATAGGAAGTTGCCCTTGCTCTTTTATGACACCAATGATCTATCTCTTTTATCTTGTAAAAGCTCATGTGTGAGACAATGAAAAAAAAATGTTAAGAGGTGGAATGATTCAATTAAGAGCTGTAACCCTATTAGTGAATTAATCCACCTGAATAAATCAACTGGGTGGTGACTATAGACAGGTAGGGTATAGCTGCAGGAAGTATATCACTGAGGGGTGTACCTTTGTGTTTATCTTTTGTCCCTGTGAGCAGAGTGCCCCTTCCCCTCTCCCTCTTGCTCTCTCTCTCCCCTTCCTGGTTGGTTACCTTGTTCTGAGATGCTTTCCTCTGCTATACCTTTTCACCATGATGTTCTGCCTCATCTCAGGCCAAGAACCATGGATTTGACCAACCATGGACTGAACCTCTGAAACCATGAGCCAAAATAAACGTTTTCCACCTCTAAAGTATTTCTGTCTTTTGGTTACAGGGACACAAAGTTGACATCTTGCTCTAGAATAAAAGTGGTCCCTGTCAATCATGAAACCGTGGATGTGAGAATTTATTTATTTTTTGAGAGGGGGAGATATTTTTCCCCCTGTAGTATCAGGGGTGGAATCCGAGGTGCTCTACCAATAAGCTACATCACACCCTTTTTAAATTTTATTCCAAGTCAGAGTATTGCTGAGTTGAAGAGACTGAACTTGAACTTGCAATTCTCCTGCTTCAGCTTCCTGGGTCACTGGGATTACAGGCCTGTGTCACTCAACCAGCAGGTATAAAGATTTCAAACTGCAAATATCAGGAATGCAAATGTCTGTAAATAACTTTTATTTCTCTATAACTGAAATTCATTTCATTTTCAAACTCCAATTTCTATCTGTAGTAGATACTTCATTCTCATTAATTCGAGGTAGCTTAGTCACTTTCAATTTAAAACTGTCTCTTAACTCTCCTCCTTTCACCTCTCTTCACAGAATAAAGTTCCTGAGAGATTTGTATTGTGCCTGTGGGAGAACAAGGATCTGTGTTTCAGTGCTGACCCCACTCATATTTGATTGCAACTGGAGTGGAGTTCTGACTACCTCGATTTGGGTATTTGCCTCTCTCTACCGCCCTCCCATAAATGCCCTCGGCTAGCAAGCACAATCTGTTGCCTTAACCTGGGTGGTCCACCTGGCAAATCCTGCTACATAGTCCCATAACACTAGTCTTGAATCCCCTAGCAGATCTTAATCTTTAGCCAGAAAGAGTTGGGGGGAAGAATGGACTAGCTCATGTTCACTTTATCCAAATGTACCAACTTTTGTTGGTGCTAGATTCTACTGGTCAGCTATTATTGTATAACATATTACCCCCAACACTTCATTGTTTAACACAAGAAACATGTGTTGCCTTTGTTTCAGTCAGTGAGGAATTCAGAAGCAACTTAGCAGGGTAGTTCTAGCTCAGATCTCTCTTCTGACCTAAGCTCAGAAGTCTGCCACCACTTCTGACCTATTCCATTGGTCACACTGATACAATATTAAAGGGGACCACAAAAGCATGTCAGTACCGGAGGAGATCACTGGGAGACCTCTAAGAGACCAACTCTCACATCAGTATCCATCAAGCTTCCTTTGTCCCAGAATTCCACATGGAATGCAGGGCAAAAGTCATTCTTCTTTCTAATCCCAAAACCCATGGAGATGGTACAGGATCCAAAATGTATTGTTTGGGTTCTAATTCTGTTTAATCAGTTCTTGTTTTTGCAGTACTGGAAACTGAACCCAGGATACTCTAACACTAACCTGCACTCCCAGCCCTTATTCTTTTATTTTGAGATGGGGTCTCGCTAAGTTGCTGAGTCTGGCCTCAAACTTGCAATTCTCTGCCTCAGCCTCCCAAGTCACAGGATTACAGGTGTGTGCCACCATGTCTGGCTCAATAGTTACTCATTATGTGGCTCTGGGCAATTTATTTAATGTTTCTTCCTCACACTCCTCATGTATAAAATGGAGAAAATCACCACTGCTAAGTTTTATTATGAGAATTTAAAAAATAATCTATGTAAAGCACTGAGAAAATCTGGCACATGCCTATTGCTTAGAAAACATCACCACTATCATCATTATCATTATTGATATAAAGATTTCAACTCAGCAGTGGAGTGAAGCCTCACATGGTACCTAAGCCCTCTGTCTCTTCCAAATCCTCCTCCAATCAAAGGAGCAATATTTTGGGTGGTTGTTTCTACTTTTTGTTTGTCTGTTTTTCAGTTTTCTTACTTTATAACTTAAAATTCTTCTTTTATCCTTATCAAAGCCTCACCCCTTAATTGGGAGGTTGGGCAACTCCCCAGAGTTACAGGCCCTTTATAAGAAGTCCCATTGTTCCATGGGTTTTAGCTGACCTTGGAGGGTGAGGGCAAAAATATTGGTTGTTTTCTTAGCCCTTTTCTTTTCTGATTTTAGCTTTCAAGTCTCAGTTCTTGAATACCCAGAAGACCAGTACTACCAGTATTGAAGTGGGAATAGTGGGTTCTAATTTTAATTTTTGCAAGTTTACAGACACCCCTTCCATTGAAAAGGGATCAGTAGTAGTATTAGAAGCCAGTGTCACATCCTATCTGTCCTGTACATGATGGTTGTCATCTCAAAATACTGCTAGAATATATAGAATATAAAAATATTGTTAGAAGATGTACTTCTGCAATATACTAACAGGCAACAGTTAAAAAGGTTTACAAGGAAAATGTAAAACAATTAACAAGAGTAATAATATCCAATATGTATAATAGTTCTGAACCAAGAAATGTAATTTCCTTATGATAACACTAATGCACCTGTTTGGCCTTCCAAAAAACCTTAAGTAATTTGTCAATTTAATCACACATAAATTTTATCAATTCTATATCTTTTTAAAGCCCATTTACAACTTTTAACTATCTTTTATAATTTACAAGACCCTTACTTAGTTTTATCTCTTTTTCTAATTTGGGATCACAGTAAAACTTTATGACAAAATTTTATCCTTTTGGACAGAATTTTAAATAGGCTTAATTATAGCATTCTTTGAGGCCCATCCTAACATGGAACTGGGCAAAAAGCAGAGCCTTACAAGTGAGGTTGGCCTTTTGACAAATTTTAGCTTAAGTTTTTATATATGAAGCTAATCGTTGCCCTCCTTCTAAATATCCTTCTATTTAGGAATAAAAAAAGACACATTTTCATGTCCTATTTCTTGAATTTGTTTGAGGATCATTTAACATAATAGCATTGCATCTGAAACCTGAATAAAATGGAAAGGTTAAGAGAGCTTTTACTTTTCTTTCTTTGTGGAAAAAAAATGGCAAAATGACTCCATGTTCCACATTGTCAACCTTTAAATCAATCAGGTTCTCCTTATTATCTTTCCAAAAATGCATTTATATTTCCACCCTCATGTAAATAATAACATAATTCTCCATATATAACTTATCAATAACATGTTACTCTTAGCCAATTGCAAAATATTAAGTAACATTAAAAAATCCCATCTAAATTTTCTATTTTTATGTAAGCCTGAAAAAGGCTATCACTACTAACAATTTTAATTTGGAGAACAACAGCTTGGTAAAATGCTCTCCTAAGCTTTATATTTTAGAAAGCTTGTACACTTGGAGAAACATAAATACATTTTACATACATAGAATCCAGTAATTATTGGCATCACAGTTACACAGAAGAAAATACTTTTAAACCACTTTCTATACATCAGCAATTTATGAGAACACATTTAATAGACCCATATATATTGTCTTCTTGCAGACTTTAAGAAGCCAAGAATGTTTGAGTTTATAATTAACATTTTAGTATTTTAGGTTACTTATCAACAATTAGTGTCTTTTTCATATTTTTATTGGTACATTATAGTTATACATAATGGTGGGATTTGTTGTTACATATTGATAATGTACACGATAGAAAAATATAATTTGGCCAATATCATTCCCATCATTTCTCCTTGCCTCCCCCCCCCCCCGTGTCTTTTCTCTATTCTACTGATCTACAGTAGACTTTCATGAGATCCTCCCCACACACCTTTGTCTTGGGTGTTTTCTCTAACATATACATTTTTAAATGCTTATCCTATTTATATCTACCCAATGTACTGCTTTCAGCTAGTTTTACATTACCCGTGAAAACCAAAATATCAGAAAAACATACTTAATCTTTTAAATTATTTTTGTCAAAGAAAAACCCTGAAATCAATGGACATTGTATTTCAAACATCTAACAGAGACAAATACAATCCTGATTGGTTAATAACCTAGGCAACTACATAGTTTTAAATTATTTATTATTATTTTATTTTTATATGCATGTATTTATTTATTAGTTAATTAGTTAATTAATTAATTATGTGGCACTGAGGATTGAACCCAGGAGCAAAAAAGCATTTGGATTCATGTTTTCTGAGTTTATGAGTGCTCATTTATCTACAAGCCAATTTGGCACTGATGGTAGGGATTTTGGATAAAAAGAAAGATAAAACTGAATTAAAGGAAAAGTCCATGAGCCACTGAGATGCAGAACACACAGTTGTAAATCTTGAGTGACAATCCCTTGGCCCATGCTCTTATAAAATGAGGGAAATGCAGAAGCAAAGGGAACACTGGGGGGGAAAATTGTGTAGCTCTACCCTGCCTCTATCTCTTGTCCAACCCCTAGCATCAAACCTCTATAAATATTAACACCCCACACAAATGGGTTGCAGTCTCTCCCTCTGGAGACAGAGACTGCATTCTGCATTGAACATGTATCTATGTTCCTAAATAAACTTCTATCTATGCCTTTAACTGGCATGTGCTGAAATTCTTTCCTGTCACGTATGCCAAGAACCCTGCCAGTCCTGATTCAAGTTCCCTCTTCTCTCTGGGAAGTCCTTAGACACTTCTTCTTAGACATCACTTCTCCCATGACAGTAACCACGTAAGCAAAGTACAAACACAAATACACATGTAGACACAACATATAATAGGCACATGAACACAAACATCCTTTGAAAAATAGAAAATGTTTTACAGCTTTCATTTAAATTTGGTCATTTGTTAGTTTTTAAAAAGTTACTATTGAGGCCAGGGTTGTGGCTCAGTGTTGAGTGCTTGCCTAGCATGTTTGAGGCATTGGGTTCGATCCCCTGGCACCACATTAAAAAAATAAATAAAAACAAATAAAATAAAGGTATTGTGACCATATACAACTAAAAATAATTTTTTGAAGTTATTAAAGTTATTATTCTATAGCCCTAAACAATTCTTAATCTTAAATCTTCACTTCCAAATGTATGACTTAATTGGAAAATTTTCATCTCAAAGACAGAATTTAAAGATCATTGTGAAAAGGTTTAAAGGTGAGGCTGGTTATTCAAATTTAAGTTAATATCTTTCTATATTTTAAAAGTTAATCCATAGAGGGTGACACCCTTACAAATGGAAATTTCTGTCATTAAAAAAAAAATACTTTGGAGAACTAACTATCTAGTTGATTAGTCCTTCTGACCTACTTTGTTTTCCAACCAGATGGAGTTCTTCAACGAGTAGGGAAAAGAGCACTTTTATGCATACCCAACTTAAGAAAGCCTTCCTTGAACTTTATAAAACTTTTTTTTTTATTTTTTATTTTTTAGTTGAATGTTTTGCCCAATGCTGTTTTTAGAATTTATTGTTTTAGAGGTTTATTGGCTTGAGCAAGAGTCAATGGTAGGGAAGTGTTTGGGAGTCAATAAGATATTCTCTTTATAGAGATTCTTTCCCAGTCACTTGTGGGCCAGATATCCCTTTTAATTAAGAAGTATAAAAGTATTTCAAGAGACAGGAAATGGAAAAGAGTC
Organism: Marmota monax; assembly: GCF_021218885.2. Taxonomy (NCBI): domain Eukaryota; kingdom Metazoa; phylum Chordata; class Mammalia; order Rodentia; family Sciuridae; genus Marmota; species Marmota monax. The sequence goes on from NW_026693552.1 coordinate 1,384,359, forward strand.
AAAGACAGAGCTATTTCTTTTATAGCTTACATAGACCAAGGATTGAACTCCCACATATAAGGGACAAGAGATTTGCAGATGCTCACTAAACAGAGCACATACCATATTTAGTGTTTCAGAAACCAAAACAGAGCCCACAGAGTTTTAGAAACCAGAACAAAGACCATGTAATGGTTCAATCAGTCTGTAATCTAATACGGACTTTCTGAAACCAAAACAGAACCTGTCACAGATGACTATTGTGTGACACATGAGCACTAAGGATAAGAGAAAGATAATAGAATAGCAGGGATGGCTGGGGCAGCATCTATCAAGTCATGGCTGACACTGAAGCTGTGGTTCAGGTGCCATTTGTCATCCATGAAGCAGATCTGCATCAAACATCACTGCTGTTCATCACCTTCTCTGGGACCCTCTGAAGAGGAAGACTTTTTTTTTTAAATGAGTTCAAATACCAAGACCAGGCAAATGATTTTACAAAGAAAATCATCTTTTTCTTAGTCATGGGTTTATACCTATATGTTAACCAATCACCCTATTGGGCTCTCCGAAGGTATTGAGTTTGAGTAGCCCACTTTAGATTTTAAGAAAGGAAACAAAAGAAACAACCAAGGGAAACCAAAACCAAATAAAGCACCCTTCCAAAACAAATGTCCCCAAAGGAGAAGCTGGTACTTGTCTTTTTTTATTCTTTTTTATAACATTTGTTACCCCCAAACATCCAACATTAGATCTAAATGGCATAAAATCCCTCAGAGTGGAGACAAGATTCTGGACTTACTCAGATGGAGTCTGTTGAATGTCCCCTAATGCCATTTCCTTTTTTTTCCCCCCAACAAAATTAGTGGCAGTCAATGCAGTAAAGGGAAAGAAAATGAGGTATCCCAAAGGCAAGATAACCTATGGCAGCTTCTGGAAAGTTGTCTCAAGATTCTCTCAACATGGAGGGCTAGTACCACCATGTCCTTACCACACTCTAACAGCATGAATGGGAAAGCCCGGGTGTGTGGGAGCTCATTAGATTCCTATGCCCATTGTAATTGAAGAATAGGTATTCTAGGCTACAGCTCAAAAGCACATCCTATAGAAAGTCAATTTCTTCCTGAACTTTAGGCAGAGGATCATGGACTTAGACTGTTGGACAGAGAACTCTTAAGTTTTGGGTCCTTTTATAATACCATGAAGGCCTGGACATAAGGAACTTCTGTCTCTTTGCCTTTCATTCACAAAAGAGATCCAACTGCAAAATAGGAAGAACATTTTTGAGCCAAATTTCTTCACTCCCAAACTTGTATTGAGGCCATACAATGTTACAAAAGAAAAACAACATCTTTTTCTTGAGGCCCAATATTAGAGGCACCTCAATTATTTAAAATGCAACCCAAAAGGGGATCAGTTGGGATCAATGGGTACTATCCATTTGGAGAAGTTGACAGATGTGTCCTTTTGGTCTGGAGATAAAATAGAGAGATAGAGGGAGCCCTTGGTATTCTCTTAATTCACCCATTAGTAAGGAAGACAGAACAAGCATGAGGTATGATTTTATGTCATCTTACTGATTGTTTTGCTTCAAAAATTTTAAGTGTCTTCACTTGACAGACATGTCTGCCTCCAAGTATCCCCAAACACCATGATCCTTCAAGTTTGCTCTAGGTCCCACTAAGAGAGAAGAGAAAGACCTGCAAAAGGTTGAGAGGGTTGCTGACGATCGTAAAAATGATCTGTTCTCCATTTTTTTTCCTTTCCTAAGTAACACTACCAAAGACAAATATTTTGAAAAGCATTTACAAAAACACATTGTACCAAATCCTATCGTACATCTTTAAAAATAAATTAATATTCAAAATATTAATTTCAACTCCCAAATTTAGCTTTATGTAGTACATTTGACTTAGAAATGTAAACTATAATATAGGAATCATCTGTATGCATTTTACCCAACCTAGCTGCACGGGCATCAGGCCAGCCCTCAGAGTGGAAGTTCAGCTCTATGCAGGTGATATACTTGAGGGCTGTGTACCACACACAAAACTCCAGAGACCAGTGAGCACCACTATGTCTTCTGAAGGTACAGCTCTTATGGCATGCTAAGGCTGTATTAACCAGCAAAACCTAAACAGTTATTTAAGTAAATCATCTGTAACACTTAAAGTACCTTTTATATCTCCATTATAAAATCTGCTCATAAAATAGACTAAGCATTAGATATGAATTATAACCAAAATAAGTTTTATGGGGTGGGGATGTAGCTCAGTGGTAGAGAGCTTGCCTTGCATGCACAAGGCCCTGGGTTCAATTCCTAGCACCAAAAAAAAAAAAAAAAAAAAAAAGTTTTACAAGAATTAGGTAAGCTGGCAGTTGTGCTAAAAGGCAAATCTCACCAAGAGCTAGTGAAAAAGTGCTGTCATAGGCAAGACTGGACCCTTCAGTGATGGTGTCATGAGCCCCCATGCTGGTCACCTCCTCGCTGACCAATGTGTACGATTCCTAAAGGAGAAGTTCCTCCAGATGCCTTATCAGTATCTCCCAGTTTTGTTGCTTTTCCAGCCAACTGGCAAGCTGCAGGCAAAGATGAGGGCACAGGATACCAGCTGGATTGCTCACAAGTTGCTTGTTTTGTACTCATTAGGTTCGTGGGCATGCCTGCATTGGACAAACAGTTCATGGACATTTCATTTTGGAGAGTCAGTATTTTTCTCTGTATCCCTAAATTCCTGCCTCAGTAATAACTAATGTAAGGAACAGGCACAAACAAAAATGCTTCATCCATTACTCATTTAATCATCACAACTGCATGACATAGTGTGACATAAGAAGAAGTATATATAATTTCCTGAGTGATAGAAGGATAGAAGCATCTTTTGTTATAATACTTGACCTGAGTCACAGTACCCTTGTAAAACGTTTGGAATTTTCTAAGTGCCATCTTTTGTTATTCGTAATAAGCCCCTTTCAATCTTACCTGAGTTTATAGGAATGAGTAACTTTTAGAGGAAGGGTGCTGGTCACAAGAGGAATCAACACTGTGATTAGACAGTTGGAACTTTCAACCCTCCAGAGAGGGGAAAGGGATTGAGATGAAGTTAGTCGCCAATGACAATGGTTTAATCAACCGCTTAATTAATCCTGCCTATATAATGGCACATCCACAAAAAAAAAAAAAAAAAAAAAAAAAAAAGGCTAAACAAAGGGATTCAGAGAGTTTCAGCTTGGTCAACACATGGACATGCTGGGGAGAAGGGGTGCACTCTGACTCCACAAGGACCAGAGCTTGTGGGCTTGGGACCTCCCAGTCCTTGCCCTTGTAGGTCTTCACCTGGTTGTTCATTTATATTCTTTTTAATATTTTTATAATAAACCAGTAATAGCAAGTAAAGTGTTTCTCTGAGTTTTGTGAGCCATTATAGCAAATCATCAAAGATGAGGAGAGGAAGTTGTGGAAAACTCCTATTCATCACCAAGAAATGTGGGTAACTTGAGGGCCCACTACTTGTGACTAGCATCTGAAATGGGGAGCAGTCTTGTGGGACTGAGCCCTTAATCTATGGGGTCTGTGCCAACTCCAGATAGTTAGTGTCAGAATTGAATTAAATCACAGGATACTCATTTGGTGTATGCAGAGAAGTAGACAATTGTTTGATATGAGAAACTAAAATACTTGGTGTCAGAATTATTATGAGAAACAGTTTTCCTTTACGTAAGTATTGTTACCCGAATTTATAGATGAAGCAAGCACATGGAGATTTAACAGGCCAAGTGCACAGAAATTAATCAAAAGAGCTGACCTTGGAACCCAGGCAGCACAACTCCAATGTTTGTGCTCTTGACCACTACCTATTAAACCAAAATTCCTGAGCCCAGGAGATCTCTGAAATAAAAGAGTTTATTGAGCCATTGCAGAATACTAGACAGAAAAAGGACCAGGTTCCCCTACTACTGAATAAGTTATACTGAATTTTTTTCTTTCTTTTGCAGCACTGAGGATAGAACCTAGGCCCTCATGCACACTAGGCAAGCCATGTAACACTGTAACACTGAACTACACCCCTGAACATGTAACACTGAACTACACCCCTGAACCCTTAATGAAAATTTGGGGAGGGAAGGACCAATTATATTGAACCTCACTCGTTGTTGGTAATAGGGGCTGGATTATTCCAATGAGGAAGGACTTTGGAATAGGACAGTATATAGGCAGAAGCAATTGGTTAGAGCTACAAGCTGGATGCCAGGACACTGAGGGAGTCCCCATTGGATTTAACTTATATTTAAGGATGTAATCTGGTCTTGTTCTTTTCTTCCTGTAGCTTGTCATCCATTAACTTCCACCCCATTCTCTTTCCTTCTATCCCCTGGCCCTTTGCAATTAAATTCAGAGCATCTCATAATTTTCCCTTTATCATACCCCATATCACCTTTTAAGAATGTGGTTTTGGTTTTTGCAAGTTCTTTTGTACTTTTCTTGTAGAACTATATCCCACCTTTTAAACGTAAAAATGTACAAAAAAATAAATAAATACAAGCATGAGATCCAAAAGGTCCTCTAGAGCTCAGGACCTTTTGGATCTCATGCTATATACTCCTCATCTGGCTGTTCATTCAAATCTTTTATAAAAACCTTTATAATAAACCAGGAATGGTAAGACAAGTGTTTCCCTTTGTTCGAACATGAAAGAGGGACATAGGAATTCCTGATTTATAACCAAGTCAGACAAAAATGTGGGTAACTTGAAGATATTTTGAAATAAATTCAGAGTTACAGAAAAGTTACAAAAAATAATACAAAGAATTCCTTATAACCATCACCCAAATTCTACAAATGTTAACACTTTACTATATTTATCTTATCTTGTGTACTTGTTCTTTCTGTCATATCTGTTTATGTGTGATGATTTTTTTTATTAATATATATCATATGTATGATATATAGATATAGATGTATATATATATATATACATACATATACATATATATATTCTCAACTAACCTCATGAAGGTTAGTTACAGAAATAAAACCTCTTTGTCTGAAAATATTTCAGGGTATATTTATTTATTTATTTATTTATTTTTTAATTTTTTTATTGTTGGTTGTTCAAAACATTACAAATTTCTTGATATATCATATTTCACACTTTGATTCAAGTGGGTCAGGGTATATTTATTAAAACAAAAATATTGTTGGGGCAAGGGTTATGGTTCAGTGGTAGAGCCCTTGCCTATTGTGTCCATCTACAACTAAAAAAAATTGTTTTTTCAAATGTTCTCTTGTACAATTTAGCACAAGTATCAAAACTAGAAAAATTAACATTGATATAATGGTGGTAGACTGGTACATGTTTAACAAACTGCTCACCACGCTTTAAAAAAAAAAAAAAAAGGAGAGCCCTGGTTTGTAACATCTGCTATTGAAATCTGTTAAGGCCTGGACATACCTTCACATAAACTCCTTAAATAACAACGTGCTTTTCAGGAAGAGCTTCCAGAATGTACTCAAGGACCCACTGGAAACCAGCTTTCCAAGAACGGACATTTACAGAAGAACTCAGCTCATCCCATCAATGACCTTTTGATGTCACAAGTTCAAAAATACTCAGAACATGATTTCCCCTCCAAAAGAGACAAATGACCTGTGAAAAACACGATGACCATCTACCCTTGTGCAAAAGAACACTAAAACTCCCTGTTCTGATATCCAAACAACAAGCAGCTTCTCTCCTCTCTCTCTCTCTATAAATTCTTCCGTCAGTTAAGAACCCACCAGGGAGGCAGTTCTGAGTTTACTGCTCCTGACCTTGTTGCCAGTTGATTGCTCGATGAAACTCCTCTTTTTGCAAAAGCCGGTACCACAGTCCTGTCTTCTGGGAACAACCAGCAGGGAGCTCTTGCTCTGAGTTCTTATTCCCCATGGTATAAATACTCACACTTTGGTTTGTTTCAAGCTACCTGATACCATTAGACTTGGAGCTGAGAAGATGCACACAATCATCAGCTCCAGTGAACCAGGGCAAGAGTTTCAACACACCACTGAAAAAGTACATTTTTATTGCTATAATGGCTGTAAAATTTCAAAGCATTAAGGAAAAGGGAAAATATATTTGTATTTTTTTAAATATATATTTTTTAGTTGTAATTGGACACAATACCTTCATTTTATTTGTTTTTATGTGGTGCTGAGGATCAAACCCAGGGCCTTGCACATGCTAGGCGAGTGCTCTACTGCTGAGCCAAGTCTCAGTCCAATATATTTGTATTATTCAAAATATTTTCCTATATTCAATAAATACCCTCCCCGGTTTATCTCAGTATTGTTGTCAATAAGTACAGGGAGAGAAAGTTTGGCTTAACAGTCACAATTTTATGTGAAAGACTAATATGTCTCAGTTGTAAAACAACATTAGAAGTAACTCAATGGAATGATGTGACTCTCAAAACAGTTTAGAGAAATTTGATATCTAGAATAAAAGTTATAATAATCCTCCTGTATGAGTATTCTCATTTGTAATTTAAATAGCTATCATATAGTGTGAATTTAAAGCTATGAGATTAAGTCTGCAAAAAAAAAGCAGATAATAACAAACCCTAAATCACAAGAATCAAGTATTGTCACATAGTTATGATATTTGAATGGGAAATTGATGTCATATTTTTAATTAAATATGCACATCCAATAACATTGTTTCTCTAAGGCATTTGATGTTTGGGTTTTTTTTCTTTTGGTTTTGATTTGTTTTGGATGTTTTTTGTTTATTTGTTTGTTTGTTTGTTTTTGTTTTGAAGTACTGGGAATTGAACCCCGGGTGCTCTACCACTGAGTTGGGAGTTCAAGACCAGATTGGACAACAGCTCTTTAAATTTTTTATGTTGAGACATTGGTTTGGCTAAATTGCAGAGGCTACCCTCAAACTTTTGATTCTCCTACCTCAGTCTCTAGTGTAGCTAGGATTCCTGTCATGTGTCACCATGACTGGCTGAAAAACTTTTAAACGTAAAAATGTACAAAAAAAAATACAGGCAAGTATCCTAATATATCAGCTTCTACCCAGAAATAGAATACCAGTAAAAAATGTTAATTGTGCAGAAAAAGTTGAAAGAAATGAAGAGAATATTTTGTTTTATTGTAATTATTTCTTTTAATTGAGGGTAACTTACTAATTCAATAGAGAAAATACAGGAAGAAAGAGTTTAATAAGATGAACACTGTCAACTCATTTTAATAAAATAATCATGGAGATTAATTTAAAGAGAAACATTGTTTAAAACAATATGAATCTACAAAAGACTAGGTATGAATTTAGGAACATTAATATGGTATCTCATTCCGGAAATAAAGGTATAGTAATTTTACCATCATTGATTAATCACACATTTGGAATTTGGAGCATAGTCAAAAAGTTGTGTTTGTGGTTTTTTTTTTTGTTTTTTTTTTTATAGCTTTCTGCCTGGTATATATTCATCTGATATATCAGATAAAGAAGCATTTGATTATAACTATAAATCAATGCTTTTTAATAAACAAAATGAAATATAACTTAAAGGATATTCACAATAAACAAAACAGATATTCCATAGAGAAAATATTATAGATAGGTAACAAAAATGTGACATGATCACTAGGGTCATTACCATGCTGGATTAATACCTTGAACATGAAACCCCATAAAAGTTCTCTGCATATTTGTCTGCTGATGATACAGAAAACAGCATCTGGGTTAACGACCAGAAACATCAGAGCCATCTCTAAAGCTGTAAAATAAAACCAAATGGCAGAGATGATTTTAGAGGGCATTTTTGTCAGGATCTACCGAGTCACCCAATCCCACATATGCATTAGGATTGTGACCAGCAAGAGATGGTTCAGATATTCTTAAGGGCAACACAAGTAATCAAATCTCAACTAGAAGAAAAAATATGTTATAAATGCACAAAACATGATCTAGCTGTGCTTTAGTCAGACTGTAACGGGTTAATGGCACAATTTAAGAGATCAGCAGGGGGCTGGTTTAAAAACACTGACAATTCCCTCAAACTGTTTCTCAGTTTTGTTTCTTCCCTTCTCCCCAAAATACATCCCTTGCTCTCACCAAGATTTCAACCACCAATTTCAAACCACATTAGTTAAGGATTCATTCTTCTGTTCTTGACTTACTCTGTGTCCAGGCATTTTTTTATTAATTCTTAAATACCAGTACTAAGGGTTAACCTATCACTTAACACCTTTTACAATATTGATTTTTAAAATAATGGAAAAGCAGGAATAGATGGAAGATGATTAAACAGGGCACACAACACAAATCATGGTCAATTTTCTCTTATAACTAAGGCTAGCTTTGCCACTTTCAGGCTCTCCACCCCCATTCTGGATCTCACTATGTTGTCCAATCTGGTCTTGAACTCACAGGCTCAAAGGATCCTCCTATCTCAGCCTCCAAAGTACTGGGGATACAGGTATACACCACTGCACCCACACTTGGCCACTTTCGAAATGCAAGTATATGTCAGATAATAATCAAAATCATAAACTTCATTTTATTGAATGTTTATTATGAGCCAGATGCTGAGGAGTGCTTTGCCAACCTTCACTCACTAATTTATTTTACTTCTAAGTGTCAAACACTATTTTGTACATGGCTTATAGCAATGTGGAAAGCCCATAATATTCCTGCATTTTTGGAGTACAGATGCTAGTGGGGCAAGATAAATAAAATCATGAAAAATAAAGTAGGGAAAATGGTTAGAGTATGATGACCTTATCTCATTTAGCACAAGAAGGACAAATGAGAAAACACAAGGTTCTGAGAGGTTAAGTAACTAATCCAAGGTCTCTCAGCTAATGGGTGAAGAAGGTGAGTGAGCCTGACCTCAGAGGTTGAGCTCTTAACCACTGTGTGGTTTTCATGGTTATTTTTAATAAATGCATTCACCATTTGATGAAAGAATGAGACAAAAACAGCAAAAAAGAGAGGGAAGGAAAGTCTTCACCTCCAAGAATTTCTAAAGGAAGGGAACCATAGTACAATGTCGTCACTTCCAGTCATTTACTCTCCAGTGCCAGCTGTGGGCACCCAGCACTCCTTGCTTGTCCCAATGTGGTTCTTACTATGTTGTATTTATATTTCTTTGTTTACTGGCTAACTTTCCTATTGGACCATGAGTTGCTCAAGAAAAGAGACTACCTTTCAATCATTCTTATACTTACAATATCAAGCACAGTTCCAAGGCTAGAATCAGTGGTCAATGAAATGGCTTCTGGATAGAAACACTAGCAATTAAAGTAAAATTTGAAAGAAGCCTCTGGGTTTTTGTCTTGCTTTGTTTTGTGGCACTGTGGTTTGGACCCAGGGTCTCACACACACTAAGCACATGCTATACCACTGAGCCACATCCCCAGTCCCAAGAGAAGCCTTTTGGAAAAAAAGCTGAAATGGGAGAAAGTTGTAAGACAGCCTGAGTAGTCCTTGTGCCAAGAGTTCTTTCCTGCAGCCCAGGACACTCATGGAGGATTTAAGAGCTTTGACAACAGAGTCAGAAATCCAAGGTTATATTCTCAGCCTGAAAACATGTTAGTTGCACACCCGTGGCTCTTTACTCAACTTCTCTATACCATGATTTCTCTATTGACAAAACACAGGTAATGAAGTACATAACATTTTGCTGATGTGGGAATTAGAAAGAATCATGTTGAGTTTTTGGCAGTATGTCTAGCATATACATATTTGCTAGCTGCCACCAATCATCATCGTCATCTTCATCATTTTTGGTACTTGGCACAAGCTTATAACTAAAACATTTTTTTCTAAATAATTTTTAAACAATTTTTAGTGTGTGTGTGTGTGTGTGTGTGTGTGTGTGTAATTGGGAATCGAACCCAGGGGCTCTCTACCACTGAGAAGAAACAGAGAATGAAGATTCGTGAATAATCCATTAATTGTTTTTAAACCTGTAAGCATTATTAGCTGCATAGTTGTCCAAACACAATATTTCCTCAGGTCAGGAATGGTCTTTTTCCAACTTCTGCAAGAAATACCAGCTTCCATTCATTTCCCATCCTCTCCTCTCCTCTCCCTGTCTCTGGTCTCTCTCTCTCTCTCTCTCTCTCTCTCTCTCTCTCTCTCTCTCTCTCTCTCTCTCTCTAATGAGGAATCATTTCAACATATCAGACTTGAGAGTTTTTATTAAGTATTGCCTTCAAGATAAGATGCAAAACAACAAACTGGAAAATTAGGATTTAGACAACATTATTGTTGAATGATTTCCCAGGCAAAGAGTAATACACATTGATATCCTATCAGATCATGACTGGAACATCTTCTCAAGTAGAAGAAGAGTCATATGAAGGTATGCTTCCCTTATAAGATCTAAATTGCTTAAGTTCCTGCTATTTCCATTTCAGTTTCCCTTTCAAGAACAAGGAATTTCAAGGGTTGGAGTTGTAGCTCAGTGGTAGAGTACTTGCCTCACATGTGTGAGGAACTGGGTTTAATTCTCAGCACTGCATATAAATAAATGAATAAAATAAAGGCCCATCAATAGCATATATATGTATATATTCCAGATTTGAAAAAGAATTAATTTATTGAAATGGTTGTTTCATTCAGTGATCAAAATGAATAGACTTTCCCATTGTGGTGGTGCACGCCTATAATCCAAGACACTCAGAAGTCTGAGACAAGAGGATTCCAAATTCATGGCCACTCCCTGCAATTTAGTGAGACCCTGCCTCAAAAGGTGGGTGGTGGGGGTGCTGAAGATGTAGCTAGGTGGTACAGCACGCTGGGTTCAATTCCCAGTACCAAAAAAATGAATAAATAATTAACATTATCATCACATCCATAACTAGAGAGGTCAGAACACTATGGATGGGAATAACAAAGGCACATGACCCTCTGGTTTGCAGTGCAGTTCAGCTACATTGAAATAAATACAAATTGGTCAAAAAGGAGCTAAGAAAGAAAGGTTGTTCCTAAAGAAACATCTCTATCAAGGAAACACATCATGCAGAAGATGTATTTGGAAACACTCTCTAGAGATGGAAATGTTTTATTGATACAAAATGGATATAGCTCTCTCCTGAATAACCAAACATGTGGAAGTCCTTTGTTTTCTTTGTACCGGGGATTAAATTTAAGGGCACTCAACCACTGAGCTACATCCACAGCCCATTTTGTATTTTATTTAGAGACAGGGTCTCACTGAATTGCTTAACACCTCGCTTTTGCTGAGGCTGACTTTGAACTCAGGATCCTCCTGTCTCAGCCTCCTGAGCTGCTAGGATTACAGGCGTGTGCCACCATGCCCTGCTAGAAGTCCACTTTTTAAATTAATTTTAATATAATAGGTGACTCTCTTCTGTACCCCATAAAATCTTTGAATACATCTATTATTGCATTATACTTTTGATTTCTGTTATCTCCTCAACTCTATTTCAAACATTTTTAAGATTGGTTCTATTGTTTTCATTTGTGCAAACATAGCACCTACCTTGGTTTCTGACATAGGAGATAATCGAAAAACATATGTTGAATGGATGAATGTATAAATATTTTCTAAGGTGTATTGACCTTGTGGTATAGTTAGAATCACAGAAGGAAAACACAAAGCAAACTGCTGAAAATAAAGGAAGCAAGTTCGAGAAGGAGGGAGAAGAAGAGCAAGACAGGAGAACAGAAGAGGAGATGGAGAGGGAGAAGGATTACATCATAGTATTCTTTAAAACATGGTCAGCCATAAAAGTAATCCACGAGATGAAGGCAGTGGATTCAGATCTGAATCAACTCAAGATCCGACATATGGACTTTTTTTTTATTTACAGATGAAAAAATAGTTAGCATAATTGCCAACTTAAGGGAAGTCTAAGGAAATAAAATGCACTAATAATAAAACACATTGATTATTATGTAGAGGCATGTGGATAGAACCAAAAGAATACTCTGGCACTGAAAAGGAAAGCATTTCATAACAATTTTTTTTTTATCTTTAAAAAGGAGATTTAGTCCCTAAAATACTAAGTGTCCTTGAGGATCCATTTGCTCTGGAACTCAGTAATTCCAGTTTGTTTTTGATGACACTAACCTATTGGCCTCTCATAAAATAATAAGAATTTTCAACATGATGAAATTAAAATGACATCACATGGCTTATGCATTTTAGTAGCTTCACTGAGTTCATTTTTTAAAAAGTCTCTGAGTATTTTTGTTCCCTTTTAAATGCCAGTATACAGTCTCATTCTTATTTAAAGTTTTCTGTCTTATTTACTGTTCACATCCAATTATAATACCGATGCTGGCTGCTCCTGAACATCCCCACACCATTGTCCTCCTATACTTGTCTAAAAGATTTTTCACCATAAAGAATTAAAATTCTGGGCTGGGGTATATCTCAGTAGAGTGTTTGCCTCACATGCATAAGGCCCTGGGTTCAATCTCTAACACCACAGAGGGAACCAAAAAAAAAAAAAAAAAAAGAATTAAAATTCCAGAGTAAAGCTGGGCCAGGCAGTGTGGTAGAGACCTCGTAACCCTCTTGTTCTGTTCACCCTATTGATGAAGAAGGGATCCCTCACCTTAAATAGTACAAGATGGCCTAGCATGTGACATCCAAGACTGAACAGATGAGAATGGCAGCATTTAGTCCAGGGGAAAAGACCCAGCATGCCATACAGGCCAGTGCAAACAGAGGTTGCAATCCGGAGCGGAGTGAACCAGCAAGGGCTGAGGAAGTCAGACTTTGAGGTAACAAGTGTGCATGGGGTGGCTTTTGGTACCCACTTGAGAACATAATTAGTCTGAGGAATTCTGCAGGCTGACTAGGAGGGGAAAATCCCCCTAGGTTGAGGATGGGGAGGGTGCAGCTGGAGCTCAAAGGAGAATAGACCAAATGAGGAAACCCTCTTGATGGGTGGGGCCATACCTAGCAAGGGCAGGAAAACTCACAGCCCTTGGGACCTTATGAGGCTCAAAGATGTCATAGTAGTACTTGAAATGTTAGTGCTTGTCCCTCTATAAGATTGAGTCAAACAAATTCTTGAGAATTCTAGTACTCCTAAAGTTTGCCTTTGAATAAAAACCAAATGAGTCATCTTCTTTTTGTCATAGAAATGAACGATGAAAGAAACTGGTTCAACCCAGGGAAAGAACCATGACTTTGAAGCATTCTCAACAAATCACACTGAACTGAGGACTCACCTGAAGCCACAGGGTACTCTCTCTTTGCAATTGTTTTTAGGATATCAAAGCATGAAATGAACCTGTGCCAGAAACAAGGAATTATAGGTTAACCAAATCTTTCTAATTTTCCTCCTGAGCACACTGTTTTCTCCCAGTACCATTGGGGACTAAATCTAGGAGCAATTTACCACTGTGCTACACCCCCAACCCCTTTTAAATGTTTTTCAATTTTTTTTTTTTGAAACAGATTTCACTAAGTTGCTGAAGCTGGCCTTGAACTTGTGATCCTCCTGCCTCAGCTTCCTGAGTAGCTGGAATTACAGGCTTGTACCACCATGTCCAGCCTAAGCATACTTTCTCTGTATCTCCAAACTATTTTACAACTACACTGGAGACACAAAACTGAGTTTCAGCCACTTCCAGATCCATATGAAGTCCTTGGTTTTCTCTTACCTTTCCATAGTGACCCCGAAGGCCACAAGTTGAAGATCACAGTGTCACAAGATAGAAGGAATTTAGTCTGTAAATGACAATGAGTCTCTTCCCCACAATATCCTCATTAGACTATGACCTAAGTGAACTATGAAAGATTTTTATTGTGTTAAGTCTTCAAGATTAGAAAACTACTTGTTACAGCAGATAACTTACTCTAATAGATAACCCCAGGACAGAACATTAAGAAAATTTCAGATATGACAACAGAGCCTAGATATTGTTACAAATATGAGACACCATTTTCTCTGAGCAATCTATTCCCCCTCTCATGCTTTGTGCCATAGGAAATGTCTTTAAATTGTGTCATAGAAAAGAAAGTCAGCTCTTGTTAAGCACAGTGAAAAGAGAATCAACAAGCATTAGCGGAAAGATAAATTTTGGATAATACAAGCAAAAATAGGTGAAAAGGAATGGAAAGGCAATCTATTATATTAATAAATAAAACCAGAGCTACAAACAAGATAATAAGAAAAAATAGGAGGAAAGGAAATAGATTGTAAGAATTCAATGGAAGGCCCAAACAGCATCATTACACATATAGAAAATTAATGTTATGTTGTTAAAAACAGAATGGATGAAAATTGAATTGCTATGATAGAAGAAAGTTTTGAAATAATGACCAATAAAATCAATCACCAAATAAAAATATAGGAGAGAAAGGTAGGTATTGAAAGAATCGGATGTAAGTAAATGAATATGGAGCACAGATATCCAAGATTTAACAGAAGTTATCCAGAAACTGACAAATTTAATTCATGCAACAAAAGCACTCAAAACTTATTACTAAAAAATAACATTCAAATAAAGAATGATTCCATCAGACTGAACATTTGTATAAACACGAAAGAAAACTTCACACAGAATAATCAAGTTAAAATATATGTTAGTAAAATTAGAATATTTTTAAAATGAAGAAAACAAATGGAAGAAAGCAGAGAGAGAGGGAAGAGGAAGAAAAAAGGTGGGAAGGGAACAGAAGGAAGCAGAAGGCGTTTTTCGGGCATCAGGCAGAAAATGAAAATCCTTAAGAAGACAAAACTGAGGCTGTCTTTACTTTCTCACAGCCTGATCCAGTCCAAAACACAGTGGAGAAATATATAAAGGAATTTTCTAAAGGAAAAAAAAAAAGCATATGGCCCAAGAAGATTATTCAATCAAGATGTCAGAACACCAAGCAAACCTTCAGAAATCTGAAAGAGCTCCAGGAACATAGGACTCATGAGTTCTTACTCAGAGGGGGAGAAACCGAAAGACAAAAACAAGTTATAAAACTCAGAAGTGGAAAATCCACGTAAATAGACGGGTAGGCATGAATCTACCTAAATACGGAGTAAATACTATGCTAGCATGGTTCAACAACAATGGCATGAAAAACAATGTAAGTAGTACACAGTTTGACAATATAAGACACGTTTCCCTAACCTTTGGGGGATGAGGACACTGCTGTAGAGAAGGCACAGCTGTGGGGTCTGGAGCTTAGGGCTCTGGGCCTAGCAGAAGTTCCAACCACACTGCTTGCTCAGTGATGTGGCCCTGGACGCTCATGTAAACTTTCTGTACTTTAGGTTTTTTGTTCATCTAAAAAAATGAAAATGATAGTTCTACCTCATGGATTGCAGTCATCCTCATAGGATGACATGATTTCATGCACTTAGAGGCATTTAGAATAATGCCTGACACGTGGTCATCCCTCAAGGGTGTGTTAACTCTTGCTAGTACTGTCCTCATTTTCTATAGCAGAGACTTCAATCAATACTGTTAGAAATGGAAAGAAGTAGTTTTTAAGAATGACTTCAATTTCTTAATGCTTTTCACTATCACTTTTTTTAAGCTTACAGAAATTCTCTAAATAGAATATCCCTCCAATATTATTTCCATTAAACAAAAAACATTTAAATGTAATATTCTTCATTTAGAATAAGATCTCATTAAAAAGTTATTTCCTCAAATCTATGCTTCTGTATGTACATATGTACAGACATATTTCTGGAGTAAAGTTATTTTTATGAGGGAGAATTGGCAATAATTTTTAAAGCTTGTTTTTAAAGCTTTTTTGCATTGCTTAATTTCTTTATATTGATTCTGCTTGTGCCATGGCACCTGGCAGTCAGAAAGTCTTTTGATTCAGCTCCCTACCCTAATGGAGCCTTGGAGTTTTAAAGTCATATTTGTTTTGATGTTAAAAATCTTTTTAATCCGGGTATGGTGGTGCATGACTGTAATCCCAGTGACTCTGCAGGCTGAGACAAGATGATCCCAAATTTAAGGCCAGCCTGGGCAACTTAGAAAGACCCTGTCTCAAAATAAGAAAAAAAATAGGAGAGTTGGAGGTGTATCTCAGTGGGAGAGCCTTTGTCTACTATGTGCAAGGTCCTGGGTTAACCCCAGCACCATAAATAAATAAATAAATTCTTAAATTGAGAAAACAATGTAATCTCAGAAAATCTCAAAGAAAAAAGTTATGAGAGAAGTAAATCCTCTCCTTGGCAATCCTGCCATTCCCATGTCCATTGCAACAATTAATTTTTTTAATTTAATAATCATGCTAGCTTCATTTCTTTAGCAACAATGTCTTATGTCATTTCAAGAGTTTGCTAAGTATTAACGTGTGTATGTGTGTGTGTGTGTACTTCACACACACCTATTCACTATTTATAGACAGCATATAAATATAAAACTCCACACATAGTTCACTACCTTAAATTAGCTTCCAAGGAAAATGGACTTGAGATGGAGATTTGCACACAGATCCTGTATGGAAAGTGACCTCAGGAATGACCCCTGTGGGAGAATAAAGGAAACAGACTGGGCAGAAGTGGAAATGCGGTGCTGACAGCCCCACCAGGTTACTCTTGGCAACCACAATGATTCCATATAATTTTGTTCTAATCTAACTCTTGCCACCAGAATTTATTTGCAAAAAGATCAGTATCCAGTTCCTCTGAGGGAACAACAAGTGAACAAATCTGTCAGAGTTCAGATCCTGGGCCAGGTATAAAAATCTGCAGTATAATGACCTTATATCTTTTCTTCTCAATCCTTTTTTTTTTTTGATATGGTTTTCAATGGCATTCAAGAAAAATATACTGTCCATGTATTAATTTTGTTTTTTGTTTTTGGATGTAGTGCTGGGGATGGAACCCAGGACTGTGTGCACACTAAGCATGCACTTTACCAAAGAGCTACGACTTCAGGCCTACAAATTAATTATTACCATAATAATGTTACATGACCAAACTAAATTCAACGGTTTTCAGAAACAAGCATTTATTCTCAAGCTCAAGGATCTGCAAGTCAACTACAGTTCATTGATTTAATATGGGCTCAGCCAGGTGGCCATGCTTTTGGTTTAGGTCCAGAGTATGGGTCAGATTCAGGTTTGTTCTACCGGAGCGATGCCCTCATGGTATGTCACTATACTAGAATGCCAGGACCAAGCCAAATAGGAACCAAGCACATTTGGTTCTGTTCAACTCATGACTACTAACATTCATTGGCCAAAGCACATCACAAGTCCAAGTACAATCCCATAAGGCTGGTGAAGTATATCTTACCTACAGTGTGAGGAAGAATAAATACTTACTGAGTCATTACTCAGATTGCCACAGACTGATTCACTTAACTTTATAGATGCTACCATGCAGATCCTGGATGCAACTAGTTAATTGACAACATCCTCCCCACCCCTATCTCTTTCAAAATTTAAGGAAACATTTCTAGATTGGAAATAGTTTTTTCCAAACAAGAAATCATGCATGGAGCTAGATTCAGAGGTACAAGCCTATAATCCCACTGACCTGGGAGGCTGAGGCAGGAGACCACAAGTTCCAGGCCAGTCTCAGCAACTCAGTGGGGATCCTGTCTCAAAATAAAACATAAAGAGACCTGGGGATATAGCTCAGTGGAGAGTGCCCCTGGGTTCAATCTCTAACAAAGAAACAAAGAAAGAAAATCATGCATGAATAATTTGGAAAAAGAGTATAAATAAAAGTTGGCTACAATAACATTAATAAGAGATTATTACTCGGTATGATTATGTATCATAAATAATCTATTATAATCTGTTTATATTTTATGTTTTAGAGCATGCATTTCAGTTGCCATAAGTGATGAGCATTTTATTAGGTCATTAAATATTCTTCATGAACAGGATTGTATGATATTATATCATATGGAGATATCCTGATTTTTTTCAGTAATATTTATTACTGGACATCAGTGTACATAAATCTGTGAACCTGTGATATTTTCTCAGTACTCATTATCTTCTTGGCGCTTGCCCTCTTTGCTCCAGCCACACTTGCCTCCTAGCTGTTCTTCACGCACTGCATTGTGAAGAGGAACTTCAGTAGTTATATAACACATGAAACCAGCCTTCTACAAGGCCAAGTGGCCATTCTTCTGTTCAGATCTGGTTAAAAGCATGAACTTGCCACACACCCACAAACAAGGACAGCAGTCTAAATTCCAAGTACCAGAGACGGAAATCTTTAGCCTTGCAAAGACAGAACAGTTTGAACTTTTTGAACATTTATTGTGTTTTTTCAGGGTATTCTCTGTACTTGTTTGTTGTGGTTTTAAAGCAGTTAGCAAAAAGAAAAAAAAAAGTTCTCTTATGATCAAATTGGTCTAGGAGCTGGCATTTTATTTTATTTTATTTTTTGTGGTGCTGGGACTTGAACCCAGGGCCTCCTGCATATTAAGCAATCATTCTGCCACTAAATAACATTCCTACCCCAGAGTAGACACTTTAAATAATAAAGATCACATTCTATTCACTAAACCTTTATAGTGTTTCAAAATCCAAATAAAACTCTCAAACTACATTACTATCGTATTCACAGTATACATATACTTCACTTTGGAAGTAAATTAGTTATTCATTATATAAATTAGTTATTCATATATAAATGCTTTCAGATTGTGTCCCCTCATCCCCTGCAAAAAAAAAAAAAAAATCAATTCTGCTTTTGTCTAGTTAACATGTGCCTAGCATGGCTGAATTGTTAAATTCCAACATCATCTACTCTTGGCATAATTTAAAAATATAAAACTAACAGAATTATTAAAGCTTCCCTAAGCTATCTCAAACCTCTTAAATATTCACTAAAGTGGTAATAGTCTTGTATGCAAAAGGAATTTGCTTTCAGTGTTTATAGTTTGTAAGTAAGTGAGGTTAAGTATTTTGTTTGGAATATTAGTAACTTATTATCTATTTAGTATATTAGTAATTTCTTGTTCTCTCTCTTCCAAATGTCCTTGTCTTCTTTGGACATGTTACTTCTATTTAATATATATAATATATATGTATTTCTCTTTGAGATTTTTCTTCTTTGGTCATTTTTCTTCATGTCAACAAGAGGTCTAAAATATTGTTTCAATCCAACACTCATTATTTGGAGGACTAATTTTCTTTTTTTAAATAACTTTATTTTATTTATTTATTATTTTATGTGGTGCTGAGGATCAAACCCTGTGCCTCACACATGCAAGGCAAGCACACTTTCACTGAAGTACAACCCCAGTCCCTCAGTACTCATTTTCAAACTGGCTTTACAATTAAACTCAAAATGGCATGCAACTCAAATGTACAGTGCTTGCCTAGCACACAAGAGGCCCTGGGCTCAATTCCTTGTACTTGTAATAATAATAACAATAATAATTACAACAATAATAAATACATACTCAAGAATATTATGAATGGTTGATTTTATTGGCATGTTTTATTAATATTTAATTTATGCTCTCTTAAAATTTTTTCTCTACATTTTTTATTGGTGCATTATAGTTATACATAATGGTGGGATTTGTTGTTACATATTAGTACATGCACATAATATAACAATATAATTTAGCCAATATCCCTCCCCAGCACCTCCCCTGTTCCCCCACTCCCTGGTCCCTTTCCTCTATCCTATTGATCTCTCTTTGGTTTTCATGCAATCACCTTTCTTTTCCTTTTTCCTCTCTAATTTCCATATATGTGAGAAAACATACAACCCTTGGCCTTCTGAGTTTGATTTATTTTACTTAACACAATGTTTTCAAGTTCCATCCATTTTCCTGCAAATTACATAATTTTCATTTTTCTTTATGACTGAATAAAACCCCATTGCATATATATAGCACATTTTCTTTATGCACAAATGTGTTGATGGGTACCTAGTTGGTTCCATAGTTTGGCTATTGTGAATTATGCTGCCATAAAAATAGTATGTATGTATCACTGTAGTGTGACGTCTTAAATTCTTTAGGATAAACACTGAGGAGTGGTATAGCTGGGTCATATAGCATTCCTTCCATTCCTAGTGTTTTGAGGAGCCTCCATACTAATTTCCATAGTGTTGTACTAATTTATAATCCCGCCAACAGTGTAAAAGTCTTCCTTTTTCTCCACATCCTTTTCAGCATTTATTATTGTTCATATTCTTGATGACTGCCATTCTGACTGATGTGAGATGAAATCTCAGTATAGTTTTGATTTGCATTTCCCTAATAGATAATAATGTTGAACATTTTTTCATGTATTTGTTGGCCATTTGTATTTCTTATTTTGAGAAGCGTCTGCTTACTTAATTTGCCCATTTATTAATTGAGCATTTTGATTTTTTTTTTGGTGTAAAGTTTTTTGAGCTCTTTATATATTCTAGATATTAATCTTGGTCAGAAGAGTAGCTAGCAAAGATTTTCTCCCATTCTGTAGGTTCTCTCTTCACCTTCTTAATTGTTTCCTTTACTCATTCTCTTTCAAAAGATAACACACTTTCACATTCATTGGAATGGTTAACATTAAAAACAAACAACAACAACAACAACAAAAAAAAAAAACAGAAGCTTTGGCAAGGTTATAGAGAAATGGAACCTGCGCATCAGTTGTGGGAAAGTAAAATGGTGTCGCTTTGGAGAAAAACATACTGCAAATTCACAAATAAAGCATACATAAAATTACTGCATGATCCAGTGATTCCACTTCTGAGTATAGACTTAAAAAAAGTAGAAACAGGGATTCTACCAGTTATTTGCACACCTTTGTTCAAAGCATTGTTGTTCACAAGAGCCCAAACATGTAAGCAATGTAAGGGTCCATGGACAGATGAATGGATATATAAAATGTGGTATTATTCAGCCTTAATAAATGGAAAAAAATTCTGATGTGCCGTTATATGGATGAACCTTTAAGACATTATACCAAATGAAATAAGACACAGAAGAATAAATATTGCTGGGCATGGTGACACACACCTGTAATCCCAGCTTTTCAAGAGGCTGAAGGCAGGAGGATCACAAGTTCAAAACTAGTCTCAGCAACTTAGCAAGACCCTATCTCAAATTTAAAAAGTAAAAAGAGCTACCACTGAGCTATACCCCCAGTACCAGAAAACAAATAAATACATAAATAATTATTATGTGATTCCACTTGGAAGAGATTCCTGACGAAGTGAAATTCAAAAAGGAACAAAGTAAAATGATGGTTGCTAGAGGTGGAGAGAAGAGGGAAATGGGAAGTTGGTATTTAATGGGTATGGAGCTTTAGTTGATGAAGATAAAAAGTTCTGGAGATGGATGGTGGTAATACCTGTGCATAAGGTCAAGAACCATACACTAAAAATAGGAAGATGTATGTGTGTGTATTTTTACCATAACATAAAGCAAAAAGGACAGTTAAATAAATAAATGAGGGGTAAACACCCATTATTACCAATAAAGAATTGAAGCAAATCCTTCCAAAGGCTTGACACAAGATAGGTAGCACTGATTGTATGGTACTTAGGGAAAGCCTGATGAAAATTGACTGTGAAAAAGAAATCACAAACTTCAGTCAAATCTTTACTATGCAGCTTCAGTTCCTCTGTGTGAAGTTCATTTCCATATCATCAAAAAATACAAAATTATATTCAAGGATAAAAGACTTTCCTACATCAAAACAGCTTTCTTTTTTATGATAGAGAAATATATATCTATGTTACTATAATCACATAAATTGAATAAATGCAATTTTCTTCCACATATAGGATGAGAGACATCCCTCAATAATACAGTGGCACTTAAGCACTTGATGAATGCAAAACATTTTTCTCTTAGTTGTTTGCTAACAAACATGAATGAAGAACTTCCTGGATGGTCCAACAACGTAACTAGAAAAGAAACCAGGTCATTATGGAAACTGCTATGAATTATGTATTGTGGAATCATCTAGGATTCTTCAGCAGCCCAAAATAAGAAAAGAAAAATTATGAGCGAAATAAGTAGTGCTCATTAGTTATGATTTTTGGAAAAGATATTTGCAATGTAAAGAAAATAATGTTACAGAAACATTCAGGCTTTTCATGTTACTGATAGTTTTGTGAAATTTAAAACCACCTCAAACATTCCATGCTGTTTTCGTGCTATGAGTCTCAACTTTTGTTTTAAAAATATGGTTAATACACAGAACAAGAATAAGAAATTCTGGCTTTGCGGTTTACTGTCAGTTCAATCCAGAGCAATTTAATTGCCTTACAGTGAAATGAGAATATAACACCCACCTTGCTCTTATAAGGATTAGATAATAACATAACTCATATATTTTGAAAATAGTAAATATTTGATAAATTGATATTACTGTTAATACTAGTAGTGTAAGGACCTGGGAATAAAGAAGGAATCTGTCTAAATCATCTCTATTTTTCCAATAAACTTTATGGCTAGACACAGTGGCACTTTCCTGTGGTCTTGGCAATTCTGGAGGCTAAGGCAGGACGATTGCAAGTTTGAGGCCAACCTCAGTAACTTTGCAAGACCTTGCCTCAAAATGAAAAATTAAAAGGGCTGGGGATGTAACCCAGTCGTAAAGTGGCCCTGGGTTGAATCCTCAGTACCTAATAATGATAACTAATAAAGTTAAAAAAAATTAAAAACACCATTATCTTCATTGTAGCTTGAACCTAAGAGAAACTAGAATAAATGCTTTTTACTTATTGCATCCCAAGCCACCTTTAAATTACCCTTGGACAAGACACATTTTATTTCAGACTAAAAGTTCTACCCAGACCTGGAGTAAACACAGACATTTCCCCAAATGTAGTTCTCAGTCAGGTTCATTCCCACTGAGACCTGAAATACCAGCAGTTGGGAAAGGATTGCAAGATAACCTGCCTGGTAATGACTTTTCTAAACATGTCTTTAGGGAGAGTGATGTTGACTTCCATTTATCCCATCTAGCAGGAGAACAAGAGGAAATTGGCTCAGATTGAGCCAGAAAGATTTACTGTTATTATGGAAGTTTTCTTCGTTCTGTTCTTCCCTCAAATTACCATCCTATCATTCTTCACTTTCATTACAAATGTCACAAAAATAGCTCCTTCTTTCTACCAAGCAATCTATGCAATGTGGTTTTCTTCTCCTTCCTTTTCAGAGATCACTAGTAACCTCAAAACAGTCCTAAAATGCCTTCTTCCCACTCACCCTCTTCAACTCTCTGTAGCATCTGACTCTTTCTACTGGTCTTTTCTTTCTGGAAGTGGATTAATCACTTTGAACATCATTTCCTAGCCTCCTGGCTGGATTCTCTTTTACCTGCACCTGAAGAGTAGACATTCCCTGGCCTTGTGTCAACTTTCCTTTTGTCTCCTGTGTAGCACACTTTCTTTGGAACCATTTTCATGACGATAAAATGCTGACCTCAGTTCTCCTTCTGTCTCCACAGTTTTGCTACTGTTATTTACTCTGCTTAAAAATCTTCTCTTCAACATCACTTTTCCAAGACTCAGCTCACATGGCCAGCTCACAAGGCTTCTCCGAGAAGCCTTCTTTCTCATCAAATTGAACATTCCTTTCTATGATTGTAGTAGTTTATTTGCCTGTCCTTGATGGTACTTCTGAGTTATTGCCTGTTCTTTTTTCAAGAGTAAATTTATGCCAAGGGAAACCAAAGTACTTAGCAAGCATCAAATTCATATATTAGAGGAAGAGGAAGCCAACAGCATAGGTAAGAGAATGAAACTGGTGTGCAAAAATCACTGATATTATTCCTAGAAATTTCCAGTTTCTCTGTCCCTTCATATGCATCTCTACAAAGACCCCTACAGGCACTTGAGTTTGTTATTTGTTTGTACAGGAGATTAGCCTCAGGGGTGTTTTACCACTGAGACACATTTCTAGCCCTTTTTATTTTTAATTTTGAGACAGGGTCTCACGAAGTTGCCCAGGCTGGCCTTGAACTTGTTGAGGCCAGCCTTGAACTTGCAATCCTGCTGCCTCAGCCTCCCAAATTGTTGGGGTTAAAGGCTTGCACCACTGCACAGGCACATCTTTTAAAGTAAACTTGGACTTACACTCCATGCAATAAAGTTGAGCAGATAATTTGAATGAAATGTCTAGTGTACCTACATGTATGTTGTTTCCTGGTTTCAGAAACACATTTACCTTGCCGAGGAGAAATGAACAAGAAAAGAGACCAAGTACATAGCAAGGTTTCTATCTATTTTTCTAACCACATGTAGAGTCTGGAAACACTAGGTATGAAAGGAATGAGGAAAACAGTAGCAGCACTCCTGGGACAAAATTGACCAAACTGTTGTCAAAAATAAATTTAGGGGGCTGGGGTTGTGGCTCAGTGGTAGAGCGCTCACCTAGCATGCACGAGGCACTGGGTTCAATCCTCAGCATCACATAAATGTAAAGTAAAGATATTGTGTCCACCTAAAAATAAAAAATAATATTAAAAAAAGTAAATTTAGCACATGTACCAAGCTCTGACTCCTTTATAAAAGTATCCAATGAAACAAAGGTGTGAAAGGAAGATTCATTAACTAATCCTTATTCAAAAACAGACAACAGCTTTGGTATTTAGTCAAAGTACCATGAACTGACAGTACAGCTCTATGAGGCCAAGATTATTAAATCCTCTTGACAGTTGTAAAACTGAATCTCAGAGAAATTACTTGGCTCAAAAGTCATGCAGTAAGTAAGCACAGAGGCAGGGTGCACACCATTTTGGTGAATTTCCAATGACGGTGCTCTTCCTGGAAACCCAGGCAACGATGTCAACTGTTGCTCACTAAACTTTCACTAGAAGTAAAAGCTGAATGAGCCACTAACTTTAAAATATAGAAATTAGAAAGAAATATTAAATATTAAAGTATTCCTAACAAACAATTAATGCCACACTGCCGCAGTCTGGCTGGGCACAAAATCACGAGCCACTCAAGCAGGAACAAACTTTATTTTTGAAACTGCCACCAATGCCCCGTACGCTCTGGGAAGATTGCCCACCGCCCCACACTGTGTTCTCCCGGACCCCAACAGGAAGTCCCTCCTCCGGAATTCCCTCCTACCGCACTTCCCCAACCAATGGGAACTCTCCAGGAGTCCCGTTAGCAGGCCAAGGTGGACAGCAGGAGTCTAATATCCATATGAATTCAGATCTTAACATAATCATATCATCTCAATGGCTTGCTGCCGTCACCTTTCAACCAAAAATGCCATGCATCATATTACTTGGCTGTGGCTCTTAGCACCACACATTGGTCAGAAAGCCATCAGTAGAAAACAGGACTAAAGGAAGATCCAGAGGACTGGATTTGGGATTGTTGTTTGTTTTAGAAATTCATAGCTTGCAGATGATTACTTAAAATTAAATATTTCAACAATACTTCCCTTGAAACTTCATGCTGGATTAACCTCTGAATTTGGACTTTCTGACTAAAGAGATCTGTCCTTTCTACTCACTGACAACCCACATTCCCAATTCTAATTCCTGTCCAATCAAAACCGAGGAGGCAGCAAGGTAGCAAAACAAAGATGTGAATTTGGATTATCATTAGCATTTTGACTGACTCAGTTTAGCCATGTTTTTTAAACTCTTTTATTTTGAAATAATCATAGATTCAAAAGTAGTTGAAAAGATTCCAGATGCCTTTCACCCAGCTCCCTTGAGTGGTTAATCTGACGTAACTATAGAATAATATCAAAACTCCTTTGACATGGACTGATGCAGTGTGTATGTATCATTCTGTATCACTGTATCACAAATGTAGATTCATGTCACCACAACTTCAATCAAACTAAGAACTAACTATTCCATCACTGTAAAGCTTTTCCCTAGTGCTACCCCTTTTATAGTCATGCTCCATTTCCTCTCCCCCTCCCCATTCCTATACCCTGGCAGCCATTGATCAGCTTTCCATCTCTAACACTTTATCAGTTAGACTATTATATAAATCTAATAAGTGGGATCACATAGTATGTGACTTATTAAGATTAGGTTTATTTTTTTACTTTGCATAAAGTTCTTGTGTGTATTAATAGTTCCCCTTTGGACCGAGCAATATTTCATGGACTTGGTATTAATCCATGATGGTAGTCCATGGAAACTGTTGAACTATTAGCTTGTAAAAAGACATTTTAATTGTTTCCATGTTTTGATTATGACAAACAAGGCTGCTCTGAAAAAACATATACAAATTTTGTATAGGTTCAAGTTTCATTTTTCTGGCATAAATGCTGAGAAGTGTGATTGCTGGATCGTATGGTCAATATATGTTTAACTTTTTAACAAACCACACAATTATTTTTAGAGCGGCTGTATCATTTTACGTAGAGTGTTTAATATTGTAACATCTTCAAAAATCTGTCCTAATTGGTACGTAGTGGTATTCATTTGCATTTCCCTAATGGCTAATAATGTCGAACAAATTTTTATATGCATATTTGCCATTCATGTATCCTGTGGTGAAACGTCTCTGTGTACTTTGCTCATTTTCAAATTGGATTATGGGTTTCCTTAACAATGATATTTGAGGATCCTTTATATATCCTAGATATTTGTCCTTTCTAAGTTATATAGTTGCAAATTGCTCCTCTTGATCTCTAGCTTTTCATTTTACTTTAACACTTGAACTGCAATATTGACTCTTTTCTGGTCTCCAAATTGATGGCACACCCTGCAAATCTTGACTTTGCCAGTCTATGCAATTGTGTGAGACAATTCTTTAAGAACTCTTATCTATGCATCTACCCATCCATCTATCATCCACACTATTGGCTCTGTTTCCCTGGAGAACTAACTCCTGGCTAATACAAATACTATGTTTACTTATGAGTATTATACAAATAATCTCTTAGTGTTGACATTTTATCAGTTTTAATGAGCATGGAACCCCTACTTGCCTTTATCTCTCTTTAACCTCTGCCACTGATAATATAATTGTCTTAAATATTTCCTAGATACTTTGAGAACAGCATTAGTCAGTATTGTATTTTATTTAGCTCGCGCCTGTGCTCTTTCTTTCTTCCAGATATTCTAAGATACTTCTTTCATCATTTGCTTTCTGTCAAGAATTTCCTTTAGTCGTCTTTTTAGAGTAGGCCTTTGGTGACAAATTCTAATAATTTTCTTTCACCTAAAGATGGCTTGATTTCACCTTCATTCCTGGAGGATATTTTCATTAGAGGTAGAATTTGGGGCTATCAATTCTCTTCTTTCAGTACTTGACAAATGTTTTCTTACCTCCTTTTGGCTTCCATGATTGCTAATAAGAAATTCACTTGTCATTGAATTATTTTCCCTGATAGGTAATGTATCATTTATCTTTGTTCTTTTTCAAAATTTCTCTTTATTTTTAGTCTTCAGAAGTTTGACCATGGTGCATAGTGTTATGGATTTCTTTGAGTTTATTCTGTTTGAAGATCACTCAGTTTTTTTTTTTATCTTTAGGCTTTTTTTTTTTTTTTTTTTTAGAAAAATTGTTGCCTGTAACCATCACGTTGAATGATTTGGGCTCCATATTCTTTCTGCTCTCCTTCTGGCATTCCAGTGACACAAATATCAGACATTTTAGTGGTCTCTCAGGTCCTAGGGTCTCTGCTCATTTTTTTTTTTATCAGTCTGTGGATTCTCTATTGTTCAAATGACATAAATCTCTTCTATCTTCAAGTTCAATGATTTTTTCCTTTTTTCTTATTCTGCTTTCGAATTCATCCACTGAAGATTTATTTTCATAATTGTTAATTCGAAATTTCCATTTGATTCTTCTTCATAACTTTTTATTACTACTAATCCAATTCATTTCCTAAAATTTTCCTTTTTAAAATTTTGTTTCTAGTGGGTCCGTGTTGTTCACTGAAGTGTTTTTATAGTGGCCACTTTAAAATCATTACTATACAATTCTAATATCTGTGTCATCTCAGCTTCAGCATGTATTGATTTTCTTGTCTCATTCAGCTCATTCTTGTCTCAACCAGATCTTTCTGGGTCTTAGAATGACAAGAGATTTTTCTTTTTTCTTTCTTTCTTTCTTTTTTTGAGGGGTGTGTGTGTGTGTGTGTGTGTGTGTGTACTAAGGATTGATACCAGGGGTACTTCTGTACACTGAGCTACATCCCTAAGACTTTTATTTTACTTTTTATTTTGCAAAGTTGCTGAGGATCTCACTAAGGAGCTGAGGCTGACCTCAAATTTGCAATCCTCTTGCCTCAGCCTCTTGAGTTGCAGGAATTATAAGCGTGAGTATGCATGCCTGGCCATAAAGTGATTTATTAATTAAAACAAGGACATTTGGGTGTTATACTCTGAGACTTTGTATCTTGTTTGAATTCTGTAAGTTAACAGGCATCTTCTGGTGCTGCAAGTGTTAGAGGGGCACCTCCTTGCTGTTGCCACATGGGGAATAGAAGATCAGATTCTCCACCCAGCCTCCATTGTCACCCAGATGGCAGGGGTTCTTCATTACTGCAAGGTCAGATGAGAGTTCAGGCTCTCCATTGGGCCTTTCCTGATACCACCTGTCTAGGAGAGAGCAGGTGCCTCAATATTGCTTCCCAGGTGGCCTCCACTGACAGGAAGAGGGGTAGTAGCTTTGCTATAGCTCAGTGGAGGTTAATGTCTGACTCTGCACTAGACTTCTGAGCTGTCTTGTTGTGGGAGGGAGAGGTGCCTTATACTATAGTGGAATTTCCACTATATCCTTATAATAATCCCACTACACCCTCCTTACTAGTCTACACTGACAGCTTTCAAGCAAAGGGAAGGCATTTAGGGATCCTAACTACAATCTGACAATGGGAGAAGTCTGGGCTCTCCATCCAGCCCTTGCTGGTGGGGTCAGGGTGGGGCAGTTTCTTCTGTGGTGTTTGGCTGCAGTAAAATGGTTACTATCTAAAAGTTTTCAGCCTTATTTGGCTGCCCCTTCTTGAACCTTTGGCTAGGGAGAGCAGTTTTCTTTAGTTGTTGTTGTTGTTGCTGTTGTTGTATGAGACCATTGGCAGTTTGGGTTGCCAGCTTCTCCAGCATGCAGTCTGGGATATACAATAGCCCTTCCTTTTCTAAGGTTTTTGCTTTCATGGTTTGGGCTACCAGTGGTCAGTTGCAATCAGAAATAGTAAATGGAAAATTCCAGAAATAACAATTTCTAAGTTTTAATCTTTTTTTTTTCCAAGACAGGGTCTTACTGTGTTGCCCAAGCTGGTCCTGAACTCTTGAACTCAACTGATCCTCCTGCCATAGCCTCCTGTGTAGCTGGAACTACAAGTGTGTGTCACTGCCCTTAGCTCATAAGCTTGAAATTGCATGCTATTCTGAACAATGTGATGAAATCTTGTATAGTCTGCTGGGATGTGAACCATCCCTTTATCCAGTGCATACATGCTGAATGTATTTTTACTACCTCTGCTACCTTGGTAGCCATCTTCATTATCAGATCAACAGTCACATTATCACAGTGCTGTGTTCATGTAGCCCTTATTTTGCTCAGTAATAGCCAAAAAGCATGAGAGTTGTGACACTGGCAATCAGATATGCCAAAGACAAGCTGTAAAAGCCTTCCTTGAAAAGATGAAAGAAAAATAAGGTATTTTGAGAGCAAGACCACATTCACATAACATTTATTACAATATATAGTTATAATTATTCAATTTTATTATGAGTTATTGTGAATCTCTTACTGTGCCTAACTTATAAATTAAAATTTGTCACATGCATGTATAGAAAAACTTAGTTATATATAGGATTTGATATTATCCATGGTTTAATGCATCTCCTGGGGGTCTTCTAACATAACCCCTCCACATAAGAGGAGACTATTTATAAGACCAAATAATAATAATAATAAACCCAGACAACTTAGCACCATGTCATTCCTTAAAGGACCCTAGATGGTCTACTTTCTTCTTTGCACTTTTCAAAGCTTTCTTATTTGTTTTACGTATCACATCTAGGAGGTTTTTTTGCATTTAGTGAGAAGAGTAGGGGAATGAATGTATGTTTACTTTATCTTCCTGGAAACAGAAGTCCTCTGTTTAGAATTTTAAAACATGTTAACATATTACACAAAAATACATAGACTTTCTCATTCTTCAGAATCTGAGGATTTCTTTAATAGATGTTAAGAATCTAAAGGCTGAATTGTGTCCCTTCAAAATTCATATGTTGGGTTGCTAATCTTGGGGTGTGCTATGGTTTGGATGTGAGGTGTCCCCCAAAGCTCACTTGTGAGAATACGAGAAGGTTCAGAGGAGAAATTATTGGGTTTTAAGAGTCTTAATCCAATCCGTGAATTAATCCTCTGATAGGGAGTAACTGAAGTGGTAGGGTGTGGCTGGAGAAGGTGGGAATTGCGGTGTGGTCTTGGTGTATATATTTGTATCTGACAAGTGGAGACCCCTCTCTCTCTGCTTCCAGATCATGATATGAGCTGCTTTCCTCTGCCACACTCTTGTGCCATGATGTTCTGCCTTACCTTGAGCACTGAAGAATGGAGTTGGCCTTTTATGGACTAAGACCACTGAAACTATGAGCCCTCAAATAAACTATTCCTCCTCTAAAATTGTTCTGGTTGAGTCCTTTAGTCACAGCAGAAAAAGGCTGACTAAAACAGGGTGTTACCATAATTGTAGACTGGTAATTAAGTTAAAATGACATTAGGAAATTACATACAAGTGGCATTAGTCCAATATGACTAATGTCTTTATAAGAAGAAGATATTAAGACGCAGACAGGCTAAGAGGAGTAACCATGTGACCATACGGGAGCAAAGATGACTATCCACGAGCCAAGGAGAGGTCACTAAAGGAATTGACCCTGCTGACACCTTGATCTTGCGCTTCTAGCCTCCAGAATTATAAGCAAATAAATTTCTGTTGTTTAAGCTATCCAATTCATGCTACTTTGTTATGGTAGCCCTACAAAATGGAGATACAGTATATTACATTAAATAATGTTTTGATTTTTTTTTAATTTTGGGGGAAAATTTTCTAAATGCAAAAGTTAGTTCTCTCATTTTTTCTTATCCCTTCCTTTTGGCTTAGACTAAAAATTTCACAATTGTAACAGCCAGCATATGCTCCAAAAAAGAATTACTTTTCTCCAGGAGAGATATTCTAAGAAAGTATTTAGAAGTTGAAAGTCTGGAAATTCTTCTGCTGTTGAATCTGTTCCATAGAATGCTGACTAGAACTTCTAAATTCACAAAATACCTGTCTGATGCAAAGACAGATGGTGCCAGAAAAGAAAAAAATCTGGGAGAAAAATGTGAAAAATAGCCACACTGCACTGTACAATGAAGCAAGTAAAGACTGAAAGTTGGATGGAGGGACAGAAAATTTTAAAAGAGAAGTAAGTATGAGAAGAAAGAAGAGAGCATGGGAAGGGGGTGGGGAAGGAAAGAGAAATGAGGTTGAAAAAGAGGAAAGACATAGTATAGGGACAGAGAGAAAAAAAAGAGTATTAATTCATCTATCCTCTTTACTGTTATTTATAGAAGCTCATGGAGTTCTTCCAGAGTGGAAGTGTCTGTATGGGTTGATAATAATGTTTTGAAGAAAATGGCCAATGTGCAAAAAATTATGCTGTGAATGTTTATAAAATAATACACACAGTTTTCTCAGTTTGTTTTGCTGAGTTATTCATGACAATGATGTAGAGTAGAATAAAACAGTTAATTGAGTGGTGGGAGTTTTCAAATGCAATGACCTTTCAAAAAATTGCAAAGCATAGAACATCAGAGAGAGGTTTTTCTTTCAATGTTTGGTTTCAGCAGTGTTGAACCATTTCAAGCATTTGTGCATGTTGTTACCAATGACTAGTTGTTTTTACCGACTGATAACAACTCTTGGCTACCCCTGTCCAGAGAATTGCCTCAGCCACACAGGAACTACTTTGGGGGTTCAAGGTTCTCAAGCACATCTACCCAGCAATAACTGAGAAAGCAAGTCTCTGATGAGTGTGTAGAATCGATAGAGATGGAATGTAAAATGGGATAAAGGTGAGTTTATTAATAGGTGCACATTGTCCATAACTCAGAACTCAGTATTTTTGTCAGGGCCTTGGCTGAAGATTCCAATATGCTATTGGGTTGGCTCCTGGAAAACTTGGGGAAAAAGAACTGACCCACATCAAAAAAAAGTGAAAGTACCATATCTTCCAATGGCAAATTAGTGGAGGAAGGGATCAAAAAGCCCAGAGAAGTGGACATGCTAGAATGGGATTACAACGTAAGACTAGCAAACCTTCCACATGACCATGCTCAACTCTAGATACTGCCTATCTTATAAAGAGCAAACTTAAAATTTAACCTCAGTTGGTAAAAGAATTTCAAATTCCTTCTTGATACATCTTATTCACAGAAGTGATACCAGATTAAGATGAGGATGGAGAACTGTGTATAAATATCCATCCAGGGCCTTCCTCCAGTCTTGAGGGCCTCCACTGAGGTATAATTGTATTAACCTAGGCTTTATGCTTCCAGATTATTTTCTTTATTATACAATTTAGCATAATTTATTCATATTAACTTAAAAATTATTCAAATATTTCTGATTTTTAACTTTATATCTGTATGGCAACAAATTTTCTTCATATACTTCAACTGACACAAAATATTATACAAGAGTGAATACAAGCAGGGAATAATCCCAGCAGCTTGGGAGGCAGAGGCAGGAGGATGGCAAGTTCAAAGCCAGTATCAGCAAAAGTGAGGCACTACGTAATTTAGTGAGACCCTGTCTCTAAATAAAATACAAAATAGGGCTAGGGACATGGTTCAATGGTCGAGTGCCCCTGAGTTCAATCCACAGTACACTTTCCCCCAAAAAAAGAGTGAATGCAGAAGTATATATGAGAATTCAGCTGTCCACTATCTGGCCAAATATGAAAAATATTTGCAAAAATGTAAAGTGATTCTACTTCTTGTATAATTTCTTTTTGGTTTGGCAAACTATAGTTTTTTTTCATAAACATGTTATCTAGATTGCTATGTGATAAGGTTTTATTGATATTTAAAAATTAATTAATTAATAAATGTTTTTAAAAGTTTGCACTTTTAGCTTATAATATAGTAAATATATGTAGCTATAACCCACAAACAAAAGCTCTTTGGAATCCTCAATAATTTTTAAGCTTCTTAGGACTAAAGAGCTTAAGAACCACTAATTTATAGGTTCCTATGACTTCCATAAAGAAGCTCAAACAGACAGAATCATTGTTACGTCTCTTGATTTATAGTGCTGGGGATTGATCTCAGGTCCTCACACATACTAAGCAAGTGTGCTGCCACTGTGCTACATCTCCAGTCCACAAATAGAATCTGAAGCAGAGGAACATAGAATCTGAAAATGAATGGAATCACATCCCATTGGGTCAGTAGGGTCTTAACAAGAAGTTCTAGTCATGAGTCCATTGTCGTGTAGCTTCCAAGTTTCTATTGTTCATGCCCCATCTCAAGCCCAGTTCTCCTAAATTAATGAATTTCTTATCTTTCAATAAATTGACTTCACTTAAGTTAGCTGGGAATAATTTCTGTTGACTACAATCAAATCATGCTAATGAACACAATGTTTAATTAATAGTCTTTTTTTAAAGTCTGAGTCTGAAATCTTTCCTTTATAATTCAAACTCTGTTGTGAACACTCCACAAAATGAAACATTGGTGACATTGAGGGGTCCTCAACAACAAAGGAAGAAATTAATCGGAAAACCCGGTTTTGCTCTCCCCAATCTATTTTAAGCCAGTAATGAACTGTCAGCTCATAAGACACCATCTCCCTTTCTGATTGCATGTTGACAAACTAGTCATTAAAGGTCTGCTTAGCCCTCTACCCCAGAGTCAGTATGTCTATTGCATTTTATCTTCAAAGTGTGGAACATACATCAGTAGAATAATCTACTCAACAAGTATAGGTATTGCTGCAGATAATATTAGCCTCATTTTGAAAACTAAAGCAATTAAATCTCTTAGGTCCTCAAGGGAACACACATTAAAAGCTTCACTGTAAAGCTCACATCACTCAACAGAATTATGGCTCCCAGAGAAAACATGGATGTTCAGCATCTGTACAAAAGGAATTTGAAAACAGCACATTTACTGAACAAAATTTGTATAAGCCCTTATTTTAAAATACAGTAGATAACTTGTGCTGCAAATTTATTTTACTTCACTAAAAGATAAATTTTCTATTTATCCTTTCAGACACTCTTATCTAGTTTCTTCTTATCTTTTTGTAGAAGAATATGTTCCCTGAGAAGGCTTATTTACTATCTTTGGTAAGTGTAATTCTCAAACTCTAGTTTTGGTAAAAGATTTATGAAATCTGAGAATCAAAGCATTTAAATACCTACAATGAGCAAAGATAAAGTCCTTCTCCACCCAGTAAAGACTACATGTGAAGGCTTTGCATTTATTTTTGGATATGACAGATTTAGAAAAGGTATGAAGTAGAGAAGGATGGCCAAGTTGATAGACGAGATCAAAATCACATTTTATAAAGAAAATTAGAGTGTTTAGTCTAGAGATATTTGGACTACTGGGCATGAGGATTGTTGTCCTCAATATTTGAATAAAAGAGTTATTAGACTTCATTAGTTGATACCAATTGTGAAAGATACAGGCATAGTTCTCTCTTTTCTGAAGGTTTCATAGCATTCCCCAATGCTGAGACCATATCAGATAGGCATGTCATAGGCTTTTGATGTCATGCCTAATTTAATCTGATATGCTTTCACTCCCTAACTCACCTCACTTGTTATTTAAATCATTTCCACTGCTGAATCTGAAACTCTAATTAAATTAATAAAAGTAACCATGGAACGTACATCATACAAAATAATTTTGTGCTAAAAGTTAAAAATCTGTAAGGATAGATCAGTTTTAACTACACATCTTATTTGTAATTGTAGGAAAACAGTAGTGAATTTAAGAATACGCTTCTGTCCTCAGGTAATTAAGAATACCAGGAAGTGTACACAAAAAGAAGTAAGTTCAGTTTTAAGTTTAAGATGTTGGTTCTAAACATCTAAAAGGCCAACAGAGCAAATGAAGCTGTCATTTTATCTGGAATCAGGGCTCAAAATACATTTCAGGAGAGAGAAATAAAATTTTACTTTCATTGAATGCATTAAGAGTGAACTCTATAGTTAATATAGAAGGGAAAGAGAACAAAAAGAATGGATGAGTGGAAGAGGCAGTATATGACTTATCAAGATATGAATATGGAGCCGGGTGTGGTGATACATACCTGTAATCCCAGGGTCTCAGAAGGCTGAGGCAGGAAAATCAAGTTCAAGGCCAGCCTCAGCAATTTAGCAAGATCCTATGCAACTTAGCAAGACCCTGTCTCAAAAAAATATATATATAATGAAATGAAAAGCTCCAGAGATGCGGCTCAGTGATAAAGCACCCTTGAGTTCATTCCCCAACACAAACAACAACAACAAAAAGAGTGGAGTGTGTTTTACCATCATAAATCATAAAAGGCGACCTTTCTGGGCAGATGTAGGCTTCACTTGTGGGCACTGAAGCAAGAAGGACCAGCTGGCTAGATGCAGTTCCCACTGACCTGCATATCTTTAAGAAGCATCCCTGTGACTAAAGGTACTTGATTTTCTTTTTAACAAAAGAAAGCAATTTTCAAGATAAATTCTGTGCAGTTATAAAAATATGTCTGTTACCATATGCTACACACTATGTACTTAGGAATATGTATATACATATGATCTCATTCCTTTAAAAAATAAAAAGATGTATAGAAATTTTACACTGATGATATTACCGATGATTTATCATTACATAGAATTTTGAGAATTTATTCCCATCTGAGGGATGTAAACATTCAATGGTAATTTTAAATATTAAATGATTTGTTTCGAACTAAATGGAATAAAATTGATAGTACATTCAAGTTAAGTATAATACAAATTTCCTCTAGCAAAAGGAGGAAAATATAGATTAAAATATATCTATGGAGGTTTAATTATTTGGAATGAAGCCCAGCAGAAATTAAGGTTTTATGGCCAATAGCATAAATATAGTTTTTTAAAATGCTATCTATGAAAATCCAGATAAGTTTTTGTTTATCTTCCTGTAAAAATACAGGAAACAGTAGACAAGTTAGTGGGGAAATGAGCTAGTATAAAGAGTTTAGCTAAGACTACTTTTGAAAGAGATTTTTATGTTGCAGGATTTTATTTTAAAGGACATGGCCCAAAAATTAACACTTAAGAATTAGATTAATCAGTATTCTACTTTTAGGATAATAGTGTCAAAATCAAACAAGCTGGTAACTAAGTAGAATAGATTGTTTATGAGTTTTCCATGGAACCCACCTAAGTATCAACATGGTTCATTTGACTAATCTCAAGCAGGAAAACACCAATAAAATTAAAAATAGAAAACACCAAGCTGGGAGTAGGGTGAATGCCTGTAATCCCAGTAACTCAGGAGGCTGAGGCAGGAGGATCAAAGGTCTGAGCAATTTAGCGAAGACCTAAGCAAATTAGGGAGACACTATCTCACAATAAAAAGGCATGGAGATATAGCTCAATTATAAAGTGCCCCTGGGTTAGATCTCCAGTTAGATCTCCAGAAAAGTTAAAAAAAAAAAAGTAAATAAACAAACAACAACAACAAACTCCACAAGTTATATGTACCAGTCTATGACTGCTCACAATTGGAAAAGATCAACACTAAATGGTGTAATTTTCCGCCTGTGAAGGGGTAGAGAGTCCAAGGGGAATTTGAAAACTGGGCCAAAATAATTCTCCTTAAAATTTCCAAAAGAAAAATAAATCACTATTACTCTCGACTTGATTTAACATTTGGAGGATTCTGCACTAAGCTCTGCAGCTTAGGAAAAAAATAAAGTAGGCAGACACTTCTGATAGATATATAATTTGGGAGAAGCAAGCCCTCTCTGCTACCCCAAAATATCTCCACAGCTAGTCTCAGATTTTTGCACCCCATAATTAGATGTGCATTCTCTCTTCCCCTTTAAGGAGTTTTGTATCTGGAAAACACTCTTGGGAAAAGCAAATCTCTCCATTAACACTTGAAGGAGAATTAGTTACTAAATAAGGAAGTGAGAGGTCTGAAGCAACAGAAAAGAAGAGAAGCAAGGTGTACCTGAGGCAAATTACAAACACTCTTCAGTTGTCTCACAGGCCTGCAATCCCACCTGTTGGGAGACTGAGGCAGGAGAACAGCAAAATTAAGGCCAGCCTGGGCAACTTAATGAGACCCTGTCTCAAAACAAAATATAGAAGGGGCTGGAGATGTGGCTCAGTGGTAGAGCACCCCTGGGTTCAATCCTCAGTACCAAAAGGGAGAAGAGACCTGAGGAAGATTCTGGAATGGGGAACCACAGACACCTTCCTATCAAGGGCTGGTGTCTATAGAATGTGTAGCCATTTTGAAAGATAGTTTTCTACAGTTCTCTTGAATTTCTGCCCTCATGAGCAGAGGTACTGGAAATCTTTTGTTCTGAACTATTTTTTCACATATGTTTGTGTAGCAACCAGTATGGAAAGATGGAGTTGGTACCTGCTAGAGGAAAAGGCAGGTTTGTTTACCGCCAAATGTAAGAAACATAGTGTTTCCCTCCAAGACAACAGTGGATATTCTTGCCTGCAGTGCATTAAAGATGATTCGGTTTCCTCGGCGCACACACATACACATACACACACACACAATTGCTTATTCAGCATCTACCTTGGCCACTCCATTTTCCTTGAAACTTGAAGAACAAGGGGGACAG
Organism: Marmota monax; assembly: GCF_021218885.2. Lineage (NCBI taxonomy): Eukaryota > Metazoa > Chordata > Mammalia > Rodentia > Sciuridae > Marmota > Marmota monax. The sequence goes on from NW_026693552.1 coordinate 1,422,017, forward strand.
ACGTGAACATGAAGCTCACTTTGCTTCTTTTTGTCCTGTTATTAATAAAGTCCTTTGTCTCTGCTTCAGAAGTTACATGTCCCCTGCCAGTGACCATGAAACTGTAGCAGACCATGAAACTCAAGCTACTTAGGCCCTTCACAGTTCTTGATATCCGTAACATCCTGTTCTTGTCTTAATGCAGCTCTTGCCATTATAGTCTATTAATTTCTATCACAGGAAGAAAACTGAAAATGGAAATTAGTGACTTTAAATTTTGGAATACTTTTAACAACGACTTGCAGGAATAAAAGCCCTAATGTATAGTATTTTCCAATTTCCAAGTAAAATAACCCTTACCTTGGTCAATTTTAAGGTACAGAGTTGAGAGGAGATCAACTCTCACAAGTCAACTCTAGTGCCCCCCGCTTTGTAACAGAAGTTCATTTCTTGCCAATGGTACATACTCTTTGTAATCTGTCTTTGACTCTGCATCAATTCATTCCCATTCCAGGCTAAAAAATCAGCTCTTAACTTGGGACATACCAATTGTGTGGCAAAGGGAAAACTCTTAATGGTTGATTCTGAATGATTCTGTTCAGAATTTGTATAAGTCATTGTCACTCATATTTTATTAACCAAAGCCAATCACATGGCCAAGCCTGGGGTCAATGAGGTGGGAATTACATTCCTCTTGTCTAGGTAAACCCAGTAAGGAGAAACAGCAAAATTTTATACTAATGCAATCTATAACAGTGCGTATCTAGTCTTATTTCTCCTTGATATCTACATCAGCCAATAGGATGCTTTGAATTTAGTGAGTGCTCAATTAATGATAAAACTAAATGCCAACTCAGGAGGCTAAGGCAAGAAGGATTGTGAGTTAAATTCCAGTTTCAACAATGGTGAGGCACTAAGCAACTTAGTGAGGCCCTGTCTCTAAATAAAATACAAAATAGGGCTTCGGGTGTGGCTCAGTGGCCGAGTGCCTCTGAGTTCAGTCCCCAGTACCCTGCCAATAAACAAAACAAAACAAACAAACAAAAAACCTAAAAAGCAAGTTAGTGAGAGTCTTAACATTAACATGAGAAAGTAGATTAAAATATTTGCTGTGATACCAGCAAACATTGTTTTTGGAACTTTGTTTACCTTTCTCTCAAAGTCTTCCAAGAACTTTACAAATCCTTCTGAAGGAAATGCACTATATCTAGTGGTTAAGCTCATCCATGTGTTAGCAGTCTACATTCAACAAAAATTTCTTGAATCCATACTTCAAGTTGGCATTGTTGCAGACTTGGGAATAAATAGTAATAAAGAAAGCAAAGATCTTGTTCTCACTAAGTCCATCAGGAGACATATTGTTGGCAAATAAGCACATATATACCATTCCATGATAAGTTTTATGAAGAAAAATAATGTTTAATTAGTGTTTATAAACATGTATGAACCCATAGAGTATGAAGGAGAGTTCTTCTGCATCATCGTTGCCTTGATTAGTAATCCAATATCCATGTATCAAAAAACAGGAAATTACACAGATTCCATGACATGCATAAATAGTGAATTTGATGAGAATAATCTCCTGCTGTGTTTTTGTTTTTGTTTTTGTTTTTTGTTTTGTTTTTGGTGTGTGTGTGGTGGGGGGGTACTGGTGGTTAAACCCAGGAATGTTTTACCGCTGAACTACATCCCCAGCCCTTTTTATGTTTTATTTTGACACAGAGTCTCATTTAGTTAGGTAGGTCCTTACTAAGTTGCTGAGGCTGGCCTTGAACTTGTGATCCTCCTTTCTCAGTCTCCCCAGTGGCTGAGGTTATAGGTGTACATGCCAGCTGGATTTTGTGGGTTTTATCAGTAATTAATTCTTCATTCGATTTTTATGTGGGTAATACTTGACATTCTTTGTTTCTAGTTTTAAAAATTAAGTAGACTGGGGTAGAGCACCCTTGGTTTCAATCCCCAGTACCACAAAGAAAAAAAAAATTAAGCAGTTTGCTTTTTTGGGGGGGAGATTTTCATTTCATTTCATTTTTCTTTATAGGCCTTTTTTTCTTTTCTGGGCTCCATTTCATGTTTTTAAATTTCTCAACCAGGCACAGTGTTGCATGCCTATAATCCTAGAGATTTGGAAGGCTAAGTAGGAGGATTGAAAGCTAGTGAGACCCTGTCTCAAAATAAAAAAATAAAAAAATCTAAAAAGGATTAGAGATGTAACTCGTTGGTAGAGCATCCCTGAGTTCAATCCCTAGTACCAAAAATAAATAAACTCCTCCCTCCCTTCCTTCCTTTTTCTTTCCTTTCTTTCTTTCTTTCTTTCTTTTTTTTTGATACTGGGGATTGAAACCAGGGACATCTTCCACTGAGCTACGTTCCCAGCTTATTAATTTTTTTAAAATTATTTTAAGACAGGGTCTCCCTAAGTAGCCCAAGCTAGCCTCAAACTTGTGATCCTCTTGTCTCAGCCTCCTGAGTTGTTGGGATTATAAACATGTGTCACCATACCCAATTACTGCTTTTTATTTTGAAGACATAAGTAAAAAATATGGAAAGCCATTTCCCTGGGGCCTGAATAATGTTATTCAGTGTTGTTTAAAGTGATACTATACTGTGCCAGTGCTAAGAAATGGCTGTGGAGTAACAAAGACACCTGCATGTCCTTTAATTCACTTTCTGTGTTTTTGTCATATACTATGGTTTGAACATTTGTCTCCTCCCCTTAACATATGCTCATTTCAAAATTCATGTTGAAATTTAACTGCCATTGTAACAATTTTAAGATGAGATGAGACTCTTAAAGAGTTTATTAAGATGAGATTCTTAAAAGTTTAGTAAGCCTTGAGTGTGCCCCTTCATGGTTGGGACTGATGACATTACAAGAGGGCAAGTTCAACCTTCTTTTGCTCTCTCTCACCCTCCGGCCTTCTGCCATCTAATAATATGCCAGAAGGCCCTTGTCAGATGCTGGGACTTTGACACTGAACTTCCCAGCTTCCAGAATTGTAAGCCAATAAATTTCTATTCACTATAAAATTACCCTGTCTCAGGTGTTTTGTTGCCGCAGTCCGGCTGGGCAAAATAACCGGGAGGTGACAAGCAACTTGAAGGTTGAAGCGGGAACTGCTTTATTGCGAAGGAACTGAGCGGGAACTGAGTGGGAACTCAAGGTAGCGGGAGCCACTTTATTGCAAAACAGCAGAGGTATATATACCTGATTACACACAGCTTGACTCAATTAGCATCATCCAGTTACAGCAATCAGCCAATAAGGAATCCCTACCATCTTAATGACTCGGTGGCATGGCCTCACAAACCACTCCTCCTGGCAAACTGCCAGGCGCCATCTTGACTTGATTTGCTGTCCCCAACACGGTAGTACAAACTGGACTAAAGACATATTATATGGGACCCTCTAAAACAAGAAACTATGTAGCTCTTTGTATGCTATAATACAGAATTAAGATTTTATTTTAGATGGAAACTCTTTGAAGAATTCTGATCTTACCTCAATTTTTAAGTTATGTTTTCTGAATGCAAAATACAGAAAAAAAATAGATGTAGGGAGACAGTTTGAAGGCAATGCTCAAGGTGTAAAATTGAGTTGTTTTGGACAACAATGGTGGATGTCATCAGAAGTGGTCAAATTCTGGGTATATTTTGAACATAAAACAGAAAGAATTTGTTGAAACGGATATGAAACAGAGAAAAGTCAATGGACTCTTCAAGTTTTAATGCTCAAGTTTACCTTTCTAAGGTTAATTTTCTCCACTTTCATATGACCATCTTCAAAACTAGATTTCTATGAAGATTAAATATAACAAGCCATGTAAGGTTGTTCTAATGATGCTTGGTACAGAGCCATGTAATAAATATTGGTTATTAAGTTACCTTTTAAGCATCACCTGATAAAACCATCTTTCCCAAATATCCTCTTTCATGCCTCTAAATTTTTGCCCATTTATACTTCTATAAGTAGGGATCCAACAACCCAATTCTTTTCCTTTTAAAATCTATCTAACAAGAGTCAGAAGGTGAAAAAGCTTTCCAAGCTTAAAGGATTAAAGATCACATATTGAAGACAATAGGGGATGGGTTGATGTTTGAGGGACTTGGAGATCTCTTCACAAGCAGTTACCTGTTTTACTTCCTAAATCTAGTTGACTAAATCTGAAACTAATTATTGAGTACTACAATAGAGTAGTATTGAGTACTATTTCATTAACAATTTGTTAATTGCTAATGATTTTTTTAAAAAACTCACCTACATGCAAGAATATATGCATAAAAATAAAAAACAAATCATCTTGCCAAGAGACTAATAATGTCATTGCCTAACTGCTTCAGAAACTATCTCCAGTCTCTAATGAGAAAATATTTTTAGATTGAACTAAGGAGACCTCATATCTAGTAGGGCTTATAAATAATACACATCAATACACTGGAAAATTAGACTACAACACATTATCATTATATGTTTTACAATTGGTTAAGTTGTAAATAATCCTCCATATTGACATTCTGAATATATTCTTCCAGTACCATAGAACTAAACTTGTATTTTCAAACACAGGAGAAATTCTAAAGCCTGCTAACCTTTAAAACTTGCTTTTTTCAGTTTTAGCAAGTAATCCAATCATTCATAATGCAGTCCAAAAGGGATTTGCAAAGTGAAGATAATTAGTCAAAGAAATTAAACTGATGTGATCATTCAAAATAATTGTCACTATAGTTATTGGTGATATACAGTCCTCGCTGGAGAAAGGGCAATGTTAAACTTTGAGAATCACAAAGGCAGTGGGACCATTTGGCTAGCAGTCCTATTCAGTCTTATATGGAAACTACATTTAGTCAAAAAGGTACTATATTTTCAGGCATAAATGCATAAAAGAATCATTTATGTTTTTGAGGGAATAACTCTTTCAGCCCTTAAGTGTTTTCAGACATAGCATTCACAGAAGATAAGAAGATACGCTTAAAATGGTACTGCTACTTTGTAAGACAGTTTAGGAAACAAACATACTCTCATTGTGATCCAGCAATTGTATTTTTTCAACCCTAGTAAGTTGAAAAGTTATGTCCACACAAAAATTTTCACAAAGATCTTTATAGTAGCTTTAATCATAATGCCAAAATGCAGAAGCCATTAAGATGGCCTTCAATAGGTGAATGGATAAACTGTGTTATATTCAGACAGTGGATATTATTCACTGCTTACAACAAATGAATAGAAATGGAGGATACTTAAATGCTCATTACTATTTAGTAATGAAAAGGCTATATACTGCATGATTTCAACTATATAACTGGAAAAGACAAAATTGTGCATGCAGTAAAATCAGGAGCTAGGGAAAAGAAGAGGTAAAAAGGTAGAACACAGATTTTTAGGACAGTGAAAATATTTTGATACTATAGCAATGGATACATGTCATTATGCATTTATTCAAATCCATAGAATGTGCAACACTAAGAATGAACCTCAATGTCAGCCATAAACTTGGAGTGGTCATGATGTGTCCACATAGGTTTATCATTTGTAACAAATGTACGACCCTGATGGAGGATGTTGATAATGGAGGAAGCTATGCACGTGTGGGGTGAGGGAGTATATGTGATACCTTTGCATCTTCCCCTCAATATGACTGTGAACCTAAAACTTGTCTTTAAAAAAAATAGTCTATTTTTAAAAACCCACCAATGATATACGGTTTAATCAATTAAATTAAATTAATTTATTTGTAGTACTGGGAGTGAAACCAGGGATCTTCTGCCATTGAGTTACATCCCCTGCCTTTTTTTATTTCTTATTTTGAGATGGGGTCTTGCTAAATTGCAGAGGGTGGTCTTGAACTCCTGCCTCAGCCTTCCAAGTGGCTGCGATTGCTAGGGTGCATCACCACAACTATCACTTTAATCTATTTTAAAGTAATAGGAGAAAATTCCTGTGATAATGAAAAATAATGAACTCTGTGTTCCATTGCATTGAGTAGCATTGAATTTTTTATTAGAACACCTATACTGTTCCATAGATGTTCATTTTTCATCAATTTATTCCATCAAGTTGTGAACCAGTTACTAAAATAAGGAACAGTAAAAGAGGTCTTAATAGAGATTTGAACAGTTCAATTCAAAACACAAATCTTTTTTAAAAAATATTTTTAGTCGTAGATTGACATAATATCTTCGTTTTATTTATTTATTTTTTATGTGGTGCTGAGAATTGAACCCAGTGCTTCACACGTGCTAGGTGAGTGCTCTACCCCAGCCCCTAAACACAGGTCTTAAGCATCCAAGTGAAGATGTTGTTACAAAGGAATTGGGATACACAAATCTGGATATTAGAAGATTTATATGGACTGATGAAATAAATCATAGTAGCTGGAAGTAATTGAGATCACCTAAAGTACTGAGTAGTTAAGTGATAGTGACTTTGGCTTGGATTCTAGTGAATTCTGTCATTTAAATGTAAGAGAGAAGACAGAATCAACAAAAACAGATGAAGTGGTGAGGGACATACAAGAGAGTAAAGTATGCTTCTTGAATAATGAGAAAAGAAAAAACATTTCAAAAGAAAAAAGAGTAATAGGGTCAAATGTTACTAAATGATAGGATAACTGGAGCCATTTTGTTATGTCAGGTAAGATTAAAACAGAAGAATATCTACTGGATTTGGGAAAATATTCACTGTTGTTCACCTTTATAAGAGCAGTTTCAGCAGTTAGGTGTATTAAAAGCAGAATGGGTGTGAGAAAGTGGAGGCAGCTTTTACAAATAACTCTTTTGAAAAGTTTTGATGTGATCTGGGTGCAGTGGCAGCTACTCCAGTAATCCCAGCTACTGGGTGCAGCTGAGGTAGGAGGATTACAAGTTTGAGGCCAGCCTCAGCAACTTTAGCAAGACCCTGACTCAAAAAAAAAAAAATGTGCCTGGGAATTTTGCTCGGTGGTAGAGTGCCCTGGGTTCCATCCCCAGTACAAAAAAAAAAAAGTTTTCCTGTGAGGGAAAATAGAAAAAGTAGGAGTTGGAGAAAGGTACCAAAGGTCAGTGTGGTAGGAGAGAGAGATTTTCCTTTGTTGTCACAAGAGGGAACAAAAAATACAAAACAGGATTGTAGCCATCACAGGAGAAAATGAGCATGCTTTACTCAGTGAAGAATAAGAAAGGCCATTTAGTTGAGAACAAAGGAGTTAGTAGAGCAGGCATGAAAGAAGAGCAAAGTAATATTTCCTGAGAAGTGTGGTAAGATTTCTGGTGGTTACTTGACATGCGTAGTTATGGACTGAGGTGAAGTAAGTCAGTGCAGTTTTGTGGTTTTCTTTCCAATATTCTGCTATTCAGTGATAGGCAGAGAAGACGAATAGATGGGCTCAGCTTGGGCTGGAATTTTGCCAGGCAGTTATAAAAGACAGAGAAGAGGGTGAATAAGTTTTTACTAAGGAGAGAATTTAATGAGAGACCGTGAAATGTAACCATGTTCCTGAGTGAATTGAGGAGGGATGGATCGGAACAAAGTGGTAAAATCTATGGTTTGGAAGCCTCAACGTGTTGGAAGAATTAGAGTAAGAGGCATACTCAGGCAAGTAAACTGAAGGACGGGAGGCAATACTTAAAGAGTTAGATGTTTGAAACCAAGATTTTTGGAAAAGGTAATATTTGTTGTACAGGGACAGAAAGTCCTGAACATACTACTGCATAACAAACTACCCCAAAAACGTAGTGATTTAAAACAACAATCTTTGGTTTGTTTGTTTGTTTCTCACAATTCTGGGTTAGCTTGCGAGTTCTGACCTGGCCTGGGACTATTTGATCATTTCTGTTCTTATTCATACGGAGGTCAGCTTAAAGGTCGGCTTGGAGCTTACTGGGTAGAGATGACGTCATCTGGGAAGACTGGGCTCTGCTTTATATGGTCTTTCATCTTTCAGTAGACTAGCCTGTGCTTGTTTTTCAGTAGTAGCAGAGGATAAGGGGAAAGAGAGAGGGAGCATGCATAAGAGAGAGAGAGAAAGAGAGAGGGAGAATAGATGCATGTCAGCCTCTTGAAATCTAGACTCAGAATCTACATATAACTTCTACATTCTTCTACTGGCCAAAGCAAATCACAAATCAGCCAAGAGGTAGGGAGAGTATCTCTCCTGCCTCAGATTGTTAGGATGAAACAACTAGGGCCATTTTGTTATCAACAAGATCTAGGATGGGATCTTCTTCCTATCACCTTCTTCCTATCACCACTACTGAGAACACATTCACATATATATTACATTTGAATAGCACTTTTGAATTTGAAAACTATTGTAACTATTTGATTGATCTTTAGTACAATAAGTATCTAATCCCCCTTTACAAAGGCATGGTAATTAAGGGTTCAAACATGGTCAGATTTGTGCATTAAAACTTTATCCTGGGGCTGGGGACGTGGCTCAAGTCGTAGCGTGCTCGCCTAGCATGCGTGAGGCACTGGGTTCTATTCTCAGCACCATGTAAAAATAAAAAAACAAAGATATTGTGTCCACCCAAAACTAAAAACGAATAAAAAAAATTTATCCTGGAATGGGATACTTTTTAGGTATGGGATACTTAGAGAAGGTGAATAGGGCAGAAGAGCAGTTAGAAGTCTATTGAAGGATTCTGTGACTATATACTGAGTCTGATCGTAGGCAGTAAACATTAAAAAAAATGATATCCAGAAATATTTAAGAGCAAAGTCAAAAAACAAGATTTATTGACCATTGGGAATATGTAGGCAAGGAAAGAAAGTGATTAATTTTGTTTTAGGTTTCTAATTATGGCATCCAGATGGATCCTCAAGATAGGGAATTGAAAATGATCAGCAGGTTTGAGGCATAGGCATATAGGCTAGCAAGTTCAGTTTTGGTTACATGGAGTTAGAGACTCTTAGAAGACTTAAGCAGATATTAATTGACTATTGGAAATGTGAGTTCCATAAACTCAGGAGAATTCTGTGTTCAATGTAAGTCAAGACGATCTCTAACACGTGGCAATGGAAGTAAATATATACGGAACCAATATATTAGGAAAGAAATTATAGGAAGAAAAGAATTTCGATTTAAAAGAGTTTATAGGAAGAAGACACTTAAAAATGGAGCACTGAGAAACAGCAACACTGAAGGGCTGGTCTGAAAAAGAGGAGGTAGGTACAATCACCAAGGAGACAACAAGGAGCAACAGCCAGAAAACCAAAATAGAAAATTATGGAAACTGAGCGACTGCTGGCTGTCATGTCAGAAGTCTGAGTACCTGAGGTTGTCACAAGGTGAGGAAGTCAGGCCACATGGAGAAGCCATGTGTGAGAGTCTGGTCAACAACTCCAGCTAAGGTCCCAGCCAAAAGCCAGCAATGACTGCCAGACATGAATGAATTGTCTCCAGGTGATTCTAATCCCCAGCCATCAGGCCACCCACTGCTTTCAAGTCTTCTTAACTAAAGTTCCAGATGTTGTGAAGCAGAGATAAGCCATTCTCCTGAGCCCTATTGCTCTTTCTGACCCACAGAATCTGTGACCATTAAAAATGGTATTTTAAGTTACTGAATGTTGGTGCAATGTCTTACACAGCAATAGTAACTGAAACATCACTGAAAGAAATGACATCTTCACAGAGAAAAGATGTACTTTTTATGATATGATAATTTTCAAAGGATCTTAAATTTGCAAAATATCCTTCCCAACTCAAACTCTAATCCTTGCACATTTTAAGGTTGAATAGTGTTTAAATTATTTGTATCTTTTCCCAAGTTTCTCAAGATTCACAAGAATCCCTTACAATAATTTCCTGTTATCTAATATCTAAAGCCTGTCCTAAATCCTATCTTCTCTCTGAAATCTTTAGTGAGTACTTTTGATAAACATAATCTTTCATCCCTGTCCTTTGAATCCTTTTAACAGTTTTGTTTGTTTTTGACATAAGGTCTATCTTACTCAATAGATCTAACAAGTCTAGGACTTGGTTGTTTCCTTGCACGTATCTCAGAGTATTGTGTATAATAGATCCTCAAGAAATACCTGTTGAGTGATATTTGTTAATGCAACTATCATTATTGGATTTTAAAGCTGGTTATTTTATTCTGCAACTTAATAAAATTCACTCTACTTGCTTGCTTTCAAAGAAAGAGATTGTGTGGACTGTTATATAAAGTATATATCCTCTTAGTGTCTTCAAAATTTATTACTGCCAGCCAGGCGTGATAGTGTATGACTGTAATCCCAGCGGCTCAAGAGGCTGAGGCAGGAGGATCACAAATTCAAGGCCAACCTCAGGAACTTAGTGAGGCCCTAAGTAATGTAAATCATCCTTCCTTCTTTTGAAACAGTAAGACCCTGTTTCAAAATAAACAATAAAAAGGGCTGGGGACATTGTTCAGCACTCCTGGGTTCAATTCCCAGTACCAAAAAAATAAAACCAAAACAAAACAAAAACAACTTACTACATTAATAGAATGTATTTTCACTTTGATTCTGCCCTCTAAATAAATGTATTTCAGTGATGAAAGTGTCCAGGCTAAGAAATGTGATCACAATCCATGTTGAAAAGTGCTGGGCCAAGTTTGTACTCACTCACGCAGTTTTGTAAGAATGGAAAAGAAACAGAGAGAGGAAGGGTGACTGGCTCAGTGGGAGGTAGCTTGTTAATTAGTAAACAAGTGCTGCATACATACTGAGCAGTGTGGCTGCTTTTCAAAAAAGCAAAGAACATGAGAAATCTCAGCTGTTTCCTGAAAATATGCTCACTTACAATTCCCTGTAGATAGAGATGTGTTTTATTATCTGTGAGAACTGAGGAGTTTGTTTACTGAGAAGCAAGAGATAAAATGGTGGTGGTGAGGGGACTTTAGAGTGTCATTCTGGAAGCAGACTGAAGAAAGAGAAAGTGTTTGTGGTTGAGGGCCTGCTCAAGCAGCAAGCACTGAGGACAGTCATGTAAATCATCCTTCTTTTTTACGAAATTTGCCATTTCAGAATTGAGATCAGAATTTGAGTGTGGATGGGGTGGGAGATGGGTGCCAGTTGTTTTCCAGATGTGTTTAAACATAGCCATTCACGGGTTGTGGTGGCAGGCATGTAATCCCAGGGACTCTGGCGGCTGAGGCAGGAGGATCACAAATTTCAATGCCAGTCTTAGAACTTAGGAAGGTGGGCTGGGGATATAGCTCAGTTGGTAGAATGCTTGACTCACGTGCACAAGACCCTGGGTTCAATCCCCAGCACCACAGAAAACAAAACAGAACTTAGGGAAGCCCTACATAACTTAGTGAAACCCTGTCTCAAAATTAAAAAAATAAAAACAGGCTGGGAATGTGGCTCAGTGGTTAAGCACCCCTGGAATCAATCCCTGGCACCACTTCCCCAACCCCCCAAAAAGCAGACATTCTAACCAAGGACCCATAGAGTCACAGACTCAGACTCTTGTCTAGGCCCTCAGCCCATGATGGTGTTACTGAGTTCATGGACTTTTGTTTATTTATTTGATAAATATTTACTAAGAACATATTACAAGCCAGACATGGTTCAAGGTACCAAGAACACTACAATGAGGCTAGGAGGAGGACCATATCAAAGTCTCTGCTCTAAAAGAATTTATATTTTATTGGTAGGAAGATAGACAATAGGCAAATATGATTTTCAGATGATGATAAGTGTTATGGAGAAATTAAGTGATATGATAGAGATTAAGTAATAGAAGTTAAGCGATGTAAGAAATTGGCCTTGACATTCAGTAAAATGAAATCCTTTGCAAGGCGCCAGACTGCCTGATGTATCAAAGCCCTTAGAAGGATCATGAACCACTCAAAGCCCATGCCTGTGTGGAAAACGGTGTATTCATCCCTATTGAACAACAGCTATAAAGTCTCTTGACTGGCCCTGGACCTCACTTTGGCTACCAGAGATTCTTTATGATCCCAAAGCAGGAATGTTGTCCAGTAGCTTAGAATTCTTCTGAAATAATAGTCCTCTTTCAGCAGATGCTTTTTGACTGAAACAACTCTTGTCTGTAAGCATGCCCTGATTTATGTCCACCTTGTTTGTTTTTCTTGTCTTTATGTCATTGACATCAGATTCCATTTAACCTTGAACCTCACTTCCTTTCTCTGCTGCCATATCTGGACTAGCTTGTTAATGTCATTGATATCAGATGACATTTAACCTTGAGCCTCACCTCCTTTCTCTACTGCTATACATAAACTATCCTGCTTGCTTTCAGAGACAAGTCAAGCTTGTCTAATCCTATCTAGGACCTAACTGGATGGAATTTGCTGCGGATGTGCCCCATAATTATGACATCTAAATGGCAGGTTAACTAGTTGGCATAGAAAAACAACATCAATTAGTTCAAACAATGTTGAGTGGTGGGTACACCTATAGGCACAGATAGCCATGGGACTACCTGACCAAGACCTAGTAGTCCAGGCATGTACCAGAGAGTTTGAGGTACCCTGAAATAGCTATGCAAGCTTCTTATTCCATAATCATTTGCCTGGAGGAGCTAAGAAAGATGTTCCAATAAACCAGGTGAAAAGAGAATTTATTTGAAGGATAAGTGGGAATCTCATATAATCCAACTGCAAATAGTACCATTGGGTCTCGTAAATGTTGAAAAATCTTCCAACCACTTCTCTTTTTCTTCTGCCTTTTTGTTTAAGATAGCACCATTTCCCTCTTCTTCATCTCTCTACATGTCATTTCCTTGATATAGCTGGGCTTTTCCCCCCAGGTGCTTGTTTCTTTTTTTTGTTCCTGGATAAATTCAGTTTAACATGAGTCTCTGCTCTGCTGTGGAGCTATTTGACTCAGACTTGACCAGATATTTCAGTGCCAGCACTCACAACTAATTAGTAAGTCAAAGTCAACATCTCTTGGTTCAAAATCTTCGTTGTTGTTTTGCTTTTGTTTGCAATATTGGGGATTTAATCCAGTGCTTCCTGCCTGTGAAGCAAGCATCCCACCATTGGAGCCACACATACAGCCCTTTTTAAAAAATTTTATTCTCTAATTCCAGGTCCTTCTACCTAAGGATCCTGAGTAGCTGGACTTACAGGTATGCCACCACACTGGCTTAGTTCAAATTGTATATATTTATTTATTGGTATTGGGGATTGGATCCATGGGCACTTTTTTTACTGAGCTACATTCCTAAGCCTTTTTAATTTTTAATTTTGCAACAGGGTCTCACTAAATTGCTCAGGGCCTGGCTAAATTGCTGAGCTGGCCTCAAACTTGTGATCCTCTTGTCTCAGCCTCCCAAGTTGCTAGGATTATAAGCATGAGTCACCGTGCCTGGCTCTTAGTTCAAAATTATTGTGCAAGAAAATCTGATTGGCCTGAATAGACTTTGAGTTGTTTTCCCCTGGGTATTATGTGGCAAGACCCCAGCGCTGGAGATACTATGAACCTGTGCTACAAACATGGTAGCCATGGGTGTGGTCAGAGGAAAGATTTTCTTAGATGGTGGGCAATGTAAGAAGGAGACAACAATCAGCATCCACTGAGGCTATAAAGCTCCAACAAGGCTATAAAGTTTGGCTGCTACCTTCAATTATCAAAGAGGCTAGTCCTAAGGCCCGAAACTTGAATTGCCTATTGCTGGGGTAGAATATAGCTGTTTTGTTTTGCTGCACTAGGAATTGAACCCAGGGTCACTCTACCACTGAGCCACATCTCCAGACCTTCCCATTTTTAAAAATTTTGAGATCTGGTCTTTGTTAAATTGCCAAGCCTGGTCTCAAATTTGTCTCATCCCCCAAATCATTGGAATTACAGGCGTATGACATAGCACCCTGCCAGAATATCAATTTGTTTATATTACAAATGGGAAACAGACTGTAAACATGCTGAAGATGGACATTTTGTAAATATCGATCTAACAGAGTTAGTCTAGAAAAGTAAAAACTTTTAAAGCAATAGTGAACAAGGATTTGAATAAAAATAGTTTATATTATGGCTATGATGGCACATGTACACCTATGATCCTAGCTACTTGGGAGGTTGTAGCAGGAGGATTGCAAATTTGAGACCAATCTAGGCAATTTAGTGAGATCCTCTGTCAAAATAAAAATAAAAAGGGCATTGGGCGTGATGATATAGGCCTGTAATCCCAGCAATTTAGGATACTGAGGTAGAAGGATTGCAAGTTCTAGGCCAGCCTCAGCAATTCGGCAAGACCCTGTCTCAAAATAAAACACTGAAAAGGTCTGGAGATATAATTCAGTGGGAAAGACCCTTTGGGTTCAATCCCCAATACTCTTGCCTGGCATGCATGAGGTCCTGCATTTGATTTCCATTACTGGGAACAACGAACAACAAAAGCAACTTCTATTAAGAAATACTCACTTTTCATTGAATCAAGTAATATCAATGTTTTCTCAGATATGTGGAAACTAGTCCAAAATGGGGCTGGGGGACAGAAAGGAAAAAGAAGGTTGGGGGTGGTGGTGGAGATTCCATCAAAACAGCAGAAAGAACAATGAATTAGATGAAGGGGATTGAGGGGAAGAGAGAGGGAATGAATCTGACCTAACTTTCCCATGTACATATATGAATATACCACAGTGAATCTCACCCTCGTGTACATCTACAAGACATTAACTAAAAACAGAAAACAGCAACAACAACAACAAAAATTACAAGTAAATAGCAGAAAGATCAGTAGAGTAGAGGAAAGGAAAACAGGGTGGGAGGGTGGACAGGAGGAAAAGGGGAAGTACTAGGGACTGAATTAGAGCAAATTATATTCCATTCTTTCATAATTTTGTCAACATGAATCCTAATGTTATGTATAATTAAAAACAACCAGCAAAAATTAGCATATTCATTATGTGCCACACATCAATAAATGTGATATAATACAACAAAGTGGAGAACATAAAGTAAAAAGAAAGTCATAAATGTGTTATAATTACCATATAGTAATCCATATTGAATAGACGCTAAAACTCTATTCAATATTACTAACTCCCCCAATTAATCACTTTTGTTCTGGAACATCAATGTGCTTATCAGTTATTTGTTCAATACTTGTCTGTTTTCCTCCCTGGAACATATATACTCCCTTGGGGCCCAAGCTAGGTCTGATTTGTTACTACTGAACCCCTGGTGTGTAGCTCAATGCCAGCACATAATCAAGCATTCAACAAGTCTCTAATGAATAAATAGTGAATGAATGTAGACATATAAGGATAAAACAGTTGCATTTTTTTCAAAATCCAAAATTGGGACAGTTATATAAAAGAAAATTAAGCTACCCTTTATTGAAGACAATTTACAAAACATAATTTATTCAAGAAAATGAGTTCTTACAAATAAAGGAATGATTTAAAAGATAAACCTACTTTGGATTTTGGCAAAGGCTAATTAGTTCAAGAATTTAGTAACTTGGGGGCTGGGGATGTGGCTCAAGTGGTAGTGTGCTCGCCTGGCATGCGTGCGGCCTGGGTTTGATCCTTAGCACCACATACAAAGAAAGATGCTGTGTCCGCCAAAAACTAAAAAATAAATATTAAAAAATTAAAAAAAAAAGAATTTAGTAACTTGGGAAGCCAGACACAGTGGTGAATGCCTACAATCCCAGTAATTTGAGATGCTGAGGTAGAAGGACTGCAAGTCTGAGGCCAGCCTCAGCAACTTAGCAAGACACTTTCAAAATTAAAAAAACACTGAAAAGGACTAAGGGTGTAACTCAGTGGTAGAGCAAACCTGGGCTCAATCCCCAGGAAGAAGAAGGAGGAGGAGGAGGAGGAGGAGGAGGAAGAAGAAGAAGAGGAGGAAATAGAGGAGGAAGAGGAAAAGAAAGAATAGTTTAATAATTTGTTCAACAAATATGTGTTGTGCAGGAGAAAATGAGGTAAGCTTGGTTTCTGTTCACATGGAGTTTATAGAAATCTAGAAGGTATTAGAAGGCTCAAAGGTTATTTTCCTAACATGTAAAAATAAAACAAAAAAAATCTATCACAAAGAACCTGCATATTTGATAAGCAAATACATAACAGACCTTTGATTATATTCAGTTAAGTAACTCCCAGTCCCACACTGTACTCTGTGATTTCTTGTATAATCTATGCTCTTCCACATTTCAGGTCAGTGTTCATGCTGTTACTCTCTGCTGAAATGTTTTCCCACCTATATCCTTTTTGTTTGTTTAAATCAATTCATCCTTAGCTTCTGAGACAGTCTCCCATCTGCCACTGCACAATTCTCAACCACTCTTTAAGCTTTGTGTGTACCCCTTATCCCTAGGTTTATCATAGCATATTAAATTCAGTATTTGTTTAAATATTTGGGAACTCAAGTTTCTGGAGAGCAGATAAAATAGTTGTATATTTTTTAAAGTTCAAAATTGAGAGAATTATAAAAAAGAAAATTAAACTACCCTTTATTGAAGGGTAGAGCAGGGACTAATTTTCACTGATTTTGTGTGTATAATGCCCAGTATATAATAGGTAGACCATAAATGCTTCAATGGAGCTGATCACTCTGTTTTCTGCTTATAAACCTTTATTTCCCTAATATATGATCAAGGAATTTATGTGATGGCTTATATTTCCAAATTTTTTCTTAAATTTTAGTTGTAGATGGACATAGTAACTTTATTTTGCTTATTTGTTTTTTTATGGGTGCTGAGGATTGAACCCCGTGCCTCATACGTGCAAGGCAAGTGCGAGCAAGGCAAATGCTCTACCACTGAGCCACAACCTCAGCCCTTTCCAAAATTTCTTTAACAGGTATTCAATCTGAATCATTGGAAAGGCCATAGTTGAAAGCATTCAAAGCCTGAGTACATTCTCTTTGCTTCCCACCAATAGCTCAAATCTACATGAAAATTTGAGTTAGAGAACATTTATTATTTTTACCATCTTTTTTTTTTTTGATACCTGAAAATGAACTCAGGAGTGCTCATCCACTGAGCCATGTCCCCAATTCTTTTTATTTTTTAAGACAGGGTTCACTAAGTTGCATAGGGCCATGCTAAATTGCTGAGGCTGACCTCAAGATTCTCTTGCCTCAGCCTCCCAAGCCTCTGGGATTACAGGCCTGTACCTCTAGGCCTGGCTATCTTTACCATCTTGATCTCATAAGAGCCAATTAATTTCTTAATACCTCAAACTATCTAATGGTTGCATAATAAACAAGGTTAGAATTCTTTTTGGCAAGTCTAACACCCAAAATGCTACTAAAGTGTTAGTGGGGAACAAGGAGTGGTGAAAAATTTTTTTCAAAGATAGAATAAAACACTACTTTTTTCCAACTTGATTTAATAGGCATTTATAGAACAATCTTCATTTTCTCCATAACTGCAAAATATAAACCATTCATATGCACTTGAAAATTTCATAAAAAATGCTGGGGCATAAAACTAGTATTAATAATTTAAAAGGATAGAAATAATACAGAATATATTCTCTGACTCAAGATTAAATTAGGAATTAAATTAGGAAACAGCAACAAAAAGGAGAATTACCAAATATTTTAAAAATATGTAACACATTTTCTAATAACTCATGAATCAAAAAAGAAATCATAAGGAATATAAAAATTTAGAACAACATGAAAATTTTAAAAAAATACATTGAAATTTTTGATGATTTTTTTTCTGATGCCAAGTTGAGAAAGAAATTCATGCTCTGTATCCTGTGTTAGGAAAAAAAAAAAAAAAAAGCCAGGCTAGATGCAGTGCCCCACTGTAATTCCAGCAGCTCAGAAGACTGAGGCAGGAGGATCACAAGTTCAAAGCCAGCCTTGGCAATTTGCCAAGGCCCTAAGCAAGTTGGGGAGACCCTGTCTCAAAATAAAAAATAAAAATGGCTGAGCATGTGGCTCAGTGGTTAAGTGCCCCTGAGTTCAATTCCTGGTACCACTCCTCCCCACCTCCCAAAATAATATTGAAGTCCCAATAGAATAATGTTAGCTTGCACCTAAAAGAATCTAGAAAAATAAGATTGAATAACCCCCCAAGTAAGTATAAATATGACATTTATAAAGAGAAAAGCCAAAATTAAAAAATAAAATGAATAGCTGATCTGGAACAACACATGAATGATTACATACTGGATAATCCCATTTATATCAAATTTTTGAGAAAATAGAATAATTCTATAGTGTCAGAAAGCAGATTATTAGTTGTCTAGAACCAGGAGTAGCTGGGGAGAGAAAGGGTTCTAGGATTTTTTTTTATGGTGTTGGGAAGGTTCTGTGTCACAAGTATGATGGTAAAACTACACTGACATAGTAATTTGTCAAAATTCATTGAAATGTACAATTTAGATGAAGTTATGTTAATGCATGTAAATAATACTTCATCAATTAAAGGAGAGTAGCACTGTGATAGTTAATTTTGGATGTCATCCTGACTGGATTGAGGGATGCCTAGAGAAGTGGCAAATCAATAGTTCTGAGCCTGTCTTTGGGGTTTTTCCAGAGAAGACTGGCATATGAGTCAGTAAACTGGTGGGAGAGGGGCACCCCAAACATGGGAGGACACCATCCAATTGGCTGGGGGCCAAGGAACAGGAAAACACAAGAAGTACAACTCCCTCTCTGGTTATTCCTCCCTGAGCAGGGTATATTTCTCCTGCTGCCTACCCTTCAATAACAGACTCCATATGTGTGTGTAGTCTCTGGGTCTGGCACCAGTAGCCCTCTGAAGTTTTTGAGCCTTCAGCCTCCTACTGGAGGCTGTTCCATTGGCTTTCTTGTTCTGCGGTTTCCAGCTTCTTGGATTGAGTTATTCCTACAGGCATCTCTGACTTTCTAACTTATAGATATGATGGACATGGAACTTTTCAACTTCTGTGATTGTGTGTGCCAATTTCCGAACAAATCCACATATATATGTAGATATTCTATTGATTCTATTTCTCTGAAGAACCTTTACTAATACAATCACCAAAAATGATTTGATTTATAAGATATAATTGCTTTAAGTTATTCCCAACCTTTAAGTCTAATATACTTGACAACTGTGTCATACTTCAAGAGAGTAAGTAGGAGAGAGAACCATCAAGGGAGAGGAGACCTGCCTCTTATTGATTCCATTGCTTTGGAAAGGAGCAGCAGATTGTCCTAAAAGGGGTACTGCTATCTCTGGACTTAGGCTTTGATCAGCAAGGGAGTTTGAGGAGTATATTAGGGAGGGTTAAGAAACAGGTGAAGGGGCATCCAAACCCTACCTTTTCCACAAGTACAATGAGAAAGGAAATTCTTAAGGTTCTAGGGAAAGTAGACAGGTGGGTGCAGTTTCTTCAGTGCTAATGCCATTGGGACCTGGCATTTGTTTTTTGCTTGAGGGGAGGGAGAGGGTCTTGTGCATTCTCAGCCTCTACTCATTAGATTGCAAAGGAACTGCTGCCCCCAAAGCCACCATCATTAAAAATGTCTCAAGACAATGACAAAATTCCCTGCAAAATCATTCCAGCTTGAGAAACATCAGATGAGTATTAGTTTCTATGGCTTGGTGACAAATTATCCCTAAAATTTAGGGGCATTAAACAATAAGCTCTTATTAGCTCACAGTTTCTATGGGTGATTTGGATTCAAGATCCCAGTGAAGTTTCATTCAAAATGAATTAATCCATAAGCTTGATTTAGGCTGGAGGATCTGCTTCTAAGAGGTGTCTTCCACATGGAGATTGGCAGGAGGCCTCAGATCCTTGTTGATTGCTGGCAAGATGTTTCATCTCCCTGCCGTGTGGGCCTGTGCATAGGGCTGCTTGATGTGTGGTAGTTGTTAATGATCTGAGAGAGAGTAGGGAGAATCCATAATGCCTTTTTATGACCTAATTTGAGAAGTGATAGTTCAGTCTCATTGTATCTATTAGAACCAAGTCACTAACTATATTCCACACTCACTTGGAAAAGAATCAGATTCTGGTTTGTGAAAGAAGGAGGATCAACAAAGTTGTGGACATATTTTAATATTACTACAGTTAGAGAAAGTTTTTTTTGTTTTGTTTTGGTGGTACTCTGGGAATTGAACCCTGGGTTCCTTTTCATTGTATTTTTGAGACAGCTTCTTGCTAAATTGCTCAGGCTGACCTCAAATCTGTAATCCTCTATCCTCATCCTCTGGAGTCACAGGGATTATACACAAGTGTTACCACCCCTGGCTAGAGAAAGATTCTTTGACAAATAGACTGGGAAATACTATGAGCTATTTAGAGAAAATAAAAGAATATCACTCCAAAATAAATCTTCAAAGATTAAATTACTTAATGAAAAAAAAAAGAATTGTCTAACACATAGAAAAAAATAAGAGCAGAAGAATTACATGACCTAACGATGAGAAAAAATGTATGAGGTAAAAAGAAAACAAAAATGGAAAAGACAAATAGTTTAATGAAGGATCAATATCTACACGATAGAAAGTGCCCTCTTGTGAATTATGCATCCCAGCAAGAAAGTGGACTATGGACCAGTGATAAGAGCATATTTACCAAAGTTACTCATTGTGACTTGGGCACTCTGAAGAAGCACATTTACTGTCTTGTAGTGCTGTGGGAAAATTTATAATAACAATTATGGCAACAGGAATTCATTGATTATGTGCCATACTTACGTGCTAGATAGCTATAAGTATTCTTGTAGCAAGTTATTTCCTTTTTATTATAATATCATGTGGCAGCACTACACTAATTTCCTAGCTAAAGTATAATCAGATTAAGTAATTTGGCCAAATCTCATGGTTTGTAGGTGGCTACAGGGCCAGCTAATCCATTAGGCATAATAGGCACAGTGCTTCAGGCTCATAACACATTTAGAGCTCACAAAAATGCTTTAATTTCTATTCAGATCAGAAGGAAAAAAAAATAAATGTTTAGGTAAAAGAAAAAAATTGCGGGAGGGTACAATATGGGGTTTATGGCATATGCTAGGCAACACTCTACCTCTGTGCTATAACCCCAGCCCTTTTTACTTTCTTATTTTGAGACAGGGTCTCAAAAAATTGCCCAGGTTGGCCTTGAACTTGCCATCCTCCTTTCCTCAGCCTCCTGAGTAGCTGGGATTATAGGTGTGTACCACCACCACACCTGGCTTAAAGAAAGTATTTTAATGTATAATGTCCATATATTTGTCTCTATATCAATGCAGTATGAAAACATAGTTTGTAATTTTGTTTTATGGAGGAAGAAGCCCACAAAAGTAAAAGTGTCTAGGATCTTGAAAGTCAGAAGGTGGCCTGCAGTGGCAGAGCTGTGTTTCAATCCCCATGTTCTTCCTGGAAAGCAACTTGCCAACATGTTTCAAAAGGGTTAAACTTGTTCACACCCTTTGATGACTTTCAAGAATTTAACTTAAGATAGTACATAAGGACATGGACAGTGATTTTCAAAAACATATGTACAACAGTATCCATTGGAAACCCAAGAAATGTTTAGTAATGAAAGTAAATATTTGGGGCAGGGGTTGTAACTAAGTGGTAGAGTACTTGCCTAGCATTTGAAAGGTACTGGGTTAGATCCTCAGCATGACATAAAAATAAATAAATAAGCTGGGCTTGGTGGTGCACTCCTGCAATACCAGCTGCTAGGGAGGCTGAGACAAGAGGATTAGGAGTTCAAAGCCAGCCTCAGCAATGGTGAGGCACTAAGCAACTCAGTGAGACCCTGTCACTAAATAAAATACAAAATAGGGCTAGGGATGTGGCTCAGTAGTTGAATGCCCCTGGGTTCAATTCCCAGTACCAATAAATAAATAAATAAAGATTAAAATAAATAAATAAAATAAAGGTATTGTGTCCATTTACAACTAAAAATATCTTTAAAAAGTAAACATTCAATATTGGGTGTCAATTCAGGGGATGAGAAGAACATTAGGAGCTTCTATACAGGGCTGAGGGGACACTGAGCAATTGGGGGAGATGAAAGTGAGACAGAGCAGGAAGCAGGAGGCTTTGCACAAGTTCTGGAGAAGGAGTACAGACGCTGCTGGGGATAGGCATAGTGTTTCTGAGGGGGTGTTTATAAGCAGTTGCTGCATTTATTGAAAGGGACCTGACAGCAAAAATATGGGAAAAAAGAGGAAACAATATGTATTTAAGCACAGAGATGAGTTAACACATTCAGGCAACTATGAAGAGTTCTCATTACAGAAGAAACCAAGGATGTGAGCATGCAAGGGGCCTTGAATCTGGTTAGTCTTTGTCATAAAAGCTCTAAAGAGCCAATGAATGATTTTAAGCAGTAGAATGATATTATCAGTTATATATCTTAGATTGATCTTCATGCATCATGAGACGATGCGCCTGATTCAAGTGTGAAGTCAAAGGGCAGGGATTAAGGCACTAGAGGGGAAGGGAATGTACACTGTTCAGTCAAGAGATATTTGTTGAATGTCACTGCTATTTTTGTTACACACTTCTTTCAAAAAGTTTAATGACAATGGAAAAAGATAACTAGAAAGATGCTTGAAAGTCAAGAGAAAATTTAGGACAGAAAAATCTTAAAACATGATTATGCTGTTGTAGCCAGGAGAGACGAAAAAGTTTTCGAGACAGGCTAAGAAGCGGGTCCCAGGAAGGAGCCGTCAGTGGAGGAGTTTCCTTTGGAAAGGAGCAGGAACTCTAACCTCTGAGAGGGTGAACTAGTAAGCTTGGAGGTTGGTTGCAGGTAGTTTGTAGGGGTTGGGTAAGTGGTTTCGGCAAAAATTGTAGAAACCGACTTTGCTTTTTTATCTTAAGACCATGTCATCTGGAAAGTAATGTGATCATCACAGACTTCTATTTGCAGGGTGGCCTTTCTTCTGAAAGCAACAGATTACCAATAGCATTTTCCTAAACCAGTTAACTCATTTGTATAATGGAGCTAATAAACGCTACCTTACAGGACTGTGGTGTGGATTAATTGCATGGACACATGTATTTGCTTTATTATTGGGCTGATGTGGTAGTGGGTGGTGGGGGGAGTGAGCAATTTGATTACTAATAAAAATGGACTGCAAGTCTTCTGGTAGGACCATCTGCTGAGTCCAATTATTTATTCTTGTAATGGGTTCTAAGTCAAATACTAAGGTAAGTCAAGGAGTATTTACTAGCAGCCTACAAAAATAGGCAAAGAGAAAGAACGCCACTGCCCCGAGGACCTTACTTGAGGTCATGCACAGGGTTTGGCGGACCGGAAAGTCAAGTCAGCAGTTAGGTACTCAGCGTGAATTTAGGGAAGCCTCTTCCTAAATCTCGGTGGCGGCCCCGCCCCTTCCACAGGTTCTGGCCACGCCCCGATCTTCTATTGGCTAGTTCGCCACCTCCACTCGACCGCTCCGAAGACCCGGAGGAGCGGAGTTGTCCAGAGGCAGCTTCAGTGCACCCTCGCTGCGCATGCTCGCGGGGAGCCGGATTCCGGGTCCGGAGTTGGAGGCTTTGGGTGGCTTCGGCGCAGCGCGCTGTGTAGGGGCGGGCTGGGAGGCGCGCGCTTGGTGCGCGTTGCCGGCGTCGCGGGTACGCGGCACGCTCCCGAGGAAGGGAGGTGTGGGGTCGGCTGCGGGTAGCGCGTGGCCGGGGTGGGGGTGGGGGGAGGGTCGGGTGTCCGCAAGCTCGGCGTGCGGGTTCCGAGTGGCTGCAGGCGGCCTGGGCTGCCGGGGCCGACGCCTGGGTGGCTGCCGCCGCCGCGCCTGCTGCGAGATGGCGATCCTGGGCACGGAAGGGTGAGAGCACCCGCCGGTGGAGGAGGCGCTGCTGCCTTGGCCGCCCGGCCGACAGCTTCGCGCCGGGTAAGGACGCCAGGGCGCGGGGTTGGGGCTGGGGGCGCTGGCGGGGCGGGGGCGCGGGCCGGGAGTCTGCGCCGCGGTGCCAGGAGCCCGGCGCTGGCTGTCCGCTGCAGAACCCTCGGAGGGACTGTCGGGGGTCAGTCCGCTCTGCGGTGGCTGCCTTCTTCAGTCTGGGGGCCGGGAGTTTCTGGGGTGGGGTCACAGGTCTTGCCCCGAGTTGGCCCAGGCACAGGCCTGTGCTGATGATACTGGAGCGGAGCGAAGTGTTTTCGTGACTCTGCAGCCGCAGTTCTCAAGCTCCCTCAGCCTTCAGTTCGCCTTCTTTCTACCTTTCTTCCTTTCCCTAGCACCTTTCTCAAAACTGCCGGTGCCCTGACTTTCACCCCAGTTCCACCATCCCAAACCAAGGACTCCTGCCTTAGAACGTCTTTTTCTGACGTGTTTTAAGCACTTCGCTTCTATACTGGCTCCGTAGCTTCCCCCACCACAACCCCCCCACCTCCACCTTTTGTGACCTGGTAGGTTCCAGTGACCTTGCAGATTTTTACTAGTCCTATTTTATCTGGTGGCTTGGGCCCTGTCCTGTGATATTTTTAAATTTTTTTAGTTCTGTAGTTTGTGCATGGCTTTTACAACCTTTAAATGATCAGTTTGTGTGTGCAGGAACTGTGCAGTCCTTTCTTTGCTCCATCGATTTGGAGTTGAGGTTTTTATTTTTTATTTTTTTATTTTTTCCCTCCAGAAATTATATGAAGTCTCATTACCAAAGAAGAGGAGTTATCTATTATAATTTTGACATTTTAATTCATCCAGGATAAAATATTTTCCAAGGAGCTTGATTTGTTTTTCCAAGTTTTTATCCTTTAGTGTAGGCGAATGTGCAACAAGAGTTGAGCTTTAAAATGCTGCTTGTAATAGTTATGGAAAATGATAACATTCAGGCTTATCTTCTGCTTTCCTTTAGTGGCTTTTTTTTTTTTCTTTTAACCAGAAATATCTGGTTTACAGTTGTCTGCAGGTTTGTACATGAGTTCAGACTTATGCATAAATACACTTCACCTGTCTTACAAAGTATGTGTGTATTGTGCAGAGCAAAATTAGGAAAAAATTAAATTCTTAAATAAAGGCATCCTCTTAGTTTTATGACTTGTTTTCCCCATAAAGTAGCATATTAGCTGTGACTGGAAATTAGTATTTTTCATAAATAGTTAATGTTTAAAAAATTAAAAATGTAGTTGCCAAGTTTGGGAACTACTGAGATGTATGAAGTATATGGTATGTTTCTTTGGGTCATGGCTTATTAATATTTTAAAATAGTTCTTCCCATAAAATGTATAACTGCTTGTAAGACCTAAGACACCATGATTTTGAAAAACAATGTGAAGATTTATGTTATTTGGAAGCCTAGCAAGATACAGGAGGTCACAGATCAAGTCTGCTTTAGAAGAGAGACTAATCTTTGCTGTTTACTTAACAATGGCTGAAATTTCTTTTCCTTGCACAAACATTAAGCATCTACTGTATGACTGAGGTGTTTTGGGAAATACAAAAATGAGGATGATTAGTACTGCTTGTCTAAGGAGGTAGGCACGTATGTCCCATTGTTCTTTTAATCTATACTTAAGTTTCATAAACAATACAAAATCCTCTTAGAATTCAATCCCAGAGTGGGTAGAAGTCAGATCATTTGGCAAAGTGGAAGTAAAGTGGGTTAGTTCATGGAGCATTTGTCTTTTGAGATCTTGGATTTGAAGGATGACTATGACTTTTGACAGGCAGGGAAAGGTGATCCAAGCAGATAAAAGGATCTAAGAGTACAGAGTTTATACATTTAGAAGAGGCAAGTGATTATGTTTGTGTGGGACATAAAGTATTTGTACTAGGATAAAGGATGATAAAGGTTGAAATAATCATTTGGTCCAGTCAATTGTCTTGTCCCCCTTCTCTGCCCCTCCCCCACCATGGGAATTGAATCCAGGAGTGCTTTGCTACTCAACTACATCCCCAGACCTTTTTAAAAGTTTGAGACAGGGTTTCTCTAAGTTGTCTAGGATGGCTTAGGACTTGGAATCCTCCTGCCTTGAGTCTCCCAAGTAGCTGGAATTACAGGTGTGCATCATCATGGTAAGCTAAGTGGCTTGTTTTTAATGACATGCTAATGACTTTGGATTTCTTAGGCAATGAGGATTCCACAGATGATTTTTGAGTTGGGAGCAAAACAATTTTAAAACTTTGTTTTAGGAGGATAAATCTTGTAGTAAAATGTAGTGTGATTTGAGATAGGGCAAGCCTAGGGTACATAGATCTCCCTATAGTTTAGTTCATAGGTCTGAGCTATGAGTCTGAGCTAAGGTGGTAGTAATGCTAGTGGAAAAGAGAAAGGCAGCAGAATAGGCAATTTGATGAAGTCAAGTAACTTGATTCTGATGCAGGTTTATTGGGAGATTATTGGTGGCATTTTGAGCAAAAATCCATGGAAGCATTTTGTGTTTTACTTTATAACCTTCTGAGGGATTACTAACCCTTATGGAAATTAAAGAATTCTGTTGACCTGGAATATTTTCAGATTCACCTATAGATTGTGGATATGATTTTAGGGGAGGCTGTGGATTACATGAATCTCCGTTGTGAATCCTGTGGGCCAGTCTGTTGGGCTGGAGGCAGCTCCCAGAATTACTGAGAATTTTTTAAAAATAGTAGAATCTTCGTATTTTTCCATTCACTGATATTAAGAACTCCCACTGTAGGGACATAGGGACATTATTTGCAGCTAGAAACGCTTGTGTTGTCAGAGACTTTTGACTAATATACGTTATTTGCTGTTATATTACAGAACAAAGTAGCACAACAGTTTATATAATTGCACCACGTACTAGTCAGCAAGTGGGTAAAGCAAATCAGGAGTTTGTTGACATGATGGTTTTCTTTGTGTTTTAAAAATCATCCAACTCATTTACCATCAGTTGGATATAATTAATGCCTTTAAGTGACCTCAGCAGTTAAGGACTAGATCCAAGGAGATTCCTTCTAGTACTTAATTCTTGGATTTTAGATTTTCATTGGAATATGTGTACCCATTTTGTTTCTTAGTGTTTTGAGAGCTGATGAGTCTTGGGGTGAGTTGGGTGGATGGAAAGCACATAACACTGTCAGACTAGTCATTTAATTATAATTGCCTTTGTAGCTCTCATTTTTGGATGGAAGTGATATAAATGAAATAATTTATTTTTTATTTTTTTTTAAAGAGAGAGAGAAAGAATTTTAATATTTATTTTTTAGTTATTGGCGGACACAACATCTTTGTTTTGTATGTGGTGCTGAGGATCGAACCCAGGCTGCACGCATGCCAGGCGGGCGCGCAACCACTTGAGCCACATCCCTAGCCCTCAACAATTTTTTATCTACTCTATACCTGAATGCCTTAAGTAAGAATATTCTTTACCTTACCTTCATTCATTTTATCAATTGAACACCCAAACTTGACAAAATAAACTGTGTTTCTTATTTAGTGAGTTTTCTAAAAAAAAAAAAAAAATGAAGTTACTCAGTCACTAGTGTGTTTAAGACATGGTTTGATTAATGAACAGTTGACTTCTCTGCACCTTCAAGATTGTCTCCCTGGTAAGAGAGAAACAGAACATGTTGTTATTTGGTTTCTTTTCCAGCTTTAGTAACTTTGATTCCATAATTATTACAAAAACTGGAGTCTTTTTACTGATTGTATAAAACTGTAATCATAATGAACAGTGGAAAATCAATAAATTGCCTGTTATAAACAGTGTCCAAGGAATTAGTTATTAATACTTGATGGAGGAAAAATGTCTGTTGAAAACAGATGTATTTTACTTTTTGATGGCATTAAGAAGAGTATCCTTATAACATTTTTCATTATTTTATAATGACTGTAAATGCTGGATTATTTGATTCTTTGTGACAATTGGAAACTAGGTGGGTCAGGAAGTAATCATTGCTTTTTAGATGAATATACAGAGGCTCAAAAGAAGTTTAAAGAACTTCAGAAAAGTTAAATTTGGGGGATATTTGGCTAGTTAGTGGCCAAAATCAGAACTAGAATTAAGCCCATATTTTTGTATGTAGGTCAATATTTTTTTCCCACTAAAATTCCAATTCTTCACCTACAATGGAGCTTTACTTGTAGGAAATATATGAAAAGTTTGAATTGATCTCTTTGGAGTGTTTAATTTTTGTAAAGTGTAGATTTGAACTTGTCTGTTTCCCTTTTTGTTGTGAAGATAGATGGTAACCTAATTGTAGGCTCTTTAGGTAATGTTGAAATTTGTAAATATTTTATCACAGAATAGTTATAATTTGTTAAGGATAAAACAGAAGTGGTTTTCTTGTTTGGAATAATACATTGGTGAAATGTAAGTATTAATTTCCTTTTGAAAATTTGTTGATTTCATATATTTTTTTCTTTGGTGGTGTTAGGGATTGAACCCAGGACCTTATGCATGGGAAGCAAGCACTCTACCAGCTGAGCTACATCCCCAGACCCGAAAATTTGTTGATTTCAATTCTGTTGTTTTTATAAGATGAAGTCTTTGAAAAATTGTATTTTGGGGGCATATGAATCAGAACCCAGTTTTCCAAAATATCTATCATGATATTTTATTATTTTTACCTTTACATACCAAAATTTACCATTAAAAAAAAAGATGTGCCATTGAAAGTCCTTAGTGTATACTTTAAATTCGTGCTTAAACCTCTTTTTCTTGGGCTGGGGTTGTGGGTCAGCAGTAGAGC
This sequence comes from Marmota monax, assembly GCF_021218885.2. NCBI lineage: Eukaryota > Metazoa > Chordata > Mammalia > Rodentia > Sciuridae > Marmota > Marmota monax. The sequence continues at coordinate 1,450,461 of NW_026693552.1, forward strand.
ACTTTCCTAGCATGTGTGAGGCCCTGGGTTTGATCCTCCGCACCACATATAAACAAAATAAAGATATTGTGTCCACCTACAACTACAAAAATGTATTTAAAAAATCTTTATTTTTCTTTCTTTTTTTCATTTGGTGAATGTATTATGTTAAACCATGTGTCAGTTTCTAAGTTGTAGTGATGAGTAGCTTTTGTTGACTTAGTTTTGGTATACTTACTTTGTGGCAGAGTTGGCCTAGGACAACAAATAGGAAACTGGAGCTCAAGTATTGTTTCACTTATCTATTGCTTTGTAATAAAGAACCCTAAAATTAAGTGATTTAAAACACTTATTTGTTCAGTTTGCTCTCTTGGGTTGGGCTCCCTTGGGCAGTTCTACTGGATTTATTGGTGATCACTCTAATGGCTTCATTCACCTGACAGTTAAGCTGAGGGTTGGATGCACACACCTCTGTCTCTTCATGTAGGCTCGTATTCTCAGCCCTGTCCTCTCCATGTGGACTTTGCAGCATTGTACCAGCCTTACCTGGTAATTTAGGGTTCACAAGAGTGCAAAATAAAAGCAGCCAGCCTTCTTAAGGCATAGGCTTGGGGCTGTCACAGTATTGTTTCTGTCTCATTCAGTTGGTTAAAGCGAATTATAGGTTTAACCTAGATTCAAGGGGAGGGAACTACACAAGCACATGAATCTATTCAAAGTCCTCAATAACAGATTACTACAAATTTTTTTAAGTCTATCATCAGCTGTCTTACCAAAGATCTCCTGGAAAACTGCTTTGAGAGCCAAGGCTTAGACTGCTTACTACTTTCCCCAAATCTAGGCTTTGAGTCTTGCCTGCCTGAGGGAAAGCTAAGTGTGAAATGCAAATGGCAGCACTTTTGGCTTAATTCGAAGCTAGCTAGCCTTGGTCAGAAATGAAGAGGGGCTGGGGATGTATCCCAGTGGTACAGAGACTGCCTAGCATGTGTGAAGCCTTGGATTTGATTCCTAGCACTCCCCAACCCCAAAAGTGATGAAACTGGGACCTCTATGGTTTGATCTACTATAGTACTATTATGGGGTAGGATTAACTGGTTCTGCCTGAGGGCAGTTGGGTCTAAGAAAGTAACCAGCACCCAAGACCCCAGGCTGCTAGAAGCAATAGGGATTTATTCAATTTCATGAATGAGTCCAGATAGCACTTGATGCAGAGAATGGACTACAGGTGGGTAGAAATCCATTACTTAGCCTTTGTGATTAGATATGAAACCTAGGAGAGCAGAGCTTCTTGATCAGTCACTCTGGATTTGACTATCCTTGAGCATCTTGTGCCTCACGGATGTATTTTTTGTTTACAATGTCTTAACAAAGGTTAGGATAGCTGGGCATGGTGGTGCATGTCTGAAATTATAGCTACTTGAGAGGCCAACGTAGAAAGATTATAAATCTGAAGCCAGCTTTGACAACTTAACAGGACTCGTCTCAAATGATAAAAAAAAAAAGGCTGTGATGTAGCTCAGTCGTAGAGTGCCCCAGGGGCCAATATCTAGTATCATAAAACAAAAAGTTTGGGATAAGCCACTCTTCTCTGGGAAGAAAGAATGCTCTTTCCTTCTGTAGTCTGGAGTGCAGGTCTTCTCTTATGGAAATGTAAGGAATAAGGTAATAATCCTAAAACAGGTAGACACAATGATTGCTACCTGTTTATTTCCTCACTTGATCACTATCTCTATGTCATTTTGTCATATTAGTCTCAGTAGTACCTTTTTTGTTGTTCGAGTTAGCTACTAAGTGATGGCATGGTATGCTTGAAATGAAGAAAATAAGTGTTTAGTTTTTTTACATGATAGTTTCTGAGTGGAATAGTGAATTAATGCATTTCATTTAAAAAATTTCACTTAAAAGTAGGCCCCCACAGCCTACTGCAAATATCTTGCAAATTTCTGAAAATAGTAGAGGAGGAGTTTGGTGATTGAATGTACTGAGAAACATAATTTATAGAACTTAGGAAAGTCTAGTGTGCAAAGAAGGAGACAGATAGAATTACATTAAGGTGTTTCTTGAAGGCTCTCTGCTCTGAATTACTTGAATAGTTAAGCATGCTCCAGCAGTAACAGAAATGTAGGTATGATAACTTTATTTAACTAAGGGAAACCAGTTCTTTTGATAGCTGTTCAGTATACCCATAATTATGATTAAATAGGATGGGTGGAAGTAAACTGTTGAGTCCTGACTTGAATTAGGTTAGTGTGGCCGTGTATTAGTCCCAACTTGCCAAGATATACCACTCTTTACCAGTGTGGAGTTAGGGTGAAGTGGAGAATTAACTGAACCTGGTGTGTGTAAATTAAGATATTCTTTACCTTAGAAGTAAACAAACCAAACCCCCTACCTCCCAACTCCCCTTAAAATTTTAAGAATAGATGCACTCTTGGCATATGGATTAAGAGCTATGTTTTAAAGTCAGATCAGACTTCTGTCAGTGCTGCTTAATAGCAGTATTGCCTCTGTTTTCTTTTGCAAATATAAAGAACATTTTCATTATTGGATTTTTCTAAGGATTATTTGAAATCTTTATAAAACAGAAAGTGCGATGGCTACAACATCATAAGCCCTTAAATTATATTTATTGCTCTTAATTTGTTATTATTAAGTTGAAAATTCAAACTAGTAGTCACGACATTGTGGGCCATTCATTTCTCATGGGTAGTAGCTGGTATGGGCAGAGCTGCATATTAACTCTCACCTCTTTAATTTTTAAAAGTAAGTTGCTAAAAGGTTAAGGATGAATCTGGGAGAGATACTGACAGAACCCTGTGCATCAGTAGTGCATCAGTAGGTGATGGTTTGGCTATACAATCTGAGATCAAGAAATTGTTAACACTATCATTAGATAAAATGTGGTGTATACCAGTGTTTGTGAAAATGCAGTCCCTGCTTCACAATCATGCTTGTTAAACATGTAGGTTCTGGAATGTCTTTCAAGATATATGGTTTGGTCCTTGAGAGGGGAGCCCAGCAGTCTTCATTTTTAATAAATACCTCAGATGATGTTACACACACACACACACACACACACACACACACACACATATATATATATATATATATATATATATAATAGTTGCAGATATAAACTGAATCTGAAATTTGGGATCTTAGTGTGCTCTGTGGGACCATTTTTTTTCTAGCTAAAGTATTCCCACTTATAGTTGTAATATAAACACAAAGAGAGCTTAACATCTGAATCTTCCACATGTTTAAAAAAGCTTAAGATGATTGCCAAGGACTTGATACATACAAACTATAGAAACCTGATACAAGGTGATTATAGTGAAGAACAGGCAAGAGAAATGACCTTGGCTTCCTTGTTCAAAAACTTTCCCACACAAGAAGAAATTCTTTTTAATAAAGACAGTTCTTTTCTTTTTAGTTTTTAAAGATATTTTAGTTTTTAGTTGTACACAGTTAAAAAATTGTATTTATTTATTTTTATATAGTGCTGAGGATCGAACTCAGGGCCTCCCATGTGCAAGATGAGCGGTCTACCGCCGAGCCCAACCCCAGCCCCAGTTCTTCTTTTTTTTTTTTTAAATGCCTACTAATAGAGTTGTTATATATTATGATTATCACATGGTCTTATTGCTTTTCTCTTAGTTAAGATAAACTACACAAAAATATTTTTTTTCTTTTTCTTTTGTGCCAGGGCTCAAACCCAGGAGTACTCAACCAATGAACTACATTCCCAGCACTTTTTATTTTTTAATTTGGAGACAGGATCTCACTAAGTTGCTGAAACTGGCCTTGAACTTAGATCCTCCTTTCTCAAGTCTTTCAAGTTATAGGGATTACAGGCATGTGCCACCATGCCTAGCCCCCCTGTATATTTTTTGAGACAGGGTCTTGCTGAGTTGCTTAGTCTTTATAAAGTTTCTGAGGCTGGCCTTGAACTTGTAATCCTCCTGCCTCGGCCTCCTGACTTGCTGGGATTACAGGCTTGTGCCACCATGCCAAAAATAGATTTTGATTGAAGTGTGTCAAATTTGGAATTCAGGTTTTGAGGTAGAAAATAGGTTGGCTGTGGGTGTAATATCTTTTGGGAAAAGCTATTGCTCAGCATAAGGGCATTGACTTATGAAGAAAGTCACGAGAAAAGCTTTAAATTTAAAATGAAAATGAAAAATACTTTAGATCAATCTCTAACTTGCTAATGGTGACAGCCCTATATCTGTCTCTTAAACAATCCTCAGTTCTGTGACTAATAGGACCCCACCAAATCTGATCACATCAGTCATTGAAACAGCAGATCTTTAAATTGGGGACAGTACCTGGAAAAAATAAATCTACAAGTACGGTTGCTATAAACTGAAGTTATTGCTAGTACATTTTTTTTTTTAATGAAAAAGCCATAATTCTTTCTAAATTTAAGTGGAAAGGATTAGTTGGCATTTTTGTTTGAAAAGTCTGTTGTTTTTGTGGGTTCTTTTCACTGTCTTTCAGGGCCCGCTGTTTGTTTATTTATTTATTTATTTATGAATGACAGCGGAATGCATTTCAATTCTTATTACAATATAAAGCACAATTTTTCATATCTCTGGTTGTATACAAAGTATAGTCAAACCAATTCGTGTCTTCATAACTGTACTTTGGATAATAATGATCATCATATCCCACCATCATTAATAACCCGATGCCCCCTTCCTTCCCCTCAGGGCCCATTCTTTGAGGGTGAAAATAACAATAGAGTATTTCTTTGTGACCTATGATCTTTGGACTGTGGTTGTCAATGTTTAGCTGTGATTATCCAGAATGGAAAGAACACATTATACTTGGGAATTTCATTTTTTTAGGTTAAAAATTTTGGTAACTATAACTTGTTTTAAAACTCCCTTTGTAACTTAAGTTTTTCCTTTTAAGTGTTGTCTAATAAAAAGCTGAGGCCTTAAGGTAGAACAAACCTAGGTTTGGGTTCTGGCACTCACTTATTGACTGAGTGATACTGGTGAAGTTAACCTGAATTAAGCCCTAGTTTTATCATATGTAAACTGAGTTTTCCTATGTAAAGTGAGAATAATAATACATAATTCATAGATTTAAATCTGGCACTAAGTATTCAGTAAATATTTACTAGGGTGGTATATAGTACTTTGTCATTCATTGATATTGGGATCACAGTTTTAATTTTTAGAAAGACAATGCATCCCATGTACTACCATGTTATGTAAAACCTCAGTGAAATCTAGGGTGGTATCTGTGTTTTTGTTCTGTAAATGTTTAAGTATGAATTAATAAGAACAATAAATAGCCTCACATTTGGCTAGATTTTAGTGCTGTATGAGTTCAGGTCAATTCACTTTTTTCCCAGCAAATGAGTTACAAAGTAACTTTTATAGTTTTTTGCGTGAAATTTTGTAGATAAAGGGTTGTACACTTGTATTTTTTACTGCATTTTAAGCCTGAGAAGGATTACATTAATCTAGGAGTAGTGTTTTAGTTATTTAATAGGTTATTTCATTTTGGAAAATGTGTTCTTATGTTTTTCTCTAAGAATGAAGAATATTTGATGAAAGTTGATGCTTTATAGCATTAACATTCTTAGGAATAGTATTTATATTCAGTAAAATAACATCATCTGTCTTTTGCTTGAGTAGCTCTCAATTAATTTGAAATTGTATATTTATAACAAAAAAATGTGATAGTAATACATTCCTCCCAAGTACTCTAACATAATTTTGATCCAGTCCTTACTTCAGGTGTGGGTGTTGCTGTGTATTATTATGTAATATGGCTATGTAAATAAAGAGCCTTTCTTTACCATGGTCCTTACTTAACCACTGTTGTGAAGTATGGTAGAAAAATATTGGTGTTTCTATAGTTCAGAATAATTGAGAGTATGGTTCTGGTTGATATAGCAATGGGAGAAGGGACTAGGAAATTAACACTTCCTGGGCACTTTCTATATTCCTGATTGTGGGAAGAGTTCCAATTTCCTAGGGTTAATGTTAACTGTTTCCCCATCATAAAACTACATTAGTTTGGTGTTGGTATCCTTATTTTTCAGATAAGAAAACTGAAACTCATGTTAAACATATACAAATAGTAGAGTCGAAATTGGGACATAAGTCTGACTTAAAAACCATTCTCTGTATTACATTACCCCAATATTCTGTTCTCAAACTGGAAATTGTCATTTAGAAAATGAAGAGTTAGAAAATCTCCATGGTTACTTAATGTTGGTAAATTAGAATTCTTTGTGTATTTAGAAACAGGAAATGTTTTGGCATCAAATTTTGGGTCATGATATCCTGGTGGCCAGCACAGTATAGAATACTAGCCTTGTCAGCAGACCTTGATATGGCATTAAGGTGCTTTGTCTTCCTGAGTCATCTAATCAGCTTTCTGCTGCTTCATAAAATATAGTAAATATAGTTGGCTTTCCATAATTGGTGGTTCCTCATTTGTGGATTTAAGTACTTCAGATTGAAAATAAACTCTGTGTATTAAGCATGTACAGACACCCCCCCCCCCCCATTGTTCCATAAATAATACAGTGCAGCATTGGGTATTATAAGTAATCTAATATTTAAACTATATGAGAGTTTGTATGAAGGTTATTAGCAAATACTATCCCATTTTATATAAGGGACATAGCAAATGTGGATTTGGGTCTCTCATGGTTACCTGGGGATGACTGGTTTTTACACAGCTCTTTATGTTAACCTGAGTTTGGAACTCAAGTTTTTATGTACTTAGTCTTATTTGAGTAATATTTTCTTTAGTGACATTGTGTAGTACAGGAGCAGGAAAACCTGTTTTCTACTGCTGGTCACTAAGGCAAAGGGAAAAATTAGTGAGTGTACGTGCGCACACAAACACACACACATGGACTGTAGAAGTTTTGGTATCTTCTCATTGTAAACATAATATTTCATTAGACATTAAGAAATAAATTATAAAGAAAAGAAACTACCTCATTCTCAGTATACTGAAACTACTTAGGAATAGTTCTTTGTTTTTGTAACTTAAGTTTAGTATCAGTTTCTTTTTCCTTTGTTTTTTTTTTTTTTTTTGCATTACTGGGGGTTGAACCCAGAACCTTGTATATGCTAGACACTCAACCACTGAACTACATCCCCAGCTCTAGTATCAGTTTTTTAAGACAGAAAAATAGCAATCATTGCCTTAAATTAGCATAGGAGAAATGAAGTTTTTCAATGTATAATACATAAAAATATATTTCAATTTTTTTTGTTTAGCAGGAAGGGAAAGTAGAGCAGGGACAGAACCAAAATCAGTATGCTGGGCTGGGATTGTAACTCAGTGGTACAGCTCTTGCCTCTCCCCTGTGAGGTTGCCTCGCTCCTGTGAGGTTGCCTCGCTCCTGTGAGGCACTGGGTTTGATCCGCCGATCCTCAGCACTCAAAGATATTAAAAAAAAAAAAATGGTGTGATAATGAGAGACAGTAGAGCTGCCAAAGTCTTGTGTTTCAGTTTTATTTTTAAGAACCATAGCCATTTAAGTTGAAAATTGGAATAATTGTTACTAAATTTGATGAGTACATTTATTTACCATTCTCACTAATGTTTCCTAGTAAACAAAGTGCAGACAATTTTTATATGCAATGGAGTCAAGCTATTTCATTTTGGGGATGTTGGCATAATGTATTTAATTTTATAATTGAATTTTTTTTAAATAGAGCAACATCACCATCTTGTGGCCTTCTAGAATATTGTTGCCAAAGTTTTGTTTTCATAACTAAGGGTAAATAAATTACCTTGATCTCTTAATGTTAGTCAAGGGTTCCAGCAAATTTGTAATTTTCAGCTTTTAACATAAAGGAGGGTAGGGAGAGGAAAATAAAAGGACTATAATAAAATAATTTATAAAATAAAAGGATTGCAGCTTTGTAAAAGTAAGTGTTCAAGACAAATGATCATATAAAATTTAAAAAAAAATGAGGGGGCTGGAATTGTGGCTCAGTGGTAGAGTGCTCGCCAAGTGTGTGTGAGGCCCTGGGTTTGAGCCTCAGCACTACATATAAACAAATAAAATAAAGGTATTGTTAAAAAAAAAATAAAAATGAAACCAGTTTGGTTGGTATAGTTATGGATTATTTGTCTTATTTCACATTTTTTATGGAAAACTATATTCATAGAAATACTCCGTATTTCATATTGATGTAATTTTAAGCTAAAACATCTCAATATATTTTGTGGCTCTAGTTCTCATTTAATAAGAAAACTAAAACATAAAGCAGTTTGGATACCCTGCCTTATTCAGCCTATTGGTGGGATTTTTAAGTTTTTTTTTCCTAAAACAGTGTTTTCTAAACTAATGACTCTTGGAGGAGTGGTTTTTATATTAATTTTTACACTTCCTTTTTATTTGGAGGAGAATTTTAAAGGAAAACAAATGATGTATATGGTGGTTCATTTAAAAAAGCATCTAAAATGAATATGAGGCCTTTTGGTGCCTAGGGCTACTTAATTATTTTTGAAATTTGATTGACTCAAATATGTATTAAATATCTCCTGTGTGCCAGGCTTTGAGGTAAGCAAGGTGGGTACAGTGGAGAGGATTTATCCTGGCCCTCTTGGAATTTAGTATCAGGAAGAAAATAAAGCTATTTTGATGACACAGAAGTTGGACACCTTGGAACTCAGAAATATTAGGACCAGAACCAAGGAGTATGTTAAATAGGAATTCTGGATAAAAATAGCTATAATTTATTATTTCCTCTGGGTCAGACATCATGCAAGTGCATTAGGTACTTTTTCATAGTCTCAGAAGTTTATTTTGGAATTTTATTCTGATTTTTCAGAAGTAGCATATATACTCACACAAATAAGTATGTGGAGAAGCCCTGAAATATCTCAGTGGAACAATATGTTTACTTACAAAATTCAAGAGGTTAAGCACTTACAGGTCTAGCAGGTTTTACCTACTTGGTCTTGGCAGTCTACTGCCATTTGTAACATTGTTTCTGTGAAAAAAACAGAAATTTTAAAAGTCTCATTAATGTATAATTTGAGAATTCACAAAATACTTTTGCAGTGTTGTGAATGTTTAGTTAGAGCTGGAATATATCTAAGTGTAATGAACTTTTCTCTTGTTTATGTATTTTCGCTTGTTTGTTTAATAATTTAAGTGAGCATTTTAGGTTCTTTAATTTTGTATTGGACTTTTTTGCACTGAGCCTTTGTTTTGAGCTATGGAGATAAAATCACATTGATGAAGGTGGACATGGCCTTGGAACTCAGAAATATCAGGACCAGAACCAGGGAGTATGTTAAATAGTTTTATAGTCCACCTGTATAGGATCTGTCTCTCTCTCTCTCTCTCTCTCTCTCTCTCTCTCTCTCTCTGTACTGGGGATTTAACCTAGGGGTGCTTAACCACTAAGCCACATCCCAGCCCATTTTTTATTTTGAGACAAGGTCTCACTAAGTTACTTAGGGCCTCAGCCCCCAAGTTTGTTGGGATTACAGGTGTGCACCACCACACTTGGCTAGGATTTCTCTATTATGTTTTAATTAAAAGTCTCAGTTCTGTGCTATGTAAGTCTTTAGGCAAGCCCTTATCACTGAGGCTATATCATACTTTTTATTTTGAGACAGGATCTTGCTAAATTGCCCAGGCTGGCCTCAAACTAGCAATCTTCCTGGCTTAGCCTCCCCAGTAACTGAGATTATAGGCATGCATTACCACACCCGTCAAGCACAGAATATTTTGAAATCTCCCTTTTCCTTTGTATATGCAGCTACCACATAGCCTCAGCTCATCTGCACTATAACCATCTCTCAAGAATGTTTTGTTGACAACTCTTCACCTGTTGACTACTAAATCAGATTAGAATGCTTCTGTAATTTACTCTTTGTACATTCCTCCCTGCTAGTGAGTTTAAATTTGTTTCTTCTTCTATAGGTTTAGCTTATTATCACTTAAACATTCCCAATAAGTATATGCTGAGTAGAAGAAAAATTATCAGAAGTGACTTATATCTAGTTTGTTTTTTAATCTACTTATTTATTTATATTTAGTTGTCAATGAACCTTTATTTAATTAATTTATTTATATATGGTGCTGAGAATGTAACCCAGTGCCTCACACATGCCAGGCAAATGCTCTACCACTGAGCTACAACCCCAGCCCTATTTTTATTTTTTTGCCACATGGAAGTTTGATTCTTTTTTTACTGAAAATATTTTTTTCACATTTTTTTATTGGTGCATAATAATTGTATATAATGATGGGATATGTTGTTACATATTCATACATACACATAATTTAACAATATAATTTGGCCAATATCATTCCCCAGTATTTTCCTGAAAATATTGAACTACAGGTTTAGGTCAATATTTCTTTAGAGTATGGAAGCCCAGTCCATGTTTATTGAATGATTGCACTGTTGTCTCATGGTGAAGATAGAGGTCCAGGAGATAATGGGTATGAGGTGGCCGGTATTGGGCCATGTAAAAGGGAAGCAGACAATTTCAGTAAAGTAGGAGGAGGGCAGCAACCAAATTGCAAGGGTAGAGGTAAGAAAAAAGGTTGGCTAATTTTTTTTTTTTTTATTTTTTATTGTTGGTTGTTCAAAACATTACAAATTTCTTGATATATAATATTTCACACTTTGATTCAAGTGGGTTATGAACTCCCATTTTTACCCCATATACAGATTGCAGAATTACATCAGTTACACATCCATTGATTTACATATTGCCATACTAGTGTCTGTTGTGTTCTGCTGCCTTTCCTATCCTCTACTATCCCCCCTCCCCTCCCCTCCCCTCTTCTCTCTCTACCCCCTCTACTGTCATTCATTTCTCCCCCTTGTATTATTTTTCCCTTTCCCCTCACTTCCTCTTGTATGTACTTTTGTATAACCCTGAGGGTCTTCTTCCATTTCCATGCAATTTCCCCTTCTCTCTCCCTTTCCTTCCCACCTCTCATCCCTGTTTAATGTTAATCTTCTTCTCCTGCTCTTCGTCCCTACTCTGTTCTTAGTTACTCTCCTTATATCAAAGAAGACATTTGGCATTTGTTTTTTAGGGATTGGCTAGCTTCACTTAGCATAATCTGCTCTAATGCCGTCCATTTCCCTGCAAATTCTATGATTTTGTCATTTTTTAATGCAGAGTAATACTCCATTGTGTATAAATGCCACATTTTTTTTTTATCCATTCGTCTATTGAAGGGCATCTAGGTTGGTTCCACAGTCTTGCTATTGTGAATTGTGCTGCTATGAACATTGATGTAGTAGTGTCCCTGTAGCATGCTCTTTTTAGGACTTTAGGGAATAGACCAAGAAGGGGAATAGCTGGGTCAAATGGTGGCTCCATTCCCAGCTTTCCAAGAAATCTCCATACTGCTTTCCATATTGGCTGCACCAATTTGCAGTCCCACCAGCAATGTACAAGTGTACCCTTTTCCCCAAATCCTCGCCAGCACTTGTTGTTTGACTTCATAATGGCTGCCAATCTTACTGGAGTGAGATGGTATCTTAGGGTGGTTTTGATTTGCATTTCTCTGACAGCTAGAGATGGTGAGCATTTTTTCATGTACTTGTTGATTGACTGTATGTCCTCCTCTGAGAAGTGTCTGTTCAGGTCCTTGGCCCATTTGTTGATTGGATTGTTTGTTTTCTTATTGTCTAATTTTTTGAGTTCTTTGTATACTCTGGATATTAGGGCTCTGTCTGAAGTGTGAGGAGTAAAGATTTGTTCCCAGGGTGTAGGCTCCCTATTTACCTCTCTTATTGTTTGTTTTGCTGAGAAAAAACTTTTTAGTTTGAGTAAGTCCCATTTGTTGATTCTAGTTATTAACTTTTGTGCTATGGGTGTCCTATTGAGGAATTTGGAGCCCAACCCCACCGTATGTAGATCGTAGCCAACTTTTTCTTCTATCAGACGGCGTGTCTCTGATTTGACATCAAGCTCCTTGATCCATTTTGAATTCACTTTTGTGCATGGTGAGAGAAAGGGATTCAGTTTCATTTTGTTGCATATGGATTTCCAGTTTTCCCAGCACCATTTGTTGAAGATGCTATCCTTCCTCCATTGCATGCTTTTAGCCCCTTTATCAAATATAAGATAGTTGTAGTTTTGTGGATAGGTTTCTGTGTCCTCTATTCTGTACCATTGGTCCACCCACCTGTTTTGGTACCAGTACCATGCTGTTTTTGTTACTATTGCTCTGTAGTATAATTTGAAGTCTGGTATCGCTGTACCGCCTGATTCACACTTCCTGCTTAGCATTGTTTTTGCTATTCTGGGTCTTTTATTTTTCCATATGAATTTCATGATTGCTTTCTCTATTTCTACAAGAAATGCTGTTGGGATTTTGATTGGCATTGCATTAAACCTATAGAGAACTTTTGGTAATATCGCCATTTTGATGATGTTAGTTCTGCCTATCCATGAACAGGGTATATTTTTCCATCTTCTAAGATCTTCTTCTATTTCTCTCTTTAGGGTTCTGTAGTTTTCATTGTATAAGTCTTTCACCTCTTTTGTTAGGTTGATTCCCAAGTATTTTATTTTTTTTGAAGATATTGTGAATGGAGTGGTTGTCCTCATTTCCATTTCAGAGGATTTGTCGCTGATATACAGGAATGCCTTTGATTTCTGCGTGTTGATTTTATATCCTGCCACTTTGCTGAATTCATTTATTAGCTCTAATAGTTTCTTTGTAGACCCTTTTGGGTCTGCTAGGTATAGAATCCTGTCATCTGCAAATAGTGATAATTTAAGTTCTTCTTTTCCTATTTTGATGCCTTTAATTTCTTTCGTCTGTCTAATTGCTCTGGCCAGTGTTTCGAGAACTATGTTGAACAGAAGTGGTGAGAGAGGGCATCCCTGTCTTGTTCCAGATTTTAGAGGGAATGCCTTCAATTTTTCTCCATTCAGAATGATGCTAGCCTGAGGCTTAGCATAGATTGCTTTTACAATATTGAGGTATGTTCCTGTTATCCCTAGTTTTTCTAGAGTTTTGAACATGAAGGGATGCTGTACTTTGTCGAATGCTTTTTCCGCATCTATCGAGATCATCATATGGTTCTTATTTTTAAGTCTATTGATGTGGTGAATAACATTTATTGATTTCCGTATATTGAACCAGCCTTGCATCCCAGGGATGAATCCTACTTGATCATGGTGCACAATTTTTTTGATATGTTTTTGTATCCGAGTCGCCAGAATTTTATTGAGGATTTTTGCATCTAGGTTCATTAGAGATATTGGTCTGTAGTTTTCTTTCTTTGAAGTGTCTTTGTCTGGTTTAGGTATCAGGGTGATGTTGGCCTCGTAGAATGAATTTGGAAGTTCTCCCTCTTTTTCTATTTCCTGAAGTAGCTTGAAAAGTATTGGTATTAGTTCCTCTTTAAAGGTTTTGTAAAACTCTGCTGTATACCCATCCGGTCCTGGGCTTTTCTTAGTTGGTAGTCTTTTGATGGTTTCTTCTATTTCCTCAATTGATATTGGTCTGTTTAGGTTGTCTATATCCTCCTGACTCAATCTGGGCAGATCATATGACTTAAGAAATTTATCTATGCCTTCACTATCTTCTAATTTATTGGAGTATAAGGATTCAAAATAATTTTTGATTATCTTCTGTATTTCTGAAGTGTCTGTTGTGATATTGCCTTTTTCATCCCGTATGCTAGTAATTTGAGTTCTCTCTCTTCTTCTCTTCGCTAGCATGGCTAAGGGTCTGTCGATTTTGTTTATTTTTTCAAAGAACCAACTTTTAGTTTTGTCAATTTTTTCAATTGTTTCTTTTGTTTCGATTTCATTAATTTCAGGTCTGATTTTAATTATTTCTTGCCTCTACTTCTTTTGCTGTTGTTTTGCTCTTCTTTTTCTAGGATTTTGAGATGAAGTATGAGATCATTTATTTGTTGGTTTTTTCTTTTTTTAAGGAATGAACTCCAAGCAATGAATTTTCCTCTTAGAACTGCTTTCAATGTGTCCCATAGATTCCGATATGTTGTGTCTGTGTTTTCATTTATCTCTAAGAATTTTTTAATTTCCTCCTTGATGTCTTCTATAACCCATTGATCATTCAGTAACCTATTGTTCATTCTCCAATTGATGTATGCTTTTTCCTTCCTTCTTTTATCGTTGATTTTCAGTTTCATTCCATTATGATCAGATAAGATGCATGGTATTATCTCTACTCCTTTATATTGTCTAAGAGTTTCCCTGTGACATAATATATGATCTATTTTTGAGAAGGATCCATGTGCTGCTGAGAAAAAAGTGTAACTGCTTGATGTTGGGTGGTATATTCTATATATGTCAATTAAGTCTAGGTTATTAATTGTGTTATTGAGTTCTGTAGTTTCCTTATTCAACTTTTGTTTGGAAGATCTGTCCAGTGGCGAGAGAGGTGTGTTGAAGTCTCCCATGATTATTGTATGGTGGTCTATTAGACTCTTGAACTTGAGAAGAGTTTGTTTGATGAACATAGCTGCACCATTGTTTGGGGCATAAATATTTATGATTGTTATGTCTTGTTGGTGTATGGTTCCCTTAAGCAGTATGTAGTGTCCCTCTTTATCCCTTTTGATTAACTTTGGCTTGAAATCTATTTTATTTGATATGAGTATGGACACTCCTGCTTGTTTCCGAAGTCCATATGAGTGATATGATTTTTCCCAACCTTTCACCTTCAGCCTATGTATGTCTTTTCCTATCAAATGCGTCTCCTGTAGGCAGCATATTGTTGGGTCTTGTTTTGTGATCCATTCTACTAGCCTGTGTCTCTTAATTGGTGATTTTAAGCCATTAACATTTAGGGTTATTATTGAGATATGGGTTGTTCTTCCAGCCATATTTGTTTATTTATGTTACTAAACATGGTTTGTTTTCCTCTTTGATTATTTTCGCCCCCTTTACTGTCCTACTTCCCACTGTTGGTTTTCATTGTTATTTTCCATTTCCTCTTCCTTTAATGTTTTGCCGAGGATGTTTTGAAGAGATGGTTTTCTAGCTGTAAATTCTTTTAACTTTTGTTTATGGTGGAAGGTTTTAATTTCATCTTCCATCCTGAAGCTTAATTTCGCTGGAAACACAATTCTTGGTTGGAACCCATTTTCTTTCAGTGTTTGAAATATGTTATTCCAGGATCTTCTAGCTTTCAGAGTCTGTGTGGAAAGATCACCTGTTATCCTGATTGGCTTACCCCTAAATGTAATCTGCTTCCTTTCTCTTGTAGCTTTTAAAATTCTCTCCTTATTCTGTATGTTGGGCATCTTCATTATAATGTGTCTAGGTGTGGGTCTCTTATGATTTTGCACATTCGGCGTCCTGTAGGCTTCTAGGATTTGGGATTCTGTCTCATTCTTCAAGTCTGGGAAGTTTTCTCGTATTATTTCATTGAATAGATTGCTCATTCCTTTGGTTTGAAACTCTGTCCCTTCCTGTATCCCAATGACTCTTAAATTTGGTCTCTTGATGTTATCCCATATTTCTTGGATGTTCTGCTCATGGTTTCTTAACAGTCTTGCTGAGCTGTCTATGTTCTTTTCAAGTTGAAATACTTTATCTTCATTGTCTGATGTTCTATCTTCTAAGTGTTCTACTACTCTGCTGGTAGTATTCTCCATTGAGTTTTTAAGTTGGTTTATTGCTTCTTGCATTCTGCTCTCTCCTTACTCCAATTGGAGTGTCGTGACTACCACGCCGGCAGGTCACTGGGCCTGTTCCGGGCGTGGGCGGCGGCTCTGTTCTGCTCTGTTCTGCCCCTACTCCAATTGGCGTGACGAGTGTACCACGCCGGCAGGCCACCGGGCCTGATCCGCCGGTCGGTTGCTGGTCTGCCTACCCTGCAGGTGCAGACGGCGGCTCTGCTCTGCCCCCCCCTCCAATTGGTGTGACTTGTCTACCACACCCGCGGACCGCTGAGCCTGTTCCGGGCGCGGGCGAAGGCTCTGTTCTGTTCCTACTCCAATTGGGGTGACGTGCCTACCACCCCTGCCACCCGCTGGGTCTGTTCCACCGGTCGGTCGCAGGTCTGCCTACCTTGCGGGCACGGGCGGCGGCTCTGCTCTGCCCCTACTCCAAATGGGGTGACGTGTCTGTCGCACCGGCAGGCCACTGGGCCTGTCCCCCTGGTTGGTCGCAGGTCTGCCCACCTTTCGGGCACAGGTGGCGGCTCTGCTCTGCCCGTACTCCAATTGGGGTGTCGTGACTACCACGCCGCCAGGTGGCTGGGCCTGTTCCTGGCACGGGTGGCGACTCTGCTCTGCCCCTACTCCAATTGGGGTGACATGTGTACCACGCCGGCAGGTTCCTGGGCCTGAGCCGCCGGTCTGTTGCAGGTCTGCCTACCTTGCAGGCGCGCGCGGCGGTTCTGCCCTGCCCCTCCTACCACGCCTGCGGACCGCTGGGCCTGATCTGCATGTTGGTTGCAGGTCTGCTCACCCTGCGGGCACGGGTGGCGGTTCCGCTCCACCCCCACTCCAATTGGGGTCACGTGACCACCACACCGGCGGGGTCTGATCCGGGCGCGGGCGAAGGCTCTGCTCTGCCCCTACTCCAATTGGGGTGACATGTGTACCACGCTGGCAGGCCGCTGGGCCTGACCCGCCAGTCTGTCGCAAGTCTGCTTACCTTGCATGCACGGGCGGCGGCTCTGCCCTGCCCCTCCTACCACGCCAGTGTACCACTGGGTCGCGGGTCTGCCCACCTTGCGGGCGCGGGTGGCGGCTCCGTTCCGCCCCCTCTCCAATTGGGGTCCCGCGACCACCACACCGGTGAGCTGCTGGGCCTGCTCCGGGCGCGGGCGGCGGCCCGGCTCCTCCCCTCTGGCTCGTCGACAAATCGAGAGAGACTCGGGTGTCTGTGCTTCACCCTCCCTACCAGGAGACCAACTGTTTCTGTCGCCGCTGGTATTGATGAAGTTCTCTCCTCCGCCGCTTTCTGATGACATCAGATCTCTGCCATGTTGGTATCCTATGCGAATGGCAGCATTTCGTTCCCTTTGCCGGGTATCCAAAGCAACGGGTGATTCCTGACTGGTCCTCAGCAGGACCCGGACCGAGAAGCAGTTTCCGCGGGCTCCTTAGCCCTGGGCCAGGGCAGCTCCGGGAGCCGGAACTTGGCCGCTCCGTGCTTGGTGTATGCTCTGATAAGAGCAGGCTCCAAGAAGCACTCAGGCACTGAGCCTGAGTAATCTGTCTGCAAGCCGCAGGCGAATGGCAGCCTGAAATTACCTGTTCTATGGCTGAATGAGCTGCGGTCAGTCGAAAACAGGGATGGTGACGTCAGCTCTCCAGTATGGTGGCCGCTGGCCTCCTCTGTGGTCTGACCGGTGTGGAGAACCGAGATGGACCGCTTCCTTCGCCCGTCTCGAACCCAGAATTCAGCCCTGAGTACGGCGCTTGCACGGCTGGCAGAAACTGCAGCGCTGTATCCCTGCGCCGCTGTCTCCTCGTTTCCCAGCGCGCGCTGCAGACTCTAGCCGCGGGGCGATTTGCTGAATAATCAGTGTTACCCTCCGTGCAACAAATCTCTCGCGTTTTTTTGGGCTAATTTTTTTAAGAAGTCAGTTCGTTAAAGGATTTTTTCTCCCTGTTTGCTTGCTTGCTTTTATTTGTTTTTGTTTGTTTAGTTTTCAGTACTGGGATTGAACCCAGGAGCACTTTACCACTGACCTACATCCCCAGTCCTTTTTATTTTTTGAGACAGGGTGTTGGTAATTTGCTGAGGCTGGCCTGGAACTTATCCTAGAAGGTTAATAAAGTGCTGTAGTAACACAACTTCAGAAAGTCTGGCAGGAAATTTCAAGGCAGTGGCATGGACATTGCTAGTCGCTATTTGCCAGTTTTACTGTGAAAATCAGCAGAAAGCAGAGGGTAAAGATTTGAAAAACTTGGAGTTTGGTCTGAAAAGTGGAGTAAAACTGGAGCCAAGTAAAGTGTGGTTATTAAAAAGATTAAACACATGCTAAGGTATTTACACAGAGAAAATAGGAAAGATGACTTGAGGGCATCTCAGCAATTGGCAAGACCACACCTATCACAGGTTCATGGGTGTAAAAGTAAATTCCTTTGAGAAGAGACTGAGGGGTCACCTGCTTGCACAGGGGGTCTAGGAAGTTTTCTCACCATGCTTAGCATCCAGATACTTAGAAAGTGTTGCAGACATGAAACGAGAAACCTTGGATAATGCTTGAGATAGTAGCAGAACTTGATGTCTACCAAGTGGTGCTGGTTCTGCAAGAATGCAGGATGCTGGAGATAGTGGGTCATGGAAGCTGCTACTGAGATTTCTAAGGAACTCCTGGGAGGCCAAGCAAAGTGTAGTATCCTCAGAGTCACTGCTGGCAGTCACTGAGAGGGCAATAGGTGAAAATATGAGAAGGAAGCCAAAGCGACGGTGGAGACCCCTGAGATTAAGAGATGCCAGCCAGTACAGTGGAAAGTCTGCCAAAAAAGCTGCAGGAATCTAGCAGAGAAAAAGCTTGAGAGACCATGCGGTCTGCAGCCAGCAAACATGTGAGGCAAGCTACACAAGCCCTTTGGAGAAAACACCAAGACACCATGTTCCCCAGATGCTGGATGTGGAATTGTTTGCCTAGCTGGATTTTGGTTTTACTTTGCTCCTGTTTCAGGATTCTCCTGTGGAGAGATGGGGCACTGGGGCGTTCAGCAGGAAGCAGCATTTATTAGTTGTGGCATTGGCTGAGTGGATTCATATCCAAAATCTGAGCCTTGAACACAGGAGGCATTGCTTTATATTACCTCTTGTTAGTTCCTCTTGGTAGCTCTTTGTCTCCCATATAAAGTAATACACATTCTGATTGGGCATTCTGTTTCTGTACCTTAGAATTGTAACAGTGTTAAACAGTTGTGGAAGGGTGGTGCCCTGTTACCTTTTCTTTGTTCTGAGAAAGTCCCTACTATAGTCCCATCACTTCTTTGAATACCTTTATTTCTCCCTTTTGGGATGGAAATGTTTACTCTCTGCCATTATTTATTGGATATGCTTTTGATGTTTACAGGGGAAAATTTTCAAGAGTTGGCCTTGAGTCTCAAATGAGATTTTGGACTTGGGACTTTTGAGCAGTGCTGGAATTGTTAAGACTATGGGACTCTTGGAAATGGACTAAATGTACTTTGCATTGTGAGATGGGTGTGAATTTTGGGGGCCTAGTGGTGGAATATTGTGGTTTAGATATGAGGTGTCCCCCAAAAGTTCATGTGTGAAACAATGCAAGAATGTTCAGAGGTGAAATATTTAGATTATGAGAGCTTGAACCTAATCCACAGTATGTATTAGCTGCTTGGTAACTGTAGGCAGGTAGGATGTGGCTAAAGGAAGTAGATTGCTGGGGGTGTGTCTTTGGGGTTTATAGTTTGCCCCTGTCTATCTCTCCCCCCCCTCGCTCCCTCCCCCTCCCCCTTCCCTCTCTCTCTCT
This sequence comes from Marmota monax, assembly GCF_021218885.2. NCBI lineage: Eukaryota > Metazoa > Chordata > Mammalia > Rodentia > Sciuridae > Marmota > Marmota monax. The sequence continues at coordinate 1,469,866 of NW_026693552.1, forward strand.
CTCCCTCCGTCTCCCTCTCTCTCCCCCTTTCTCCCTCCCTCTCTCCCCCTCTCTCCCTCTCTCTCTCCCTCTCTTCTCCCTTTCTCTCTCCCTCTCTTCTCCCCCTCTCCCTCTCTCCCCCTCTCTCCCTCTCCCTCTCTCCCCCTCTCTCCCTCTCTCCCCCTTTCCCCCCTCTCTCTCCCCCTCTCTCCCTCTCTCTCTCTTCCTCCCCCTCTCTCCCTCTCTCCCTCTTCCCCCTCTCTCTCTCCCCCTCTCTTCCTCTCTTTCTCTTCCTCCCCCTCTCCTCTTGCCCCTCTCCCTCTCCCCCTTCCCCTCCCCCTCTCCCTATTCCCCCCTCTCCCCCTCTCTCCCTCCGCCTCTCCTCTTCCCCCTCTCCCTCTTCCCCTTCCCCCCCTCCCCCTCTCATTCCCTCCCGCCTCCCTCTCCCTCTCCCCCCTCCCCACCTCCTCTCCCTCTCCCCCTCCCCCTCTCTGTTATGTGCTGAGCTGCTTTCCTGTGCCATGCACTTCTGCCATCATGTTCTCCCTCACCTCTGACCCAGAGCCGTGGAGTCTGCAGACCATGAACGGACTCTCTAAAACCATGAGCCCCAAAATAAACTTTTTCTCTGCTGGGCGGGGAAAGTGAAAATTAAGGAATAAATGAAAACAATCCAAAGTCTTGGTAAAAATTAACTTCCTCTGGTTGAAAATCTAAAATTTGGTGGCGAAGAATAATAATAGTTGGGTTAGGATAATTTGGTATATTAAAAATTAACATTCCCATAAAAAATACTTCCTGTGATCCTCCCCTAAAGTAATATGTTGTACACTAAAAAGAAATTTGGAATTGGCTGAAAATTCAGCAAGGTAGAGGAGAAAAAAATTAGGTTACTAGGTCCTGTGATTAAATAGGCATTTTTTAGGGACTGAGGATGTGGCTCAAACAGTAGTGTGCTTGCCTGGCATGCGCACGGCGCTGGGTTCGATCCTCAGCACCACATACAAATAAAAATGTTGTGTCCGCTGAAAACTAAAAAAAAAAAAAAAAAAAAAAAAATTAAAAAAGTTCTCTCTCTCTCTCTAAAAAAATAAAATGAAATAAAATAAATAGGCATTTTTAGGTTGAAATAAACATCCAAATTGCAGTCAGAGGTGAGAAAGTATCTATAGATTCCCATCTTTATTTGTCCTTTTTTCTGTAGATATTGCAAGTACTCTTCAGGTCACCCAAATTGTGCTACTTTAGAAGCATCACTTTTACCTAGTGACACACATGTAAAATTATCAGGGGCTTGACATTTTTGTGTTTGGGCTTAAGTGGATTAATCAGTGGTATAAATATAAGAAGAGGTCCTTATGGACAAGAAAATTTTATTAAAAATCAGCTCGCTTCTGTCACAGTTATAAGTATACACTGAACTTCAATGAAACTTCACGAAGCTTCTTTGAAGATACTGGTTGAAGACACATCCTAGAAAGAAAAGTCAGAGAGGGGGTGCAGTTTAAAGGAAACAGTATTAATATTGCATTGGTGAAATTGGAAACACTTGCACTTACTCTGTTTCCCCTGATGTATGTGATAGTTCAAAACTGTCAAGTGCTATGCACACATAAAATAGTGATGGTGTGGCTCCAGGGACAAAGGAGAGCTGGGAGGGACTGGAGTTCCTACAGTAAGTGGGCAGATTGTAAGGGAAGACTGTGGTGGAAGAGATAATTATTGGGAGGTTGTGAGCAGAATGGGGCCCATCAAGCTTGGGAGGGGAAACTTGTGTGAGATGATTGAATGGAGATTGGCAGTTTGCAAGCTACTGGGGTAATGAGTCCTTGGCCTGAATGCAGAGTCTGTTGGGGGAAGTTTGAGGGCAAGGTATATGGAAGAATTTACTATATAGGGAGGAACAGTAGGATTGAATATTAGAAAGCTCATGCAGGAAGTTGGAAATGCCTTCAGCCTTTAGGAGTCAAGAGTGTTGATAATTTGGAGGGTTTGTTACTGAAGTCTATGAGTGGCATTGTATGTTCAAAAAAACCTGCCTCTTACTTTACCTACTTCTGTTTCCCAACATGTCTTAGTGGGTAGTCCCCATATGACTGAATTTTTTTCTTCCTGAGTTTGCAGGCTACATGGAAATGAAAAAAAAAAAAAAATAGCACAATTACACTTTATATGACCAGATTCCACTAGAAAAATTTCTTTGAGGTATATAAAAAAGCTGTTTTGGCAGGTAGACCCATCATATTGTTTGTTAAGATTATCAAATATCCCAGTTTGCCTAGAACTGAGAGATTTCTTTGGATGTAGGACTAAAACCTGGATTGTCTTGGGCACACTGGGATGAGTTGGTCCACCCTCCTGTTTATTGTCACATTTTATAAGTTCACTGAAATGACTAGCAGTATCTCTAAAAATGACTTATCTCAATAGAATATTCCTGTATTGTTTATTTTTGCGGTACTGGGGATGAAACCCAGGGCCTTGGACATGCTAGGCGAGCACTCTATTACTGAGCTGCATCCCAAGCCTGTTTCTGTATTGTTTAAAATTAAACCCTACAAACTGTAGTCTGCATTTTTAAAGAAAATTTTATGCATTAGTATTTCTTAATCTCAGATATATTAGAAGGAGGACAACTTTACTACATTTCATTGATTTTTCGATTTTGTGCTGTTGATGTAATGGTTTTTTCTAGTTTCATGTTTTCTAACTAAGGTTCCACATATATTGGACTAAACTTTCCTAGTGCATGATGTATACCATCTGATCTTGTTACTGAGTTGTTTTCTGTGTATTCATTGAAGCTGGACATTTGTCATCTACCATTTTTATATCTTTGTCATGCCTGCTTACATACTAGGCAGTCAATAAGTATGCTTATTAATTGATCCAGGTAGATGGATTTGTGTTGATAGTTTGCTGGCTTTTCAAAACCCCAACACTGCGTATAATGTGCAGGATGAATCAGATCTAATCAGATTTTTTTAAAGATTTTTGCTTTTGATTTAAGAATGTCATCTTGAAGTAAGCAGTCACTATATATCTTCTAAATGAGAATTTGTTCTATAATCTCAGTACTGGAAATATAGTTGGTTATCTACATTCAGGTCTTTTTCTTGTGCAGTTGAATAATAATGAATTTTTGTAAAACTATGGCAGTTTTAAAGAGTTGAACTGGACATCATCAATTTAGATATAACTGGCTATATCCTCTAAGCATACGTTATAACCTAAATTTATTTGGACGAATAGCCAATTTGCTGTAAAGTTTGTTAAAATTCAGACTTTGATTTTCCTTTTGCCACGCCCACTTTCTAAATTCTTGAACCTGAATTGATCATGTTTTTTTTTTTTTCCTTCCCCCCCTTCTCTCCCCCCCGCTCCTGTTCTCTGTTACCATATCCTAGGAACAACTGGAAGATAGTCATATTATCATGCCAGTTGTTGTCCCCATGGATTTGTTATATTAAGTAGTACTAATATTGTGCTTATAAGTTGATTGGCACCCTCTTTTATTCCTCTTTGTAGTCCAAATATTTTCTCCATGAGCAAGCTTTTTTATTTTTTTAAGTTTTTTTTTTTTTAGTTGTAGATGAACACAATACCTTTATTTTATTTTATTTGTTAAAAATATTTTTAAGTCGTGCTGGTTATCGAACCCAGTGCCTCACACATGCTAGGCAAGCGTTCTACCACTGAGCCACAACCCTGGCCCCGCTTTTTTTATCTTTCATGGATTTAATACCACTTGCATAAACTATAACTCCAAAATATTTCTTCTCTATAGACCTGTTTCAGTTTTCTAACCTTTTAAGTTCAACATTTGTTGGACTAAACTGTGTGTGACACCCGGATGAGAACAGTCTTCCTTTGAACAACATGTGCAAAATGAAACTTTTATTTCTAACCTCCTCCCATAATAAGAGCAATAGCTAGGCTTTATTAGGCGGTTACTTCTTGCCACATAATCAAAGAGCTAAGTATTTTACTTGTTTTATCTTATTTAATCTTTTATTATAACATGGGGTAGATGGCTTTGTTCTTCCATTTACTGATATAGAAAATGAGCCATGGAAAAGATAGAACTTGATCACATATCTCTTAAGTGGCAGAACTGGAAATGAAGTCCAGATAGTCTTACTCTGTAGTTGGGTTTTGAAAACTTGCCATATTATCTCCCTAAATTTGCTCCTCTTCTTTTTCCTGTCCTTATAGCACCCTCATCCACCCAAAATCTGAAATGGGAAATTTTAGCTGTTTAGATTCCTCTTTTTGTAACCCTCAGCTATTCCATAACCATCTGCTCAAAAATTTTTTCTGTATCCCAAATTCATTCCGTCATACTACCAATAATGTGGAAAAGCTCACTTTTTAAAAATGATCTCATAGTTACCAAAATTAATTTTTTTCAAAATGAAATTCTCATTATTGAGACCCATCAGTATGTATAAGTTACCTTCTGGATAAACTTTAAAGTACTATGCTTGGTTTATTTAGATTACCAGGTAAACTATTCTGATCTTTTCTGTGAATCCTTTCCTGATCCTTGAATATTAGATTATCTACTTTGTCTTGTATGCCCCAGGTGTACTGCTTTATATTTTGCATCTATTTGGTAACTATCATACTGAAAACTATATATTTGTTTACAGGATTGTCTTCTCACCAGACTATGAGCTCCTTGAAAGAAGGAATCACATCTTATTCATCTTTGTATCCCCAGTGTCTAGGACAGTTCCTGATACATTGTAAGTGATTAACAGTGTTTTTAAACTAACACTGTATTTAATAATCAAACTCAGTACATGTTGATAGTTAATTATATCTACCAAAACCAGTAATAATGATGATATAAAAATATGACCATGGACCTTTTAACATTTCTGAGGCATTTTCTCATCTCTAAGATGGACAAGGTACCTCCTTGCTCACAAGAGTTATTACAATGCTAGGATTAAAGAGAAAATATATAGAACAGTATATTCTAAGGTGCCATGCAACTTTGTTTTTAAATGAAGCAAGGGGATTAATTATATGTTGAAATTGAACATTTTATTTGTTGTATATGTTTTTAGGACAAGATGGTATTTTTTAAAACATTTTTTTAGTTGTAGATGGATACATAATATCTTTGTTTATTAATTTATTTTTTATGTGGTGCTGAGGATTGAACCAGTGCTTCACACATGCTAGGCAAGCACTCTGCCACTGAGCTACAACCCCAGCCCAAGATGGTATCATTTTTTAACCAGCTTATCATGTTTTGTAGTTTAAGTTTGCAGTTACTGGTTATCAGAGAGGCATGTGTTCTTGAGTCTGATGATTGGTTTATGTAGAAAGGTTTATATGAAACAGAGCAAGAAGTATATTGGAGCTGGGTATCAGGGTATAGGAAGTTTAGAATAGTAGAGTGAACAGTTTAACCTGGTTGGCACCAAGTCCCAGTCTGCATGGTGTTTTAAACTTTTAAAATTAATCTCAAATAGCTAATCCAGTGCCTGTCTCCTTTATTTTCAGCAATTACCTGAAATTATATAGCACCCTCATCCACCCAAAATGTCTAAACCATTAATGAAGTTCCTTAATTTTTTTTTTTTAAATGTACTTCCAGATGAATTAATTTCTTCCCCTTTCCTTAGTCCCCATTTACTGACCAGGAAGAAGTGTCTTTTTCTTGGAAGATAAATAAAACACCATCTGTTTGAAAGATAATATTTAACCCTTCTCTTCTATGACAGACTATAGAAATCACACCTGACAAATTAGTGATTTACATTTTCCTCTGTGTACTTCTTGCCTTCCATGGATTAACTTATTAAAAATGTGTAATTTGAATATGCCAGATCATATGTAACATATGGAAGTCAGTAATTAACACACAAATCTGTGAGTCAACCATTTCCAACTGAAAACTAGGTTGATACCAGCATGGTTAAAGGATTACCTGTGAACGCCTCCTGATCCCATATTCTGTCTTTTCCTAACTTCCAATGTAACTGTTATCCTGAATTTGTTTTTCCCATTATTTTCATTTTTTTAATACCGGAAATAAAATTCTTTGTTTTGAGCTGGGTGTGGTGATACACACCTGTAATCTCAGCTACTCTGGAGGCTGAGGCAGGAAGATCACAAGTCAAGGCCAGCCTTGGCAACTTAACAAGACTGTGGCTCAGAGTAAAAAATAAAAAGGGATGGGGATGTAGCTCAGTGGAAAAAGTATCCCTGGATTCACTCCCCAGTACCACCAGCAAACACAGAAACCCAATTCTTTTTTTTTTTTCTTTTTTTTAAGAGAGAGAGAGAGAGGGAGAGAGAATTTTTTAATATTCATTTTTCTTTAGTTTTTGATGGACACAACATCTTTATTTGTATGTGGTGCTGAGTATCGAACCCGGGCCGCAGGAATGCCAGGCGAGCACGCTACCGCTTGAGCCACATCCCAGCCCCAGAAACCCAATTCTTTATTTTGAGTTTCATAATCATTCTTTCTGTAGACTTTTTAAAAAGTGTGCACAAATAATATCATCTTATTGAGGAAAATATAATTTACAAATTTTTATACATTTCAAGGAAAACAATGAAACATTAAAAGAAACATCTGGATATGTAAATTCATGTTTATAACCAGAAAATAATCGTGGAGACTTCTTTTGGATTGTGTAAATATTGCTATCCCATATACCATTTTTTATCCAGAGTCCAGAAATGTAGAAAAGTCCTAAAAATGTAAAAGCATTTCAATACATTAGTTTCTTCTGTACAAAAATGTTTCAATTAGATTCATAGAGTACTCCTTAGAAAAATGACATCCTGTCATTTTAGAGTCTTTGGACTTAAGCAGTTCTTCAGTATGTTCCATTTAATTTTGTGTTTGTTTTATTATCTTTTGAGACTCAGGACCCACAGTAGCCCACATTTATGCATTTCTTTTTCAATCATGAAACCAGTACATTTTCAAAGGAAATTCATAGCAAAAGATGAGGTTATAATAATTTCTTTCTTCTTTGTCTTTAAGATGACTTTGTTACAGAATGTTAAATCTTGAAAGTAGGACTGCGTGAGAGAAAGATGTTAATGCTCAGGAGTCCAGTTTGTCTTTTTCTCCCCACTCATTATTGTTCCTAAGATACATTCATGAAGTTGCCTTAAGCTATAGTTCTTTCATTCTCACTGTTGTGTAATGCTCTATTGTGAGTTAACCTAATTTATTTAACCATTTTTCTACCAATGGATATTTGAGTAGTTTGCCATTGTTTGTTATTATAAAGAATGCATACTTGGAACTTAACTGCAAAAATATCATATGTTTTAAAAACCAGAATTGCTTCTGGAAGGGCACTTGAATGTGCAACATTACATGAAAATATTATATTGTTTTCTATGCAGTTTTAACAATTTAAACACTTACCAGGAATGTATTAGAGCTACCACTATTCCATAGTTTTTGCCATTATTTGATACTAGCAACATTCCTGATTTTTACTATTCTAATAGGTTTTAAAATGAAATCTTATGGGGTTGGGGTTGTGGCTCAGTGGTAGAATGCTTGTCTAGCATTTGTGAGGCCCTGGGTTGAATTCTCAGCACCACATAATAATAAATGAATAAAATAAAGGTCCATCAACAACTAAAACATATTTTTAAAAAATGAAATCGTGTGGTCTGAAGTTCTGTTTCTCTGATGGCAGTTACATCTGCATCTTTTCATATATTTGTTGATCTTATAAGTTTCCTTGTTGGTAAAATTCTAGTTAAGGTTGTTGCCCATTTGCCCATGTATTGTCTTTTTCTTATTCTTTGTAGGCATTCTTACATAGTTCAGATACTAATCTTTAGTTTTTTTAATTTTGCAAATATCACTTGTTTTTTTGTATCTGGTCATTTTGTTATTTTTATTTAAAAATTGTTTCCTTATGATGTCTTATGATAAACAAGTTCTCGATTTGCAGGTAGTCAAAATATTCATTTATTCATTTTTTTCTTAATTAATAAGTTTTGTCTCTTATTTATAAAATCCTTCTTAAGTTTTTTTTTTTTCCTAGTACGGGGGATTGAACTTGGGTGTTCTGCCACTGAGCTTTGTCCCCAGTTCTTTTTATTTTGAGCAGGATCTTGGTAAATTACTGAGATTGATACCAGCTTGTCATACTCCTTCCCCAGCCTCTCAAATTGTTGGGATTAGAGATGTGCATTAGTGCTCCTGGCTTGTTTAAGAAATCCTTCTATGGGGCTGGGGATATAGCTCAGTTGGTAGAGTGATTGCGTCACATGCACAAGGCTCTGATTTGAATCCCCAGCACAAAGAAAGAGGGGGAGGGAGGGAAGAGAAATAGGGAAGGAGGGAGGGAGGGAGGAAGGAAGGAAGGAAGGAGGGAGAAATCCTTTCATGCTGAAAGAACATAGTAGTAGACAGTAAACAGTGGTTTACTACTATAATTTCTTCCATATTCACATCATTAGGTTGCCTTTCATTTTTACATTATTAGACCATCCTGCATTTTTCGTATCACTGACTCCAGAACATTTAATTTTCCTTCTTTCTTGTGAGTTGTATTACTGCATCTGTTGCATGGGTATGCCCTTTCATTCATTGGTCTGTTTTGGAGCTTCTTTTGTTTCATTTTTTTTTTTCTCTTCAGCAGTCTTGCTGATTATTTATTTATCTTAGTGTTTTCTAAGAATTAGCTTCTTACTTTCTTGATACTTTTTATAATCTTTTTTGTACTTCATTAGTTTTTTCTCTCTAATTTTCTTTTATTGAGTTTATTCTGCCATTCTTTTTCTCTTTCTCATCAATTTTCAACCTTTATTTTCCTAATAAAAGTCTTTTGTTGTTGTTTTGTACTGGAGTTTGGGCCCAGGGGTACTCTATCAATACACTACTTCCCAGCCCTTTTTTATTTTTCTTTTGAGATGGGGTCTTTCTAAGTTGCCAAGGCTGGACTTGAACTTGTGATCTTCGTGCTTCAGCCTCCCTGAGTAGCTGGGATTATAGGCTTGTGCCACCACACCCAGCCTAGTATATAGACTTTTCTCCAAGTGTAACTTTTCCCATATTCTACAAAGTTTTATACTTTTTTTTTGTTATTATTTAGTTCTTTGAATTTTTAAAATAATTCTCCTGAGCCCTGAAATATTAGAAGGGCTTTAGAATTCTATTTGCATATTAAAGATGTCTTTTGTTATTGATTTTAACCTGATTGTATTATGGTCCCATATGGTATTTGAAATTCAGTTGAGATTTCCATTGTTGCTCTATGGGTAAATTTTTTTGGGGGGGTAGTTCTTAAGAAGAATGTTTATTTTCTAATAATTGGGTACGCGATTCTCCTATGTCAATAAATCCTATTTATTCATTATTAGTTTTTTTGGGCACTGTTGAAATATGATTAATTGAGATGTTGTGAAATCTTCTATACAATGGTTAAATTTGTCAATTTTCTTCCTATAGTTCTTATAGTCAAGGGTTACCCACAATAGATGGTGACTTTTGCCTTGAATGGTTAGAGATTTGATAAAGCACAGGATATAAAGTCAATTTGGTCAATCTTCCCTTTCACCATCAATTGAGGGAACAGTATATTTCTAGTACTGAACTGAGGGCTGGATTATTTTCAGGTTTCAGAGCTGGACTCTTGATCTTTTTTTGCCCTCTGTCCTTTCAGACTTCTTCCATTGGCCTTTATTCCCTCCATCTCCTGACCACACTAAAGTTCTCACTTTCCCTTTTGGGATACTCACCCTTGTTTGCTTTATTTTATTTTTATTAGATGATTCCGGTTTAGCTGGGGCTTCTTTCCCCCTTGAAGGAGATTGCTTTGCTCTACCTTAGTGCTGAAATCAAGCAGGATTAGCACTTTGCTTCATGTATGCCTGTTGGTAGAGAAGCTAGTTTCAGAGGTTTAGGAGTTGGAGAGTGACAGTCTTTTGTCTTTCTGTTTCATTTTCCCAGATATTTCTCGCTTACTCTGTCCTTCATGCATCCTGGTCTGATTTCTGACAGAAGTGACTTGAATTCCTATCTGAGATGACTCACTTCCTGTTCTTAACCATTTTGTTTTGGTTTTCTTCACTTGGTCAGTTTGGATGTTTCTCCTAAGGCCAGCATTCTAATTTTGGTTTACCTATCTGATACTGCAATTTGTACTGTTCCTTCTATAGCTGCTCTTCTACTACTACTTCTGCACCCAAGTCAGCAGGCTTTGCCCATCAAAAGAATTTGCTCAACCTGGACTAGGAGGTACCAGCAGAAGTCACTTTTCTTAGAGTACTCTGAAGCTTCAAATTCAGTTTGGATGTTCTGGAGAGACCTCTATCATCACATCTATAATCTTCCTGAGAGTAATCAACTTTGGAGTTCCACAGCCAAATGTCTCTTCTGTCATATCAGTTCTAATTGTTGGTGCTTCCTCTTTAGTTATTCTTTCTCTAGCTAGAGTACACCCCTTTCATAGGCTCTATCATAGTCTTTACTATCTCAGTTATCATAGAAATCTCTACATTATATCTCCATAATGATCATGACATTTGCCTTCAAAATTATCACCACTTACAGGAGGATGGATAATCCTCAAAGCTACTTATGGCAGGATAGGCTCTATCTTGGCCCAAAACCCAATTATTTCTATCTTTATCCCATGCATGATTAGCAGCATAGACTTACTTTGTTACATTCTACCCCTTCATTGAGACTCAGAACACTAAGTATGGAATCCAGATCCTCAAACTTAGCATATTCAAAGCCTTTCAATGTCTCTCAGTTGCTGGGTTCATGTGGTAAATGTACTGATATTTAATCCTCTAAAGAATCCCTTAATGGAATTTTCTGTCATATCATCACAAGTCAGATTCTGTAGAAAAAGGTGTCAGTTTGGAAAAGTGACTATGGTTGATATTGGATTTCCAAAGAGCCTGTAGAGCAGTAACTAGGTTGCAGAGGTCAATTAGAGGTGCCCAATAAATGTCTGTTTTCATTATTGTGCCAGTGGTTGAAACAGTTGAAACATCATCTGATGTTTTATCACTTCATCTGACTGGTTTGGGACCTATGCTTTTCCACCAGTGCTACCACCAACTGGAGGTCTATTAGGGAAATAGTCATTTTTTTTTTATTCTTTTCTTGTTGAAAAGAGAGAGAATTGGGAGAGAGATGCTTAGATGACATTTTATTTTAAAGTATACAAGTTTAGAGATAATACTAAATTATATCCTTTTCCTTGTTCTCATTAATAATACTGTTTTGTCTGCCATTGTAACTAATTCCAGACTTTGTTTGTTTGTATTTACCTGGTGTGTCCTTTTCCTTATTTTTGTTCTCACTCTACCATATATTTGTAGGTGTTTCTTATCTTTCAGATTTGTCTGTAGACATTAATTAATGATTGTTTTTGTATTTGGACTCTTACTTTGTGCTGATGGTCTTGGTTATTTATATTCCCTGCTACCCTTTCCTTCCTAGCCTTCTGTGGATTGTTTCCTTATTCTATTCCCACCTCTGTAGTTTAGAAATTATACCCTCTTATTTCTTTTTCTTGTGATTCACCGTGCCAGGAATGCTATGTAGTCAAAAGTTCAACCAGATCACAGTGCCCCTGTTGAATGAAGATTTCCAACATGACCTCCTATCCTCTTTATGTCCTGCCCACCCATATTTAATAATAAGATGTTATTTTTGTTGTATTCCAACAATATTTAGTTTTCTTGTGTGCTTGGCAGTTTCTTTGCTCATCTCTCCATCCTTGTACCTCAGAGGTCATCGTTCTATGGTAATTTCATGAAGCACATCCTTTAGACTTTCTTGAAGTAAATCTGCTGTTGATAACTACTCTTGATTTACCTAGCAATGTTTTAATGCCTTCCATGTTCCCCAAAGAAAGTTTTGGCGGTTATATAATTAATTCTCTCAGTCCTTTGCAGATGTTTGTTCGACCTTCTATGTTTTCATTGTTGCAGTTGAAAATACTAATATTATTTTCCTTTTTTTTGTTGTCTGTAATCTCTTTTTCTCTGGCAGCTTTCACATGCTCTCTACTATTGGTATTCTGCAGTTTTCTTGGCGGTGTGACCTATTGTGACTTTCCTTATGTTTATCTTGCCTCTTATTAATAAAATACTGTGTTTTTTGGAATTGTGGTTAAATATCTTTCATTGCTTTTGAAAAGTAAGTAATTTTCTCCTAAAATGAACTCTCCTCTTTCATCATTTTCTGGGATTATGAGTTGTGATATAGGTAAGATTTTATTTTATCTTTTCATGTCATTTAGCCTCTCTTTGGTATTTTCTATGTGTTTATTTCAGTGCTATTTCTAAATTATATTTTTAGATTTACATTTGTTTGATTCTCTCTTAATTCTAATTTTAAACCTTTCAAGTCATCTTACTTCTCTAATTTAAAAAATTCTGTCTGCTTAAATAATTTGTGCATAAAATCTGGCCTTAAGGAAGTGGAACACAACTGCCCTCACTTTTATTCTTCCAAAGCAAGCAGTGTGGGAAGGAAGAAAAGAGTCACTTGACAGTGGTGGACTCTGATGAACAGGACCTTAGCCAGATGATCAAGGTCAGCATCAGTAGTCAAATCAAAATCATGTTCATAGCATGTTCCTTAATATAGTTGCACACCAGCAACTTCAGGTAAACAGTGAGAGAAACATCAGGCGAATCCTAGTAGAGGAATATCTGAAGGTACTCAAGACCATAAAAAACAAGGAAAATGTGCTGGCAGTGTAGCTCAGTGATACAGTGCTTGTTTAGCATGTGCAAGCCTCTCAGTTCAAGACCTAGCATAAAACCAAAACAAAACACAACAATAACAACAACAACACACACACAAAGCAAGGTCAAGTCCTGAGAAACTTGTCATAACCAGGAGGAACCTAAGGAAACAATAACTAAATATTATGTAGTGTTCTTGATGAGATCCTAGAATAGAAAAGGGACATTAGGTAAAAACAAGGAAATCCGAATAAACTTGTGAACTTCAGTAATTATATATATATTTTTTAAATATTTATTTTTTAGTTGTAGTTGGACACAATACCTTTATTTATTTTTATGTGGTGCTGAGGATCGAACCCAGGGCCTCACACATGCTAGGTAAGTGCTCTACCGCTGAGCCACAACCCTAGCCCCAATAATAATATATTGATATTGGTTCATTTATTATAAAAAATGTAACATACTAATGTAAGATGTTAAAATAGGACTGGGGACATAGCTCAGTGGTAGAGTGCCTGCCTAGCAGGAGGCCTAGGTTTGATCCCCAGTTCCAAAAATATAAAGCTAAAATAGGGGAGGAGCAGGGAGGGAAGATAAGTAAGTTTTATGTGTCTTTAAAAAAATAAAAACAAACACAAAAATTGAAGGGGAATTGGGTTTTCTGCAAATCTGAAACTATTCCAAAATAAAGTCTGTTTAAATAAATTCAATTTTTATTTTTCAAATGTTCAATGTGATTTTTAAAAAATTTGTTCTAATCAGTTATACACGACAGAATGCATTTTGACACATCATACATAAATGAAGTGTAACTTCTCATTCTTCTAGTTGTACATGATGTAGTGTTACAGGTCGTTTAATCATATATGTACATAGGGTAATACTGTCTGATTCATTTTGCTGTCATTCCCACCCGCATTCCCCCTTTCCTCCCTTCATTCCCCTCTGTCTAATCCAAAGTACCTCTATTCTTCCCTATCCCTGCCCTGCCTGCATTGTGAATTAGCATCCGTCTATGAGAGAAAACATGATAGATGGACTTTGGTTCTTTGAGATTGGCTTATTTTGCTTAGCGGTACAATGCCATTCCCCCCCCCCCCCCCATCAAACAGAAGGGATGATTTATTGTACATGAGTTACACGGACCACAATTAAAAAAAGGAATTAGTCTAGAATGCCAAAAGTCCAGATAAAGGACCAACGGGGAATGTTAAGAGCAAGGTGGGTCTTCTCTCATTGGTGGTCTTGGTGACAGGGTGGTGAAGTAAGTTCTTAAATCCACAAAATTTGGACAGTGGCAGGCACTCCAACAACTTTTACCAATGTCCCCGGCCTCTGGCATTCCTTATCTCTACTCCTTTGGCCTCCACTGTGCACAAGCTAGTTTACTTGGACCTCTGCCTCATCTTTCTTCTTTTGCGCTTCACCCCGTGCATTTACTTCTTCCTCCACTTGGCTCTCATGGCACACAGGTTTCCAAGAAGATAGTGCTAAGGCCAAGAGAAGTAAGATGTCATTTTTATAGTCTTTTCTTGCTTGTCCATATTTTCTTTCATCTTTTATTGCTAAATTAGTTTCTAAAAATTTGTATAATAATTGTAATATTTAAACTCCTTAGAGGTCAAAAACTATTGTATTTTGTTTAAGCCTCATTCATAGTGATACATTTTCTTATAAATTAGGTTTTTTAAATTATAGGCTCAGATTTGGTTGTTTTCATCTTGGATAATCCCAATGGTTTAAATGTATGTTTTGATACATTTCCTTAATGAGCAAATCTCAGCTTCCTTACCTTGCAGCATGCATAGTTCTTTTGTCTCCTGATGCCAGTGCTACTCTCAGCATGCATATCCAGGACAACACTGTTATGTATGTATGTATTTTTTGCTTCCAGTTCCCCATTCCTTACTATTTCAACTCACTTTATTTTTTTTCCTTTGATTTTCTTCATTGTTCATTGATTATTTAAGGTTTGTATTTTTATTGATTTTTCTCATGAATATAACAGCTGATTACCTTGAGGTAGACATAATTTTTGTTTTCTTTTGGTTTTTGGTACCAGGATTGAACCAAGGGGTACTTAACCACTGAGCTATATTCCCCAGCCCATTTTATTATTTATTTTGAGACAGGGTCTCACTAAGTTGCTGAGTCTGGCTTTGAACTTGTGATCCTCTTACCTCAGCCTCCCTAGCCTTTGAGATTACAGGCATGGGCCACGGGGGTCCCACTAATTTATTTTTTTAGTTTTCTATTTTTGCTGGTACTAGGAATTGAACCCTAGCCCAGTAGATAAATTCTTAAGTCTTTTTTCTCATTTGCAGAATTAGGTTATTGGCTAAATGAGGTCTCAGAACCTGTGAATATAGGTAACTGCAATGAGTTAATCATATCGTAAGCAACTGTTTTTCTTATGTATAAGCGCTTGCGTACACAGGCACATACAAACATTCACCCTACATACCCCCACCACACGTCAAGCATATAATATATCCAACTATAAATGAGTAAAATGAATTTAATAATTTTAACCTATTGGGTCCCTGAAATGAGTGGTAGAATCTAAATGGAGCATGGAAAAAACTGCAAATAGAGGGAAAACCAAATGTTAATATTCGTTAATATTTCTCAATCTTTCTCAGAATGTTCCACTTTATCTTTAGTAGGTTAAAGGCAGATACAAGTTGAACCTTGAGATATTTGTTATCTAGAAAAATATTGATGTAGCTCCTGCTTTGAATTTTATTTAAAAAATAAAAATTAGGGGCAGGCATGGTGGTGCATACCTATAATTCCAGCAATTTGGGAGGCTGAGGCCAGAAGTTTTCCAAGTTCAAAGCCAGCCTCAACAACTTAGTGAAGCTGTAAGCAACTTATGAGACTCTGCTTCAAAATAAAAACTAAAAAGGACTGGGGATATGTCTTAGTGGTTAAGCACACCTGGGTTCAAGTTCAATTCCTATACAAAAGCAAAAAGAGAGAGAGAGAGAGAGAAAGAGAAAGAAAGAAAGAGAGAAATAAAGAGAAGAGAAAGAAAATTGGGGTGGGAAATGTAGAGCCAAACTTAGGAAACAGAGAGAGAGAGAGAGAAGAGAGAAGAGAAGAGAAAGAAAATTGGGGTGGGAAATGTAGAGCCAAACTTGGGAAACAGTATCTGGAGACTTAATTAATACTGTATATAAATCTGGACTAGAGCTGACATTTTGGTAAAGAATGTTGTTGAGATGATTAATTAAATTAGAATATGGACCATCAATTAGATAACAGTAATGTACTTGCTAAATTTTCTAAATTTGGTCATTTTACTGTGATTATTTAAGACAATTCTTTCATTCCTTTTTTTAGTATTTATTTTTTATTTGTAGTTGGACACAATACCTTTATTTTATTTATTTACTTATTTTTATGTGGTGCTGAGGATCGAACCCAGGGTCTCGCACACACTAGGTGAGCGATCTGCCGCTGAGCCACAACCCCAGCCCCAAGAATTCTTTCATTCTTAGAAGTACACACTGAAGTGCTAAAGAATAAAGGGCAATATATAGTTCAGATAATACATAAATTTGTATTATAATAAATTTATTAATTTATTCATTTATATATTTATTTTATTTATTAATCAGCATATGACCGTGGATTCTTAGTAATATAATTTTTTTCTTCCTCCACTTTTCTTCCTTCAGGTATGATTATTGTTCATGTTCTTTTATAACATTTTGAATGACTTAAGTCTCAGTTTTAAATGGAGCACAAGTGTGAATTTGTCAACATATTACGGATTGTAAAGAAATGTGGATTTTAGTTCACTTAAATAAACAGTTTTTGGTTTGTTTTAGAGCCTATAGTTCTATACATAGTAGTTGGATTACTTGGACAGAATCATACGTACAACTCTCTTTTCTCTTCCCCATTCCTTTCTCCCTTTTCTCTTCTGTTCTCCCTCTCCCTGTTCTCCTTCCTTTACTCTGCAAGACTTCTTTTGGCTTGTCTATTTATTTATATTTGATTGATTTTTAAAAAATTTATACATAAAGGTGAATATATATACTGTGGTAATATATGTACTTAACATGATTTTTTTTAAGAATTCATTCCACTTTGCCTTCCCTCTCCCATTCTTCTTCTCTGCCTGTTGATCTCCTTCTTCTACAATACAGATCTTCCCTATATCTTTATGTTTTAATTAGCTTTTTTGCTGCTGTGACCAAAAGACCCAACCAGAACAACTGTAGAGGAGGAAGAGTTTATTTGAGAGCTCATGGTTTCAGAGGTCTTAGTTCACAGACAGCTGGTTCCATTCCTTGCGGCTAGAGGTGAGGCAGGGCATTATGGCAGAAGAGTGTAGCAGAGGGAGGTGGCTCACATGATGATCAGGAAGCAGGGACTTCACTCTTGAGATACAAAATATATACCCTGTAGTCATGTCCCCAGTGAGCCACTTCCTCCAGCCAAAGCCTACCTGCTTCCAGTTACTGCTCAATTAATCCCACCAGGAATTAAGTGACTGATTAGGTTAAGGCTATAGCCCAATCAATCATTTCTCCTCCAAACTTTCTTGCATAGTCTCACAATTGAAATTTTGGGTGATACTACATCTAAATCCTAATACTTTATAATATCCTATCCTTTCTTGTTTTCCTTTATTTTACTCTAGTTTCCACATAATGAGAGAAAACATGAGACTTTTGAGTTTGTGAGTCTGGCTTATTTCACTTAGCATGATGTTCTCCATTTCCATCTGTTTACCAGCAAATGCCATACTTTCATTTTTCTTTATGACTCAGTAGAATTTCATTGTGTATGTATACCACAATTTCTTAATCCATTCATCTATTGAAAGGCATCTGGGTGATTCCGTAATTTAGCTGTTGTGACCTGTGTTGCTACACATTGAAGTGCCTGTATTGCTATAGTGTGCTGATTTTAGTTCTTTTGGGAAAATACTGAGGAGTAGGATAGTGGGTCATACGGTGGTTCCATTTCTAGTTTTTTAGGAATTTCCATACTACTTTCCAAAGTGGTTGTACTAGTCTACAGTCCCACCAACGTTGTACAAGTGTACCTTTTCCCCACATTCTTGCCAGCATTTATTATTATTTATATTCTTAATCATTGCCATTCTGACTGGAGTAAGATGAAATCTTAGTGTTGTTTTGATTTACATTTTCCTGATTGTTAGATATGCTGAACATTTTTTCATATATTTGTTGGCCAGTTGTGTTTCTTCTTTTGAGAAGTTTCTGTTTAGTCTTTTGGTCATTTATTGATTGTTTTTTTTTTTTTTATTTTATGCTGTTAAATTTTTTTAGTTCTTTATATATTCTGGATACTTATCCCCTTTTGGGGTTGTAACTGGCAAAGATTTTCTCCCATACTGTAGGCTCTCTCTTCATACTCTTGTTTCTTTTGCTGTGCAGAAGCTTTTTAATTTCTTGATTCTTGATTTTATTTTTTGAACTTTAGGGATTTTGCTTGAGGAAGTTGGTACCTGTGCCTGTATGATGAAGTGTTGACCTTATGTTTTCTTCTAGCAGTTGCAAGGTTTCTTGTCTAATTCATAAGTTTTTGATCCATTTCAGTTTGACTTAATGTGCAGAGATAGGGATCTAGTCTCATTTAATTTCTATGTTCTTGATGTCAAGTTGTCCCTGAATCTTATTTAAAAAGCTGTCTTTTCTCCAAAATATAATTTGGGCACTTTCATCAAGTGTCAGATAGCTGTAAGTATGTGGTTTGTCTCTGTGTCTTCTACTCTGTTCCATTGGTCTTCATATCTGTTTTGATCCCAACACTATGCTGTTTTCGTTACTATAGCTTTGTAGTATAATTTGAGATCAGGTATTATGATGCCTCCTGCTTCACTTTTCTTGCTTAATACTGCTTTGGCTATTCTGGTTCTCTTATTTTTCCAAATCATTTCAGAGTTGTTTTTTCTAATTCTGTGAATAATGTCTCATGAACATTTTGGAGGGGGTTTACTAGGGATTAAACTCAGGGGCATTGGACCACTGAGCCACATTCCCATCCCTATTTTGTATTTTATTTAGAGACAAGGTCTCATTGAGTTGCTTAGGGCCTCGCTAAATTGCTGAGGCTGGCTTTGAACTCATGATCCTCCTGTGTCAGCCTCCTGAGCTGCTGGGATTACAGGTGTGCACCACCACGCCCAGCTCAAATGAATAGTTTTTGTGTTTTTTTTTTTTAACATTTAAAAGAATTTTTTTAGTTGTAGGTGGATACAATGCCTTTATTTTATTATTTTGTGGTGCTGAGGATCGAACCCAGTGCCTCACACATGCGAGGCCACAACCCTAGCCCTCAAATGAACAGTTTTAATCATCATGAAAATTAGAATTTTTTTTATCTAAAATGTAAATTATCTTTTTTTTTTTTTATAGATTGAAGCTGAATTTTGGGACATGGCCACTGCTTCACCACGGTCTGATACTAGTAATAACCATAGTGGAAGGTTACAGTTACAGGTAACTGGTAAGTCATTTTTCTAATAATTTAATATGGTGATTCTCTGATGAAACTTTTTTTCAAATATTCAGTTCAGCAAATTTATTCCATAATTGATGCTCTTGGAAAATACCAAACGTGGACCTATATTAAATAGTACCAAGTTTTAGTGTCTTGCTTTACTTTTCTCTTCACCTCTTCCTCATTTTGTTAATTTAAGTTTTAAATATAAAAACTACCTTATAAAATCCACAGCCTTACTGACTTCGCAGTATCTTGTGTCATACATATTAACCTTCTGACTAATCAGTGAAGAAATTTGTGAATCAGAGGAATTAAGTACCTTCTGTTGGTAATGTAAAACCAACTAAGACCTTAGGACTCCCAAGTTGTTGCTGTTTTTATTAGATGAACAGTAATGTCTGTATTTCTTTTTCTTTTTTTGAAGAATCAAATCATGTCATGATAAAGGCCCCTCTGCTATTGCAGTGTGGCACTTTACTGTTTGGAAACTGAGGTGTACTTCCCTGAACTAACTTATTTTTAAAATCCTAATTTATTTTTATTGTGAGCATATATATTCTTATTCTTATTTCTGTTCATAACCCACATCTGATTGCAAATAACAAATAAGAATAAGAACAGTGGGCTGGGGGTGTATCTTAGTGATAAAGTGCTTGCTTAGCATATCCTACGTCCTGGGTTCAATACCCAGTACAGAGGAAGGAAGGAGGGAAGGAAATCAGTGATCATGGAAAGCAGGAAAACTATAGTAGAAAGAATCAAACAGAAGACTAACTACTATAATAATGGCACGTGCTATTTTATACAATGGACATAATCATTTGACTATTTGAGGTTGAAAAATTAATGGGCTTTTTTTAATATATTTAAAATTTTTTACCTGTTAGGTTTTCTTGTAACTTAATTTCAATTTTTAAAATAAAAAATTTAAGTCATTATTTTTGTATTAATGGTGTGAATTATAAACTTATCAACTACTTCAACATACATGTAGGGAATGATCTCTCTTTTCCGGTTGATGTGAAATATCTTGTTCTATTCTCTTCATTTCTCTTATATCACTGTCAGACTGTTGTATTTTTTTCATATAATACTTTAAAAAGTAGAGAGAGCTGGACATAAGGATGCCTGCCATAATTCTAGCTACATAGGAGGCTGAGGCAGAAAGATCACAAGTTTGAGGCCAGCCTGGACAACTTAGCAATATCCTGTCTCAAAATTACAGAAGAGCTGGGGATGTAATTCAAATGTAGAGTACCCCTGGGTTTAATCCCCTGTAACCCTATCCCCATAATTGGAGAAATCTTTTATTACATTGCATTTTATGCATGCCTTCGCTGTTCTCTAATTTTTTTGCCTTTCTTTTGAATTTGAGTCTTACTTCCTTTTCCTCTGCCCCCACCAAAACCACTCAACACCAATATGTTGTTGTTTTTATTTTAAAGTATTGTATTAAGTTGGAGGTAATTGAAATCTTTCAGTGTTAAAATTTCAAAATCCAACAATGTATCAAGTCATTCTCTTTTATGTCAGTAAAGCTTTATATATATGGGTGTGTATCCTATACATTTCTTAAATGTATGACTGTTTTTTTAAGGGAGGTTATTGTGAGTGGAGTTTTAATATTAACACCCATTGTACCCCTTTCTGATAGTTTTCAGTTTTTATATAACCTTGTGTTATAGGACATTCTGTGTATAAATCTAAAAGAAAACCTATTAAATGGGAAAATAAAATTATTCTATATATTTCCACTAGTAAGAACTCTTGATTGGAATAATTTGTCTTTGGCTATTTAAATCACAGTATTGTGTTTATATGCACCTATCTTGCCAGCATATTATAATTTCCTTGTGAGAATAAAAATCATTTTTTTAAAAAAAATCTCTTTCCTTATTGAGCACTCTATCAATTAAAGGTATACAATGGATGTATTTTGGATGGTTCTGTAGTTAAGTCAGACGAGTTAATACTTATACGATCAGTAATAATAAAAAGAGTAATAGTCACCGTGTTGGGTGCCAGGAATTCGTTGACAATGATGGTGTTTTGCAGTTTAACATGCCCTCACTCACCAATCCTAAGAATCAGATTCTATTGTTTTCCTGTTTATGATGAGAAAATTGATGGATAAGAGGTCAGTTGATTTCTTTTAAGGTCAAGCTTCTAGTAACTGGAAGAGTTAAAATATGAACACAGATAAATTACACCCTGTGCTTTTAACACCTTTCTACGTTGCATTCCCCTTCTTCCTGTTTTCTTCTAGTGTATGGATAAAATCTGCATATACTGAGGAAATGACACTTTTATTTGGAATGAAAAATCTTATTTGCAAGATACCTTGAGAGAGAGCAAGTCTGGGTCTTTGACATCAGTCCAGTGGTGTTGAAACTTAGATCAACTTGGAACAGCCAAGGACGGAAATGAGTTTTGCCAAGACCCTGAGAGTAGTTCTTCAGACATAACAGTGCACATTCTTTGGTAGTGCTGTGTTGCCAATACTTAAATACAATATTTGCCTTGAATATTCCATTATTCTTCAAATATTGAGGACTACTGTATTTCAAACACAACCTCTGCTGAAGTACTTATTACATTGTATTTCATCAGTTTGCTTATACAACTATTCTCTCACTATAGAATGGAAACTACATAGCTGGTGTATTTCATAACCTTAAACATCCCATGTATATGACATGGAGGAGGCTTTGTCTTTCTTCTTTGTTCATAGGTGATTGATGATAGAAGTGATTTTGATAAGATATTTTACTGTTTGGTATTCAGCATTTTGCCCTGAAAGTAGGTTGTCCCCTATTTAGATTAGTAGTTTTAAACATTAAAGTAAAATGTTTAAATTAACTCCTTTATGTCTTGTGTAAATCAGATTTAAAATTCACTTTTTGTAAAGGGTTATAAACTTTTATAATCACATTTTGATTTTTAAAGTTTGTATTTGAAAAAGCAGATATTTCTTTTTTTTTTTTTTGAAACCATCGTTCCAGGTGAAACATTTATTTTTAACAAGTGCAACAGTTACATGATGAATACCATTTAGAAGGTAACATCCATTTAAAAGGGATGTTAACAGGCATGTTAAATCTGTAGACACTTTTTTCTTGAGCATTGATGAAGTTTAGAATTAAATTCAATGGTAAGTAAAAATGTGAAGAAATCAGAATCTTCATACACTTTGATAGGAATTTACTCAGCAGAGACTTACTATGTTAGCAAGCAATTTCACTTCTAATATGCCCAAGGGAAATTTCATACACAAATTTATAGAAGCATGAGGCAAAACAGCCAAAATGTGTGAATAATTCAAATGTCTGTTAATGGGAGAATACATAAATAAAATATGATATGTCCATAAAATGGAATATTATTTGTCAGGAAAAGAAATGAAGTACTGATGCATGTTACAACATGGATAAAACTGGAAAACACTATGCTAATTGAAAAAAGGCAGTCCCAAAAGACCACGTGTATGATGATTTCACTTATATGAAATGTCCAAAATAGAAAAATCTGTAGAGATAGATGGTAGATTAGTGGTTGCCTAGGGCTGCAATAGGATTGGGTAGTTGGAAGGAAACAGAGGGGTTACTACTTAATGATATGAGTTTCTTTTGGGGGTAACAAAATTGTTTTAAAATTGAATGTGGTGATTTTTAAATGCAATTTGATGAAGATGTTAAAAATCAATGAATTGTGCCATTTAAATAGATGAATATATGGTTTGTGAATTATGTCTCAATAAAACTTAAAAAGTCAAATGATTCTCAGGTATTATCAGTAGCCCTTTTGTATTATGTCTAAATTTTGCCAATGAGAAGAGTTCTAGTTGTACAACAAATACAGTTCCATTTTTAATGGTTTATTAGTAGGCAATCCTACTTTTTAACTATACATATTCAATAGTGATCATCGTTTTTCTGTTAGTTTCTAGTGCCAAACTAAAAAGAAAAAAGAACTGGTTTGGAACAGCAACATATACAGATGTAGTTGTAGATGGAGAAATTAAAAAAACAGCCAAATCCAGTAGTTCTTCTAATCCAAAATGGGATGAACAGCTAACTGTGTAAGTACTTTGCACAAAGTATGCAAAATTTTCAAGAGAGTTGTGCTTCTATTTTATTTTCTTACAAAGGAAGTGTAATAATTCTTGCCTTTTTTATTAACTAATTTCCACATAGCCTTATTTTCTCTGAATGTCTTATAAATAAATTGGTCTTCCTTAATTCTGGCATTTGTGACATAATGGTATAAATTTATAAAAAAATTTACATAAAGTATTATAACTAATGCCATCATTTTTTAAAAAATCTTCAGAAATTTATTCCAGTAGTAACAGCATTATTGTGAAATCTCAGTATACTCTCAGTATATTGCCAGTGTTTTGATTTGCTAGTCACAAAAAATTCTTATCTAGAATATACTTTAAATATTTTTATTCATAACTCTCAGTATATTGCCAGTGTTTTGATTTGCTAGTCACAAAAAATTCTTATCTAGAATATACTTTAAATATTTTTATTCATAATTCAGACAATTTACTATTTCATACAGTATTAAATAAACTAAGTCCCCAATTTAAAATATTATTAAAATAAATGGTTTAGAGGGATTACCATTTAGAATGATGATGTATACTTCTATATTTTTGTTATAATTTTACCCTTGCAGAAATGTGACCCCACAGAGTACTTTGGAGTTTCGAGTTTGGAGCCATCACACCTTAAAAGCAGATGCTTTATTAGGAAGAGCAACGATAGATTTGAAACAAGCTCTGTTAAAGCACAATAGAAAATGTAAGTTTTTGTTCTACTTTTGTTTCTTCATAAGTTTCAGACACTGAACATATCTTAAAGTCCAAAAGCAAAAAACAATTCTGTATTCATAAAAGAGAATTTTATTTCTTGCCTGTGATTACTTTTAAGTTTGTGGCATTATATAAAGTAGGTAATATTGACCCTAGCCTGTTGGCATCCTATAGATTTACAAAAATGACTTCAGTTATCCACAAATACCCTGTTATCAGTGGTTGTCAACCATTTATTATTTACTTAATATATACTTTAAATATTAAAAAAAATCATCTGGACCTATTCTGCTTTGTTTTTTGACTAATTTATTGGAATATAATACACTCTAACTTTAAAATTTTCTTTTTCATTTTATAATCAATTCATTGCAGAAAACATGGAGAATTTAGAAAAGTCACAGAATAGTATAATTATCTGTAATTCTTCTATCCAAGGGCAGAAAACAGCTGACCATTTTAAAGGAGACTATTGTAACTAAGGAACTTACTTTAAATTGTATTTCATTTTACTTAAATTTAAATAGCCTTATATGGCTAGTAGCTACCATGTTGGACAGTACAACCTCTACTTTTTGTTTGTTTGAATTGTAAAATTAGAATTTAGTCTTGCTTTTTTTTTAAGGAAAAAATAATTTTTATTCTCTTCTTAATACTTATTTTTTAG
Source organism: Marmota monax (assembly GCF_021218885.2). Taxonomy (NCBI): domain Eukaryota; kingdom Metazoa; phylum Chordata; class Mammalia; order Rodentia; family Sciuridae; genus Marmota; species Marmota monax. The sequence goes on from NW_026693552.1 coordinate 1,494,534, forward strand.
TTGTAGTTGGTCACAATACCTTTATCTTATTTATTTTTATGTTGTGTGCTGAGAATCGAATCCAGGGCCTTGCATATGCTAGGCACTGCCTCTAACACTGAGCCACAACCCCAGTCTTAAAATCCCAATTTTTAAACATTACCTTTAGTTATGAGTTTAGATCACTTGAACACCATTCTAAACTATAGAAGTTATTTAGTTATCTCTGCAAAGATGTGTGGTCTTTTTAGCTTTCTTTTCCTTATGTCATCAGCATCAGATACTGATATCTAAGACTTATTTTACCCTCTTTGTTTCACTGTTTCATAAGTAGATTTAAATCAGTAATACACTTTTGCAAACAGGAGGAGTCATTTTAAACTAAACTGAACTTCAGTTTGTGCACAGGTGATAAGACATTTTGAAGGGAAAAAGAGTTGGTTTGAGCAGGAATTCAGTAGTCAGGAAAGTGAAAAATTACCAAAGGTTGATCAGCATAGTTGCAACTTGGCAAATATGTATGGCAATTAGCAAGGTTAGGATTCTGTCCTCCCACAGAGACAGAGATTTGCCTTGTCTTTTCTGATCATTACATTTTAAAGGAATTGCTTTCAGGTCCTTGAAAAAAACACTCCAGGTTGTAGGAGAGAAAAGAGAGACACTTGGTTATAAAAGGCATTCCTACTTTTGCCTTTGTCCCTTGGATTACTTACTTTGAGAGACTCTTAGGAAGCACTGAAGTCTCTTTTCAGCATCTAGCACCAACTTGCCAGATGTGTGTGGGCTCCTATTGAGTTCCTTGCTTGTAGAAACTATGAACAATAATAAGTGGTTTTTGTTGCTTTAAGCTACTAAATTTTAGGATAATTATTGCTCAACAATAAATAATTAATACGTTATCCTAGCAGTTTAGAAAAACAGCTTCAGTATGAGTGTGAGCTAAATATAAATCTGTAAAGCACCTTAAAAACAAAGATTTTTGAAAAACTTTTGTTTCTCTAGGGAAAACATATATTTTCAACAAGTTCATGATTATAGGATAAATCATTGACTTATTTACCTAGTTCCTCAGAGTCTCAGATTATTCTTTTGCTCTTCTTAAGCTAAGGAAGAATGTCTAAAGTGATAGGGAAAAAAACCACTTCTGCCTTATAAGAATAAATTTCCCCAGGACAGGACTATCTTAATCACTTATTTTAAATGTTTATTAAGTGCCTGCCTTCTGTCAGATGCTGAGAATACATCTCTGAATTAGATGGACAAGATCCCTTTGCTGTGTTGGAATCTTCAGTTCATTTGGGGAGGTAGATCAGAAAACAAATTAATTCTGGTGGTGGTAGTAATTCCATTAAAGGAATGGTAGGGTGTTCTAGTTTGTGTTGGTCAGAGATCAGTCTTCCCCAGAGAACTGTGCCTGCCACAGAATAGGTACTCACATATTGAATAGATGAATATATCCAAGTTCCTGTGTTAATACTGTGATGGAATAATACTGTTATCTCTCTATAAACATATAAACATATACATGTAAGTGGGAATTATTATTTTTTTTACCTTTATTTTATTAATCTTTATGTGATACTAAGGATTGAACCCAGGGCTTTGCACACGCTAGGCAAGTACTCTATAGCTAAGCCACAACCCCAGCCCTAAGTGGGAATTATTTATGTGATAGTAAATAGTTATATGATTCAGAGTATTATACTTCAATCTTACACGTTCAGAATTGTGAAATATATGCTGTAAAGAACCTCCTATCACAGAACAACTAGATCCTAGACAGAACAAATCTTTGTGACATTGATGATTTGCAAAAAGACAGAGGTCCCTCCTTGAAATAAAGAGCGAGCAAAGAAAATGTTTGCCTAGTAGCTACCATGTTGGACAGTACAATCTCAACTTTTTTGTTTGAGTTGTAAAATGGAATTAGAATAGTAGGCCACGCTCATAGCAGCTTTCAGAATAACAAGCTTTTGTTTAGTAGCCATATAGGGGAGCTGAGCCTGAACTCCTCCAATCTAGACTCTTGGGAGGACCTTAAAATTTCTGGCAGAATTAGAAACAAAGCATAACTGTGTTAAAGCCCAGAGATTACCTATAAACTAAATTGGAGAACAAGCTCCTGTCAAAAATTACAGAATATAAGAACAAATATTTTCTAGAAAGATCTAGATACTAAATATTTAAGCTTTATAGGCCAACAGTTTTTTTGTTGTACTGATGCAACTCTTCTGCCCTTGTAGAGTGTAATTAGCCATGAAAAATATGTAAATGAATGGGTGTAGCTACATTCAGATAAAACTTTACTTATAAAAACAGGTGATTTTTTTTTTTTTTGGTGGACTTTATTTATAAAGGCAGGCTAGATTTTGACGTATGGACTGTAATTTGCTGACCCCCAGACTAGAAGAGATATTTTAAGGAATAATAATAGCAAATTCTGAATAATAATGAAAAACATGATATTACCCCAAATAAGATAGCAAAGAGAAAGTCATGTTTGGACATACCATAGTGAAATGCAAGATACCAAAGACAGATTTTAAAAGGAGCCATGGAGATAAAACAAGTTATTTGCAAAGATTTATAATTTATAATTGCAGAATTAATAGCAGATAGGGAAAGATAGTGAAATAGTATCTTCAGAGATTTGGAAGATCATTATCAATATAAAGTTTGCATATCCAACAAATCTGTCTTTCTAGGATGAGAATGCACACAATTAATAGACAAATTAATCAGAATTTACACAGATCTATATTAAAAAAATTTCAAAATGCTGGGGTTTTTTAGTAATATGTTCAAATAGCTAAATATTTTATGAAAGAGAGCTCAGTCTCTTTCTGGGCACTTTAAATGGAGGAAGATAACATCAGTGAAATAGAATGTTGGTCAATATAGTTTTCTTCAGAGATAGATTATTAGATAAAGTTGAAATTCATTCTTTTGTAGGTTTTTTTTTTGTGTGTGTGTGTTTTTTTGTTTTTTGTTTTGTATTTCGCCTAGTTTCTCTAATTGCTTTTGATTTAGAATGGAGATAAGGCTAATTGTACTACAAATAGTTGGGTAGGTATTCTATAAGGTCTTCTTTAATTACATGGTTCTTCAATTGTTTTGAAAAGAATTCCTGTCCAGTATTAGTTGTAAATTTTTGTCTTTTCTGTACGTGGATATGTAGTCAAGATGTTTGTGCTGGATGTTTTGTAAATGGGGGGAGGGACTCAAATTTGTTAAATATAGGCAATATCAAAGTTATGAACTTTAAGATGTAAAAAGTTCCATGAATTCAGTAGCTTCAGAAAGCCAATAAAGATGGCTGAGTTGTGGCTCAGTGGTAGAGCGCTAGCCTGACATGTGTGAGGCACTGGGTTCTATTCCCAACACAATAAAAAAATGAATGAATAAATGGGTTCTGTTACCAGCACAATGAATGAATGAATGAATGAATAACCACTGACAACTAAAATATTAAGAAGAAGAAGAAAGAAAGCCACTAAAGATCAGACTGAAGTAACTGACCCCATTTTGGATACTAAAGTGATCATTGATGAATTTTTAATTTTTAAAAATTCTGACTTGACGGTTTTTAGTTGTATATATTTGTGTGATACAAGCTAATATGATGATTTGTAAATAAAATGTGTAATAATTAAGCTAATAAACATACCTGTCACTTCACCTCAAATACCACTTTTTGTGGTGAGAAAATTTGAAAGTTAGTCTTTCAGTGATTTTGAAATGTGTAATGTTATTATTTATGATATTCACCACACTGTACAGTGTATTTCAAAAGAAAAAGATCTTATTTCTTCTAATTGAAACTTTGTACCCTTGCACTGTCATCTTCCCATGTCTTCTGCCCCACACTAATAACTTTTAATACGTTGTATGATAGAAGTTGGTATGAAATCACTTGAATTTCATTCAGTTACAGCTAGATCTTCCAATAATGGGAGTGAAGTGTCTGACTAATGTAAAATGAAATAACAAACTATTGTCACAGTACTTAGTATTTAGTGAGCACTAACTGTGTTAGGTGTGGTGCTAGTGCTTTCTATATGGCTTTAAATTAGGTCTTTATGACTGTGCCTAGAGTTTGAAGCTCTTATTATTTCCATTTTGTGACAGGGAAATAGGCTTTAAGAAGTTAGAATAACTTTACTCAGAGTCCCCCTAGTTAGTTGCAGAGTTGAAATTTGTAACAGCATCACCTAATTCATGTTCTCTGAAGTTCGTCCTGTACACGGAAGTAATGAAAGATGATGTTGAAAGTGTGGGGTTGGGGGGGAGAAGAGTTACTTAACAAGGTATGAAAGAGAATGATCTTGGTGTAGTATAGAAGGGTCTACAGATAAAAAAAGCAAAAAAATTACTTCCAAATGTAACTGTCAGGTACTGAACTTGGAGTATTTCTTGAAATGTAATTTTGATTTCTAAAACATTTTTGTATGTGGCAAAAGCTTTTAAATTACGGTATTTTTTTCTAGTGGAAAAAGTGAAAGAACAATTAAAACTTTCCTTGGAAAACAAGAATGGCATAGTGCAAACTGGTGAATTGATAGTTGTGCTTGATGGATTGGTGATTGAGCAAGAAAATCTAACAAACTGCAACTCATCTCCAACTAGTAAGCTGACTTTATGTGTTTTTAAAATTTAAAGGAAAAAATTGCCAAGGAGTATATAAAAACCTAGAGTGTTTGTTTCTTCTTATTCAGTAGAAATACAGCAAAATGGTGATGCCTTACATGAAAATGGAGAACCTGATGCAAGGACAACTACCAGGTAGAATATTTTATTTTAGTGTTTGTGATGATATGATAAAACATTTCCCATGTATGACGTTTTAAATTTTAAACTTAGTTTAGAATTTGCCACATAATTTAACTGCTTATATATGAACTTGTTATTTGTTGAATGCTTATGAGCATAGCTTTATAAAATAATGTTTTGAGATACAATACACGTACTACAGAAGTCACTCTTACAAAGTACATGTTTCAGTGGAATTTAGTATATTCGTATATGGCCAACTAAGATCACTGATTTCAGAACATTTTTATCACCACCGCCGAGAAGAAACTATAGCCGTGAGTAGTTACTCACTCCCAATTCCTCCTTCCTCCCAGCCTCTGTTATCCAGGAATCTACATTCTCTCTCTTTTCTATTCTAGCCATTTCACATTAAACGTTCATATAACATGTGAACTTTTTTGACTAGCTTCTTTGACAAAGCATAATGTTTCAGGGTTCATCATTTATGTTGTATCTTGTTAATGCTTTATTCTTCTATTGAAATGTCTTTAAATCTATATTTAGGCCTTTTTTATTGGTAAATAGAGTCAGATATTGTGGAAAAGTCATATGTCTTATTGGAATTGGCATTCTCCTGTAGATTATGGTCTTCCTACAAAAATCATCGTGCCATTTCAAAAGCTTCCTGGCATTCACATTTCATGACAGTTGAGATTCTTTGGTTGAAGTATCTAAAGTGCAATGCAAGTGAATAATAGATCTATATTGTGGAATTAAAACCTGAAAATATAGAAATGTATTACTATAAAATTGATTAGGTACATTTGAAAAGGTTTGTTGGTATTTGCAAAAGTATGATCTTTGGGGCTGGAGATGTGGCTCAAGCGGTAGCGCGCTCGCTTGTCATGCGTGCGGCCCAGGTTCGATCCTCAGCACCACATACAAACAAAGATGTTGTGTCCGCCGAATACAAAAGTATGATCTTTATTACTCTACAAAGTTACTAATAGCACTGTTCCTAAATTGCCATTAAATGATTCTCATAAAAACACTTTGAACAGGTAAGTACACCTTCTAGAATGTATATTTGCCTTAAATATATTTGGTATCCACATTATAGTTTACAGTGAGAAAATTAATGACTGAAAGTGGACAACAATTAGGTTGATTAAAATTATTAGCGTGTAAAATATGTCTTTTTATATTCTTAGAGTATAATTTTAGATGATGGAACTTGAATGACTATCAATCTAAAACTTAATATTGTTTCTTCATAGTAACACATTTGAATTAAGGATAGTTTCTACAGTACTATGAGGATTTCAGATGGGTTCTCTCATCTCATTCCTGAATCACTCACTGATTCTCACTGGGTAGCTATGGAGGGGTACACAAATCAGAGAATCATTTGGAAGCTTTTCTCAGTACCTATTAAAACTTCCTAAATATATCTCATAGGTGACAAGGGAGAGGAGGATTTAAGAGATGCTTATTGAGTGCTTGTTCAGTACCAGACACTAGTCCAAGCACTGAGAGTACCAGATCAGTTCCCAAGAAATTTACATTATGGTGGGATAGATGCTGTTATTAGACTACAGAATAAATAAATAAGCTAACCGAATATAGCTATAAGAACTGTGAAATAATTGAGGTAGGATGGGGGTTACAGGAATGGAGAAGAACCTGTTTTAGAGAGAGATCAGGGAATCGTCTCCAAGAAAGTCCCATTTGTGCTAAAATTAAATTAAAAAGCTAAGAAAACTTTCCATACAGAACTCTAAGGGGAAGAACAAGTTCAAAGGCTTCGAGTTTATTTGCAGTTAACTTATTTTCTACAGATTCTTTTAATTCTAGAGTATAATTAACCTTTTCCAAAAATCTTATTATAATTCTAGTCTGGTATATAATAATTTGAAATACACATTTGAATACTTTTCATACTTAATAAAATTGTTATAGTATATTTTTTGCAAGGTGAGGAAGGAACTTGGAGAAAAATAAGTCAGGGACATAGATGGGGTGGGAAATGTGGCTGATTTTCAAAACCTTTTTTGACTAAGGTAAGAAGCCTAGATTTTATTCCACATTTTTAATCCCTAGATTTAAGCAGGGAAGGCACAAGATCTGATTTGTATTTTTAAAACAATACTTAGGCTGCTTGGTGGATGTAGGGTGTCCTATGTATTTGGAAAAGCTTTCCTGGCCACTTCCAAAATATTTCCAACTCCTCCTTATTGGCAACAGGATTTAAAATATTTGATTTTGTAGTTCTAGTTTTTATTTATTTGTTTATTTGCAATTAATTTATATATCATAAATTTTTATAATTCTGGCATATAATAGTTAACTTTCTGTGATCATCATACACTCAGAATTTTATTGCTTACTACAAAATACTTTGTAATGAATATTAACAGACATTTCAGCTTTTTTATTATTCAATAAAATTATAAGCTTAAAATTGGTTTTTATAAATTTTATGAGTTTTTTTGAAACTACAGAGAATTAAAAATAGGTTAATATTCTTATACTGAAATATTAAAATGTACAACTGGATCATTATTTTAAGGGCCTGATTCATTTGAACTTAGTATATTTTTATACCAGTATATTTTTGCTTGCTAGTATTGTAATACTGAAACTTCAATAATAATAATAGTAGGCCATATCTTTGTTCATTACACTTAATACCTATCACTGTACTTGAATGTTAAGAACTCAGCAAATGTTTTTCATGAACATTCTAATGAAAAGTTGTTTAATTATACTTATTGAAGTAAGACTTTTTCTTTTTAAAGGTTGGCTGTTGAGAGTAGTAATGGAGTAGATAATCACATACCTACCAATACTGTTGTCCAGAACTCATGCTGTTCGTATGTAGTTAATGGAGACAACACACCTTCATCTCCATCTCAGGTTGCTGCCAGACCCAAAAATACACCAGCTCCCAAAGCACTCACATCTGAGCCTACTAATGACACTGGTAAGTGTTGCTATTTATGACATATTGTTTCAATGTAAACTAAATTAAGTTTATTTGTCTTTGCCTATGTTTCGCTTATTGTGCAGTGTTTCTTAATCTTCTATTCTGATAGTAATTCTTAAATTGTAATTCCTGAATTTTTTCTGAATTTAAATTTTTCTAGATTATTTAGGACGATATTCCAAAATTGTATTAGAGATAACAACACATTTTTCTAAGTGAGTGGTTTTATGATAGCTAGATTCTTGGGCTGTATGTCACAAAATACTATTTAATTCATGATATAAAATATATTTCTGAAAGAACTTTAGTGAAGCATTGATTTAATAATGAATGATTTTTTAAATTGTCTTTTAATGTGCAAGTGCTTTTTTTTAGCCTTAGTACTTAACATGGCGAAAAAAAAAAGTACTGTGGGGTGATAGAGCTATCAGAAAGTTTTATATTTCTTAGTAAGAATCACTCTATTATAGAAGGAATACTTAAAGAATGTTTTCTTTCTAATCTTTTTTTTTTGATCTGTCTGAATCTGCAACATAATATGAAACACATAACATGGTCCCTTATTCTAAGAAAGCAAATATAGTGGTGAATTTCATAGAACTCTGCTCAATATTCTCTATCTTCAGTGTAGAATAATGATATATCTTCATAGTACAAGTCAATTAAAAGTCATCCTTTGAGTAGCCATAACAGCACATTCTAAATACTTGGCTTGCTTATGGGTATTTGCTTAATCTTGAAATTAAATTTTGCAATTTAAAAAATATAATCTGAGTAAATAGCTATACAAAGACCACTCACTTTTTTTTTTTTAATTTCACATAGTAAAAAGATTTATCAGAGTATCAGAGTTCTTCACAATAAGGCATGAAGCCAATGATTTTAGTCAGGAAAGCTTTTTAAGTTATCAAATAGTTACCCATACTTAAAAAAATGAATTGATTTATTATGTGGGGCTATCTTTGGATTCAGAATGGTTGAGCCAGTTCCATTCTTTTTGGCAGTAATTAGATAGCAGGGCCAATTATTAAGTCCACTCTGAATTAACAAAAGGAATAAGATGGAAATGTTGAATGCTCAGTTCAGAAAGGATTATATCACCTTTCTATATCTTTCTTGTCATCTTCATTTAAAAGAATGGATTTGAGGGTATAGCCCTTAATACTAAAATGGTTAGCTATTTGATTAAATTGGTGAAAGTATCCACCACAATTAGTTAGTTTCATGTTTTAGCACTTGGGCATAGTCAGGTGTTGATGTAAAAGGGGAAAGGAATTAACCAAGGCTCTTCTCATTGTAGGAATCTCTTATTTAAACTCCCTAGCATGTCAAATACTTCTATGGCCTCTTTCAATGGGGAATAAATTCACTTTTCACATTCCTCTCTTATCCTTGCATGGGATTTCAAGGTAAAAATAAAATATACATGTGAGGAACAAGAAATGAAAGCTCTGTCATAACTAATTCATGTGGCATTCCTAATAATTATAAGGTAATCTAGGGCATCTGAATAAAAGTAAGAATGATAGCTAACATTTGTGCTGTGCATGTTTTATACATTGCATATCCATGAAATGAATTAACGCTCACAATAACTCTTTGAAATAGATACCAATATTTTCCTTTTCTTCTCTGATGAAGAAACTAAAGCACAGAGATATTACAGCTAGAAAGTAGAAGAGCTATGATTGACATATAGCTTTGTGGCCCTCAACTGTACACTGCTTTCTTGTTCACTTTGATGTATATGGTTTTTATAGTGTCTCAAAGGGGTAGTATTCATCTTTTATACTATGATAGGCTTCAAATAGTATTCCTCCAACCTCTTCATCTCCTCTGATTATTGTTGGTGTTATGTGACAAAACAATCAAACTGCCACCATTCCGTAGGCTGGTCTACAAAGGCTTCCAGAACCTACTTTGATAGCAACCACATAACTGATGCCTTTTGTATGATTCTCATCCCTTACAAGGAGGATGAATTCAGGTATCTTTTCAAGGAATGGGTTATCCCTGCCTTTTTAAAGATGTTGGTACAAAATGGTATTTATTTTTTAAAGTAAGGATTTTAAGGTCAGTTTTTGTTGTTGGAGTTGTGGGGGTAAGGGTGGGCGTGTGTGCGTATTCTATTATAACATATCTTTAATTTCCTATCTGGTGCTATAGTTTATATGTTATTTGCCCCTCAAAGGTTCATGTGTTGGAAGCTTGACCCTCAGTGTGGTAATGTGAAAGTTAGTTGGACCTTTAAGAGGTGGGACCTAGTGGGCGGGGCTTAGCTCATTGGAAGTGTGCCCTCAGAAAGAATCAAGGTAGTCTTGTGGGACTCTTAAGATAGTTCCGAGAGTGAATTGGTCATAAGTGGGAGCCTGACCAGCTAGTTACTTTCTGACTTCCTGCCTGGAAATATGATTCCTTCTCATACATGCTCTCCCATTTGCCGTGAGGTCTTTAACCAAGCTGAACCGAGGCTGATGCCATGCCCTTGAGCCTCCCAAACTGTGAGCTAACCATACCTCTTTCCTTTATAAAGTTACTCAGCCTTGGGTATTTCTTATTAGTGAAGATAGACTAATACAACTGTTAATTCCAAAATACTGAAATCACTAAAGTTGTTCTTTTTTGAGGGAGGGGGGAAACTCATTTGATGGCAAAATGACTAGAACTTACAAGAGGTTATTTGTAGTTTTTACCTGTCATGCTTATTATGTGTATCTCTACATTTTATTAAGGAATGTTTAATAACAATGTATGTGTTTAAAATCAGAGCCTCCAACCTGCTCTGATATTAGTGTAATATGTAATATATGTGCTATATAACATCTAAAGTAATGAATTCTGGAACACACCTGACTACAAGGTTTTCAGATAAGGTATGGTGGGCCAGGAGTTTAAGACATACATAAACTAAGAAGTTTAAGACATACAGTATTTTTTCACAGCATTGTAAATGAGGGTTTTCCCCTTCCTTTCCTTTCAAGTCTTGAGTAAGAGGATCCATTTGACAAGTTGTGTGTACTAGTAGTTATGTTAGGCTGCAATGGGAAGCAGTTGTGATGTAGTAAAAAGAGATTAAATTTGGCCTCAGCCAGGACTGAGCTCAGTCACCTAACATGTTAACTGTGATGTTGGAGAAATCTTCAAAATTTAGCTCCTTCGTTTATAAAGAGGTTATTACTCTTATTCAACTACCTTCTAGGACTGTATTGAAGATTGAATGAGATAGTAAGGAAAAACCATCTACTGTAGTCCTTGAACAATGGTAGGTATATATTTTATAGTTTGTTCTCATACTCCTAACTTTTAGTGTGAATTGAATTTTTCTACATATTAGTATTTTATTAATAGATCAGAACTCAGTATGGTAAGTTTCAGACAGAACCTATTTTATAAATTTACTAGACTTTTTTTTTGGCTTGTTTTTCATCCTGAAGAATTTTTTAAATACATTGAGAGTTATAACCTTTTCAAACTCCTTGAAACTACATTACAAAATCAAATTCAAGAATTTGACATACATAACCATCCACAGAGCTTGTTCACATTTTCTAGTTCTAACTGTACTACCTGTGTGTATGTGTGTGTTTGTCTGTAGTTCTGCACAATTTAACTTCCATTTTAACCTTTTTCCCCCCTTTTTTTTGGTGTTAACTGAGAGTTGAAACCTGGGCCTCCAGGATACTAGGCAAGCATTTTACCACAGAGCTACATCCCCAGTCCCACACGATTACCATGAGACTCCCTTGTGTTCCATTCACTTTATAACCATAGCCTCTCTCTCAAGTGTGAATAAACTTTTAAAGAAACTTGCAATGTATGTGCAAATATCTGTTTTTCATGTCATAGTTATAAATGGGAGTAAAAATGCTATAATAGTCTATATTCTGTGGCTTTGATAAAATAACTCAGTCTGGATAACTTAAAAAGAAAAAAGGTTTATTTGGTTCACAGTTTTGGAGGCTGAAAGTTCAAGATTGAGTAGCCCCATTTGTTTTTTGTGTGTGTTGGGGGAAGGAGGAGGCAACACTGGGGATTGAACCCAGGGCTAGGCAAGTGCTCTGCTGCTGAGTTATATCTCCAGTGCAAGTAGCCCTGTTTATTTGGCCTCTAGTCCCTGACTAGAGGCCAGAATGGCTGACATTGTGGTAGAAGTGCATACAAAGGGGAGAGATCACTAGGCTAAATAGGAAGCCAGAGATCACCAGGCTAAACTAAGAGGTCAGGCTTGCTCTTTTATACTGACTCACTTTCTCAGGAACTCAACTGGGGTCTCACAAGACCCACCTTTAACCCCTCCAAAGTAGCATCCCCAGTGACCCAATCTCCTCTCTCTAGATGCCACCTCTAGAGGGTTCTGCATCCTCTTAGCTACACTGAGTACCAAGCTTCTAAACATATTAGCCTTTGGGAGCCAACACATTCAGACACTCCAGTGTTTATGGTATTCAGACACTCCAATGTTTCTACCTTTGTCTTTTTTTACCTAAAAGAAATGTTAGAATGAGGATAGCTGCTTATCCATGAGATGGATATATCATACATCTAAAACTTCTCAAAGATTAAACATGAAATTAAGGAGGTGTGTCTTGTGACTTCAGAAATCATAATGACTGAAAGTGAGATTTGGGATATGTTCATTAAGAAATCATGTCAGTTTGGGTGTGGTGGTACACCTGTAGTCCCAGTTACTTGGAATACTGAGGCTTGAGCCCAGGAGTTTGGAGCCAGCTTGGGCAACATAGAAAGACACCTTTTCTTAAAAGAAAAATTGGTAGATGTGTTCTTATATCTCATGAAGAAGGTGTGAGATATTTTGTAAATGCACTATCACACCTATCACATAATATTTTAATTATTTGCTTGCATATAATTCATCATATTTCCTTACAAGCAGGGAGCCTATGATCCTGGCCTTTTTCTGTTCATTTCTCTTTGCCTTTCCTTTGTGAGTTTATCTATTCATTCATTGTTATATTCACCTGTCAACAGATGTTTATTTTGTATAAACATCACAAGGTTGGACACTGCCGGGTATCTGGGTGAATATTTGTCAGAGTTTGTCAACCTTAGCACTATTAACATTTCAAGTTAGCCAGTGCTTTGTCACTGGGGGTTGTCCTGTACATTGTAGGGTGTTTAGGAGTATTTAAACTGATCAGTAGGTGCAAGTAATATCACCCTCCCCTCTAGTTGTGACAAATATATCTCCAGGCATTACCAAGTGTCTCCTGGGGGCAGTGCAGGGAACCCCCCCCCCCCAAAACACATACAACAGTTGAGAATATGAATAGTAATCCCTCCATTCGAAGGTATTATTGTGTTATCTTTAACCAGTTGGTAGTATCGGCTAACAAGTGTTTGTTGAGTTATTGAAATAAATGGTCTCTAGCTAGCTTTTTAAAATTTATATACTTTATATTTCAGTATAGTTTTAGATTTAGAGAAAAAATGAGCAGAGAATACAGAAGTCCCATATTCCCCTGAATCTAATTCAGAATAATCCCTGTTATTAGCATTATATATTACTGTGGTATACTTGTTACAACTAATGGATCATTATTAATGAATTATTAATAAATTGTCACTAACTGAAGTTCTTAGTTTATATTAAGTTTCACTCTGTGTGTACAAATGCATATTATCATATATGCACCATTACAGTATCATGCATAGTAGTTTTCATTACTCCAAAATTCTTGTTCATCATCAGTGTATCTTTCCCCCAAACCTTAGAAACCACTGATCTTTCTACTATCTCCAAAGCACTGCCATTTCCAGAATGTCATATAGTTGGAATCATACCATTTGTGGCCTTTACAGATTGACTCCTTTCACTTAGCCATGTGCATTTAAAGTTTCTTGGTGTGTTTTGAGGGTTGCTATTTCTTTTTATCACTGAATAATAGTCAACTATATGGGTGTACCCTAATTTGTTTATCCATTCACCTGTTGAAGGAATTTGGTTGCGATAAGTTTTGGACAGTTATGAATTAAAATTACTATACACATTTGGGCACAGGCTTTCATCTCAATTGGGGTGAGGTGTGATAGTGGGGGATTATATGATAAGATTATGGTTAGTTTTTATAAAAAACTGCCAAAGTGTCTTCCAAGGTGGCTGTATTATTTTGCATTCCCACCAGAAAGGAATGAGAATTCCTGTTGTTCTGTATCCGTACCAGCATTTATATTTTAAGGAGAATTATTATTTTTATTATCTAACAATATTGAATCTTCTTGTCCATCTAGAGCTTTTGAAAATTTTTATTCATTCTATTTTAGAAAATACCTCCCTGCCATTCCTCTGGGTTTTGAACTTAGGAACACTTTTCTACTGAGCAATATCCCCAGTCCTTTTATTTTTTATTTTGAGGCAGGGCCTTGCTAAGGCACTGACAATGGCCTTGAACTTGTAATCCTCATACCTTAGCCTCACAAGTCTCTGGGATTACAAGTGTACAACATCATGCCCAGTTTAAAAAAAAAAACAAAAAACCTCTTAGTACTGCTTTTTAGTTTTCTTTATATAGATCTTGACTATAATCTTGATGTTTTATCTGATCATTTTTGCTGAAATGATTTAGTTTCAATTAATTGGTTCTATATTTTTTAAAGTTGGTTTTCTTGTGTGTTCTACAAATAATCTTTACAAATGTGATTTTACTATTTTCTTTCCAGTATCAGAACTTTTTCTAATCCTAATGTGTTGTCAAATATAATCAACAATAATGAGTTGAGTCGTGATTGTGATCTTATTATTTTGTCTTGATTTTAGTTTTTTAAAAATTTTAATAGAAGTTCTTCTAATGTTTTACCTTTGATACATATATGCTTACTATTGGTTTATGATAGTTAATCTAGATTGTTATACATGATTTTTCCTTGATTTCTCAAGTATATCCTCAATATTTTACTTAATATTTTTGGGTTTGTATGAAAAATAATCGCTTGGCCTTTATCTTACAGTCTGTTAACACAGTAGATTTTTTAACATAATTCCCTAATATTGGACATCGTCGAATTTATTTATATATGAAGTTGCTCTGTAGTCTTCTTGGCTGCTGCTGTTCAGTTTCAGTTTTGAAAGAATTATATTACCTTTATGGAATGTTGGAAAGCTCCCCTTTTCTTCTTTTTCTCTCCTCTTTTAACATTTTAAATAACATGGAAATCATCTATTCATTAAAGGCTTATAGAATTTTCTCAAAAACTTCTCTGAGCCTAGTGCCATTAAGGTAAATGGTGTTAGTTCTTTTGTCACCTTTTCCATTTCTACCTTGATTGGTCTTCTTAAATTTTTCTTTTTTTAAAAAAACTTGGCAAGCTATATTTCATGGTTTTTCCAACTTTGCTGATTCGGAAAGTCATCTGATGCATTTGTTTAAAATATAGACTCCCAGGACCTTCCCTACAGCTTTCCCCTGGATTTTTTTTTTTTTTTTTTTAAGTCTAGGGTGGGAACTGAGATACAATTTTTTCAGTAAGATCCCAATTGATTCCTATCAGGTGGTTTAGGAAGTTCTGGTCTGTTTTGTCAGTTTTTGATTCATTTCTTTTGACCAGTTTGTTTCTCCCCTGGCTCTGTAATTGAATTGTAAGGTTATTTATTACCATTCTTTCTGATATTCTTGGGTACTTCTTTGACTATGTCCAATAGCATTTGACATAGATGTTTGTCATTAATTCCTCTAAAGTTTGTGATTTCATTTCATATTCTTTTAACTTAATAATTATTTTTTAATCCTCTAAGCAAATTGAAGTAAACTATATATAGTTATACATATTATACAAATATTTGTGATTGCTTTTTTAACTCAAATTTAGATCAAGTATATTGATTTAGGTTATTAGATCTTTCATATTATTAATGTTTCTTCTAATGCACTGTTTGTTATTTGCATAGTTTTGAGACAGGTATGTTCAGTTTTGCCTTTGTGATTTGTCTTTAATTTATTAATTCAGCAAATATTTATTGCTTACATATGTCAGGCATTTTTTTAGTTATTGGGAATACAAAATGAACAAGTATGACAAAGCCTTTTCACTCCAAACTTAATGAGAAATAATAAAAACAATTTCAAAACATGAGAAAAAAGAATCATATGCAGTCTGGAGTGAGTGGGCATGTGCATCATTAATTAAGGTGTTCACGGACTGCCTTGCTAAAGGTGCAGTGAGCATGGACTTTGAACCATGAGAAGAAACCTGTTATAAAGTATTCATAAGAAGTCAGACATAGCTGTGGACTAGCTTTTGGTAAAAACTTTGCAGTATTTTCATATTTATTCTGCTTGCAATGGGAACCTTTTTTTGGTACTGGAAATTGAACCAGGGGCACTTAACCACTGAGCCACATCCTTAGCCCTTATTTATTTTTTGTTTTGAGAAAGGGACTTACTAAGTTGCTTAGGGCCTTGCATATTTGCTGAGTCTATCCTTGAACTTGAGATCACCCTACATCAGCCTCCCTAGTTGTTGGGATTACAGGCTTGGGCCACCATGCCTGACTACAGTTGGAATCTGATGGCATGTTTGTTCAGGTGAACAAGGAGATCTGTTAAATGTTTTAAAAAGATTACTTCTGTTGGAAGAATGGACTGTAGTTGGAAAAGACAAGAGGTAGGCAAATAATTAGGAGGCTTTTATAATAGTGTAAGCAAGAAATGGTGATCTCTGTATTGGTAAAGTGTATTGGTAAAGACGAAGAAGAACTGAGAGCACTTGTTGAATTACATATGGGAGAGAAGTTTTGCCTTGAGTGACTGGTAAAGTTTCCATTTAATTTTCTTCCTCTGTTTCTAACAATTTATGCTTCATGTGCTATGTTGAAGTGTGCACCAAGGTTTCTTCTTGGACAGAATTACATCTTTCCTTAAATATTCCTGTTTCCATTTAATGTTATTTTGCTTCAGAAAGATTACTGATAATCCTTTTTTTTAAATTTTGTGGAAAATCGAAGGAAATATTGTTTTTAAGTGAACATCATAAAGCAGACCTGGGAATTAAGTCTTTCTCTGCATAGTTTCTTTTGTGTTTTTCCATTATATCTTAACAGTGTTTGGTATGGAGTAGCGCTGTAGATATTTTCTCTCTCATATTTCACTGTTGTCTTCACTCCTCCATATTTGGTACAGCACTTGATTTATTCTGTTGTTTCACATTTGATTCCTTGAGTAATGTACTCTTCTTTTTTTTCACTATTAAGTCTTATTTTTTCTTTTAAAAACTACCTGAAGATTTATTTCACTTGCCTAATTTCATCTCCCTATATCAATTCCATTAGAACTTTGAGGTGGACAGGTTTTGTTCAGTAATCTATTTTCCTTACAATTTTAATTGACTCACCTTTATATGACACATAGTTGAAAATGGATCATTAAACTTAAAATGAAACTTATGGAAATTACATCACCATTACTCACCAGTATACCAGTCTCAGTACAGGGTTATTTCTTCAGAAAGCAAGTGGGTTCATGGATCTTTTTACAGTTCCCTATTGTACTATTTTAAGAATTAATACCATTATATATTTCCTAAAGGCAAAAAGTGGTTTTTATATTAGCTACCATTTGTATACAAGAAGAGAGGTTGAAAGGGATCATTTTGAAGTTTTTATATAGCCCTTTTAGACTTTCTTTTAGAATAGATAATTTGGAGGAAAAATATTTATTATCCTAATGTTGGTTTCTCTTTCCTGAAGTTGATTATATATAGTAAAAATTTGATTATTTATTATTTTTTCTAAAATGAGAGCTTTGGAAAATATAATCCTCTTTATTTTCATCAGTACCTGCTGTATTGCTTATTGCTCAGTCTGAATTATGTTCTTATGCAGTGTAATTGATTGATTAGGTAATTAGGTGCTTTGTCATTACTTCCTAGATCATCTTATTAATTTTCCCTTCTCAGTTAATCGAGAATCATCCTCACCTGCACCAACTGATAATGCTTCTGCCATGAGTACTCAATTAGCATCTGAAGAAACCACCTTGACTTCAAATTACACTAGCAGTACCATTGAAGATCCTCCTGATCAAGAGATACAAGAGAGTATGGTTTCCTCAGAACACAGTGAATGTGTTCCTTCTGTCAGTACAGAATTGGGATCTGAAGCTAGGAGCATTTTAGACCCTGACTCCTCTAATTCTGGAAATAGTTCTGCTTTTGACAAATTAAGGCAGCCAGATGGGTGTGTGGAATCTGTACGGCAGCAGTCTGGAAATGCCAACACAGAATCTTTGCCATCAGGGTATGTTAAAAAAATTTTTTTTTTAAAGTTTGACTTCCATTTAAGTAATAACTTTTTGGTGATATGTGACTACGGAATATGTATATTAAATGTTTCTGTTGTTCAGTAATTTGAAATCTTAAGTTGGAATCTGATTTTTACTATTTATTTATGCCAAGCACAAGTACTTTCTGGAACTAAGAACAATTGCTCATCTAGTTGAAGTATACATGATATGAAGGGAAAAATAGAAAACTGATGTTAATTTGATTTGATTTTGACTTTTTCATGAAAGTGACCATAACTCTGTAATAACCTCAGTGTTCTACTCTCCAAATGTCACACTTGAGAACAACTAGTCCTTTTTTTTTTTTTTCTTTTTTCCCTTAATATTGAGTGCTGGTGACAGTTACAGTTATGTAATCCCAACAACTGGCTCTGTTACAAACTCATTTTCCTTGAAGCTTAGTAATTCATAATCTCCTTTAAGTTTCCCTCTGTAATTATTCAGTTCCCCATAATTTTCTTTAAGAGTATTCTGTATGTATATTCCATTTGGTGATCTCTTCCATATCAGTAGGTTTTTTTTTTTTTCTTCTTCTTATTTGGTACTGATGATTGATTCCAAAGGTACTCTACCACTGAGCTATACCTCCCATCCCTTTTTAATTTTTATTTTGAGACCATGGTCTTGCTAAGTTTCTTAGAGCCTTGTTAACTTGTTGAGACTGGCCTTGAACTTGTAGTCTTTCTGCCTAAAGCCTCCCAAGTCACTAGGATTACAGGCATGTGCCACAGTGCCTGGCTACTTAGGTGTTTTTTAAATTTTTTCAGTCTTGGCTCTGATGACATTAATATTAATCATTCATTATTTTTATATTCAAAAAGGTTACTTACAGGTTCAGATTTGAAAATGTGTACATATAATGTAGTTTGTGCTGTTACAAAAGTATAGACAGTGTTTTCAAAACATCTTATAGTGGACAGAATGTCAACTCATAGCTGTTGAAACTACCCTTCTAGAGGTCTCTAAGTACTTTATTGACCTCATTTTCTTATGTAATTATGCTCAGACTCCTTTCCTACTTTGGAACCATTTTTTCTTAGTGCTCTTTACTGGCACGTGTGATTTTTGCCCACTGTATGCGGTTTAAGCCTTTGTTGTTATTGTATATGTGCGTGCATGCACATGCATGTCCCTGGTAGATCTAGTACTCTCGTAGCACTTTATTCATAATGTCTAACCAGACCTTTCTCTGAGCTGATTTTCAGCTGCTTTCTGGAGATTCCTTCTTGTGTTTCCTGTAAGCACTTCTGACTATACATTATCTTCCATTTTTTTCCCTCAAAAATCTCTTTTCTTATGTTTGTATCTTGGGTAGCTTTTTATCCTAATTTCTTGTGTGTATTGTGATGTAAATATAGAAGAAGAAGTTCTTACTGTCAAAAATCAGTGACTGTACAGTTTATTTTAAAGCTATGCTAGAGGTACGTTTAGTATGCTCTGGGAAGGAGCATAGCAGAGTTGGGATAGGAAGAGTAACTGATGCTCTTGAGGCCAGTGAATACTTTCTGGAAGAGATGACCCCTAAGTGGATTTCTGAAAGAAGAGTAGGAGTTAAGCAATCAAGTAATTGGCACAAGTGTAAAAAGTTCCATTCTCAGAAGAGCCATTTGCATACTAGCATCTATGAAATGTATATAGCGAACCCAGGAATTAGTGTTTTGTTGTAGATTATGTTAAGCATTTGTGGAAAGAAGGAATATAATGTTGAAGAGTAAACAGTCCTGTGAAGAATTTTGTATGTCTTATGGGTTTGATAGCTTTTCTGAAAAACCATGAATAAATATTAAATAATTTTAGACAGGGAGTAGCATGGTCATATTTTCATTTTACTAAGATCATTCTTTTAGTGATTATGAACAGATTGGGAGTTAAGAAGGCAAGTTAGAATAGCAGCCAACCTGTTTTATAAATGAAGCAAGAAAGCATTCCAGTTAAAAACGGCAAGTACATAAACCTAATCTGTGGGAGCCAAATAAATGCTTCAGTACACCTGTAGCTACTACTTTATAGTCTTTTTCTTAGGGAAATTTGCAGTAATTTAAATGAACTTCAGGTTGTGGTTTGCAGCCCATTAATAGGATATTATAATGAAATAAATCAATATAGTCTAGAATAAGAAAGTTTGCTTTTCTCATGTGCTTGTGTATATTAAATCTGGATAAATAGCAACCTAGTATACATAGAGATAATTATGTAAAATATATTTCTTACTCTGTAAGCCATGATCAAAAAAATTTTAAAAACCATTAATCCACGAGAGACTTTAAGGGAACTTGAAGTGAGATAGACGCTAGTCTTTTAAGGTGGTATTAACATGGGTCTTAGTAATGAGCCTTGGGGAAGTACAAGAGTAGAAAGAGTGGGAGCAGATGGATTCTTCTGGCATAGGTAGTACTTGGTTGTGTAACCCTGAGACAGCAAATTTCAACTTTATATCATCCTCCCTTTTTTGCTTAAAAATCTTAGTTCTTGTGTTTCCTCTCTGGTGATTTACCAGGTTATTTAATTAGCTACGAGCATTTAAGGCTTTGTGAGAATGTTATAGCCAGTTTGAGAACTGGTGCTTCAAGTTCTCTTGTTAAATAATTCTTTGCTCCCCAGTCTTAATTTTGCTTCCTTTTATATAGAGATACATAGGTAAAATGAAAAATTCCATGTTTCAAAATATTACTAAAAGCACAGGTCTGGAAAAGCAGACAAGTGTATTAGTATTGGATTACTCCTTCAGAGAGATTAAAAATAGATTCTGGGTCTTTCTCTGTCCCTGAATAGTATTTAGGCAGCTGAGTGATGGTGTATTTGATTGAAATAATGAATAGAGCATTGGACTTGGGGCAAGAGAATGAAGAGGCAGTGTTGTGTGTTTATAGGGCATCCAGTTACTCTTTTACCACATAACATATACCAGGGAGGTATCCTGAAGACGAATATTCTAGCCTGGTGGTGGCATTTAAGTGTTTCTGCCAGGCATGACCTTGCCTAAGGACTTGTTTTATCTCATATCTCTTTATCCACCTAATCAATCCCTCCCTCCCTCCCTCTCTCCCTCCTTCCTTCCTTCTTTCCTTCCCTCCCTCCCTCCTAGGGCCTCATGCATGCTAGGCAAGCACTCTACCACTGAGCTATATGCCTAGACCTTTCTATTTTTATTTTGAGACAGGGTCTCATTAAGTTGCCCAGGCTAGCCCAAGAACTTGAAGTTATCCTGCCTGAGCCTCCCAAGTAGCTGGGTCTAAGGTGTGTACCACCATGCCCAGCATATCTAATTTTAAAATGCGTTTCTATTAAGTTGTACATATCAGTATATTTTACTCCTCAGTACTTCAGCATGCGTATCATTAACTCTAGAATTCAGTATTTGCTTAACAATTTTAGGTGAAGTTTACATAGAAGGACAAGTACAAGTGTCACATGTACTGTTTTGATGAATTTTAATAAATGTAAACTCTGATAAATCCTTATTAAGACATAGAATATTACCATCACTTCAAAAAATTGTCTCAAGCTCCCTTTTGAGGCAATCAGTATTCCATATTTTTTCCCTACCGTAAGTTCGTTTTCCCTGGTCTAAAACTTATTATAAATAGAATTAGTTCAAACTCTTTTGAGTAGGGGGCTTTTAATCTGCATGCTGTATGTAATCTGTATTTTTTTTAACACTTAAAATTACTACATGATACATATTTATGTGTTATTGACTATTTTCTTTCCACTGGACTTATTTTTTAATTTTTAAATAAGTGAATTAGTGCTCCATTAAATGATTTAGACGGAGTAATTAGGCAAAAGATCAGGCTTGTAAATGCCAGTGAAAGAAATGGTTATTGAGGTCAAAACCTGCTGAAAGGGGAGAAGGGCATAGGGTAGTTCAGTGGATGGAAGAGCATGCACAGGCCCTGGGTTCTGTCAGGGCATGGCAGGAGATGGGGGACTACTGAAAACTTGAAGAACTGAAGAACACCCAATGAATATAATTACAAAGAGGTTATTTATTGTTAATCTTGTTAGCAAAGTTGTCTCAGGGAATAATGAGAGCTGTATTCAGATTACTGTCATTTGGGAATGAACAAAAGAGGAGGAAGTGGGATAGAAAATTCTTGAAGGGTGATACAGTGAAAGAGGAGAGCTTGATACAGGTGGTCAAAAAAATCACAGAACCTGGAGGTAGTTTTTGTTCTATTTTATAAAATGGAAGAGACTTAAAGATCCATCTGCTGATGAGGAGTGGAGGCAGAAATTGGCAATGTAGGAAAGAGAATAACTTGATTTGTGGTTTATGTGAAGGCACTAGTCTCTGCCCCATTTGTAAAACCAGTTCTTTACCAGTCACTAAGTTTTTTACCAAAGGGGATGGGGGGAGATGGGATGTAGGATTCTCTGGATAGTTAGTGAAATTGGCCAGGCTTCTTCCCTGTGGGCAAGGAATTCTCGTCCTGAGATTCCACTATCCCCACTCCCCAACACACATACATTACTGGGGATTGAACCTAGGGACACTATCCCATTGGGCTATATTGCCAGACCTTCTTATTTTTCACTTTTGAGTCAGGCTTTCACTAAGTTGCCCAGGGTGTCCTCAAACTTGGAATTGTCTTGCCTCAGCCTCCCTAGTTGCTGGGATTACAGGTATGTGCCACCACACCCAACCTTAAAATGTTGGCAGAAGGCAACTGGGTACACAGCATACCCAGTAATCCTCAGGCAAAGTGTAGGGGGCAGGGCAGGAGTTTTTCCTCTTTTTCATGTGAGTACTACATAAAACCAGGTACTGTGGTGCACACCTGTAATCCCAGCTACTCTGGAGGCTGAGGCAGGGCAGTCACAAATTCAAGGCCAGCCTCTACAATTTTGCAAGACTCTGAATAAGTTAAACATTTCCAAAATATTAATTATCATAAGCACAATGCCAGAGATAAATATCTGTATGTTCTCCCCCAAAACATTTACCAAACACCAAAAGCCAGTGTGGCTCATCATTTTCTTAGGCAAGACTTCATCAAGAAAATAGATTAAAGCTAGGATCTGGGGTGTTGCTCCGTGGTTAGAGAGGGTACTTAGCATACTGGATGCCCTGAGTTGATCTCCAGCATTGAGAGAGAGATATGTACAGACACTTTGCCCTTGATTCTTCCAAAGATGTTTCAGATAAGCTCCCCAAAGTAAATCCTTCTAAGATGAAAGTCCAGAGATGCAGCATTTGGTCTAGTGATTTCAGAGAAGGAATGAAACTTGGACTCTCAAGAGGTAGTTGAACTTCTAATGAGACAAACCCATATCAACAATGGATGGTGCCAGAAAATTAGCATCCTCTTTGATTATTTGAGGCTTCAGACCTCAGGAGCCCACCTGGAAGAGCACACAGGAGTTCAGAACACTTGCCTGTCTAAAAGCATATAGAGAAATCATCTTGCTTTGACTTTTTCTTTTTTGGTACTGGGACTAGAATCCAGAGCTTTATTCTTGTTAGGCCAGTGCTCTACCACTGAGCTACATTCCCAGCCAGCGATGAATCCTATTTAGAACACAAACACTGAAATCTGAAAGTGATCTCTTCTTTTGGAAAAAATAAAGTGACTTGGAATGTAAGTGCTTATTGAATATTTGTTCAGTGTTAATTAGAAATGGTTGCAGTTAACTTAGAAAATGGTTTCATAGCCCAGTAAGTACATGGAAGGCTTGGTTTACTTTTCCTCCCATATTTAAATTGTTTTTGATTATAAAATTAATGACTAAAATATTTAATTTATGCAAAAAAACATTAGTAATCCTTAAGCTCACTAACCAGAGTGGTATCTATATATTTATTATGGCAGAGAATATTTTAGAGCCTTCTCTGAGGCAGGTGATAGGCCTTGTGTGTACAGACAGGAAAACCCGTTGTTCTGTGGAACATGTGGTTCAGCAAGCAAACAGGCAGTGACTTATGTTAAAAACTTACTTAATAATGTCAGGTAGTTGCAGGTTCTATAATGAAAGATTAAAGAAGGCAAAAACAATAGAGAATAGATATATACATTATTATTTTGCATATACTTGCAGAATTATTTTCAGAAAATTGTTTCATATTTTACTATATTCTGTTTTTTTTTTTTAATTTTTAAAACTTGGTCATATAACCATGTCATTACAGATAGATCACACAGTCACCAAATATTTAGTTAACATTTAAACATCTTGAAAGTAGCAGATTCAGTGCTAGGTTCTGTTAGTACACTTGGTGAGCTAAACAAAGGCCAAACTTTTGTGGTACTTATGGGCTAAATATATAGTTCTTCCCTGTCTATTGCTGTGTAACAGATTACTCCAAGATTCAGCATTTTAGAACAACGCCTTATTTCATGGTGTCTGAGGATCAGGAATATAGAAATAGCTTATGTGTATGCTTCTATTCAGAGTCTGTCATGAGGTCGCAGTCATCTGGAGCAAACCCAAGAGAGCTGAATTCTGGCTTCTCAATGGGAACAGCCAATCTGTGTATTGGTACTTCTGAAAGGTTCAGGAATTAGCACATCCCATCCTTAGTAGGTGGTGGTGAAGATAACATTATAAACAGAAAGAGTAATTGAAAGTTAGTTTGAAAAGTTAACATCTAATTCTCTCTGCAGCCAGGATTATTGCTTCTAAACATTCCAAAAATTAAAAACAAAAGGATAAAGATGGCAAATTTCATAGCAGAATGGCATCAGACTTGTCAGAATCAATATAGAAGCTAGTGGACAAGGAGCCAGAATCAATGCTGAAGGAAATTATATCTAGCTTAGAATTTTGTGTCCAGCTATACTGTTGATGTATACATACAGGTAATGCATTTTCAGACATCCTAGATTTCCAGAAGTTCATTTCCCATGTCTTCTTTATTAGGAAACTAAGACCTGTGTTTCTTCATGAATCTCAGGTCTTTCACTGTCACCACTGGATTTTGGAGAAACGTGAGTCAGCCTTAGTTCCCTAAGAAATAAGACACCAGTCTGCCAGGAGAGGAGTGAAAGGATTGTCAGCATGATGGTAAAGAGAAGATGGCACCAGGCAGTGGGTCTTGCTAGAACATTCCAACAGGACATTTACTCAACTAGACAAGTGTTTGTGGTTAAACAACTATGTAGAAAATAAGGCAATGAGAGGGTACAGGTATTCCAGCTAAGAGTTGTTTTTGTTTTTTTAAAGAAGTCATGGTATGTTCCATAGTTCAGCTGTCAAGAGTCTATATAGATGTAATAATAACTGTGAGAAAAGGCACAATGCATGTGTATGGTTGAAGCAGTTAGGAGAAAGTAGTCAGTATGTTTGTTCAGGAAACCAACCTGAAAAGCTTCATCTGTCATGGTGAGAAGTTAGTACTTATGTTTGAAATTAAGTCGTACTAGAAGTTAAGCATATTCATAAGAAAAAGAGGTAAACACCAGAAAGATGGACTAAAACATTTGAAAATGTGAGGGGAAAATGAAACAAAAGAGAGTAGGTGGTATTATTTTTCACAAAGGGTTCAATAGTCTATATAGACTGTTTAAACTATGTGAAGTATATATAATCATATAATTATGAAGGTGTGTATTAAATTATGTGAAAGTTTATATAATTTTGAATAAAATTAAGCTAGACTTAAAATAATAAAGGGTATTTTGTTGTTATTGTTGTTGTTATTGTTTTGGTACTGGGGATTGAATCCGGGGCACTTCACCACTGAGCTATATCCACAGTCCTTTTTATTTTATTTTTTAAATTTTGAGACAGGGTCTTGCTAAATTCCTAAGGTTGGCCTTGAACTTGTGATCCTCCTGCCTCAGGTTGCTGGGATTGCAAGTATGTGCCATCCATGCCCAGCCAATAAAGTGTATTTATGTAAAAAGAGTTGAAACCAGGGAATGTTGCTATAGAACAGCAATAACAATTTAAGGACTAATTATGGGAACTACTACCTAAAAAAAGCATAGTACCATTTTTACTAGGAAGCTCTTGAAATTAAACCAAGTTTTTAGGTTTTCATTTATTTTTGGTAGTTAAGCTTTTATATAGATATATAGCTCACTTTTCTATGTTACCGGTCTTTCTGAAATGCCTTTAAAATGAGTTATATAAATTATAAAATCATGTAAATTATATAAATTCTTTCTTCCCATGAAATTTAAAAATTTGAGTTTTTTTTGGGGGGGGTATTGAATTCAGGGGTACTTTACCACTGAGCTACATCCCCAGCCCTTTTTATTTATTAATTTTTTAAAATTTTGAGACAAGGTCTTACTTAGTTGCTTATTAGGTCTTGCTAAGTTACTCATTCCTCAAACAGGCGATCCTCCTGCCTCAGCCTCCCAAGTTGCTGGGATTATAGGTATGTGCCACCACACTGGGCTCCCATGAACTTTTTATTAAAAGAAACAATTGAAGTTAATCTGAAGATTCAGGTTATGTATTTTTAGTGAAACGTTTTATACAGAATATCTATATTTTGGTTGTGCAGACTAGCACGAACATTCAGATAGGATTTTTATATCACAGTGTTTTTTTAATAGGTAAGTTTAATAGCTTGTATGATTCTGAGTGATTATGAACTTGGAGATCTTTGTTGTTCATAGTTACTCAACATTTTGTGACTGAGGTGCGGATTGAAATTTTTTTGTGTAATATATATAATTTTAAGTATGTAAGTCGGTAGGTATATCCTAGTGTAGGGAATAGCCTTAATGTGTATGCCCTTAGTGTATAAAGATTATGTTTGGAAAATAATTTAAGAACTTTTTCTCTGTTGATGAGGTTTCTGTGTTTAAGAGAAAGGAAAGTATTTTCAATTTGTTTTACTTTAAAATTGAAAATAAGAGGGTTAAGCTCAGAAATATCAGGTTTTTATTTTTTTTCTCCTCTCACATTAAGAGTTGAGAAGAAGAAACAGATCCCACGGAACATCGGAGTAGGGCAAATGAGAGATTGAAGTAGAACAGGAAAAAGATAAAACTGATATCCATAAATTCAAAGCCCTACTAGAAACAAGAGCAGGATGGATGTGAACAATGAGACACTATATGCCAAAGATGAAGGAATTTTCATGGAGTATTATCACTACTTACTCCTTTAAGATTTTTCTGCTACAGTCTCACAGTTATGTATTTTTGAAATCAAAAGTAAAATGAATATTAATGAATTTGTGCCTTGGGTTTGATATTAGGCTGAAGTTGTACTCTTGATTTTTTTGTTTGTTGTCTGATGATGTATAATTTTGAAAATAAGTAACTTAAAAGTTTTAGGCATTCCACCCTTTTGATAAGTATAACTGTAATTACTATTTGAGTTTCCTATACTATTATGAAGAGGGAATAATTAAGAAGTTAAAGAAGCACTAATACTTGAGAAAACAAATATGTTTTTATATATGTAAAGCTTGTAATTTTCCTGATTGTAAGGAAATTTTCAGATTGTCTTAACATGTTGTTGTTTACTTTTTGTTTTTGTATTTTTATTAAAGGTGGGAACAGAGAAAAGATCCTCATGGTAGAACGTATTATGTAGATCATAACACAAGAACTACTACCTGGGAGAGACCACAACCTTTACCTCCAGGGTAATGTAGCATCTTAATGTATATTCAGTTGTACTTTTTTCATACATGTAATGTTTACATTTATTTAATACAATATAGAGTGTATTAGGCTCTAAAGATAAAGACAGTAGCTGCTTAAAGTTTGGATAGTAGTTTTAGTGAAATAAAACCCATGTTATATTATCAGTGGGTTTAAATGAATGACAATAATGTGGTGATCCTGTCATAATTAAAATGAACTTTTGGTTTGTTATTGAAATATAAAGTTCATTTTAGTATCAAATAAGATATGGTAATATCTTATTTGATACTAAAATGAATATTTTTTAAAATATGGAATACAAAAAGAAATCTGGAAGGACTAGATATTTTGATTATCAAGGACAAAAAACATATTTTAAGCATAGGCAGAATGTTTAGCGGGGAATGTATAATTCAAATAGCTATCAGTGCAGTATTATGAAATATTATAGAAGAATTAAAAAGTTAGTAAGGATGCAGTTTGGGCATGACATTGAAAGATAGCCTAGAAGCTTCAACATTATTTAATATGTAATTTTTTTTTATTAAAACCCTCTATAATGTAATACGAGTTCACTTATAGTCATCTTTCTAGATCATCATTTTGAACTAGTCTATTATCTCTTATGTCATTAAATATTTTGATATAAAGTAGGTTAGATTACTATCTATGGAGAACTGTGTATATAAATGGTCTGACTTTACTGTAGTTTTAGTAATAAGCTTATGGAAAGAATTTAGAATTAGTCTTTGAAAGGATTCTGAAATAGTTATAGTATACTTAATGACAGATGTGTGGGAAAGGTGAGAGATGCACTGAACCCTGGATGGAGCCTGAGTAGAATTCTGGTTGGTAGAGGAATAGGGAAGGCCATTCTGTTCTGATGGAATATAAAAGAATGACAGCGTGAAACACAACACTCTTGGAACCAGCAGGAAGTAGTGACTTTGACTCTCAGGGAGCCCTTGAATATTCTCAGGGGGATGAGGCTGAAAAAGTAGATGGGTTCATTTGTATGTCATACAAAAGAGCTGTGCTAAGTGGAATGGAATGATTTCAACTGCAGTTCAAGAAGATAACTGACAGCAGTGTGACAGCAGAGGGCTAGTTAAGAAGCAACAAAAAGGGTTCAGTTCATTTAATATCCTGATGTAGGCAGTGATCACAAGGCAGATTGCTTGGTGTACATTAAGCACTCTCAGTAAATACTTATTAGAGAAAAAAAAGTGGGGGAGAAAGGGTAGTAGGATTGAAACTGTTAAATCAATGACCTCTCTTTTAGGCAGTGTTTAGAAATTATGTTAATTATGGAATGGTAAATGAATGACAAATATTTTATAGCTAAAATATTTTATAGTTTCATAGATTTTTTAAAGACTAAAATTTATTTTATGATTTTAAATCATTCTGAGTGAAGTATTAAAATTTAAAAATTTCCCTTTTTTGTTATTTCTTTTTTTTTTCTTTTTTTCATTTGCTTGTTTGTGTGGTACTGGGCATTAAACTCAGGGCCTCATGCAGTGAGCTACATCAATTATTTAAATTTTTATTTTAAGGCAAGATCTCACTAAGTTGCCCAGGCTGGACTTGAACTTGAGATTCTCCTGCTTCAACTTTCCAAATAGCTGGGATTATAGGCATGTGCCACGATGCCCACAGTATTTTATTTTCTTTTATTGTTTTTATTTGTGGTAGTTGGGAAAGAAGAGTTGATGATCGTGGAAGAGTTTATTATGTGGATCATAACACCAGAACAACAACATGGCAGCGGCCTACCATGGAGTCTGTTCGAAATTTTGAACAGTGGCAATCTCAGCGGAACCAATTGCAGGGAGCTATGCAACAGTTTAATCAACGATACCTCTATTCGGTAATTAGCAAATTATAGGATGTTAACTTTTTCTCTCAGGCATTTGCTCTTTTTGTACTTTAGTTATTTTCTAAAATGTTAAGTGTATTTCAAGGTATTTCCTAGTCAGTCTTTTAATAAATAATAATTTTTTTGGTAAATTTTGCATTCAAAAATTTTGCAGGTTTTGGAGCATTTCAGATTTCAGAGTTTTGAATAGGAATGCTCAACTCGTACTTTGTAAATAAGAAATTATGTACTGTGTGAATTTATCTTGTTCATTTATGGAACCTATCTGTATGCATGAACCTTGGGTGAAACAAGGCAGAATTAAGTATTAACTATGTATCAGAAGTATGTTCTACAAGTAACAGAAATCCCCTTAAAAGAACTGAGGTTTAGGAGCTGGGGTTGTGGCTCAGTGGTAGAGCGCTTGCCTTGCATGTGCGAGGCACTGGGTTCGATCCTCAGCACCACGTAAAAATAAAAATAAATAAATGTCTTGTGTCCAACTACAACTAAAAAAATAAGAGGTTTATTTATCACAGTAGAACATCAAATCTCGGGCAAGAGTTTAAGAGGAATACTGCATTGGCTTAGTAGTGCCGTAAAGTACCCAATTACTCTCTGCCTTTTAGTTCGCCCGTCCTTATTATGCATCATGCCTGTTTGTTTGAACATATGGAATTGCTGCCCTCTGAGCCTCACTCCCACAGTTAAGCAAGAAGAAAGGGAAAGGGGAATTGTTTTAGCTGGGTTTTATGTAGCAAGTTCTTGCCTATTTAGTGAGGCATACCCTCACCTTGACCTTCTGCCTATACTCAGTAGCCAGAATTTGTCACTTTATCAATTCAACTAAGGGACTGAAACAGGGAATGAAATATTTCTTATGGATACATTGCTATCTCAAACAAAACAGTGGGTTGGTTACCTAGCTAGGAGTAAAAATGCACATGGAGTATAATTAGCAATATCTGTGAAAAGAATAAAAAATATCCATCAATATACTTTATCATTAGGAAATTATTTTTCAGGTTATTATTTTTATATTCTTTTAGAATTTAAGAGATAATACTTTTTCTTCAGAACATATTTTTAGTTGCAATCATAAGCATACATGGAAAAGGTTTTTTAAATGTTTGAATATACAAAAATACTAAGTAAAAATAAAAGTTCATTTCTATAAAGATGAATCTGGAGTTTAATATTGGCTTTATTAAAGGACATTTATTTTAAAGAGCACTGTGATAGTTGTGTTTTTAAACAAATAATATTGCCTCATTTAAACACCATTTATGTGCTCTTTGACCATCTCATCTCACCCTTATAGATGATTATAGAAGGACTAGGAGATGAAAATACCGATATCAGTGTATTATTTCTAAATTGTTTTAGTAAAAACCTAAAAAGCTTATCAGTTGATAGGCTGCTCTTACGACGTATTTAGAACTCTGTGTCTTGAAATTGATATATTTATCTTATCTTTATTATATCTTTATTATATTTTTTAAGAATTATAGATTCTGCCAAGTGCTTGGCTTATTTCTGCTCTTCTGTTAAAATGCTGTTATTTGATTTTTTCTCTCAACCCCTTCCCTAATCAGGCTTCAATGTTAGCTGCAGAAAATGACCCATATGGACCTTTGCCACCAGGCTGGGGTAAGCTGATATGATGTTGGTAAAAATGTCTGTAAGATATGTCTGTATCAAATACTTTTATTAAATGCTATGCTCACTTTATTTATTTATTTAATTTTTAGAAAAAAGAGTGGATTCAACAGACAGGGTTTATTTTGTGAATCATAATACAAAAACAACTCAATGGGAAGACCCCAGAACTCAAGGGTATGTTTATACTTACTATAGTCATTTTGCATGCATCTGTAGATAACAATCAGTGAATCTTGAATGCTTACAAAATATTCACCTGTGATTATAACTTTTCTCTTTTAGCTTACAGAATGAAGAACCTCTACCAGAAGGCTGGGAAATTAGATATACCAGGGAAGGTGTTAGGTACTTTGTGGATCATAACACAAGAACAACAACATTCAAAGATCCTCGAAATGGGAAATCATCTGTGTAAGTAAAAACCTGTTCTCCTTAAATGCTGCTTAATGAAGACATGAGGTCCAGTCTCTAGTGTAGCCTCAGTTTAGCAACAAATTTTACCTTTTGGTTCAAGTAAATGTGCACAAGTCATAAAATACCTATCTTTGTTCTGTCCCATACCAGAATGGATTTGGCATGGAATTCCTTAATTATATTATATTATATGTAATATAATAACTGACAAATATATGCATAGTAGTTGCTACATTCGAGGATTATCCCAAGCACTTTATATATATTAGTTCATTTTTCTCTTGCCTTTGAAGTAGATATTGTTATTCTTCTTTATCAAGTAAGGACACAGGTGTAGTGAGTATACCTACTACCAAGTTATAGGACAAGTAATAGAGCTGTTTCCAGAATCTGTGCTTTTAGCTCTTATATCATACTGTTGCAAAATGAGGGTGAGATATTGAACGAAACTGAATTTCCCAAATAGATTCCTGAAGTAGTGGATAGGTCTCTTCTTCATCCTTACTCTGAGGTGTTATGTATTTGCATCACCAAGAAAATGGAAGCAGTCATAAGAAGTCTTTTGTAAATTTCTTCACATCTACCTGTCTCCCAGCACTCATCCTCCATCTTTCTTCTTTATTCCCAACTTGAGAACATCTCTAGAGCCCAGCTATATCTTATTACTTCTAATATTGCCATGTTGGTTTATTTACCATTGTCTGTCACCTGGAGAGTATAAGGGTCCTTGTTCTCTCTGCTTTCTAATCACACCTTCTGTGATGTTATGTTATTCTCTATATTGAAAGAAAATGTTTTTTTTTTTTTTTTTTTTTAATAAAAAGTCATTCCTTAGAACAAACTCCCGGCAATGATTTTCATGTGAATTAGAGCAAAAAAGCAGTTTTTAAAATGGCTTCTAAGGCCTTGTAGAATCTGATCCCTGTTAACTTTTAAGCTTCATCTCTATTTTCTCCTCATTGACTCTGAACTAGCTCCATTGGCCACCTAGCTATACCTTGAACATCTTAAGCTTCCACCTCTGAATCTTAGCCTTTATTCCCTCTGTTTGGTATGTTCTTTCTCTAAATACACATATAGCTTATGCCCTCTCTTTTTGTGTTTTTGCTCAAATGTCACTCACTGTCTATGAATCTTACACTCTTCATAATTGCAAAAGTCTGTCCCCATATCACTCCTTATCCTTTGTCCTCTTAATAAGACTTTTTTCCCCCTTTAGGAAGTTGTAAGTCATTTACCTCCCCCTTTTAACACACACCATTTGTAGTTTACTTATTCATTATGTTTCCTTTATTTCATCTTCACTAATACTTAAGTTCCATCAAAAAAGGCATTTTATTTATTAAAAAGTAATACTCTCATTTTCTAGAAGTATGCCAGGTACATGGCATACATTTAGTAAATATTTGTTGGATGAATGGATAACTAAAATGTACCCTAAGATGGTAAAAGTTTTTTGAACCTGTTAGCTTCTCAGTAGGAAAGAGACCCAAGCCTTCTCCCTGTGAGTCAAACCATATTATAAAACCTTCATTTCTAAATGCCATTCATATTGCCTTTTGTCTCACTGACCAACTGAGCCATGTGACCTGAATGTCATTTCTTGTTCCTAGGAGTTTGATTTTGCTTTGCTTATTATCTCTTCCAATATGTGTTTTGTTCAGGTTAGGTTTAAGATGTGATACAGTCGCCTTCCATGTTCCTTTCATAAAAATAGAGATTTTGTTCTCAGATTTAAGGATTAATGTAGGCTTTCTTTGAAATGGCCTTCAGTAGACCTTAATATTTCAATTATTAGTTAACACTAATATATGCAGTCTTCCTCTTTTTGAACATCTATGTCCTATTGCTGTATTAGCCCTATGATCCAAACCTCTGTTGGCCCACTAAATAAACCTTTATTTTTCTCCCAGCAAATAATATTCTTGGCTTGTGTGTAGGACTCTAGTATACTCTGACTTAATACTGAACATGAAATATTTAATTAATTTATTATAAATTAAAAAATACTTTGTTTTTTGTTTTCTTTAGAACAAAAGGTGGTCCACAAATTGCTTATGAGCGCAGCTTTAGGTGGAAACTTGCTCACTTTCGTTATTTGTGCCAGGTACTACAGTGGTAAATAAACCTTATCTTTATAATTGTTTCGTATTATCTTTATATTATACATTTATATGGCTTACATGATATGATACTATTTTTGTTTTTAGTCTAATGCACTACCCAGTCATGTAAAGATCAATGTGTCCCGGCAGACATTATTTGAAGATTCCTTCCAACAGGTAAGGAAGATTTTATCAGAATAAAATAATACTGTTGTCTTATTTTACTCATTTTAGGGTTTTAGGAATTTTAAACCATTTACAGGTAAAGGTACTAAAACTGAGAAGAACCATCATTCTATCATGAATTTCAATGTGTACTTACTAATATTAGATCAACTTGTTCCAAAGTGGTTTGTTTTGAAATTTATTTACTTGACTACAGATTTACTACATCATACAAAAAGTTTTGAAAACGCTAACAAATTAAGTTTAAAGATACTATATTCCATTTGAATATTTCATGAATACCTCTAATGTTCATTCTTTTCTCTAGGTTTCTTTTTAAATGTCATAGACTCAGAGTAACTTTGTCTGAGCATATTAAGATAGCAATACCCATTTACCTATCTCACAGTCACATTCTAGCCATTTATGGTACTATATTCTTTTTCATAACACTTAACTACTATCTTACATACATTTTATTCATCTCCCCTATCAGAATGTAAGCTCCAGGAGAACAAGGACTGTTTTGTTTACAGCTTTTTTTGCCCAGTTTCTAGAATTGTGCCTTGCACATTACAGGTATCCACCTTGAATGGATGAATAAATGTAGTATGTATGCCTTCCTGAATCATCTGTAGAATTTTAAAGATTAAAAATCAGAATACTTTTATTTTTTTTAACGATTAAGTAGAGAATTTTTCATATGAAACTTCTCACTCTCCTCCAAAGTATTATAGTGATGAGCCAAACTTTCCCCTGTATTCAGGTACATAGGGGTTTTATTTATTCTTTGTACAGGTCAAAATGAAATAACAACACTCTAAAGTCACAGAGGTGTTCAAATCCTAGCTTAGTTTTTACTAGCTGTTGGACTTGGAACAAGATAGATAATAGCTATTATCAAAACTTTGTGTTGATCATTTTAAGTGTGCATCTAAATTCATAGTAAACCATCTTGTCCTGCAGGAGAATCATGGTCTATTAGGAGAATCAGGGATTGAGCCCTTATTGTCCCTAAAGGAGAGGCCTGCTAGAGAGATGTGTTTCTAACGCAGACCTGCCAGTCTTGGCTCTGGTTCTGTGATGGAAGTAATTCATTTTTTTGTACAAAAAGTAAAGCCTACTTTAGTAACATTGATAGATGTACTAAGGATTATGAAAATTTGGTACAGGTACCTTTTTAATATATATTATTCTATGTACAAATGCATCATCATATAAATAATGATTATAGAGGAGTTACTTTCCTCCCAAGAGAGAGAATGTTTGGTATAAGTAGGGTGCAGAACAAGTTCTTTTGCCTCGTAAGTGTTGCTACTCAAGAAGATTTATCTGTTTAAAATAAAGAAAGATTTTGGTATGGTTTTGGAGAGTGAGAAGGAAGAGAATATTTTCTAACTTTAACAGCTTTCTGTGTCAAATTCTTTCTTCCTTTTTACTAGCCCAAAGTAGAACTGTAATTTAGTTCTAGAAGAGGGGAAAGAATATATTAAAGTGGGTCAGAGAAAGTTTAATGGATTATATCTAGCCATGAAAAAAAAAATTTCTCTCTTAAGTTAAAGGCATCTTTGCATTAGATAATGAAATGTGTAATTCTGAAAATATAGGTTAAATTTAAATTGAATTGTTTTGGAAGTAACTAGTGCCCATCTATGAGTGTTTAAATATTCATGTTTTTTATTTTAATTAGATTATGGCATTAAAACCCTATGACTTGAGGAGGCGATTATATGTAATATTTAGAGGAGAAGAAGGACTTGATTATGGTGGTTTAGCAAGGTAACATTAAAAAATATGTATCAGCTTTGAAATAAGTGTATCTTATTGTATGCAGTAGACGTATGCTTGAAAAAATATGTGATAATATTGGAGTATTTTTTTTTCCAGTAGCAATCCACCGTTATTTTTAAAAATAAAATATTTGTACAATTCTACAGGTAAATTTTATTATTACCTTTCTTAATTATCCTATTATGTATTTTCTCTGCATATATGTATAATATGTAAATGTACATATGTAAATCTGTGTTTACATTAAAATGGTATATGTTTATTGCTTTTAGTAGATTTAATTATACAATGTATAAAATGTAAGAATTTGTTTAGAGGACTGAGAGTATGGTTAAGTGATAGAGTACTTACCTAGTATGCAGGAAGCCTGCTTGTGATCCCCCATGATGAAAAAAGGGTAAATAATAATTTTTTACTTTTTATATGGATATCTTTCAGTGTCAGTATATATGTAAAGAGTGCATGCATACACACGCTAATACTTTTGTTCAGATGGTTACACAGTTTTTCATATATAGTGATATAATAATTAATGGATCAGCATAAGGTTATTTCTTAGTTTTTGCTGTGATAACATTGTATTTTAGTTTTATATTTGTATTTTCAATCGAGATTTCTTTTTTTTCCTCATTCACTAAAGATATTGTTAACAATAGACATTTGTGAAGCAATAAAGAAACCTATAACTTCCCATGTTTCATACAAACCTAAATTGACACTTTTTATTTATTTTTTTTAGCAAAACACTCACTAAATCTCTCCTAAGAATTCAACTTGTTTTTTCACAGAAACAACTCTCTTAACTCATATTTCACTGGTGTACAGAATTATGAAATCACAATTTTAATACAAGTAACAAAGAGTGATATAGAGTCAGGTACAACTGTCAGGGCAGAAATATGATATTGTAAGTGAGACTATCAGAATTTTATTTATGTTAGCATATTTATTCATCCAAAACATTAAACTTTTTCAGTAAAGAAACACTAGCATAATTAATGTTCATATTGCATCTATTGTGAATTTTTCTAAATTTCAGAGATGTTCAGACATTAAAAAGAAAGGTAGATTTTAGAGGTAAGGAAATGTGGTATGATTTTTCCAGTGTCTGACTTTATAACATTCGCAGTCTTGTCTGAACCCTTATTTGCCTTAACTGTTTGGGTCTAGTTTTGTATTTCGACAGTGTCCTCCCACAACTTTTTATTTATATATTTATTTTGTGGTACTAGGGATTGAACCCAGAGGTGTTTTACCACTGAGCTGCACCCCACTCATTTTTATTTCCTGAGACAGGGTTTCACTATATTGCCAAGACTTGCCTCAAAAAACCTTGTGATCCTCCTGCCTTAGCCTCCCAAGTAGCTAGGATTGATAGGCATGTGCCATTGCACATGTCCTATTTTGGCAGTTTTAATGCATATAGCCAGTTTTTCTATCCCATGATTTTTTTATTTCTAAATTTTTTAAATTCATGTGTTTGGGCTAGACTCATTATCAAATGATTTATTCAAGAGTTCACATGGTGATATATCCTATAGTCTTTGCATGTTTGAAAATGTTTTCTGTTGCTTTTTTGTATACAGAGAACAATCTCACTAGATTTAAATTTCCTCCACAAAACTCATTACTCAAATACTCTAGACATTGCTTCACTATTTCTAGCATTGAATTGTCAGTACTACAATGGTATGAAGCCAATCTCTTGTAGGAAACTTTTCTCTGGGTGTCTACACAGTTCTTTTCCTTGAAGTTCATTAATTTCATTGTTGGTTATGTTATATCTTTTTTTTAGGAACATACTAAGATGTTCCTTAATTTCAGGGAAATTTTCTTCTATTGTATCTTTGAATATTTTTTCTGTTCCATTTGTTCCATTTTTCTTCAGGAACATCAATCATGGGTATGTGGAATCTCCTTTGTCAGTCTTACTTGTCCGTCATCTTTCTCTAATCATTTTTATCTTCGTGCTTCTCTATTTTGAGTTTTCTGAAGCCTGTCCTCATGTCACTGTGTGCAGTATTGCCCCATGTTTTGCTGCTTCTAATGTGATTTTTCTTCATTAGTAGTTGTACTATTTTCTTTAGGCTCTGCTGACTCATCTGTTGTGTCATAATTTTTTTCAACTTCTTGTGTCTCTTCAATTTATTTGAGACTGTAGAGAAGGACATGTTGAAAATTAATTCTTCTGCCTCCTGTTAGGAATTTTTTCTTCTTTTCTGCTAAGGCAAGGGTTAGGTGTCATGTTATGGCCATTCTTTGAGTGAATTTGTTTTTTCTGGGCTGCTGTTTACTAAAAGTGATCTGAAGCAACCGGAAACTTTATTCTGAGTTTTTGTGTATCTAAATACATTCTCACTAGACTCCTCAGTCCACTTCCCTGAGGCCATGTCTTTCTTTAGCCTTATCACAGAGTAACTTGGTTTAACTACCATGTTGGGTCTGGATTTCATTTTATGAATTGCTTTTTATCATTTCTTAGTTGATTTTGTTTAGGGACTTCCTTCTCTCCTTCAGGTAGGTTTAGGGATGTTTTAAAAGCTCTTGAAAAGCATTTTTAACATGCTGTGGAGCCAGATAACCTGCATAGAGATGCCTCATTGTGATTTTAAATTTTGTAAATTACTTGATAATATATTTTTTAAAACACCAGATTATACTTAAGAATTAAGTTTCTGACTTTTCTTTAAAATCAGAGACCCATATTTCCACCTTTTTACTTGCATCAGTTGGCTGCATCTTAGTAGCTATTTCTTCTTTAAGGGAGCATAAAACTGTTTCACTATAGTGCTCAGTACTACCCACTCTATTAAGACTAGGAAAATGTGTCTAGAAAGTCTCCTTATTTAAAGCAATTACGTTTAGCAGTGCTGTAATGAGGAACAGAGGATTGTGGCTAAGTAGAGAATATAAGCCCCTGTACTCTTTGTTGTAATCATTTGAGCTTGAAATTTGGCTTTAGAAGAAATTGTGATTGAAAAGAACCTTCTGCAAATTGAGTTTTATTTTGTGATATGAATTATTAATCTCTTATCTAGTTGAATTCTTAGACTTTAAAGTGAGGGAATATAATTCATATATTATCATGTTTAATTTCTTATCACATTTAACTATAATTTTAAAATTATAATTTCATTTTTAAGGCATTGTCAACAAAATAAAACTGTTCCATAGCAGCAACGCTATGTGTTTCACTAGCAAATGTTTTATTAAAACCCATTGTGGAGCCTGGGGGTATAGCTCAATGGAAGAGTGCTTGCCTAGCACCACCAAAAACAAACAAGTGACCATGCAAACAAAACAGAAAAACCTATGGTGTATAGATCCTAGGATATAGGAAGTTAAGGATACAAAGAATACATAAAGACATGGCTTTTGCATTTGAGGAGCTTGCTCTATTGGATGGGATAGGTCATTTGCGTTAAAATAAATAAAATTTTGAGGATGTTATCACAAAGTAGTCAGTGACTGAATAGATGATATACTGAAATCGCTTCAGAAATGAATGAGGTTGGATTTACACTGAACTGAGATAAAGTGGGATCTATAAGTTGAATTGAAGTTGAGAAAAACCAAAATGAATATGTGGTGTAGAAATTAGCATGTATCCATGACGAACAGTGCATTTATGGTTTGGCAATGCAGAAACTAACAGGTAAATTTTGAATGGAAAACCAGGTTATAGAAAGGCTGAGGAATTGTGCAGTAGAACTTTAAAGGTTAGTGAGCATAATCTCTCTCTCTCTCTCTCTCTCTCTCTCACACACACACACACACACACGCACATGCACACACACACATACACACACGGTATATATATGGGTATATTTGAGACTTGTTTTTAAATTCCCATATATGAATACTAAAAAATAATCTTGATTTATTTTCTTATAGAGAATGGTTTTTCTTGCTCTCACATGAAGTTTTGAACCCAATGTATTGCTTATTTGAGTATGCAGGCAAAAACAACTATTGTCTGCAGATAAATCCAGCATCAACTATTAATCCGGACCATCTTTCATATTTCTGTTTCATCGGTCGCTTTATTGCAATGGTGAGTTCCCACCTTTCGGTATTTTATTTTAATTTTCCCTATTTTGAAAGTATTTTATGAGAACTTTAAAAGACAAAGATAAGCATTAATTATTATTCAGATATCTTGTTTACATGGAGTTTTGCCTAGGAAGTAATTATCAAAATATAATTCATATATTGAGTGCCTGTATGAAATTAAGATTATGAATATGAGGATTATTTATAAAGCACATCTTTATAAGTCATTTTATAAAGTAAAGCCTAATTATAGATAAAAGGAAAATCAATTATCTAATAAGTGGTTGTTTTTGAAAATTTCAGAGCATTAAAGAAGCCCTTGTGGAATTATTGTCTTTTGAGAAGTGTTTGTATTTATTTACACTGGACTATCAATTCATTCATTCAGCAAATATTTATTGTGTGTCTACTGTAATGCCTAGCACCAATCTAGGCTCTTGAAGAGAAGACATATTCCTTACTGTTAGGAATCTAAATCCTATAAGAGGGAAAACAATAATAAATATATGCTCAGGGAAAGGGTGTATTGCTCTTTTATATAATGTCATAAAAGGAGGTCTCTAATGGATGACACATGAACAGAAACATGCAGACAGCACAGGATTTAATTTTGTTATTCCTTGGAGAACATTTTAGGCATATGGAATAGCAAGACAAAGGCTTTGTGGTGGAAGTGCATTCTTTGTTGAGAAACAGTCCAACATGGCTGGAGCAGAATATATGAGAATGTGGTAGGAGATGAAATTAAATACTATGCAGGAATGTCAGAAAATTTACATTAGGGTTTTCAGTAAAAGGCAGTGAGTAACATGAACTAAGTAACATGTTACTTAAATTTTATTAAACTTACTTTGCTACTGTGTAGAAGAAAGACTAATTGGGGCAGGGAAAGATAAAGAGTGGAAGCAGGAAGACCATTGGCAATAATCCAGTTGAAAGATGACAGTGACTTGGATTTGTGTGATATAGCAGTGGAATATAGGGGATGTGGTTTGGATTCTGGATATATTCTGAAGTTAGAGCTAAAAGTATTTTCTGGCAGGTTAGGATTTTCTGTGTGAGAGAGTCAAGTATGGCACCAAAATTCGTGACCTGTGTAT
Source organism: Marmota monax (assembly GCF_021218885.2). Taxonomy (NCBI): domain Eukaryota; kingdom Metazoa; phylum Chordata; class Mammalia; order Rodentia; family Sciuridae; genus Marmota; species Marmota monax. The sequence continues at coordinate 1,535,245 of NW_026693552.1, forward strand.
TTACTTGCAGTTGCTATTTCCTAATAGGCAAGATCACAGCAAAACAAAATTTGGGGTGTTGAGGAAATCAGGATTTGGCTTACTAAATTTGGGATACTGTAGATATCCACATGGAGATATGGATGGATATATAGTTGGATATATAAGTTGAGCATTGAGGGAATATCTGGGTTGAGGGAGGGAGAGGCATATGGGAGTTCTGGGCATGTAGAGAAAGCTGTGATTGTTTAAGGAATTTCAAGGACATTTGTAAGTTGGGAAGAAAATAAGGAAGGAGCAAAATAGCTGAGGTGGGAAAATCAAGTAGGAGTAGTTCCTGGAAGACAAGGGAAGAAGTAGTGTGTTACAAAAAAGGGAGCTATGATTAATCCTGTCAAGTTACTGCTAGGCCAAACGAGAAAAAGTCTAGAGATTGACCATTTGATTTGGGAAGGTAAAAGATGTTCATGGGTGGTTGGATGGAAAGATTGATGAGGAAAAAATCAAGAGAGATTGGAAGAAGAGAGAGCAAACAGAAACGTATCTTTTAAAGGAGTTTGCTGTAGAGGATCATAGAGAAATGGGCAGTAACTAGAAATGGGTCTGGATTAGAGACAGGAGGAGAATAATAAAGCATTTATATTGCTGACAGGGATGATCAAATAGGAATGAAAAGAATTTGGTGAGGTCAGTAATACAAGGAATATTGGAACAATGATGTTGAGTAGGAAGAAAAGGAATGGTACACAGAGAAGTACACAGAGAAGTAATAGTAACCTTATTTATAATAAGAGTGTTCTGACCCAGCCTAGTAATGAGCAGATTTGGTGGAACACAAAACATGTTTTCTGATTGCTATTTTTTTGGTGAAAGAGGAATTAAGATCCTCAATTCAAAGTGAGGAGTGAGAAGAAAAGGACTTGAGGCAAGAAGAAGAGGAACTAAATTAGTCATCTTAGGAGCATGGGAGAGTAAATGCCAGACAACACATAGCTTCAACTTCAGACTGTTGATCGTGAACCAGTTAGTTTGTATATGCATTTCCAGTGTGTTCTACCATCTAGGTACAGGTATTGAGTAAACTGAGAGTTGAATTTAGCTAGCCTTGGGATTTTGCTGGAAATTGAGTGGGGGTGGTGGGGTTTGAAAGTATGCAGATAAAGTCATTTTAATGATTGATGTGAGAAGCCAAACTGAATAAGGGGAGAATATAACTTCATATCAGATAAGTAATTTTAATGATTGATGAGGGAATCTAAACTGAGTAAGGGGAGAATAACTTCATGAAGGGGTTGAGATACAATGATAGGGTAATAGTTTCAGTGTTTGTTGTTGTTGTTGTTTGTGTTTTAAGAACCCCAAGGAGTCAAAAATTGCTGGGAGCCTGGGGTTTCTTTCTGTGTTGGCTGTAGTGAATGGGAGTTAAGGCACAGTGATTATGGAAGTCTTGCAGGAACCTCTGAAAATAAGAAAGGAATGAGATAAGAGTCCTTCAGGTTATACAGGGCCCTTCTTCATTTCTGCATTCAGTTATGTTAATTTATAAGAAAGTGTGAGGGGTGATTGGTAGTAAAGTTCTTTATCATACTATTTTTAGTTTTGATAGTGCATTATACAGCTAAGTGTTTGACCATGAAATAGGTTTTAACTCTTGTTTTTTATGCTTGGCATTTTATGTTTTAATTTTCATGATTTATGCTGTTCATGTCCTAATTTTTTTCTATAAAATCTCATATTATCATTATGCTCTAAATTATTGCAAATTTTAAATAAATATTTTTGTTTTTCCTGGCAGGCACTATTTCATGGAAAGTTTATCGATACCGGGTTTTCTTTACCATTCTACAAGCGTATGCTGAGTAAAAAACTTACTATTAAGGATTTGGAATCTATTGATACTGAATTTTATAACTCCCTTATCTGGATAAGGTTTAAAAACTTATTTTTTTCAATAAGGCATTTTCTTGAAACCCGTTTACATATTCTGTTAATTTAATATTTTTTTTTCTTTTTTTAACCTAGAGACAACAACATAGAAGAATGTGGCTTAGAAATGTATTTTTCTGTTGACATGGAAATTTTAGGGAAAGTTACTTCACATGACCTAAAGATGGGAGGTTCCAATATCCTGGTGACCGAGGAGAACAAAGATGAATATATTGGGTAAGGTGATATAGATTGTTGAGTCTAATTTCTAGAATTTAACAGATACATTGGAACTAAATTCTCTATCTGGACTTTAATATTATCCTTTTTTCTCTCCTTCAGGAAGTTCTAAATAGTACCAGTGTTCTTGAAATAAGAATACATGATGACATTTACTTTCCTACTACCATTTGCTAAAAGGCATTTTCCTTTGTCCAGGTTCAAATCTCTAGAATATGTAGATGCTGAATAGTGGCTCTGCAAAGACTGTGCCCCTTAATTGTTTTTTGGTTTTGAAGGCCGGAGTACTGGGGATTGAACTCAGGGACATTAGACCACTGAGCCACATCTCCAGCCCTATTTTGTATTTTATTTAGAGATAAGGTCTCACTGAGTTGCTTAACGCCTTGCTTTTGCTGAGACTGGCTTTGAATTCGCAATCCTCCTGCCTCAGGCTCCCGAGCTGCTGGGATGACAGGTGTGCACCACCGTACCTGGAATGTGCCCCTTAATTTTTGATGAAGTTATTAGGCTTTGTTTGATGTAAGCAAAATCAAATCTGGAACCTAAGCTTTTTACTGTCAGTCTAATGCTTATTTCTGTGCCATGTCACTTTTCCATTTTTAACTTAAACTTTAAATAGTGCTGACCACAACCTCTATTTTGAAACCTTCTAGTCTCTTGAATTCCATGATACTGTATTTTCCTGATTTTCTTAGCTTTCTCTTTTAATAGTTCTCTAAATTTCCATTTCCTAAACAAAGGAGTTTTTCTAGGACTCTTTATTTAGCCTGCTTTTCTGTTCTGCTACCGTGGCTTCATTTTTTAAATTAAAGTAATAGCTAAGCTCTAGAAATAATATCCATTTGCTATCCAGGTAATTGTAAACTTTATCAGGAAAGGACCAGGTAGTTAAATATTTTAGGCTTGTGGGCCACATACATTCTTACTCAGCTACTAAGCTCTGGTGACATAGTGCAAAATCAGCCATCGATAACTTATAAACAGAAAATGTGATTACATTCCAATAAAATAAATTTTATTTCATATAGTTGTATATCACAAAATATTATCTGAAACATCTTTTTTTTTTAAAGATGGCCAGCCAGGTAAGGCTGTAGTTTGCTACCTCTTGACTACTCAGTCAATGACCCATCTGAAATTTAACATGTCCAGAATAAAAATTCTCATTTTTTTTCTACATATTATCTCTTCTTGACCTAGTTTTATTAATGACACTACCATTTTCATCCTTTTAGACTTGGATTCTAGCTGTCATCTTTGTTTTTTCCTTTCAGATTTTTATATGTTGTATTTGTTTCAATAATGGGATCATATTCATACACATTACTCTGTAGCTCATTTTTTTTCTGACCTTCACCTCAGTAGAGATAGATCTCATTTTCTAATGGCTAAATTATGGTATATTTCTTTTATATTATTTAGTCACTTCTACTCCAAGGGTCATTCAGATTGTGTTGTTTGGGCCACTACAAACAAGGAAGGAGGATATATATGTCCTTATACGAGTCCATACATATTATTACTTATTTTTGTAGGATAGATTTACGTAAAGTGAAATTATTGGGTCAAAAGTATTTAATAGATATTACCATGTTGCTTTCCCCCAGAAGATCATAACAATCCTTTTTTCCCTTCTTTATTTGTAAATTGTTATGGCCTTTCAGTTTCACATCCTTTGTGTCTCTCTGTTTACGAAGTTAAGTGCAGACTTTTTTTAGCATGATATTCTAGGTCTCTTGCTACCTATTTTTTTTTTTTTTTTTGCTTTTAGTGAGAAAAATTACCAATAATTGATTTTCTTGTTTGTATGGCTTTCTACTTTGTGAGGTATTTTTTGTTTTACTTTGTTATGCAATGAGCATTTATTATTGCTATTGGAAAAAATAAAGCTATTATAATATTTTTAAGAAAATACATTCACAAAGAAAACACTGGGCTTTTATGTTGGTGAAGCCTTAAGATTTTTACAAAGTCCAACAGTAATTATTAAATAAGAATTTAAGCATTTAAAAAATGCTATATAAATGATTTCAGATAACAAAAAGCAGCTTAAATAAAATTTCATCATAGGAGTTTATAGTACTTATTACTTTGAACTTTATGATTTCTGAAAAGTCACCACTATATTTTAAAATCTTACTTGTATAGTAACTACTGTAAGAGTTAATAATCTAATTTTGAACTCCTATTTTTTCCTCTGTATTGTGCTGGGAGTCAAACCTAGGGCCTCATGCATGCCAGGCCAAGCACTCTAACACATCCCCAGCCATAATAATCTAATTTTGAATCCCAACAATTTTTAGAGGATTTTGTATGCATCTCAAACAAAATCTTTAATCTTGTTTTTAGTTTTGCTTTTAAAAATTATGTGATAATACTTTTTTTTTTTTTTAGTTGTGATACCTTATTTTTGGTGCACAAAATAGGACCTGAACACATCTGAGTAAATGAATGGTAGAAATATGTATGAAGTTTTGTCAGAATCCAAAGTGGGAAAGAAGCTATTTATTCTCCTGTGAGGGCTAGGAAAGCTCTTCATAGAATGTCATGGGTAAGTTAGGTCTAAAATGATGCCCGAAAGCTAGGAAGGTGGAAAAAGAACAAGAGCAGAGGAATTGAGATATTAAAGGAATAATTTATTCTGTGATTCTACAATGCTCTAAGGATGTTATAAGATGATGAGAAATAGTGGCTACATAGCACCCTAGCATAAAAGTCAGTTGCACCTCAATTTAAGAAAACTATTATTCTAAGAGAAGAAGGTTTTTGCTCTAAATTATAAATAGTTATTATAAACAAACCAAGGTAGAATCATCAGAATGTTTTTGGACAACTAATTTTGGCATCTGTGTGGAAGATGAATAGGGTAAGAGAGCAATTGGAGACTAGAATACTAGTTAAAAAGTAGTAAGGTATTGTAGGCTTGAGATAGGGCCTGTGCAGTAGAGATAAAAATGAGGGAGTAGATTTTTGAGGATATCACAAAATGATGCAGATTCAATGATTAGTTATATATAGTGAGGGAAAGAATAGTAATTTGAGATATTTGACAGTTGAGGTTTATGGTTTGGTTGACAGGTGGATTGTGTTAACAGGATTATCCAAGGAGACACAATTTATAACTATCTTCATCTCAGGAGGGAAGCCAAAGAATTCCTGGATTTTCTGTGATACTGTAGTAGTTGAAAATATCATTTTTTAGAGAGTGAACAACTGAAGGAGAAAAGAAGGTAGAGATTTAAGTAACACCAATGTTAATGGAATATAGTGTGAACCAATGAAGAGTCACCAAAGCCCAATTAGAAATGGCATTAATTGACCTGGGAAGAATTGCAAGAGTTTAGAATGCTAATATCTAGGGATTTAGACCATTCATGTACCATGAACACTGAAAAGAAGACATTGGGCTTGGCAATTAGAAGTTCCTTGGTGACATTCATAAAGAAAATTAATTGAGGCTGGGGTTGTGGCTTAGTGGTAGAGCACTTGCCTAGAATGTGCACACCCTAGGTTCCATCTTCAGAACCACATTAAAAAAATAAATAAAGGTATTGTGTCCAGCTACAATTAAAAATAAATATAAAAAAAAGAAAGTTTTTTTTTTTTTTTAAATTCTTGGGAGAGATGTTGGAAGCTAAATTATCATGGTTCAAAATTTGAATGAACAGGAAGTGAGAAAGTGGAGACAGTGAATGTAACCTAGTCTTATAAGTGCAGTGCTAAACAGAAGACAAACAGTGGTTTAAGTCACTGGGTTGAAATAAGGGTTTTTGGAGAAGATTTAGTCTGAACACCTTTGTGGACAAATGGAAGAGGAGGAGTAGAAAGGTATAGTTGAGGATATGGAGCAACTTCCTGTAGGACACAAAAAGAGATAGAACCTGCTCTTATTGGTGACCTCTCTTCATCAGATACTGTATGTTGTTTCTCCAGAAGATTTTCTGCGGACTCATCTCCTTTTGGAAGCTTCTAATACAGATTTTGTATTAATGACAGATTTTCTTTCTTATTTCTTTATCCCGCTTCCCTATTATACGGATGCTTTACATGTCTTCTCAGAATGTTCCACTTCAACCTTGATTTTTTAAAAATATTTTTTTAGTTGTAGTTGGACACAATACCTGTATTTTATTTATTTATTTTTATGTGGTGCTGAGGATCGAACCCAGTGCCTTGCATGTGCTAGGCGAGTGCTCTACCTCTGTGCCACAACCCCAGCCCCTCAACCTTGATTTTTTTGGTCTGTTTTGGTGAGGAAATCTTCATGCTCTCCAACAAACCAGCATGTAAAGAACCTGTTATCTAGGTTTAAGGCTTCTAAAGCCATAAACCTATACAGGCATGTGGCATGTAAACAGATTGTCATTGGAAGTTCCTGAGAATCCCTGATCTAGTGCCCTCAACTCTTCCTTGCAAATGCATTGTACAAGGAGAGCCTTTTAAATGATTAGCAACTCCCTTCCTGTGTCAGCTCACAGTAGTTGAAATTTTATATATGAGGAAATATTAGTGCTAGAATTTGACTGTCTTACTAATAAATGAAGAACCTCTTATTTTTAAAACATCCTTTCTAATAGCTACTTATGTGCTAGAACTGATTATCTTGAGAAGTATGTTGATTCTAAAATTTTTTTTGTGTGTGTGTAGATATACATTAATATATGTGTACACACACATGTTTATAGAAAGGAAGGAACTTTAGAAATTCTTGGTGCTTTTAATCCTTTAACTTAACATTATAGTAATCTATTTTCAAATACCTTTCTTTATTTTCAGTTTAATGACAGAGTGGCGTTTTTCTCGAGGAGTACAAGAACAAACCAAAGCTTTCCTTGATGGTTTTAATGAAGTTGTTCCCCTTCAGTGGCTACAGTACTTTGATGAAAAAGAATTGGAGGTTAGGCTCTTTTATTATGGTGCTGTAGGGAATGTTACAACATGGGGGAGGGGGCATGTGCTTTCATGCATCAGTGGACACACATTTGAAGTCATGTAGCACAATCTTGAATCCTCATATCTGTTTAAATGTTTAGGTGGCATTAATACTACCATTGGATGAGAGTCTCAGTTATATTCTGTAAACCCTGATGATCTCATAAGCATAAAATCATCAATCATATTTAGATGTTGGATCATAATGTGATTTGAACATTATTAATAATTTTAGGAAATGTTTGAAGTCTCTCAGTAGTGAGTTTCTTTAAAACTCAGTTTTCTTGTTTATTTGTTTTTGGTACCAGGAATTGAATCCAGGGGTGCTTAACCACTAAGCCATATTCCTACCCCTTTTTATTATTTTGAGACAGGGTCTTCCTAAGTTGCTTAGGGACTCACCAAATTGCTGAGGCTGGCTTTGAAATTCTGATCCTCCTGCCTCAGCCTCCCAACCGCTGGGATTATAGGCATGCGCCACTACACCTGGCTTAAAGATCAGATTTTTAAATTAGGAATTCTTAGTGGTCTTAACTGTATTTAGGGTTGTTAAAAGTATATCAGAAATTCTTTTTGTTGTGTATGATAAATATAAAATTTACCATCTTAACCAGTTTTAATTGTGCAGTTCACTAATGTTAAATATTATCATGTATCCAGTCTTCAAAACTTTCCTCTTGTAAAACTGAAACTATACCTATTAACAATAGCTCCTTCCATCCCCCAGCCAGTGCCAACTACTGTTCTTTGTTTTGGTGAAATTGACTACACTTGAAATCTCCTTATAAGTGAAATCATATAGTATGTTGTCTTTTTGTGACAGCTTATTTCAGTTTGCATAAGTCCTCAAAGTTTGTCCGTGCTATAGCATGTATCGGAATTTTCTTCCTTTTTATGGCTGAATAATATTACTATATACTGAATAAAATTCATATATATGCACATATATGTGTATGTGTGTGTATGTATATATACATACACATGTATGCATATATATATAACAAGTTTAACCAAATATACAAGTTTAACCTCTATACCAGAACCCCAAAACATTGCTCAGAAAAAAAAGCAGACCTAAATAAATGCAGTGAGATGTATTAGAAGACCCAATATAGTTAAAATGACATTTCTCTCCAAATAGGTCTATTAATTCAACATAATCCTAGTCAACAACCCAACAAAATTTTGTTTTCAAGTGTTAGGAATTGAACCCAGGGCCTTGCCCATGCTAGGCAAGCTCACTAACACTAAGGCTGCATCCCTAGTCCTTTTTAAAATTTTTTTATTTTGACAAAAGGTCTTGCTAAATTACGCAGGTTGGCCTTGAATTTGTAATCCTCTTGCCTCAGTATCCCAAGTAGTTGGGATTACAGGTGTGTGCCATCATGCCAGCCTCCAACAGAATTTAATTTTCTTGTAGAAAGTGAAATATGATTCTAAAATTACAAAGAAATACAGAGGCTCTGGAATAGCCAAAGCAATTTTGAAAAAGGACATGACTTATTTATAAAGCCATAATATACTGTGGCATTTGTGGAAGTACACACAAATACATCAGAAGAGCACCAGAGAGTCAGAAATAGACCTACACATATATTATCAATAGATTTTTAACAAAAGTGCTAAGATATTTCAGTGGTAAAAGGGAAAATCTTTTCAATAAATGTTGGATCAACTGGATATCCATATGGAAGAAAATTAACTTTAACCCCTATCTCTCAGCCCATAAACAAAGATTAATGTTAAGGTGAAAGTTTGAAAGAAAACAAGAAAAAATCTTGATAGGCACAAGTTTCTTAGAAAAAGAGCAATAACCACAAAAGAAAAATATGGATAAATTTTACTTCATCAAAACTAAAAACTTCTGTTCTTCAAAAGACACTATTAAGAAAATGAAAAAGCAACCCATATACTGTGAGAAACTATTGAGACATGGTATTATATCCAGAATATATTTTTCAAAACCTTTATAGCTCAATTTAAAAAAAAAACAAACCACCATTCTTTTTAATTTTTAATTTTTTTAGTTGTAGTTAGACAGGAATTAGGATTGTTAAGAGTGTATCAGAAATTTTATGTATTTTTATGTGGTGCTGAGGATTGAACCCAGTGCCTCACATGTGCTATGTGAGCGCTCTATCATTGAACCACAACCCCAGCCCAACAAAAGCATTTTTAAGTTGACAAAGATTCACTTCACCAAAAACGATATGCAAATCATGCACAGTGGTGCTTACCTGTAGTGCCAGCTATTCAGGAGATTGAGATTGGAGAATCGCTTGAGCCTAGGAGTTCAAGGTCAGCCTGAGCAATGTTAACAAGACCCTGTCTCAAAGAAAAAGATATGCAGATGGCAAGTGAACACATAAAAAGATGCTCACTAGTCATTAGGGAAATACAAATTTTAAAACTAAATGAAACAGCATTTTGGGATGGTGTTGATAGTTTCTTAAAATGTTCAGTGTGTAACAGCCTACTTTATGCCCTAGCATTACATTTTTAGGTGTTTACCCAATTGAGATATGATATACATCCATATATCATATGCTTTTGCATAGTATTCATTGCAACATTATTTCAGTGTTACAAACTGAAAGCAACCTAAGTGTGTATCCAGTGAATGGATAAACAAATATATAGTCATGTCGTGTAATGCTACTCAGTGATATGAATAATGAACTATTGGTTCCCATACAACATGGATGAATCCCAGAAACATTATGGGAGTGGGAGGTGGAAAAAGATCAGAAATCAGAAGAGAGGATGTATAGAAAAAAGCATGTATATATGCTTATATATAACTTCTCAGAAAAACAGTATAAATGGTAAAATTCTTGATAATCTAAAACTATAGATGATTTTACCTACAAAAGGCCAAAAAGGGACATAATGGAAATATTCAGTATCTTGACTGTGATGGTCACACAGGTGAATACATTTGTTGAAACACTTAAAATTTGTGTATTTTGCTGTATATAAATTATAGTTCAGTTGACTTATAAAAATTAAAATAAGTACTACATATTTTATTATACCTAAAATAGTTACTATCTTATGTATATAATCTGGGAATGTTTGAAAATATTATATATGTAGACTATTTCTTCCCAAATAGATTGGATGAATGAATAAGAGGTTAGTGTATTTTTACTTTTTAAATATATAAGATAGCATAGATGTTTTAAAAAATCATCAGAAATGTATGTTTGAACTAATCAACAATTTGGATACCCAACTTGGGACATGTATATATCGTAAAGTAAATATGTTTGTCGGTACAGTTGTTTTTCTTGAAGAATAGATAACTCTAAGTGTTTTCAGCTCAATAAACATGGGTAAAATAAAATAGTAAAGGATTCTTTATGCTCTGTTGCTAAAAATTTTGTTGGACTTGCTTAGTGTTATCATTTGCCATGCATGAAGCTGTTCACACAGTTACGCTGTGTGCATAACTCCACATCAGAAAATTTTAGTCATATAATTATTTTCTTTACTAAATCTTTATTGAGGCCTAATACTATGCTCATTTCCCAGGTTATGTTGTGTGGCATGCAGGAGGTTGACTTAGCAGATTGGCAGAGAAATACTGTTTATCGACATTATACACGAAACAGCAAGCAAATAATTTGGTTTTGGCAGGTATTTGCTTTATCTTTTCGAAACAGTATTCAGAGGAAATGTTGTCTAATGAAATGTGATTTTTAAAAAAAATTTTTTAATTGAGACTGCTTTTGGATGTGGTTTTTAGACTTCCGGTTCTAAATCTGAAAGAAGTAATGTGAACACTTGCTAAATATGTTTTCCATTACTTCTTTGACTGTCTTTCTGAATGAGGGAATTAATAACAGTTTAAGTAATAATTTAATGGTAATAGTTGTAGGCACATCATTTTTTCTAGTAGTGTCAAAAATATTCTCTGAATTTCACTTAAATCCAAAAGCAAATGAGGAAGTATGTTTTCAGTGAGAAAGTCCATGCAGGTACTTTAAGGAAATCAAATAATCCAAGGAATGATATCTAAGAACAACTTCATTTATTTGCTTATTTATTTTTTGTTTTATGGATTGAACTGTAATGGGATTGTCTCTGGACATCCAAGTGCACCATCCTAATCTTGATGCACATTTTGTGTGTTTAAGAATTCAAAATCTCTAGTTCTGGGATATTTTTCCACATAAATATCCTATTGATTAAGACTTTGTTTGAGCAACTTAGTGATTGAACTTTTAGTTTACTTCTGCTTAACTGTTTCACTTTGAGATGAAAATCTGGTGTTTGATATAAGTAGATAAAGACTTTTCCAAAAGCTGTATCTTGTCATAACTTTATTGCTTAATAAAGAACATTTCTAAAAATCTATCTTAAAATATATTTGAACATGTGCAAAATGATACATACCAAACTGTTTAATACAACATTGTTAACATCCTAACAGATACTAGAAACAACCTTAAATGTCCATTAGGAGAGGACTGAGTAAATAAAGTATAATAAAATTTGTGTTCTGTATAAATTATTCACTATTAATATTTATGTACTAATGTATAAAATGTACCATTAAATATGCTGTCTCTGAAAAGGCAGGGAGTAAAAGAAAAACAGTTCCAGAAGCTAAATAGTTGGAGGCCAAGCTGGAAAAGATGCTTTTTTACACTGTTTACCCTTATACTTTTGAATTCTATTCTGTTACCTATTATTTATAGATAGATACACATATATTATAGATAAATAGAAGTAAATTAATTTTCAAGCCTTAAAAAGTACCTGAATTGCATTACATTATCAAGTATATGCAAGTGTTTGTAAATGTCCATTTTAGGCTCTTTGCTAGCTTCATTGCCCTTTTTATTCTCTTGCTGTTTGGACAGTTTGATCTACATAGCTAAGGAGCTAAAGCTTTGAATCATATAAAAATCCAAATGAACATTGTGTTTTCTGAATTGGGTTTGTTTGTGGTAAGATTTATGCCGGACCTGATATTAAGCTTGTCTTATGCTTAAAGTTAATTCTCTATTTAAAAGATACATTTCTACTCTCACACTGCTTCCTAAGTTCCTTGCTTTCTATTATACTCAAAGCAGTCAAATCAGTATTTAACCATATTTCCCTATTTTATGTCCCTTTGTCAAAAGAAGTAATCAATGAACTAATTTTTTGAGGTATTTGCAATTTGTTTTTTCAGATAATAAAACACAAAATGTTGGGAAAATGTTTAGTGCCAGAAAATACCACAAACTCTTCAGAGTGGAAACAGGGAAATGTTCTATGTTTTTTGTAGCTTAAAAGGGAGAGGGTAGTTGACTCAAGGAAGAATAACAATGATTTAGAAGTGAACCATTCCTGAACTCAAATGTTAGTTCTACCACTTATTAGCTGTTTGAAAACGACAAGTTATTTATACTCTACAGGCCATGTGCAGCGGTGATGTTAAGGATCTAACTTATCTCATAGAATTGCTGTGAGGTCTAAATGAGAAGTATGTGGCATAGTGCTTGGCAGAAGTCCTCAGTGGCCAATCTGTAGTGTTTTTGTAAGGATTAACATATACTTAACATGATGCCTAAGCTGAATAAATATTATAACCGTCTTTTAATCACATATCCTTTTAATCAATTTCAGCATTAAATATTATTTGATTTATTCAACTGTTTTCATTGCATTTATTTTGTATTAATGTATATTTGAGAATTTAGCATTTATATTATATTAAAATACATTTGGTTTTGTTACAGTTTGTGAAAGAAACAGACAATGAAGTAAGAATGCGACTACTGCAGTTTGTCACTGGAACCTGCCGCTTACCACTAGGAGGATTTGCTGAGCTCATGGGTAGGTGCAGTTTTTCTGTAGATAGTTTTGTATTGATAATGGCTTTTAGACATATGATGAACTTAATAAACCTCAGGATTACTATTATGGGTTCCTTATAAAAAGCTTTTAATATCAAAAGTGTTTATAAGACAAAAATGTGTCTCTTTATATAGCCCACATGGCCACTACTTAGCTTCCTGGCCTGATTGTGAAGGGAGTAAGAAGCTATAGAAATCCTAATCTTTGCTGGGCATGGTGGTACACGCCTGTAATCCCAGTGACCTGGGAGGCTGAGACAGGAGGATCAGAAGTTCAAAGCCAGCTTCAGCAAAAGCAAGGCACTAAGCAACTCAGTGAGACCCTTTCTCTAAATAAAATACAAAATAGGGCTGAGGATAAGGCTCAGTGGTCAAGTGTCCCTGAGTTCAATCCCTGGTACCACCCCCCTCAAAAAAAAGAAATCCTCATCTTTATGTGGTATAATTCTTACTGCTAAATTTGCAGCACCAAGAAGCTTCTAATACAAAAGCAATGTACACTATACATCTCTTCTTTAAGTTTATACTGTATTATTCATATGTCTACGTGATATGTTCTGTATTTAACTGTTGTCAGAATCAAAAGTGTAAAGGACCAGATAAATATTATCCTGTTTTCCTGGTTTAGGAAGTAATGGGCCTCAAAAATTTTGTATTGAAAAAGTTGGAAAAGATACCTGGTTACCAAGAAGCCATACATGGTAAGTTTAAGAATCCTGTAAAAGGAAGGTAAAGTCAGAATATTTTACTTTTTAAAAATATGTATGATCCTGTATAATATATTATTGGTCAGAATTTCAGTTTTGATAACAGACTAATTAATACAGCATTCTCCAACTAAATATGTGAGAATTACTGTTTATTAGTTAATACAAATTCTTGAGAACTGTTTCCATTCATTCAACAAATATTTAGAGTATTGAAAGTAAGGCTGCATTGTTCCCTACCTTTTGTGAACTTTACACTCCATGGTAGGGCACAAGTGACAAACAGGTGAACAGATATGTAACTATGGAAAAAGAATAGCCGGAGGGGTCCTGCTCTGGATTGGGTCATTAAGAGGTTTCTTGGAAAGGGTAATGTTTGAGTATAATAAATAGTATGCTGTAGGAAGAAACTGGGGAAGAACATTCTTTGAGCCAGTATGCTGTGGAGTGAGCAAAAACCCTGAAGTAAGAAACCATTTCATTACAAGGAAATGAAAGATGTCTGGTGTGATTGGACTTGGTAAGACAGAGATGAAAAGAATTTGGAAATATAAGTAGGGGCTAAATTCAAATGGAGCATTATTGCTTATTATACAGAATTGAGATTCCATTCTAAGGAAAATTAGAAGCCTTTGAAGAGTTTTAAATCACAAGTAATGGGATCGAAGAAGAATCATTTGGGGAATAGGTTAGAGATGAAATCAGATGTACAAGTGAATGCAGGGAAACTAGCTATAGCAATCAAAGCAGCTGAAACAGGAAGCTAGGTTCACTGAACTTTCATCATTATGAGGCACTGAAATTTTTTTTATTTTTTACTGAATCTTCGTCCTTGAGTTATGTCCAATAGTTGTGTCATAAAATACAAAGTCTGCGTACAGCACTTCTGCATACCAAAGAATGGTGGTTTTTCTTGAAGGAGAGCTCTTGGGTAGTTGTTTTGAAATTAAAAGCTGAACTAACTTGCTTTTTTTTTAATGGAATTTATTTTTATTTCAAAGAATGGCAAACAAACCATGTTTATTCATTTGGGTATTGGCATTTTCTTGAGAAGTAATGAAGTAAACTTATCTCACTTCAAGGAAAGCACAGTGATAAAAGTTGAAGTTTCGAGCAAAAATAAAAATTCTGTAAATTTTGTATATGCCACCATAAGCTTAACTACTTCCCAAGACTGGTAAGATTAATGGTGTTATTAGTAAAAATGGATTTTTTTCTATTAAAGTAACCCAATATTTAGCAATATAACATAACCAGTGCATATTACACAATCATGTCTGGGTAAAAAGATCTATTCAGGGTGTGTGAGAGACCGGTGGATTTTTTTTTTTAATACTTATTTTTTTTTTTGGTGCAGATGGACACAACACAATGCCTTTATTTTTATGTGGTGCTGAGGATCGAACCCAGGTCCCACCCGTGCTAGGCGAGTGCTCTACCACTGAGCCACAATCCCAGCCCAAGAGACCGGTGGATTTTTTTTTTTTTTAAGAGAGAAAAAAGAGAAAGAGAGAGAGAGAGAGAATGAATATGAATCTTTTTTTTTTTTTTGTAGATGGACACAACACAATGCCTTTATTTTTATGTGGTGAATCAAACCTGGATGGCGCCCATCCTAGGCAAGCGCTGTACCACTGAGCCACTATCCCAGCCTGACCAGTGGATTTTTAACAAAGTATTCTTTGATATGGTTTCAGGACCCATATTGTTCATATCTTTATCAAATATACTATTAAGGAATTATCCATTTATCTGAAGATGATTATAATACATCTCCATTTTCTAACTGCTTATCTATGAGATAAGACTTTCATATACTTGATTCAGATTTTCATATGCTTAATCCAAAATAATATAGTATGATCCATTGAATACACAAGATGTTTTCTTTCTTCTTTAATTTTTTAAAAAATTATACATGGACACAATATTTTTATTTATTTTTATGTGGCACTGAGGATTGAACCCAGTGCCCCACATGTATGAGGCAAGTGCTCTGCCACTGAGCCACAACCCCAGCCCCCCCCCACCTCGCACAAGATGTTTTTTATTAGATCAGATATTTTAAAAAGATTTGTAACACTGTAAAACAACGTCAGTCCACTGGTTTTTGGAAATAGTCATTGCATTCATTGCTTATTTAAAAATTAAAATTAATATTTTAAATTTTTGTTTTTAGTTCTATGGTAAATATTGATAAATATAATTCACATAAACAAAAGCCCTTTAGAGTGAAGAGTTCTTGTGACCAAAAACATTTAAGAACCTTTGGCCTGGATTCAAGGAGCAGATCCAATAGAAGCAGAGATTGCTGAGGTAGAGGAGTTTTTCTGATTTTAGATTTATAAAGAGAAAATAGTTATCAACATTTGGTTTTTCTGTATTTTCAAAATATAAGGTGAGGTCACTGGATAAGAATGAAGAAAATAAAATCTTCTAAGGAGAAAGAATTGGGCATTTCAGAAAAGAGACAAGTATTTATTAGGCTGAATATTGGGTAATTGGATTGCTCACTTGGATTTACTACTTTATTTAAAATGACAACAATCTACCAGATTGTGTGGTTTTTTTCCCCAAGCAATTTTTTAAAAATATTTATTTTTTAGTTGTAGTTGGACATGATACCTTTATTTATTTATTTTTATGTGGTGCTGAGGATTGAACCCAGGACTTCACTTGCTAGGCAAGTGCTCTACTGCTGAGCCACAACACAAGCCTTCCCCAAACAATTTTTAACTGTTAAGGTGCAAGGAACAAACAGAAGGTGGAATTCATTCAGGATTTGAGTTTTGATTAGTTAATTCAAAAGAAGGAGAGACACAGTATTTAAAACTATTTGCAAAGTTGTGATTATAATAATGGAATAAGATCTCTAATTATAATGACATTCTGCAGATAAAGAAAAAAGTGAGGACAGAAGAGCTGAGGATGGGATAGGATGGTGAAGTAATAATGGGTTAATAGGCTGGCATTTTCATTGACTATTTTTCTTTCCAACTTATTTCAGAGAAAAAGATTTTTTAATTAGAAATGTACTGGTGGTGGTGAGGTTCAAGTTATGATCCTAGGGTTAGTAACTCAAAAAGCTAAAAGAGCAAGGAACTTGATGGCCATATTGTTGCGTGTATCCATATAAATGAGAGGATTATGCCCCCAGGTGCCAGAGCTTTCAGTAAATGAAGGAGCACAACCAAGCAATCAGTAGATAGGCTATACAGCTATGTGCCTCAGAACAGGCTAGTTTTATTAATTGGCTACAGAAGAAATGGCATGTTTCAGACTTAGCTGGATTTCAGTTATGATAAGAAGCTATTGAGACTATGAAATAGAAGTTCAAAACAATAAGATGAAAAATATGAAATGGTAGACAGGTTGAGTTTAATTCAAACCAAGGGAAATAGATCAGTATTGAGATGAGCATTTGGATGAAAATATACCATCTATGCTGGTCATGGTGGCACATGCCTGTAATTCCAGCAACTTGGGAGGCTGAGGCAGGAGGATCGCAAGTTCAAAGCCAGCGTCATCAACTAAGGGAGGCCCTAAGCAACTTAGTTGCTCCTAAGCAACTTAGTGAGATCCTATCTCAAAATTAAAAAGGCTGGTGATATGGCTTAGTAGTTAAGCATCCTGGGTTTGATCCCTGGTGCCAAAAAAAAAAGGGAAATATATGATCCAGGAGACTTGGATTTTTATCAGTGACTGTGGTAAGCAGTGATTTAATCTGTGATGAAATTAGTCTTAATGATTCTCAGATGAAGAGAGGACACAGGGTCCTACTGTTGTCATCTCCAGTGGTTTGTTTTGAGAGGTAGGAGCTTTAAGCTTTCTGAAAGCTATATACAGTTGGTAAGCCAATTAGCATACAGTTCCTTCAGATGAAATAGATGTATTGGTCAATTTCTTTTTTATAATACACATCACACTAAAAAAAAAAAACAGAATTAGAACTTAGTACTTTCATATTTACATAATAAGTACTCAATAAAAGATGAATGGATTTTATTAAGTCTCTGTCCTGTAAAACATCACAGCTGGGCATAGTGGCTTATGCTTCTATTCTCAGGAATTTGGGAGGCTAAAGGTAAGGAGAATCAAGTTTGAAGCCACCAAAATAAAAGGGTGGGAATATACAGCCAAGTGATAGGTCCTGGGTTTGATCCCCAGTGCCCCATACATACCTTAAATATAATCAAACAGCACAAAACATAATGGCTAAGATTTTAAAATGGAAACTATTTAGTATTTTTTCAGATTATCTGCTTTCTTAATGTTCTTCAGCTTAAAACTAAGTATCTGCAATATGCATATCAGATCAGTGTTTTAGGGATACAGAGCTAGCTGATGCTACCCTTGTAGATTTTAGAGTCTAAGGAGAGAAACCAGTTAGTTGAAAATAAACACTAAAATAGAAATAAAAAGAGCTCATGGATAGGTGAAAGATGCTCTAGGTAAACTTCTTGGACGAAGTTGTAACATCTGGGCTGATTCTTGATGAATTAGAATTTCATAAGCTGAAAAGGATATTATAGACCAGGAAACTATTACAGCATAGAAATAGAAAAAGAAAAGAATGTGCTATACTTAGAGAACATTAAATAAGTCGATGGAGGCTATACTAAAAACAGGGTAGGCTTTTTTCTGTCATTCTACCCCCTCTGTTCCCATAGCTATTTGAGGAAATAAAGGCTTTTAAAGAGTCCAAAAACTAGTTTGTCTGTTTAGCATAGTATTTCTGACTAGACAGAATGTTGAGAAGTAAATTAAAAAATAGGGATATCATCAGTAGATATTAGGGAAATGCAGATTAACATTATAATGTAACACTGCATAGCATTAACACGACCAAATTAAAACAACAATGAAAAGATTAGCAACATTTTCTGTTGGTGAATTTTCCTTCTTTGTAGGTGGGAGTGTAAACTGATATGCTTCAAATAAGTTAAACATGCAAATATCATTATAAACATGTACATATATGTGTGTATACCTATAAATGGTAATTCCATTTGTAATTATTTGCCCAAGAAATAAAACAGGTGTCTGAAGAATTTTTAAAGGGAAAAAAAATTGAAAACGTCACTAAAGCTTTACTCACAATAGCTTAACAAAAGGGGGGGGGTCAGATAAGAAGGCAGGAAATTCTCTAGTGATTCAAGTAAGAGATATACACAAGGATGTAGTGGCAATAGAAATGGTAAACAGGGAGAAGATAGGAGAGATTTAGGTGACAGAAATGAGAGAATTTGGCAAAGGCTGTATATATAAATTATGGAAGAGAATTAGAAAGGAACAGGTTGCTTTGGTTATAAGATTATTGAAATGATATTTCTTGCTGACTTCAATCATTACCAGATACTTTTATAATTTAAATGGGAGGGCAATATATGGTCTGCTTATACTGAGAATAATATGGTCTGAGAACCACACTATTTTAGTCTGTTGCTTCCTTTTAAAGGCTCTTTTCAGCTTTCCTAATTTACATGGGAGGGGAATATTTCCACATGAGGAAGGGAAGTTACAGAAAGGTTCTGACTAATAGAGGGGGAACCAAAACTTTGGATACTGAAATCCTAATATAGCTAGTCAGTGCCATGTTCTAAAATATTAAATGTTATCTTTCAGAAACAGTATATTGTTATTTTAAGCATTTTCAGTATTTTTGTTTTTCATCATTTTGTCCCAGAAAGGAATTGAATCTGAGCAGAACTGAAAGTGTCATTATAGAAAAGGTTATAATCTCATTGGTGAAACTCGAGAAAACTATGTATTTGTTCATTGACTATCTATCTCCACCCCAGAACATAAAGGACTTTTTTTTTTTATCATCACTATATCACTAGCATATGAAGATTCTCAATAAAGAATGAATGAATGAGTGAAAGAAATGGACTATTACAAGAGAACTTAGGGGGACTAATGACACATAGGAGTAGTAAAGAGAAGATTAATGATTTTTTTTTTTAATTACAGAATCTTTATCCACATTGCTATAGTCAACATAATCCTATTTTTCTCTCTGGGAAAAATTAATTTTTAAAAAAATATAGGTCTTAAATTTGAATGGATTCCCCTAAGATCTGAATATGCTAATATACTAATATTAGTAGTGAATCGTTAGAATACGTTTGGCAAAATTTTACATACATAACATACTTCTGTTCATTCAGCTTTTCAGTGTGTTTTACTGTATTGGAAATATTTTCAGTTTATTTTATTAAAAATATATGATTTTGTTTTTGTTTTTGTTCAGTTTTAATCGCTTGGATCTACCACCATATAAGAGTTATGAACAACTAAAGGAAAAACTTCTTTTTGCAATAGAAGAGACAGAGGGCTTTGGACAAGAATGAATGTGGCTTCTTATCTTGGAGGAGCTCTTGCATTTAAATACCCCAGCCAAGAAAAATTGCACAGATGTGTATATAAGCTGTTCATTCTGTACAGTGAATTTTCTGAACCTCAAAAGTATAAATGTTTTCCGTTCTTCCACAGAAATATGCAAAAGTTCATCATTTTCTACTTTATTTATTGTTCCCTTGAAATGACTGACCAGGAAAAAGATCATCATTAAATTTTGAAGCAAGCAAGAGACTTTATTAAATATAAGAAGTATATTATCTATATAAGCATATATGATAGTGGCTCTAGTTCTATAGAGCCCCAAGTGTATTAAACATGACAGCTGTTCATTCACAAAGATCTGAATTTGCTTTACCTTGTTTCTATTATCCAGGGGAAAAGTGCAAATTGCTCCATGTTCTCCCTTATGTAACATCTCCTGAGGGTGTTTTAGTTGCATGGCTGTTCAGGAAGGTATTAAGGGCTTAGGCCAAATCTTACTTTGAGTATATAAAAAAATGCTGCTGGCTTTTTTGAAGACAGGTGCTTGAACTTGTCACTTTGTTTTAAAATAAATACAATAGTTGAAAAAATTTCCACTCTTTGCTTACATACATCAGTAATATATTGAGTGAAACCATAACTTACATAGAAGTCACGTACTAGATCCAATAACATTTAGTTTGTTACAGAGATTGGAAAAAATTCATTGAGCAGCATAGAGATTTGTTTACATGTTATTTTGAGATGCTAGGTATTTGTGAAATTAAAAGAATCAGCCACTTACGTAACTTCTGTTTTATAAATCTTTGATGTTCAAATTTAATAATAAACTAATGCAGCTTGATACTGAGGAACATATAAAAAGGTAACTTGAACTTTGGCACTTTTGTGTTGAAAGTTTTGGTTTTGTAAAACCAGAGGCATTGAATAAAACCGGATGCATTGAAAAGTTACATAAACATTTGAACACTCAAATAGGTGAATAATGATTTTTTATTAGTGTTTGAATATCTTCATTGCTCTCAAATTCATGAAAGTTCTATATCTGAATTACAATAAGCATGTAAAAATCTTTTCACTCAGGAGGACATTTACTTAACTACAAAAATACAAATTCCAATGTTAATACTGCTTTTAGCAAACTGGGCTTCCTAATAAAATCAAAAAATTTTCAATTTGTATCATGCTTTCAGTATGCACCGTAAATTTCATTAACTCAGATTATTTTATAATATTGGGAAATGACTTATTTGAATGTGCTGCCTGTAAATATTCCACCATAAGTGCACATGGGAAACACTAGTATACAGTCTAACTTCATATTTACTATATACTAGTTTTTCTACATATTAGCTTGTATTCTGCTTTTTTTTTTTTAATTCAGGAATTCACAGTAAAGATGAAATAAAGGCAGTGACTCACATAGTTGAAGGCTCATTTCCAAATCCTAACCAAAAATATGCTGTTTTTTTTTTCAAATCTAAAGAATTATTTAAAAAAATTTAATGGGGCTGGGATTGTGGCTCAGTGATAGAGTGCTCGCCTAGCACGGGCAGGACCTGGGTTCGATCCTCAGCACCACAAAAAAATAAAGGCAGCCCATCTACACCTAAAAAACAAATACTAAAAAAATTTAATGTATGACAAGCTACGGGTGACCAGTCCCTGAAAAGGACTTATTAAATCATTCCAGAAAAAAGACACCAATGGTAGCACTGCCCCATGAACTAAGAAGTTATTGACTACCAATCAGCAATGATATCTGAGAATATAATTTAGCAGATTTGACTGAAGAAGGTGGCATTCAACTAGTTTCAGGGAGCCGCTCCCCTGAGTAAGAATTAACTATACAACAGGTAAGGCTGCAGAGATCAAACCAGCTAACTGGAGAAGACTAGTTTGGAGACCTCAGCAGGACCTTTAGAGGCAATTATAGATACCAGATTTACAAACAAAGCTGTCTTATCTACTTAGTGATAGTCATGGGGAAAAAAAAAAAACAAAAATGTGGCCTATATCTCTTACCTCTCTCCTCCCTTATTATCTGTTCTGAGCTGGACCAACCAGAAAGAAATTAATTTAACCAGAAGTATTTAAGGCTCGCTGTGCCTGAACACAACTCATGAGGAAATGGGAGAGAAAGAGGGAGTTCAGAGGCCATCTCACATTGTTACTTCATTTTTGTGGCATTTCCCTCCACCACTAATAAACTGAACCCAGAAGTGGGTCACAGATCCAGCACAATCCCAACAATCAGGTCTTTAACTGTCTTCCAAGAAAGAAGCTATCAATCAATGTTTACTTTTTCTGTACTTCCTTCTAACATTAACCTTTACCCTACTGACTTAAATTATCTGCCTAATTCTTCTTACCGTGAAAACTAGATAGGATGGTGATGTTAACAATATTTCCAGGTAAGTTTAGTCTACTAAAAATTACTTCAATTGTTAAGTTACATCCATAACTCAGAGAACTCTAGATATGAAATAGGAAGTTCTACATATGTGCTTCCCTGCATGTGGAACTCTTGAAAGTACATGTCTCTTTTGAGGACCCTGAGCTGTCATTTGGAGAGATGATGGTCCTTAGAAAGTTTTTGTAGGTATTCTACACAGATTATTAAAATACCATCTCAGATGAGACCCAACATGGCCCTGCTTTGCAGTTGTGGTTCCTGCGTTAATGCTGAATAAAATAATGCTGACCGAATTCGGCTTTACAGTTGACTGAATCTAAAATGATCTGCTAGATAATTCAGAAATAAAGCAAATTTATTAAAGTATGAGATTGTGAAAATAAAAGTTCTAGAACACATCCCCCTTAGTCTGTTGAACTTAAAACACCAAGCTTGAGGCCAACTCTTCTAAGTTCAAAGTGGCATGTCCTGAATTCCAAAATTTCTCTCCCCAGTCTCAACCAAGGAAAATACAGGTGATAACAGTATTGTTTAAAAAGTACTTACTAATACTCATTATAAATCTTTGACAAAAATAATAATGTAATAATAAAATAAAATAATAATGTAATAATAAAATAATCTTAATTCTCACAACTACAAGAGATTGGTATTTTTGTTTTAATGACGTTTGCTTTATAGGTGACATCAGTGAATCTGAGAAGTCATTTTAGAACATTCATAGCTAGTCCCCAGTCCGTAATTAGAAATTCAGTTGGGAAAATTTCTTGGTCAAGAAGTGAGAACTCTCAGGTTCTTACAGTATCATGGCCACATTTTTCTAAATTCAAGTTTCTTCTCATATCCTCAAAAGGAAGGGGAAAAAAAAACCATAGGAGAGGTTATCACAGGAGAGGTTATAAATTCTGTAAACAAGTATGTGGAGAAATAAGCTTCTTAAACCAGCATATTCATCTCTGGAATGCATAAAAGAATATTCAAGTGGAGAATGCACAGGAAAGAGAATGTAACAGACTCCAGACATAGTGTGTCTCACCCCACCCTGAATAAGAAAACATCAAGAACAAGTCAGGATCCTGGAGTCAAATGGAAGACTTTGAAAGTACCCAGAATCAGAAAAATGGAAAGGCATCACATCTTAGAGAAGGAAGCTATTCCCAAGTAATGTGGAAAAGGAAGTTAAAAGCTCCTTAAAGGACCTAGCAACCACACCCTGGAGATAAAATTAATGTTGATAAAAAACTTACATGTAATGTTCATAGCTATATTTTTAATACTTAAAAACTGGAAAAAGCCTAAGTGTCCTTCAATGAGTCGTTAAATGAACTGGTACATCTATATAATAAAATATGCATCGACACCAAAAAGAAACTACAAATAGAACTTGGATGGATCTCAAAGAGTGGAAGAGGATAATCTCAAAAGGTCCCATACAGTGATTCCATTTGTTTGACATTCTTAAACTATACATACAAGTACTTCTTTGACAAGTAAAATCTGAATAAGGTCTGTGGATTGTACCAATGTCAATTTCCTAGTTTTGTGGTAGAGTTATTTAAGATTTATAACTATAGTGGATCTTAACTATACCACTGGAAGAAGAGTACATAGGACTCCTTTGTACTATTATGAATCTATTAATTCTTTCAAAATAAAAATCTATTTGAAAGCTGTATCAAGTATCAGAATATATATGCTCCCATCCATAAAAGGCTTTGTTAAAGATAACCCATTTCACAAAACAACTTATTGCAGGTGTATGTGCGTGTATGCACTGGAGGGAATGACCCAGGGCCTTGTTCATGATAAGTACATGCTCTACCATTAGCTACACTCTACCCAGTTATTCTTGTACTATCCCAAACCCCCCCAAATTCCTAGTATCGCTGTTAACAAATACGCTCCTAGAAAAATACATCCAAAGTCATTGAGAAAATTGAAAAAAATAATTAGCAAGTATGAAGACCCCAGCTCTGGAAAAAAAGAAGATGGGAAGGAGAAAAAATTCTATAACACCATATGTTAATATGAATTAAGTTGCCAATATGGGGAAAAAAAAAACCTGAATTAGAAATTTAAAAACTCAGAACTAGACAAACATGAAGATGTGAAATGACTGAGGATTAAAACTGGGAAAAACTGAAAAAAAAATACAAAAGCATCTCAAAAGTGAAAAATATAAAGTGTCTGAAGAAGAATATATAAAATCAAAATATAAGGGATATGGAAAACAAATGAAAAGAGCTAAGAAAATGAAACAAAAAAATCAGGATGAATATAAAAATCAGGTAATGACTGAAAAATATATATTATTAAATGGAGTCCCTGAGATAAGAATGAACAGTAGTTTTCAAAGTGAGGTCAATGGGGTCAATCTATTTGAGCCAACATTGATAAGAACTGCATTGTCTTCTCCAAAACGTCAATGTTGTGAGAAGAAAAAGACTGGGGAAATGGTCTAGAATAAAAGCAACTAAGCAGCAAATCAAATGCAATGTATGGCCTTTGGTACTGGTTTTGAAAAGTACATTTTTAGGAAGCATTTTTAAAGTATAAGATATTTGAGAAAATCTGAACATGGCTATTGCACAGGTTGGCTCCAAGATATACCACTTAACTATCTTAAACCAAGAACCCTAAACATTCTAATCATTTGACTTTTACTGCACCTTCTCTGTAAGATCGCAACTCTGAAAATCAAATCCAACTTGAAAATCCACTCCCCTATATGCTACCTCTTTCACAAAACTCTTTTCTTGATACCTTCTCATCCTAGTATTTAGAAATCTTATACCATTTTGCAACATTGATGTCCTAAGATACAAAATAATCTCTGAGCCATGGAAATTTATTGCTACCACTCTTAGGACAATATGGCAATTACTACTTTTACCTAGTTATTTGTGAAGAAACCTAGAATTTTGTAAGTTTATTCTGTTAAATGGTCACGACATTAGAAGAACTGAAAAGTCATAAAACAGTTATGATTAACATATTATCTTTATAAATAAAACAAAAGGCAATGTTTATTGGGTATTTCATGTATTTTCTTCTCTGAAAGATCTCATTTCTTTTCACAAACCTGTAAGCAACTGAGTAGCTTCTGTTTGTACCTAGAATGGAAAAATACATTATAAGCAAACATTACAGCTTAGAGAATGTGAAATTGAAGTAGACTCATTTCTAAGAGTTTCTAAAAACTGGGATAGATGATTTTAAGAATAAAATTTCTTGACAAGAATGACTGGATAAGACTTGAGAGAATTCTTTCACATTAGTACATATTCCTAGACTTTTATGTAGTAAAAATGTATTTGATCTGTATGTCAAAGATAGTAATTCTTTATTGCACGAAGCAACCGCTAACATTTATT
The DNA here is from genome assembly GCF_021218885.2 of Marmota monax. NCBI lineage: Eukaryota > Metazoa > Chordata > Mammalia > Rodentia > Sciuridae > Marmota > Marmota monax. The sequence goes on from NW_026693552.1 coordinate 1,561,016, forward strand.
TGGTGATAGTACCTAAATAGTTACTATGTAGAAACGAACATACTGTAAATAAATTCACATTTGAAGTGAATACTACTGTGTTTTCAACAATGTTTGCATTTAGACAATTAAAGTTCTTAATTCACCCTTATTTAACAATGCCTCAATGAAAATATCTACCTTACTACTACTATATTAGAGCTATTTTACCTGCTTATCTTCCTCTGTGTGTGCTGGATAGTCCTTGGCTTTCATTAACCAGAAAGCAGCAAGCTTTTTGTTCTTTAATTTCAAGTATGTCTTTCCTAAAAGAAGCAAGTTTTTGCTGTAGAAGTTTGGATCCACTGTACATAAGAAGAAAAAATACACTTAGGTCAAGATAAATAGTCTTGCTTTTATTTTAAATGTTTAATTTTTTGGTACGATTAATAAAAATTTTATGGTCAATAAGTGATTAGACTAGTATTCTCTTGTTCCTATCTCAAACAAATATCTGTAAAATAATCAGGATTTACTGAATGTCTGCTATGCGCTAGGTACTACACTGCAGACCATATCATTTTCACAACAATTTTATAAAGTAGGTATCTCCATTTTCAGATGAGAAGCTGAAGCTTCTGACATATAATAAGAACAGCAATTTTCTTTTTAAATGTCTTTTCCCTACTATATTCTCAAGTGCTTAGAACAGTGCCTGGAAAATAACATATTTAGGACATTTAGTAATGAGTGAATGAAATCATGATATGTAAATTTGATCAGCCTTTTCTGATTGGCAGCTATACTTAGCTATAGAAATAGAATGAAAGTTTCTCTTCCTTTGGAATTTACAATGTAAAGGTGAAAAATGAACACATTATGTAAGAATGAAGAACTGCTTTACCAGATAAAGATCAAAGTGCTACACAGAAGGGCTGAGGATATAGCTCAGTTGGTAGAGTCCTTGCCTCACATGCATAAGACCCTGGGTTCAATCCCTAGCACCACAAAAACAAAGTGCTACAGAAAATCAAAGGAAAAAAGCAATTAATCTGAGAGATTATACCTGAGCTGATTTGGAGGATGAACAGGATTTTAACAGAAAAAGTGGAATGCATTCTTGGCTGACGGAATTTGTGATAACTTTTTCAATTTGAAGAAAAGAAGAATTAGGCTGGGGTTGTGGCTCAGTGGTAGAGTGCTTGCCTAGCATGTGTGAGGCACTGGGTTCAATTCTCAGCACACCATATAAATGAATTAATAAAATAAAGGTCTATCAACAACTAAAAATACATATATTTTTAAAAAGAGAACATTTTCAAAAAAAAAAAAAGACAAGAATTATCAGTGTACAGGAATCCAAATTTGAGAAACTTATTACACTGCTTAAAATACTTTTGAAAAACTCACAATTGTGGGGTTGGGGCTATGGCTCAGAAGTAGAGCACTTGCCTGGCATGTGTGAGACACTGAGATCAAAAAAACAAACAATTGTATTGATGACCTGATTATTTTCAAAAGAAAAAGTAAGAATCAGAGATAATTAACATTTTCAAATGTAATTTAAAAATATTTTTTTTAGTTGTAAATAGATATAATACCTTTATTTTATTTTTTTTTATGTGGTGTTGAGGATTGAATCCAGTGCCTCACTCGTGCTAGGCAATCACTCTGCCACTGAGCCACATGCCCCAGCCCCTCAGATGTAATTTTTAGAAAATGTTTTTTAAAAACCTATAATGATGAAACATTTGAACAAGTACATGTGTAGAATCTCAAACTTAATAAACACTGTTTTCTGAATCTTCTGATCAAATTTTATAGAAATATATTTACATTGCTTTTTATAGTGTATTTATAGTCAACTTAAACTTACATCCCTTACTTTCATGTTGTTCGTATTAAAAAGGATAAATTTGTAGGACTGGCTTGTAGCAGTAAGGCTAGTGATTTTTTTCAAAATAAAAAAAACAAGAAACACTTTTTCACAAAGAATATTCTGCAACTCAACAAAATCAGCCTGGTTTAAAACCAGAATTCCCATTTAAGTGTGTCTAATTTAACTGTATAATATCAAATAAAATACTTAACCTATCTAGGCATCCTCTCAAAAGGAAGGCTGAATTACATTAAGAACCATTCCTGAATTACAGCTCTAAATTCAGTAGTGGTATTTTTCTCTTTTTGTTTGAGAAATCTTTTATTAGATGTCCCAAACCAGTAATCATAACCAAAATACAAAAATTTCAAGATAAACCTGACTTTCAAAATGAAATCAGATCCTTGTAACAGAAATTGCCCAACAGTTTTTTTCTTGCACACAAACAACATCACTTTGCAAAATGCTTACAAAAATACAGTAGACACAGAAATACAAAAATAAATAAAAAGGCTCAGCATAATACCCAGCAGTAGCTTATAGAAACAGAAGCTATTCAGTTGAGACATCATCCATAAACTATTCCCCATCTGGACCCAAAAGACAACCCCAAAGTCAGCTGGCTCTTGAAAACAGAACAGCTTGTTTCAAAACTTCCTCTGGAATTCTTTGAAGCAACGTCAGAAACCACTGTGGTTTGGAAGGTAGCAAGCAGCTAGTGTTCTGAAGCCACAAATAGTGCTTTCCTTTTCCCTCCCAGTAGTGACATTTTCTTTTTCAGGTGAGCTTCATTAACTAAAGACTTCAAAAATTTAGCCAGGCATTATAGTGCACACCTGTAATACCAGAAATTCAGGAGACTGAGACAGGAGTATCACAAATTATAGGCCAACCTCAGCAATTTAGCAAGATGATGTCTTGAAGTAAAAAAGCAAAAAGGGCTGGATGCAACGTCGCATGCCTGTAATCTCAGTGACTTGAGGGGCTGAGGCAAAAGGATTCCAGGTTCAAGGCCAGCCTCTGCAACTTAGTGAGACCATCTCAAAATAAAAAATAAAAGGGCTGGGGAGGGGGCTCAGTGGTTAAATGCCTCTGGGTTCAATCCATTGTACCAAAAACAAACAAACAAAAAACTTTAAAATTTGTTTTATGTCTTGTGCAAAAAATAGTATAACAGAATGGAATAACTTATCTCTCTTTAAAAAATCCCTATTACATATTTAGCATTCATACAATTTTAATTATAGTAAAATGTGAAATTAAAAAATGTTACCTTGTTCTGCCCTATGAAAGTAGCCCAAGGCCTGTTAAAACCACAAGTCAAAAAAAAAAAAAAAAAAAGGATTAAAGTAGACCAAATATTTTTAAAATGCATTTTCTCAATAATCTATTCCTATACTAAATATAAGTCAAAAATAATAATAATCTATTCCTATACTAAATATAAGTCTTAAAATAACGATCTTATTCTTCAACAGTGAGATTAACATAGACAAACTGAACACAATACTATTAAATCATCAGAGAATTAGCATATGTGGACCACTTCTAGTAATAATATAGTTGCTCTTGAGAATTTAGACCAAATTATCATGCACAGAAGAAAATCCATCATTGTTACTTAGCTTTTTGACCCTAGCAGTCCTACCAGTGATTTCTAGTAAAAACCATTTCAAAATCAAAAGCTGAAGGTACTGAGCAATAATAGGTTTCACCAGTGTAATTGGTTTGTTTGGATTTTGTTTTTATGGTGCTGGGGAAAAATCTGGGGTCTTACTTGTGCTAGGTATGTGTTTATCGTTAAGCCACACTCCCAATTCCCATACCTGTGACTTTTTTTTTTAATATTTATTTTTTAGTTGTAGTTAGGCACAATACCTTTATTTCACTCATTTATTTTTTATGTGGTGCTGAGGATGGAACCCAGGGTCTCGAGTGTGCGAGACGAGCGCTCTGCTGCTGAGCCACAACCCCAGCCCCCCAGTGACTTTTTTAAAAAGTCCACTGTGAATCTGAAATTCTCTGCTAATCTTTTTGTCCCACTTAAACTACTATTTCTACAGTGCATTATTTAAGGCAAGCACACTGGCATACTCCTGTAATTCCACATACGTAGGAGTCTGAGGCAGGAGGAACTCAATTTTAAGGCCAGCGTAGGCATCACAGTGAGACCTGGTCTCAAAAAAATAAAAAGAACGAAGACAAAAACCTATAATGCATTATCCAAGACATTTTGTTTCTTAGAAACATAAAAATTTGTTATAGTAGAGCTGACTGTATATATTTTTCCTAACAATGTATTCTTTTTAGTAATAATATTTCCCAGCTATATTCTAGCTATACATTTAAATATTCTTTACAACAAATTTATACTATAATTTGGTCCCAAGAGTAAAAAGAAAACAAACAAAAAAATGAAATAATAACCAAAACAACCTCCTAAGAGACAAGTACTAGAAGAACTTTCCAACTGCCTATTTCTTCATACTGAAATTTTTTCTTAACTCAAGATGTTTTCACAGTCTGGGAGTGTATGTAGTTTAGGGGTATAGTACCCACTTAGCACACACAAGTTCCTAGGTTCAATCCCTAGCACCAAACAAAAGCAAAAAGGATGTTTACCTAGTAATCCCTTTCACATTTTAACAGGAAAAGTAAAAGGCCTTGAAAATAGAATATGAGGCTTTCATACTCTTTTATAAAAAGTTATAATTATTATTCTTATCAATTCAAACATGATCTCTATTTTCCTAAATGACTCTGTTGTTGTACAGAATACAAGCCAGGTAATAGCTGCTATATTTCTTCTATTTTTTGACTTCTATATGGTATAGCTTTCAAATAGAAAATCAAGGCAGATTTTAGCCATGAGCTATTTTAGCTGACAATATACCAGAATTATCAGTTGCTTGCCTAAAAGGGGGAAAAAAGCACTCACCAGTCATGAATAATAAGTATAAGCCTTTAAAAACTTGCTCAAGTCCCTCACTGAATAAGATCTCTATGTGTGTGGACACTGTAGAATGGTGCTTTAGTTAAGAAATAGGTACTAACTTAACAAAGGACATCATACTACCTCCTCATAAGTGGAACTAGGAGGAGTTGCAAACAGCATTTTAGCAATTCTTCTTTGATACCAAGGCATTTCAGCAAATGTATAGCACCTAAGGGAAATAAAATAGCATTACACATTCAAATTATATTTTTTTTTACTTAAAAACTAAACATCAACAGTATTTTAAAAAAATTTTATTGTACCTTTAATCATTTTGTATTTTACATGATATCCAGTTGGTTAATATTCATACTAAATTATCTAGGATTGACCTGATCCATTAATTAGGGTATATTTTATAATTAAATATAAAAAGTAAGCAATAGTATAAGTAATGATGGTACAATGTATCACTACCACTGAGTATTCATTTTGTTCCAGGTAGTAGGCTAAATGTTTACCTCTCTCATCTATTCCTTATAACAAATGAGACAGGATCCTTACTCCTTTTTACAAATTAAGAAAATTCAAAGGAGTTAAAAAACTTACCCAAGAAAAATGACAAAACATGATATGCATGAACAACAATAACAACCAACAATTTAAATCCTTTTTTAAAGGCGTGAAGCAAACGACTGATCTTTACAACTTTCTGATAAAAGTGGAGGCGGGGAGAAGTTTTAAATCTTTGACTAAGGTCTAAATTTCTTGAGGCAGAGACTATATCTCATATTTGCTTAATAAGTGAGTGTACCTCTGTCATTAATCCTTGGTAGTTTAATATGTCCTTCATCCTGGAAAATATTTACTTCTATTTTAGAAGAGTCTGATACAGGACTATTTACATTGTTATCCCTTTTTAAGAATTTTTCCCCCATGTTGGGAATCAAACCCCAGGCTTCATGCATGCCAGACAAGCACTCTACCACTGGGAAACATCTCTAGCCCTACCTTTTCAGTTGATAATAAAAACAAATATTTAACTCTGCACACTATATCCAAAGGAAACAGCGGCTAACCTGTCATCTCTATAGACTCTATATACCATATATGTCAGCTATATACCAGAGCCAACAAATATTTAACATATTGGTGTACCCTCATATCAGTGAAATAATAACCCATAGTGGACACAAGATCACACTGAAATGGAAAGAAAGATTATAGTGTTTCCCGGATATTTTGAAGATGCAAAGACTCTCTTAAGGTATCCTACTATAACAATGTAGTTAAGATTAATTCAATCACCATTTAACATAGTGAATTTCCCAAGAATAGTCTTTCCCAAGAAAGGGAATTTAAAGGTCTACAAAGAGTTTTAAGATCATTTTTAGTCTAAGTACATGTTTCTAAGTGACTCGAATAGCAATGTTTAACATGATCATAATCAAATTTAGTCTGTTTTAACAATAAATGGATTTAATACTCTGAACTCTGCTGAATGTTTTAAAATGTTTTATATCTTGTTTTTGTATATGCTAAATATGAATTACAATAGTGGTAAATAGCACTGAAACATTAAAAAAGATTGCTTACCAAATACCCATCAGGTGAACTGAGGTGGCATCTTTAGGATTCAGTTCAATTGCTTTCTATCAAGAAATGAGAAAATCAATCATATTTGTTTTCTAAAAACCAGTAAACACCTTACTATACTGAAGAAGCCATGATTTAAAAACAAAAAACAAAACTGCAACCCTGTATTTTTATTCTTCTATTAGTCAACACTTTCTCCCTCCTCATTCTTTAAATGATTAAAATGTGTGCTAATACACTATTAATGACTTGTACTAAGGTTACTATTTTTAAGGTTCATAAACTGATAGTAGGATCTATTATGAGAAAACCAACAAAATATACAAATTAATCTAATTCTAAAAATAGTAATAATCTACAGCTCTCAATGCTTTTCCTCTTCCAGATTAAAAAAATAATTATAATAAAGACATCCTTTTATAGCAAATCCTAAATGAATACTGAATAAAAAGCATTCTTTCAAAAAGAAGAACTGAAAGTACATAATTTTGAATGTTTCCTATATGCAGAGTTTATTTTCCCTTGAGGAAAATTTATTATTATTTATTCATAAAATATATTAACAGAATAATTATGTATAATATTAATGATATATTGATAAAATCTTCCCAATGTCTATTACAATGTCAATCAGTGTAAAGTATAAACTAGAAAATAACTTAAAAAAAATTATTCCACTTTTTAGCCACCACTATGCTGAAAACCTCACAGATTAATATTGAACCTAATTTTAAAATAAAGACTTTTTTAAAAAAATTAACACTTCTTAGTTCATGCTTTTCTATAAACTTACATTTTCACTTTCGGTTTGGTGATATATAAGACAGTTTCAAATAATTGTAGTGGTTAAGAGTAGAGTTTCAGGGGCTGGGGTTGTGGCTCAGTGGTAGAGTGCTCGCCTAGCATACACGGGGCACTGGGTTCAATCCTCAGCACCACATAAAAATAAAATAAAGATATTGTGTCCATCTAAAACTAAGAAATAAATTTTAAAAAATATTAAAAAGAGAAGAGGTTCAGAAGTCAGACTGCTAAATGACCCCTAACTGATTAACCTCATCAAGTTCTATATTCTGTGGCTGGGTTTTCTCTTTCATAAAAAAACAAACTGGCTGGGCAGGTATACCTAAGTGGTAGAGCTATTCCTTGCCTACCATGCAAGAGTCCCTGAGCTTGATACAGAGCACAAAAAACAAACAAACAAAAAAAGAAACCACCTTTCATAGGGATGTGGTGAAAATTAAATTAGCCAGTAAAGTAACAGGAGGTGTTTAGTACAGTGATATCTTCTATCAACACCATCACTGTTTTCACTTTTCATAATATCCAGCAGTAGTAATGGCGCCAATTGCTAGAATAATGCAAACCAAGTATGACTTGGCAGAAAACTTCCTTTAGTAATGTGAGTAAGAATCAACAGTTTCTTAACATTTACTTTTTCAATACAGTGGTATAATTAATACCAAAACTATTTTATAGTATTTATAAATAAGTTATTCTCTATGAGCATTTCCCAACTGGAGTTCTGTTAGAAAATTAATTCCTAAAACAAAACATGATATGAGTAACTATTTTTTCCATTCTCCTAATGCCATTCTAGACGCCTAGGAAAAAAATAAGCACACACAATGCATGCCTTATGGCATTTGGATTTAATTCTCGTATGGAAGGTGTTGAGGGGAGCTATTTTTAAGAAATCATTTTATAATCTTTTCCTGCCATTAGTGTGTCTTTCAAAAACTCCAAAAATGTTATTTTCTTGCTATTTTAGATATAATAATGGAATCCAAAATAGTAGTAAGTAGTATAAATGATCATTTTAGTGTGTGAATACTAAATAACTAAATATTATCTTTTTCATACTTTAAAATATGAATATGAGAGTTTATACAAAACATTAATTGGTTTTGTGGTACTGGGGACTGAACCGAGAGCCTCAATGCATTCTAGGCAGGCGTTTTACCACTGAGCTACATCTCCAGCCCTTTAGTTTTTTGTTTGTTTAAATCTTTACCTTTCCCTTTTTTTTTTTTTTTTTTTAGCCACCCCCACCCCGCCCCGCGTCCCCAGTGCTGGAGACGGAATTCAAAGCTTATAACAGCACAGAAGAGAAACCATTAATGAAGCCTCAAAACAATCAAGCCCATTTTTTTCTAAGGCCTGATTACCTTGCACATGCTAGGTTAAGTGGCCTACCACTGAGCTACACAACCCACAATCCCTTTGCTGTTTTCTTTTTTCATTTTTTAAAGTTAAAAGTATTATGCTGGGTGCAATGGTGCATGCTTGTTATCCCAGCCACATGAAAGGCTAAGGCAGGAACCACAAGCTTCAGGAACTTAGAGACCCAGTCTCAAAATACAAAAAAAGGGGGTCAGGGATGTAGCTCAGTGGGAGAGTAACCCTGGGTTCAATCCCAATATCAGAGGAAAAGAAAAGAAAAAGAAAAAAAACAGTAAATATAAAATAAAAAGTATACCTAAAATATTCTCTGCAGTCTCTCTTTACCTACATTGAAAGTTGTATCATGTATTTCTGTCCCGAGGCAGAAAGTAATTAAATAACTTATCTAATTCCACTGAGATTAGTGTATTTAATACAAAATATTCAAAATAGTAAGTTACATCATTATCTTACATACCACTAAAAGAGAAAAAAAACCTGCTGCCAATTATATCTTCAAATATCAAACAAATAAATGATTAAATTCTAAAATGCAAATTATTAACTATATCTACTACTGATGCCTGAACCAGAATCTAAGTTTCCTGACTCCATCCAGTTCAATGTTACTTTTTACTAGTAGTTATATAAACTAGGAATTGAGACTATAACCATAAAATTCTAAAGAACAATTAGATAGCATATCCAGCACTATCCCTTTGTTTCTATTCCTTGTTTTTCTCTTGTATTTTTTGAGGTGATTTACAATAACACAAAAGAAACTAATATGCTAAAATTCCGTATTAAATTTATTTAGGATAACAAGTCATGTGTATATGTTATGAAATACACAAACTCATACATAATTTTTGTCAAAGGAAAAGCTTACTAAAAATAAGTGTATTAACTTTAGGGAAACTATTAAAATACATGCATAATATACACATAGAGCATAATCTTTAAATACAATGCTTACCATTGAGAATGGTATGTCAGTTGTGGTAGACTATTACATTAGATCATGCTTTCAGGTATTCAGGACCTTGTGTGACTAGTTCCCTTCCTCAGAAACTGTGCTTGGCCCTGTCACTTGTTTTAGGTTGACAAAAAGTCAAGTGTAATGCAAACAGAAATTTAATAAGTTTGTACACTGGAACTTTCAGTTGGAATGCTCATTCTTGAAAGCCAGTTACCATTCAATAAAGAAGCTTAGGTTAGGGCTGAGGATATAGCTCAGTTAGTAGAGTGCTTGCCTTGCATGCACAAGGCCCTGGGTTCAATCCCCAGCACCATCAACAAAAAAAAAAAAAAAAAAAAGAGAAGCTTAGGATACACCATGCTAAAAAGACAAGTGGACAGGCACTCTCAAATATGAGAGGACATCTTAAACATTCCAGTCCCAGCTGAGGCTCCAGGTGACTACTGTCATCTAAATGACCTTAGCCATACTAAAGCAAGGCAGAAGCACCACAGTACTAAATTTTTTAAATCACAGAATTCTATGAAATAAACTGTCAATTGCTCTAGACCACTAAATTTTCTTTCTTCTTTCTCCCTTTCTTTCAAGATAGGGTCTGGTTGTCTACCTAGGCTGGTCCTCGCTTAGGCTCAGGTGATCTCATCCCTCAGCCTCCCCACATAGCTGGAAATATGAGTATGTAATGCATAAATACCCAATTTTAGGACATTAAGTTTTAGATGGTTTGCTACATAATGTAATTGATAACACATAAATCTATTCAGAAAAATACTTTTTAAATTCATGAACTTGAGTAATTTGTCAGTACCTCAAAATGCTCCTTGATAATGTAGGCATTTGCAATTTTAACCTTGATGCCTTCATAATCTCCAACGTCACTAATGCAGATTGCATACCACTGAAAGTAGGGGAGAAAAAGGTGTGAGAATCATACTCTCTAACAGTCAATTCAATAAAGAAAAAATTAAAATTTCCTCAAGGTCATTCTCATTTAACAAAAATATATTGAGCACTGTATTAACTGTAGTAGAATATACAAAGAAAAGAGGATGGGGGCCTCTAGGAATTGAGGGATTAGATATGTGTCTAGGAAAGTATAATACAAGACAGAAAGTAGTGAATTATTTAAGAAAATTGCCAATACAATGAGGAGACAATGAATCATGTCTACGGTCTGAGTAAAACATTTAAAAAAAACTTGTAATTGAATCACTGTTGTTTTATCTTGTCATAATCTTTTTGGGATCTGTGTTTCCTCCAATGTCTGGATTGTTACACTAGGAACAGCCACAATTGTCAATTGTCAATTTTGTCCCCATAGTTACAATTGATAGTTATCCAGTTGCAGAAATCGAGTTGATTACAAGTGTTACACAGGACTTCAAACTCAGTGCTTTAACCTCTTCCCACATGTGTGGCTCTGAATAAAATCACCTCTTATCAAGGGGATGGGGGAGGTGTCTAGCTCAGTGGTCAAGCATATACCTAGCACAAGGCCCTGGGTTCGATCCCCAGCAACACACACATACATGCGCACACGCATACACACAGACACACAAATCATTTCCTATACATTCAACCATAACCTAAATACAAAGCAAATGAAAACTTATGGATGATTCCTAATTTTCCCACTTGGACTAGCTTGGCATTTCTGTTTATTAGTAGTCATAATAGCAAGAACTGATGGCAGGAAGTATGATATCATGGGTAATTTTTATTTCCACATTTGTACTTTTATTCATTTTCTAAAATGTCCACTGTAATGAGTTTGCATTTTTAAAGAAGTTTTATTTCAGGGCTGGGGCTGTGGCTCAGCAGTAGAGCATTCATCTAGCATGTGTGAGGCCTTGGGTTTGATCCTCAGCACCACATAAAGATACATAAAATAAAGGTATTGTGTCCATCTACTACACACACACACACACACACACATCTTAAAAGTTTTATTTCAAATAGATAGTCTAGGAATGAAGGGACAAAAGACTTACCCTCCTGCCTGAAACACTTAAAAAAAAAAAAGACTTTTAAATATATTGTATATCAGGCAACAGTAACACCTGAGAGATTAAAACAAAACAAAAACAACAACAAAAAACAAGGTTAGCTATGACTGCTCCATTTTACTGCCTAGAGAAGATTTCCAAGTTATAGCTCCAAGCGGGTAAAAATTTATAAAGCCTGACAGTTTCCCTACTTTGAGGAGATAACAGTGAAAGTCTGGGGACCCCCACCCCCACCCCAACTGCTATAGTTTGCAGGATAGAATAGGAAGGTGCCCAGGGCTACAACTCAAACTGTAGAAGGTACCTGTGACTACTTGGCAGAATTAACATCAGGACCTGCTTGTGAATAAACTATCCAAGAATAGAAGAAGAATCACCCAAAAGTATTAGAAGCCCAGGGTTCCCTTAGGGCTGGGAATATCAGTTGTGGAAAAAATTAATATAGATCAAATATAATAGTTTCTCTTAGGCTCTAGTCCTACCTAACAAGTCTTAAGGCAACATCTAAAAGGATCCAATTATTTCTGCATAACACAAGCATGTTCCAGAATACACCTGGAGAACATATTTAGCAATATAAACATATTTAGCACTGACAAAGTAAAATTCATAATATCTGGCACCAAGCATTAATCAAAAATTACTAGTAAATTCCTCAAAGAAGAAGGAAAACAAGACTAGTGAGGAAAAGAAAATTGAAAAATGACCCATAAATGACACAAAAGATAAAACTGATAAACCAAAATATTAAAGTAGTTCTTATAACTTGGTTTCATATATTAAGAAGCTGGAGGAAAGGCAAAAATGTTTAATAAGTAAAAGTAAGATACTAAAATCAGATAAATCATTTTAGAAAAGATTATTGAACTTGAAAATAAAACTAACCCAAATGGAACACTGAGAGGCAATAAAGTTGAAAAAAAGAAAGCAGCAAAGAAACAAAGAACAGATTGGTGAATTTTTGAACAATTTTATGTGAACAAATATAAGTATAGCTGAATCCTAGAAAAGAAGGAGTCAGAGGAAAAGAACCAAAAACCACCTATAAAAGGCAGAACAAGATAGCAGTGGAAGAAGACCCTCCAGAGATCATCTGCCCACAGAAATATCAATTTGAATAGCTATTGATGCACAGAACTACCTTCACAAGAGCTAGGGAAACCAAGTGAGAGACCATAGTTCATGGTTGTAACATAATAATAAGATGCACTGAAGAAGGAAGAAAGGAAAGTTGTGCCTGTGTCGTCCTTCACACAACTTCAAGCAACACGCATGGAGAGAAACCTGCTTGGCAGTCAGGTGGTGGTGGTGGGGGGGATGGGGGTGGAGAGTGAATAGGTAATTAAGACCAGGCTTTTAAAGTTGGAAACCAATACTGGGTCTGCCATGGTGAAATCCAGTGTCTCTTAACATATTAATGCAGTCATTATTATTATTTTTGCTTTGTAGTATGTGTATATATATATATATATATATATATATATATACACACACACACACACACACACATTACATAGATATAAATGCTTTTTGCACCAAGCTCTCAATACCAAACAAGAACACAACATAAAAAAGTTATAGGCCAATGTTCCTGATGGACACATGTGCAAAAATCCTCAAGGAAAAAACACTAGTAAATCAAATCCATTAGCATATTAAAAAGATTATTTCCCATGATAAAGTGGGATTTATTCCAGGGATGCAAGAACAGTTCAATATACACAAACCAATGAATGTGACACCACACATCAGCAGAGTTAAGAACAACAAGAAGAGGCTAGGATTGTAGCTCAGTGGTAGAGTGCTTGCCTAGCACGTGTGAGGCACTGGGTTCAATTCTCAGCAACACATATAAATAAATAAAATAAAGATCCATTGACAACTTAAAAAATATTTTTAAAAAAGAACAAAAATATCATTGACAGATGCAGAAAAGACATTTGTAAAATTCAGCATTCCTTCCTGCTAAAAACTCTGAACAAATCTGTTACAGAAGAAATGCACCTGGACATAATAAAACAAGCCCATAGCTAACATTACAATGAATGGGCAAGTTTCCTAGACATACTTTCTATGAATTTCAACCTGAAAAAGAACTGAAGAAAATATGAGAACAATATCTCACTAAATAGACACAATGAATAAAATGAAATTATAGAAAGGAACCAAACAAATGTAAGTTAAAAGTACTGTAACTGAAATGAAAACTCATTAGAGTGCTCAAGAGAGTTAAACAGGCAGAAGAAAAGATCAGCTAATGTGAAGATAGGTCAGTTGAGATTATCCAGCCTAATCAACAGAAGGAAAAAATGAATGAAGAGAAATTAATATAGTCTCAGAGAACTGTGGGATAATATTAAGCACATCTAAATATGCACAATAGATCCCAGTAGAGAACAGAAACAGAATATCTGAAAATTCAGCTATAATTCAAATTCAGAGATCCACAGGTAGTTACATCATAATCAAGGCACAACAATCAATTCTTCTGTCTTCTATTAAAAATAGAAGAATCCTGAAAGCAACAAGAATGAAGTGACTCATCATGTATGACTCATGTACTAAGTATGATTAACATTTGATTTTTTTTACCAGAAATCATGAACACCTATCTAAAGTCTGCAAGGATTACCATAACAAAATAGTATAAGTTGAGTAAATTAAACAACAGAAATTTAGCCAGGTGTGATGATGCACACCTGTAATCACAAGTAGTTGGGAGGCTGAGGCAAGATGGACACAGTTTGAGGCCAGCCTGGCAACTTAGATTTAAAAAAGGGCTGAGGATGTAGCTCAGTGGTAAAGTGCTTGACTAACATGTGTGAGACCCTAGATTCAATCCCTAATACTACAAAGGGAAGTAAGGAAGGAAGGAAAGTAGGGAGAGAAGAAGGAAGAAAGTTATGAATTTATTTTTCAATTATGGAGGTTAGAAAGTCCAAGATCAAGGTGCAAACCAATTGAGTCAAAGTAAGGGAGAAGAAGCAGAGATAAGAGCAAAGTTTTGTATAATACTGAAATTAAACTGACATCCAATGACTACATTATTGTGAACTATGACAGTAATTCTCAGGACAACCACTAAGAAAATAACTAAAAATATACAATAAAAGAAAACAAAAAAGAATTAAAATGGAACACTAAAAGAAAGAAAAACAAAACAGGAAAATCTATTTAATACACAAAAAAGATACTAAGGGAGGAACTGAGAAACAAAAAGACACAACAAATAAAAAACAAATAACAAAATGGCATCATCAATTTTTTACATACAAATAGCTTAATCTCTCTTAATTAGATATCAGAAATTGGCAGAACATATTAAAAACATAAATCAATGTACTTTTCAGGACACTTCAGATTCAAAGAAACAGGCTGAAGGTAAAAGGATACAAAATGATGCTTCAGGAAGACAGTGCTAGAAAAAGCAGGAGTGACTACACAAATACCAGACAAAATAGATTTTGTAACAAAAGTTAGTGGAGAAAAAGGACATTATCAAGAAAGTACAACAAAATATATAAAGCAAAAACTCAGACAATTATAATAGTTGGAGACTTCAAACCACTTCCAAAAGAGAATAGATATACTAGACAGAAAAACAGCAAAGAAAGAAAATTTGAACACTAACATATATCTTGAAAACATTCAACACAATAGCAGAATCATATTCTCAAACACACATGGTACATGATAAATGATATGTCAGGTCAGGCCATAAATCAAGTCTCAACAAATATTAAAAGATAGAAACCATTAAAAAGTACTACTTTTTGAAAAAGTTACAAAATAGATAAAAATTAATGTCTTCACTACTTATTTAGATAAGTATAAACAATGCACCTACATGATAACCACTTACCTTATGAGCAGCAAAACTTGATTCATTTTTTTCTAATGCTCTTTTTGCATACTCTAGGGCTTCATACACATAAAGCTTTTTCTCCTCTTCTGAAGTCCCGCTAAGCTGAGCAATATCACGTGATGCCCGAGCCAATCGCCACAGTACCTCTGCATCTTCACTTAATTTGAAGTAAAATATAAAACCACCATTTTAATGCACTTAAAAATTACTAAAGGTCACATCACTAACAAATGGTCTTTCAGCCTGGCTAGAATATAGCAAGCAATATGATATCAAAAGCCATTTTTAATAATGCTAAATTTATTATTTTCTTTCTTTAAAACCTTTATTTACTAAAAACTTCCTATAAAAATGTCTAGTTTTATTCATAAATACTAATTCATCTATAATGTCAAAAATACTGACTTCCTCAGAAAATACTTTTGTATTTCAATACTTTAATCATTTTCCCTACAAAACGCAATATGTAAATTGAAGCTTTTTACCTCACTGGCAATGTGCTTTACATAATTCACTAACCGGCTCAGATGGTACCACAAGATAATATGAACTTTGTAACAGGATCGTGCACTTAAAAAAAAAAAAAAATGCTACCAAATCTGTAGCCCCAAATAGAAAACTCTGCACCCCACACGTACCTGTAGGTATTGGTTAATGAATGAGTAAATATATTTTGTAATCTCAAAATAAATCCCATGTTAGAATGCCCTGCTATAATACATGGCTTATTTTAAGTAAAAGTACTGGAGTCCTTGAAAAGCTTCCATTTAAATATAATTATTTAAAATAAGAAATAGTTAATAATAGCCACAATGAACAAAATTTTTTTAAAATTAATCTTAAACCTTTTTGTTAAAAGTCTGCCTTTACACCTACTTGATACATTTTTAAAGAACAACAACAAAAAAATAGCAAGTTACCACTAAAATGACTATACAGTGCCTAAATAGCCACTTCAGGTTACTGAGTGTACAATGAAGAAGGGAAGGTTGATTCTGTAAATGCTTAGGAAGTAAAATTGACAGGTTTGGGGAAAATGTTCTTTTCTTGAATCTACGAAAGCTGAAAATTATTCAGTATTTTTAGCTTAGGAGATGAGGCAGATTGATTATCTGGAAATTTCAGTTAGCCTTATTTGACTTACTTTACAGGGATGAGTCTTCTTCTACCTCCACTCTCCAAAAAAAAAAAAAAAGTGTAAAATGACTAAATATGTAGTACTAGAAATTGAGGAAGGAGTCTTTTTTTTTTTCCTCCCTGAAAAACTGTGCTCTAAATAGTTACTATTCAGTGGTGGCAATAATCATCTCAAATCCCAGTGAATTCATTTAAATCTTATACCAATAAGGTATTACTTTAAAAGAAAAGAGAAATATATAATATAGATATATGAGATAAATATTCAGTGATATCTTGTAAGGTCCAGGATAAAAACGCAAAAAAGATTTCAATATTCTACTAGAATAAGTAGAGAAACATCTTTTCTAAATCAACATATCACCTTTTGAGTAATTACTATAAACTCTAAGAAATATTATTGAAGAAAAGCTACAATAATTCACAAAATTTAAAGCACCACAGATCATTAATTAACAAAAATTCTGAGGAAACCTCAAACCCATACCTATCATATAATGCCTACCTTTCTTTGTATTGGGTTAGCAACTGATAAAGTTTTTCTGTTTCTCCACTTTCGTACAGATAGTCAGCTTGTTCAAGAATCTCTTCAACTTCCAACATTATGAAAGAAAAAAAAGATACAATAAAGTAGGTCTTCTCAAGTCAAATGGCAATAATTCTAAGAAAGAAATGCTTTTATATATAAGGAAAAATCAGATCCAGAAATTACTTCTAAAATTGTGAAGAAGTATTGTAGAGATAAGTACAAAACCAATAAAATAAACGATTTATTAAAGTCATAGAAAATAAAACTTGCAGGGGTTGGGGTTGTGGCTCAGAGGTAGAGCACTCGCCTAGCATGCGTGAAGCACTTGGTCCGATCCTCAGCACCACATAAAAATAAAGATATTGTGTCCATCTATAACTAAAGAATAAATATTTAAAAAATAAAATAAAATAAAACCTGGAAACTTATTCTGATGCTAAATATGATACCTACATTTTCAAAAAATGAAAAAACAATTTTGATGAGGAATTTGTGGTACACATACCTCCATACATGTAGTCTTTTTGTTGGCACTATTTTTAATATCATCCATTATAAAAAGAAAAAAACCTGATAACTCATTCACTTACAGCATTGAATACTGTTAATTTGAATGGACTGAATCACAATATTTTCCTAGGTTCTTTCATGATCTACCTTATACTTGAAGACACTATTATGAAAAAAAAGTCCGGCATCAAAAACTTTGATGTTGGGCAGGGGGAATAGCTCAGCTGGTAGAGTCCTTGCCTCGTATGCACAAGGCCCCGGGTTCAATCCCCAGCACCACAGAAACAAAAAACAAAAAACTTTGATGTAGTTAACTACAGACAGAATCTGAAACTTAACTCACTGGCACCAACTCTTACAACTATGTTATATACAACCACAAAATATATAAGCCTTATTGATGGTGTATGCCCTACTAATTGAAAAAACAGTATGAATTTCAGAAAATTTCAATCTATACTTTAATTTTGTCTTCTCCAAAGGTGTTGTATCATTTTATCCTACTTATAAGCCAACTCTATAATGTGTTAAGTTTATTATTTATCTTGACATAGTTTAATTAATCTTAGTGTATTTGAAGTTAAAAGTTTAAGCTTTTCAAAAATTCAAATCCAGGCTAGGTATGGTGGCACACACCTGTAATCCAAGTGACTCAGGAGGCTAAGACAGGAGGATCAAAGTTTGGGGTCAGCCTCAGCAATGTAGTGAAATCCTTAGCAATGTAGTCACACCATGTCTCAAAATAAAAAATTTAAAAGGGCCGGGGATGTAGCTCATTGATAAAGTTAGATTTGAGTTAGATCCCCAGTTATCAAAAAATAAAATAAATAAAATACATAAAATCTAAACTAGCAAAAGAAAGAAATATGCACAATAGTGCAAGTGAAGTATATTTAAACATTTTAATGTAATTAAATTAGTTAAGAAATTAAATGACATAACAAAAACAAAAAAGCCTTAAAATTAAATAAAGATTTTTCTCACTAATACTATTTCAGTATGATTAGAAACATAGAATTTAATATAAGTATTCACATGGCTGATTAATTTCTGAAGTTTGCTTCCATTCTATTTTATATTTTTATCTGATATAAGGCTGATTCACAAAGTTTGGGTTTTAAACACCCAAAGAGTCTTAAAATAAGCAGTAATCTCAGCATTCTTAGTTGATAGTTATGGTAGGCAAAATGGTCTCCAAGAACATTTGTATCTTAATCCCTGGAATATGTGAATATGTCTGGTTACATGGCAATGTAAATTGTAGATGGAATTAATGTTACTAATCAGCTAACCTTAAAATAGAAATTATCCTGAATTATCCAGTTGGCCCAATATAATTATAAGGTCTTTAAAAGTAGGAGGAGGAGGAGGAAGAAGACAGAAAGGAGATATATAATGAAAACAAAATCATAATGATGAGATTATTGGATCTGAACATGGAGGAAGGAGGCCTTTGGCCAAGGAATGTAAGAAGCTTCTAGAAGCGGAAAGAAATAAGAAGTTTCTCCCAGAGGTCCTCCAGAGAGAAACACAGCCCTATCAACATTTAGATATTTAGTTCAGTGAGAGCCATTTTGTACTTCTCAACTACACAACTGTAAGATTAAAAAACTGTGTTGTTTTAAGTCACTGACGTTTACTATGGAAATGACAAAACACTAGGAAAATATAAGTAGAAAGGTAGGTAGATCAATTGATCTGGCATATTTGGAAGTGTACGTGGCATGTATAAGTAGCAAGTTACTTATATTCATTTATTATTCTGATTCCCTAAAAGATGATTATTGCACTTAACAGAAAATTTACATCTCCTCATCCAAGTAATTAATATGGAAATCTAGTGTATAACCTAAATCTTCTGTGTGTATCCTGAATAATCTCTCAAATCACATAGCTCCAATTTCTTTATTATACAATATAGCATAATAAGTTATAGTATCCAGGCTTTAGAAATTTTATTTTTTCTAATTCTAAAAAGGAATTTCTAAAACAATATAGTATCCAATTTATAAGAAAAAAATACACTTATATATAGACTTAGGTGAAAACAATGTAGAGCACTCTATATATCTCCAAGTCAGCTGTTTTGTACTTTCCTAAAAATATTTAGAAATAAGCAATATTTAAAAATAAGCTATGTTACTGACATAGAGATCATATTCTATAAAATGAACTAACTTTTGAAGTAAATCACTTTCAACATAATGAGTAAATATCCTAGATTTTCATAATTCACCTACAGTGAAATATTAAATTTAGCCTAAAAATGCTCCCTAAGAGTTTTTCAAAGAAAGAAATGTTGCCAGGCTCAGTGGCTCATGCCTGTAATCCTAGCAGCTCAGGAGACTGAGGCAGGAGGATCTCAAGTTCAAAGCCTCTGCAAAAGTGAGGCACTAAGTAAGTCAATGAGACTTTGTCTCTAAATAAAATACAAAACAGGGCTGGAGATATGGCTCAGTGGTCAAGTGTCCCTGAGTTCAATCCTTGGTACTCCCCCCCCCCCAACAAAAAAAAGAAATGTTAGTGATAAGACACATGCATATATTAGTAAACTTGGTTTTCTAGTTTTTTCTTGTTAACAGTAATCTGTCTAGCCATGCCAAAGGTATCTGGACAAAAATGAATACTCCTTAGGTACTCCTCTGTCAAGCAAAACTGCCCTACTTCTAAAGTTGCTCTACAAAGAACTTTAAAAAGCAGAAAATCTGGATTCCAGGAACTAAGTTATAATGAAATCATCCAAATTTAAGGCAAATCTTTCACATCAATAATACTGTGTGTTATATAATAATGCATGTCACTGGAAATAACACTACCAAAAATGTTCTGCAGTACTACAAATGAATACGTAAGAAGGAACACTTGGTTCTATAGGTTCATCAGAAAAGAAGAATTATTTAAAGTACAAGAAAAGACAACTAAAGTATACATAAAGAACCTTTAAATTACTTATCTTTTAAGCATTTTATGAGTGAACTTTCACATACTCAAAACAGTTCTGTGAATGTATTAGAATATCTTTCTTTAGGGGGCTTTATAATTTGTCTATTTTAAAGAAATAATTTGAGCTGGGGTTGTGGCTCAGTGGCAGAGCACTTGCCTAGCATGTGTGAGCCACTCACTGGGTTTGATTCTCAGCACTGCACACAAATAAATAAAATAAAGATCGGTCAGCAACTAAAAAGTATTAAAAAACAAAAAAGAAATAATTTAAGTTTCTGCAGTTCCTTCAGTTACTGCAAGTAAGTGGGTATTTAGCACCACCTTGTGGTAATTATGTATATTACTACTTTTTAAATTCAGCCCTGAATTTGGGATATAGCTCTGTAGGACAGCATACCTACCAATGCAGAGGTCCAATAATGTGGAGGAAAGAGAGGGAAAAAAGGGGCCCTATAATCCCATTCAACTGAAATATCAGTAACACATAACATATGTCTTTAAACTTTAATTAAATTACAAGAAAGTTCCACCACAGAATATAGTCCTGGTAAATGGAGGAGGAAAAACCTTCTAAACTGGCTACAGTAAGCATGAAGCAGATATAATGAGAATTAAGCAGAAGTTTGAAGGGCAAAATTATCTGAATACCAATTCCTAAAAAAATACAGCACAGAGAAATATAAGACAAAAGAAACCTGTAAACACCAAATTGTATATTTTAACAGAAACATGGGATTTTCCATGTTTAAAAATTTGTTAGAATTATTTTATGAATTAATGTTTAATAAAATTAATTATTTTATGAATTAATTTGTCTTTAATCTCACAAATTATATGAACTAACCAGTAAATTAATTACAAAGTGGTGGTTACTGTTTAATAAAACTATAGCCATTATAGAAAACAGTATGGAGGTTTCTCAAAAACTAAAAATAGAACTACCATATGATCTAGCAATTACACTTCTAATTAGGTGGAGCATCTCTAATCTGAAAATCCAAAATCCTGAGAAAACTCAAAAAAAATTTTAAGTGCTGACCTTATATTAAAAAAAAGTTTGAGATTTTGGAGCATTTCATGTTTTGCATTTTGGGGTTATAGAGGATCAAAGTCTATGAAAAACTCCAAAATCTCAAACATTTCTGCATCTCAAGCCTTTTGGATAAAGGATACTCAACCTGTATATCCAGAAGAATTGATACCAGTATTTTGAAGAGATATGTGCAGTTCTATATTCATTGCAGCATTATTCACAATAGATAAAATACAGAAGCAACCTAAATATCCATCATATGATAAATTTTTAAAAGTAGGGCAGATATACCCAATAGAATATTATTCAGCCTTAAAAAGAGAAGGAAACTGTCACTTGTGACAATATGGATAAATCTAGAGGTGAAATAAGCCAAGCACAAAAAGATAAATACTGTATGATGTTATTAACATGCAGAATCTGAAAGAGTCAAACTTGGAAGTAGATAGTAGAATAGTGGTTACCAGGGGTGACCACTGGGATGGGGTGAGGTGGCAGAGGGAACAGAGAGAAGTTAGTCTAAGGATATAAAACTTCAGTTAGGAAGAATAGTTTTTGAGATCTATTGCACAGCATGGTGACTACAGTTATTAATGTGTTATATATTTCACAATTCCTAGGAGAGTAAATTTTTGTCTTATCACAAAAAATACACTGATGAAATGTTAAGTATCTTGATTTAATCACTTTGAATTATATTCATATATCAAAACATCACATTGTACCACATATACAATTATTACATGTTAATTAAAAATTTTTTGAAGTTAAATAAGGCAGTGTTCAGCCAAAAATAAAAAAGAAAAAGAAAATAAAGCTAAATAAAACCAAAGCAAGCTAAATAATTTTACTCTTTTTTGTATTAACTTTTCAGTGTTCCAAATATGCTTTCAAAATACAGAAGGGATTCTAAAACATAGGCCAGTTTTCATTCAAATATAAAATAAAAACAGTGAACTTAGTTTTCAGAGCAAGTCAACCCTCAGAATGTGAAAACATTTTCCTGCCAAGGTTTAATGTTAGGAATAGTATTAACATTTAGAGTTATTTTTCTGTTTACATCCTTATATTTTTACACTGAAAGGAAGTTACAACTTTTTTATAGCATATAAATGAACACAGGAATAAACAATTCAGAACAAAAACAATGAGCATGATAGGTGGAATTTTATAACACAATAAACAGATTCATATGTTTTTTGGACCAAACGGCAACCACAAAATACTAATACAACAGAGATTCCTTAAAACACTTTCTTTGATGCAGTTACTTAGGAACTGTAAAAATAAATACCACGCAATCTGAATGCTAGGAAAAAGAGCTAGAGGTCTAAATAAACAGGGCAATCAGTCTACCGCCTTTCCTTTTCCAATGTTTAGGAATCCAAGTTTATTCAAATATACAATTCTATAACTACTAGCCCTTCCTCAAATACTTCAGAATGGTAACATTATGCAACTTTAAAAGCTTGAGCTTCTTCTGAATTTCTCATAGTTTTTCTGCACTTTTTCAAATGTGAAGCTTTATAAGGTCTACCATTTCATTTTCTTCCAGTATACAAGGAACACTAAGGAATACTTCATTTATTTCATGGAGAACCTTACTTATGGTAGAAAAAGATCTACTCTCATAGAATATTCAAAATATTTTCCAAAATAAATCAGCTATAGATAGGCCAATGGTCCTGTCTTATATCCACAGTTAATCATTTTTTGTGAATTTTTTCCACTGTTCAAGATCATTATCATTGCCTATATCTGAGTTCAGACTCTTCAGGACACTAGCTGGGTGTGATGACATCTGCTGTAATTAGAGTGGTTCAGGAGGCTGAAGCAGGAGGATAGTAAGGTCAAAACCAGCCTCAGAAACTTGGCAAGGCCCTAATAAGCAACTTAGCGAGACCCTGTCTCAAAACAAAACAAAAAAAAAATTTTAAAAAGCCTGGGAGCTTGAGTTCAATACCTGGTTTTAAAAAAAAATACACTAGAAATGTAAATTTCACTCCACACAAGAACACCTGAGTCCCCATGCTCTTCAAGAAGCCATTCAGGACAGCTTTCACTGTGGGTATCAAACCTTGGTACAAGGAAAAAATGGAAATGGGCAGTGTTCAGATTACAACCACTTTCAATAACATCAACTTAGGAATTGTAAAAATAAGTACCATGCAATCTGAATGCTAGGTAAAAGACCTAGAGGGCTAAATAAACAGGGCAGTCAGTCTGCCCACTTTCCTTTTCCAATGTTTAGGAATCCAAGTTTATTCAAATGCACTCAACTTCCAAAATACATAAGATACTTACTAAACTGAAAACTACTATTTAGTTTGCAGTGGCAATTATATTGGGTAACACTGGAAATCATGAATTTAAAGATGGACACATTTCAGTGGACTACATTAAGGCATGTTTCTCCTTTTTCCTGGACATTCACATGCTGTGATAATCAGTAGGCTGGAGTTTGCAATGATGAAGTAATCTTTTGCTGCAAACTATATTTGGCACTGTCATGAAAGAAACACCATGCTGCTGGGTATGGTGCTATATGCCTGTAATCCCAGCGACTCAGGAGATTGAGGTAAGAGAAACACAAGTTCAAAGCCAGCCTCAGTAAGTTAGCAAGAATATAAGTAACTTAGTGAGGCCCTGTGTCAAAATAAAAAATAAAAAGTGCTGGGGATGTAGCTAAGTGGTAAAGTGACTTTCGGTTTAACCCCCAGTACCAAAAAGAAAGAAAGAAAGAAATACCACGCTGAAGATCTACTGTCAAACCCTTAAATTTGCCTTCATTAACACCTAGGGAGGCAAGTTCGTTACTCAAGCCTTTTAATAAGATGCCTATAGCACAGGCAGGCCAACCATTCCAATTCACTTATAGAAATCTTTACTATTTTACTGTGATTAATAAATTCCTCTGAAGTGAAATTTTTAATAAGTTTGCTCTCAACAGTCACCATCTTGAAAACAGGGGTGAAGGGTCAGCTGCCCTGAGTGGGAAGCATGCTGCCTCATGGGAACACACAGCCATCCACTGGTAAGATAAATTTGCTCCTATAGCATCTATTCTCTGGTTGGTCTGCAGGACTCCCTCAGTCTAGCTCAAGGTTGCTCTCTCAAAAGATGGAGGAAGAAAATGGCAAGAAGTAGCTTAAAGGGGCTGGGGATGTGGCTCAAGTGGTAGCAGGCCCGTCTAGCATGCGTGGGGCACTGTGTTAGATTCTCAGCACCATATAAATGTAAAGATATTGTGTCCACCTAAAAAAAAAAAAAACTAAGAAATAAATATTTTTCAAAAAAGAAGTAGCTTAAAAACTTGCTGAGGTGTGAAAAGAACCACTGTTTGATGTCTCCTCAATTTTGCTATTGCAGCTGCATCCAGCTAGTACATGACTCAAGAAGGCAAATCATCTTAAAATGTTTTCGTATGAACATATATTCAGTGATTTTTTTATGTCATAAAGACACTTCTGAAAAAAGTGTTCTGTGATCACTAAGGCTAAAAACAATTTTGGCTTTGCCTTTCAAAGTGTCATATTTTATTGCCTACGGAAGCACTAAATCAGTTCTGCAACAATACTAACACATAATGAAACTAAGACAGAAAAATAAAAATATAGGTTCTAATCTCTGCCACTTTGACTCTTAAAAAAAAATTATAAAATTAAAGTTACTGTGAAAAGTCTAGGGAGCTTTAAACAGACGCTTTTTGTATTTATCAAATATTGTCAATGAGCCAGTGACAAATAGAAATCCTCTGCTTTGCCTTTCTTTATAAAATGATACATTAAAAAAGTAATAATAAAAAGAAAGTATAGCAGTTCTCAGTTATCTGTTTTAGCCAGGTGCAGTGGCACATTCCTGTAATCCCAGAGACTCTGGCAGGAGGATCCCAAGTTCAAGGCCACCCTCATCAACTCTGCAAGACCCTCAGAAATTTAAGGACACCCTATCTTTTTTTTTTTTTTTAATATTTATTTTTCAGTTCTCGGCAGACACAATATCTTTGTTGGTATGTGGTGCTGAGGATCGAACCCGGGCCGCACGCACGCCAGGCAAGCGCGCTACCACTTGAGCCACATCCTCAGCCCCAAAGGACACCCTATCTTAAAACGTATATTTTTAAAAAGAAGGAACTGGTAAAATGCTCCTAGGTTCAATTTCCAGTAGCAAATAAAAACAAACAGTCATGGATAAATGACTAGGCAATTAATCATTTTTGACAGCAGTTTCAAATTATTATTCTATTAGAACTTTAAAAGATATTCATCAGCCAGGAATGATGGGCATGTGCCTATAGTCCCAGCAACTCAGAGAAGCTGAGGTAGAAGGATCCAAAGTTCGAGGTCAGCCTGGGCAACTTAGCAAGATCCTGTCTCAAAACTAAAAAAAAGAAGGGCTAGGAATCCAACTCAGGGATAGAGTGCCCCTGGGTTCAATACCTTGTACAACTCCCCATCAAAAAAACTACCCCAAATCAAATGTTTCTTTTCCCAGTCATCTTTTATGATTTAAAAATGAGGACTATAAACCAAAAAGTATTAGTCCAAGAAATTAAAATCATATTTCTCTAATATACCAAAATTTTAGCTCTTTTCCCTCAGAAAACTGATTTAACTAAATCTGTTTTAAAAATTTGCTAGTCTATATTATACCAAATAAGAATTATAATATTTTTTTCACTTTTCAACCAATTACAAAAATATTAAGTATTAACAAAGTATTTGTTACTGAAGAAATTTTAGTTTGCTAAAAAAAAATTAATACATGTACAGAATAAGAGCAAAAAATAACCTGGACTATAACAATATTAGTTTCATTATCTATTCAAAAACAACTGTTAATAACAAAATATCAAACAAAAATAACTCTAAGTCTCCCAGATATTTAGTTTATGCTTACCTTTGGCTGTGGCATGAACAACAGCAGCCTGCGAAATGACTTGATAAGTTTCACAACCCAAATAAGACAAGGCTGAGAATAAAAGGCCTCTTTTCAAAGTTCCTGCGTTACCTATCACCTATGGAAAAACAATATGGCAGAGTTATCCAACTTAGAAAATTTGGAGAAACTGCTACCCCAAGCAAAATTTTACATCAATTTTCTCTCACCTCCAAAGCAATTAATCATAAAAATACGGGATGCTCAAAAATGAATTCTTCAAATTCTCCAGGAAATCTATTTTAAACCTTACAGGGATAGTGTATTTTATTAAGAAAAAGACTATCTAGAAGTGGTAGCTCATCTAAAACTCAGTCATGGGCTAAGGATATAGCTCAGTGGTAAAGCACTTGACTCCATATTCAAGGCCCTGGGTTAGCTCCCCAACACTGCAAAAATAAACAAATTATTAAAAATCACAGTTGTGATGGTAAATGCTGGATTTAAAGACCCAAATTTTTATGTGGAGGCCTAGATATTATAAATTGTATGAAACAAAATATGAGACATCAACACATGACAAATATCGACTTTTGTTAGTAAACAAGATGAAGAGTATCAAATACAGTAACTGCAACACATAAAAAACGTACACAGCTTTAAGTGAAAACATGTTTGAAATCACCCATGAAACCCGGAGGTTTTAAATACATGGTGAATAAAACAAAATCATATTCAAACAGATTTAGAAATTAATTTTCATAATCATGGCCAGATTTTTTTCCTTTTTCTTTTTCCACCCAGTACTGGAGACTGAACCCAGGGGCAACTTACCTTTGAGCTATATCTTCAGTCCTTTCCATTTTTTTAAGGCAGGATCAATGAGTTCCCTGGGTTGGTCTCACACTTGCAATCCTTCTACCTCAGCCTATTGAGTAGCTAGAATTATATGTATGCCCCACCATGCCCGCTATTATAACCATATTCTTGAGACCAATGACAAAGAGGAATGAATATCATTCTAGCAATTTCTTCCTTTTCCTGAATTTTTCCCTTTAAATTTATTCCCATCAGTATAAAAAGTTAGCTTCTTACTTGTATAAAAAAAACAAAACAAAAATCACAAAACAACAACAAAAAAACCCTTTCCCCTTCACTTCCTATCTCCCTTCCCATTCTCTCTTTAACTCTCACAAATAAGCCAGGCACAGTACTGCAAGCCTGTAATTCCACAATTTGGGAGGCTCAGGCATGAGGATTGTGAGTTCAAAACCAGTTTTGGCAACTTGGGCAGCCCTAAGTAACTTAGTAAGACCCTGTCTCAAAAAATATAAAGGGCTATGGATGTAGTTCAGTGGTAAAGGACCCCTGAGTTCAATTCCTAGGTTCAATCTCCAGTACCAAAAAAAAAAAAGAATCCCCACAACTCCACTGATGGTATTCTAGTTAATGATGCCAAAGATGCTGCTACATATTGAATATCCCTTATTCAAAATGCTTGGGGATCAGAAGGGTTTCAGATGTTGGATTTTTTTTTCCAGATTTTGGAATATTTGCATCAACCTTATAAGATTATCTTGTGGATGATTTATGTTTCATATTCACCTTATTGCACAGCCTGAAGGCAATTTTATAGAATACTTTTAGTGTCTATGTTTTGACTGTGACCCATCACATGAAAGCAAATATAAAATTTTCCACTTACAGCACTAAAAAAGTTTCAGATTTTGAAGTATTTAGGATCAGACTCAGGATATTCATCCTGTATTTTCTGTGGTCAATTCTGAATTGTCACCTTACTTGATCTATTTAACAGCATTTGACTGCTGATCACTTCCTCTAAAAAAAAAATCATGAATGTATGTTTAATTTTTAAAAACAGCTTTATTGAGACATGATTTACATACAATAACTACATAAAATGTACAATTTAAGACATATATA
Organism: Marmota monax; assembly: GCF_021218885.2. NCBI lineage: Eukaryota > Metazoa > Chordata > Mammalia > Rodentia > Sciuridae > Marmota > Marmota monax. Next base: position 1,589,371 of record NW_026693552.1, read on the forward strand.
TAAACCTGGAAAACCATTATCATCACCACAATCAAGATAATGAACAATGCTACAAATTTTCTCTTCACAATGCCCTTCCCAGCACTTCATTGCTACCCTGAAACACTCTGCTTCTGAAATACTACTCTCTTGGATTTCCTTATGTCTTAGTGACTTCTCTTTTGTTAGTTCATCTCCAATATCACCTTGCTCATGTCCTGAGCTAAGTCTTCTTCTTTTCTCTATTCATGATCTAACTTTGTCTCATATCATTAATAAGCCCAAAACACTCTTATCTCTAGCTAAATGTCACCCCTAATTTCAGAATCATTTATCTACTGCCTATTCAAAAATTGTCTCTGAAAAACTCTATTAGGCATCTCAAAACAACTGTTCTTTCTACCAAATTCACTCCTCTGGTATTTTTCTCTATCATGGTAAATGGCAACTCTCTTCTACTTGTTCAGTTTAAAAAAGAAAAATCAACAAAAAACCCTGAAGTCATTCTGGACTCCTCCAACCCACATCTGATCCACATTTGCACTTCTGATAAGCATCTAGAGTAGGAATGGGGAATCCACCATATTCCAAATTTGCCAAATGCTGTTTCCTTGGTCCAGCATGAATACTCAAGGCATTGCACGCAACTGGATTTAAAAAAAAAAAAAAATCCACTGTAAAGTAGTAAAACTAAATTTGTTATGGTCACATCTTCAGCATTTAATTTTTTGAGTTAATGCTTAATTATCAAAAAGAGATGGAGTAAGGGAAAAAGGTATATACATGTGTAGTGGTGTTGCCTGGAAAAAAAGAGGAAAAGACTAGTTTATCAGGCCAGGCCAGTGGTGCAAGCCTATAATTCCAGCAGCTCAGGAGGCTGAGGTACTAGGATAACAAGTTCAAAGTTAGCCTCAGCAAAAGTGAGGCGCTAAGCAACCCAGTGAGATCCTGTCTCTAAATACAAAATAGAGCTGGGGATGTGTCTGGATTGAGAGCCCTTGAGTTCAATCCCTGGGAGGGAGGGAGGAAGGATGGAAAGGAGGGAGGAAGGAAGGAAGGAAGGAAGGAAGGGAGGGAGGGAGGAAGGGAGGGTTGGTTTATTTTTAAGTGTCTTAGTTTCCTATTGCTTTTAGGGATAGAGTATATCACATAGTAGAATGCATGTGTAGTCCACTATAGCCTAAGGAAATTTGACATTTAGAGTGTCAATTTTCTGTGCTGAAACAAGGCACAACAAAGAATATCCTGGCTTTCTTAGAAGGGAGAAAATGCTATTTATATTTCTTATTATAAATTTATGAAGTGCCAGTTATTCAGCTGAGCTCTTGTCAGTTTGATTAATATAAAGCAGCTCTTTGCTCATCTATGGGAAAGTAAATGAAAATCATGTTTCTGAACTTGAAGAAAAAAAAGAAAGACCCACACCTCAGTGACACCTCCAAGATACTGATAACTTATAAAAATATCTGAGACAGTTGGAACACATTATTTCACTATGTACTTTGAAGTTGCAGTGCATTATTTTCAAAAAATTTCAAAATATTCAAAAAGTATTTGCTGAACAAAAGAAGTAGGCTGTTTCAGACAGTCTTTTTTTTTTTTTTTTTTTTTTTCAACACTGAGTGTAACAACTTTGTTCCAGGCAGAATTAAAAATATAAGCTCAAGTCAGGTCTGGTGGTACAAGACTGTGATCTTAGCAACTGGGGAGGCTGAGGCAGGAGAATCAAAAAGTTTGAAATCAGCCTCAGCAATTTAATAAGACCTAGACTCAAACATTTTTTAAAATGGACAGGGAGTGTAGCTCAGTAGTAGAGCACCCCTGGATTCAATACCCAGTACCACAAAAAACAAAATTAAACCCATCAGTAGATGAAAAGAAATGTGTCACCACTATCTCCTGCTTTTTCTCTTATAAATTCTTGCCAGTTTCTTCTCCTTTTTAATATCAGAATTTCTCTGATTAGTATTAGGCCTTCTTTTGGTCTATTAAATACTCTCAATCTCTACTATGGCATAATTTACAATCATAGGGTAGATGCTCCAGAATCTGTATTTGTAGCCCAGACCTCAGAAGGTAATCAGCAGACCTAACAAACTACTACCCATCAATGTCAATCTGTTTATATTACCACACTCATCTTAATTAGTCTAAAACCCAACTTATTTCCCCCTTACCCCTCAAGTCTTTCTGAGGTCCTACCCCAATAAATAACACTACCAGAAACCATAGATTCTTCATTGACTTTCCTTTCAACCCCCACACTGCACCTATCTTTTAGGTCCAATAATTCTACATTCTTGATATTCTTTGAATGAATCCACTTATCTCAATTTCCACTAAAGTTCAAACTACCACATTTACCTGTCCTACAGCAATGATCTTTTATTTGGTCTCCAGCATTCACTGTAGCCTAAGACTAATTTTTTAATCAAGTATGATCAAATGACTTCCTCATTCAAAATGTTTAACAGTCTGGGCCCAATGGCACATGCCTATAATCCCAGCTACTTGGGAGGCTGAGACAGGAGAATGACAAGTTCAAGACCAGAGTCAACAATTTAGCAAGGCTCTCAGAAACTTAGTGAGACCTTGTCTCAAAAAATAAAAAGGGGAGGGCAGGGAATGTATCTAATGGTAAAGCACCCCTATTAAATTCCCAATACCAAAAAAAAAAAAGAAGAAGAAGAAGAAGTAAAACACTTAACAATTTAGACTAGAATCAGAAATACTTACCATGGTTTATAAGGTTTTTAGAATCTGGTTGTGGTAGGCAGCCTCTAAAATCTCCCCAATAATCCTGCCTTCTCATAGTCACACTCTTGTATGTATGCTGAGTTTATTGCCTCCTTTCCAAGAAATAGAATACAACAGAGCTGATATCATTTCCAAGATTAAGTTATTATTTTAAAAAATCATTGACACATGATCTCATTTGTTCTCTTTGATCACTTGCCTGCCCAGGGGGTAAGCCAGTGACTTTGAATTGCTGGCAGCAGCAGGCAGAAGAGAAAGTGTGCCTACAGCCATGCAATCGCATTGAACTTGGAAGCAGAACTTCCCCTTTACCCCAGACCTCAGCAGCTGACAAGTGTGACTGAACCTCAGGAGAGACCTTCTGCCTGAGGTAGGTAGCTAAGCTGCACCTGAATACCCAACCAACAGAATCCAGGGATAATAAACCTCTGTTGTTCTAAGCAATCTGCTAAAAATGTATTACAGTTTAAAATAATGAAACACTTAGTCCAAGTGAAATAGCTCATAGGCACCACAAGAATGTCACATCCAATGCCCAACTTACTTTCAAGATTAAACTGAGAGCCTGGCGAGTTGGTGCCTGCCTGTAATCCCAAAGGCTCAGGAAGCCCAGGAAGGAGAAGCACAAGTTCAAAATCAGTCTCAGCAACTTAGTTAGGCCCTAAGCAATTTAATGAGACCCTGTCTCCTAAATAAAATATTAAAAAGAGCTGGGAATGTGGCTCAGTGACTAAACGCCCCTGGGTTCAACCCCCAGGTACCAAAAAATAAAAAATAAACTGAGTCCCACAAGCAGTCTAATAGAAATGACAGAACTGCGACTACAATATCCCGACATCCTTTCTTAACACTATGTATATTAAAAAAACCCTCAGAAATAATTTCTTAAAGCCCCAAACCCAAATTTTAAAATATATATACACATACATATGTATATGTATGTGTATATATATTTTACTATATATATATATACATACATATGTATATGTATGTGTATATATATTTTAATATATATATATATATATATATATATATATAAAACAATGTATATATATGTATGTATATATATGTTTCTGCGTAGGAAGCTTTCGGTCACAACACAGTCGTTTAAAAGTCTATCTAGCAGACTCGGTTAACAGCTGGAATTGCTAAAAGTGAAAATTTTTTCAGAGCGGCCAAAGTTCCTTCTCCATCCTGTTCTCCATGTTTTCACACAAGGTGGTCAGCCAGCGGGCAACTTCTCCGTGAGACGTACTCACTACTTCTCTGACCTAAGCCCAGTTTTCTAAGGAGAGGAGGCTTGCGGAAGGGCAAGGACCAGTCCGTAGCGGTCAAGGGGCGCGGTCCAGGCACACTTGCCCCTGAGTTTCCTCCACGGTTCTCTTTCCCATAGGTGGTGCGGAGCCTCCCAGCCGAGAGCTGGCGGGAGTCCGAACCCACACGGTAGGGAGAGACAGGGAGCCAGGGAGGCGAGGTTACCTCAGGGCCGCGGAATCGCCCGGGGCAGCACTGCTCACGGCTGCCCCAAGTCCTCGTCGGAAACCGAGTACCCGGAACAGCTCCACGTGCCAAAGGGAGAAAGCGCCACACTCGCGAGGCCAGCGCCATGACCTACACGTTCCCGGCCCTTGATGTCAGGCCGCCACGGACCCGCGTAGGACGGAGCAAGGAATACTTCAGTCTACGCACAGAGAACTGCCCCCATCCCCGCTTCCTGGCCAGTGCCTCTCAGTTCTCACCGCTTCCGATCCACGACTTCCGGGGGCGGGAGAGATCCCGAGTGGGTGGGACTTCGTGGGCCTGCTGCGCCTGTGCCCAGTGGGCTTGGGCAGTGAGTGACAGCGCGCGAGCGCGAGCCTTGGGGCGAGCTAGTGAGCGAACCCTCCGCTGGTTCCTGAGTGCTTTCCGCTCCGCTCTCTTTCTTGGTTTTGGTAAAAGGATAGATCACCAGAACAGAACTGAAGGCTTTGAAATAGACCCGAGAATAGGTGTGTGGAAGAAAAGAAAAAAAAAAAAAAATCAAAAGTAGGTGACGCCTGGCATTAAGAGGTTCTTTTTGGAAATAAATGCGTGGAATTAATCCGCCCACATAAGAAAGTGAAAGGAAAAGAATGAGAAACTGGAGGGAAAGACTCAAGAGGGGAAGTGAGAAGCCAAAGGAAAGAAATGAAACCCGTAAAGCATTAGCTGGACTATGAAGAAGAGGACTCTAAACAAGATGCTGGTGCTGGACTGGGGGAAGTTCAGTGCGAGAGCGCTTACCTAGAATGGGGGAGAGACTCCCAATTCGGTCAAAAAATAAAATCAGCACTGCTGTATGGTATGGGATATGTAGCATAAAACCTGGTCTCTCCTCAAAATCTTCACTAGGTCAATGTTTCTCACCAGAGTAGAATTCTTACAGAGGGAATAAGGAGATTTTTGAGCCCAACTTCAAGGCCCTTGTGGGTGAAAAACACAGGCTGCAAATGGAGTACCTACTTTATGGAGTACTTGAGAAAATCGTCAATAAGAGAAGGTAGTCATAGTTTTAAAAGAGTAGCTTGTATTTATATGGTACTTTTCATACTACACAGTAAATTAAGACACATTTCCTTTGATCTTCCCAATTGTGAAATAATGGGCATCCCAGGTTGCCAAATGAGAAAAAAAAAATGGCTTAAACATTTTATTAACGAAATCAAGGATACACTTTTTTTTTTTTTTAAATGCGGAGGATCCAGACCAAGGTGCACGTATTACACATACTACTTAGGCTGGCACTCTGCCATTGAGCTGTGAGCTACATCTCCAACCTTACAGTGCTCTTCCCAGTGTATGATTGCTGCCTTCACTGCCTCGTGGGTATTGAGGATTTCATCAGTGATATCCCTATTTTCTTTGCTTCTGAAGTATATTTTTAAAAATATGTACATCTTCCCAACTTCTGGAATCTAGTCTTTTTACCAGAAGGGAACGAGTTTTATTGTATTTTAGATTTTCTACCAATGACAACCTCGATATTGTTAAACAACATGTTTACACTATTGGATCCCATGATAAACCTGAAATTCATTTTCTGGTATCTCTGCTGCAATGATTTGTGAGTGTGTGATGCTGAGGATGAAATCCAGGGCCTCACACATGGTAGTAATTTTTTAATTACAATTTTCACTTAGAAAATAATTAAATCCTTAGGAAAGTTGCAGGAACTCACATATACTCTTCACTTATATTCAGCCATTGTTGATTCTCTCACATTTGCTCTTTCTTGAGATATATTCCATGTAATATGCATATTATGTTCCTATTATATTCTGTTAAACCTTTTAAGTGTAGAGTGCATGATTATATTCTGTTAAACCTTTTGAGTATAGAATGCATGTATCATGATTCTTGACTCTTGGAAACAGACATTCTCAGTATAATTATCAAATTCAAGAAATTGAAATTGACAGAATATTATTATTATACAAACAAGTTTTACTGGTGTCCCAATGTTGTTTGAACTCTTTTTCCTCAATTGGAGATCAAACCTGGATTATGAATTGTATTTAATTTTAATTTTTTTAGTTTCATTAAATGTGTAGTATTTCCTCAGCCTTTATTTTCACGACTTAAGTATTTTCAAAATGTATAGTCCCATTGTTTCATAGCAGAATTGCTCAACCTTGGCAATATTGACATTTTGGGGATAATTTTTGTTGTTGTGGAGGCTTTCCTGTGCACTGTAAGGTGTTTAATAACAATCCATCTTCTACCAGTTGCATCTTCTCCTAGTTTGACTATGAAAACTATCTCCCAAAAGAGCAAAATGTTCCTGCAGGTAGAGTTACCAGATTTAAAAAAAAAAATACAAGACATTGTATACATTTTTAATTTCAGATAAACAACGACCTTTTTTTTTATTTTTTCAGTATTGGAGATCAAACCCAGGATATTAAATATGCTAGGCAAGAGCTTTACCATTAAGCTATATCCCCAGCCCTCACAAATAATTTTTAGTATAATATAGGACATACTTATACTGAAAAATTATTTGTGGTCTATCTGAAATTTAGATTTAGCTGGGCATTCTATGTTTTGTCTGGCAACCCTACTCCATTTGCCATTATTGAGAATCATTGGTATTTAGCATGTGCTTAAATCTGGGCTTGGTTGATTACTTCCTAATGATTCTCATGATTCAATTTAGGTCGTGCACTTTTTGTAGGAACATTAAGTGGTATATCCTCTCCATGGCATTACATAATGAAGTTTTGGATGTGATTTTGCCCTATTATTGGCAAATGGGATTTTCCCCCATTATTTTTGTGCTGGGGATTGAACCCAGGGTCTCATGAATACTAAGCATGCACTCTATCATTGAACTTTTGCAATTGCCTCTGAGGTCCTACATTACTTGGTCTCCATCTCATCTCTGACCTTACTTTTACTATTCCTCTCCTTGCTCACTTCACTCCATCTATGCAGGATTTTATTTCATAGAAAATGAAAGGACAGACCTTTGCACTTTCCTTTTCCTCTACATGCAAATGTCTATCCCTAAATATCCTCATCCTCCCAGCCTGAAATGGGATCTTATTAAAAGGTACAACAGAAGAACTGGAAGTATAGCTCAGTGGTATAGTTCTGCATAGCATGTGCAATACCCTGGCTTCAATTCCCAGCATTGACAAAACAAACAAAAAATAGTTTAAGTAAAGCATTTTGTTTTCCTGCTTTAAGTCTTTGGCTGCTGTTTTCCTAGCTTACAAAATCTATGCTATCTGCTATCTTGCTCTTGTTTGTTTAGCCTTCAATCTCTGCCCTTTTCTTTCATCCAGGCCTCAGGCCTCCTACATGATATTCTTTCTGCCAGAAATCCTACCCATTCCACTACCTGATAACTTCTCCCTCCCCCATCTATGCCATATTTATCTAATCTGTATTTGTCCTTTAGCTGTCACCTTAAATGTCACTTGCTCAGAGAAACTTCTCTTGATTTCTCTTAATATACTCTCATTTCCTTTATGGCCTTAAGTACATTTTATAATTTCACTTTTATCTTTGTGAATATTCGTTAATCTGAAGTATAAATTTGGAGGTAATGTGCACTTTCACTACACTGTAAACTTGATGACCATGCCTGATTTTTTTGTTGTTGTTCTTAACAGTTCCTGTCACAATTCCTCCATTTGTTCAACAAATATTCATCATGTAGCTGTGATATCCCTCTTAGTCTTTAAGATGTAACAAACAGAATAATTCCTAATGGAGAATACATTCTAGTTGGGGAAACACAGTCAGTAAATAAAATAAATAATAAAAAATGTAATATGTTAGATGGCAATAAATGCTAATGAGAAAAATAAAGTAGAAGGGGTATAAAGTATATTCCCATGTAGGTAGTGGAATTTTATTTTACTTTTCTTTTTCTCAGTGTTGGGGATTGAACTCAGGGCCTCACGTATGCTGTACCATTGAGCTACATCCCCCAGCCCAGGCATTGCAATTTGGATTAAGGTGATGGCCAAAGAAGATCTCACAAAGGAGAACTTTGAATAAAAACTCAAAGAAGAATTAAGCCATGAAGATATTTAGGGAAAGAGCTTTGCATGTAGAGGAAAAGGAAAGTGCAAAGGTCTGTCCTTTCATTTTCCATGAAAGTAAATCCTGCATAGATGGAGTAAAGTGAGCAAGGAGAGGAAGAGTAAGAGTAAGGTCAGAGATGAGATGGGGGCCAAGTAATGTAGGACCTCAGAGGTAATTGCAAGAGTTCAATGGTAGAGTGTATGCTTAGTATGCATGAATTAATAGGTAAGGACAAATTAATGAGTGAGAACAAATATGGAAAGGAATTTAGACACTGAAAAGAATGAATAAGTACACTGAATACTATGGCACTGTGTGGTCAAATGATAGATTCCTTTTTTGGATACTAAAAGTTCAATACCATCTCCTTGTCTCTACTCTGTCTCCACTTTAGTGAAGACAAAATTTGGGAAGGTTATGTGTGGATACTATGTATTCTGAGAAATATAGAAATTTCCAATTTGTGTCTGGGGACCTTCAATTAAACAGAGAAACAGGATAAGAAAATAAAACCAGATACCTTTAGTTATAACCACCACCAAACAAACAAAAAACCCACTTATCTCCTCCTACCTCTCCACTCTAGCCACAAAGAAGTTGTTTCTATGCTTGAAATTTGCTAAGTTTGTTCCTGTCTTTGTCCTAATATTCTTCTATCCACAGATCTTTGCATGATTGGTTCCTTCTTTTCTTCTTCCCTCCATTTCTCCTTTTCTTTCCTATTCTCATTCCTTCCTTCCTCTCTTTCTTTTCCACCCTCCCTCTTTCATTCTTCCTCTCTTTCTTTCTTCCTCCTTCTCCCCTCCCCTGTACCCCCCCTCCCCTCATGGCTTCCTTTCCCTTCCCTTCTCTTCCCTCCCTTAATTCCCCTTATCTCTTTCTCATTGTACTAAGGATATAATCCCAGGCCATGTGCGTGGTAGGCAAGCATTCTACCATTGAGCTATACCCCAGCCCTTTTAATTAATTAATTTTTATTTTGAGACAATATCTCACTAAATTCCTCATTCTGACCTTGAATTTGGCATCCTCCTGCCTCAACTTTCAGACTAGGCCATTATGCCAGCCTTTCTATTTTTCAAGTCTCTAATCAAATAACACCATCTTAGAGAGGGCTTCCCTGATCTCCGGTCTAAGTAAGTTCCCATTATTATCCTTACATCTTTCACAACAGCCTGTATAACTTTCATTCATAACACTTATTATTGAGATATCTTTTGTTTTTAATTATTATTATTTGTCCCTCATCTAGGATAGAAGAGCCTTTCTTGCTCACAGATTTATCATAAGTCTAGAACAATATTTGACACAGTAGGCACACAGGACATGTTTGTTGAATAAATAAATGGCACTTATATGATTTTTAAAAATGTTTAGTTTACATTTTTTGGATTGAGTTAAGTTTTTACTTAGGAATGTCTGTATTTCTTTATTTGTTTCATTTTCCATTTCTTCTATAATTAAAAAAATTATCCTTTGCCCATTTTTCTATTGAGTTTTCCCTACTACCCCTTTGTCAATTTAAGTGAACTTGCGACACCTTTGTTTGTCAGGTTTGTGGCAAATATTATTTCTAGTGGGTTTGTCTATTGACTTTGTCCCTGTTTCCTCCCGCAGAGGTCCTAAAATCTTAAGCAAATGTAGCAGAATCTTCCACAGTGGTTAATGCTCAGTTGAGTGGCAGCATCGACTAGCGGGGTTAGTTCACTTAGTAGACTCTGACTTTTGGCAACTAGACCAGTTAGCTACGAAATCTCATGTTACTCCATCGTAGCTTTCTTATTTATGGTATGGGGATAATGGTGCTAAATGCCTCACAAAAAATTCAAGAATTAAGTGAAATTAAGGATGTAAAATGATCCTGGTACTGCACCCATTGAAAAAACTCCCAAGTATGCTTAAGAGCTAGAATTTCACTATTTTCATGTTGTTTTTCTTGATTCATATATGGTATACATTTTCTCAAATACTGTAATTCTTTTATCCTTTAGGAGTTTATTTTGGTGCAGCAACTTATTTTAAGGCCTAACGCCAACTTTGGATTTTTGGTAAACAAGGGACACCCTAAGCCGCCTTGAAACTCCAGCCTATAGGCAGTTAACAGATCTGCAGAGTAAAAAGGCCAGCCTGGCGGGTGGTGGGTGGAGCCTCGTGTGGTCTTGAGTGGGCGCGGCGTGCTGTAGGCACCCTCGGAGCACCCCAACCCCGGCTCCGCCCCGCCCCGCCCCGCCGCCAGAGCAGCCCCAGGTTCCTGTAAATCCCGGGCGCTTCTGCACCCTCCCGGACCTATCAGCTTGGTTTCCACTGTCGCCTGACTTTCATCCCCAAGACCCAGAATGTGAGTGCGGGCCTTTTGCTGCTTCGGGGCCGCACGGCCGGCCCCCGCAAACCACCAGCTTTTCGGGGGAGGATAGACCTGCACTTGGACCAGAGAATCTGGGCGCGTAGGCTCCGCGCTGCTGGGCCCGCTCGGCCCTCTCTCTGGAAGTTCACCCTGGGCTTCCCGGGGTCAGAGATAATGCAGGGTGCGCTGAGGGCTTCCGTTCTACTGCAGGCGAGTGTGGCGGCGTTTTGCCACCAGGGGCTGGCCAGCGTCTCCCGGAGGAGCCTGGGCTCCAGGTTGAGCTCTGGGCCGCGAGGCGCTGCCTGGGCCTGGAGCTCCAGCACCTGGGCGGGGGATGCCCAGGATTCGCCAACCTCCCAGGAGAAGGGAGAGTTGGGCCTGTAGCCCAGATTAGGGTGACATGCCCCGAAATCCAACGCACCGCCCCCAGGGAAGAGGGATGGGTTCACCAAACTACACTTGTGGTGAAACATCGCTTCAGAGTAACTGAGTAGAAGCTACCAGGTGAAGTGGGAAAGGTGACTACTGATTTTAGTAGAGTATAAAGCAAGAACAACATGAGGAATATTCTTAGCAGATCGTGTTCCTGTTCCACTACCAAAATTCTTTCATTACTTTGGGTTCACTGTACAAGGGGCGTGGAGGAACTGCAATTGCACTTATTTTGCAGTGCCAGAAACTTGACCGAAGGAATTGACCATTCATGTAACACTTGGTGCAATTGGTGATTATCTGCAACTTTTGGTTCTCCTTATTATCATCTTTTCGTGACTGCCTTTGTAATGGATAATCAAATAGAGGGAAGAGTGGGGTTAAATATCGCTATTATTGATTGCAGTGCCCTTCAACTTTCTAAGCAAAATTTATGTTACCTCATTTAATGCTCACAACCACAAACTTAAGTGGTATTGTTATTCTTTTTCATACTCCAGGAAACGGATTGAATAATTTATGAAATCACACAAGTGGTAAGTGATAGCATTAGGATTAGAATTCAGATCTGTAAGATTTTAGGGCTCAAGCTTTATGACAGTGTAAAAGAACATTATAGTCTGGGATAAGACAGATATTCAGGTTTCAAGTCTATGCATGAGGTTTGTTTGTTGTCTGACGCTGGGTGACATATTTAACCTTGTAAGGCCTGTTTCTGTATTTGTAAAATAAAGTTAATACTTCTATATAACGTAGTTTTATGAGAATTAAATAAAATCATATTTGTAAAACACTTGGCAAAGTACCTGACACCTACCCGTAAGCTGTATATATTTACATTTATACTGCCATTGTCATTAATTGGGGTTAGCAAATTACAGCCCTGAGTGCCAGGAGCCAAATACAATTTACACAGTCAAGAGCACAGGTAGAGGAAAACAGAAAAATATACGAAAAGAAAAGGGAACTGAGAACAGACGACATATGTGATGGCAATTATAGTGACACCAATAGTGTCAGACTTTAATGTGTGGCATTCAGGGACACTTTTGCCTTTGTGAGAATTTTTTAAAAGGCAACTAGAAAAATCCATTCCACTCTGGACTGAAAAAATTTAGAGGCAATTCCCTGGGACTGGACCATGCTGTAACTCTCTGGATTTTAGGTAGAATTGAATTTCAGGTCTCCTCAGATTAAAAGGTGTATGGCACAAACCCAGCGACAACGTGTGCACTTCTCTCTCAGGTCTAGTTCCTGAAGAAGAGGAAGTTCCAGCATGAGGGGAAAAAAAAAGGGGATTCTTTGCTTCTAAGGATATCATAATGATTGGACACCTCTCCTAATTTTACCTATAACTGTAAACATTTTTTTTTTTTCTTTTGGCACTGGGGATTGAATCTGGGGTTGCCTTACCACTAAGCTACATCCCTAGTCCTATTTATTTATTTATTTTTTGAGACAAAGTCACACTAAGTTGCTGAGGTCTTGCTAAGCTGCTGAGGCTAGCCTCGAACTTGTGATCCTCTTTCCTCAGCCTCCCAAATCACTGTGATCATAGGAGTCTACCATTGCATCCAGCTATAAGAATGTCTTTATCTCCACAAAAATTCAAGACAATCTAAGAATTACACATTTTAATGTATTTTATTAGACTGGAATGGTGCTCCATGGCACAGCTCTTACAATAATAACATGCCAAAACCCTGGGTTTAATTTCAGTACTGCAAAATAAATAAATAAATAAATAAATAAATTAATTAATTTTATTTATACTCTTTACAGTGCTGTTACTACTGAATATTTCCTTTCCAGTATCTGCTCTCTTTCTTTTTTGTTGCTATCACTGGCCTTTTTTCTGCTGTTGTTAGTCTTTCTCTTTTCCAAAACTTTTTTCATCAGTGATTTATTGGGTTAGGAAGTATGCCTGTCAGCAAAACTAAGAAAGTTAATGTTGGATGTGAAAAATGATCACATGACATTTTGACCTTCAAAGCTTTATAATGAGCTACCAGTGTTTATCAGGGTATGATCACTGAGGTGAATCTTTTAGCAAGAATCAATGCCAGTTTCATTGGTAGTATTGTTCAGCAAGCTTGAGCTGTCCTAGTTAGGGCATTCGTATTGTATGCTCACCCTCCAGTTTAACTTCCTTCTCACCAGTGTTTTCCCCCATGTTCTTATTTATCTTCCAAGGATTGTTGACTAGGTTAAAATACAAACAAATTAGGGTATTTTCTATGTTATGTTTATTTATGTTTACATGTTGATCTCTATTAATTGTCTCTCTATAGTATAACCTTTGAGGATAAAGATGATTGTCTGTTTTTTTTTCTTTTATAGTTAAAAGATTAGCCAGAAAGGAGGTTTAGATTACTACATAGCATAGGTTTTACTTAACAACATTATTTAGGTTTTTGATAGTCATAATTAAAAGCAGTTATGTACATTTTGATAAGAGTCTGATAACTACATTTAAGTGTATTATGCTGGTTTAAATGTATTTGAAGAAGTTTGGGAATAGGATGATATTGGGATTCTTTTGGAAGGGATGTATATTCTTTTAATATATGTCAACTTATCAGAATGCAATTGTAAATTTTAAAAAGACATTAAAATTAGTGTGATGGTCAGATTTCCCCATATGCATTAGACAGATAGCATATAAATACAGTTTCCCTTTGAACAAATGGAAGGAAATATCACACAATGGTTTCAGCAAATTATTTTGAAATATCCTCTTACCAAATGGATAAATTACATCTAAGTCCTGTGAAAATTACCAAAGCAGCAATGTGGCTGCAATTCAATATCATCAGAGTACTTCAGTAATTTTTTAAATTTCTTTTTAGTTCTAGGTGGATACAATATCTTTATTTTATTTATTTATTTTATGTGGTGCTGGGGACTGAACCCAGTGCCTCACGCATGTGTTTCACCATACCTCTAGTCTATAAGATGATAATCAGTACCTGTTAAAATAGATATTCACAAATGTAAAGAGGAACTTGTGGTCCATCCTGCCATCTGTTTAGGTATCAGATTTTTTTTTAAAGAAATGAAAATCAAAATAAATATGTCCTTATGGTGTTGTCAAAGAAATTTATAAAATATATAAAATTGCAAAGTACTTTCTGTACTTCCTGCTCTTTCCTTTTCCTGCTGTATTTTTTCTCCTGGAACTTACTTCCACCTAACATTCTATTTATTTTACATGTTTATCTCTATTAATTGTTTCTCTGTAGTATAACCTCTTGAGGATAAGGATGATTGTCTGTTTTTGTTTTTCATTTTGCAATACTGGGGTTCAAACCCAGGGCTTTGCACATGCTAGTCAAGTGCTCTATCACTGAGTTATACTCCTAGCCCATTTGTCTGTTTTGTTCATTATTGATTCCCCAGCACTTTGTAATGGTGCTTGACACATAGAAGATGCTGAAAGAAGGAATAGTGCTGTTATAGTTGAGAAATATAAAAATGTTTGCCAAAAAGTTAAAAACAACTGAGATATATGTGGTAAACAATCTTGGAATAAGTATTCTTAAAATCAGAAAACTTACAAACATCAACACGGTGATGGTTAATATGTGATGTTTATATACTGTTGCTAGGGATTGAACCCAGGACCTTGTGCATGCTAGGCACTCACTCTTACCAAAAACAACCCCAGCCCTACAGATTTCGAGAATGAAAGTAGTTGTAGTTGCAGCTTTAAACTGGAAGAATTTTTATATTGTTCTATACCTTAAACTAATGAGGAGCACATAGTGGCAAAATGTGAAATACTTCTTTTCCAGTTAAGTGTTATATATGTCCAGGGAAGAGGAGAAGAAAATAACCCTGGCTTTGGAAAGATTGCATTTAGAATCAAGACTCAGTAGAGACTAGGACACAGGAGAAATTCTGATAACAGGTTCCACCCCTGGGAGAACCTATGATGAATTATTCCTTTGACTGGCTTGAAAATAAAATTAGTGACATTTCTAAAATGTGGCCAAGGGATTAGAAAAGTAGTATAACATGAAACATATTAACTGAACTCTGTAGCAAATCATGGAATAGCATAATATATCTTCCAAATTTTCTAGAGAAATTATCTTAGTTGTAAACTTTGAAACAATAAAAACAAGATTAAACTGTTCATACTTGTTATTTTAAGTAAGAATGTTTCAGTATAGATACTTTTGTTATAACTCCTGCCTTCCCCAATTCTATGTATCAAAGTATCAGCAATAGTTTCACTATTTAGATTTTACTATGATAGTTTAAGAATCTGTAAACATTTTTTTTGGACAGTGGAGAGTGGTGGGGATTAAACCCAGAGCTTTGCACATGCTAAACACAAATTCCATAACTGAGCCCCAGCCCCAACCCCTGGAGATTCTTCTTTTTTAAATGATATCCCAAATCTAATACCTATTGCTGTCATGTTATATGCTGAGATCTTAATAATGTGAGATGCTATGGAAGGTAGTAAAACTTACTTCCTTATTATGCTACGTCTACTTAATAGACTGGGCCCAATGTTAAGTTTGCTGAAGTGCATTGTTTTTCAAAGTCATCTGAGAATTTAATCACAGTTTCAAGCACTATTGTATTGTTTTGAAAATTAACAAGGAGCTAAAAATCATCAACATACTCCAGGGTTATTAATTCAGATATTTGAATGCTAACATAGTTATAGCCATGAGATATGGATAGTAATACTTATTCAGCCCAACATACAGTTTTGTTTTTTTTTTTTTTTTAATTTTCAGGGATATTATATTCTTTGGAAGCAATTTGAAAAAATAAAAACTATCCAGATGCATGGAATTATTTATTGTGTTTCCAAATTTCACCTTTCCTTTCACATGCCCGTCTTCTCTCTCTCTCTCTCTCTCTCTCTCTCTCTCTCTCTCTCTCTCTCTCTCTCTTAATATCAGCATCAACTTTATAGAGGAAGTATCATTTGGAAATTTGAATTGGATCTCAAAGAACTTTAGAGTTGCAGAGGAAGTTGCTCACACAGGCTGGAGACATGTGGGTTGAGTCCTGAATTCAGGCTTAGTTTAACGATTTTTTGTTTTTTAATCAGTAGTGGTAAAATCATGATGTGAATGGAGAGAAGATGGCAGTGGGATACCCATTAGGAGACTATTACATTTGGTGGGTGAGCCATATGGGAGACATGAGGTAGGGTTGTGAGTGTGGGTTTAGGGAAGTGTCTGTACCTGCATGTTTTGAGAGATTTAGGACTAAAATAGGGAGACTCTCCATGGCATTCTGATTGAATGGAAAGAGTAGATTTAAAGGGGGATGGGTAAATGAGGAAGTAGATAAGACTTCAAGATTTTCAGCCAGGGCATGAAAGTGATCAATCATATCCTTTAAATTTCACATATTGGATTCCACTTCAAATATCAGACTTTAATTTTCAATTCCTTTGAGTGATCTGTGTTATAATGTTGATTCAGAAAGTTATTAGTATTTCTAGGAGTTATATGCATTTAAGAAGAGTTGCTTGAACCAAACCCTTCTCCAGTATAGTAGGGAAGCTGTTGTCTAGTCCCAGTGATTACTTAGGTTTGTTGCCTAGCCAGCCTCAACAATTTTCCTGCTTCAGGCTCCTGAGAACAGAGATTATGGTGCATGCCTCTGTGCCTGGCTCATCCTATTCTTTTGGGAGTGAAATTCATAGAATCATTCTTTATTTGTTCATACATACTTCTGCCTAGTCATTTGTCCCAGTAAAATCATCTGTTTTCCATACTCAAAGGTTATAAACAATTTATGTTATAGTCTCCCATCATGATTTATAGATATCTTCTTGATATTTTAAAAAAATTATCGGTGCTAGATAATTACTAGAAAGGAAATGAAAACAGCATCTTCATGAATGTTGCTATTACGAGGTTCCAGACCTGAGTGCTTATGTAATTTCTTTCATTTGCCATTCAGTCATAATGGGTTTTTAGATAAAAGGGAGGCTGCATGCAGTCAGAGTCATTTTCGGGGGTGGGGGATGGGGGTGGGAATGCTTCTAATAGAGGGAATTTGCTTCCTGGCAATAGTGCAGTAATGTAACTGTCAGCAATTTGCTAAATAATCTGCTGTGCCTGGCATGTTGTTTTTGTGACTTTTGTATGAGCATTTTGTGGGAAAAACATAATGCTCTACTGATATGTTGTGCCTCTGTTGTGACACTGACTTTGCACAGAAATATCTTCATTCTCTGTTGAGTTTTTCCCATTCTTAGAAACTTAAGACTTTTCTGGTTGACTATTAGAGAATTCCCTATGTGTTATTCTTTGGGGGGCCTCAGTGATCTTTGTTCATTCCAGGCCAATTTACAAGATTCTAAACTTCCTTATGCAAAAAGAAAAAAAATCATACAAATAACATTCCACAGATTCTACATTAGGAAGAGCAAGATGCTGGGCATATCAGATTGAGAAGCTTATTGGCTGTTTTCTGTTTTTACTAATAAGGAAATCTTGGGTCAGGAAGTTGAAGTGACTTACATGTGGTTACTCAGCATCAGATGTAGGATTCAACTCAGGTGTGCATTACTCTAAATTTGATCTTGTTCTTACTGTGGTAAACTGTTACTTTTAGTGCAGCAGGAATTCAAAGGATCAACTTGGTGTGGGTTGGAATAATCAGGAAAATCATCATGGAATGGAATAATTAAAAAATATGAACATGGGAAAAATGAAAGGATTAGACCCAAGAAGCAGGTAGTGCTAAGGTAACAAAATTAGAAAATGTGTATATGTGCCATGTACTAGACACTGTTTAAATATATTAACCAATTCAGGCCTTACAACAATTCTTTGAGGAAGGGACAGCTGTTTTCATTTTGTATGTGAAGAACCCAGAGGACACAGACTAAAGGCCACCAGTAAGTGGTGGAAGTGAGGAAATCTAGGTAAAAGCTCACACAGTCTGATTTCAGGGCTGAATATAGTAGCTCTTAAAAAAAGGGTAAAGATCAAATTACACACAGGGGCAGGGCTAGAGGATGTAAGTTTGTGAATGAGACTCTGTGCCAGTATGTTAGAGCTTTCATGGATGAGAATATCTTCAGATTAACTATTATTATTTTTATTTTTTATTTTTTTCCTAATTTCTTATTAGTTTCTTATCTCTTGCTTTTTTTTTTTTTTTTTTTTTTTTTGTACCAGGGATTGAACCCAGTTGTGCTTAATCACTGAACCACATCTATAGCCTTTTTCTTTTTCTTTTTCTTTTTTTTTCCTTTGAGATAGAGTCTTAGTGAGTTGCTCAGGGCCTTGCTAAGTTGCTGAGGCTGGCTTTGAAATTGCAATCCTTCTGCCTCAGACTCCTGAGCCTCTGGGGTTACAGGCATGTGCCACCAGGCTGGGCTCAGTACTGTTATTTTTTTTGATAAATCAAAGTAAATAGGATTGATTGGTGTATTATCACTACTCATACAAATGCCCTCTGATATTATATACATATGCTTCAGAAAAGAAATAACTAATCTGAATTGGATGGTAAAAAGACATGCTGATTTTGGTATTGAATTTTATCTCATTTATTGCTTGATAAAGTGACATTTTTTGTATCATGTCAGAGTTGTATCTTGTTAGAGTGTTCTAAATTATAATACACTGTAGAATTAGAAAAAAATTGACAAGTGACATTTTAATCAGGGGTTTCATCCTATTATATCTGGTTTGTGCATTTCTAATAGCATCCTGTTACGCACAGATCTAGTCCTTCAGGCTGGCTCACAGGGCAGGTCAACCTGTTCAGCTCTTCCTTTGTTCACATAGCTTAGTTCTATGACACATGATGAGGTGTCCCCACTGTGCCTTTGAGTGTCCTGCTCTTTCCTGACTGTGTGCTAACATTTCACCTGCTCAAATTGAATCTTTTAAAGCCTAGGCAATGTCTCATCCACACTGTTAATTCTCCTCTGACTGCTTCTTTGACTTTTCCTTGCCATTTATATTTTTTGTACATATTGTCACTATTATGTATTTGCATTTAGCCATTTGATGCATATTGTAATGGCAAAAAACTAAACCTAACCAAACCAAACCAAAACATTGGGCTTTATAAAAGACATAGAATTTTTAGTTTTACTATAGGTATCCCTGGGTTTAGGAGACAAACTGGGGATTTGGGGGAATTTTTTTCCTTCATTAAGGAATAATTCTTTCCTAAGGTGAAGGTGTATGCATGTAGCATTGCTTTTTTTTAAAAAAATACCTTTATTTTATTTATTTATTTTTATGTGGTACTGAGGATTGAACCCAGGACCTTGCACATGCAAGGCCAGCACTGTACCGCTGAGCCACAACTCCAACCCTGTAGCATTGCTTTTAAAAGGAATTTATAGGTACTACTAGAACCAACCATATTATTCTTAGTCTCCATTAATTTAGGGATCTTAATGATATTATTGATTTTTTGTCATAGTGTTGGTACTGGTTTTAGAGAGTCCATTAGACTAAAGAGTTTTCAAAAGACATGAATTGTTTTTTGACATTGTCAAATAACTCCTAATAGTAATTCTTACATTTTTGTACTTGATTAGGCACTTTATACAACACAGAAATGCTACTGCCATACTGCCATAAACACATGCATATGTATGTGTTTATATATATATATATATATGTGTGTGTGTGTGTGTGTGTGTGTCTGTGTGTGTGTGTGTTTATTTATTTAATTAAAAAAATTTTTTTTAAAAATTTTTTGTACTGAAGATGGAACCAGGGATACTCTACCACTAAGCTACATCTCCAGTCCTTTTTACTTTGAGACAGGGTCTTGCTAAGTTACTCAGCCTGGCTGTGAACTTATAATCCTCCTGCTTCAACCTCCCAAGTAGCTAGGATTACAGATGTGTACCACCATACCCAGTGCTACTGCCATGTTTAAATACAACAAGATGATGAGTGAATTTATTCCTGTTTTTCCAGAAGTTCAGCTAGATCTCAAAGTGCAAGTCAAATGACACTGACCACTCTACATTCTAGGGTGTTTCCCTGTGGTTCTAGGGGAGGAGGCACCCTTCCATCTTCAGAACTTGCTGAACATCTGGCTAAGTGGACATCCAGCATCCATCTAGGGAATGCAATGCCTGGTTCCTCTTCATGGTGACACCTGGTAGTCCTTTTCATTCTCTGAGATGAAATACTGCATAATATATTGATTGGCAGTTGGGGAAGAAGTGTGTGGAAGTTAGGCTAATTCTGGGATTTCTTAGCAAATCATGAGAGAAGATGCATCACACCAATTTGCTGCATGTTCTTTGTAGGACAAGAGGTCTGTCAACCTCATGACACCTTCGAATAATCTAAGAAGCTGATGGCCAAGTTGTACCCTAAACTAGTTAAATTTCTCTGTGCTATCAGCAACTCTGTAAATTCCCCCAGATGATACCAATAAGCAGCCAAGATTGAGACCCATGGCTGCAAAATATGTGAAGCTGTGGGTAAAATGGAGAGAAGGGGTTACTTTGAGTCTTTCATTCCCTAGGTTTGAGTCTTTGACAAAATTGTTTGAAAACAGAAAATAACCTATTCAGAATCTTGTTAAATAAGCCAAGAAAAGTAAAGGCAAAGTTGTAGTTTATTCTGTTTTGTTTTATAGTGATATTTACCTTTAAGTCAAGAATTAAGATTATGCATGGGCTTTTTCAGAATGGTAGAATGTCTAGCAAGGTGAAAAGAAGAATAATGTATATTAATTGTCATATTAAAAGCTATATTTTACTGTCATATAACAAGTTTTATTTCAGCAGGAGTATAAAACAATATCATAGATGAGCTAATAGACACCAAATCACCAGCAGGATCATGCAACAATTTCATTCTAGTATGCTTGCTCTGAGCACATTCTGACAGTTCTCAAATTCCATTAGGAATGAGTATGCTTCTTCAAAACTCTATTTAATTTGCTTTCTTATCACACTGGTTTTCTCACAGCTCGAGAGATGGCTGCTCAGTGTGTCACGAAGGTGGAGCTGAATGTTTCCTGTGACAATCTCTTGGATAAAGATGTAGCATCAAAATCAGACCCGTTATGTGTTTTATTTTTGAACACGAGTGGTCAACAGTGGTATGAGGTAATATTAAGTAATTTAGGTGAAAAGAAAACTGAATCTCATTTTTCACAATGTGAGGAGTTTATTTAATAAGTTAAAAATAATAGAACCATCTCATCTGTTAATATAGTTTTTTTTTTTTTTTGGACAAGCTTGTACTTGATTGTGGAATTCTTCATGCACATTAAGAAACTTCTTTTGGTTTTCATGTCTATAATTATGTTTAGTAAGCAAAGATGTTAAAACTGAAGTATACCTTTGATCTGAAGACACTTTGTTTTGTTTTGTTTGGGGAATGGGTGTAGGTTGAGCGCACAGAAAGGATTAAGAATTGCTTGAGTCCCAAATTTTCTAAGACATTTATTATTGATTACTACTTTGAAGTGGTTCAGAAATTGAAATTTGGGATTTATGATATTGACAACAAAACTATCGAACTGAGTGATGACGACTTCTTAGGAGAATGTGAATGTACCCTTGGACAAGTAAGTATAAATAGCTGCTATATTCTACTTTGTTTGCATTTTCACTGGAGACTTGGATGTTTTTGATGAGTGTTCATTAGTTTAATTTTTTAAGTTGAAAAGCATGTAATTGTGTTAAAGATTGAATTCATATATTGGTATGGTTGGCTTAAACATTATAGAATTTATCTTATTTTTCGTAAAGGCAAGGACCATGTTTTTCTGGCAAAGCCTATTCATTCTTTTGAATTGGGGTGCTTCATTTGGCATTTCAATAAATAATATCACTGCTATAGTTACTGCAGAGCTCAGTGTAATTTTGTTATATTTGAGTCATGAATCCTATTGAAGTCACATTAACTCCCTGGTGTTCTGACTAGTATGACTGGTACCTCTCAGCCTCTGATGCCTCAAAACCATTCTTTTACGTGACTTGTTCTTTTTCCACTCATTTTAACCCCATTTACTCCATAAAACTTCCCTGGCCTCCTGGACTAGTTTAATGCCTACCCTGAGTTCACTTTAGCACTCTCCACTACTTCTCACTCTATTTATTGTAGTTGCCTTATTATCTGTCCTCTCTCTACATGATGAGCTGGGTTACAGCAGGGATGCCTGGTGGCTTACCCTAGCTCAGTCTGGTTTATCAGGAGAGATCATACCCATTTGTATAAACCCAAGGAGGCGTCAGGAAGGAGCAGTCATTTCTTTTTCAACAAGTGAATTTATCATTCAAATTTGTTTTTCCTGAGTTAATTTTTCAGGGTTGGCTTATTGGAAAATCATGCCCTGTGTCTCAAGGGCAATGTGGAATTGATCAGTTTTATAAGATTCACCAATAGTATTAAAGAGAAAATTAGATATTTATTTTGGGTAAAAAACACTATATAGCTAAAATTCTAGTGGATTTGAGAGATATATCAGTTGGGAAGTACGTAGGTATATATTATTTTAAGCAAGATGATATTTTGTGGAAGTTAAATATCGAAATTGTGCATCAGTTGAAAAATTTAGTGTTCTGAGGCCTGATTTATACCTTGAGGGGTTTTAGCTCAGTGATCTGTCTAGGAGATGATAATCTGAACTTCTTTTTCTGTTACAAGAAAGAAGTTTAATTATGATGGAATTAATAAAGAATTTGTGAGTGGGGAGACTGTATCTTGCCAGAGTGGGGTCTTTGGAAATCTTTTCCAGTGGGTTTTAAATGTGTAGATGCATTTTAAATCTCCTTATAATCTCTAGATCTTTAAGGAATGGACTTAATGTTTCCATTTCAAATGACTCTAAGTGAATTTTATGCTCATTCTTCTTTTTTTTTTTTTTAACTATTCAGTTTAAAGTGAAATAGCTCTTTCTGTTACTTCCAATTTTAACAGATTGTTTCCAGTAAGAAGCTAACTAGACCACTGTTACTTAAAAATGGCAAACCTGCAGGGAAAGGGAGCATTACGGTAAAGATACTTTGTCTTTTGTCTCAAAATATTTAGCATAATGCTGAAATTATACATATCAGACAAATATTTTTTAGCCATGCTTTATTACTTGATCTCAAATGTTGCCTTTCCATCCACCCTTGCATTATAGTAATCACAAATAGAAAGTGTGCTGTGCAAAAAAAGGAGAAAAAGTCAGCGTGGGAATGCCTTCTTTCAGTTTTTTAAGTTGCCCATAGAGGTCAGGAACATTTTGGTGAAACTTATTCCTGTTCCATGAAAGAGTCAATTTCCAAGTTAGAAACTACTAATCCAAATGGATCAACTTGACTTTCTATAAAGGAAACAGGTCTCTCAATATGTGTATTAGGATTCTCTAGAGAAATGAAACCAACAGGTTATATGTCTATATAATTATAAAGGAGAATTTTTAAATTGGCTTACATGATCAGAAGCTAAATAGTACCATAGTCACTGTCTGCACATGAGAGATCTGGATGAACTAATAGCTGCTTAGTCCAAGAAGCTTGATCCTCAAACAAAGGGGACCAATGATACAGCCCTAGTCTAAGACTGAAAGCCTGGGAACTCCCTGGAGAATCTCTGGTCAGAGTCCACCTTGTAAGAGTGAAGGAGACGGAGTCTGTTGTCCAAGGCAGATGGAAGCAGCAATAGATGCACTGCTCAAGGAGAATCCTTCTTCTGTCTTTTTTTCTATCCAGGCACCCCAGTTTATTGGATAATGTCACCTTCATTCAGGGTGGGTCTTCCCCCTTCAGTTTGATGCCCCATATGCCAGTCATCTCTGGAAACACCCTCATAGACACACCTAGAAGTCTCTTAATCCTAGATGTTTCCTAGGAGTCTCTCAGACTAGATTGACCATTACAATATAACAGAAACTTTCCATGGTGGATTTTATTACAGATGGATATTACATTATAACATGGCCATTGAACCTGTAAACTTTTACCATTGCTTTTTGTTCTTGTACTCTGCTACCCATCTTCCCATTCAGATTTTCCATTGTTCACTACTGTCTCTAAGGAAATAAATATATGCAGTATCATGTTTTAGATTTTTAATTGCATAATGACATGCTTTTAAATTTTTTCTAGAGTTTCTGTCCAAGAAACCATTGCCTGGAGCAATAGAGTTCTAACTGTAGCTCTCTGAGAATGAGAGCCTGGCTACCTCGAGAGTTTCAGGGTTATTATAGTCATCAAATACATCTTTTGAGCAGCTGTTTGGCTTTAGGTCAGATTTCCAAGGGCATAAGAATATTCAGACTGTTGGCAGTATTGCCTTTTGTAGAGCAGAGAACATAATCGGTAGTTATTTCTCTTAGGGACATGGTAGCCACAAGTTGTTTTGTGTGTATGATGTTGCGGATTGAACTCAAGGCTTGGTCATGTCAGTTAGGCATGTGCTCTACCACTGAACTGGGTTCCCAGCCCCTAAGAATTTATTTTTTAAGTAGAATAGGTCTTTTAGTTACACTTGATGAAAAACACTGATCTGGGGCTGGGGATATATCTTTGTGTTAGAATGTTTGCCTATCATGAGAAAGTCCCTGTGTTTGATCCCTAGTACTGGTGGGGGTACCCAAACCAAAAAAACCACTCATCTGATACATATATATATGTTGTAGTTGGACACAATTTTTTTCTTTCTTTCTTTCTTCCTTCCTTCCTTCCTTCCTTCCTTCCTTCCTTTCTTCTTTCTTTCTCTCTCTCTCTCTCTCTCTCTCTCTCTCTCTCTCTCTCTCTCTCTCTCTCTTTTTCTTTCTTTCTATTTCATTTTTATGTGGTGCTGAGGATTGAACCCCGCACCTCACATGTGCTAGGCAAGTGCTCTACCATTGAGCCACAACCCCAGCCCTCATCTGATATTTTAATTCATAGAGTTCTCCAGGTGTGATTTACTTGGGTTCTCAATGTTTGGAGAGCTCTAGAGGGTTTTGTGTAGAGGGCAGCCTTCAATCTTTGAGGGCTTTCATTTTTTTCTGTGGAATAGGAAGATTCCAGTTCAGGAAACCACACTTAAAAAAGAAGTTGCATAATGCAGCCTTGGCATATTTGGAAAAGATATTTATTTCACACACAAAAAATAAATAATGGTAAATCTTTCGTATTGCTACCGATTTCTTATTAGACATTGTAGAATTCACTTTTATTAGTACAGACTTTATATGCTATCAGATTAAAAAGTACTTTGTTCATTAGTATATCAGAATCTGTAAACATATATTCTTTCACTTATCTACTCATAGATTTCAGCAGAAGAAATAAAGGATAATAGAGTGGTCTTGTTTGAAATGGAAGCCAGAAAACTGGATAACAAGGTATGTAGAGCATGCAGATTTCAACAAGAAACTATGTTTTTGCCTCATGTTGATTTATTTTTGAGAAAATAATCATTTAATTTCAACTCCATCGTTTGAGCATAATGTAGGGTGTTAGTTACTCCCAAATTCTGTGTGTGTGTGTGAGTGTGTGTGTGTGTATTTAAACAGAGTCTATTTCCTTTCACCTCTTTGAAGTAGGTGTAATCAAAGAATTAGTATAGATTAAAGGAAAAGTTGAATGTAAATGTTAATGTTACTGTTAAAGTCATGAGAATAGTTGGATTACTTTCAGGGAGAAACAAAAAGCCCTGGATTTATTAATTACAAGTCAGTTCTTTTTGCATCCCAAGATTTTTTTTTTAATGAAGGATGAATACCAGCACATAATAGCACGGTAATATAGTTTATAGTATGGATTATGATCATTCTTTGAACAATTTTTTTTATGTTGGCAAACCTTTATTTTATTCAGTTATTTATATGTGGTGCTGAGAATGAAACCCAGTGCCTCACACATGCTAGGCAAGCGCTCTACCACTGAGCTACAACCCCAGCCTTCTTATAGTTTATAGCATGGATTATGATCATTCTTTGAGCAATTTTTTTTTTATGTTGACAAACCTTTATTTTATTCAGTTATTTATATGTGGTGCTGAGAATGAAACTCAGTGCCTCACACATGCTAGGCAAGCGCTCTACCACTGAGCTACAACCCTAGCCCTCTTTGAACAGTTTTTGTACTTAATTCTATGATCTAGTTGATATTCTTCATCATTTACACTTACAATTTAGTTTGAATATAGGCAACCTGCCCAGGACTTCTTTCTTTTCTTTGGGAAAACTCTAAATACATACACAAATAGAATAGTGTTTTTAAAAAATTTCATATCCTCATAACCCATCTTCATCAATTATAGCTCATTGCCTTTTTTTTTTTTACCTCTATCCATATCTATCTCTATTTTCTCTCTTCTTTGATTCATATAATTTCATATGTAAATATTTTGGTGTATCTTTTTTTCTCCCTGTGTTACTGAGGATCAAACCAGGACCTTACACAGGCTAGGCAAGTGCTCTATTGCTGAGCTACCTCCCGGCCCTTTTTATATTATGTTGACATGGTCTTGCTAAATCATCCAGGCTGATTTTGAATTTGTGATCCTCCTGCTTCAGACTCCTGAATAGATGAGATTATAGGTGTGTGCTGCCAGGACTGCTCTATTTTGGTGTATCTCTAAAGACCCTTTAAAAAATGTAATTGTTTAAAGTGTCTCTTAAGTTTCTTTTCTTTTTTTTGATCTGTAAATTCCTCCCTTCCTTTTTTAAAAAATTTTTTTAAAAATTTGTTCTTTTTAGATATACAT
This sequence comes from Marmota monax, assembly GCF_021218885.2. NCBI lineage: Eukaryota > Metazoa > Chordata > Mammalia > Rodentia > Sciuridae > Marmota > Marmota monax. Next base: position 1,616,104 of record NW_026693552.1, read on the forward strand.
GACAGTAGAATGTATTTTGACATATTATACATACATGGAATATAACTTCCCATTCTTGTGGTTGTACAAGATGTGGAGTTAGACTTGTGTATTCATATATACACATAGGAAAGTTATGTCTGATTCATTCTACCGTCTTTCCTATTCCCATCCTCCTCCTTTTTCTCATTCCCTTTTGTCTAATCCAATTAATTTATATTCTTCCCTCCCTGCTCCCTTATTGTGTGTTAGCATCTGCATATCAGAGAGAATATTCAGCCTTTGGTTTTGGGGGATTTGCTTCTTTCACATAGCATGATAGTCTCCAGATCCATATATTTACTGGCAAATACCACAATTCCATTCTTTTTTTATGGCCAAGTAATATTTCATTTCGTGTACACACACACACACACACACACACACCCCACATTCTCTTTATCCATTTATCTGTTGAAGGGCACCTAGGTTGGTTCATACCTTAGCTATTGTGAATTGAGGCACTATAAACATTGATGTGGTTGCATCACTTTAATATGCTGATTTTAAGTCCTTTGGGTATATATTGTGTAGTGGATTACTGGGTCAAATGGTGATTGCATTCCACATTTTCTGAAGTATCTCCATACTGCTTTCCAGAGTGGTTACACCAATTTGCAGTCCCACCAGCAATGTATGAGTGTATCGTTATCCTCACCAACGTTTATTGTTGCTTGTATTCTGTATAATTGCCATTCTGACTGGAGGGAGGTGAAATCTCAGTGTGGTTTTCTTGTAGTTGTTGTTGTTCTGGAGCTTGAACTCAGGGAACTTGACCACTGAGCCACATCCCCAGCCCTATTTTGTATTTTATTTAGAGACAGGGTCTCACTGAGTTGCCTAGCACCTCGCTTTTGCTTTGAACTCTCCATCCTCCTGTCTCAGCCTCTTGAGCCACTGGGATTACCACTGCGCCAGGCCCTCAGTGTAGTTTTAATTTGCATTTCTCTAATTGCTAGTGATGTTGAACATTTTTCCATATATTTGTTGACCATTCATATTTCTCCTTCTGTGAAGCATCTATTCAGTTTCTTTGCCCATTTATTTATTGGTCATTTGTCTTTTCAGCGTTAAGTTTTTTGAGTTCCTTATATATCCTGGAAATTAATGCTCTATTTGAGGCACAGGTGGCCATTCTTAGGCTCTCTGTTCATGTTCTTTATTGTTTCCTTTGCTATGATGAAGCTTTTTAGTTTGATACTATCTCATTTATTGATTCTTGATTTTATTTCTTGCAGTTTAGAAGTCTTATTGAGAAATTCAGTTCCTAAGCCTATATGATGGAGATTTGGGCCTGCATTTTCTTCTAGTAGACACAGGGTCTCTGGTCAATACCTAGGTCCTTTATCCACTTGAGTTGAGTTTTGTGCAGGGTGAAAGATAGCATAGAAATTTCATTTTAAAAATCTAGTTTGAGCCTGGTATGATGGCGCATGCCTTTAATACCAGTGACAGGAGGCTGAAGTAGGAGGATCACAGGTTGGAATCTAGCCTCAGTAACTTAGCAAGGCTATAAGCAATCTCATGAGACCTTGTCTCAAAATAAAACATTTAAAAAAGGGGTAGGCTGTGCCTCAGTGGTTAAGCATCCTTGGGCTCAAGAATCTATTTTGGTTTTAAAATAATGTACAAGACTTTTATAGTTCCAAAACCAAATCTGCAAAAGAAGTTCTGAGAAATTTAGCTTCTCTTCCTGTCTATCCTATCCTGTTTCCTCTTTCTTCTCTATTGTAGTAATTTAAAAAAAGCTTAGCCAGGCACGGTGGCACATATCTGCAATCCCAGTAGCCCTGGAGGTTGAAGCAGGAGGAGCTCAAATTCAAAGCCAACCTCAGCAATTTAGCAAGACCCTGTGTCAAAATTTAAAAAAGAAAAAAAATTAAAATTTATAAAAGGGTTGGGAATTTGGCTCAGTGGGTGAGCAATCTCTGGTACAAAAGTAAGTAAATAAATAAATAAACAAAAATAAAAATTGGCCAGTTGTGATGGCTCACACTTGTAATCCAGGTGGCTGGGGAAGCTGAGGCAGGAGGATCATGAGTTCAAAACCAGCCTCAGCAAAAGTGAGGTGCTAAACAACTCAGTGAGCCCCTATCTCTAAATAAAAATACAAAATAGGGCTGGGGATGTGTCTCACTGGTCAAGTGCCCCTAAGTTCAATCCCCGGTACGAAAAATAATTTTAAAAAATTAAAGTAAATAAAAATTGTGCCTTATGACCTAATTCTTTAGTTCCATAAAAATCTAAAATTTTTAGTATATGTACATGTATTTGTACACACATGCACTTGCACATATATACATATAGCTATTTATCTGAGTATATACTGATGGATTTGTATTTGTGTTTGTATTAATATTTGCCACCCCCTGACTTTAAATAAATGTTACATACCAGATACGCACTTCTTCCATCTTCATTTTTTCACTTAGTGTATCCTGGAGGCCAGAGTTAGGAATTTTTAATTCTTGTTTTAGTACTAATGCTGACAATTTAATGAACTTTCAAACAAGGGCTGTTTTTTGACCTTCAAAATGGTAATGAGCAAAAAAAAAAATGGTAATGAGCATGTTCTGTCTTTCCTTTGGGATTATTTTAAAGATAAGTCACGCAGAGCATGTTAATGTGTTTTTGAAAAGTTAACTTATCTATGTAGAATTGTTATTAGTTTTAGAAATGAGAGGCACAGAGAGACTTATGTCATTTACTTAAGATTTTTCTTAGAGATAAGGCTAAAGTTCTGCATAGTTTTTGTATTTATATTTTTCACTCTACCAAGTATGTTATTTGCTTGACATTAAACTTTGTGCTCAGCGGGGAAATAATATCTTCTTAGTTCTTAATTTAATACTGAGGTTAATTTTGAGACAAAAAAATACTCTTCAGAGACATATATTATTAAAGGATTAATTAACAAGTGTCCTTTCATTTTTTTATTGATTATTTTTAGTTTTGCATGACAGTAGCATTCATTTTGACATTATTATACAAGCAAGGAATATATCTTATTCTATTAGTACCCCGTTCTTATAGATGCACACAATGGTGGGATTTACTATGGTGTATTCACATATGTATTCATTCTGTGATTTGTACATAGGAAAATTATTTTGGATTCATTCCATTTTCTTTCCTTTTCCTATCCCTCTCCCTTCCCTTCATTCCGCTTTGTCTAATCTACTGAATATCTATTCTTCGTGTCTCTTGCTTTATTGTGGTTTAGCTTCCACATATCAGCAAAAACATTCATCCTTTAGCTTTTTGGGACTGGCTTATTTCACTTAGCATGATAGTCTCCAGACCCATCTATTTACTTGCAGATGTCATAAAGTCATTCTTCTTCATGGGTCAGTAGTACTCCATTGTGTATATATACCACATTGTCTTTATACGTTCATCTGTTAAATTTATTACTTATTATTTTAAAAATAGTAAGTAATATATGCTAAGGAGTATATTCATTTCAAAACAAAGATAAACAAAAATGAGAAAGGCATCCATGATCTCACCACAAGTTTAACATTATGAGTGATTTGTACATAATTCCATAATTTTATCTCTGTGTGTGTTGAGCATAGAAATAAGGGAACTGTTGAGCACTCTCTATACCTAAGCATTGTACAGGAGGGCTTTGGTGAATTTCAGAAGGAATAGAAGATGTAGTTTGTGCCCTTGAAATATTTCTATTATGCACTCTATGAATCTACCCTTGTTCCCTTTGTATATAAAAATAGTTCAGCAGTGGCAAAAGAAAGAATTAGACTTTGAAGAGTGAAATAAGAAGTCAAGATTCTAGCCTCAGTAACTTAGCTAGGCTATAAGCAATCTCATGAAACCTTGTCTCAAAATAAAACATTAAAAAAAGGGGTAGGCTGTGCCTCAGTGGTTAAGCATCTTGGGAAAGTCATTTAACCCCTCTGAATTAATTTTCTCACTGATAGTTGCCCTTCCCTTCATAGAGTTGGTATGGTCAATATTGGGGATATCATTTACATGAAACTGCTTAGTGATGTTTAATGGAAACTGTTAATGCTGAAAACAAGTCAAACACCTCTATTGGATGATCCATCTGATCAATACATTTTAAAACTGACATGTTTTTGAGAAGTGAGGATATGAGACACAGGACTATCACAAATGCCTTAATAATTCTCACTAGTAGAATTCAACATGTTGATAAATTAGTGAGAAAGGTGATGGATTTGTGTTTACAACCAATACATACATATTTTGGAGTTAGATTCTGGTGGTTGCTAACTTGCATAAAGTGGTGAAATACATGGTTTCAGAGAAGAATGAATGCTGTTTGTTTGCTTAAATATAGGATCTATTTGGAAAATCAGACCCATACCTGGAGTTTCACAAGCAGACATCTGATGGAAACTGGCTGATGGTTCATCGAACAGAGGTAAATATCTGAATCTAAAAGTAGAGAGAAATTTTTCTTTGGAATTGTAGTAATCTGAGTTTTAAAAAAATTATATGTTAATAAAAATATTACTTTGAGTTGAGACTTTTTGCAGCCAGAGATACAAGGTTAATATGCTCATTTATTTTTTTTATTTTAATGAAGTGTTTCTGTCATTCTTAATTATTTTTATTTTGAAAAACTTAAAACACTATAAAGAACACTAAATGTGTTCCCATGTATCCCTCATCAGTTGGTCTTACCTGGACACATTTGTATTCTTTCTTTCTCTCTCTCTCTTACATGTGTGCATGCATACACACTTATACACAAATATATTTCTCTTTTGCAAAACCATCCTAATGTAGGCTATATACATCATGATCTTCACTGTTAAATGCCACTATAGGCACTTCTCAAGAATCAGGGAGCTCTACACCACCCTTCTTAAGAAGTCATTTAACCCCTGATATAGTAACATCATTCAATATACCCTTCATACACATATTTTCTCAGTTGTCCCACATATTTGATATATATTTTGTTTTGTTTTATCCAGGATCCAGTAAAGGCTCATGTCTTGCATTTGGCTATTATGTTCCAAGTATAAGGCTTTTTGTTTATTTCCCTGTACCTTCATGCCATTGGATCTCATGAATAATTAAAACCAGATTGTCTAACATGCTGGATTCTTCTCCTTCTACACAACTAGATCCAGCTCAGACATTTCTTTCAAAAACACTACATGTGTACCTTTCTTTGCATCATCAGGGAACTTGTAGTGCCTGGCTGCCCAATATTGATGGGGCTAGGCTTGCCTAATTGGTTAAGCTAGAAATCATGAGATTTTTGCCACCATTAAGTTCTGTTTTTCCCTTTGTAATTAATAAGTTGTGTGTAGTATGATACTTTAGGACCAGATGAATTGATTCTTCTCTCACATTTTAACCAGTGGTTTCTGTATCCATCGATAATCCTAGATTGAATCAATTATATCAGGGACTATAAAATAGTGACTTCATTTTTTCTGAAATTCTTTTACCCACCTTAGCAGGCATTCCTCTTTTAACTTTTTGCTCTAATGACTTCTGGGTTCTTTTAACATGATCCTATTTCTTTAACCATTCTCTCTCTCTCTCTCTCTCTATATATATATATATATATATATATATATATATATATATATATATATATATTTATTTATTTATTTTTGTTTTTTTGTTTGTTTGTCAATGGAGCTTTTATTTCATTTATTTATATGTGGTGCTGAGGATCGAACCCAGGGCCTCACACATGCCAAGTGAGTGCTCTACCACTGAGCCACAACTCCAGTCCTAATAATTCTCTTTTTTTTTATGATATAGTATGTTCTTAGTTTATACTGCCCTAAAGCTGGAATAAAGCAGTTCTTTGAAATAACCCTATTCCTATAAAAGGTGGTATTATTTATACACTAAGATTAGAGTGCTAGACATGCTCATAGATACTAGGATGTCACTGTTTTTAGACCTTTTCAATGGACACTGCTGGGAAATATGTTTATTTGTGTGTATCTGTTTATTATGTATGTAAATATGGTATTAAAATTTCCAAATTGTGAATTTTAACTGATTTCTCCATTCAAGTCTAATAGAGCAAGTTTTGTTCTACCTTTTATTATTTCATATTGAAATCTTTTGTGCATAGCAATGAAACTCTTAGTTTCCATCAAAATCAATAGGCTGCAGTTTGGTGCATAAGTTTCACCAATAACTTTCTTCTTTTCTCAGAGTTTACCATGATTAGACAATTTATTATAATTTTCATATAACTGTTATATATTATTATCCTAGCTAGTTTTCATTGAAATAGATGAATGGATGAGAAGGTGAGGGATGAATTATGAGAATATACGAAGAACCTAGGACAGGAAAGAGTTAAATGTTAATGAACTGGATGTTATCCTAATGGAACCTACAACCTTCATCTTTATAGGTTATTAAAAATAACCTGAATCCTGCTTGGAAGCCTTTCAAAATTTCTCTTAACTCCCTGTGCTATGGAGATATGGACAAAACCATTAAGGTAATTTGAAGTTATATATAGATGCTCCTTGACTTACTTTGGGGCTATGTCCTAATAGAGCCATTGTAAATTGAAAATAAGTTTAGCTGGGGGTATAAGCTCAGTGGTAGAGCATGTGCTTAGCATGCATGAGACTCTGGGTTCAATTTCCAGCACCAAAAGAAAAAAAGAAGAAGAAAAATCTAATAAGTTAAAAACACATTTAATACAACTAACTTTCCCAATATCATAGCTTAGCAACATAGTACACTGTAGAGTATTGGTTGTTTACCTTGGTGGTCATGTGGCTGATTGGGAGCTGTGGCTCACTACTACTCAACATTGCAAGAGAAAGAATCTTCTGTATCACTAGACCAGGAAAAGATCAAAATTCAGAACTGAAAGTATAGTTTCCACTGAATACAAATCACTTTTGCACCATAGTAAAGTTTAAGAATCATAAGTTGCACCATCGTAAATTAAGGATTATCTGTATAGAATACACACACAAATGTGTTCATGTTCACTTTTTATAAAATAAATATATGAGTTGATATTTTAAAAAAGTAAATGATATAACACATACTGTAAGAGCTGAATTTTACATATCTAATAATATTTAAAAATGTTTCCTGGTTAGTAAAAGAGTTGGTTTGAAGGAGTAGGCATGTGTGACTAATCTGTTATCCTGATGCTTAATCAAACCGTGTAATTTCCATCTTATTCTCTATTTTTAATAAAATATTCAATTTAATTTTTTTTAAAAATTTTTTAGTTGTAGGAGGATACAATACCTTTATTTTGTTTATTTACATATGGTGCTGAGGATTGAACCTAGTGCCTCACATGTGCTAGGTGAGCACTTTACCACTGACCCACAACTCAGCCTTGCTTTTTTCTTTTAATAATTTTTTTCCCTCTGTGAATAGAGCCTTTAACTACATTCTTTGCCTTCAATGTATCTCTTGAGATAAAAAACAGATGTTAAACCTTATTAAGAATCTAGAGATTTCTCCTCCATTACTAAGGAAAGAACATAATAGTGGCATTGCTGTCCTTATTTTTAGGGTAAGATGTAATTCATTGAAGACTTCAAATGACTTTAGTATGATATTTCAGTGTATTTTTCCCTTTAAATTTTATTCATAGGCATTGACCAAAAAAAAAAATAACAAAAATCTATATATTTAAGATACTTTTTTTCTAGAGTCATTATTTTTAAATGATTCTATATAGAAATTTTCTTATGTTCAGAGATCAACATACCATAATTTTAGTTGATGTGTTTTTATTTTTCTTTTTGTAATTAATATAGTGAGAGAAGGAAAGGTAATGTTGTGAACACTATAGAATTTGGAGTCAGGCCACAGTTTAAGATTTGATGTAGCACTGTAACCAAGTAAGGGGTGTTGGGCAGGTCACCTAAGTTGTTCACTTATATGATGGAGATAATAATTTCTACTATACAAAAAAGTAAAGATAAAATAATAAAAGTGAAAATTTTATAAACTGTAAAACATATAGAGATGCCATTATTGTTGAAAACTGCTTCATTTCTGAGATAAAAAAGGAGTGCTTCCCAGTTTGTAGAGAACTTAAAAAATCAGTGTTAGGTATGATTTGTATGGTATGTCAAGTAGCAATGAAAATCTAGGTACAATATATATAGTAGAAAAGTAGCTATAAAATTTAATTTTCATTGTTAGATCAAATCCAGGACTTTTGCTTTTCACATTAAAAATGGTATGAATCATTAGATCTGAGAAGGTAGGAGACTCTGGGGAAAAATTCCTAAACAATTACTATTTGATTGCTTGTAATGAGATGTTAACAGTGAAACAATGTTTCTAAACTTTTTTGCTCACAGTGGCATGCTTACAGAGTTATTTTATTATAGTAAGTAAACTAATTTCTGAGCTTTGTCTGATCAATGTCTTCCATTCTTAAAAGTTTCTCTGTTTTTGATTGTATAAAACCACATAGTCACTCACTTTATTTCTCTAGTTCTCTATTTCTTTGTGATATCAAGTGGTCATACAACTGTGATTCACTTACTGTTGGGAAATTTCTTAGAAGCATAGTAAAGGACTATAGAGCAGAGAAATAAAGTCATAATCCTTAATAGTCTCTTTGTTGTATGTGTTATCACTCTAGCATGTATTACTTCCATAAGATCAAGAGAATAAGAGATATAATCATGCATGCTACCACCTTGCCTAAAATGGAATGCCATAGCGAATGTATCATTGTGTGGTGTGTGCATTCTTCTATATATATACATATGCATATATGTATATATACACATATGTTTGAACGTCACAAATTCTGCTAATAGTGTTGTTCAAATAGCCATAAGTACTGGTATTTGAATTCCTAAGAAGGGAGAAATTAAATGATATAAATCATTCGACCCCAAACTGTATCTGAATGTATGCCAGCATTTTAAAATGTTGTGTCTGCCTTCAAAGGGTCAAAAGGGAGTTTTTCCCACCTAGTATTATAGGGAGTACTCAGAACTTTTAGTTTAAAAATGGTTTTATATTTCTTGAAGTTTTAGTCAGCCTAAATGTATTTACAGTTGAATATAACACTGGCTTTATAAGGTTTGTTTAAATAAAAATTTGGCTTTAGTAAAGCTTAATCTTGCTTAGACTTAAATTTGTGTTTCCTGAAAGCAAATCTTAAATGTCAAGTTCTCTTTTGCATAGTTAATAAATGTCTGGTAAAAAAATCTTATTAAAATATTAAGATAGTTTGTTTTCTGCTTTGTTGAAATTTAATTCCTTTATAAAAAAATCATTGTTTTAAATTTTCTTTTTTCTTGAAAGATTATAGTTGAATAAAGGGCTTTTGATTTAAAAATTGGATATTGAATATGTAGAGCAAGAGTCTAACTGTCAGAATTGATTCGTGATTAAAGTGTCTGTAAAGCATTTTTAAAAAATTTTTAATTTGTTATATATGACAACAGAAAGCATTACAATTTATATTACACATATAAAGCACAATTTTTCATCTCTGGTTGTACGCAAAGTAGAGTCATATCCTTTGTGTCTTCATACATGTACTTAAGGTAATGATGACCCTTGCATTCCACCTTCTTTCCTACTCCTGTGCCCCCTCCTTTCCCCTCCTTCCCCTTTTTCCCTTTGTCCTATCCAGAGTTCATTTAATCCTCCCACCCCCAACAGCATACTATGGATCAGTATCCTTAAATCAGAGAAATCATTTGTCATTTGGTTTTTGGGATTGGCTAATTTCACTTAGCATTATATTTTCCAGCTCCATCCATTTAACTGCAAATGCCATGATTTTATTCACTTTTAATGCTGAATAATATTCCATTGTGTATATATACCACATTTTCTTTATCCATTCATCTACTGAAGGGCATCTAGGTTGGTTCCTCTGTTTAGCTACTGTGAATTGTGTTGGTATAAACATTGATGTGGCTGTGTCCCTGTAGTATGCCATTTTTAAGTCCTTTGGATATAGACTGAGGAGAGGGATAGCTGGGTCAAAAGGTGGTTCCATTCCCAGTTTTTCCAAGGATTCTCCATACTGCTTTCCATATTGGCGGTTCCACTTTGCAGTCCCACCAGTAATGTATGAGTGTGCCTTTTCCTCCACATCCTTGCCAACATTTGTTGTTTGTATTCTTAATAGCTGCCATTCTGACAGGAGTAAGATGAAATTTTAGAGTAGTTTTGATTTGCATTTCTCTAATTGCTAGAGAAGTTGAACATTTTTTCATATATTTGTTGATTGATTGTATATCTTCTTCTGAGAAGTCTGTTCAGTTCCTTGGCCCATTTGTTGATTGGGTTATTTGCTTTTTTGGTGTTAAGATTTTTGAGTTCTTTATATATTCTAGAGATTAGTCCTGTATCTGATGTGTGTGTGGTAAGAATTTTTTCCCAATTAGTAGGCTCTCTATTCACCTCACAGATTGTTTCTTTTGCTGAGAAGAAGCTTTTTAGTTTGAATCCATCCCATTTATTGATTCTTGATATTAATTCTTGTGCTATAGGAGTCTTTTTAAGGAAGTTGAGGCCTATTCCGACCTGATGGAGATTTGGGCCTGCTTTTTCTTCTAATAGACACAGTGTCTTTGGTTTAATTCCTAGGTCCTTGACATACTTTGAGTTGGGTTTTGTGCATGTTGATAGATAGGGTTTTAATTTCATTTTGTTGCATATGAATTTCCAGTTTTCCTAGCACCATTTGTTGAAGAGGCTATCCTTTCTCCAATGTACATTTTGGTGCCTTTATCACATGTAAGATAACTGTAATTATGTAGGTTAGTCTCTGTGTCCTCTATTTGGTACCTTTGGTCTACCAGTCTATTTTGTTGCCAATACCATGCTTTTTTTCTTACTATTGCTCTGTAGTTTAGTTTAAGGTCTGGTATAATGATGCCACCTGCTTAAATATTCTTGATAAGGATTACTTTAGCTATTTTGGGTCTCTTATTTTTCCAGATGAATTTTATGACTGCCTTTTCTATTTCTATGAGGAATGTCATTGGGATTTTGATTGGAATTGCACTAAATCTGTATAGTGCTTTTGGTGGTGTGGCCATTTTAACAATATTAATTCTGCCTATCCAAGAACAAGATATATATTTCCACCTTTTAAGGTCATCTTTAATTTTCTTTTTTTAGCGTTTTGTAGTTTTCATTGTAGAGGTCTTTCACGTCTTTCATTAAGTTGATTCCCAATTATTTTTTTTTGATGCTATTGTAAATGGAGTGGTTTTCCTCATTTCCCTTTCAGAGGATTTGTCACTGATATACAGAAATGCCTTTGATTTATGGGTGTTGATTTTGTATCCTACTACTTTGCTGAATTCTTTACTAGTTCCAGAAGTTTTCTGGTGGAATTTTTTGGGTCTTCTAGGTATAGAATCATATGGCTATACCTAGAAGAACTCAAAATAGTGCTAATTTGAGTTCTTCTTTACCTATTTTTTATCCCTTTAAATTCTTTCGTCTGTCTAATTGCTCTAGCCAGTGTTTCAAGAACTATGTTAAATAGAAGTGGTGAAAGAGGGCATCCCTATCTTGTTCCGGTTTTTAGAGGGAATACCTTCAATTTTTCTTCATTTAGAATGAGGTTGGCCTGGGGCTTTGCATAGATAGCTTTTACAATGTTGAGATATATTCCCGTTATTCCTAGTTTTTCTAGTGTTTTGAACATGAAAAGGTGCTGTATTTTGTTGAAGGCTTTTTCTGCATCTATTGAGATAATCATATGGTTCTTATCTTTAAGTCTATTGATGTGATGAATTACATTTATTGATGTCCATATATTGAACCAACCTTGCATCCCTAGTACACCCACTTGATCGTGGTGTACTATCTTTTTGATATGTTTTTGTATTCAGTTTGCCAGAATTTTATTGAGAATTTTTACACCTATGTTCATTAGAGATATTGGTCTGAAGTTTTCTTTTTTTGATGTGTCTTTGCCTGGTTTTGGAATTAGGGTGATATTGGCCTCATAGAATGAGTTTGGAAGTGCTCCCTCTTGTTCTATTTCCTGAAATAAATTGGAGAGTATTGGTATTAGTTATTCTTTAAATGTCTTGTAGAACTTGGCTGTGTATCCTTCTGGTCCTGGGCTTTTCTTGGTTGGTAGGCTTCTGATGGCATCTTCTGTTTCATCACTTGAAATTGATCTGTTTAAATTGTGTATATCATACTGATTCAATTTGGGCAAATCATATGACTCTAGAAATTTGTTGATGCCTTTGATATTTTCTATTTTATTGGAGTAAAAGTTTTCAAGGTAATTTATAATTATCTTCTGTATTTCTTTAGTTTCTGTTGTGATGTTTCTTTTTTCATCATGTATGTTACTAATTGAGTTTTCTCTCTCCTCTTCGTTAGCATGGCTAAGGGTCTGTCAATTTTATTTATTTTTTCAAAGAACCAACTTTTTGTTTTGTCAATTTTTTCAATTATTTCTCTTGTTTCAATTTCACTGATTTTGGCTCTGATTTTAATTATTTCCTGTCTTCTGCTTTTGGTGTTAGATTTGTTCTTCTTTTTCTAGGGCTTTGAGATGTGATGTTAAATCATTTATTTGTTGACTTTTTTTTTTTTCTTTTAAGGAATGAACTCCATGCAATTAATGTTCCTCTTAGAACTGCCTTCATAGTGTCTTAGAGATTTCTATATGTTGTATCTGTTTTCTCATTCACCTCTAAAATTATTTTAATCTTCTCCTTGATGTCTTCTGCAACCCATTGTTTATTCAGTAACATATTATTTAGTCTCCAGGTGTTGGAGTAGCTTTTATTTCTTATTTTATAATTGATTTCAAATTTCATTTCATTATGATCTGATAGAATGCAGGGTAGTATCTCTCCTTTTTTATATTTGCTAAGAGTTGCTTTGTGGCATAATATATGGTCTGTTTTAGAGAAGGATCCATGTGCTGCTAAGAAGAAAGTGTATTCCCTTGTTGAAGGATGAAATATTTTATATATGTCAGTTAAGTCTAAATTATTGATTGTATTATTGAGTTCTATAGTTTCTTTGTTCAGCTTTTGTTTGGAAGATCTATCCAGTGGTGAAAGAGGGATGTTAAAGTTACCCAAAATTATTGTGTTGTGGTCTATTTGACTCTTGAACTTGAGAAGAGTTTGTTTGATTAACATAGGTGCTCCATTGTTTAGGGCATATATATTTATAATTGTTCAGTCTTGTTTGTGTATGGTTTCCTTGAGCAGTATGTGGTGTCCTTCTTAATCCCTTTTGATTAACTTTGGCTTGAAGTCTACTTTAATTTGACATGAGGATGGAAACCCCTACTTGCTTCCATAATCCATGTGAGTGGTATGCTTTTTCCCAACCTTTCACCTTTTCCTATGAGATGAGTCTCTTGGAGGCAGCATATTTTTGGGTCTTTTTTTTTTTTTTTTTTTTGATCCAATCTGCTAGTCTATATCTTTTGATTGGAGAGTTTAGGCCATAAACGTTTAGGGTTATTATTGAGATATGGTTTGTATTCCCAGCCATTTTTGTTTATTTTTGGTATTTAACTAAGACTTGGTTTCTCTTCTGATTAGTTTTCCTTTAGTGCAATCCCTCTTTCTTCTTATTTTTATCATTGTTTTTTATTTCCTCTTCTTGGACTATTTTGCTCAGCATGTTCTGAAGTGCAGGCTTTCTAGCTGTAAATTCTTTTGTTTATCATGGAAGGTTTTTTATTTCATCATCAAATCTTTATTTCATCATCTTCATCATCAAACTTTTGTTTATCATGGAAGGTTTTTATTTCATCATCAAATCTCAAGCTTAATTTTGCTGGAAATAAGATTCTTGGTTTGCATACATTTTCTTTCAGAGCTTGATATATGTTGTTCCAGGATCTTCTAGCTTTCAGGGTCTGGGTTGAAAAATTTGTACATATTCTAATTGGTTTTCCCCTATATGTAATCTGATTCCTTTCTCTTGTGGCTTTTAATATTCTCTCCTTATTCTGTATGTTAGGCATTTTCATTATAATGTGCCTTGCTGTAGATCTGTTGTAATTTTGTACACTTGATGTCCTGTAAGCCTCTTGTATTTGATTTTCCAATTCATTCTTCATGCTTGGGAAATTTTCTGATATTATCTCATTGAAGAGATTGTACATTCCTTTGGTTTGAATCTCTGTGCTTTCCTCTATCCCAATAACTCTTAGAGATTTGTACTTTTGATGCTGTCCCATAATTTTTGGATGTTCTGTTCATGGTTTCTCACTATCTTCACTGTGTGATCAACTTTATTTTCCTGATTGTATACTTTGTCTTCGTTATCTGACATTCATTCTTCCAAGTGATCTAGTCTGTTGCTTATGCTTTCTATTGAGTTTTTTTTTTTATTTGGTTTATTGCTTTCTTCATTTCAAGGATTTCTGACTTTTTTGGGGGGGATCTCTATCTCTTTCTTGAAGTAATATTTTGCGACCTGTATTTTCTCTCTTATCTCTTTGTTGGAGTGATCAATTTTTGCTTGTATTTGCTCATTTAGGTCATTCTTTAATTTACAGATCATTTTAATTATGAACCTTCTAAACTCCTTCTCTGACATTTCATCAACTTCACTTTCCATGGGTTCTGTTATTGTAGTATCCTGGTTTGTTTGGGGCACTTTCCTCCTTTTTTTTTTTTTTCCATGTTGTCTATGTATCTTCCTTTCTTGCCGTTTCTACCCTATTATTCTTGTAGTACCCTGGGCATTTTAACTTTGTGGTTGTGCAAATTATCTGTACCTGACCTTGATGTTGGGCTTCCAGACCCTGCTGGTGACCCTCAATGTATGTTACTGCAACTAAAGGTGGTGGTGGCAATAGGGGAGATAACTCGAGATGCAGCAGTTGAGGTGCCCCAAGATGGATGTAATGTCTTACAGAGATGGGGCTGAAATGGTGGGCCTTACACTTTCTTTGGGATGCCTGCTCTGAGATGCATCTGCTTTTAGGCCCTGACTGTTGTTGAAAGGTAGGGACTATGGTATGGGGAAGGCTATGGTGATATCTGCAGTTTCCTAAGATGGAAGTGGGTTAGGCTTGGGCTCTCAGGTGGGGAGTGTGGTGGTGGTGAACTCAGACCTACCCTGGGCCTGGGCCACGTGCAGATCGGTGTGGGAGGATTTGGGCTGGGCCTCAGCTCCCAAGGTGGCCTCTGTAAAGCATGTCTTAAACAAATGCCTTACTACTGCTCACAGTTAACAGTTCTAGAACTTGCTTGTTTTGATTGATTGATGTTTAGAGTTAACAAGAATAATGAAAATACAAGTAAGGAATAAAAGACGTCCACTCATGATAAGCACTCGTGTATAGAACTGAGAAGAAAAATAATCACTTTGCCAAGCAAACATATAAAAATCCTGGACATTTTAACTTTGTGACAGTATAACTTTGTGGAGGATAATAGCAAGTTGGAGCTCTCAATTGGCTGAAGGCAAATGCAAGTTCCTTCTCATTTATAAGCTTTGATTTTGAGGCACAGACTTCAGAAGTTTTTAGAAGTGTTCTCAACACAGTCTTGGTTTACCTGTGTTGGTAACCACACTGGCATACCATGTTCTAAGACTTTTTATTTAATTCCTCCAAGTTTCAGTTCTGTAAAATGGTAATAATAGTGAGAGGATTCTTAATCCAACTACCTCACAAGGCTATTTAGAGAATGTGCACCGTTCACACAATAAATGTTCACAGAAATGAAATAACCTATTTTGAATATGAAGTACTATAAAGCATTGGTGTTGAATGTTCACAACCATTATGGTCAGTTTTCAGCTTCTCTTGAACACTTCTGCTTGCTAATAGATCACACCCTCTTATTTTTCTCATTGGAAAGAGTATTTTAGTGTTAATTGTTTACATAGTAGTTACATCCATCAACCTAATATAAAACTACCCATAAATCAAATACTTTCCCCTCTCTTCTCCCTGCTTTGGGGCTGGAGGGAGGACAGTAGGTGCACATTTAATAAGAGCCAGATTAAGATTAGAGCTCACTCTGTTTTGATGCAGGAATGGAGTAAATATGACCTGGGACAGATAACTTCCCTCAGTGGGCTCAGGACTTTTTCTTTTTATTTTGAGAGTTGTGACTCTCAGAATGATGCACATCTGACTAACCTCTCCAGATTGTACTTAATGAAATATATTTTTCCATAATTCTAAATTATCTAGGACTTAATTGTGTAATTTTTAGCTGCCTAGGATATTGACTTCCTTTCTTTCTCTAGATAATGGCTTCTAGCCATTGTATAGTAATAACAATGTAAAAAAGCGGATGAGCAAGAAGATGTAATTCCATTTTGCTTTTTATCAGTTTTTATAGAGGGCATGAAAGAGGGGCTGAAGACTTCTTAATGTGGAATTTGAACAGTATTTGTGTTTTGTCATCTGCTTGCCATCTATCTTAGTGCCCCATTTCAAGGATAACTGGGGGTCAATGGGACATTTTTGATAGGTCACATTTATTGCCATCAGTACTTTTTAATGAAATTATATTGATTCATTTATTATACTTAATTCCAGGTAGAATGTTATGATTATGACAATGATGGATCACATGATCTCATTGGAACATTTCAAACGACCATGACAAAACTGAAAGAAGCCTCCAGAAGCTCACCTGTAAGTTATGTCTTTGAATTTGTATATACTATATAGTTTAGCTGTGTATTTATTATTTTATTTTATTTTTCTTGGCATAGCAAACAGTTTTACCATGTTTTTTTCTCTGTATTGCGTAATGCTGTGAAATCAATGGGATTTTTTTGTTTGCTAATTTAATAATCAGGTAGTCCAAAATTTATATTTGAATTTTGTTGAGCATAACACCATGGAATGATTTACTAATGCCAGTTGAGGACTGGAAGAAAGCAAGGATCATCATGATGTCAGTCATTTGTAGTGGAAGTCCAAACACTTTGCCCATTATACTTTGGAAAGGTTCAATGATTCCAGAATCAGGAAATAACCTACTTTTATAAGACAATGACCTAACACTGTATACTGAGAAAAGGTAGAGCAAGGTCAGCTTTTATAGTAGGTGTCAGTCCCCCAGAGCCAGCAGGTCCTTTCTGGCTGCCAAATCAGGGCCATTTTCTATGTGTGCTTTTGTGGATGGTCTCTGCCTCTCCCCCATGAAGTCTAGAATACTGAGAGTCAGGGATGGGCCTGAGGGCCATTGACCCTGAGGCCTAAGTAGCACGAAGGAGCCCTCGTTGAGTATGAAACTGGGAAGAGTATTTCCACACGGGCGATAAGCCCAGTACCAGCTTTAAGGACTCTTATGTTAAAGTAAAGAATTATTCTAGGCCCAGGATTCATTCTGAAATGGCCAAGGTTGTATCAAAGGCTATTGTGCATGAGACTGCCTTTCTCACCAAGTTACATTTATGTTTAGAGGTTTGATTTCCTTTTGTTTAAGACAGCACACATAATTTGATCAAAAGTCCTTTGCTTAAGGCTTTTTGCATTTCACTAGTCACAATAGTTAATACTGTTATGCCAGACAAGTGCCTGGACTTGAATTGTATACACTTATGCTACTTTTGCATGGTCTCTTACAGTCAGCTTGCCTCTGATTTGTCCTTACATACAGGGAGGACAAAAGCTTAGTTCATGGTGCTTCAGATGACTTTTATTAAGATCATTTGATGCCTGGTTATGGTGGCATATGCCCGTAATCCCAGCAGCCAAGAGGCTCTCATAGGAGGATTGCAAGTTCAAAGCCAGCTTCCTCAACTTAGCAAGGCTGTAAGCAACTTAGGGAGACTCTGTCTCTAAATAAAAAAATATTTTAAAAAGGGCTAGGGATATAGCTTAGTGGTTAAGAGCCCCTGGGTTCAATTCCTGGTACCAAGTAGGGGGCAACTATCATTTGACTACTTTAACTATATTCAGTTTAGCATCTTAACTTATTCATTAGAGTAAAAAACACTGAAACTTTCTGTCTCTACACTAATGTGGCCATAAGGACACTACTCCAGAGTGTTTTATTTACCCTTCTAGTTTGAGAAAGTAGTTAATTCTCTCTGTAGCTTACTTGTAACCGAATAATATGAATTGTTTATTAGCTTCTTAGAGACCTGAGTAATGCTCATGTGTGTAACATCTACTTTTGAAAATACAAACATGGTGTTTGAGAGAAAAAAGATTACAGCCAGGTGAGAAGGTCTTATTACCTAGTCATGTAAGAGAGGTGAGTTAAAAGAAGGTACAGAGAGTTTTAGATCAAACCTTAAAAACCTTAAAAAAACTATGTGAATAAATAAAACATGTAAACCAGTTGGTTTAAATAATTGAGAAAAATGAGATTAGAGCAAACATACTGGGACTAGCATTTCCAGTAGGTAACATAGAGACCTGCAGTCTGCTCCTAGTCCCTGGTCACACAGCCCAGGTGCTGGACGTAGCAAGTACAGAAATGCTAGTGTGGAGGAGGAAAGATCTTAAATCACCTGAGCAGTTGAAACACAAAGATGGACAATCTTTGAATTAAAACGACAAAGAGCTTAGCTGTAAATATTCTATTAAATTTTTTAAATTTTTAAGGCAGAATTAAATGAGAAATAATAAAAGTCTGAATGCTTAAAGTTATGCAAGCTACCCAGATTAACTAAATACGGACTGGTCTAGTTGTTGTTTCACTAGTTTCAGTTCATTGTTTTATTCCAGAATCAGGAAATAACCTGCTTTTATAAGACAGTGACCTAACACTGTATGATACTTTATGGGTCATGTAAAGCTTTCCTGAATGTGGCTGAGTTGATCCTTCCTTTTCTCTGTGACAAAAGAGGCTTTTATTGTAGTTGCAGTTGTTGTTGCAGTGACAAAGACTTGACCAAGGAACAGGGCCATGTCTTATCGTCTCTGCATTCTCAGTGTCTTCCTGGCACAGTGCCTGTCACTTGGTAGATACTTTGTAAAAGGATAAATTAATGAAGTGAAGAAATCTAGCATAAATGAGTATTCTATTGAGGGCATTTCTGCATCTGTAATGCTCATTTATTAATATTTATGATTATGACTAAGACTGCCAAAATCTTGAACCATCGAGGAATATGTTTTACATATTTCAATTTACATCACTGTATCAAATATATTTTTAAGATATTGATTCTTAGAACATTAGTAGTGACTGTTGGAAGTATATCAATGACTTACTGTTAGCTAGTTAGGGGCAACTTATCAAGTATTAGTTGAGTATTCTTATGTTCTTATTACACATGACAGTGAAAATTTGGCAAAATTTAAACTTGGGAACTATTTTTAAAGACGTGCCATTTTAGGAGTGCCTTAATTGTTGGAAACTTAACTGATAAGTATTTCAATGCTTGAGGTTTTACATAATTGTTTCAGAGTTGTATTTTGCAACAGACCTATATCAGTAAGTGGTTTCATTCCAAGGGGAAAGGTTGTACATCTAAATTCACAACGACATTTCTAATGGTTGCTGGTAAAAATTAACATTTTTGTGTTTTCTTCCTACAGGTTGAATACGAATGCATAAATGAAAAAAAGAGGCAAAAGAAAAAAAGCTATAAGAATTCAGGTGTTATCAGCGTGAAACACTGTGAGGTCAGTTTCCCTTGATGGCTTATAGTGAGATCACATTTTGGGATCTCCTGTCATTATGGTTTATATCAAACGAGTAGTTTAGGCAGTTGAAAATCTGTTGAGCATCTTTAAGGGAAAGAATAGAGTGGGAAACAGTAAAGGAATCTTTCTGGAAACTTTACTTCCAAGATTTGACAACCTGTAGCAAAAGACAAAGAGTATTAAAGTTGTCTGTTATCTTCAGAAATGTGAGATTCAAAGTGTTCTTCTATCCCTTTAGTGGAAATGGCCTGACCCAGTGCATCTCTCTTGGTTATAATTTAAAGATGAGATCTTATGAATGGAAGGGAAAAGTCAAAATTTCTTACAGTGAAGAAGTGAAGTTTTTTAATTTATATTTTTAGTATGATTTCTTTATTATTATGCTCATGAAAGCTGTTGACATATGAGGCTCATTTGTTATCTCTTAAAATTTAAAGTGAATGTCTTTCATTTTTGGCCATTAATATTCTCATCTTACTTAGCATTGCCATAATTATCCTGAAATAAATCTTAAAGATTCATGACATTTAGGGGCAGGAGTACATTGTACTTGAATGCAGGTGTGATTTCAATGTGTTTATACCATGTGATGTTCAGCTTATAATGTCTTAAAAATTTATGCCAGAAAGCTTTTTGTTTCTTTTGTATAGTAGGAGAATTTTAATTTTAACAGTTTGCTATTTGTTTTTAGATTACAGTAGAATGTACGTTCCTTGACTACATCATGGGAGGATGTCAGCTGAATTTTACTGTGAGTAACACACTCACTTTTCTAACAGGCTGTAAAACATTGCTTTCCCCCCTCCATTTTGCAGCATTCTTTTGTTTATTGCCAAACTGTGTGATGAAATTTGCACAGTCTGTTTAGATTCCTCAGAGACCTCAGACAGGTTATCTAGGTTCCTCATGGAAATTTTAGTTTTGTTGATGAAAGAACTCTTTCTCCTGAGAGAAATCAGATATGTACAAATGAGCAGTTATCCTGCAATAATTTAAGGAATAGAAAGCATTAATGCAATAGGTTTGCACAAGACAACTCCTAAGTCTGAGTCATGGGTGTAATGATTCATGATTTAAAACTAGGAAAACAATAGCAAGTTATCTCATGTTGAGGCTTTAACTGTCCATGGAAATAGGCATTTGTTAGGAAATGACTGTAGTAGGCTCTGGAATGAACATTTGTGTCTTATCCCCTGAGGTTTCTTGGTCATCACCTACAGGTGCCCCTGCTTCTCCTTAGTAAGGGCTGCTGTTGTTCTTTGGCAGGTGGGAGTGGATTTCACTGGCTCCAATGGTGACCCAAGGTCTCCGGACTCCCTCCATTTCATCAGCCCCAATGGTGTCAATGAGTATTTGACTGCTATCTGGTCTGTGGGACTGGTCATTCAAGATTATGATGCGTGAGTATTACTTTGGAAATGTTGAAACACTTGTTTTCATAATTCCCCAGAAAGGCCAGTTTTTGTTTCATTGACTGGTATTCTGATCCGGGTGGTAGAATGAGGGTACTGGAGGGAATAGCTTTCTCCCTAAAATTTCTCTAGTTTATTTTTTTCTATTCTTTTCTTTGTTGACAATTTTAGTATTTACTTATGATCTCTCACCTCTTATTGTGCTTAGTTACAAAGTGTTATACAGAGAGTTCTTATTTAATAGCTGACTGAAGTCAACAAGAGTTTTATTTTTCTGATCTGGTTGCCTTGGGGTTTATTCATTAGATAAGTTGTATGTGTGATTGAAATCCAAGTGACACATTTTGTAAACAATAGTAAAAACTATTTCTAAATATGTTTCCTTGGCAGTCATCAAATACTTTTTAAATGATTTTTAACAAGTGCTAAAAGGTAACTAAATCTAATTGCTATAAAATATTCTGAATGGATGTGCAGTGGATAGGTTTTGAATAGATTTGGGGCCTGGCATAAGTCAGTAGTAGAGTATATGTTTAGCATGCATGAGACCCTGGGCTCAATTCGCTGCACCAAAAAAGTACAAAAGAAAACAAAAAAGTAAAAATATTTGAAATAGATTTGAATAATGGTGAAGGTTTACTAAACAATATAAAAAATATGCATTAGTAATTTTTTTTAGCAAATCTATTACCGCTCAGGATAAATTTTCACTTGTCTTTGCTTATTGTTATATATGATAGAAGTCCTTACATACTGATGTAGCTTTTTATTAATCTGTCCTGGCAAAATTCAGAAGCAAATTTTTTAGGCAAATGTGAACAAATCTAAAGCAAACTGGCAATTCCTTACCAGACTAGTAAACTTGAAGGCAAAAATCTTTACATAAAACAAAAAGTTACTTTATAGAATACTTTTTTATATAATCCAAGATGAAAATAAACAGTACTGAAGTATTTCAAATTAAAAATAGCTTGTTATAGAAGTATAATAAAATTTTCAAAGTAACACAATTATAATGGGATTTTTAAAAAGTAGAAATTTATAGGATTACTTTTTTTGCCTCCTGGAAGTTAATAACAAACGGGTTCTAAATTTACTGCAGTGGAAAAAAACAACAACAAAAAAGGAAAGGCATAGTTCTTAGATCAAAGAAGAATTTAAATTGTAATAATAGACTATGTAGGAATAAAGGACACCATGAAGACAGTAACTGGCCCTGTCTCTATAAAGAAACTTTTCTGACTTTATGTGCTTCTTTCTATCTGTCTGTCTGTCTAGTTGGCTGGCTGGCTATCTAAGGAGATGGAGGTCTTGCTATGTTATCCAGACTGATCTTGAACCTTTGGACTCAAGCAATTTCCATCTCTTCTTTTTTTTTTTAATATTTAATTTTGGATGAGCAAAATACCTTTTTTTTTTGTTTATTTTTATGTGGTGCTGAGAATTGAACTCAGTGCCTCATACATGCTCATTAAGTGCCCTACCACTGAGCTATGACCCCAGCCCCTCTGTTTTTATTCTTAAATACGAAGAGTCAGGGGCTGGGGTTGTGGCTCAGCGGTAGAGCACTCACCTAGCACGAGCAGGACCCGGGTTTGATTCTCAGCACCACATAAAAATAAAGGCATTGTGTTGTGTCCATTTATACCTAAAAATAAATAAATAAATATTTTTTAAAAATACGAAGAGTCAAATACAAATGAACTAACTTTTCAACAAAATAAAAGAATACTAAATACAGATTAATCAATTTAAATCAATATTGGAATGCAACCCTGACAGAATGATTCTTAAAATTTTCTAGAAGGAAAAAGGGATCAGAAAAAACAAGAAAATTTTCAGATAAGAGAGAGAGAGAGAGACCAGTGAAGAAGAATTTGCTCTAGCAGTTATTAAGACTTTAAAATAAGCTAAAGTGTGCAATTTGTACATGACCAATGAAACCAAGCAGGCAGGCCAAAAGTAGACCCACATGTATGTATAAGTGAATTTAATATATGATGGAGTTAACATTTTAGAAAGTGGAAGGCAATCTTAGTCATAATGATAGATTTCCTGTATGTATGTGTCAACTATTATATGTCAGGGACCATTTAAAGTACTTTCTTTCTTTTCTTTTTTTATAACCATGCTAGAGATGGAACTCTGAGCCTTGTGTACACTAGGCAAACATTCTAGTGAGCCACATCCCCAGCCCTAAAGTACTTTCTATTTAATACACATCTAATCCTCACATTTCTCTGTGCGATGGTACTTGTATGATCTGCACCATACAGTTGAGAAAACTGAGATCCAGGGAGTTAAGTAACTTGTTCAGAATCAGCTGATAACTGGCAGAGACAGGATGGAGCCTGGGCCATTGGGCTCTAGAGACATGCTCTTGTGATTATGATTTGGAAGGGTAAAAGGAAAGAAAAAATCACCATTTTGATAAATTAAATCAATAAATGATTATTTTTGGAAGTTCAACAAAACTTAGACAAAACTTTGGCAACCCTAACCCCCATGAAAGAGAGAAAGTGTACATAGAACACTAGTAATTAGAAAAAGATTATAAGCATAAATGTAGAGGAAAAAAACTCCAAATATATTAATACTTTGTAAAATATTATGCCATTACATTTGAAAATCCACATGAATGGATGATTTTTAAGGAAGCTCTTAATTACCAAAGCTGACTCAAAGGCAGAAAACTTGAATAGTCCAGGAACCATGGAAGGAAAGGAACACATTCTCAAAGAGCCAGTCCATACAAGGGCACCAGGACAGGGCAATTTCATGTGTAAATTCTAACAAATCTGCAAGGAATGAATTCAAACCCCAAAGAATCAACTGAAAAATAAAAGAGTTACAAATTGTCAAGAATTCAGAAAGGTGATCAGAGACAACACAAAATAAAAAATCAGGTTCTTACCAATTATCAATAACCAATTTAAAAAGAATCTAGTGGAGAAAAGTTACATTTCATAATGCAGTAAAAAATGAAAATGAGGAAAACTACAAAATTGTACTGAAGAACAAAGAAATTTGTTTAAATGGAAAGATATGTCATAATTTTTAGATAGGTATAATAATGAAATAAAATGTGAAATTTCATCTGAATTTATCAATTTAAATTAATATTGGAATGTAACCCTGACAGAGTGATTCTTAAAATTTTCTAGAAGGAAAAAGGAATCAGAAAAAAACAAGAAAAACTTCAGATGAGAGAGAGAGAGAGAGAGAGAGAGAGAGAGAGAGAGAGAGAGAGAGAGAGAGAGAAAGTGAAGAAGAATTTGCTCTAGCAGTTATTAAGGCTTATTTTAAAGCTCAAGTGTAGAATTTGTACATGACCAATAGAACCAAGCAGGCAGGCCAAAAGGAGATCCACGTGTATGTATAAGTGAATTTAACATATGATGGAGTTAGCATTTTAGAAAGTAGAAGGGATTGTAACAGCTAAGGAACTGGATAAGAATTTATTTGAATGAATCCCTGTCACACCTGTAAATATTAGGATATTATTCTGAATAAATTATAGATCAAACTGATAAAATGGATACCCCAAAACAGAGCAGCTTCACCAAAAGAGAGGTAAATATCTCAGGACTGATAGGGCAGTTTTGCTCCTCTCCATTTACAGATTCTGTTCCTGGGTTCAGGGCAGCTTCCTTGGTTCTCATCTCTAGCCAGTGGGAAGGGGAGAAAGGGATCTGGGACTGCAAGTGCATTCCCTTGTCTGATTGTGATTCAAAAGCAGCTGACAAATCCCTCTACTCACATCTCTTGAGCTGGAACCTAACTCCAGACCACATCCATCCCAGAGAAGCTGGGAGGTGGAGTCTCCAGCTCAAGTGTTCTATTAGTAAGGAAGGAGGAAATGATGTTGGAGGGGAGCACTTTTTGCTCCATATCCTACTTTCCAGATGAATTAGAAGTTTAATATCAAAAGCAAACCTTGAAAGTTCTAGGAGAAAATATGTATGAATTGTTTGTTATCTTGCAGTGGAAAAGGACTTTAAATAGGACAAGCAAAAGTAGAAATCATGAAACTTTTTTTTATGTGTTTACATCCATTAATATTAAAAACTACTAAAGGAACAATATTCTAAACAAAGTTACAGATTACATATCGGAAAAAATATTTGACATGACATAGGTTCCATATTCAATGCAAAAAGAACTGTTAAGAATTAATTTACAAAGAACATCCCGAGTAGAAAAATTCGTATGTTCATTACAGTGTTTTATGATAACATTACATTGGCCATCTATCACTATGGATATGAGAA
The DNA here is from genome assembly GCF_021218885.2 of Marmota monax. Taxonomy (NCBI): domain Eukaryota; kingdom Metazoa; phylum Chordata; class Mammalia; order Rodentia; family Sciuridae; genus Marmota; species Marmota monax. The sequence goes on from NW_026693552.1 coordinate 1,641,369, forward strand.
AGTATCCATACAGTGGAATACTCATTAGTCATATGATGTCAATATTCAGGTGCACACAGTCCCCATCCCTAAATCCTCGGGCCAAATATTCATACATTTTTGCTGCAAAAACCCGAGAGTTTTATGATATTTGGCATTTGCACCGTGTTTTTGTGGCCAAATTTAAGAATATTTATATTAAGTGGCATAAATAAATGCTTCAAATAACCTAATCAGCAAGTTTAGGTCTTACTGCCTAATGAATTTGTTGCAAACAACTGTAAACATTTGTGATTTTTAGGGCTTTATGGGTTTTTATTTACACATTTGTTCAGTGAAATGATGTGCAATATCTAAATAGAAAAGAATGGGTTATAAATCACAAATATAAATTCCATTTTTATAAAATTTATAGAAACATTGCTTCTCCCTCATGCATAGAAAAATATTTCAACTGATGGTTCTCTCTGGCAGCTATAGGTAATCTTTGTTGTTTTATACTTTTCTGAGATTTTAATAATTCTTTAAAAATGAGTTCACATTGATTTTATTATGAGTGAAGACACAACGCTCTCTTTTGAAAGAAAAAACAAGATTTCACTTTTCTCAAATTTTCATTTTAGTGATAAGATGTTTCCAGCTTTTGGTTTTGGAGCTCAGATACCACCTCAGTGGCAGGTAAGAGGAAATCTCATTTTAAAGCTTTGCTTGCTGTAAAGCAAAACAGGATTCATCAGTTCATCTTTCATCTTTTGACAGGTATCACATGAATTTCCAATAAACTTTAATCCATCCAATCCCTACTGTAATGGTAAGTTTAAAAGTAAACATGAAGACTTGAAGCTGAAAGACCTCACTATCTTTCTTACTTGTTTTTTCTTGTGACTTAAAACTACTCAATCACATGTCTAGGTTTCATTTTGTGACATATTCTGTTAGAGAAGGTAGAAAAACTATACCAGTTTGTGGTTAGGGTAGTAATAATAATTATGGTGCAAAATCAGTATTATGGTGATAAAGGTTCTGAGGTTTAATGGAACAAAAAAATAAATTCATAATCTTGAGAGTAGAAAAATCTTATATTAAAAGTATTTTCACACATAAATTGATTATATAATAAACTTTCAATGAAATGAGTAATTCAGAATTATAATTCTTCTGAAGCCTTTTTGAGAGTAATAGTTACTCTACAAAGAAAAAGTATCTAATTATGTGTAACTCAAACAACATTCTATAAGTAGATGGGATAGGTGGAAGGAACCAAGAATTGTTACCTATAGCAGATTTTCTGTGTAGAAAGCAGGAGGCAGACATGTGTCTTTCAATTCACTTTTTCCCCAATGCTTCAAATATCCAACTGCTTCCTTCTTTTTGCCACATTAAACAGTCAACTTAAAATGCCAAGTTCCCACTAAACGTAAGACTGAACAACTTGGAGGAAGGATGGTAGGTGTCCGATCACAAGCATCATTTGTAATTCTAGACAATCAGCTAAGTTTCTGAAAAGGATATATTTTTGAAAATTTTTTTTAGATGTTGATGGACTTTTATATTATTTATTTCTATGTGGTGCTGAGGATGGAACCCAGTGCCTCACACATGCTAGACAAGCACTCTACCACTATGCTACAACCCTATCCCTGAAAAAGGTCCTTTTAACAATTATGAAACATATAGTTTTCCAATAGAAGAAGGTCTTCTTTTCTTCTCTTCCTAAACAATATTCATAAGGAAGAAGAGTGTGGGGCAGTTGGTTGGGGACAGTTTGCATGAAGGTTTTCTTCCTTTTTTTCCCATATGAGTGCAGTGTTCTTTTAATGCAGTGTCAGTGGCTTGTTGTGACTTCTTTGAAACTGGAAATATTATTTTTACGGAATGTGCTTCATGCTTATGATGAAATTGGAATCATTTTTATGGACCATATATGTGACAATTCCTTTTAGAAGTACATTTGCTCTACAAATGATATGAACCCATCTCATGTCACCAAGCCCAGATTTTTTACTTTTGGTTTATAGTCTAGAAAAAGAATTAGTTTGGTCTCAGATGAAAGAAATGCTATATGGGCAAAAAAAGATACAACCTTATTTTTTTTCTTGGAAAATATTAATAATTATTTAATATGCAGATTGGTAAAGTTTTTTTTATTTGTTCTGGTGAATTATACACGATAGAATGCATTTTGACACATCATACATAAATGGAATATAACTTCTCATTCTTCTGGTTGTATATAATGTGGAATTATACTGGTCATGTAGTAATATATGCACATAGGGTAGTAATGTCCGATTCATTCTAGTATCCTTCCTACCCTTATACAACTTTATTTTAAAGCAAGGAAGTTTAATTGCCATTCTTCAATTAATCATTGAATACAGTTGCCTAGAAATAACATCTTACTTGTACCTTTAATGCAAGGAAGGATTTTGGCATAACTCAATTTTAGTTAAAGAATTGAAGGTTATTGATATTTGTGGAAAAAAATGAATTGTTTATACCTTCAGTTTGAAAAGCAAACAAAGATGATAGACATGAAAAAAAATTGTTATCACTATAGTTATAGGCTCCAATTTCCACTGTGTATGTCATTACAGTGAAAGATTCTGATACTAGCTAATGTTAATTTTATTATTTTTATTGCTACTGGATTGACACCTAGTTACAACATTATCTTATACATGTGAAATCAACTCCGTGTATGAATTAGTTATATTCTCAAAGGTTGTTCATAAGACTACATGTTTCAAAATTCAACATGGCCAAGAGTTAAGTTTATAACTCTTAAATTTTAAGAGGAGAGACTTGGTCATATGAAGCTTTTAGACCAAGCATACAGTTCTCTCCCTTGTTGGTCTATGATCTGTTGGCTCTTTTGAAAGCAAGAGACCTACTTTGGGGCTGAGGTTGTAGTTCAGTGGTAAAGCACTTGCCTAGTATGTGTGAGGTACTGGGTTTGATTCTCAGCACCACATATAAATAAATTAATTAAATAAAGATCCATCAATAAATAAAAAAATTTTTTTAAAAAGAGGCCTACTTTGGTTTACATTAAAATTGTGTGTGTGTGTGTGTGTGTGTGTGTGTGTGTATGAAATTTCCAAGGATTTTAGCAAGGATTGTGGAGAATTCTTTATAATGTCTAGTACCCTTTTGCCATGTGTCATTGGGGACACCTTCCACAAGTGCATACACAAGAAAAAAGTTTCACCAGAAGTGATTTTTGCCAGGAATGCCATTCAGCTTTCATCAGGTTGTGCTGTTGTAATAAGAGATCTTTAAAACTCAGTGGCTTATGATGAAGAGTTTATTTCTTGCCCACTACAGATTGCATCCCTCCTCCAGTGGCTTATTCTGGGACTCAGCTGAAGGAATAGCTCTTTGCTGGGTTATACTGCTCCTGTGGAAGAGGGAAAGAGCAACAGAGCTAGAGAAATCATCCAGTAGTTCTTAAAGCATGCTTAGATGTGGTTGTCATGACCATTGACATGCATTGGTAAAGCTAGTCAAACGTTGTCCATCTTTCTATTATAATAACACTCTAGGTCCAGGGCAGTGTCTTATAAGCAAATTCATTACTGTTTCTACCGCAAAATCTAATAGATAACCTGGAGGTAAATATTTGTAACTAATATAGACTATTATTACTGTGCCTAATCTTTAAGTTGTTGAATAAACCTTTGTATCATTTAATTAACTAGAATTAATATTAGCTTATAACCATAAGATATTTTTATAGAACCTTTGGCCTTATACACAAACATTTTTTCATCTTATCAGTATTTTTTCTTATGCTTATCATCAGTTGTATGATGTAAAACTTTTTTCATGGTTCTCTTTCCATCAGAGTCCCATTCGTGGTCACCTCAAAATTAAGCACAAATGTAATAGTCCTGTACACTAATGAATAATTTAGCTGAAATGAGAATACATGACTTCTACTGAGGGAGAGCTGAGTTTGTAGGTTTTTGCAATAGAGCATAGCCATGGAGTTTTGTCATATAGTTTACAGGAAGCCAGGCATGCTGGTTCATGTCTGTAATTCTGGTGACTTGGGAGGATGAGGCGGGAGGATTGCGAGTTTGAGGCCAGCCTCAGCAACTTAGCTTTGTTGCAAAACAAACAAACAAACAAACAGGATTGGGGATGTAGCTCAGTGGTAAAATTTATTAATTTTAATCCCCAATTCCATGTGTGTGTGTATGTGTGTGTGTGTGTGTGTGTGTGTGTGTCGGGGGGGGGTGCTTAGAGGAGCACCTGAATGGAATATTTGGCTTCTTGAAGTAACATATGTTGATATATGATTATATTAGTGTTATAAATCAACACTTAAAGATTTTTAATACTCACTTTTTGGGGTCTAGGAATCGAAGGCATCATAGAGGCTTATCGCACCTGTCTTCCTCAGATAAAACTCTATGGACCAACTAATTTTTCTCCAATCATAAATCATGTGGCTAGGTTCGCAGCTGCAGCCACACAACAGAAGACAGCTTCTGTAAGTGTTTTTGTGTTCAGGAAATGGGAAAACAGTGGATCGGTAGTTGTTCCTGTTAACAGTATTTCTGCTTATTTGGCCTGTCATAATACAAAGTCAAGAGGAAGAGGTAATGATATAGTCATTGTTGGTTTGTGAGAAATATCTGTTGTTAAATTAGCAATAATTAAAAGGCAACAAGAAAATGATGCATTCACAAGTTTGTTTTTTTTCCCCTCTATCTCTCTATCTTTTGAGTGCATTTTTGAGTTTCTCCCCCCCCCCCCAAAAAAAAAAAGCTATTGTCTACCTCTTTGAGGTGGACTTCACAAATTAAGGCTTGGGGATATTGACATCAATTGCTGTTGCAAATTTCTTTTTTTGTTTTTTTTTTTTCTTTTTTGTGGTGCTAAGGGCCTTGTGCATGCAAGGCAAGCACTCTGCCAACTGAACTGTATTTCTAACACCACAAATTTCTTACAGTACTACGGAGGTTTGAATTAGCTAACCATTGCTGATTGTATCTGTGATCCCAATCTCTCTTAGCTTCAGTATTCTCAGAAGTGAGGTTTGGGAAGTTGCCTCAAACAGTTGCTCAAAAGGCTGAATAAGAAAATTCATATAATGTGTGTATTGCTGGGTCACAGGAAACAGTACCTGTTAACTACTACTAGAAATCTTATTCCATTCTAGACTAAAATGGTCCAAAAGATGGAGTCATACCTTTAAGGACCATTTTGCTAATCTCTGATAAGTTTTAATCAGAAATGACAAAATTGAAAGAAAGATTTACTGCTTTAAACTGTGTCAATTTTTAAAAGGTGTATTTTAGTTCGGTAAATAATTCTATTACTTCCATATGTATTTCATCTTTTGAGAATGGAGTCTCTGCTTGCTTCCTTGATCCATACTTGGACGTAGTTAATGTTTCAGTTAAATAAAGATGTTTATTCCTATGCATAGTGGAAGGTTAATCTTTGGACATTTAGATGCCTAGCATCTGTTTATTTTGCCAACCCAATTTTGTAGTGTGTTGCACTTTTCATGAACCTACAGTTTTTATAAAAGTCAATTTCCTTGTCATCAGAGAATCCTATAAATATTTTGTGCAGATGGTATTCTGGGTAGAGACGGGAGAGGAAAATGAGCACGAGAGAGACCAAATGACTCTTCAGGCTAGAAATGTCATTAATCATTGCTTTTATTGTTTGGGACCTTGACCTTATCAGTGGATATACTTCCCTTTTTTTTGGCAGCAATATTTTGTGCTCTTGATTATTACTGATGGTGTCATCACAGACCTTGATGAAACCAGGCAAGCTATAGTTAATGCTGCCAAGCTGCCTATGTCCATCATCATCGTTGGAGTCGGAGGAGCTGACTTCAGTGCCATGGAGTTTCTGGATGGTGATGGGGGACCTCTTCGCTCCCCATCTGGTGAGATGGCCATCAGAGATATTGTCCAGTTTGTGCCTTTCAGACAGTTCCAGAACGTGAGTACCTTTCCTCTCTGTTAAAACCCTAAGGTATTTGAACACAGATACTGTCTCCAATCAAGCGCTTGACTACTGGTGCAGTATTCAAGGATGTATAAATGCCTTTTCATATGAGAGCTCTTATTGGATATGGCATGGTTGTATTTTATGTTCTCCTTGTATTTTATATGATAGATTATTAAAATGGTATTATTATGAATAGTGTAAGGTTTATTTTGTCTTTACCTTTGTAACAACAGAAAAAAATTCTATCCAAGTATATGCTGAACTTACCAGATTGGAAGTTGGTTTGATGAAAATCTTTTAGAGGACTGATTTACCCAGTTTGCTCCAGTGGTAACATCATATGGCACTATAATACAGAATCACAGCCAGGATGCTAATGTTGATACAATTAAGATGCATCACTACAAAGATCCCACATGTTGTCCTTTTATAGCCACATCCACTTCCCTTCTACCTCTGACCCCTCATTAACCTATTGAAATTTCTCATCTGTTCTTCATTTATGTAATTTTGTCATTTGAAGAATGTTACATAAATGGAATTGTACAGAATGCAACATTTTGGGACTGGTCTTTTTCCACGTAGAATAATTTTCCTGTCAGTCACTCAGGTTGTTGCATTATTGCATGTTTCCCCCCCCCCCCCCCAATGTAGTTATATTATCTATTTTTTTTTTTTAAAAAAAACAATGTTTGTGTTAAAGGATCTTCTCCACCTGTGCTTAAACACTTTCCATTTTTCCCCATTGTATCACTTGTAATAAAGCCTTATTAGTTGTTCTCATAACAACTAAATATACTGCCATATTTTACAAATGATCTATAAGCCCTAGTTATATTATAAAGTGATTTTTAAAAGATAGTCCTGGGTATTGGTTGTCATTTTGAAAAGAGTATATAAAAATCTGATTTATAGTGATGTGTGAAATTTAATCTGATATGTGAAATTATAGAAATCACATAAAGTATGAACATAAATAGATTATGAATATTACTCTTCTCAAATAACCTTCATAGAAGGCTATCAGACTCAGTAATCACACTGAAAGCTAATTTGAAATTTTATTTACATGTATACTTTTTATTGCTGAGTAGAATTCTAGGATGCGGATGTACCACAGTTTGTTTAACCATTCACCCATTGAAGGGTATCTGGGTTGTTTCCAGTTTTTGTCTATTACATATAAAGCTACTATAAATATTCATGCATTTGTTTTGATCATAAGTTTTTATTCCTCTGGGATAAAACCTGGGTATACAGTTGCTGGGTCCTATGGTAGTTGAATATTGAATTTAATTTTAAAGCAATTGTTAAACTTTTCCAGAGTGGCTGTACCATTTTATATTTCTACTAATAATGGGAGAGGAGAAAAGTGGTCATGTTAAGAATTTTTATGGTGTACAGGAGAGCATCTAAAACCAGTGAAATCTGAATAAGTTCTGTGAATTGTACCAATATCAGTTTCCTGGTTTAGACCTATAGTCAGATAAATGTTGTCTTTGGACAAAACTGGGTAAAGCATATATGGGACCACTGTTTATTTTTGTAGCTTCCTATGAATCTATTATTATTTCAAAATAATAATAGATTCATAGGAAGTAAAATAATTTAATACCAAGTTAAAAGTTAAAGAAAAGCAAACAACAACAACAAAAAAATCATCAAATTTTAAAAGGCTGGCACCAAAAAAGGCCTGAACATGTATTAGCAGGGATAATAACAGCAATTATAAGTAACATTGGTTAGTTAGCTTATGCCGTATTTTGTAGACTGTTCCTAAGAAAAAATACAAGCTAGGAACTGGGAATTCCAGCTTTTTACTGGCTGATAAAATGTCTCTTGTCTTTTATCAAAAAACTAGTAAAGCTGGGCGTGGTGGTGCACACACCTGTAATCCCAGCAATTTAGGAGGTTGAGGTAAGAGCCTCAGCAATTTAGCAAGACTCTGTCTCAAAATTAAAAAATAAAAGGTAAAGGGGTTGGGATGTGTAGCTCAATGGTAAAGTGTTTCTGGGTTCAATATTCAGTACCCGTCCCCCCAAAAAAACCCAGTAAATCTTTGGTTACTAATAGTTACTTTGGTTTTATTTTTCTCAAGGCTCCAAAAGAAGCACTTGCCCAGTGTGTTTTGGCGGAGGTTCCCCAGCAGGTGGTGGGCTACTTCAACACTTACAAGCTCCTTCCTCCCAAGAATCCAGCCATGAAATAAAAGGAGCTAGCTTCGACCACTTAAGCAGAATTCTTATGCTAAAAGGAACAATGCCATTTCTTACACACAATCATGTATCTGCTACTTTATGTACTTTTACCCCAGCATTCATGATGTAAAACTAGTTCTATTTGAATTATATCTGTTTAAAGAGTAGTTTTTATACTTTTTGAGGGAGACAGTGCCAAGTCCATGTTTGCCCAATCAATTCAGTGATTGCTAGTGATTTACAATAATTGCAGTTAGGCCTATTTGGGTTAGAACCTTGTGTGGGGAAAGCTGATTTTTTGTTGTTTACTTTTATATAATAAAATTGCCATTTATAAATGTTTGTCAGTAGAAAGAGTGAAAAATTGTTGGGATGATGTGATTTTTCAGGTGGCTGTACTTTGTTCACAGTAAATGTTTTACAGGTCAATGTCTATAACTATTGATTGAGAAAGCTTCTTAAATTAGACAATATTGAATTTGTTTCTGTGGATCTCTATTCAGTCTTTTTCCACTGGGCAAAAACTACCTTTACAGTTCACCAGATTTGTGCTACAGTTTAGACACTGCACAATTTACAAAACAGCATGTACTCTCATAGGACTTCATGAAAAGGAAAAGTACATACTCAATTTTTAAAATATACAATCAACAAGAAGAACCTCATATGAGTAAGCCATTTTTATTTGCTTTTCTAGATTTTTTTCATTGTGGAATACTGTAAATGTGCTCAGATTTGGCCTTTCTTTTCATTGATTGAATATGATGCTCAGGACTCCGTAAATGCATAGTTACAGGTTGTCCCATATCTACATTGTTAGATTATTTTAATCTGAGATTTGCTAAATAGGTTAGTATTGCTTTGTCCAGAAAAGGTATGAGGACCAAACATATAAGGTAAAAATTCAGAATTCCATTTCCTTCTGATGAAAGATTTTACTTATTAAAGAAAAAATGAAAATGAAATTTTTTACTTTCCTTGCTAAGGTCATATACATTGATTTATACAGATTTATTTAGGCATTTTCTCCTTTTGTTAAGTAGCATTTTTGTTTGATTTCTAAAGTCATGATAGCAGTTATCTATTATTGAAATCACATTTTAATAATGTATTATTTCCTAAATCCAAAATATATGCCATTAAGTATAATAGCAGATATAACTTTAAAAAAAAGAAAAGAAAAAAAATCCCTTTCCACTACTACATTAGGATAGAGTGGACTTAATGAGCTTTTTGTTTGTTTGTTTGTTTGTTTGTTTTAAAGAATAATTTAGTTTCCTGGTGATTGCCCTTCAGAACATATTACTAGGTAAGCATTACATTTTCAGAAACAAATTCAGTAACATTTGATGGAGGACTTATGTGCCAAGCATTGTGCATAGCTCTGTGTTGGCCAATTAATAATTTATCATTTATAATTGTGTGTTTACCATTAAGTGGATGTACACAGCAACATGTAGACCTGCCTCTCAGTGTCACTGAAAATCCGCACCACAGCTCACGGCCTTTATTCTCTTCAACATCTAAAGGAGGTGAGCTGTCAGCTGTGAACAGCTTTGGCTTCTCAGAAACGGCTCACTGCCAAGGTCTGGCTCAGAAGGGAGCTACTTGTTGTCATGGTTGCTTAGCCAGGTGAGCAGTCACCGCTCTTCCCTTGGCTATCTGGGCCCCGGGTATATGCTGATAACTTGAAGGTACCTATCTAGTAGGCTTCCACTCCGTGGGACAGTTCAATAGTCAATAAGTGATTTCAGCATTGTCAATAGAGGAGAAAGAATTGATCATTCTTTCTTGTTTTGGAGTCTTTGTTGTCTCAGAGGTCCTAATTTCAGTTAGGAAACAGCATAGATATGCTTGTGTGCTTGGAAACAGCATAAATATGTTGCTATGGTTTTTAGATTTTTCTTTTTATATATAGGAAGTCTTTTAAATATTGACTTATACAGTTTCTCAGTGTGTGGGTGAGGTGAACAGGTAGGAGAGGAGCCTCTCTGAGTGCCCTGGGCCTGCTCCTCATGCTCCTTCCTTAACCACATCCTCAGTAGCCCTGGAGTCACCTGCACAGGCCACTTGGTAACCTCTGGTCACAAGCAGCCATTATTTTCATGGGACAAGTGGAAGTCACCACTGTCAGGTTGATTTGGTCATCATAATTTTTTTATTCTGGTTCCACCAGAATTGTTCCCTTTAGAAAATATTTTTCTTTATTGATTCTTGATCAGTTTAATTGTAGATGTGTTATTCATAAGGGCTATGATTTCAGCAAATAAAGGTAATTGGTACCTTTCTTCAGTTTGAAATAAAAGTATTTACAGTTTCTGAATTATCATGGTATAAAATCCTTACCATTTGAACATTCACATGCTGTTTGGATATTGTTTTATATTAAAATAGTCCTTTTCCCTGTTGTGCCACCATTCATTCAGATACCCTCCATTCTTTAAATGTATTTAAAGAAAAAAATAACCAAATGGACTTTCACATCTCATGTAATCAAGTATATTACAAATGTATATTAAAGTGACAGTTCCTGGGAATACATACTATTTCTCATGCACTTAGCAAGAAAGTAGTATACCCACTAGCCTCGTCACCTCACCTTGTGATTAGAATGGAAATTGTAAGAACATTAAAAATTTAAAGTCTGATCAGGGATTTACAACTGTTCACTCTGGGTAGTGCTTTAGGCAGCCTTTCCAAAGTTAATTCAGGGCCCCATTGCTGCTTATGCTGTATTTTTTTTTTTTTCAATCTTTTGTCTTTTTCATTTTGTAAATTTCCTAGAAAGCCATCTTCAATCAGTCTCATCTAGTCTGTACTTTATCATGGAAATGTCATAGAAGGTAGCCAGAAGTTTGGTAGAAATTGGGAGAGACTATTTTGCATTTATATGGATGTCCTATGTGATAGTATGTATATAACTTACTAATATATGAATTGATGTTAAATGTATCTTCTATATGAATTCACTTTGGATAAAGTTACTTCTTGATGTGACAAAATAGTGTCTTGTTTTTATTTTTATTCTTTCTCTACATATTATCAAAAAAATAGAAAAGCTAGAAATAAAGTATCTTAATCCATCTTCTGCTGCTATAACAAAATACCACAGGCTGGGTCATTAATAAATAATAGAGGTGGGAAGCTCAAGAGCCTAACACCTACATCTGGCAAGGATCTCTGTGGAACATGGTGGAAGGGCAAGTGAGCACATGTGAGACAGAGGTTTTTTGTTGTTGAAGTTGTTGTTTTAAATCAGGAAACCACATCCACATTAACTAATTCACTTCTGCAATTGCAGCATTAATCCATCCATGAGGGAAGAGTCCTCCTGATCTAAGTTTCTCTCTGTCAGTAGTGTTACACTGGCAATTAAATTTCAAAAGATTTTTGTAGGGAACATTCAAACCATTGAATAAAATGGATATGGTATTTTTTTCGGTGGCCTGTATATCATAGTTTACTAAATTAAACATTTTTGGGGATGTCATTATTTATGACATTTATTTGTTTAAAAGTATCAAATGGGTTCAATATACTTTTCTAGGTACAATAAAGGAAAGTTTCATAGCTCATTGCTAGGATAACCTGACATATATAATACATTTTATTATTTATGTTAAGTAGGATGGCATGTTCACATAACTTTTTAAAATTTTAAAAATTATTTCTCTTATTTTGCAAAATTTAAAATTAGTCCTTGGGGCTGGGGTTGTGGCTCAGCGGTAGAGCGCTCACCTAGTGTGTTCGAGGCCCTGTGTTTGTTCCTCAGCACTACATAAAAATAGATAAAAAAAATAAAACTATTAAAAAATAAAAATAAAATTACTCCTTATTTTGCGAAATTTAAAATTACTTAATTTAGACAAGGCTTTGCAAATGCAGTGGGATTCCATGAAGCAATCACAGTTACTGCCTTCATAGAAATGATAGTCTGAGTAATTATTAAAGTAGTTAGACATGAGGCCAGTGTGTGAGAAGCATGTAGTAGGGAGGACTCAAACCCATCTGGGAGGCAAGGAACTTTGCCACAAAGCTAAGGCCTGAAAGTTAGTTGGTGAAAGAGTTAAAAGCACTTATGAAGGGATCATGTCTACAGCATGAATATTCTAGAAATGGAAAGAAATTTGAGTTTGCTGGAATGTAAAGTGTGAGGGGGCCCAAGTGCGGTGGCACATGCTTGTAATTCCAGCGGTTTGGGAGGCTGGGGCAGGAAGATCACATGTTCAAAGCCAGGCTCAGCAAAAGCAAGGTGCTAAGTAACTCAGTGAGACCCTGTCTCTAAATAAAACACAAAAATAGGGCTGGGAATGTGCTGCAGCTGGACTGCGGCAGATGGTGGCCCGTTACGGGGAGCCCCGGACACTGGGGGTAAGTGACGAAAAAAGCTGCCCGTCCATAGATAGGACTGGAGCAAATCTGCTCATCCCTAGGCAGATAGGGCAAGAGGAAAAATGACCATTTCAAGAAAATGGAGAAGATTGATACAGTATGTTTGTATCTTGTTTTGTCTCAGTGTATTGTATTGTCTTTGTGATGAAAATATGGAAGGGATGAGAAGTAAATTACTAAGGGAAGAAGACACCCCAGTGGAACCAAGAATAGTTAGGGCATGTGTTGATGGAAGCCCAGGAACTCTAGTCAGAAAGAAAAAGAAAGTTCAGAAGAAGAAAGATTATCAGGAAAAAAGTTGCAGCAAAAGGCTACTACTGAATACTTTTCGTTACCGGAGGGTGCGTGAATCGGTGCAGCGGCTGCCGAGTGTGCAAGCCGGTCACAGCGCAGCAAGGATTTTCCAAGAGGCGGCGGCGACTGGCCCTTCCCCGCCTCCTGGCCGGGGAGCTGGCTCTTCCACTGCCGCGAGCCCAAATCTAGACCTGACCTGGAGGCACAGTCTCGCAGGCTCTTGCTCCCTGTGCCCAGTAGCAGTTTGAGTCCGGGACACTCCCCAGGGCCATCTGGGGCTGCCCAGGACGCTACAGCTGATGTTTGGTCATTTTCAATGCCAATAACTAAGCTACAATGGTTCTCCCACACCTGGAGGCTGATGAGTAATAAGCGCCATTAAGGCCTATTTCAAATGTAAAAAACCTTGAGATAATGTACTAAATTGTTCAGAAGGTTGTTTTCTTAGTAGAATGCTACAGGATTTTCTTTAGCCATCCGGAGTTCCTGCCTTCGTCCCAGTGCCAGTAAAGACCAAGGTGGAAGAATTTCCAGTGTTGCTGAAAACTGGAGGAGACTTCGGAGCTATTGCTGTTTCTGCTGCTACAACTTAAGCTAGCTGCCTGCAGAACTTACCTGGACTGTGATTTAAGCTAGATGCCTGCAGAACTTACCTGGACTGTGATTTAAGCTAGCTGCCTACAGAACTTACCTGGACTATGATTTACCTGGACTGTGAGTTAATCTATTGAGACACTGCTTTCTGGAATGAGACAACAAACTGTAATCTACAACAAATTGTAACTCGGTATCTTTGCTAATGGTGTCATTGCTGGTATAATTTTTCCAAGGGCTTCTTGCATGGAGCCATCAAGTGGCTTGGTATTGTGGCATTTTGTATCCTCCCTTTCTGTTTGTAGCAGGTTATTTATGGTGTTTCTGTAAAAACCACTATGGTCATTATTTAAATTAAACAAAAGAGGGAAATGTTAGAGTCTGTAAACAAGTCAAAAATAACACCTGGCATTTTGCCAGGGGAATGTTAGAGTTCGTAAACAAGTCTGGATGGTGCCTGGCAAAATGCCAGAGGGAGTGGTTTGAGAAGTAACAAAAGCGAGCCATTAAGTGTGGAGATTCCTTATTGGTTGACTGATGTATCTAGTTTATGCTAATTAGATAAGCTGTGTGGAATGTATAAATACTGCTCCTGTCCTGCAATAAATGGCTCCCACTCCTGCTGTATCAACGTACACAAGTTATTCGTCACCCCCCGGTTATTTTGCTACAGCAGCCGGACTGCGGCAGGAATGTGGCTCAGTGGTCAAGTGTCCCTGAGTTAAATCCCCAGTACACCCCCCAAAATAAATAAAATGTGAGGGGGAAAGTGGTGAAAGAAGAATGGAGAGAAAGAGTGGAGTGGTTTACATCCCGGGGACCCTCTGGGTCAGGTAAGGGTGTTCAGACTTACACTAAGAGTGATGGGATACTACTGAATAGATTTCAGCAAAGGAATGATGTGATCATATTTGTATTATTTAAAAAAAATGGAAGACCTTACATTTTAGGGCAGACAAGGAGACTCACAAACCCACAGAGTGTTGCCAAACCTGGGTTTGGCCACCATGCTTTGCCCTGGTGAAGCCCAGGTAGGGAAGTTAGAGATTGTCACCTTCTGGGGCAGACAGAACTGTTTGGTCACATCCTGGATAAGGATCTGATTCTTGGTATGTTTCCAAATTCTTTGCTTTTGATTTTCCTGCTACAAACCTGCCTCCATATCAAATCATCTATTAGGCCCATGTCTCATCAATTCCTTAATGATTCAGAGGCACTTGGTGATATTGACCTCTAGGATTATCAACCTTTGCTTATGGTAAGTTCATCACTCTTATCATTTGTCACCAACTATCACTACATATGGTCAAATTCCCCAGAAAAATCAAAGGAGACTGCACATTTTGGCTTGGCTATTGAGTCCAAAAAGAAATGATCAGTAAAAAAGCATCATTATAAGCAGAATTTTCACTTCTTACAGCTTGGGAAAGGAGAGGTTTTTTTTTTTTTTCTTTTTTTTCTTTCTTTCTTTTTTTTTTTTTTTTGTTCTTATTATCAGCAGACTCATAAAGCACCAGGTTTTGTAGCACCACCTGGGCTTCTAGAACTAGACTCAAGAATTTCCAGAGTTAGGGAGCTCTAGGGAATTCTTGGGGAGAAGACTAAGGAGGAAGTAATTTGTCTTTTTCAACCAACTCTTCCATTCTGTAAGATGTGTTCATCTGTTTCTTGCACAGATATTTACTGAGGTGCTTACTACTGGCAACAAATAGGGAAATTCAAAAAAAGTAAGGAATTTTTCCTAGCATCAAAGCTTATGATCTAATGTGGAAAAGGAGAAAGTATATGATGGATAAAATAAAGCAGGAATGAGCAAATTGAGGGAGCCCTCAGAGTTGAAGTAAGACTGTCTCTTCTCATGCTTTCAGGTATCCATGCTGCTTATGGAAGGACACTCTTTCCTTCCCTGCCTCCCTCCAACATTTTTTGGTCTCCACTGCTGTCCTGTTCACCAGGACTCTCCCTGCCAGTCCTCATAAGAACCCTGCATCATTAGCTTCCTCACTGTAACCTGCAGATGGCTTCTCTGTACAATCCATAGTCTGACTCCACTATCTCATTTCTCTGTAATGCCCCAAATCCTTTCACTCTACCTTCAGGAATTGAGTCATTCCTTAGTAAATTTCTTTATATCAATGCTTTTCATGAACAATCCCTTCTCCTTATTCTAACTAAAGCCTGGTTCTCTTGAAGAACATTACTTCCTTTGCACCCTGTCAAGTGGAGGTTGTTTTCTGCTTGAAGATAACTCTCTCCTCCTCTTTTAGAGCTCCAATTTTGAACCTTAATCATTGGATTCAATTCTTCTGTATCCATCCTTATGATAATCTTGCTCTTTACCTCAGCCCACACTTCAAAAGTTATACCCTAGGCCTTATTAACTAACTAGAATCTCATTCTCAAGTAGAGTATTCCACTTTCCAATAACAATGTGCTTTCTCTCTTTCCCTTTGGTACCACAACTCTTAACTAGAGTTAACCATTGGTGCCTTTGATTCATTAACCCTACCGACTTTTCTGTTCAAATGACCCTGATTCTTTTCTAAAATTCTTTCTTATTGCCATTGCCTGGGCCATTCTGTTTGAATACACCTGGCTCACTTGGCTCTAGGCCCTTGCACTTGCTGTTATCCCTTTCTAAACCCCACCCCCTGCTACTCACTTGGAAACTTTGCTCCCTCTCTTCCTGCAGTTCTTCATTCAACCACCACCTAATGAAGCCATGGCTCATCACCTTATTCAAATTGTGCCTCTTTCCCAGTGCTTTCAATCCCTTTTTTGTTTGTTTGTTTGTTTGTTTAAATTTTACTTATTTCCCTCCTTCACCCACTTAATGTGATTCCAAGAAATAAGGAATTTTGTCTCTAAGTTCAATGTTTTATCCCCAGAACCGAGAAGAGACCTTGGCATTTAGTAGGTACTCCTTAAATAGATGACTAAACTATGAATGAATGAAGTGTGTGTGTTGGTGCATAAATAAAGAAGTTGACTTACACAAGAAAATGTTGCAACTTAGAGTGAGGAGATTTTCTATTCAATGCAAGGAACATTCAAGGCAGTGAGAGGGTTTGGGAGAGCTTCATGAATATTTTGGCATTTCCTCTAGGATTTGAAGGTTTGGGAGGATGTCATAATATAGAGAAAGCACCAGAGGACTTAAAACAAAAATCAGCGTTGTCATTTACAGTAGTCCTTTTTTTTCATAACTGAATCTTTCCTCATTTTTACAAATATGATATGTAAATTCAAACTATATTAGTATTTCACATATTCCTATTTTAGTGAAATCTGTAGTTAGTCACTTTCTGAAGGTCAAACTAAATCTGATTCTTTCACAGTCCTTACTTGGCAAACTTGATCATCATTTGACCTAACGAAATCTTAAGAAGTGTACTTGTTTGAAAAAATCCTTCTTCTGGTAGGTGCTACTTTTATTGTTAATTCTTGATTCTCATGTTTGAAAAGCCATGTGGTGTCTTTAGACCTTGGATTCTACTATACTCTTGTGTAACACTGGACAAAGGATCTTGTTTTATCAAATGAGGACTTGGAATGGGAATTTATGAATTCCCTTTCAAGTCTACAATTCTGGTGTAAAGAGAGCTTGATTTATTTGAAGATAGATGCAAGAAACAGCATCATGAGCCTGGTTAATAACCCTTCACATGCACTATCTGCTGAATTCTGTATCACTTAGAATTCCCAGCAGAGAATGTTCTCATAAATTTGTAGCAGGATCATGTGTATAGTGGGCAAACATCTAGAGGTACAAAGGAACAGTAAGAGGGATTGTCACTTTTCAGGTATCTCTCCCTTTCCTTATCCAAGGGAGTTATTCTCTAAAAATGTCAGGTTGTATTGCTTAATCATGCACATTTATTTGACCTTTGTACTATCAGCTCTAGTCACAAAAGTTATAGTAGGAAAAATACAGCCAGTCATAAAAACTCAAAGAGGAAAACATCAAATTTTACTACAGTGTTATGGATAAGGTACTTAAAAAATGAATTTCAAATATTTTGGATCTGATAAGACATAAAAAATTCCAGAAAACCATAGTGATTAATATCTTCTAAAGATTTTAAAAGTTCCTCATAGGAAGGTAAAAGAATTATTGCAAGTATAGAACAGGCTCAAATTATAGAATGCACAGACTCTTCTCTGTACATTGGCATTTGGTGTAGCAATTTTTCATCTAATACTTAACTAGAAGGAAACTGTCTGTTACATATTATTTCAAATGTTACAAAAATGGCCACAGTCTTTCTTCTCTGTCCAGATCTGCTCCTTTTTGTGGTGTGATTTTACAGTTCTCCCATTATGAATGATATTTTACTTATCTATTCCTTGAATCCAGGCTTGTCTTGTGACTTATTTTGACTAACAGAATGTGGTAAAATGCTGAGAGCCATAGCCAAGTAGGAATGATGCATGGCATTTTTGGTTGAAAGGTGACACCAGCAAGCCATTGAGATGTTAAGATTTGCATTCAATTGGATATTAGACCCCTGCTGTTCGCCTTGGCCTGCTACTTTGGAGCTCTAGCGGGACTCCCGGAGAGTTCCCATTGGTTGGGGAAGTGCGGTAGGAGGGATTTCCGGAGGAGGAATTTTCCGGTTGGAGTAGTGTGTCCCAGGAGAATGCCACCTATGTGGTTCGGCATATTTCCCGGGAGTGTGCGCGGCATTGGCGGGAGTTTCAAAAATAAAGTTTGTTCCTGCTTGAGTGGCTCGTGATTTTGTGCCCAGCCAGACTGCGGCACTAAAAGTAGCCAAGTGTGATGGTGCAAACCTATAATCCCAGCAACTCCATTTGGGAGGCTGAGGAAGGAAGATATCAAGTTCAAGGCTAGTATGAGAAAATTAGCAAGACCCTGTCTTAAAATAAAATAGAAAGGACTGGAGGTGTGCCTCAGTGGTAGAGGGCTCCTGGGTTTAATCCACAGTACTGAAAAAAAGAATGTGGTAAAAGTAATGATAGACCAATTCTGAGCTTAGACCTCCAAAGTCTTACTTCTGTTTTGCTTGTCTCTTGGAATCATGTGCAAACTTCAAGCTCAGAAGAACCTTTTGGAGAATGAGAGCCCATGTAGATTAGAAACAGGCTATCTCCTCTGAGCTTGTCCAGTCAACCAGCAGCTGACTGATGAGCATAAATTAGCTGAGAAGGGACTGGAAGAATCACCAGTTGATTTCAGCCCAATTTGGCAGCACTGAGAATCATGAGTTAATAAGTGGTTGCTATTTTAAGTCATTAGGTTTTAGTCCAAAAAAACAAAAACAAAAACAAAAAACAATGAAATCTAACAAAGCGGAGTGGGCTTCTTCTTTACAGTGTAGGGGATTGAACCCAGAGCCTCACATTAGGCAAGTGCTTTACCCACTGAACTATATTTTCAGTCCTGAGTGAAGCATGTTTTAAGACTAGAAAACAGCTTTTATGTTGTGCTTTGAGGGCCACAGATGAAAGTAATATGAGATAATGAATTTTGAGCAACTAACACTTGGATATGACATCAGTGAGTCAGAAGAAATTGCTTTTTGAAATAAACATTTGTGTCCACAGGAAAAAAATTGACTTGTATAAAGAGACCATTTTTGCTTCTTTATGTTATGTTTAAAGTATAGACCCTCTGTTGAGTGACTCTTTGCTTTCTTCTTTCTCTGCAGATCTTATCAGGATACATCTCCCCCACCTTTTTTTTTTTTTTTGTATCAGGGATTGAACTCAGGGGCACTTGGCCACTGAGCCTCATCCCCAGCTGTATTTTGTATTTTATTTAGAGACAGGGTCTCACTGAGTTGCTTAGTGTCTTGCTTTTGCTGGGGCTGGCTTTGAACTTGAAATCCTCCTGTTTCGGCCTCCTGAACAGCGGGGATTATAGGTGTGTGACACAGTGCCCAGCAAGGATACATCTCTTTAAAAAAAAATTGCATAACTTTTTTCACCCAGTGTTGGGGATCAAACCCAGGGCTTCAGGAAGCCCATTATTTTGGCTCTACCACTTAAGGAATATAATCCTTCTTACCAGCCCATTCTGCACTCTTTCTGGCGATTAGTTACTGAGATCATATCTGGGTAGTAGCGAGAAAGAAATTTCCTTTATCTATGCATCATCAACTAGCCAGTTAGTTAAGAGACTTCTTATGCCACAGTCTGGCTGGGCACACAATCACGAGCCACCACACAGCTTGTAGATTCAAACAGCAACTCTTTATTCCCGAACTCACACCAGCCGTCTACAATCACGTTCTGGGGAAATCCACGTTCTCTGCCCAAATCCACCTTCTCTCCCAAATTCACCTCCACTGGGCTTCTATCTCCAAAATATACTGTCTGAATCCCGTGAGAACTCAAGGGGAACTCAGGCAGCAGGATACGCCCTATTCCCAGCAGGAATAATCTTAAACCTTAAACCTGGAACCTAAACTGGGAACGCCCTAAACAAGATTATCTTAAAACCGGGAACACCCTAATCTGCCTTGGTCCTTGAGCAAGGTTAAGTACATTCAATGTCACTGCAACATGGGGTACGCTGGCAAGGAAATTGTCATACTTACTTGGCTAATGGCTCCCAGCATTCTTACTCATTGGCTGTTCAAGTGATTGATGAACATGGACACTAGGGAGTCCAGAAAAAAAAGAGATATGGGGATTAAGGGGTAGGGAAAAGCTAGACCTTCATATCTAGGGACTCCTGGATGTCTGAATGACTCCTAACCAAGATATGGTGGTAAGACTTCTGATTGATATTTGAAGTGCTAAACTCTCGTGACTCCAGAATCAGTTTCTGCACTGAAGATTTTCTAGTGGCCTAATTGGTTAATCAGCCTGTGTCATTATATGGCTAAAGAAATATAAGATCTTCACACTGGGAATCTGAAATCTAAATTTCTTGCACAAATTGGGTAGTTCAGTCCCAATACAGAACATGGTAAATATTTGTGTGAGTTACAATGTGGGGACATAGTTTATGAGATACCTCCAGTGCTTGCTCAGGCTTTCTTTCTCTTGCTACATTATATCCATGGCTTTTTAAATAAAAGCCCTGTGTGAGTATAAGCATGCTTTATGGAGGGTGACCAGTCCTTTCTAATATGCTCACCTGGAAAACTTTGCACTCATAGTGACTGAGGGTATGGTAATGATTACTGTGTCTCATTTTCCTCATCTGGAAAATGGTGAATATAAAAAAAGAAATGATTTCACATGGGGGCTATTATGAAGGTTAAATGAGTTAACAGAGGTACAGTACTTAAAACAGTTTTGGCACATAGTACTTGCTTTGTTAGCTTTCCACCACTATAACAAATACCCAAGATAATAAACTTATAAAGACAAAAGGTTTATTTTGGCTCCCCATTTTGGAAATTTTAGTCCATGATCAGTTGACCCTGTTGGGGCTGTAGCAAGGCAGCACATTATAGTGGGAGCTCATGTGGAGCAAAACTGTTCACTCCATGTCTGAGAAGTGAGGTAGAGAGCAAAGAAAAGGCCAGGATTTGGCAGACCTCCTTGAAGGCACAAAACCAATGACTTAAAGACCTCCTACTGGGCTTTTCTTCTTAAAGTCTCTACTATATCCATATAGCCCCACTCTGGAGACCAAGCATTTAACACATTTGCCCTTGGGGGACACTTAGGATCCTACTATAGCAACACTAGCTATTATTATTGTGAACCTATCTGAAAACTTAGTATGGGAAATTTACATTAACCTCAATTTTTAAATGCATTTGTATGATAATAATCACTTCCTGTCGTTTTGCTTATTAATAAAGATATTTAAAAATAGTTGAATCATAAGTTTGTGTTAATGGGTTACCCTGTGGTGGGGCAGGTACAACTGAAAAATGATTTATTGTTTGTCTGCAATTAAACATTTAAATTTTTAATTGGACTGACTCATACTAATTATTAGGTGTTCAGAGATTATTAGCTAACATGTAAGTAGTAGAATAACTGTTTTGTTGTCTTACAGATGTTTGGCTTAAGCTAATGCTAAATTTGGTTTGTATTTTCTGAAAAACACACTGTTTAGGCAAAAAAATGGGTGGGGAGAAGTGGTCCTACATGGAAAGATATCAATGCAAATTGACGTCAGATCTGAAAACAGGGAAACATCAGGAATCTAGAAAGCTGGTAGTAGACAGCATGCCCTTGGGAAGACTGGGTATGAGTCTGGGAGCTCTTCTGCACCAGCATTTGGAAGGTATTGTCAATAGCTGTGAGACTTGAAATGGAGTATAGATTATTGAAAGATAAAGTATATCACATGCATATGCATGTATAAAAATGTCACAAAGAAACCTATATTTTGTACCATTAATATGCTCTAATAACTGTAATTTTAAAAAGAAAATTAAAAGGAGAAAAAAGAAAGAAGTCTTGCCATCTTGAGGTATCTTGATGAGGAAGAATTGAGAACCCCTGGGAATTTATAAACCCTCAGCAGAGGCGAGTGAAGAGGCTTTATGCTTTACAATGCCAGATTATTTTAGCAAAAGTCCAGTGCTGAGAGCCACAGCCTAGTCAGAATGGCCCCTGGCATTTTGCCAGAAGTAATGGTTGAGAGGCAAGCCATTAAGATGATGATATTAAGTTAAGCTGTCTATAATTGCTGTGACTGGATGATGCTGGAACAGGCTGTGTATTCAATTGTATATTAGACCTTTACTGTCCACCTCGGTCGCCCACTACTTTGGAGTTCCCGTTGAATTCTCGCGGGGTTGCGAGAGTGAGTGCGCACGCAGCCCGGTGGTGTTCCGGGAGAGTTGGGGGGGGGCAGTTCCGGTTGGTGTGGGGTGCCGGTGAGGAGCCGCGTGGGTGGCATTCGTGTGAGTTCGGAAATAAAGTTTGTTCCTGCTTGAGTGGCTCGTGATTTGTGCCCAGCCAGACTGCGGCAGTCCAGCAGTCAGACTGAGGCCTGGCAGAGAGATAAAGGTAGACTTGAAGAGGTTGAGGCACTGGACAGAGGGAATCCACATTGAACTGGAAGATTCTAATTTATGTAACTACTGTTTTCTTGAGCATATACTGTTGTTCTATCCTGGAAGAACAAACAGGACAAAGAGCCCACTTTTAAAAATATTTCGTGGTGTGTGTGTGTGTTCGAGATTTACTTTTTAAAAAATATTTGTATTTTAGTTGTAGTTAGACACAATACCTCTATCTTATTTTTATGTGGTGCTGAGGATGGAACCCACCACCTCACGGTGCTAGGCAAGCACTCTACCGCTGAGCCACAACCCCAGCCCCAGCATTGAAGTTCATAAAAGAAGTATTTCAGTTGACACATTAATTATACGTATTTATGGGGTGTGTTTTATAATTTGATACAGGTATTAAAAGTATAATGATTAAATCAGAATAATTAGTATTTTCCTCTTGTTAAATATTTATAATTTCTTCATGTTGGGAAGCTTTGAGCTCCTTTTTTCCTAGTTCTTTATAAAATATGTAATAACTTGTTTTTACTATAGTCACCTTACTGTGCTGTGGAATACTGAACATTATTCCATCCAGCCAACTGTATTTTGGAACCCACTTTCCACCTCTCTTCTCCACCCCTTCCTGTCTCTGGTGACAATCATCCTACTCTCAACATCTATGAAATTAACTGCTATTGTTTGGATCTGGAATGTTCCCCACTGGCTTATGTTCTGAAGGCTTGGTTCCCAATGCAGCAATGTTCAGAGGTGGGATTTTAGGAAATCATGAGGGCTCTGACTTCATAAGTGGGTTAATCCATTGGTAGTTGAATGGACTACAAGGAGGTGGTGGAAACTATAGGTGGTAGGACATTGTTCAGGAGGTCGGTCACTGGAGGTGTTCCCTGGGAAGGTATTTTTTGTTCCTGGCTCCCTCCTCTCTCTCTCTCTCTCTCTCTCTCTCTCTCTCTCTCTCTCTCTCTCTCTCTGCTTTGTGGCTGCCATGAACTGAGCAGCTTCCCTCCACCATGCTCTTCTTCATGATGTCTTGTTATCTCAGGCCCAAAGCACTATAGCCAACTAATCATGGACTGAAATCTCTGAAACTTTGAGCTCAAATAAATATTTTTTCCACTAAGTTGTTTTTGTCAGGTTATAAAAAGCTGACTAACACATCAACTTAGAATCTTTTTTTATCAGAAAATGTTTTTGAAATCCACAGGGAAAAGTGTATCCCCATACACATTTTACCACATTCTACCTCCACCTTCAAACTATTTCACATCTTTAAACACTGTATGGACTAATATCCTGAGTTTTTATTAAACATAATGAGTTTGTTAAGATTGGTTCAGAGAAATGTGTCCAACATCTATGGAGGTTACACATCCAGATTTCAACAACTGTGCTTGCCTGTAGTTTAGTTGCTGAGAACTCCCTGTTGGTAAAAGACTTAGCAAATGAGCTAATTTGGAGGATGGACTTCAAATTTTCACTTAAAATTTCTCCTCAGATACCTGCTATTCTACACCTCCAAACCTCTCTTATCATTGACTTTTGAACCCCTACGATGTGCTCCTTGCCTCCTTTCTACCACCCTTCTTTCTTACTTATCTCACAGCTTTTTCCCCACCATAGTTAACAAAACCAAGTATATCCACCTGCTAGGGCTGTCTTAATAAAATGCTAAAGACTGAGTGGCTTAAACAACAGAGATATGTCTTACAGTTTTGGAGGCTGGAAGTCTAAGGTCAAAGTGCTATAAGTGTTAGTTTTTCCTGTGGCTTCTTCTTGGCTTGTAGACAACAGTATTTTTACTGTGTCTTCACCTGGCTTTTTCTCTTGTGCAGACTTATTCCTTGTGTCTTTCTTGCTCTTTATAAGGACACTGGTACTCTGGGATTAGGACCCCACCCTTTTGACCTCGTTTAAACTTGGTTACCTCCTCGAATGCTCTTTCTCCAAATACAGTTATGTTGGGAGGTAAGATTTCAATATATGAATTCTGAAATAATACAGTTCAGTACATAACACTTAGTGTTGTCAGGAATGTTTGCAATGTTCAAGTAACTAATCCATATGTAAAAGGAAAAATTCATTGGCAGGTCAGGCCCCAGTTGTAGATGGAGTAGCACTGTGTTTACAGGGACTTACAGTGTGGCTGAGGGGTCATCAAAGCTAAAGGAAGGATTCTAGTGTTGATAGAAGCCTCACTTCTCTACTAGCTTGTTATTAGATACAACTTAAGGGCACAGAATTGAGTTGATCATACTTCTTAGTTTGTGATATATTTTGTTTTTTTCTTATGTCATCTATTACAACTTCCATTTCCCTCTTCCCCCATAGTCACTAGTCACTATTTCTGATGCTTATAACATAGTTCCTTAAACATGTGATTTTTTTTTTTTTTTTGGAGTGCTGAGTATAGAATCTAGGGCCTCCCGCACACTGGTCAATCATTCTATTACTGCTTGGCATGTATATACTTGGGAAAGACACACAGTATTTTGTGTATGTTTTAAATTTGGAACCTGTAAAAACTGCTTTTTAGTCAACAAAAGGACATAGTGCAGAGGAACTTTGTTTCCTAAAATCATAGATTGTCAGAAACTTTCCTGTTTGAAATCTTATCAGCAAGACTGAAACATTCCACGTTTGCCTGAAGGGTCTGAGTCATTTTGACACAGAAAAGCAGCCAGGTGCACAACTTCAGATAAGAGGTTTTGGGACACAGCATTCTGTTTATCTTAATGTAGTAGTTTCCAAGGAAACAGGGCCCTTAATCTGCCTCTTGGCCTGGGCCTGATGTTTAACCCCTTTATACACAGCCTTGCTTGATTCAAGCTGTCAAACATTACTCTGTTTAAACTGTCTAACCTCCACCCTTCCCCAATGTCCTATAGCCACCTTGCCCTTCCGTGTGTTTGGTGGCACAGCTGTGTTTTCCTCTTAGTGAATGTTCTTCCCTGTTGCAGCTAGTTAATGAACTTGGCTTTATTAGACTGCGGTTTTGATCCTGATGGTTTATATTTGATCTTTAAGTACACACGCACAGTATTATGGAAGGTCTTATTCAGTTTCTTTTTAAACATCCACACTGGTCTTTGGAAAAGATCTAAATGTGTTGCTTTATGTATATCAAATTCATTGCTTCTAACTTTTGAATCGAACTCCATCTTGTAAATCCACCCACACTCCCACGCACTGTATTTTATTCTCTGAGAGGTAGATAATCAGAATTGACTCCAGTTCCTTTATATCACAAACAATGCTGTCTATTCTCATATGTTTCCTCTTATGGACCTGCTGGAGAATTTTCTGGGATACATACTCTGTAATGATATTGCTGTATTGTGAGGTACACTGTCAGGATTTTGCTAAGTATTGCTAGAGTTGTAGGTCCAATTTACATATTTTCAAAAACTTGATATCATTTTCTGCCTTCTTGTGTTCTCCAATTTGACAGGTATAAAGTGATATTCTAATTTTGTTCTGATTTGTGTTTCTTTGAGCAAAAGTCAAGCATCTTTTCTCTGTCAATTACCTGTTTCTTTTGCTTCCATGAATTGCCTATTCAGATTCTCTCTGCCTTTAAAAAATCAGGTTTTTTAGCCTTTATACAACTAAACCTAAGCATTAGTTTTATCCTGCTATCATTTATCATTGAGCAGAAATAATTTACAATTAAACAGAAATTATACAATGATTAAGTTTCATCTGTGATATTTCTTGAAAGTGTGAAAGAGATCTCTTGAAATAGAACTATCATAGATTGCTTTTGGAGTCAGCTGGGAAAGAGAGAATGTGTTTGGATTTGGAATCACAGGAAAGGTAAGTGATAGAGGAGAAACTGCCTCCCAGACTGGCAAACAGAATGGACAAAGGCCAGAGGAAGAAGGGCATATGGTAGTTCAAGAAAAAGCAAGACCTGCTGGGAGCAGTGGTGCATGCCTGTAATCCCAGTGGCTTGGGAGGCTGAGGTAGGAGGATCATGAGTTCAAAGCCAGCCTTAGCAACAGCGAGGCACTAAGCAACTCAGTGAGACCCTGTCTCTAAATAAAATACAAAAAAGGGCTGGGGATGTAGCTCATTGGTTGAGTGCCTGCGTTCAATTCCCAGTATACACCCATCCCCCCAAAAAGCAAGACCAGTTTGAGTGGAAGGCATCATTTGGGTGGTGTTAATTATATTCACATAAATAAGATTTTATTGGTAGGAGGACTAGTAGGTCCCTGAGGTAGTTAATTTATGTGTCAATTTGAAAGGTACAAGAGGATTCCAAGTTGGGAGGTTAAGACATTATTTCTGGGTGAGGCTGCAAGGGTATTTCTGGGTGAGGTCAGCATGTAAATTGGTGGACTGAATAAAGCAGATCTCCCCAATGGGTGGACATCTTCTAATCTGTTGAGGGTCTGAGTAGAATAAAAAGATGGAGGAAGGGAGAATTCACTCTCTCTGCCTCACTGCTTCAGTTGGGACTAAACCATTTTAAATCATGGCTTTGAACAGAACTTACACTATCTTGCCTCCTGGTCCTCAGGCCTTGGGTTGCAAACTGGAGCTATATGACCAGCTCTTCTGTGTCTTTGACTTATAAACAGAAGATCATGGGACTCCTCATCATTCAGAATTGTGTGAGGCAGTTCCTAATCATAACTCTTTTTATATATAATACATATATCATAAATATCTCTTTATACAATATTATGAAAATGTGTAACAAATCTTTTCATATATCTCTATTTTTATTATAAGAAATTGACTCCACAATCTTCCAGCTACAAGATGAAGCCCCATGAAACTCAGCTATGTAGTTCTAGTCTGAATCCAAAGGCTTAAGAATCAGAAAAACCAATGGTGTAAGTCCCCTTGTCAATCCAAAGGCCTATTGGTTTTGTTTCTCTGAAGAACCCTAGCTAATACCATCTCTGAGTAGGAAGGCAAAGTGGTCAAAAAATGTTTTTAGAAAGTTCTGATTTTTCTATGGCAAAAGAACTGAGAAACTAGACTAGAGATTAGCACACACTTTAGGTGAAAAGTGAATGTCTCTTTGGATTGAACAGAAAACATGCTGCATGCAAAAGAAGATAATTAGATTAAAAATACAAATAGGAAGATTTTATTGCCCTGCATAAGTAAAAAGAGCTGTTGACATTCTTAGATGTTAGTTAGACTAATGGATTGAAATTAAGATGATAATGTCTGAAATAGGATAGTTTGGGGGAGAAATAATCAACAGGGAATGCATAAATGCATTGGTGTCATATTTTAATTTTCACTTGAAAAAGTTACAGAGTATAAGGTGCTCACAAGTTCAAATTTATTTATTTATTTATTCATTCCTGTTATTAGGCTCTTTTCTTTCTGGGCTTTCTAGTCACTGTACTATACACAAATTTCCACTTATTGGGTAAGTGCTACTTAAAAATTTGTCCATATTTGCTTAAATCCTGAGAAAGACCAAGTGACATTTTGTAAAACTTGTTATGTTTTGAGATACTCAAATACTAGGTTAAACCATAAGTCTACCAAATGATATATTTTGCTACAATAATTGATTTGTACCGTGTTTGCTCAATGCATCTATGTTGCAGGCTTTTGGGATAATACAATTTGCTAAAATCCTCTCAATACAGTTCTTCAATAATTACCATCTTCTGGGACTTGGAAATAGCCTTATTATACAGACCTTGATGTTATACAATAATGGCATTTATTGGAATGGAATTCTATATGTATTATTACTTCCGACATCAGCCTGGCTTTCTTAGTCTCCTCACAGCATGCAACTTTGGTAATTATGCTAATGCTAGCTGATTCATGAGGACAACTTCCTAAAGTGCACTTAATTAACTTGGAGATTTTGTAAACAGCTGTACATGTAGGTTCCGCAAATTATGGGAATATGTCAATTTGACATGTGTACAGTCTGCCTCCCCAACCTCATCACTTTTTTTTACTAAAGCTTAAAACAATGAGAAACTCTAATCTATTGCCTTTTGAATGAAGCCAGTGCTTAAGGGAGATTCTGGGAAATGTCACTTTAGCCTATATGAAGATGGGGACAGTCTGGTTTCTCCAGTCTGACTGTTGGCCCAGAAGAGCTAGATAGATGATGGCTGAAGTTGGTATAAGGGAAAATATTAAAGTTTGTGTCTTTGGAAAAGGGAATAATTTTTCTAACATGTTTCTACAATGTGATTTTGCCAGTCAGTTTGTTAGTCCTCCTGACAATTACTGATCTTCAGTGGACTGGTCTGAAAACCAGGTGTCTCATTCAGAAGGCTCTATGGTCTCTGCTTTCTTTCTGGGGTTGATTTGATATTTTAGTGACTCCTCATCCTTGTTTGAGTGGAAATCATCTGATTTTAACCTAGTTTATTAAGATCCTATACCCCTCTATACATAGAACAGTTAGCCAAGAATAGAAGTGCTCTACCAGAAATTACACACAAGAAATGCACAAGACAAAGGATAACGAATCACATCAGAGCCATGACCAAGCTAATCAAAATGGAAGGAAGAAGAAACATTACCAGAATAAAACATAAGGGGTGAAGGGAACATACTACATATGCTTAGAAGAAATGGCAATTGCTCAAAACTAACAACATTGGTGAACAGAAATTTAAAAAAACATCTTAATGCCACTACATAAAATCACACTCTCTGATAAGTCTTAAAAACTAAGCTAGGGATTTGCCTATGGTTTTCTCAAGGGTCATAGCAAGGTCATCTCCCATCATTAATTTAAGCTAAAATCCTGGGAACTAGCTAGATTACATCTAAAGATAATCAAACATCTATTGCTCAGCCTTTTCTTTGACTTCAATAGTCAGGACCTCCTCCCCGGCCTCAGCAGAAGGAGCCATGCTGATGATGAGTGATTGATTAGAAGTTCCTCTGGGTAAAACTGCCCTTTCAACTGAGGGGGGCATTTCCTCTGCTGCAATAGAACTTTCTTTACATTTGGATTTGTCCGGTGTTTTTTCAGCTGGCTCGCTTCCTTTATCTTCATTTTCTTTTCCTTTATCTGCATTTTCTTTTCCTTTATCCTCTTCTTCTTTGGGGGATTCACATTTTTCCTGGAAGAAGCAGTTACAAAGAATTGGTATTGAAATCATAAGCAAGGACATTGGAATCTTGATTAGCATACAATGGTTCCTGCCAAGACAAAGGTTATCAGAATTGACTGAATATGGAAATCATGTCTGACTTGCTTCTATCATTCACTAAATGTTCCGCTGTAGAATGAAGCTGAGTTGTTGCATTTGGTTTACAGGGTTAGTCTAGATTTCATTTTCTGTCCCCGTCAAAGAATTCTCTTCCGATTGGTCCTCATACTCTTAGATTTATTAGACTCAATGCTCAGGACTCTTTGCTTTTGGTTTTTGAGTTTTTACTTATTTCATTTATTTTGTGAAGTTGAAATTTTAAATATGTATATTTTAATAAAACATAGTATTAACCAAATGCCATGTAAAAATACTATAGAACGTCTATTTTTTCCTTCTGCAGAAGCTCAAGGGAGACCCTCTTGGAGAAACTCATATTTCTTCCTAGCACAATTTTCTCCATTTGTCTCATGAGTGCTTAAGTTATCATTTTTGAACCTTTCATATTTAGTGTTATCTATAGAAATTTCATGGTAAAAATCCTACTAAGTTCCTTACTGGTGATGCTTGGGATAAACTTAAAAGAGACCTTCTCAAGATGTAAATGTGCACAGGTGAAGTTGAGAATCTTTGAGGTACCCCCCGACGTGGTTCTCAGGATTGAACCAGGGGTACTGTACTATTTATTTTGAGACAGGGTTTCACTAAGTGGCCAGGGCTGGCCTTGAACTTGTGATCCTCCTACCTCGGCCTCCAGGGTTGCTGAGATTACAGGCAAGTGCCACCAAAGTTGAGAATTTTAAGAAATTTAGTTGTGTATTTCTCTATCATCATATGTTCTTTGTGAAAATTATTATTTCAGTATTGATATAAATGAGGCATTTGATTTACACAACACCCCTAATTTTTACAACAGTGTTGTGTATGTGGAAAAGTAAGAGGTAAGTTTTAGTTTCTTGACTGTGATTGATTTTGTGATATTTGTTTCACTCATTTCTAAAAGGTCCACAGCTGCCCATTTCTAGTATTTTTAGAGATAACATAATGACTAGATGTAGAAAACCTGAATTCCCATTCTGTTTCTCAATATCTGCTTTCATAGATTTATTATGAGAATTAAATAAATATAGAAACAAAAATTTAAAAGAGGAGCAAAAAACAACATTTGAATGACTTTATATTTCTGGGAATTAGAAGTCGAAGTGGTAAAGTCTGAACACTGGGTAGTAGAGTAGTAGATTTTTACCCTATAACTAATTGTGATCTTATCCAAATTTCTTAATCTGGGTCTTGGTTTTTTCTTTAGCATGAAGGACTTGGATGAAATCTGTAATTTTTGACTTGAAATATATTTAATATATATTGATTGTTTAGTAAAAATTTTATTGGCATGTTGGTAGAATGGCTTGTATATTTATATTTATATTATATTGTATTATATAATATAAATATATATATATATATATATTATATATATATATAATGGCTTATATATTTATATGTATATGCTTATATACCTATATATATGTGTGTGTGTATGTGTACTGTTGATTCTCATTGCTCATCAAAGTTTTGTTTTATAAAGTCGCCATGAACATGTGAACTAATGCTGAACATCGCTCCTAGGGTGAGGTTCCTATATGCCTAGGGCCACACCATTTTTGTCAACTGATCAGTACATAACCGCTTCATATATGTTTCTGTTTAGGGCTTATTTATTTATTTATTCATTCATTCATTCTGAGGATTGTACCCAGAGATGTTCTATCACTGAACTACAACCCCAGCCTTTTTATTGAGACAGTGGCTCCCCAAGTTTCCCAGGCTGGCTTTGAACTTGCCATCTTCCTGCCTCAGCCTTCTAAGTTGCTGAGATTACAGTCATGTACCACCATACTTTATCTAATGTATTAATTTGGTGAATTATTGATCCATTACATTGAACTCATGGACAAAAACACTAATTAGTTACTAAATGAAACTTACTTAACACATATATTTTCTCTGTAAGGCATTTCTGCATTTAGGAGCTTTAAATGCCAGCACTACACTTGGGAACCATTTTAAAAAGCAAAATATCTCTCTTTTTCTCACTCTCCCGCCCCACCCACAAGCAGTACACAATTCAAAAAAATATGGCGCCAAATAGATTGCATAAAATGTTACTAATTTATAGTGTTTTAAGGGCTGAAACAAGAAGGTAGAGTGTCTCCTTGTTTGACCTTGGCGGGAAGTGTATGTAGCAGGCAACTTGAGTTTATTGCCACTCTGCATGTGCACTTGTCTGCAAATGACCACAAAAGCCTCATGAGTATTGATTTCGGGCCAGAAATAAATTATAATGAGAAGGCAGATTCACAAATAGAATCCATAAATGATGAGGACCAACTGTATTTAAATACAATGAAGTGAGGAGTACTACATGTGATGGTATGTGGGGACACAGTTCAAATAATAATAAATGTTATACATATAGGAGTAATCATTAGTATTAGATTCTCCCAAATTATCCTACCATCTGAAGTGGAATTAGAGTAGGAGCTCTCTCCATTACTTCCCTCAACTGGTTCTGCCTTGTTACCTGAGCTGCTTGTTCTCTCTTCAGTTTGAGCAGTCTCCCAATATCTCCTGTCCCTCCCAGGAGAGCTCTAAACATTTTCGGTGTCTTTTCTTTTGGTTGAAAGAGAAAGGCAAGGCCTTTTCTTGGAGGGGTTGCTTCTTTGTTAGCACCCTTCTGCTTTAGAAGCACTCTGTAGACAGGAGAGGAAAACAGTTTTAGGTAGCTCTGTGAGAGTTTTCTGACAAAATCTACCAGAAAATATGTAATTTCTCCTACCTGTCAGCTTTCAACGGGTTCCAGCATTAACAGCTGTACTTAAGCATATCTCATGAAGAGAGTTGATGGCAATCATACCAAATTTATCCTCAGCTTAGATTTTATACAGTAAAACCAACTGTGTCAAACTCTATTGGGCTTTTTATTTTTTTTTTATTTTTATTTTTTAGAGAGAGAGAGAGAGAGAGAGAGAGAGAGAGAGAGAATTTTTTAATATTTATTTTTTAGTTTTTGGCGGACACAACATCTTTGTTTGTATGTGGTGCTGAGGATCGAACCAGGGCCGCACGCATGCCAGGCGAGCGCGCTACCGCTTGAGCCACATCCCCAGTCCCTGGGCTTTTTATTTTTTGTTTTTTATACTGAGGTTTGAACCCAGGGTGATTTACCACTAAGCTACATCTTCATCTCTTTTTATTTTTTATTTTGAGAAAGAGTCTCACTAAGTTGCTTGGGGGGGGCGGTCCTTCCCAAATTTATGACACTGACCTTGAACTTGTGATTGTCCTGAATCAGCCTTCTGAGTTTCTGGGATTATGGGTCCCTACCTCTATTGTCTTTGTTCTTTTTTTGGGGGGAGGCAGGGATTGAACCCAGGGACACTTAACCACTAAGCCACATTCCTAGCCTGTTTTATTTTGACACAGGATCTTCCTTAAGGCCTTGCTAAATTGCTGAGGCTGGCTTTGAACTTGCCATCCTCCTGCCTCAACCTCCTGAGCCACTGGGATTATAGGTGTGCATCACCATGCCTGGCTCCTCTATTGGGTTTTTAAAAGTTATACCTAGCTTTCTTCATGAGGAGCTTTTCAGAATCTGGATAATGTACTAGAATTTCTTGGAGGGTCTTTTTGTCCAGAGTTAGAAGATTGGCAAACCCATGGGCCACCACATTGGCAGTTCGACGGTTTCCTCCTCCTGATGCCAGAAGGCTGTAAGAGAGAAAAATGAGTCTTGGCCACCAGTTTCACTCTTACTTCATGGAGATGTTTTGAAAAATAAATAACAATTATTATTCAGTACATTTGTTGTCCATAACATAGGCCTCATATTCAGGGGAAAATACTTATCTCACCCAAGTGAAGAGTATTTCTCCTAATGCAATCCCTCAAACCCTCCTGTTTTATCTAAAGGAGATGGAAAGCTAAGAAACACCTGGAAGATCATAGCACAAGGACACATACCCCTAAAGACTGATGCTTACAAGACTTTAGGTTGTCTTCTCTTCCTTACACATTGCCTTCCCCCCAACAGCAGGACACCTATATAATAATGGTGAGTTATAGCTGAAGCAGCCGCAAGGTGTAAACTCCCTCTGATGAGGAATACTTAAGAAAGCCAGGTATTCCTTTTGCTTTCTTAAGAAGACAAAAACAGGAACATAAGAGGAATTTGAATCTTCTGACATCTATGCTATAGCAAACATTAACATAGCCCAACTCCTGGTCAGATTAGCATAAAAGTTCACACAAAAGGCAAATTCTACCTTCATTTCTATGATCTGGCACATCATTTCTGCTTTCAACAATGATTACAGGGAATGTTAGAGGGCAAGAAAAAAAATGCAGTCTGACGAGACAAAGCTAGCATTAGAAACAGGTTGAGATTGCACAGCTGCCAGAACTCCTAGGCAGTGAAAATAACAACAACAAAAACCATGGTTAATATGTTAAAAAATCTAATGGGAAAAGTAGATGACATGCAAGAACAGGTGAGAAGTGCAAGCAGACAGGTGAAAATGAAATGACAGAATCCAAAGGAAATGATAGATTTTAAAAATAACTGTAGCAGAAATGAAGAATGCTTCTGACAGACATATCAGTCAGTAGACTGGTCCAAGAAAGAATCCATGAGAGTTTTAGTCAGCTTTTTCATTATTGTAATCAAAAAACCTGACAAAAACAATTAGAGGAGGAAAAGTTGATTTGGGGACTCATGATTTCAAAGGTTTCAGTCCATTGACAGCTAGCTCTATTCCTGGGGGCTCAAGGTGAGGCAGAACACCATGGTGGAATAATGTGGCAGAGGAGAGCAGGTCAGGACATGGCCTCTGAGAAGGAGAGAGAGGAAGGGAGGGAAGGAGGGAGGGAGGGAGGGAGAGAGAGAGAGAGAGACTTCACTAGGGACAAAATACATGTCTCAAAGGCATGCCCCCAATGACCTACCTTCACCAGTCACATCCTACCTGTCTTCAGCTACTGCTCATTCATTGGGTTAAGGCTCTTATAACCCAATCACTTCACCTCTAAACCTTGCACTGTCTCACAAATGAGCTTTTGAGGGACATCTCATATCTAAACCATAACAGGGAGCTTAAAGATACATTTATAGAAACTTTCCAGGCTGAAATGTGGAAGATTAAACAGAACTGAAAATAAAGAACTGTGAGATAATTTTGAAAGCTGAAATGTACACATAATTGAAATGCCCTAAGAAGAACAAAAGACATATTTGAAGTAATAATGGCCCAGAAATTTTCCAAACAAAGGAACTATTCCCGGGCATATCATATTCAAACCACAGGAAACCAAAGACAAAAGAGAAAATATTGAAAGACTCCAGAGGGAGGAAAATGTCTAAGCTGCAGAGAGACAATGATAAAAATTACAGAAGATTTCTCATCAGAAATCATGCAAGCCAGAGAGTGGAGTGAAATATTTAAAATGTCAAAAGAAAAAAGTACTAATTTAGAATTTTATATCCAATGAAAGTATCCTTCAAAAGTAAAGAAGAAACAAAGATTTTTTCCCAGAATAAGAAAAAAAAAGAGGGAGATCTGTCTGGCCAGAAATGGTAAAATTTTCAGGGAGAAGGAAAATCATATAGATGAGGAACTCTGTTCTAGGAGGAAATGAAGATAAAATAATGTTATGGTTTAGATGTGAGGTGTCCCCCAAAAGCTCATGTGTGAGACAATGCAAGAGGGCTTAGAGATGAAATGATGGGGTTATGACAGCTTTTCCCCAATCAATGCATTAATCTGCTGATAGGGATTAACTGGGCGGTAACTGTAGGCTTGTGAGGTGTGGCTGGAGGAGGTGGATCATTGGGGGGCATACCTTTGGAGTATATATTCTGTACCTGGCGACTGGAGTCACTTTGCTTCCTGGTGCCATTTCCTGAGCTGTTTTCCTCCACCACACTCTTTAATCATGGTGTTTTGCCTCACTTAGGGCCCAAGAGCAATGGAGCTAGCTGTCTGTGGATTGAGACCTTTGAAACCATGAGTGTCAAATAAACATTCCTTCTCTAAAATTGTTTTCATCAGGTCTTTGGGTAGCAGCAGTGAAAAAACCTGACAAAAACAAATGAAATATTTTATTTTTCTCATTAAGATATCAAAAAGATATTTAACAGAGTAGCAGTGTATGTGGTAATACTAGCATATGGGTAAATATGAGTGATAATGTCATAAGGGATGTAGGGATGGATTGGGAATGCTCTGTCCTAATGTAACAGTTCTACATGTGAAATATTTTCGTGTTATTGAAGATAGGCTTAAATTAGCTGAAAATGTACATTGAAAACTTTAGGACAGCCATTTAACTTAAGAAATAAGTATAATTTGTATGCTAAGAGGGGAAAGAAAACTGAATCACCTAATATGTTAAATTAAAACCACAGCAGGAAGGAAAGAAAAGAGGGGTGAGAAACCTAATGTAAGGCCACCTTAGGGCATCAGAGTTGGCCACTTATCTGTACCTGACACTGAGGATGGGGTTGGGGAGGGTAGTCCAGGAATCTCTAGACCCCTTAAGAATGGAATGACTCCTTTAAGACAGAAGGTATACTCTTGAATCCTAAAGGGTGACTATATTAATGCCTACTGATTTTGCTCACTGATTTTACCTTTCATTTCTTTTGCTACATGGCAAAAACCACTACTTTAGTCCTTTCCTAAGGTTCTTTTCAAGGCAAGCTCTGTCTTAACCAGAAAAAGACAAGATAAATCAAAATTTACCCCTTCTATCTATGTATCTATGTATCATTCTATTATCTATCATCTACCATCACAATCATTTTTTCACATTTATTTACTTGAATTCCTATCTCCTTTGCTACATGTCTCTGATATTAATATTCAACAGACAACAATTAGATAAATTGATTTCATTCATTTTCCTGTAGCCTTGAACACAGGGTGTTCCACTAGTTAGGCAGTGCTGGATGGAATTAGGGAGCTTAATTTGAACCTGAGCATGCCTCTGTGAGTATGTCAGACTAAAAGAGGAGAACGGAAATAACATATTTAAATGTCAGGTTATTTTGAGATTTCTCAAGCTTTAATTAAACTTGCCTACAGGTTACACGTTTGGAGTGCTTGATGAGTTTTTGAACGGAGGAAATAGTCTGTCTGCCAGATGGATTTTGCCCAAACTCTATCAGCAATGTTTAAAATAGCATCTCTTCCCCCCTCTTGTCCACAAAATGCTTCTCCAGCATTCCACCAATGGAAAGTTTCACTCACTAAATTGCTTAGTAAGGAGGTCCCTAAATATTCCCAACCCCACATAGAGTTTCTCAAAGAGTCCATGCTGGAGGACAAATAGGAGGTTAATGTGAAAAGTCCCCAGGTTAAATAAAAATGTGAATAGAGCAATGGACCAGGGAAGCAAAGGAATTGGTTCTAATCCTAGACCCACCTCTGTTTGCTGTGACCTTAGACAGTAACTCAAGGACTTTTGAATTTTCAATTTAATCATTTCAAGTACTGATTAAGTCTCTACTGTGTATTCAACACAGTGAGGTGAAGGAGGGAAAGGGAAGAATTATTAAAGCATGGAATGAGTTTGTGAAAAGAATTCAGGCTTTAGAATCAAATAACTCTACCATGCCAAATAATACTATTTATTAAAATGTGTCTATGAACAGGTTACTAATCTCTCCCATGGAAAGAAAGCCATCTTTAATAACTGTTATAGGATCTGATTATCTTCCAGAAGAACTAGCTATTTGCAGAATGCTGACTTTGAATTATGAAGAAGCTACAATTATATAAAAATTCTGTCTGAGCAGTTTTAAACCCTACTGTGTGGTGTGCAGCTAGACATCATGCTACTTATTTTGGAATAGTGTGCTAAATTTGGGTGAGTGAACCAAAATGGTTGTGTGCATGTCACAGAGAGAGAGGATATGCAAAGTCTATGTGAGAGAACCTGTATGTGGGCAACAAACAGCATTTGGACACACCCCTACACACACACACACACACACACACACACCCCTACAGTTTGAAAGTGTTTTCCAAAGTTCATGTATGGAAACATGTTTCTAAAATTCATATGTTAATGATATTTGGAGGTGGGGGATTTGGGCAGCTAATTAGAAGTAGATAAAGTCATGCAGATAGGGCCCTCATGATGGCATAAGCAGCTTAATAAGAAGAGCCTGCATGCTTGCTCTATCTGGCCATGGGATGCCTCTGCCAAGTTATGATGTAGCCAGAGGGCCCTTTCCAGATATGAAGAAGATGCTGATGCCTACTTGTATTTGCCTACTGGGGAAGCACATCCCAGAACTGTGAGCCACATAAACTTCTATTCTTTATGAATTACCTAATTTCAGGTATTTTGTTATAGCAGCAGAAAATGGACTACACACATGCATAAATAGCATATATAATATATAGGCATATGTGTGTGTATTGTTTTCAGAAAGAGCTAAAATATTCTTATAATCTCTAGTCATTCACTAATTCCAAGCTTTTATTCAAGGCTGCCACACATGGCATTTTATGTGCTGCCAATTAGAAAGAACAATATTCCAGTACTGTTTTGAAATTTCACATGAATGCAAAATAATTGAATTTATATATTTCTAAAAATATTGTATTTTAAAAGTCTAATAGTATGTTAGTAAAGAAATTCAATAAATATGGTAATTTTGCCACTCATCTGCTGTGTTTTTTGGGGAAAGTTTTGCTTATTGTGAAGGAAAATAAAGGAGAAATTAAAGAGGAAAGGAAATAATTTGCTGTTCTAAGCAAAAAAGCAATGCTGGAGGCATCACAATACCCAACTCCAAATTATACTACAGAATTATTGTAATTAAAACTTCATGATACTAGTACAAAAATAGACATATAGACCAGTGGTACAGAATAGAAGACACAGAGACAAACCCACACATGTATGGTCATTTGACCCTTGACAAAGGAGCCGAAAACATACGTTGAAGAAAAGATAGCCTTTTAACAAATGGTGCTGGGAAAATTGGTTATCCATATGTGGAAGAATGCGACTCGATCCTTATTGCTCACCCTGTCCAAAAGTCAACTCAAAATGGGACAAAGACTTCGGAGTTAGGACCGACCGGCGGAGCAGGCCCAGGGGCCCACAGGCGTGGTAGACACATCATCCCAATTGGAGGAGTGGTGGAGCAGATCTGCCGCCCGCGCCTGCAAGGTGGACAGAACTGCGACCGACCTGCGGAGCAGGCCCAGTGGCCCGCCAGCGTGGTAGACACATCACCCCAATTGGAGGAAGGTCCCAGCTGCCGCCCACAAGGTAGGCAGACCACGCGTCCCGGAGAAGGGGCCCGGTGGCATGCCGGCCTAGTTGAAAGATCACCCCAATTGGAGGAGGGGCACAGCCGCTGCCTGCGCCTGCAAGGTAGGCAGACCTGCAACCTGGAGAATAGGCCCAGCGGCCTGCCAGCATCGTAGACAGATCATCCCTATTGGAGGAGGGGCCCAGCCGTTGCCCGCAAGGTAGGCAGACCACGCGACTTGGAGAAGGGGCCCAGCAGCCCACCGGCGAGATAGACAGATTACCCCAATTGGAGGAGGAGCACAGCCACTGCCCGCCCATGCAAGGGAGACTTTGCAACTATACAAGAGCAATATAAATATACAGGGGGAAAATTCAATAACACAACAGTTTCACCAAGCAGAAAGAAACACAAGCAGTATGAAAAGACAAGGAAAGAAAGGACCACGAGCAATGCAGGTCAACTCAACGTTAGAAGAGGTAATATCTGCAGCAGATGGAATGTCAGATAAAGAATTCAGGATTTACATGCTTCAGATGATCTGGAGTCTCAAGGAAGACATTAGACAGCAAAATCAGACAATGAAAGATCACTTCGACAATGAGTTACATAAACAAATCCAAGAAGCAAAAGATCAACTATATAGGGAGATAGAGGTTATAAAAAACAAACAAACAGAAATCCTAGAAATGCAGGAAGCAATAAACCAACTTAAAAACTCAAATGAGAATACTACCAGCAGAGTAGAACACTTAGAAGATAGAACATCAGACAATGAAGACAAAGTATTTCAACTTGAAAAGAACATAGACAGCTCAGCGAGACTGTTAAGAAACCATGAGCAGAACATCCAAGAAATTTGGGATAACATCAAGAGACCAAATTTAAGAGTCATTGGGATACAGGAAGGTATAGAGGTCCAAACCAAAGGAATGAGCAATCTGTTCAACAAAATAATATGAGAAAACTTCCCAGACTTGAAGAATGAGACAGAATCCCAAATCATAGAAGCCTACAGGACACTGAATGTGCAAAATCATAAGAGATCCACACCTAGACACATTATAATGAAGATGCCCAACATACAGAATAAGGAGAGAATTCTAAAAGCTTCAAGAGAAAGGAAGCAGATTACATTTAGGGATAAACCAATCAGGATAACAGCTGATCTTTCAACACAGACTCTGAAAGCTAGAAGATCCTGGAACAACATATTTCAAACGCTGAAAGAAAATGGGTTCCAACCAAGAATTGTGTATCCAGCGAAATTAAGCTTCAGGATGGTAGAGGAAATTAAAACCTTTCACGATAAACAAAAGTTAAAAATATTTGCAGCTATAAAACCATCTCTTCAAAACTAATGCCGCAGTCTGGCTGGGCACAATTCAGGAGCCACTTGTCAAAAGAAACGAACTTTATTTTTAGAACCACACACGCCAAACAAAAAAGCTCCTCAGGAAAACCTTCAGAGCCCAACTGCCACCACCGGCTTCCCACAAGCCTCTCCCTCAAACACAAACACCTCCACCTCCCACAATCCTCCTGCTCTTGAGGCCGATTGGCTGGGTCGCGTGGGCAGAGCCAAAAAAGTCCCCCAATGAGCAGCTCCGTGGTCTGAAAGGGCAGGGAAACAGCCCAATGAGCATCACCGAAGAGGAGTCAATCAGCTAGAAGTTGCTGGGGCCGCTGTGAGCCAATCATCAGCTGGCAGTCTGAAAGGGCGGGGAAACAGCTCAATGAGCATCACCGCAGAGGAGCCAATCAGCTAGAAGTTGCTGGGGCCGCTGTGAGCCAATCATCAGCTGGCAGTCTGAAAGTTTTCTGGGGCCCCTTCGGCTGTGGCTCTCAACATCTCCCCCTCTCTGTTTAAACAACAAGCATGTGGCTTAGGGACCGTGCCTGCCTTAGGTTGTCCAATAGTACATATGGTCCTTACCCGTTATTGGATGAGCTGACCTCAAGGCGTCAGCCTCCTGTCTTAAGTTGGTACCATTGCAATTGGATCTTACCCGTCACTGACTACCGGTCCAGTATACAGCCACACCTGTGGATAGGTCTTTGTATCAGCTGGGGGGGTGAGGTTCTTTGCCTCACCTCTGTCCGCCTCCAAATTTTAGCTGAACGACCATGACAAGCAGAAGGGAGGAAGATGCACCAAGCCAATTGATGGCTCCTTTTGGAAAAATTGTACCACCGATGACATCATCAGTAAAAATACCCCAACACTACCACAAGTCGCTGCACCAACAGATAGTTCACAATGCATACAGGTGAGTTCACAATGCATACAAGTGATACATAGTCCAGGCAAGTTCTGCAAGCAGTTCAGTGATGGCTCCTTTTGGAAAAATTGTACCACCGATGACACCATCAGCATAAATACCCCAACAGTACCACAAGTGATTTCACAATGCAAAATACAATTTTCTTTTCTTTTTTCTTTTTTTTTTTAGAAAACAATTTTCTTAACAATGTACCTTATCTTCAACAGAATTATTAAACATAATGAAAAAGAAAGGTGAAAGTAAACAAACAGATCTGTTAACCTCCTTTTTTGTTCATATATTAAAACAATCCTCAACAGCTGTTTACCCAATTTAAATTAAACCATTTAAATCACGTGAAAAAAAATTTGGATCCATTTTTTCATGAGCGCTCATCATATATGATATATGGACATACGTACATTCAAACATATAACACAAAACACAAGTGTGCACACATAATATAATACATACAACACATAACATAATAGTAAAGGCCTTATAACTTTTTACAGGTGAAATCTCCATTGCAATGTTTAAAAACTCTATAGTCAAAAAAATAGAACTGATCAGCAAAACATTAACCTAGGTCTGTATGAGCTCAAAAAACAAAATAGAACTTCATGATATGGCAAAGGACAATAATAAAATAGATATTGAAAAAAGCATCCTGGTTCTGTCGCAGATGTAAGAATAGCCAAACTGGAGTTTTGGATATCAGTTGTTATGGATTTGAGCCAAATCATCTTCTTTTTGGTCTGTAGAAATCGCTTTAGATAATCTTTCTGGAATCCAAATCGGCTGCTGTTCTCCCTGTGGAAACACATAAACAGACCCCCAACTCCAGACAATCACTGGGTCAGGACCTTAGTTAATCTTTCTGGAATCCAAATCGGTTGCTGTTCTCCCTGTGGAAACACACAAACAGTCCCCCGACTCCAGACAATTACCGGGTCAGGACCTTTCCATTGTCCTGTTAGAATATTCTTCCAAAGTACTTTGGGGTTATGTACATTTTTTGGACACATATGCATTTCCGCAGCACTAAGTCCTGATGAATCCAAATTTTAAAAGTTTAGAGTAAAAAGGGTTATTTTAAGTTTATCTTTGGGGAATATATACCCCTTCCCAATTCCGTCTTTTTGCTTTAATAAGTACATTTTAATAGTTTGATGAGCTCTTTCAACTATGCCTTGTCCCTGTGGATTGTATGGGATTCCTGTTATATGAGTAATGCCAAATGTTGAGCAAAATTGTTTAAAAGAGGTAGAAGTATAACCAGGGGCATTATCTGTTTTTAACTGTTTTGGAACGCCCACAGTGGCAAAATTTTGTAAGCAATGAGCTATAACATCTTTAGTTTTTTCTCTGGCATGAAGGGAGCCCATCAAAAATCCAGAAGAAGTATCAACTGTAACATGCAAATATTTTAATTTTCCAAATTCTGGCAAGTGTGTGATGTCCATCTGCCAAATATGGTTAGGTATCAATCCTCTAGGATTGACTCCAAGATTAACTTGTGGTAAAAAGGTCACACAATTTTGACATTGTTTTATTATTTGTCTAGCTTGTTCCTTAGTTATTTTAAAATGCTTTTGTAAAGTATTAGCATTGACATGGAACTTTTTATGAAAATTTATAGCTTCTTCTAGTGTAGAGAAAATATGTATGTCATGTGTAGTTTTATCTGCTAAATCATTGCCCAAACTAAGGGCTCCAGGCAATCCTGTATGTGCCCTGATATGTCCTATAAAGAATGGATCTTTTCTGTCCCAGATTAGACTTTGTATAGTGGAAAGCAAAGAGAAAACAGTAGAGGAAGGGGAAATCCTACCAGCATCTTCAAGGGATACTATAACATTAACTATATACTGACTATCGGAAAATAAATTAAATACAGAATCTTTAAACATCACAAAAGCTTGTAATACTGCATTAAGCTCTACCTTTTGAGCTGATTGTTTGGGTACTAAAAATGTAAAAGTTTGATCAGGTGTAACTATTGCTGCTGTACCATTATTTGACCCATCAGTGAATATATTTGGAGCATTCATGATAGGTGTTTTTCTTGTCATTTTTGGAAAAATTACAGGATGCAATGACCAAAAAGACAATAAAGGATTAGATGGTAAGTGGTTATCAAATGAAACATTAGATTTGCACATGATTATTGCCCAAGTATTTAACTCATTAGCTAACTCATCAATTTGATTCATAGTATATGGAGTAATAATTTTATTGGGAAAATTCCAAACACTCCCTTTGCTGCTTTTATTCCTTTGAGTATTAATTGTCCTACAGCCTCAGGATATCTAGTAAGGATAGTGTTAGGAGAATAAGATAAATGTATCCATAATAATGGACCTTCTTGCCAAAATACTCCTGTAGGAATATTTTTTGTTGTTAGTACAATAAATAATAAAGGCAAACTTATATCAATTCTATCCAAATGCATATTTTCCATATATGTTTCAATGATTTTTAATGCCTTTCTTGCTTCAGGCGTTAACATTCGGGGTGAATTTGGATCTGATGGACCTTTTAGGATATCAAATAAAGGTCCCAACTCTCCTGTTGGTATACCTAGATAAGGCCTTATCCAATTTATGTCTCCTAATAACTTTTGAAAGTCATTAAGTGATTTGAGTTGATCTACTCGTATTTGAATTTTTGGTGGCCGGACCATGGTTGAGGATAATAGAACTCCTAAATAATTAATTGGAAAATTTAATTGTACTTTATCTATTGCTATCTCTAGATTATAATTTTTCAATAAGTTTGTAAGTGTGGCATAACATTCTAGCAATGTGTTTTTAGCTTTGTGTGCTAATAATACATCATCCATATAGTGAACTATTTGTAGCTCAGGATTTTGATTTCTAAGTGGCTGGATTACTTTGTTAACATAAAT
Source organism: Marmota monax (assembly GCF_021218885.2). Classification (NCBI taxonomy): domain Eukaryota; kingdom Metazoa; phylum Chordata; class Mammalia; order Rodentia; family Sciuridae; genus Marmota; species Marmota monax. The sequence goes on from NW_026693552.1 coordinate 1,685,350, forward strand.
TTGACACATAGTTGGGCTGTTAGCCATCCCTTGAGGGAGTACTTTCCATTCATATCTCTGATCAGGACCTTCATGATTCAGTGCAGGGATAGTAAATGCAAAACGTGGACTATCCTCAGGATGAATTGGAATTGAAAAAAACCAATCTTTAATATCTATAACTAAAACATACCAGGTTTTTGGCAAAGCAGACAATTGAGGAATCCCTGATTGAGCAGGTCCCATAATAACCATCTCATTATTAATGGCTCTTAAATCTTGCAATAATCTCCATTTACCAGATTTCTTTTTGATGACAAAAATGGGAGTATTATGGGGAGATACAGAAGGTTGTATATGTCCTTCCGCTAATTGTTGTTTGACCAGGTCATGGGCTGCTTGTATCTTTTCTTTAGTCAGGGGCCACTGAGGAACCCATACTGGTCTTTCTGATTTCCAAGTAATTTTGATTGTCTCAGTGGCCCTTTATGAAAATCCAACCCATGTCTGTCTGTTCCTTGATCTATTTGTATTGGTGCTGCTATACCTTGTTCTTGTTTTTCTAATCTTTTTCCTTTCCTAAAACCTTGTCTAGTCATAATAGTGGGTGCATTTTGGTTGATGTTTTTTGTTAATGTCAAACCTAATTGATCTAGGACATCTCGTCACCATAAATTTACGGGAAGATTATTCAATACATATGGCTGTATAGTTCCTTCACATCCTTCAGGATCCTTCCAATCTAATACCATTGCACTTCTATGGGGATTAGTCACCACTCCTAGGCCTCAAAGCGTTTGAGTGGCTTGTTGTAATGGCCAATGTTTTGGCCATTCTTGACGAGAGATGATGCTAAGGTCTGCACCTGTATCCAGTAGCCCATTAAATTCATGTCCTTGAAAATTTAGTTTTAGCATGGGGCGAGAATCTAAATTTAAAGAAAGCATAGCCCAATCTACACCTGTGGAGCCTAATCCCTTGGAACCTCTTTCTACAGCACGACTGGAAAATTTATCATGTAGGCTGGGTATTATTAGTAACTGTGCTATTCTATCTCCTGGTGAAATTACTGATATACCCTTTGGAGAACTGGCTATAATTTTTATTTCACCTTCATAGTCGGGATCAATTACCCCAGGATGTATCATAAGTCCTTTTAGAGTAGAAAAGCTGTGTCCCAATAATAAGCCTACTGTTCATTTGGGAAGAGGTCCTTTTACCCCTGAGGGAATGATTTGAACTCCCATTTCTGTAGTTAGTACTGCTCTGGCGGAGGCGCAGATGTCCAACCCTGTGCTCCCTCTGGTTTGTCTGATGAGGGATCTGATGGACAATGTGTCCTGGGCACTACTCTGATGGGGTTGCTGGGTTCCTCCAGTGCTCCGTATATTGTGGTTTTGGGCCCCGGAGCATTGGGCCACCCTGTCCATTTTTTGGCAACGGAGCCCGATGCCTTTCTCTATGATATCGTGGATAAACACCTGGTCCTTGTTCGTTTTTTGATAATGGAGTACCCTCTATGGTGGTTTGAGAATGGCATTCATTAGCCCAATGTCTCCCTCTACGGCATCGTGGGCAAATACCTGGTATTCTACTCCTTTGATACCTAGTTTTGTTAAACCCTCCTCCTATGGGGAAATTCCTTTTAAAATGTCCTGTTTGTTCACAATTGTAGCATGTTCTTGGCCTGGCATCTAAAGCCTGTTTTACTGCAGCTGCCACAATTTGCCCTTGTTCATTAATGTCTCTGGCATCTAAAGCCTGTTTTACTGCAGCTGTCACGACTTGCTCTTGTTCATTAATGTCTCTACATAATTTAATATATGTGTTTAAATCTTCATGTTTCCATGGTCTAATGATATCTCTGCACCAACGATTCGCTTGGTCATAAGCCAGGTGTTTTAGTAATGGCATTGCTTGTTCTGTATTCCCAAAAACTCTGGTAGCTGTTTGAATAAGCCTATCTACAAATTCAGCGTAAGATTCATTAGCTCCTTGTATTACCTTAGATAATTGACCTTTTAAACCTCCATGTCCTTGTAAAGTCTTCCATGCCTTAATTGCATCTACAGCAATTTGTGCGTATACACCAGGATCATATGCAATTTGTTGTTGCTGATCCTCATAAGGTCCCCTTCCTAACAACATATCTAGATTTCTCTGAGGATAACCAGCTGCTGCATTTCGCCTAGCTGTCTCCTTGCAAAATTCCTCATTGGCAACCTTCCATAACAGGTATTGTCCTCCATTTAGCACAGCTTTACTCATATTAGCCCAATCTGCTGGCGTCATGTTCAAGTTGTTAATGGATTCGACCAAGCTTACAGTGAAGGGTGCATGAGGACCATAGGTTGTTACAGCCTCTTTTAGCTGCTTCCCTATTTTGAAATTTAAAGCATAGTGAATTCGCTGCCCTCCTGCCTCAAATACAGGGCATGTTAATATTTGAGATCTTGTCTCAGGATCCCAACTATCAACTGTGGGGGTTGGGAGCCTCCCAGCATATGGAGGTGGCCTTGTTAGTTGGACACTTACACCCTCTGGTGATAGAAAGGTGTTAGTAGCAGTCTCCTGTTGTAACTTTCCCCCTGATGGCTTTTCCTGTTTTACACTTTCTTTCTCTGTCTGACTAGCTTGAGAGGCCTTCTCTTTTACTTGAATCTTTTCCTCTGTCTGACTAACTTGAGAGACCTTCTCTTTTTCTTGAATCATTATGTCTTCTCCTTCCTCTACCTTTGTCTGAACTGAAGGCTTTGGACTAAGCAAACAAGATACCAATGTCCACAATGGCAATGTGCCAACTGGCAGAGTCCCTGGTCTTTTCTTTTCTATTCTTTTTAAATCTTCACCATGATGGTTCCATTGTGATATATTTAACAACTCCTCCTTAAAAAGCCACAGGCTACATTTTTGTATTGTATCAACATATGCCCTGACTGTTCTTGATTTTACTGAGATGCCTCCTTCCTCTAACAATTTACTTAACACTCTTTCAGTTTGTTTTTTACTAATTTCTGATCCCATATTTCTACCATAATACAAGCCAACAAGATAACGCCTAACAAAACTGAAACAGAGTGAAACAAAATTGGAACAACACAAAATCATTATAATAGCCTCCTGAAATGTCCATCCGTCCTTTCTCCCTATCTGTTCCTCAGATGTGAGCGGTTTTTCTTCCATCTTACACATCTCCAGGGACAGGCAACTTAAAACAAAAGTGAAACAAAATAACAAAAGAAGAATCTTAAAATGGCTACCCATCCTCTCGCCCTGCCCTCAGAGGCGAGCAATTTACCTTCTCACTTACCCTCAGTCGTTCCCCGTGCGACCCACCAAATGCTGCAGTCTGGCTGGGCACAATTCAGGAGCCACTTGTCAAAAGAAACGAACTTTATTTTTAGAACCACACACGCCAAACAAAAAAGCTCCTCAGGAAAACCTTCAGAGCCCAACTGCCACCACCGGCTTCCCACAAGCCTCTCCCTCAAACACATTCCTCGGCAAAACATTACAGGAAGAGGAAATGCAAAATAACAATGAAAACCAACAGTGGAAGTTAGTACAGTAAAGGGAAAAATAATCAAAGAGGAAAAACAAACCATGTTAAGTAACATAAATAAACAAATATGGCTGGAAGAACAATCCATATCTCAATAATAACCCTAAATGTTAATGGCTTAAACTCACCAATTAAGAGACACAGGCTAGTAGAATGGATCAAAAGAAAAAAGATCCAACAATATGCTGCCTACAGGAGATGCATTTGATAGGAAAAGACATACATAGACTGAAGGTGAAAGGTTGGGAAAAATCATATCACTCATATGGACTTCGGAAACAAGCAGGAGTGTCCATACTCATATCAAATAAAATAGATTTCAAGCCAAAGTTAATCAAAAGGGATAAAGAGGGACATTACATACTGCTCAAGGGAACCATACACCAACAAGACACAACAATCATAAATATATATGCCCCAAACAATGGTGCAGCTATGTTCATCAAACAAACTCTTCTCAAGTTCAAGAGTCTAATAGACCACTATACAATAATTATGGGAGACTTTAACACACCTCTCTCACCACTGGACAGATCTTCCAAACAAAAGTTGAATAAAGAAACGATAGAACTCAATAATACAATTAATAACCTAGACTTAATTGACATATATAGAATATACCACCCAACATCAAGCAGTTACACTTTTTTCTCAGCAGCACATGGATCCTTCTCAAAAATAGATCATATATTATGTCACAGGGCAACTCTTAGACATTATAAAGGAGTAGAGATAATACCATGCATCTTATCTGATCATAATGGAATGAAACTGGAAATCAAGGATAAAAGAAGGAAGGAAAAATCATGCACCACTTGGAGAATGAACAATAGGTTACTGAATGATCAATGGGTTATAGAAGACATCAAGGAGGAAATTAAAAAATTCTTAGAGATAAATGAAAACACAGACACAACATATCGGAATCTATGGGACACAATGAAAGCAGTTCTAAGAGGAAAATTCATTGCCTGGAGTTCATTCCTTAAAAAAAGAAAAAAAAAAAACAACAAATAAATGATCTCACACTTCATCTCAAAATCCTAGAAAAAGAAGAGCAAATCAACAGCAAAAGAAGTAGAAGGCAAGAAATAATTAAAATCAGAGCTGAAATTAATGAAATCGAAACAAAAGAAACAATTGAAAAAATTGACAAAACTGAAAGTTGGTTCTTTGAAAAAATAAATAAGATCGACAGACCCTTAGCCATGCTAATGAATAGAAGAAGAGAGAGAACTCAAATTACTAGCATACGGGATGAAAAAGGCAATATCACAACAGACACTTCAGAAATACAGAAGATAATTAGAAATTATTTTGAATCCTCATACTCCAATAAAATAGAAGATAGTGAAGGCATCGATAAATTTCTTAAGTCATATGATCTGCCCAGATTGAGTCAGGAGGATATAGACAACCTAAACAGACCAATATCAATTGAGGAAATAGAAGAAGCCATCAAAAGACTACCAACTAAGAAAAGCCCAGGACCGGATGGGTATACAGCAGTTTTACAAAACCTTTAAAGAAGAACTAATACCAATACTTTTCAAGCTATTCCAGGAAATAGAGAAAGAGGGAGAACTTCCAAATGCATTCTACGAGGCCAACATCATCCTGATTCCTAAACCAGACAAAGACACTTCAAAGAAAGAAAACTACAGACCAATATCTCTAATGAATCTAGATGCAAAAATCCTCAATAAAATTCTGGCTAATCGGATACAAAAACATATCAAAAAAATTGTGCACCATGATCAAGTAGGATTCATCCCTGGGATGCAAGGATGGTTCAATATACGGAAATCAATAAATGTTATTCACCACATCAATAGACTTAAAGATAAGAACCATATGATCATATCGATAGATGCAGAAAAAGCATTCGACAAAGTACAGCATCCCTTCATGTTCAAAACTTTAGAAAAACTAGGAATAACAGGAACATACCTCAATATTGTAAAAGCTATCTATGCTAAGCCTCAGGCTAGCATCATTCTGAATGGAGAAAAACTGAAGGCATTCCCTCTAAAATCTGGAACAAAACAGGGATGCCCTCTCTCACCACTTCTGTTCAAAATAGTTCTCGAAACACTGGCCAGAGCAATTAGACAGACGAAAGAAATTAAAGGCATAAAAATAGGAAGAGAAGAACTTAAATTATCACTATTTGCAGTTGACATGATTCTATACCTAGCAGACCCAAAAGGGTCTACAAAGAAACTATTAGAGCTAATAAATGAATTCAGCAAAGTGGCAGGATATAAAATCAACACGCATAAATCAAAGGCATTCCTGTATATCAGCGACAAATCCTCTGAAATGGAAATGAGGACAACCACTCCATTCACAATATCCTCAAAAAATAAAAGTACTTGGGAATCAACCTAACAAAAGAGGTGAAAGACTTATACAATGAAAACTACAGAACCCCAAAGAGAGAAATAGAAGAAGATCTTAGAAGATGGAAAAATATATCCTGTTCATGGATAGGCAGAACCAACATCATCAAAATGGCAATATTGCCAAAAGTTCTCTATAGGTTTAATGCAATGCCAATCAAAATCTCAACGGCATTTCTTGTAGAAATAGATAAAGCAATCATGAAATTCATATGGAAAAATAAAAGACCCAGAATAGCAAAAACAACTCTAAGCAGGAAGTGTGAATCAGGCGGTATAGTGATACCAGACTATAAACTATACTACAGAGCAATAGTAACAAAAACAGCATGGTACTGGTACCAAAACAGGTGGGTGGACCAATGGTACAGAATAGAGGACACAGAAACCAATCCACAAAACTACAACTATCTTATATTTGATAAAGGGGCTAAAAGCATGCAATGGAGGAAGGATAGCATCTTTAACAAATGGTGCTGGGAAAACTGGAAATCGATATGCAACAAAATGAAACTGAATCCCTTTCTCTCGCCATGCACCAAAGTTAACTCAAAATGGATCAAGGAGCTTGATATCAAATCAGAGACACGGCGTCTGATAGAAGAAAAAGTTGGCTACAATCTACATACTGTGGGGTCGGGCTCCAAATTCTTCAATAGGACACCCATAGCACAAGAGTTAATAACTAGAATCAACAAATGGGACTTACTCAAACTAAAAAGTTTTTTCTCAGCAAAAGAAACAATAAGAGAGGTAAATAGGGAGCCTACATCCTGGGAACAAATCTTTACTCCTCACACTTCAGATAGAGCCCTAATATCCAGAGTATACAAAGAACTCAAAAATTAAACAATAAGATAACAAATAACCCAATCAACAAATGGGCCAAGGACCTGAACAGACACTTCTCAGAGGAGGACATAAAACCAATCAACAAGTACATGAAAAAATGCTCACCATCTCTAGCAGTCAGAGAAATGCAAATCAAAATCACCCTAAGATACCATCTCACTCCAGTAAGATTGGCAGCCATTATGAAGTCAAACAACAACAAGTGCTGGCGAGGATGTGGGGAAAAGGGTACACTTGTACATTGCTGGTGGGACTGCAAATTGGTGCGGCCAATTTGGAATGCAGTATGGAGATTTCTTGGAAAGCTGGGAATGAAACCACCATTTGACCCAGTTATTCCCCTTCTTGGTCTATTCCCTAAAGACCTAAAAAGAGCATACTACAGGGACACTGCTACATCGATGTTCATAGCAGCACAATTCACAATAGCAAGACTGTGGAACCAACCTAGATGTCCTTCAATAGACGAATGGATAAAAAAAATGTGGCATTTACACACAATGGAGTATTACTCTGCATTAAAAAATGACAAAATCATAGAATTTGAAGGGAAATGGATGGCATTGGAGCAGATTATGCTAAGTGAAGCTAGCCAATCCTTAAAAAACAAATGCCAAATGTCTTCTTTGATATAAGGAGAGTAACTAAGAACAGAGTAGGGAGGAAGAGCATGAGAAGAAGATTAACAATAAACAGGGATGAGAGGTTGGAGGGAAAGGGAGAGAGAAGGGAAATTGCATGGAAATGGAAGGAGACCCTCAGGGTTATACAAAATTACATACAAGAGGAAGTGAGGGGAAAGGGAAAAAAACAAGGGGGAGAAATGAATTACAGTAGAGGGGGTAGAGAGAGAAGAGGGGAGGGGAGGGAAGGGGCGAATAGTAGAGGATAGGAAAGGCAGCAGAATACAACAGACACTAGTATGGCAATATGTAAATCAGTGGATGTGTAACCGATGTGATTCTGCAATATGTATACGGGGTAAAAATGGGAGTTCATAACCCACTTGAATCAAAGTGTGAAATATGATATATCAAGAACTATGTAATGTTTTGAACAACGAACAATAAAAATTAAAAAAAAAAAAGACTTCGGAGTTAGACCAGAAACCATGCAACTTCTAAAAGAAAACAAAGGATCAACACTCCAACATATTGACACAGACAACACTTTCTCAATAAGATCTCTAAAGCTCAGGAAATAATGCCAAGAGTTAATAATTGGGATGACATCAAATTAAAAAGCTTCTGCACAGCAAAGGAAACAAAGAATATGAAGAGAGAACTTACAGAATGGGAGAAAATCTTTGCCAGCTACTCTTGTGATGGAGGATTAATATCCAGAATATATAAAGTACTAAAAAAAATTATGCCCCAAACCCCCCAATTAATAAATGGGCAAATAAACTAAACAGACACTTCTCAAAAGAAGAAATTCAAGTGGCCAACAAACATATGAAAAAAATGTTCAATATCTCTAGAAATTAGAGAAATGCAAATCAAAACTACTCTAAGATTTTATCTCACTCCAGTCAGAATGGCAATTATCAAGAATATAAGCAATAATAAGTGTTGGTGAGAATGTGGGGAAAGAGGTACACTCACACATTGCTGGTGGGACTACAAATTAGTGCAACCAATTTGGAAAGCAGTATGGAGATTCCTCAGAAAACTTGGAATGTAACCACCATTTTATCTAGCTATCCCACTCCTCGGTTTATTTCCCAAAAAACTTAAAATCAGCATACTACAGTGATGCAGCTACATCAATGTTTATAGCAGCTCAATTCATAATAGCTGAACTATGGAATCAACCTAGATACCCTTCAACAGATGAATGGAAATGTGGTGTATCTATACACAATGGAATATTTACCTAGCCTTAAAGAAGAATCAAATTATGGCATTTGCAGGTAAATGGATGGAGTTGGAGAATATCATGCTAAGCGGAATAAATCAATCCCCAAAGACCAAAGACCAAATGTTTTCTCTGATATGTGAATGCTGATCCATATTGGGGGGGTTGTTGGGGAAGAATGGAAGAACTTTTGGGTTGGGCAGAGGGGAGTGAGGGGAGGAGAGGGAATGTGGTGTTGAGTGGGAAGTATGGTGGAATGAGATGGACATTATCACTTTATGTACATGTATAATTGCATGAACAATGTGACTGTATCATGTACAGCCAGATAAATGAGAAGTTGTGTTCTATTTGTGTACAAAGAATTGAAATGCATTCTGCTGTCATGTATAACTAATTAGAACAAATTTTAAAAAGATGAAATTGAAAAAAAAAGAATACAAACAATAATAAATGCCAGAGAGGATGTGGAGAACAAGCAGCACTTTTACACTGTTGATGGCTTGCATATCAGTATAATCACTCTGGAAATCAATGAGGAGGCTTCTTAAAAGACTAGGTGTGGTAAGCCATTCTTATAGACCGTGGCCGCCATTAGAAGATTGCGCCGGCTTCCACTGTGGCCTGTGATAAACAACTCCTTTTTTGGAGAGTTGGCACGCAATCCCTTACCACCCTATGAGAGAGATCCACGTGGCAGCTTGGGATTGCTATGCAGGAGGCTTTATTAGGCTGTGGTTGGGCGCTCGGCGGGGGGTCACTAGAAGATGATACATGAAACAAGGCCTGAATAAACTGCTGAAAGAAGAATCCTGTGTCGTGTTTTCCCTTGCCGGCGAGGGGTCGAGACAACTAGGAATGAAATCACCACATGACCCAGCTCTTTGATATTTACCCTAAAGAGTTGGTGATCTTACTATAGTGATACATGCATATACATATTTATAACTTCACAATTCACAATAGCAAACTATGGATCTAGCCTAGATGTCCATCAATGGATGAATGGGTAAAAGATTAGCTAATAATAATAATAATAATAATATCCATAATGATAACATTCATAGCTTATATTATCGAGTACTTACTATGAATCAGATAGTTTTCTAAGGTCTTTTTATTAACTCAATTAAGGCTTTTTCAATCCTATAGGATAGTCACATGTTATTGTGACTTCATTTGATGAAGAAAGAAGTCTCAGTTGAGTAACTTGCTCATATCTACACAAAGGAGTTTAATTTAGCCATAAAGAAGAATGAAATGATGAAATGATGGGTGACAGGTGTATTGTACAACTCACTGTATTTTAAACTTTTATGTAACAAAACATTTGTATCAAAATAAAAATATGATCTACAAAAAGGAAGAAAGAAAGAAACAAAGAAAGGAAGAAAATAAATAAAGAACGAAAGAAAGAAAAAAAGAAAGAGAAAGAAAGAGAGAGAGAAAGAAAGAAAGAAAGAAAGAAAGAAAGAAAGAAAATGTGTGCTGCATATACAAAGTACAATGTGATTGGAGCCCCCTGAATTTGTGTAGTGTACAACCTGCCTGGCCCTTTCTAGCAGATACTGTATTTGGAACACACATGAAAAAATAGAATACAAAAGAAAATGAACCGATTGTGGAAGTAAAAGAAAAATGAAAATGGGGACATAAAATAGGATTTATTTTAAAAGCCGAATTTAGCCACAGGAGTGTTTCAGATTTAGTTTTAAGCCATTTATATGATAAAAATCGATCAATTCTTGGTTTTAAGATAGAAATAATCTCCTAAGTTTTTATTAAAGAGGCTACTCTCTGTAAAATGATGGAAAACTTTTTATTCCCACAACAGACACAACAGTGAATTTGCTAGGGTTATTTTAATAGGCTCTTCATTAAAGGCTGTGTATCATTCTCTAATTCAGTAAGAGTAATTCCGTGGATGGAGTGGGGTAGGTTAGTACAATGCATTTCATATACCCAACTATCTCTTTGTTGCTCTGGAAATGATTCACAACACCATTTAGAATATTCGGAGAAACAAATAATACTTAAATATTGTCTTTCTCAGATGGGCTTATTTATTGATCTATTTTGTGGTGTTGGGGTGTGGAACCCAGGGCCTGGTGCATACTAGACAAGGGTTTTACTACTGAGGTACACCCTCAACTCACTGGACTTTGATAAGAAGCTTTTTTGTATGAGATTGCACAGATTATTGTGCTTTGGAGGTCAATCATGCAGGGAAGGATAAAGAGTTCACTGTATAAATAAAAGGAAAAGGAAAAAAATAAATTAGACATAAATTAAGACTATATTGAAATGTATAGTTCCACAACAGGCTGATGATTAACATTTGCCCTCAAGCTGTTCGTAATCTAGGAAGGGTGTGAGTGCATGTCAAGACAGCCAGATTAGCAAATAATAATAATAATAATAATAATAATAATAATAATAATAAAAAATAATAATAACAACAACAAGAATAATAATATCCATAATGGTAACATTCATAGTTTATATTATTGAGTACTTACTATGAATCAGATAGTTTTCTAAGGTCTTTTTATTAACACAATTAATGCTTTTCAATCCTATCGGATAGTTATATGTTATTGTGACTCCATTTGACTGATGAAGAAAGAAGTCTCAGTTGAGTAACTTGCCCAGAGTCTCACAGCTCCTATATCATAGCATTGAGACACAAACCTAGTCAGGTATTCCTCTTAGAATGATACACCCAATTTAGAATGATTGATGTTTTGATAACTAAAAGAAATGGGAATATTTCCTAAAATAAAGACAATTCTAATCTTAAATGCCTTTTCTCATGTAGAATTATTTCCCGGAATAGAAATAAAACTAACTCTAAATGCTATCAGTGGAAAAAACATCACATCCAATACTGAGTCAAGGGCTAAAACTTCAAACATTTGTTCCCATTAAGCAAATTTCCAACTGCATTATATTTGGGGGACATAAGGTTAGATCACCTGTGTAGATTTTTTTCTGAAATATTCTTTTATTTTTGTCAGTGTTATTGGGGGAACACTTTGTTCCTTGGTAATTTTGCAATTTGACTAAGAATAAATTCTAACAAAACTTTTGTGGGTTAGCAAATATCACAGGATGTTCTAGGGTCACCTCTGCTGGGCTTCTTGATCTTTGCAGATACTTTGATATTCAAAAAACTATGTACTGAATGGCAAACACATGTTAGCCTAGATATATATTTATATATTTTTTGAGGAGCATCTGCACACATGTATTTTTAACAAAGTTGGAGAGTTAAGATGTCACGGATATAAAACGCCTGGTCCCCTTTTCTTGACCAGGTCTTGATTTCAGAGTTGAATTGGCTTTAGAGAATTAATTAAATAATGAAGAATCCTGGTAAAAATTCTAAGGAAGGAGTGAGTAGAAAAATAATAATATGTACTCTGTACTTCATGACCTACCTACTTATCTCCCTTCAAATGCCCACAGAAATATTTTACTATGATAGTTTGGCTAGAAAACACTATATATCAAATGAGCTAATATGTTAGCCCAGGTAAATGCTTGTTGGGAGTCAAAACAGCTAGCAATGTCATGTATTTGTGAAAAGCTTATAGTTTTTTGACATGTTTTTTCCTCATGAATCCCCTGTATCTTCTGACTTAACAACCACACAATTTGCTAAACTAGGTTTCTGCATATAATTACAGACATAGAAACTAAAGTCCAGAGTCAGGGGAATTGTTCAAGAACAAATACTTCAGAGTTTTATCATTGATATTGAAACCTAAGATGAGAGCTAATTTCAAGTCAAGAGGCAGCTTCCTTAAACCACAATTTTGTAATTCCAAAGAAGTAATTTTTTTAAAAAGTTACTAGAAATTGAACTCTGGGGTGTTCAACTACTGAGCTACATCTCTAACTCTTAACCTTTTAATTTTTTTTTTTTATCTTGAGACAGGGTCTCAGTAAGTTGCCTGCACTGGCTTTAAACTTATGATCCTCCTGTCTCAGTGTCCAGAGTTGCTGGATTACAGATATGTGCCACCATGCCCAGTGTGTGGTTGATTCTAGTGGTACAGACTTGCCAATGGACTTTAGGAAAAGTAAACAAGGGAATCAGTCCATCAGGCTGGTGCTATAAATTATGTAAAGTTATGAATATCTGCTGCCTCTCTACTATTCCAAATGGTGGTAAAAGAGCCTTAATTTCGCATTTCACCAAGTCACTTCAGGAGGGATTCTGAGAGTATTTAAACATACGTTTAAAAAAATGATACTGATAGTATATTTATTTGTTCAGAGGAATATTTGGGACTTACATGAGTTATGTTTTTTACTCTAAACAAAAAGGTGCTACATAACCAGAGTCTAAATTCCAAACTAGAGAAAATATAAATGCATATTTTTAAGTAGATATCATTCACAGTTTTAAAATAGGAAAAAATGGAAATAAAGAGCTTTCTCCCCAATATTAATCAATCAAATATGCCCACCCTTGCTCATATCTGTATCTATTATTTCTGCTTTTTTAGGAAAGGAAGAAGAAAAAAGATAAGAGTTATTTTGATGAAGAGTAAGAATATTGAATTAAAACAGTCTACACATCTCCCTGGCACCCATATTTTAAAAAAATCTACAGGAAATATAGGCAAAATAGCTTGAAGAGAAAAAAAGGGACAGAATTAGTTTTCAAAATATTTGGGCTTTTCACAATGATAAATAGCAATAAATATCAAAACAAAATCCTCAGAATGTTCTATTTGACAAAGATAATGTGAAAAGACAAAAAAATTTTGAATGAAAACCAGATTATCTAAAACAATAAAAATATGTCAATACTTAAATTCTACTCAATAACTACCCACATAACAATATATGTTGAAAAAGGGATGGTAAACAAAAAAGATGTACAGACAGAAAATGATCACATTCATGAAAATAAATAGGCCCATTGGAAATTCATTCACTTAGGGAATATTTATCGAGACATTTTATTTTCTAGGCATCATTTAGACAAATGCAAATTAAAAACAACCTATTAAAATATAAAACCAATGAGAAAAATAAAGTAATACCAGCAATGCTGAGGAAAAATAGCTATACATATCTGTTTGCATTGTAAATTGGTTCAGTCTTTTTCTGGAAAATAATTTGCTCATATATTAAAAGAGTTATAAAAATGTTTTTACCTTTTGACCTACTTATTCTACTTTTGGGAATAAACCTCAAAGGCATAACTTAAAGAAAAAGTAATTTTACAAAGATAAATATAGTATGCTATTCTTAATAATAAAAAACTGACAAAAAGCACACAAGGCTGAATATGCATATTCATAACAAAAATGAATGTGTATTTGTAAATTCACAAAGATAGTAAGATAATTACATTCACTGATTTATTCAATAATTATTTATTAGGCATTTATGTGGGCCAAGCCCTGTTCTAAGGGCTAGGAATAGAATGCAGAATGAATGACACATGATGTCCATCAGGATTTCTTGCAGCCTGCTCAGTGACACTGTGCAAAGTAGAAAAATGTGGCTTATCTGGGCATGTGTAGTCTCCATGGGTGCAAAGCTTGCCAGAAGAATTCCTCCTTTTGCAATGTAATAAGCACCTTTGCACGAGGGAGAGAACAGCAGCCAGGACTCTTGGTTCAAGAGTAGAATGTGGGCTGGACTCCAGCCCTCCTAACCCATCACTGGACATTCTGGCTCAGAGAATGCAGTTGGCACAGCAACACAAGGTAGCTCTGGCTCTTCCAATTTAGGAAGGAAAAAAAAATACATTGAATAAATAAATGCACCAATGAGTTTATAGCTACAAAGATAAGTGCTCCCAAACAAGGCAATATAGTTCAAGAAGAGCGTATAGCAAGGTATCATGTGCATTATGATGAACACCCCAAATGACCTGTAGAGGTCCCTAGAGTGGGAGAAGGCAGTAAAACCTGAAAGAAGCGGAGATCCAGATAAAGGAGGTGGTGGGGGATATCCAGACTGAGGTAACAGCATGTGCACAAGACTTCCTGTGTTTGGATGGAGGATGGCACATTCAAAGAGCTGAAGGAGAGCAGCAGGATGTCTGGACTGAAGGTACAACCTGAAGTAGAGAGGTCAGCAGGGCTAGATTCTGCAGGATTTGTAAGTCAGGTTAAGAATTTTGCACTTATTTCTAAGAATGGCATGAAAGCATTGACTGACTTTAGGTAAAAGGAGAGTGACATGATCAGATCTGTCCTTCCAAAGGATTGCTTGGCCACTTGCAGTAGGTCATTGCAGATGTCCTATAAGAGGTGGGAGTGGTTTGGACTAAAGGGGTAGCAGTGGAGAAGGTAAGATGCCAGTGATTTGAAACACACATAGGAGGGTGAGATCAGCTGGTCTTGGAGATAGACGGGGCATGTAGGTGAAATAGAGGGAAGTATCAAGAAAATTCCTCTTTTTTCTCCATTAATATTTCATAAATTCACAATTTAAGTCTTTTGGATAGTATTAGTTTCCTAGGGTTCCTGTAATAAATTACCATAAAATAAGTATCCTACAGCTGCAAAAATGTATTCTTTTGTAGTTCTGGAGGCTATACAAACTCAAGGTGTCAGCAGAACTGTGTTCCTTTTCATGACTCCAAAGAAAAATCTTTTCTTGCATCTGACAACTTCTGGTTGCCCCAGGCATTCCCCCCTGTGGCTGCTTCTTATCTTCACATAGATGCCTCTTCTGTTTCTTATAAGGACAAGTGTTTTTTTGGTTTGGGACCCATTCAGATAATCCAGGATCATATTATCTTGGGGTTCTTATCTTAATGATATCTACAGAGACCCTTTTTCCAAATAAGGTCATATTTACATGTTCGAGGATTAGGATATGGACATACCTTTGTTGAGGTCACTCTTCACCTCACTATAGACATAATGTGCATTATGATGAATGCCCCAAATGACCTTTACATATGCTGTGGTAGGGGCTACCAGAACTTAGCTATGTGCACACATCATTGTCTCCATATATCATTTGGGGAGCACTGAAGGGTTTGTCCTCCATTTCCAAGTGCTAGTTTAGATCATAAGTGTCCCCTGAAAGTTCTTGTGTTAAACTTGGTCCCTGGGTGATGCTATTGGTGGACACTTTAAGAGGTGAGGCCTAGTAGGAGGTCTTCGTGGCATTGAGTGTGTACCCTTGAAGAGGATTGTGAGATCTCTGCCTCTTCCTTTCTTTCTCTTTTTTTTTCCCTAGCAATGAGGTGAGTGGTTTTGCTCTGCCACATGTTCCCGCCATGATGTACTGCCTTACCACAGGCCTAAACACAGTGGGCCAACTGATCATGGACTCAATCCTCTGAAACAATGAACCAAAAGAAATTTTATAATTTTCTTTTTCTGAGTTGATTATCTTTGGTGTCTGTTATGATGATGGGAAGCTGATAAACATCCCAAATAACTTCAAGTAATCACCAAGTCTAAAAGGCATACTGGTCCTTGGGAAGCCTTTGTGTTCCAGAGTGTACTGTGCATACTCTCATCATCAGATGTAATCCATGCATTTAATCACCTGGCATTGAAGTCCCTCATTTACTTAACTCACTTGTTTGTAAGGCATTGAGGGAAACAAATGTATTCACCTTTGCATCCTCATGGCTGGCACTGTGCCTAGTAAAGAAGGGATTCTATGACCTTCTTTGAGGCACTTCACATTAGACTATAAGTGGTCCTGAAAATTTTTTTTGTTTGTTTCTATCAAACCACAGTTAACTTTCTCTCTCTCTCTCTCTCTCTCTGTGTGTGTGTGTGTGTGTGTGTGTGTGTGTTTGTGGTGCTGGAGATGGAACCCAGGGCTTTATACATGTTATATAAGCAGTCCACCAACTGAACTATCGCCTCAGCCCATAATTAACTACTTAATTAATTCAAGATAACTGAATAGCTGATGCACAATTTTTAATGGAGCCAGGATATAAATAAAAACCACCACATATTGTTTAGTTTTCATGTAGCTGCTGGTAACATATAAATTCTTATATTTTAATAGCTCAGTCTGTTGGAAAGACCCATCTGAATAAATTACCTATAAATCAGGAGTAGTTACTATAATAAATGCACACATGAAATATTATGGGGGCAAAGAACAGGGAGCAGCTATTTGTTTTGGGGATAGTTAGAAATGACTTCCAAGAGATGACATATAAATCGGTTCTTGAAGGATGAGTGAGCAGAAATTTTCCAGGGGGAGAATATTCCAAAGTGAGATGGAACTGGTTGGGAATTCTATTGAAACCATAATAGCAATACAAGAGTGAAAATTCAGTCATTTCAAGAATAATGGGATTTTCTTTTCTTTCTTTTTTCTTTTTTTTTTAACAGATGCAGAAGGCAGATAAAGAAGTGGTTAATTATATTGAGGGAATAAGACTTGATACTAAATGTACATGTAAGGCTAACGATGGAGGCAGAACCACCATGAGGCCATCCCTCAGCAGACTCTGGGTCTTTCTTTTTAAAAATGGGGTGCCTGCACTCTTTGGATGTTGATTAGAAATGTGGTCTGGGTTTTCTCCATGGCAGGCTGTAAATCTATATTTTAGTCAGGAATTTGCTCTTTTGGATTAATATATAATGTCCTTGAAAGCCCTCAATTCTTTTCTTTCTTATTTTTTTTCCTAAGGGGGGAAAAACCTTCTTTAAAAAGCTACATGATAGTGCTGTATTTAGCTCATTTCAGCAAAGGTCACGGCATTTCTGAGTAGTAAACACTATGACTAGATCTTTCCAGTGTCTGGGTGTTTGGCAGCCATGCCTCCATCTGGAATAAATGACTGGAACTCCAAGGGTGTAGGACAGCTGTGGGCCTGTGAAGCCTGTGGGCATCTGGAAGAGGCAGATGCATCCTGTTTCTCCTCAGCCACAGCCAGGAAGAGAATCAAGGCAAAACTCTCTCTTGCTCAAATCAGCCAGACTATTGAGCAAGTTTAAAGCCTGTCTGGTCCACAGGTTTTATTTTGGCTTTAGAAACCAAATGGATAAGAGGAGATTTATTGAAGAAGCTGCTGTCAGGAATCTAGGATTACTTTCAGTTGCAGCCTAGCAGCACCTGGATTCTATTCCTAGGATATTTCCTCCTGTGAGGGTAATATCAGCAATTAATATACTTGTATTTGTAAAGCTGTATTCTTTAGGGAATATACAACCCTTGGGAGAGGTCAGCTAATTAATTTCTGCAATGTTTCAGATTAGACTGTTGTGTGTTTTATGACTTTGAAGATAACAGTGATTATTAAGCTGTAAAAATATGAAATCATTTTTGTAAGGAGTCCCACTAAGGAAGTAATAGAAAACAGTCAAAGAACTTGGATATTAAGAAGGATTTTTCACCACTGCCTCAGAGCAGGACCCTCATAGGAGTGTCCACCCAGCTGTTAAGCAAGGGGAAAAATTACAAACACAAACAATATTATCAAAAGAAAAGTAATATGCTTCAACATTCTAAGGAAACCCACATTACTCTAGAGATGATCTGAAATCATCTATATCTCTGGATCAGAGACAACTTCTTAGCAGCTTTGAAGCCAGTGATTGGACAAATGCCTTTCATTTGTGGTGGTGGAAAAGTCACTGGACCCATGAACACGTAGGTTTGAGCATATCTCCCTCAGTGATGAGCTCTTAACCTTGGCAAGATACTGGGTACCTCAGAATAGCAATGCTCTCAATTATGGAATGATTAATAATTGCCCAACAGTAGACTCTTCTCTTCACCTTAAGAACCAGCCTCCCGGTTCAAGAAGCTCATCTTTCACTCAAATCACTGCTACTGACTTCCAATGAGTCTCCTCTATTTCATGCCTGCTCATGTACTATGTCTTTTTCATATAGCTCTTGGAGTGGTCTTTTAAATTGCTATTCAGTTTGTGTTATTCTTTTGCCTAAAATCCTCTACGGGAATCCGTTGTATTTAGAATAAAGCACAAACTCCTTACCATGGCCTTCATGACCTTGCATGGCCCTTGCTCACCCACCGGGCCTTATCTTGCCATAGTATCCTTGTTCACTGTGCTCCACCCATACTGACTTTTCCGCCCCTTGACCAGACAAGGCTGCTTTACCTCTGGGCCTTGGCTGTTCAACCATCTTCCCCATTTCTGAATGGCTCTTTTATTTACTCCTTCAAGTCTTAGGTCAAATAACTTCTGTTCAGAGAGGTCATCCCTGACTACCGTATTTAAAATAGCATCCTCTGCCACTTTCTAACATTTTTTTTCATTCACAGCAATTATCACAATGTGAATTTATCTTGTCTAGTTAATTGTTTTACTATTTATTATAATTCCCCCCACCCCCAAGACTGTCAGCTCTGTGAGAAACAATTTTTTTTTCCTTGTAGTGCTGGGGATTGAACCCAGGGCCTAGTCCATATGAGGCAAGCACTCTACCCAGTTCAAGAAACAATGTTTTTATCTACTGTTTTTACTGAGCATTCTCAGGATTTAGAATAATACTTGACAATCTTAGTATGTACTAGGTACTCAATGAATTTATATTTTTTGGATGAATAATGAATGCATTTAAAGGTAATTATGCATATGGAAGTGTTGAGCCCACAAAATGCTTTAATTTGCTCTTATATTCTTCTTCTTGGGGACTTGTTCTGGGATAAACTTCTCTTGACCAATAGGAAATAATGATAATGATAGTTAATACTTATGAGTTTCAAGTATATATGGGACACTGTTCTAAGTGCTTTTAATGAATTACCTCATTTACCAACCCTCTAAGATATGTACTGCTATTATTATAATTATTAAGATGACTAGACTAGAGAACAGATGGCCAAGTAACAGAGGAAGAAAGCTAGTGAGTGGGAAACTAGGATATAGACTCAAGCAATTTAGTCCCACAGCTATGATCTTATCTTTAACTTACTCAAATACCCTTTGTTAACCTAGCATTCAAGTTTTTAACAATCTGATAACAGCCAACTCTCCCAACCTCTTCTCTCACTAACCTCATTCATTGACTAGTTCATTCATTTATTCATTCGATGCACATTGAATGTTTATCTACCTTCTGCAGGTCACTGACCTAGGACCTAGGACTACACAGCTAAATAACCTAGTATCCTTCTTCAGGTCTTCTGAGATAAGGGAAAGGATGGTTGGAAACATGATCATCCTTATTTTACCAATGCTCTTAGCACAATCAACCCTTTGAAAAACTCAAGCAGGGAGTTTACTTATTTTATAACCTAAGATTGTTCTTTTATGACAAGGGATGGATTTTAATATTTATGAGGTGTCTTCTAGATACCTGATTTCTCCAAACACTGCTCCAGCTTTCAGGGTAACCAGAACTTTAGTACCATCAGGCCCTCCAAGGACTTGGACTTCTCCATGCTTAATGATATACATTTCTTTACCAATTTCTCCCTGTATGCCAAATATAAAGAGAAACACATAGTCATTGTACACTTAACAATTATACCCCAAATTAAGAAATATAAACTCTTCCAGAGGAGCAAATACAAATGAAGGAAGCGCAGGACATGATTGTAAAAACAGTTTTCTTAAGACCTCTGTTACAGAAACTGTTTGGACATATTATATGAAAGGAAATGATTGGAAAGAAAATACTTTGCAACACTTGAGCACTGTAAGCCAACACTGGACACAGTCAGCATACTGCCCGAGGAATGGGCATGAGTAAAGAAAATAACTGATTGGATGAATGATGTACTCTGGTTTTGGTGACCACAGTTGTCCTCTGAAGAAGGTACTTGATCCATCCAAAAAGCACGGACTACAGCCATTCCAAGGTGAATTCTGTCTTTCTGCCTATGCCACTGAGGTCTGATTTTGGGACTCAAGGCACAGGAGACCTTAAAGCTATTATTTTTGCTCCATATTGAGAGATGCTAATGCACCAAGTTATCTTACTCAGTTCTTGTTTATCTTTGGAAACTCCTGGGAACCAGGGCAATGACCTGTAATCGAGTCCCTAGAATTTGTCTCTTGGGATATACACATGGTCCCAAGTCAATGGTGTTATTCTGTATGCCTGAGGCAGTGTGGCAGCTGTCAGCATTCTTTAATGTAAACACATGATTTTTGATGTGGCCCTTGTACCTGGTTTTGAGCTTGGATCATGATTGTCATTTAGTTAAATGACTAGCCTCATTTAAGTACTCTGGACTCAATAACTCAGATTTCTCCAAGCGCACATATTTTGCTCATGTCCCTGTGGTACAATACAGAGAAAAATGCATATACATGTGGCCCTCATAGAAGTAGGGCCTAGAATGCCTGTGACTGATTTCTCTAGTCTTTACTCCTATACATCTTTTTCTAACTGTTCCTGACGATCCTTTACTATAATAAATCTTAAGCTATGAATATAACTTTTTGTTGAATTATGTGAATCCTTACTGTGAATCACTGAAGTAGTGGGTAATTATGGGGTCCTTGAACACATCTCAACTTCCAGAAAGAATAAATGTGTCCACCTTAGTGAAATTTAGGTCAAGAGAAGCTGTTAAATTCCAAAAATCCAATTTGCATAATAGTAGACAAGATATTTAGGTAGGTCCATCCCTTCATTCATATTAAGTAAGGTCTTCATCTGCCTGGGCTCTTTCTGTGGTCTGAATGTATCCTTCAAATTTTTTTATGTTGGAAATTTAGTCATTAACTTCATATGTTAATGGAGTTGGAGGTGGGATCTTTGTGAGGTGATTAGGTCCTAGGGAGCTCTGCATTCTTGAATGGACCATTTATGGATCAGTGGATTATCACCAGAGTGGTGGTTGTCATAAAAGCAGCTTTCTGTGGTGAGCTTGCTCTGACTTGCCATGTGATGTCCTCTGCCATATACTAGTGCAGCAAGAAGGGCCTCACCAGATGCTGAGCAGATGCTGGTGCCATGTGCTGGGACTTTTCAGTCTATAGAACTGTGAGATAAATAAACCTTTATTCTTTGTAAATTACTCTGTCTGTGGTATTCAGTTATACAACAGAAAACAGACCATAAACAAGTAGCAGGATTATAATAAATTTACTTACTTGGTTTAGGAAGGGACTAGATTGAATTAATCAAACAAACATTCTTATTATTTATACTTCCAAAGGATTAGATAAAATACATTAAAATCAATTCAAGATTAAACAATATTAATTATGGTTTATGTCTGAGATGGCTGAGACAATGTCTGCTGTGTTCCAGTGCTGAGCACAAGGCTTGATATATAGTAGGCACTCTTTTATGAATAAGGGAAATACAATTGTTTCTGGGAAGTTTTGAAGTCCTTTGATACCTACAGTTATATTCCTCAACATTAAGTGTATTATAATTATTAGGCTGAGTTTAAAGTTGTCAGATTGTACCTTTTGGTTGATATCTGGGAAATTGAAATTCTCATTTTATCTCCCCATTACCTTCATGAGGAACATAGAATAGGAACTGTCATTTCTACTCTACCAAGAAGAAAGCCAGGTGTGATGGTGCACACCTGTAATCTCAGCAGCTCTGGAGGCTGAGGTAAAAGGATTGTGAGTTCAAAGCCAGCCTCAGCAAAAGCAAGGTGCTAAGCAGCTCAGTGAGACCTGTCTTCTAAATAAAATACAAGATAGGGCTGGAAATGTGGCTTAATGTTCCAGTGCCCCTGAGTTCAATCCCCAGTATCACCCGTCTCCCCCCCACCCCCCAAAAAAAAGAAAACAAAGGCACAGATTGACTTAGCTGAGTAATCAATATTCTATGACTTGGTAATTAAAAACAAAAGGAAGCTGAGAACCCACATTTCCTAACTGAGCAGTGAAAGAGGTATGTTTAACTTTTATATTGTGTAACATATTAAGCATTTATTTAAAATTATATATAGATCAAAGTAGAATAAGAGTTTTATTATAGTTATTTATATAATATCAATACCTCTACTAATAGTTTGACTTTGCATAGTACTTTTAAAAATAATGAGGGGCTGAAGTTGTGGCTTAGTGGCAGAGCATTTGCCTGACATGTGTGAGGCACTGGGTTCAATTCTCAGCACCACATATAAATAAATGAATAAACTAAAGATCCATCAACAACTAAAAAAACAAAAAAATAATGAGTACATTTGATATTTGTGTAGTTTTTTTTTTTCTCTTGATACCAGGGATTGAACCACTAGGCTATACCTCCAGCCCTTTTTATATCTTATTTTGAGACAGGGTCTTGCTAAGTTGCTGGGGCTGGCTTTGAACTTGCTATCTTCTTGCCTCAGCCTTCTGAGCTGCTGCCATTATAGGCATGTGCTACCATGCCTGGATTGCATAGCTTCTTATTTTATTTCCTGCATTTGTTCTATCAGAATGTGCTGTTTTATATTGGAAAGCATTTCATAGACATGAACTTGTTTAATTCTTGCAAAAATCCCAGTGAGATCAAATAGGGAAGGTATCATTACTCTTATTTAAAAATTCGTAGTAGAGGTTTAGAAAGATAAGTGTCTTGCACAAAGTTAAAAGATCGGCTGGTGACAGCACTAGAACTGGCAACATCTATGTCACCTCACACGCCTCACATGCAGATGACCATATCCAACATTGGATCCAACATCCAAGATTTCTCTCTTAAACATGAATAAAATAGATATAAATCACTTAATTTATTAATTTTGGCATACTAGGGATTGAACACAGGGGTGCTTTACCACTGAGTTACATCCTTTCTATTTTTTTGTTTTGAGACAAGGTCTTATTGAGTTACTGAGGCTGGCCTCAAACGTGATCCTCTTATCTCAGTTTTCTGATTCACTGGGATTATAGGCCTGTGACATAGTGCCTGGGGAATGATTTTAAAAGTAAGGCAAAGCATCTGAAAATTAGTTTTCCAAGGGGTACTCCAGGAAGTAATGATCAGGACAGGGTCACATTCTGTGTTTTTTGCATGAAGTAGTTCTCAAGGAACTGGAATGATTTTTTTAAAGGCAGTTATTACAACTGACTGGAGGTAGAAGTACATAATGGGTGCTTAAATATAGTTCAGCACTTTTAATTATTTCTTAATGATCATTTCAATAATTTTCCAAGGAGATCTGGCATAATCAACGAACCAAAACTTCCACTATTTCTTGCATATTTCTAGGCTAATTTAAACCTTTCCTGCAAGTTTAATTAGCATTCAAATGAAGTAGGCATCCCTCAGAGAATAAGAGCTGAGAGCTGTGCAAAATAAAATGGAACCAAGCTCTGAGGCTGGTGTATGAACTGATTCCAAGAAAGTGCAGAAGTGCAAGTGCTTCATGAAGGGTGTGCAGCCTTTAGTGAGATCCAAGTTGGAATTTCAGGGTTCCTAGTAGAAGGCTATTCCAAGGCTGGTGGGGGCATTATGAAACTCAAGTGGATCCTATCAGGAAACAGCAGTGATGCTCACAATGTGGTTACGGGATCATCAGCATTACTTAAGAGCTTATTTAGAGGAGCAAGTTCTCAGGCCTGCTTCAGAAATATTAAATCAGAATCTCAGGGAATGAAATCCTGGGAGTCTGTGTTTTAAGATCTCTGGCACCCCATGAACAATGGTGCACACTTGTGATAGGAGTGGTTTTAAAGGCTGAGGGAGGAGCAAGTTCAAAGCCAGCCTCAGTGACTGAGTGAAGCTCTAAGCAATTTAGCGAGACCCTGTCTCAAAATAAAAAACATAAAAAAATGAACTGGGAATGTGGCTCAGTGGTTAAGTGCCCCTGGGCTCAATCCCAGTACCAAGAAAAAAAAAAAGATTTCTGGGTAATTTCTACATTGCTGTAGAACATCCTGAAGAAATTCCTAAATAGTCTCAAAGCAGTCCAAACAACCCACTCAGTAACTTTAGAGACCATTTTGAGGATTTGACCCTTCAGCAAACTCAGTCCTAAACCCTGCCATTTCTTAAATTATTTTGGTAACCTGAAATTGAACATGATTTTTTTCCCCCTTCATATTTCCTATAGTGTTTTGTGGAAATGATAAGCAAAAAACCAGTGTGAACTAGCTGTCTAAAGTCTGGACAAGTAATAGCCCTTTTTCTCTGTCAAAAAGAAATGTGACTTATAGTTCTCATGTGGTCTCCTTTCTACCTTTCCTTCCCTTGGTGTTGTTCACTGATCTGTTTTTATTATTGGGTGATGAATGCGGCATGATGAAAACATTAGAAATGAGAAGGCTGTATCTCTACTCTGCATTTCACACTTCGTTAGGCAAATTTTTACTGCTTAGGGGCCCAAGTGCTAAAGTTTCTATGAGTCATCTCAATTTCCAGTCCCTGCTGCTATTGGAACAAATTGAAAGGCCATTTTGGTACATTAAGACCATATCATTTCAATGCATCACTGCCCCAAGGGGTCCTTAAATTGCACTGTGGTTTATATTTCCCATTCTAATGAAATGATTTTACCGATTTACCTACTTTTTTTTTTAAGGATTGAAGATCAAACCCAAATGCTAGGCAACATTCTACCCCTGAGCTTCAACCCCAGCCCTTTTTAATTTTTATTTTGAGATAGGGTCTTGCAAAGTTGCCTGGTCCAGCCTGGAATATGCAATTCTTTTGCCTTAGCCTCCCTAGTGGCTGTGAATACAGGCATGTGACACAGTGCCTGGCTTAGTCTGCCTACTTTTAACTCAGACAAGTTTGTGTGGGATTGTGTGTTCTTGGTTTCCTTTATGCCACAATCTCTTCTTGGTTTCCCTTCTTTTATTTCTGACAGTTCCTCCTTAACTGCCTTCTCTGAGTATTCTTCATTGATCTCCTTCATGTTCTTCACCGACCTTCATGTTCTTCAAAGTTACAGCTTCAGCCTTCTTTGTCTTACCTTTCTCTTGACTTGCTTTTGAAGTCAGCTTCCACTATACTGCAGTGCCCAAACATTTGCTGTCAACTACCTATCATCAGACTGATTTTCACCTGTCACCTGGTGCCTCCAGCCTGATACTTTAAGTAGTTTACAGTCCATTTGACTTTGCTTTCTCCACTCGCTCAGTCACTCACGTGCTTCCATTCTTTGGATATGTGAAGCTCTGTTTTGCCCACTGGTCCACCATCTTCTCATCAAAAATGCTCCTGGCCGCTGGCTTTTTTGTCTGTTAGCTTTTAAAATTTTTACTAAAGAACTATTTTAATTCCTTTGATTTTCCAAAGGTCATGCCTGAGAAAATGATAATTTCCCTCTCTCCCAACCTCCAGTGTAAATTACGTGCCTTTGCATACTTTCCCGGCAACTTTAATTTCCCCTTTATATGATACATTCTGGAGTAAGGCATTTATTTAATTTCATTTATATTGTCGATTTTCTCTTCCCTAGGCCAGTGTTTCTTAACCTTGGCTACATTTTAGAGTCATATGGGAGCTTTTACTAAATGCCAGTGTGGAGGCTCCATCTCCCTCGGTGTGGAGTCGAGACTTTTATATTCAGATGATTCTGATGTACACTGTGAATCGAATCCATAGTGCTAGACTGTAAGCCCCTAGAGGACGAGACCAGCTTTTTTCTCTCAGTACTTAGCATAGAGCCTGCCCCAAGATATTCAAAAAGATTGGTTGAGTTTTGTTGAATAATCATTCTAAAACTGTACTAATATTTACCTTCTTGTCGTCTTCTGCACTCCTGCCGAAGACTCTGTTCCTTCCTGTCTGCCTTAGCTCATGCCAGTTCTTTTCTCTCCCAGAACACTTACTTCCTCTTTGACTTGGCTCATTCCAACTTATCTTTCAAGACTTAGTGTGAACATCTTCAGGAAATCTTGTCAGTAGCCAGGAGGGACAAGTGCCATTTCTTTATGTCCTACAACACCTTGTACTTACTTCAGTGTTACTTTGGAATGAAGTAAGTGCTTCTTATCCTCACTGGTTTCTGAACTTCTAAGATCTTGGATCCACTTTCATTTCTTTGAATTGTTTATGTTCTTCTATTTTTTTTTAATTTTGATTATTGATTTGAGCTTTGAGTTAGCCTCTCCAGTTATGAAAACCAGGGTCATCCTTCTCTGATCAAAGCTAGTGATCAGAGATGTGCAAAACTATTTATCCAGGGGAATTTTTGTTTTAGAATTACTTATAACAATAATCATTTGGAATCTTATCATGATATATCCATAGACCAGAATATTTTGCAGCTTAAAAAAAATCAGTTAAGCCAGACATGGTGGCACATGCTTGTAATCTCAGGGGTTTTGGAGGCTGAGGCAGGAGGATCACGAGTTCAAAGGCAGCCTCAGCAATGGCAAGGTGCTAAGCAACTCAGTGAGATCCTGTCTCTAAATAAAATACAAAATAGGGCTGGGGATGAGGCTCAGTTGTTAAATGCCCCTGAGTTTAATCCCTAGTACCATAAAGAAAAAAAATCAGGTTATAAAAGATTATATAATAATATGTAAAATGTTAATATGATATACTGTCACATGGCAAGTTTCAAAACATATATATGGTATAATATTGATTTCATAAAACAAGATCTATCTAGCTATCAACCAAATATAGAATGATAGACCAAATGTATGTATAATGATTACTTCATATTATGGTGGTGGAATTTTTGTCTTTGTGTTCTATGTATTTTCTATTTTACAAATAATGACTATCAATTACTTTTGTAATCATCAAATACACAGTAAAGTTTAAAAAATATGGCATTGATTACCACTAAACTAGCTGAGCAAAGCATAGGTAAATGATGATTTGCTGAAGACATAGGGAAGAAATACCTATTGCTTCTGTAACTTATTCCTCCACCTAAAATATTTAAAGTTAATGGGGTGTGGTGATTGGTAATTTACATTGATATAAAGCACATTTTCTGATTATCGATTTTTCTATTAAATAATAAATGTGATGAAATCTGTATTGTCTTCTTTCATTTTGAAGTCTAAGAGGAGCTTATTGTTTTACAGAATCAAATATCATAACTACTTCTATACTATGGAATTCACCCTGGACAGATTTTGTCTCAACTGTGCTCACAACCTATGTCTGAATTCTGCAAATGTGCTTATTAGTTGTGCATCTGAAAATAGTATGCACTCACCTTTTTGCAGACAAAGTCACCAGGTAAATAGATAGTGGATTTCAATCTTAGCAACATGTCATAAATCATCTGGTTGTCACAATTCTATATAAAGAGAAAAATAATTCTTACAGACACAGCAAAATGCCAATATCCCAAATGAATTAAAAACACAATGGAAGTAAACAGTAATGGATGCTGTCTGTATTAGCAACTAAAATATTAGTTGCTAGTGGATGTGGACTTGACCCAAAATTTGGGAAAAAAGATACCTACAGTATAATGACAAGACTTTGCAACTTGATCAGGTAGGTCTGGGTGAGAATTCTGTCTCTACTACCTATTATTTTGCAATCTCTCATGCCCTCAGTTTCCTAATCTGTAAAATGGTTAGAGAAACATTGCTTATCTTATAAGTTAAACTTAGCATGGTTCTTAATCAGTGATAGCTATTAATGATTGTGATTATTAGTATATTAGTACTCAAATAGATCACACTCTTTGCAGATTTTTTTAAAAATATCATCTTTTATACAATTGCTAGGTATTATTTAACTTTGCAAACTTACATGTCTTTCTTCCCCAACTTGATTATCATTTTCTTAGAGGCAGGGAAAATATTTGTAATAAATTGGTATGAAAGAAATGTCTGCTGAGTGAATGAGTATAGTCACTTTAATAGTATAAGAAACAAATTTTATTTTATTTTATTTGTAAAATAAATGTCTCTGTGTGTATTGGGTCTAAATTAATTATAATTTATACGATGAACTGAAGAAAAACTTATGAGTGTTTCAATAATCCCATTTTACATAGTGGCTTTGCACCTTTTGCTTTCACCTAATATTTTTATCTTTTCTCCCAGAACTTCTAACATGTAGCAATTTTCCTTTTGTAGTTGGCCCTGCTCACTCCTTAGGGGAATTATGATTTTGTAGAGGAATAATCATAAAGTAGGTAGTGGGAGAAGGATGAGGAGAAGCAGAGGGCCTGCCCCCAATTTGTGGATTGACTGATCCTTCCTTTAGTAATCACTGGTTTTCAGTAATGGTTTCTGTAGCAGACACTTGACCTAGATCCATATGAAATTTAGACCTCAGGGTTGCTTGGCCGATAAAGAAAGTTAATCATTTATGACTGAAGTATCTTCAAGTAGCCATTGGTGAAAAACAGTCAGAAAAACTTGGTGTTAGAATTTTAAAAATTCATTTGAGAAAGGATAGCTTCTGGTTCTCCAGAATGGAAAAAAGACCAAGGCCAGGAGGAATACCTTTTGTTAAAAAAAAGAAATTATAATAGTTCAAACATATTAATTGTATCAATTAATGGATTTCACGGTGACATTTCCATTCACGTGCATGTTGGGCTTGGATTGAATTCACCCTCCCTCTTCCTGCCTGCCTCAGTCCCCCAGGAGTGGAGTAGCTGGATCTTAGGATAGATCTATTTTAGGAGTTTTTGAGGAACTTCCATACTGATCTCCATAGTGGCTGTACTAATTTACATTCCCACTAACAGAATATAAAGGTTTTGCTTCACATCCTTCCCAACATTTATTTATTTATTTTTTGTTTTGGGATAATTGCCATTCTGACTATAGAGAGGTAGAATCTTAATGAAGTTTGGATTTGCATTTCCTTGACAGCTAAAAATGTTGAACATTTCCTCATGTGTTTCTTGGCCATTTACACTTCTTCTTTTGCAAACTGTTCAGATCATTTGCCTCTGCATTAATTGGATTATTTGTTATTTGTTGTTACCTGTTTTGAGTTCTTTAGGTATTTTGGATATTAATCCTCTGTCAGATGAATAATTTGATTCCCACCTTTTCTATTTGTATCCCTCTTATTTCTTTCTCTTTAGACTGATGGCTCTGGCTAAAATTTTAAGTACTACAGCAAATAGATGTCTTACAAGCTATTATTTTTTTGCTAAAGCAGGTCAAAGACAATTTTTTTTTCAAAAAAGTGTTTTTAGTAAAAAAAAAAAGTAAAAAAGGTGTTTTTAGTAAAAATTCTCTAAATGACTCATTTGCCCAATTTCTTTAAATGCTGTCATCATTTCAGAATTGTTTTATTTCAGAAATTAGCATTCTTATCAGTCAAAACTTACTTAGAAAAAAAACCCCACAAACTTACTTTTTAGATTTTCTCTACTAAGGAAAGTTAGCATCTTTGACATTTTAAAGAAAATCTATTAGAAATATGCTTGCAGGTTCTTAAACATGTACAGTCATCCCTCCCTCAATATCTGTGGTAATTGGTTCAAGGATCCCTTGTAGACACCATCTGTGGATGTCCCAGTTCCTCATAGGAAATGGCACAATGTTTGCATATAACTTACAGACATCTTTCTGTGTACTTTAAACTACCTCTAGGTTACTCATAATACCTAATGCAATGTAAATACTATGTAAGTAGTTCTTGCATTGTTTAGCGAATCATTACAATTAAAAAGGTCTGTAAATGTTTTGTAGAAACACATTTTTTTCCTTAATATTTTTGATCCAAGTTTGTTTGAATCTGCAGATGTAGAACCCACAGATTAACAGAGATGACTATACATGTCTGAGACGTTATTGTAATGGAAATAGCTCATACCCATAGAGCAGATGTGCATTATAAATGATCAGAAATAGAAGATCTCAAAAAACCTACTTATATTTATTTTCATATTTGATTTTATTTGTAATTAAAATTTGTGGATAAAACTACTAAATGGAAAATTCCAGAAATAAGCAATTCATAAATTTTAAATTGCCCGTCATTCTGAGTAGTATAATGAAATCTTAGGCTCTCCAGCTCTGTCTCTCCCAGAACATGAATCAGCCCTTTGCCCAGCATATATGTGCAACCCACCATGATTCTTTTAGGAGCATCTCAGCTATCGGATCGACTGTTGTGGTGTCTCAGTGTTTCTGTTCAAGTTAATACTTATTGTAGTTAATAATGGCCCCAAAGTGCAAGACTAGTGATATAGGCCATTTGATTATGCCAATAAGAAGCCATAAAGCACTTCTTTTAAGTGAAAAGGTGAAAATTCTCAACTTAAGGAAACAAAATTCATTGTATGCTGAGATTACTGAGATATATGGTAAGAACAAATCTTTTATCCGTGGAATTGTGAATAAGAAAAAAAAAACTCCTTCATGCTGGTTTGTTGTACCTCAAATCGAAAAAGTTACAGCTACTGTGTATGATAGGTGCTTAGATAAGATTGAAAAGGCATAATTATTGGGTTTTGGCATCCACCGGGGGTCATGGAATGTATCCCTTATGGATAAAGAGGGTCTACTAAATTGAAGAAATTGTCAATGTATAGGTAGATTAAATAATAAAATTTGAGTACACTGGCTAAAATATTTGTAGATGAAAATATTGTAAAGAGGTTAAAATACATAAATCTTTATATTGATATACCTAATGAAACTCAACGAAGTTGTCTGAATGTAATATATTCAATATTATAAAATCACAAAAATTACCACACAAAATACTTCCTGCTGTTTATGTTTATACAGATAAAAATAAAATTGTAAAAATAAGAATTGAAAAGATAACCTTAAAAATAATTTTAGTGGCTGCCTCTGGAGAGGGAGGATGGAAAGTGGATTTTTATTCCTTTAAAATTTTAATGGAAATGAAAATAAAAATTTCTCTTTCTCCATGGAGAAACACATTTCATTTTTCCTCTTCTGTCCTTCAGGCGAGCTCACTGGAAGAAAGGACTAATAAATGATACCAAATCAATGGAAAGTGTTAGACCAACTGAGGAGATAAGCCCTCAAATAACTAAACACACAATTAGTGCTCTGCTCAGTAGGAACACACACAGCACTTACCTCAATGGTTTTTAAGCTCATAGTTTGGATTTTCTGAGAGAAAAGCATTGAACTATTCTAAACATGGCTTTTTTGTTAACATAGTTGGATAGAACATGGATAAATCATGCAAACTGAACATAGCAAATGTATGTAGTAAAAATTTGGAATTTGTTTCACCAATTAAGTGACTCTATCTCCTAACTAGTGCTTTATGGAAAGGTGCCACTGGCTTTGGGCAGCTGTGCTTTAAGACTAAATCCTTCTCATCTGGATTTATGCTTAGTGAAATGAAGTTTGCATTATGATATTCTTCTATTTTATGATGTGTTAGAAAACTATTATCTTTTTCTTTTTTCTCCACAAAATCTTTATTTTCTTGATACACTTTGCCCCATTTGTATATAATTAAAAAGAACTATATCTTGGGGTTGGGTGGGTTTTTTGTTTGTTTGTTTGTTTCATTTTGATTTTCCTTTTGACTTAGCTGCATTTCTTTGATAGAAATCATTAGGAATTTTTCTGATTTGCAGAAAATCAGAGCATAGTCATTATTTTGCAAATGTCCTCTTTTCTGTATTAATATCAACATTAACACATTATTGCATGATGTTTCCAATAAGTTTACTATTTTGCTAACTTAACCTGTTTACTTCTTGCAACCTCTGTATGGTGCTTGGCATTAAGGAATGCATTCTCATCAGTCCTGGTTTTCAGATGAAGGATCAAAGTCTCTTGGAGGTCCATTGACTTTCCAGAGTGTCAGAGGAAGTTTTTATTTACATCCTGAGTAACTTGAGGTTAAGATGTTTGTATCATTCACTGCTGCATCCACAGTGTCTCAGGAGGGCTTGGGATATGTAAAATACTAAATAAATATGGGATGATGTACAGAATAATACTGTTAGAAATTATTTCATTTTGGACAATTAAAAACTGTGTTTTGCATACTTGAGTAAAGATTCCAAAGATTTGAATGGAGCTGGAGGAAATCCTGTTTTTATTCAAAACATAATCTATAGGTTAAATAGTAGTTTCTGTACCTAGGAGATTCTTCTTTAATAATGACAAACTCTGAACACAATAGTAAAATTAGTAAAACTTATTTTTGGAATGATTACCCTTTTAGTCTTATAGGATTTATCTATTTCTAGGTTAATTTTTTGCTTTCTTTAAAACAGAACTTAAGATATTATCAGCAATCTCACTGTGAATTTAAGTCACCCTCAAGTATATGCAGTGGTCTTCAGGGCTTTTTCCAACTCAGCTTTGTTTACTGTAAAAGGGAATGCTTTGTTTTATCTTAAACTCTATTCCCCTCCAACAAGCAAATGTGGAGTTATGTGTCTAGGGCAGGAAATTCTGAATTCAATTGCTTTGACATTGAGTATGCCAGTGATGCTACCAATTGGGAGCTGTCGAGAGCAGCAGAGTCTAAGGTGGTCAGTAATTTTCCAGGTACCACGATGTCATAGATTATCAATTTTGAGTTTTGAATAGTATTAGACCTAACCCTACACCCAATGTTTTTAGACATCAGAAGTTATTTCCTTGAGAACTGACAATAATTTCATTTTCCCAGGAGCAGTACAGAGACAAAGTAGGAAGTCATAAACTGGATGGAAATCTGAGGATAAATCTAATCCATCCTGGAATGATCAAGTAAGGTCACATGAAGAACTTTATTTTACTCGTGTGGCAACTCTCTTGTGACTGCATATTTTCTTTCTCAGTTTCTAATAGTAATAACCATAACTTTCTGTGTACCAGATACTAATAGCAGCACTTTCTATGTTTGAATCACTTAATAATCACGAAACAACTAAATTTGTTATCTTATGCTTATTTAGAATTTCCTCACCATATTGGGAGGTCCTGAAGAGAAAAGACAGTATAGATTCAGTAATGGAGGGTCCCCCCCACTGTTCAGCTCAGTCCCTTACACAGAGAAACTACTCAGGTTGTGTAGTTGAATGAAGTTCATCTAAGTTATAAGCTTCCTGTTCAAAATACTTTGAAAAGCCTAGCAATAATCTTTTATTACTGATACCATCATGGTAAAAAATGACACTTGGTAAAAATGGTACATAGTTTCACTGTAATGGCTCTGATTTTAGGCCCTGGTGAGTAATGGGTGATGGCATTATCTTGGTAGGATATAACTGCTCAGCAAGGTGAGTGATAGAAATCATTTTCCCATCCCATTCTATTCTTGGCTCAGAATGTCACTCACATGCAAATGTTTCCTTTTCATCTTTCTACTGTAGAAGCTAGAGCTTTTCCAGGTACTATTTGCACATAATCAAAATTGTTTCACAGGTTCCAGTAAGGCATGCTGTTTGGGATGGGTCTGTATTCTTACCAGAGCAGCAAAATAGACACATTGTACCTTCCAGACTGGTGGTAAGTACCAACATTCCAATTTTGGTTTATCTGGGACCCTGGTTTCCTTCTGTTGAGTGGGCTTGCCACCTGCCCCCAACCCTGCAAGTTTCTAAAGTATGCAATTTTAATCTTTAACCACGAGGTGGTGCAACAGAACTTTTATTAAATTTTCTCCCATTTCTGGTAATTTAGTGGCAGAGACAAAGTGTGATTTCCCTAGCATTTAATTTGATAAAATATATTTAAAAATCAAAATCAGAATAATAAGTCATCAGAAAGGAGGGAAAATTGCCCAATCTTATAGAAATGAATTGCTCCTTATTAGTTTAATACTTGTGCTGAGCCTCTGGAATGACATAAAATCTGCATGGAAGAGAAGTCATTGTGTGAAAAATTAAAAAAAAATTATAATGTGGCTCTTCATCTTGAAGCTATTTGAAAACTCTGATCACCCTATGTTGAAGCAGCACACCTTACTAATTAACCACAACTGATTGAAGCAAAGCTTTAGTGAAAATTTGTGACTCTAATTCTACCTGCCTTGATTAAAGGGGAAAGAACACATGTGATTCAGGGTATTTTTTAGTGGAAGAATGGCAAGGTGTGTAGGAATTTAGATCTCTGTATGTGAATTTAGATCTCTGCATGATGTGTCAAGTATAAGTCTATGAAAATAGCCAAAGAAGGCTCACTTCAGGCTGAACTTTTGACTCTTGTGAAGCCTCTTTTGGTTCCTCATTGCTTTAGTTTGGATCTGGATTTCCTCCCTAAGCTCCACATGTTAAGGGCTTGTACCCAGCCTATGGAGGTATTGGGGAAGTTAAGTCACTGAGACCATGCCCTTGTAGGGGACATTGGGATCCTGGCTCTTCCTTTCTCTCTCTTTCTCTTTTTGCTTCTTGGCCACCATGAAGTGAATGGGTCTTCTCTACTACATGGTTCTGGCAATGGTGTACTGTGCTGCCACAGGCCCAAAGCCACAGGGTCAAGAGACCATGGACTGTAACCTCTGGACCTATGAGCCCAAATAAACCTTTCCTCCTTCTAAGTTGACTATGTCAGGAATTTCATAGTAACAGAAGGCTGACTTATATACACATCTATCTTATCTGTTATCTAGATAGAGATGGTAGGGAACTGAAATGTAACATCAAACAGTGGTTAAATTCACAGACTGTCGTGTAAGAAAACCCAGATCAAACTAACTCTATGCTGTTGCATAGAGCTCGGTAGGTGACCTCTGTCAGGTAAGCTGTTTGCTTTCTCTGTAAAACAGGGATGGTAACAAAGCTTTTGTAAGAAGTGTATTAACAACAAAAATAATTTTCTCATAGTTTTGGAGGCTAAAATCTAAGATCAAGGAGTGGGCAGGTCTAGATTCTCTCAGTTTGTAGATGGCTGCCTTCTCACAGTGTCCTCAAATGATCCATCAGCTGTACACACTTCTTTGGTGCCTCTCTGCATGTCCAAATTTCCTTCTCTTATGAGGATACCAGTCAAATTGGATAAAGACCCACCTAATGTCCTCGTTTTAATCTTTAAAGATTTTATCTCCAAATGCAGTGATATTCTGAGGTATAGGGGGCTAGAGTTTCAACATTTTAAGTTTGGAGGAGGACACAATCCAGCCTATAACAAGAGTTTAGGTGAGAATCAACTGAAAGAATTAACTGAAAGAAGGTGATGAAGCAACTAGGCAGTGTGGTACACAGCATGCTCTCCACAAGCAGCAAATATTATTCTTTTTGTGAAGACACATGTATTTATTTTAAACTTCAGGGTCAACAACAGTTGGCTTAATTTCATCCACACAGCTTTGACAGTACTCGGGGCATGTGGAATTGGGTATACGAAGTGTAAGGTGACAGTTTTGTTGGAATTGAAGGATTATGGACAACATGGAGGACCTTCATGGAACATTGCCCTTAAGATAATTTATGATACTGTGGTATCATTGGTATCATTTACATTACTGTTGCCAAAGGGCATTGTGATACTCACTAATATAGAAAAAAATTTTACAAGACCAAAAGGAAAAACATCTAAGCACATTTGCACTACCAGGATTAATTCAAATATAATGTAAAATTAAAGCAAAAGACTTAAGTCTTTTGTGAAACTGAAGCAGGTTTATTTCACTCAGTATCATTCTCTGGTGCTTACAAATTTCACAAGATCTGTATTCATTCTCAAATTTACAAAATGTAGGAAAGTTCTGAAAAATTTTGGCTGAAGGCTAAAGACAAACTAAAACATCTCTTCGGGCATCCTAAAAGAGATATTTATGCATTTAAAAACTTTCAGTATCTTTTGTTAACTCTCTCCTGAAGAACAGAAGGATTAAAGCTGACTGCCAATCTCCAATCTTGGTGCTGGATCTGTTGGTCTCTCTGTCTCTCTCTCTTCCTGCCTGCCATTTGGAGATATGGAAGATTCTTTTTCAGGGAGAATTCAAGATATGGCTGACAGTCACCCTTCATTATATCCCTGGATATTCTGGTCTCTTCAATGCAGCACCACTTTTTCTTTGTAAAACAAATCTATTTTGTCAGTTTTCTCCTTTGACTATAGGAATTGGGCCCATGTTACACAGCCTGGCTTCAACTAATCTTTCTAGGTTCCCTTTTGGTTAGCATCCCACACTCTAGCTCCTCAAGTCTTCTCTTTTAGTGAAGCGGTTTATATTTTTACACCCGTGTGAGCCTCCAGACACCCCTACTTTCTCATTCCATAGGTTTCTAAGTGTCCTCTGTGCTCACATTTCTAATGTTCCCTCGTTTGTATACTTGGCTCCCTGGGTACAAAGGCAGCTCTCAGTGAATGCAGTGGACTGCTTCAGAAGCAATGCAAGGGTATTGAGACACAGGGTATGGGATCACTATTCAACCTATTTCCTTCTTAAAAAATAACCAATTTGTAAAAAATGCCATGAAACTATGTTTGGAAAGATTCCTACTTATTTCCTACTTCACTTGACTTTAGGAAAAAAAACAAAACCAAACCAATTTCTTCCTTTGAGCAGAAATACAAATGGAAATGGGTGCTTTCGTCTTTAATGGAAATGCCATGAAAGAATTTAAGTTTATATGCAATGTTAGCAAGATATGAACATTTAACCATTTTTTTCTCAATCAGAGGCAGTTATTTGATGGATTTTCAAATACATATGTAAATGCAAAGGAGAAACTATTAGAAAAATTGGTAACTTCCCAAATTGGAGAAAATCCTATAAAAATTATTAGTTTTTAAAGTCTTATTTTTCCTCTTTAGGAAAAAAACAAAATGTTATCACTCTCAATTGATATAGACATTAAGGTTTTGAGATTTTAGAGACATTAAGGTTTTAAATCTTACATTTTAAAACACTATCAATTTAATCTAGTGGTGTTCATACATTTTTGACCACTATGCACAGTAACACAATCTTGCTGGGTATGGTGGTGAACACTTATCATTTCAGCTACTCAGAAAGCTGAGGCAGGAAGTTTGAGGTCAGGCTAGGCAATTTAACGAGACCTTGTCTCAAGATAAAAAATAAAAAGGGACAGGGATGTGACTCAGTGGTAGAGTGCCTAGCACGTGCAAGTTCCTGGAGTCAATACCTAGTATTAAAAAAAGATATCTAAAAAAAAATCAAACCAAAACAAAACAAAAAACCCAAAAGACATACAATTTCATTGAACCTAGAAATACCTACCCTTTCTTAGCATGATGCATTCTGATATTTTCTCTTCCATTTTATATGCTGGTTGTGACCCATTGATTGGATTCATTAACCCCCAACAGATGACAAACTACAGTGTGAAAATCATTTATCTACAGGGACTTAATAACCAATGTAGAATCCTTATCATAGGCTACCTGACAGAAGACCAGAAAACTCTTTCATGATGCTTCTACTTTTCATGGAGCATCCATTGTGGGAGAGCTCCCCTCAGAAACTGGAAATCACTTTCCATAATCTTCAAGAATTGGTACCAGTGCATCCTGTCTCCCTCCTGCACTCTCTGCCTCTCTAAGGCCTTTAGTAAGTCACTGCTCTGTGTCAGAAATTGCACTGTGTAGCAGATACAGAGACAGAACCAAACTTGGTTTTCCCAGGAAGTTTTACTCCACTTTAGGTGTCTGCACTTTAGGAGTTTACATGAGAAGGCCAAGAGTTGTATGTTTTCTCTCATATGTGGAAGCTAGAGAGGAAAAGGAAAAGAAAGGTGGTAAGGGGATCACATGAAAATCCAAGGAAGATCAGTAGAGGAAAGGGACCAGGGAGAGAGAGGAGAGGAGGAAAGGAGAAATACTGGGGAGCGATACTGGCCAAATCATTTCTATATTGAGTGCATGTGCAAATATGTAACATCATATCCTACTGTTATGTCCAACTGTAATGCACCAATAGAAATATGGGAGAAACTGGGCGCTGTGGCGCACCCCTGTAATCCCAGCAGCTCTAGAGGCTGAGGCAGGAGGAACACAAGTTCAAAGCCAGGCTCAGCAAAAGCAAGGCACTAAGCAACTCAGTGAGACCCTGTCTCTAAATAAAATATAGAATACGGCTGGGGATGTGACTCAGTGGTTGAGTGTCCCTGAGTTCAATCCCTGGTTACCCACTCCCCCAATAAAAAATAAATATGGAAGTAAAAAAGAAAAAAGGAGTATATAGCTGGGTACTAGTTTGCTAAACATTACAGAGAAAGTCTCATTTTTGTAAAAAAACTTAAGTATATAGAACTTCTCGAATGGATTTTCTCCCACAGCTTCTTCAGCGTCTAGAAAATATCTTTGGAGGCCATTCTTCTTCCTTAAAAATGGAAGTATAATTTACATATGGTGAAATATACAGCTCTAAAGGGACAGTTGGATCAATTTTGACAAAGGCATATACTTGTATACTTTAACTAGAAAGAAACAATACTCCCTCACCCCCAAATTTCTGTCATACTTCTTTCTAATCAATGTCCCCATTTCTACTCCCCATTAGAAACAATCATTGATCTGATTTTTGCTATGGAAGAATAATTTTATAAGGTCATTCTTTCATGATTCTGTGGCCCAAAACTCAACCTCTACTCATACCCTTAGCCAAAGAGACTTAAATTCATCTGCATCCTTCTTAAAATTGGTTGTTTGCAATGTGATGTTAGTGCCGATGTACTTGAAATAATCAGGAAAACCAATATGATGTCAAAATGTCAGATAATCTCATACGTAACTCTGTTGACTCATGGAATTTGAAGTCAAGTAAAACTCCTAGGTCTGAAATGAATTGTTATAAAACTATTGCTTCTTTTTTTTCGCATTTGTAATATTTTAATTTGGACCTAAGTTTAGAATTTTACGTTTTTGCTGTTGCAGTTTAATATTGTTGGCTTTGCTCATAGTGTTAAGTATTCAGTTGATTTCAATTTTGTAATTATCACGTTTTAAACTACTCCTTTCTACTTTGTGTCATCTGCCAATTTGAATATCACACCTTTTATATCTTCATGAACATTTTGATGGAAATTTAGACGAGGATTTGATGAACAAGAGTCCTAGGATATTGACCTAATTCTGGTATCCTACAGAGTCATCTGTTAACCTAACTTTGGGAGTAACTCTGCTTAACCATTCTGTTGTATAGTTTTTTCTTTGTTTTGTCTCCAGTGGTATGATAGTGATTATGTATTTTCAAGGCATATGCTTTTGTGTAGATTACATTTTCTTTTCTGTCTACATTCACATTTTAAGTGATCACATCGAGTACCATAGCTTGAAATACATCAAAATGCTGATAGGTCTAAATTTATTGTTCCAGTTTGGACTTCTCTCATGAACTCAGAATAATAAATCAAACAGCCCACCTGAAATTTCCATCTGGAACTCTTAACAGTCACCTCAAATGAACAAGTCTATCTTAGTCTGTTTGTGTTGCTATAACAAAATACCATATACTGTATAGTTAATAAATAATAGAACTTTGTTTGTCTTAGTTCTGACAGCTGAGAAGTCCAATGTCAAGGTGTCAGCAGGCTTGTTGTCTGCTGAAGGCTGCTCTCTCTTCCATGGTGGAATTTGTCACTATGTGTTCTGGAGGGGAGAATGTGGTGCACTCATATGGAAGAAAAGCATTCCTTTAACCTTGAGTTTTTTTTTTTTTTTTTTTTGCCAAGGATTGAAACCAGGTGCACTTAACCACTAAGTCACATCCCCAGCCATTTTTTTTTTGTGGGTGTGGAGGTACCCGAGATTGAACTCAGGGGCATTCAACCACTGAGCTACACCCCCAGCCCTATTGTGTATTTTATTTTTTGAACTCATGTTTTTCCTGCCTCAGGCATTTGAGCTGCTGGGATTACAGGTTTGTGCCACCATGCCTGGCGCCCTATTTAGAGGCAGGGTCTCCTTGAGTTGCTAGAGCCTTG
This sequence comes from Marmota monax, assembly GCF_021218885.2. NCBI lineage: Eukaryota > Metazoa > Chordata > Mammalia > Rodentia > Sciuridae > Marmota > Marmota monax. The sequence goes on from NW_026693552.1 coordinate 1,725,595, forward strand.
ATAAGTTGCAAAAGCTGGCTTTGAACTCAGGATCCTCTTGCCTCAGCCTCCCAAACTGCTGGGATTACAGGTCTGCACTGCCTTGCCTGGTTTAACCTTGAGCCTTTTTATAAGGGTGGTAATCACTTAAGGCACACTACTTAAGACTTCACCACCACCCTAAGGCCATATGACGTACAGAAGACCATTGCTCTGGGGATCGAATTTCAACAGAAATTTTGGAAAGGACACCATTATTCAAGCCCTAACAAGGTTGTTTTCTACTCACCTCAGCCTATACTTACTCTAAAATTTCCTATTTTGAAAGTAATATCTTTGTTCTTCCTGTTCCTCAGGCTTACATCCTTGGAGTCCCCCTGGGTCCTTTCTTGTTTCTAACTGTGTTTATACCATCAAACAGCAAGAACTGCAGCCTCTTTGGAACACAGCTAATATTCTGCCCCTTCTCAGTGATGAGTCTACTACCCCGGGTCCCATCACTGTCATCTCTTCTGTGGGTAGTTACAATGACTCCATTTGATCTCTTTGCCTTCCACACCTGCTTCTTGAGGTCCCCACCCAGCAGGAAAATTGTCCTTTTGAAACTAGTGTCATATTATTTTCTGCTCAAGATCCTCAGTGCCTTGACAAGTCAGAGTACAGTCTATCCAAAATCTACAATGCAGCTCCCAGGCCCTCCATGAACTTGACCCCTTCCACATCCTCCCATTTAGTACTTCTCTCAGGCTTCTCTTGCTTTCCATCATCCTAACTTGGCTTTGGCCCTTCTGGCCTCCTTGCCTTGTTCCTAGCTTAGAGTTCCTCTTGTCCATTCTCCTGTGCTATTCCCCTGCCCCAGCCCTTTCTCTCCTCTCCATATCTGCATATGTCACTCCTTTGCCTCCTTCAGTCCTCTATTCAAATGCTCAAAAGCATTTCATCCCAGAAGCCTTTCCTGAGTAGTACCACCTTCATCTTCCTTAACCTGTTTAATTTGTTCATGGCATTATCACCTCCTCATGTAATATATTATTTTTCATTCTCTTTTTCTGAAATTTAAAATAAATAAATAAATAAATAAATGTATATATATATATATATATATATATATAAATTTATTTATTTATTTTAAATAAATAAATATATTTATTTTAAATATAAATATAATACAATATAAATATAAATATAGTACAATATAAATTATTTATATATATACATATAAATTTATTTATTTATTTATATATGTTTTCAACTGTTGTATGCCCACTGGCTAAAATGGTGACTAGAACAGAGTAGGAGCTTAGTAAATATTTCTTGAATGAGCTAACTGAATAGATGAATCAGGGAATGCCACACACACAGATAGATTTAAATCTAAGGAGAAGTAAATTTATATATAGTATAATACATGAAGAAAGGAAACAACAATGGTGAGGTGCTAAGCAACTCAGTGAGACCCTGTCTCTAAATAAAACACAAAATAGGCTGAGGATGTGGCTCAGTGGTTGAGTGCCCTTGAGTTCAATCCCCCATACCAAAAAAAAAAAAAAAAAAAAGAGAAAAATTAAGACAAAAATTCTTATTTTTTTTGTTTCCTGAAAAAGAAAAGTCTTTAAATTTAAATTTAAATTTGGCCATTTTAAAAGTCTAAATCCAAAGCATTTGTAACAGGAAACTAGATTAGGCATGATTCTCTGTCAGGCCAATCTAGAGATAATCTGCAAGGGCCTGATTCTTATACATTTCCAAGGTATCTTCATAAATGGAAAGAGGTGCACATACTAGCAAAGACATAGAACTGTAGAGTATAATTATATTTAAATTAATGCAAGAAAAGTCTGAAGAACTCTTCTTTGACACCAATTAGAAGAGAGAGGCTTCTAAAGAGTAAGTTGTCTGTTGGGGAGAGACCTGTAATTTATTTGACTCTCATAAATTCTCCAAGTTATTTTGACTTTGTTAAAACATAAGGAAAAATATCATAAATACCGTTTAAAGCAAGAGCTTAGACATTGCAGGGAAACTGATACGGTACCTTTATATTAATTGTAAAGCACTTGCCTTGAACAATTCTACTTTGCTGATGATGCTGAAGTTCATATCAATGGCGAGGGATAACTGCATTGTACCCGGCAGGGTCTCAAGCAAATCAGACTCATCTTTGTAAAGATAAACACATTGACCCATTAAACAGAAAAATTAATGAAAGTACAAGTAGAAAATTTAAAAAATAAAGAAAATAATATGCAAAGTTTTATAAATAAATGCATGTATCACATTCTATATTTTCATTATATCTATTGGACCTATGTACCTAACACAACACGACTATTATGCTCATGGGAGGAAAGAGGTATTTTACAATGGATGACATATTGAATAATCCCCAAACTTTGTGTTTGCTGAAATCGTAGATATGAAATTTAATGATCATGAGACAAAGGCTAGTGTACAAGCTGAGCTGGGAAAAGGATGAAGCTCTTGTTTTCTGCTTCTATTATTTGCAGGCTAATGTCTCAGGGATGGCAGATAATAATGAGTGCCAGGTGGTGTTTGAATGTGTACAGAGCTCTGTCATACCCATTATCGTATTTGACCCTTATGACAACTCTAAGGGTAAGTGTTCTCATTCCTACTTTGCAGAAAGAAGAAAAACAAAAAGAACTGAAACCCACAGAGGCTGTAAGTGACTTGCTGGATTGAGCATAATTAATAGGTAGGCTCAGCTGGGAATGGAAACTAAAGAAGAAATGTGCTAAGTGAGTAAATTCAAATTATTGTTATTTACTTGCTTATTAACTCAATAAAGAATGTGAATACATTATAGATTTTTCTACACGCGAATTAGATGATGGGCCTTCAGGCTGACAAAATGTTTCATAAACAAAAATGTCTATTCTTAATGTTTAGTATGCCCAAGGTTTATGAGAACTGATTATTTTGATGTTTCTTTATATTTGTTTAGAAAGAGAAAAATAGCTATATTATATCCCTATGTTGATGTCAGTATAGATTCTAAATCTGAACATCTTCTGCATAAAACATAGTTTCTAGTTTCTGAGGGCTGTTTGTATCTAGTTACCTCTCAAGCCAAGGCTCTGGGTCAGTATCTGCAGCTGCTAAAGGGACAAGGGAGGAGACATTGCTCCTTCTCTGGCTTCTTTCCCACTTGAAATGCCCTCAGAAATATCTGTAGATGCTCAAGAGAAAGGCATGTTCCTGGTCAATCAGAAAAAGTTTCCAAACATGAGGCTCGACTTTCTTAAGAGTGGCAGAAAGGTGAAAAGTTCCTGCTCCCAATAACCAAAGGGTCCTTTCTCTTCTTAGGCACATTTGTGATTTGGGAATCTCATTTTTGCACTGGAGTCAGTAGCTTTGTTATTATATTTTTGACTTCTCAGTGGCATCAATTCTTATCTTTATAGGAAAACTAAAAATTGAATTTGATTATTGTCAATCAGCATATTATCTTCATCTTATTTTATTACCCCTTAATATACATTATTTTAACTCCAGTATTATAGTATTATTAGTTGTCAATGTTAGTTATTAAGGGTCTCTTAGAAGGAACTGTGTGCTTGCCACAGGATAGGGATGACCTAAAAAATTGCTATTACCCTGAGTACTCTGCTCCCAGGAAAAGGGTGATGTCATAGAAAAAGCAAGAGTTTGGAGAAAAGAAATAGATCTGAGTTCCAGTTGGCCACTTCTTGGCTGTGTCAATTTTCTTGATTTTCTTTTTTGGTGATATGAGGCAAAATGTGTAATTCTTAGCTTCCAGTAGGCATTGAATAAAACCCAAGCATTCTCTTTCAAGATTTGCCTTACCAGCAAGATAGGGGTCCATATTTAAGAAAAGAAAAAAAATCCCATGACACTAAATTAATGCTTTAAAGATCGTTTAATTGCTTTTCAATCTTGTGTTTAAATCCAATTCATCTCTCTTTCTACCTTACCTAATTTTTATTATATGACAAGGTTTGCAGGAATTTAGTCAGAAAATTGTCATGCTTACCTAGCATTCTTTGAGAGTCCCATGTATATTCAAACCAAGTCCGAACTCGAGTCTGCACAATTTGAGGAATGGAGTAAGTGTTCATGTAGGCAGTGGTGTTATCCATGCTGGCACGGAAGTTGTTTTGATTGGCTGTAGCTGCCCCGATTACATCTCTCATCTAAAACAGCAAACATAGTCACTCCACACCCAGGAGAGGAACTGTTGGAGTTACTGAAAGTCCAGTTGATTAAGTGTTCTTATACATTCTCTTCTGATGACCTGACTTGATTTGAAACACACTGATATTGGGTGCTAACTTCATCCATTTCCATAAAATATTGGGCAAATCACATCCTCTCTCTGACCAAAGAGGACAATAACAAGACCTGTCATCTTAACCATCCATGTGAGATTTTTGAGAGGATTCTGTCATATAATACATGTGACTGAATCAATAAATGGGATGGATTCAAATTAAAAAGCTTCTTCTCAGCAAAGGAAACAATAATGTGAGGAGAGAGGCTACAGATTGGGAGAAAATCTTTACCACATGCACCTCTGATAAAGCATTAATGTCTAGGATATATAAAGAACTGAAAAAACTTAACACCTTTCAAAAAAAAACACAAAAAACAAATAACCCAGTCAATAAATGGGCTCAGGAACTGAACAGACACTTCATTGAAGGAGAAATACAATTGATCAACAAATATATGAAAAGTGTTCAACATCTCTAGCAATTAGAGAAATGCAAATCAAAACTACTCTAAGATTTCATCTTACTCCTATCAGAATGGCAATCACCAAGAATACAGACAACAATAAATGTTGGTGAGGATGTGGTGAAAAAGGTACACTCATTCATTGCTGGTGGGATTGCAAATTGGTGCAACCACTATGGAAAGCAGTATGGAGATTCCTCAGAAAATGGGGAATGGAATCTACCATTTGACCCAGCTATCCCACTCCTTGGTTTATTCCCAAAGGACTTAAAATCAGCGTACTATAGTGACAGCCACATCAATGTTTATAGCAGCTCAATTCACAATAGCTAGATTATGGAACCCACCTAAGTGTCCGTCAATAGATGAATGTATAAAGAAAATGTGGTGTATATATACTTAATGAAATATTAATCAGCTTTAAAGAAGAGTAAAATTATGGCATTTACCAGTAAATGGATGGAGTTGGAGAGTATCATGCTAAGTGAAATAAGCCAGTTCCACAAAACCAAAGGCTGAATGTTTTCTCTAATATGCAGATGCTAATTCACAGTAAGGCATGGGGTTGGGGACGGTGAAGGGGGTAGGGGGCACTATGGAAGAATAGTGTTACCTTAGATTAGGTAGAAGGAGGTGATGGGAGGGGAGGGGAACGAATGTGGGGATAGGAAATACAGTAGAATGAAACAGACATTATTACTATATGTATATATGTGACTGCATGACCAATATGATTCTGCAACATGTATAATCAGAAAAATGAGAAATTATATCCCAACTATGTATCAAAGTGCATAAATGCTTTCTACTGTCATGTATAACTAATTAAAACAAACAAAAAGAATCCTCTTTGTGTACTTGTACATTGCTATGAAATGTTAGTTGATATTTAAAAAATCATACAGCTTGTGTGTATACAAGGAACGGCAATGGAAATTAGCAATTATCTGACAGAATGGCTAGTCCATTTGGGTCAGTCTTACTTTGAAAGCATCCTTCATAGATTATCCAGTGTGGCTGGCTATGTAGACTCAATTCATCGTGGAACTGCAACCTTTGTACTTCCCTTTGTGTTGTTTAGACAGGTAAAAATCAAATCTCATTATGCTTTAGGCATAGTATTCAGCAGAAGTTGAAATGTGCTAAAATTACTGAAGCATCATCTACTGCTGTGACAATACTTAAGGAACTGTCAGGTTTTAGTTCTTGGATGTTTATAACTCAGCCATAAAAATCCACTCTAGGTTAAAAGCTGATCTTTAAGGTCTCAGCACAAAAAAGATATATTGCTCAACTCTTCCTCTCGCATAGAAGGAAGCAAGTGGTTGTAAATTTGCTTTGACTGTGGGTTTATAACAGGGAAGAAAACCAGGGTCTCACTTTCACACTAAAATTTTGCTCATTCATTCTAGTAGCTGCTAAGCATTTAATGTTTACAAAAAAAAAAAAAAAAAAAACAAAAAAAATCTACTCATTCTTTGAATTCTAGCTCAAATGATGCCTTCATCAGTTTCCAGTTTTAAGAGTCAATAAGGTCTTCTACTTCTCAAAAATGTTTATTGAGGAGCCAGGCAGATCATCCAACTGTGTCCACCTTTCTGAGTCTCTTACTTCTCCATGCCTCTTCCAAATATTTTTTTTCATAATCTCAATTTCTAGATCTCAATTTTCCATGCATTTCTTTGTAGATGACAAACGTTATGTAATTACCTAAGGATGGGAGACTTGGAATATTAAGGGATTGGGTTGTGAGATTTAATAGGGTGCTAGTTGGGAAGTCAGGACTATTTAAGGCATTTCTTCTTCCTTTTTTTCCCTTCTGCCCCCATCCCTCACCTCCTTCCCTACCTTCCTTTTTTTCTTTTTGGTGCTGGGGATTGAACCCAGGACCTCAATGCATGCTAGGCAAGTGCTTTACCACTGAGCTACAAAAACACTGACTGGGTGTTGAGGGCCCACGAATTTGTAGTGAATGGAATCTGAGTGTTTTGTGTGGTATTCTTCAGCAATGTTGGGTTTTGTTGGTGTAGGAGTTAAAGAAGTTTTGTTGTATTCCATGATGGTCCCAGCCTTGAAATGCATGAGGATAGGAGAGTTAGAAAATCTCAGGCTCTATAAGATGCATCAGGGAATAGAATATTGTGTGGTTAAAAAGTAATGATTAGTTTCAGGGTTAATCACTGATATGACTATCTGTGGGAATTTGAGTAAATGTAGATTTTGTTTCAAGCTCTCTTACTTTAGTTTCTAAATATTTTTATTCAAGATGAGAGTTTAAGGTACAAATCTGTACTTCCAAGTTTAATCTTTCTCTTGTGCTCTGGTGCATTATATTCAAAGACTTGATATTTCCTTCTGTTCCTGTTGGAACCTCAAATTCAATTTAAAGACAGGCATGGTGTGGTGTGATATATAAAACAACACTTTTTACTTTAATTTGCTTAAGAATCACGTGAAGATCTTGTTAAAAATGCAGGTTCTAACTCAGTAGGTCTGAAGGAGGGCCTGAGTTCTGAATTTTTCAAGTGCTGCTGCTGCTGCTTTTCCAAAGGCTACACTTAGAGCAGCAAGAGAATTGAACTGGTACCAGATAGACATCGTTTCTTAGTCTTGTTGTGAAAACTGCCTTGGACTTGGTAAGTGCTCAATATGTGGTGGATTTTACTATTATTATATATGCTTCTATCATATATATCATATATCTGTATGGATTACATGTATGAATTAGGGGGTGCATCTTAAAAATCTTTAAATTGGAGTTTCTGCCTCTGTAAAACAGAGAAAACAATGAATGGGATGTGACTACCTCACATTGATTTTATGAAAAATTATGAAATGTGATTTTTGCTATTTATATTCAAGTTGGTTTAAATTTTCTCTCCAACCAGCTTCATATTTCAACCACTGATACAATTTCTCGAGCCACTAAGATTATGATATTTTATACTTACAGTTGTTTTTATTTTTGTGGTGCTGGGGATTGAACCAGGACCTTGTGCAACCACTCTACCAACTGAGCTATATACCCAGCCCTATACTTATAGTTTTTAACCGCTTTATATCCAACTTCCAGTACCTAAGTATTTTCTTTTTTTTTTAAACAGAGAGAGAGAGAGAGAGAGAGAGAGAGAGAGAGAGAGAGAGAGAGAGAATTTTTTAATATTTATTTTTTAGTTTTCAGTGGACACAACATCTTTGTTTGTATGTGGTGCTGAGGATCGAACCCGCACGCGTGCCAGGCGAGTGTGCTACCGCTTGAGCCACATCTCCAGCTCCCTAAATATTTTCTTAATGGAATTTCCTTTACAACCTCTCTCTCCAGACCATTGATGTGTTTAGGCTGGAATTGCTGTACCTCTGTGTATCTGCATTAAACATATTTTAATTCTCTGTATTTTAATATGCTGCTATCTGGGGCCTTGCTTGCACCTCCCAGGGTCAGTTAATTCCCGGAGATAGTGATCACCTCTACCAAGAGTGTCTCATATGCAAAGTAACTGATCCAGATCCCGTATTTCCAACTGTCTCACACTCAGGCCTCTACCCACTGTCCCATTCAACAGTGCCGGATACCAGATAAATAGAGACAGTCCTACACCTCAGAGCATGCGGAAATTATTTAAACAAGCCAACACTAACCCTGCTTATCCTGCCTCTCCTGTTGTTCGCTAGCTGTGCTTTCCCATTTTGTTCATCCTCCCCACCATGGTATGACGGGCTCCCTCCTCCTGAGCCCTATGAGTATAACCAACTACCATATACCATAATTGTGAGTCTTACCATAACTAAATAATAATAAAACCTCTGTTTTAAAGTAGTATCCCAATTTCCAATTCATTATATTTTAACTGACTTTCCTTGAATCTTTGTTCAAAATCATCTCTTGTCTGGCTTCTATTGTCTTTAAGATAGAGTTCAATGTCTTTAACATCTGGAGCTCTTAAAATATCTTATCTTTACATATAGCTCTTAGTTACACATGTTCTCTCCAGTTGTTCTGGAACTGTTTCCATTTTCTTGAAGTTGTCTCACGTTTTATCATCTTTTCCTGTACTCTGTCTGTGACATCTTTTCCACACACTGTTTCTGATCAATTGAACTACCTGTCTATGATTACTGAATACTACCTGGTTTTTGATGATGCTTCAAATGCATCCTCCTCCACAAAACCTCCTGGGAAGCTTCCTTTTTCTGAACTGATAGCTCCCAAACTCCTCTGGAGCTTGCTATGTATAGAAGACCTTGGACATTCACATGTAAGTTTTGACTGCTTTTGAATAGTGTCAGATATCATAATGAATAATTTTTTGATTGCTAAATTTTGTTAAAGAATGAGTTTCAGTCTACTACTGTGAGTGTGGTGAGTGGGAACCCATAGTTTCTCTAATTGGAATAATCATTTTGTGATGTAATCTAACCTAGTGCCCATGCCCCGACATGGCTTTTTTTGTTTTTTAGCATGTGGTATATATAGTATCTTCCAAGGAAGTAAAAGTTCTAAAGATGCTCTGCTGTTGAACTTTTCATTAATGGTGATTCTGGGAATTCACAGAGATTTTGGTCTCTTTCAACTTGTAATATATCTATTTATGCACTTGTTTTATTTTCTTACTCTACTGTAATCTCTTGAGAAGAGGGACAGAATGCCATAGCAAACATCTGTAAAACAATGATTTATTAGTTATTTAAGATGTATTTTTTAGTTTGTAGTTTAAATGGGTTGATTTTAACCCAATGATTTTATGATAACATTTGAATTTCAAGGAAATAAGAAAGCTTTAAGGAAGCTTCAAGTAAGAAGTTGACATAGAAGTATCTTTTTCTGAAAAATGGACTTTTCTGGTAGATCTTCTAATGGATCTAATGGTTTAGAACTGAAACTGTTTCTATCTTCTTGAAGTTGTCTCATGCTTTATCATTTTTTCCCCACACTGTCTCTGTGACATCTTTTCCACATACTGTTTCTGATCAATTGAAATACCTGTCTAAGTTTACTGAATACTACCTGTTTTTTGAAGATGCTTCAAATGCATCCTGCTCCATAAACCTCCCAGGATGCTTCTCTTTTCTGAACTGATAACTTCCAAACTCCTTTGGAATATAGCAGACCCTGGACATTAATGGATATATTGTGTGAGCTGACCCAATCACGTCCCCCTCCATGTCATTAAAATAGATGAAAGTTAGTGAAAGAAGTAGAGGAGTTAGGAGGAGGAGAAGACAAAGATTAACCACTAGATAATTTTTAATCTTTCCTCCATAAAATTTGTAAACACTTGTTAGTCTTTCAAAAATGAAAACACTATGTATTTAGGTGTACATATTCAACTTACCTGACCAATTAAGCTGGAGAACACAAACACTCCAGAAAAAAAATTCAAAAGTTGGAAAATAATTTCAAATGTAGTTTGTGGCTCTGGGAGACCTCCAATGGTAATTAAAGTTCGAACTGCCCAATAATAACATCTCAGATATCTGTGACAAAAAAGTATACATTTCCCTTTTATTATATTATTATATTACCATTTTATTATATTACATTACTATTTTGCTTCACTATGTAGATTATGACCAAATAATTACAAGTTTCTTCCTAATTAAAATTATCTTTTTTTTTTGTTAAAGAGAGAGAGTTTTTTTAATATTTATTTTTTAGTTTTTGGCGGACACAACATCTTTGTTTGTATGTGGTGCTGAGGATCGAACGTGGGCCGCACGCATGCCAGGCGAGCGTGCTACCGCTTGAGCCACATCCCCAGCCCTAAGATTCTCTTTCAATAGGCGGTGCTGGCAAATACTGTGTATGCCATTTAAGCTTTTCAGTAAATACTGTGAAATGACTAAGCAATTAAGCCCAAGGAGAGTGTTCACCAGCTGTTCCTGAAATGTAATAGAGTAAAACAACCAATGTATTATTAGGTTCTTAGCTTTGTGGGTCAGAAATTTGTGCAAGGCTCAGCAGAGATTTTCCAGCTGGGGTGACATGAATGGCTGGAGATCTCTGGTGATTGAAGTAGGATTCTTGATTTTTATTGTTGATTGGGTTCTTCTGTTCTTCCCTATGCCACACCTGCTTGGGTTGGAAAAGGTAGTTTCTTCTCTCACATATCTGAGCCTGAGCTAGGATGGTTGGAATAACTGGGACAGGCTGGGTTATCTTTCTTTTTCCATTTAGCCTCTCATTGTGATTAGTTTGGGCTTCCTCATCACATGGCAGTCTCAGGGTAGATGCGGACTTCTTATAAGGCAGCTAGTTCCCCCAGAGCAAAGCAACCCAAATGGTAGCTGAAAGGTTTCTTATAACCCAGAAGTCTTATAACATCATAATTTCTTGTCACATTATATTTATCAAGAAAATCACTAAAGCTAGTTCAGATTCAAGGAAAGAGAAGTTTGAATTCATCTGTCTATGAAAGAAACAGGAAAGAATTTGAGGCCATCTTCAAATTACCATACCAGTGACTTGTGGGGGATATTATAGAGATGAAGTATATTTATGTAAATGGGAGAATCTTTTACAGTTTATATATGATTGTTTCTACTACAGGAAAATAGAACTGGTAAATACCTTCTCTATATATTCCACCCACATTTTATTATGCTACTTAATATGCAAACCATGACAGAGATGGAGGAGATGGAGCTCTATCTTGGATGTAATAGATAATTTATATAGAAATTTAGTATTTAAGAAAACCAAAAATTATCAGGAATATGCTTGATAAAGATTTTGTACTCAACTTGAGCAATTGAAAAATGGAGAGGCTACTAAGGTCACTATAACCTAAATAGGAAGAGAATCAGACAAGAATATGATAAAGAATAGAACATATAATATTCATTTAGCTACATATAGTTGTGGATTTCATGGAGTCCACAGTGAGGTGGAAGTGGAAGTTAGTATGACAGCACCCTTATATAATTATAACCATAGACTATAGTTTTTGTGCATGATTAGGCATACCATTTGGTATATTCCATATAGTTTTGATATTGTCCAGGTGAGGCATCCACACTGAATCCTTAAAGTCTTGTACATAAAGAAAAACTCAAGATATTTTATAGAGAGGTATTTGGATTTAATGAATACCAAAAAGCTATTTTGTTGTCCAGGATTGACATAGAAAAACAGCTTTTGTATCATGATTCTATCTTAAGGTTTTATTTCGTGTTCTGTTGGGCCACTATAACAGCACTTTAGATAATTGTGTATTAGACTTTGAATAGAATAATGTTTTTTCTTGTGAAAATAGTTTATGGGGTTTGCAGATCTTTAAATACTAAGAAGTTGGGTTTACAAAGAATGAAATAAACTGATGTTGAAGTCAATATTCAGATCAAAATAGGTTTATAAAGAAATCCTTCTATTTGAAATTCAATACCTTTTGAAGGACATGGGCTTTTTTTTTTTCTTAAAACCTCGTGGTTATAGGAACAGAAAAAATAATTAACTCTTTGATAGGGTTTAAAACTACTGTGCCAAGAGAATAAAAATATTACCACTGTGTAATTTTTTTCCTAGCAGGCTTCCTTGGGCTTACTAATAGTATAGTGAACTTGATGTCAAAGAGAACCACCTTGAAGAAGTATGGAAGTCATTTTATAGATTGCATTTTAACTTTTCAAGTTCCAATTTATAATTTCCTGTTACCTAATTTATTTTGGTCACAGGTCCTAAACCTGTGGGTCTCTTTAAATTAAAGAAATTTATTAAACTTAATACTGTCCCAGAGTGGGAAGGGACTAGATTCTCTCCTTACATGGTTGATTCCATCCTAAGTGTTGGCATTTCTGCCCCCTCCAAAGCCATTATGGTTTTAACAGGAAAAAAAAAACATGAATTATTTTCTTTCAGTTTCTTATTTATGGATGTAAAAAAACAGAAGTCAAATGTGAAACTTTGGCATTGATTTTACAAATCTCAAGGGCTAGTCTTAAATATTTTTTTTTTATTAAATAGTCTGCTATGTTAATTGGAAGTTTTTTGCCCTGATGCTTTGTGGTTTATTTTGGGATTCTTTGTTCAGTCAGGTCTTATGCCCAGACATGCACGACCAAAGGTAAGATTTGTAATTTAATTAGATGGCATCATATTGATTTTCTAGGATTAGCTTAATTAGTCAAGTGTGTCCATCTCTAATATCTACACCCCAGGCAGATAGATCTTCTCAAGGAGATTCTATCTGGCTGATTTAAAACCTGAACTATCTAGCTGTGAACTATACAATATTTGAAACACACACACACACACACACACACACACACACCACACACACACACACAGCTCCGGTTAAAGCAATAAGACAGAATTTGACATAAACTTAAAACATTCAATGTGAAAATAGGAATTTTTCTTCTGTGAATATATAAGGAATTGAAAAAAAAACCTCAACAGCAAAAATAAGAAACAAGGAAGCTGAGTAGATATTTCTCAAAAGAAGATACATAAATAGATAAAAGTATATGAAGAACCACTCAAAATCATTAATTATCGGGGAAATGCAAATCAAAGCCACAGAGAGATACTATCTCATTCCAGTTAGGATGGCTATAATAAAAAAGACAGTTGTTTTCCATGGTGGCTGTATGAACTCAAAATTCCACCAACAGCGTATGAGAATCCTCTTTCTCTGCATCATTGCTAGTATTTGTTGTTGTTTTTTTTGTCTTTTTGATAATAGCCATTTTAATTAGGTGAGATATCTCATTGAGGTTTTGACTTGCATTTCCCTGGTGGTTAATGATGTTGAGCACCTTTTCATATACTCTATGGCTATTTGTATCTTTTCTTTTGAAAATGTCTTTCAGGTCCTTTGGCCATTAATTTTTTTTAAGTTGTAGGAATTCTTATATATTTTGGATATTAATCCATTAACAGATATTTGCTTTTCAAATATTTTCTCCTATTGGGTCTGTTGCCTTCTTATTTTGTTGTTTCCTTGGCTGTGTAGAAACATTTAAAAGTGATATAAACATATTTGTCAATTTTTGCTTTTTTGGGGGGGTGGTACTGGGGGTTCAACTCAGGGGCATTTGACCACTGAGCCACATCCCCAGCCCTATTTTGTATTTTATTTAGAGACAGGGACTCACTGAGTTGCTTAGCATCTCGCCATTGCTGAGGCTGGCTTTGAACTCTTGATCTTCCTGTCTCAGCCTCCCAAGCTGCTGGGATTACAGGTGTGTGCCACTGTGCTGGTCTATTTTTGCTTTTGTTGCATATATTTTTTTTGTTATATCCAAAGTATTACAAACCAGACCAAGGTCATGGAGATTTCTCTCTGTGCTTTTTTCTAGTAATTTTATATTTTTAGTCCTCACATGTAAGTCTTTAATCCACCCTTTTCCATTTTTGTTAGTGCATTTTAATTATATAGAATAATGGGTTTCATTGTGGCATACATGCAAACAACATACTTTGATCATACCTGCCCTGCTACTCTCCTCTTTCTTTCCCTCCCACTCCCCTGATTCCTTTCCTCTAGTAGTCTTCCTGCTACTTTCATGTCCTGCCACCTGCTCCTTGATTCCACATGAGGGAAAACTTGTAAAGCTAGTCTTTTGTGTCTTGTTTATTCCACTTAATATTCTATCCATCCATTTTCCTGCAAATGATACTATTTCATTCTTTATGGCTGCATAAAACTCCATTGTGTATATATATACCACATTTTCTGTATTGGTACATGTATTGATGGGAACCTAGGCAGATTCTATAACTTGGATATTATGAATTCTGCTACAATAAATGTGGGTATGCAGGTATCTATAGAGTATGCTGACTTTTTTCCTTCTGGCATATTCTAAGGTGTGATACCACTGGATCTTATGATACTTCTATTTTCAGTATTTTGAAGAACTTCCATACTGATTGCCATAGTATGGTACTAATTTACATTCCCACTAACAATGTATAAGGGTTCTGTCCCCCCAAATCCTTTCCAGGATTTGTGGTTTTATATTCTTGATGATTGCCACTCTAACTATGGTGAGATGAAATCTCAATGTAGTTTTGATTTGAATTTCCCTGATGTCTAAAGTTATTGAATGTTTTAAAACATAATTATTGGCCATTCATACTTCTTTTGAGAAAGGTCTGTTCAGTTTATTTGTTCACTCAATTGATTGGATAGTTTGTTTTTGGAGTTAAATTTTTTGAGTTTTCAAAAATATGTTTGAATATTAATGCTCTATCAGAAGAGTAGCTAGCTGCCACGATTTCTCCCATTTTATGGGCTTTTTATTTACTGTTTCCTTTGCTGTGAAAAAGCTTTTCTATTTGATGAAGTCTCATTTGTTAATTCTCACTATTATTTCCTGAGCTATTACAGTCCTATTCAGGAAATCATTGCCTGTGCCTATGTCTTGAAGTGTTTTTTAAATAAAGGCACTCAGAGATGTAAATTTCCCTCATAGAACTGCCTTCACTGTATGCCATAGATTTTGGTATGTTTTTCCATTTTAATTTGATTAAAGAAATTTAAAAATTTACCCATTGGTTTCTTCTATGATCCAGTGATCACCCAAAATTGTATTGTTCAATCTCCAGCATTTGTATAGTTTCTCTTGCTGTTAATCTCTAGTTTTATTTTATTTTGATCTGATAGGATGCAAGAAATTATTTGATTTTTGTATTTGTTAAGACTTGCATTATGACTTAAGATATAATCTGTTTTAGAGAAAGTTCCATGAATTGCTGAAAAGAATATGTATTCTGTTATTGGATGGGATCTTCTGTAGATGTCTGATAAGTTAGTTTGATCTACAGTATAGTTTAACTCTGGTATTTCTTTTTCAATTTTTGTCTGCTTGATGTATCTATTTGTGAGAATGAGGTATTGGAGTAACCCACTATTATTGTGTTAGGGCCTATCTGTCCCTCTATGTTGAATACTATTTGTTTTATGAACTTGAGTGCATTCATTTTGGGTGCATGCATATTTATGATGATCTTTCTATCTTCTTATTGTATTGTTTTCTTTAGCAATATGTAGTCACCTTCTTTCTTTGTGTCTTCTAAGTTTGTTTCAAAGTCATTTCTGTTGGAATATAAGCATAGCTACTTCTGCTTGCTTTTATATTCCACTTGCATGAAATATTTTTCATTCTTTCACAACTTCATTATCTTGCCGTGAGGTATTTTTCTTGCAGGCAACACACGGTTGAGTGTTTATGTGTGTGTGGTGGGGGGAACTTTGCTACCCACTGGTTTGTGTTTCTCTGAATTTCCTACCTGGCTGGAACCAGCTGTCCATAAATGCATCAGCCTGAGCAGTTCTGGATGAAGTTACCTAAGAACTGAGCAGAAATGTCTGGGTGTGAAACTAATGAGAAGGACACTTAAGAATCAAACAACAGATCAGTCTGAAAACAAGATGACATGAAGGAATCAGGGACAACCTACAGTGCAGAAGTTTTATGAGGTATATCACACACACACACACACACACACACACACACACACACACACATATATATATATATATATATATATATATATATTTTTTTTTTGTGGTGCTGGGGATTGAACCCAGGGCTTGTGCATGCAAGGCAAGCACTCTACCAACTGAACTTTATCCCCATCCCTCGGACACATTTGTTTTTACATTGTTTGAAGAAATTCTGTTCTTTTGACACACGTGTTACCTAATTCTTGTAAAGGATTATGTGGACTTTTATGCAAGTTTATTTAACAACTGTATTCATTGACTCAACAATTTATAATTTTATAATTTATAACTTATAATCTTAATTTATAAGTCTTATAATTTTTGAAAGATGAGGTTCCCCTTAAGAGAGTAAGCCTTTGAATCTAGTTTAAGGATCACATTCTCTACTGACAAGGACACTAAGTGAATAGCACCTACAATGGAGCTATTGACAATTGACACCATAACCTGAAGAAATTATCAGCTTATTGTTCAGATCTTTAATGTACCCTAAAAATATTATGAATTAAACAATGGAAGGAATGTTTTGGGATGAAATGATTGGATTATGAGAGCTGTAACCTCATCAGTGGATTAATCCATTTGATGGATTAATAATTTGAATGGACTACTGGGTAGTAACTATAGACAGGTAGGGCATGACTGGGAGGAAGTAGACCTGTGGGGGCATGGCTTCAACTCTATCTGTGGTTCCTTCCTCTCTCTATTTCTTGGCTGCCATGAGCTGAGCAGCTTTCCCCCCACCCCCAAGTCTTTCCATCATGATATTCTGCCTCACCTCAGGCCCAGGGCAGTGAAGTTGGCTGATCATGGACTGAACCCTCTGAAACTGTGAGTCCCAAGTAAAATTTCCCTTCTCTAAGCTGGTCTTGTCAGGTCTTTTGATCACAGTGATGAAAAGCTGACTAACATGCAGCTGTAGATACAAAGAAATGAACAGGAAAAAACCTCCGTCACTGGAAGTTTAACCAGAGCCACTTTGGGATATTTTGGAAGACATCTCAGAGGTATGACACTTCTTTTTTGGCCTTAGAGCTCCAAGAGTCTTTGAAGTTTCTAGGTCTTGAATGTCTGGTCAAAGTTTTGGTTGGTTTGCTCCATTTTTCAATGGTCATATTAGATAACTCTGGTTTTGCAGGAGGTATTCCATTTTCTTTTTTTCTAGGTGAATCCCTGTGTTGTGCAGGATTTCATGGCCAGTGTGGTATATGTGAGACTGTAATGCCATTCTGCTGGCAGAGGGATAGCTGCACTTGCACTGGAAGTTCTTTCCACAGTCCTTTGTGTGCCTTTTCAAGTCCCATTCAGTGACATATGAATTGCTGTACTTATTCTATTTATGCTTCTTGGCATGCATTTTTATAAAGTGCTGTCTTAGGAGAGATAACTGAGAAAATAATCTTTAGGTCCCTCTAGAGCATACTTCAATTGGACAACAAAAGAATTTCCGTTCAGTTTTCAAATCTTATTGTTGGATTTACTATGCCATCTTGTAGACAGTGGCTGTTGTCCAGGTGCATATTGAGCACCAGGCTCTTAGGAAGGACTTTCTCACAACCACACACAGTGCACAGTATGTTGGTCTGCACAAGAGAGCTGGCTCACCAATGGTTAGATCAGCTCCCAGGTGATAGGCAAATTATACCAGCTGTGCTGAAGCCAGGGCCACAGCAGCTGCCTCTCAGCCAGAACCCATGGAGTCCTCACATACCAGAGGTGGACGTGTCTCCCCTTGGGGCTGGCCCTCAGATTGGCAGGGACACTGGCCAACAGAGCCTTGTCCTTGGCCCTGTAGCTGTCTCTGTGGCCATCATGGCTTTTCCATGGTGGTAGGTCCTGTCTATAGGGTCTTTATTCCATTTTGAGGTGATTTCTGTGTATAGTATAAGGATTTTATGAGTGTGTGTGTGTGTGTGTGTGTGTGTAGCTCTCTATTCTGTTCCATTCATCTATATGTCTGTTGTTAATGCCAGCGTCATACTATTTTGATTATTGTAGCTTTGCAATACACTTTGAAATTAGGAAGTGTGATGATTTTAGCTTTTTTCCTTTTTGCTCAAAACTGCATTAGCTATTTGTAGACTTTGGTGGTTTCATATGAATTTGGAGGTTATTTTGTACATTTCTGGAGAAAAAACCCATTGGAATTTTGGTAGGGTTTGCACTGAATCTGTATATTGCTTTGGATAGTTTGAATATTTTACCAATTTAAGTTTTTCCAGTCCATGAACATGGGCTCCATTTATTTGTGTCAGCTTTAGTTTCTTTCATTTGTGTTTTATAGTTTTTGGTGCATAAGTCTTAAACCTCCTAGTATTTTATTCCTTTTGATTTGATGCTTTAATAAATGGGATTATTTTCTTTTTAGATTGTTCATTGTCAGTGTATAAATGCTAATTATTTTTGTATCATTTGACAAATATTTGACATATACATATATTTGTGTAACTCAAACATTTATCAAGCACAGAATATTTTTATCAATTACTCCAGAAAAATTTTTTGGTTCTTTTTAGTCAGTTCTTGTCCCAAGAACTTAAGAGACAACTCGTGTCTTAACTTTTTCTGCTATACATATGTTTTGCTTCTTTTAGAATTTCACATAAATGAAATCACACAGTATGTATGTATGTTTTTGCCTAAGGTATCTTTCACTCATAAGCATTAGTCATCTTTTGTCTGTCAGTAATTTTGTTACTCTGTATTGTTGAGTAGCATCCGTTATACATATATACCATGGTTTGTCTTTTTATCTCTGGATAAATAACTAGGCCCTCTCAAGTTTTTGGCTATTATGAATAGAGGTTCTATGAATATATTTACAAATTTTTAAATTTATTCTAATTAGTTATACATGACAGTAGAATGCATTTTGACATATCATACATAAATGGAGTATAACTTCTCATTTTCTGGTTGTACTTGATAATATACATATAATCACATGTGCACACAAGGTAATAATGTCTGATTCTTTCTACTATCATTCCTACTCCCCATACCTTCTCCTTTCCCTTCACTCCCATCTGTCTAGTACCTATATTTTACCCCTGCCTTACTGTGAATTTTTATCTGCATATCAGAGAAAACATTCATCCTTTGGTTCTTTGGGATTGGCTTATTTCGCTTAGCATGATATTTTCCAGTTCCATTCATTTACCGTCAAATGCCATAATTTCATTCTTCTTTAAGGCTAAATAATATTCCATTGTGTATATATATATCACAGTTTATTTATCCATTCATCTGTTGAAAGGTATCTAGGTGGGTTTCATAGTTTAGCTATTGTGAATTTAGCTACTATAAACACTGATGTGGCTGTGTCACTGTAGTATGCTGATTTTAAGTCCTTTGGGCATAAACCTAGGAGTGGGATGACTGAGTCAAATGCTGGTTCCAGTCTATGCATATTTTTGTGTAAGTTTCTTCTCTGGATATGTTTTCATTTCTTTTGGGTAAATATCTAGGCTTAGGAGTTTTAGTGGTAAGGTAGGTATATGTTTAATTAAAAAAAAAACCTGTCTGATCTTTTTTCAAAAATGGTTTTACCATTTTACATTCCTGCCAAAATTATATAAGAGATTAAGTAGCTCTAATTTATTCTACCAATTGATATTTTCAGTCTTATCCCATCACTTGGTATTTTCAATACTTCAAATTTTAGACATTGTTGTGAATATATATTTAATATAGTTGGTATCTTAATTTTTTGTAAGACTTATTTATATTATGTAAATTAACAAATTATTTATTAATCAGTTTTGGGTATAAGTTTACAGTTTTGGCTATAAATTTTCCAGAAACAGATTTCCTGTTTGTGTATATGTGTGTGTGTGTGTGTGTATGTGTGTGATGTGTATATGTTTTCACAATTAGTGCGCCTGTGCATGTGTATATATGTTTTCACAATCGGTGAGCCTTTGACTTTAAGTTTTAAAAAATTAATTCTCAGTAAAAATGGAAACAATGTTGTTACACATATTATACATATTCAACTCACTCTGGGTAGTGTATAGTATAAAAAATATATGAGTGCTGGGACCTACTTTTTCCATTAAGAACATTACCTTATAGTATGTCAATGTCATTTCATAGAAGGAGAAAGTTAGTGGAGTATTATACCAGGATCTTGTAAATTCCAAAAGGAAAACTGGCTAGTAAATAACCAGTTGCCATTATTGAGTCCTGATTCTACCACACAAAATTTTTCAAATGATGTTTTTCATTCCTGGGACACTTGCATACCTAATTGTCAAGTTTAATTTATGATCCTTGTTATTTTCTAAGTGTTTAATTGAGTTAGTGGTTATAGTTGACTCACAAACCCATAAAACCCTCCAGTGGTAAACTAATTAGCCACTGCACCTGCCCTCTGAATAATTAGCATTGTTCGTTACTAACAATCAGCACTGAAGTTATTAAAAGTTACCTAAAGCAGTTGTCTAAAACAGAGGCTTCTTTAAAAGACTTTTTTTTTAAAAAAAAAAATCATGATCCCATGGAGGAAATGCATTTCATAGGCCAACCCAGGACACCCACACACATGTATGCGTCCTCATGCACACACACACAGACACACAGACACATACACACACCTCTCTATTTGACAGATGCTGATATTTTCTAGTGTATTCTCCTGTGCTCTTTTTCACTTAAAAACATAGTGAGTGTCCTGCTATACAGGTTTTACTGCCCATGAATAGGTTATGAATGACAATTAAAAAAAACCCCACCAACTTAAGAAAATGCATACACTCAATCAAAAATAAAGAAGCATCAATAAAAGTTTCAAAATCAGAACTTACTTGTTTCCTTCACCATTATATACCCATCTCGTTGTGCCAATTCCTTCATAGCTTGAAGCCCAGTAATAAATACAGGCATTAATGTGCAGAATGAATAACAAGTACCCGGTTGTTCGAATGACTCTGTCAGAGACAATAAAGGCAAAGTAAGGATTCATGTTGTTTCTGTAATGCAGCCTGTTTTAACATTTTCTTTTCCTCCAAGTCTCCACTGAACCTCCTTGCTTTAGATTTGCCAAGTGTTAACTCTCATTAGTACAGTAGAAAGTGATGGTGCCATTGCATAGTTTTGGTTTTTTTGCTTTTTTTTTTTTTTTTAACTGCAGTGTCTTGACTGGGACTGACAGAGTGCTAAAAAAAAAAAAAAAAAAAAATCCAAAACAAAAAACTCCCTCTCTTTTCACAGATGGTACAAGTCAACTCTGTGAAAGACATGCCTCCAGGGTCACCTCTCCACTTTGAGTCTCATAAAATACGCTAAGCTGATTTAACTGGAAATCCCTGAAAAGCTCATGGGACTTTATGCTACGACCAACTGTTGTGATTAGAGGTCTTTGTGCAAGTGAAGTTTAGAACAGCAAATAAGTGAAATTTAGATTAAGAATCAATTGTCCTGAGAGAGAGGAGGGTTGGCTTGCAAAAGAGTAGATTTATTTGTCCTTGTTTTGACTGAAGTAGGTAATGAATCCTATTTTTAGTTTAGTATTCTTCTAAACTATGATATGATATTCATTCTTTTATCTCACATGAAATATCCAAATATGTTGTAGAATACATATGTCACATAGCCCAAACCTGAAATTATCCCCCCGTCTTGAACAGGGTGGTCATATTTCTCCCAAATGCCATTATAAATGTTGCACCATTGAGTTCTTTACTTTCCCCAAGTGTATGGATTATACGTTACCTGTAGATATATGCTTTCTCCATTATAGACTCTAGGTGATGATTAAACTCAAAAAATGAAGTGTACTATGTATAAAACAGGCAAAAGAAATAAAAAAATATATTAGTCTTTTAAATAGCTATTTAGATAAAACTATGCAAAATAGACATTATTTATTACTGAAAATAACTTTATTTGTATGTCTTTTTTTTTTTTTTAAATATAGACCCTGTTTAGTGGTATTTTCCCCTGGGCAGTACATTTTAGCATGATGCCAAACTTCCAGAGCTTCTTGCTGTATTTTATTTCTACCCTCTAGTTATAGTCTTATTTGTAAGGCTTGTTGAAAATCAGTCATGTCTTTTCTTTGTAAAGCATACACTATAACTCTCTTTCACAATAATTAAAGTCATTCTCTTCAAAAACTTAAGTGAAAGAGGAAAAGTATAATGTAATACCATTTGCTCAACACAAGAATTATTTTTAAGCAAGGTGTATTAAATGTATATTTGTTTCAACAAAAGTTAAATCCAGTAAGTATTTGCATTAGCCAGCTTTCTTGATGTTATCCAAAGGTACAATGAGTTTATGTGATCTAATCCTAACAGAGTTGCTATTTTCCCCAAGGTTCTTTTCTGCTTCCTTCTGTTTGTATCTCAGCTCTGACTGCCATTCTGCATTCCTATTCCTCTATTTCCTTTCCCCTTTCATTACTATAGGCAGCAAAACTCAGGGCTGAGAGTAGGAATCTCAGAGCCAAATTCTAGTCCTTTTCTCTGCTACTTACTAACCATGTGACTTTGGAAAAATCTCTTACTCTTTGTGTACTTTGTTTCTTCATCTGTAAAACGGATACAATAAGACAACATGCCTCATGGAAGTGTTGTGTGTAGATATCCATTAATATTTTTAATGTATGTAGACTGGCAGAATCTTACAGACAGGAGGGGCCTTAGAGATTAAAATTACACCCAATACATCACCCAATACAGATATGACTGCAGTAAAACATTTCGAATTAAAAATAATATACAATAGCAATAAATTTTTAATTAGAAATGCAGACAAATGATTTGTTTTGCCATAATTTTTAAGTAGGAAAACATCCTTCAAACATTCTGATTATGATAATTTCAATTTGTGGTAATCAGTTTACGGTTAATAGAATTTTGCACAAAGGAGCAATGTTTTAAAATTTAGCTTAGGTGTTTGCCGCAGTCTGGCTGGGCACAATCAGGAGCCACTTGTCAAAAGAAACTAACTTTATTTTTTAGAACCACACACGACAAACAAAATAGTCTCTCAGGAAAAACCCTCAGAGCCTCAACTGCCACCACCGGCTTTCCCCAAGCCTCTCTCTCCCACACAAGCTTCTCTCTACCTCCCACAATCCTCCTGCTCTTGAGGCCGATTGGCTGGGTCACGTGGGCGGAGCCAAAAAAGTCCCCCAATGAGCAGCTCCGTGGTCTGAAAGGGCAGGGAAACAGTCCAATGAGCATCACCGCAGAGGAGCCAATCAGCTAGATGTTGCTGGGGCCGAGGAGCCAATCAGCTAGATGTTGCTGGGGCCGCTGTGAGCCAATCATCAGCCAGCAGCTGGAAGTTTGCTGGCAGCTGGAAGTTTGCTGGGGCCCCTTTGGCTGTGGCTCTCAACAGGTGTTCATAGTAGAGAAAATTTTTTATTCTTAATTTGTTTTCTTGTTTTATAGCTTAGAGACAGATAGATGACAAATATTTATCCTAGAGAAATTTCCATTCAAATGACATCCTTATAAATGAGGACTATAAGGCTAGCAAAGAAGATCAATGTTGACTTTTATAATCTCGAATAATCTTCCTATATTTTACAAATACTTTAGGATACAAAGGCTTTCAAACATTTTAAGGATACAGAGGTGGGAGTATGAGGAGTTGGCATTTTATAAGCTTTTATTATAAGGTGAAACAAACTCCTCAATCCGTAGGAACCTGAGTCTTTTTGAAAACTGGTTACCTTTGAGCAAGTGCCTTCTGAAACTTGAATGAGGAACTAGAAATTTGATGAGGGATGACCCAACGCTAGGCTTCTTGGAACATTGTGTGCTGCCTTAATTTATACTCATATCCACAGTCAAACCAGATGCTTCAAGAACTGTTTTCGGTGTATGGAAATATGGGGTAAGGACCATTTAACTTGAAAGACTCTGAGCATAAAAAGAAAGTTCTTTCTGCCTGATATTTATCTGCCAATCTGATTAAATGAAGAATTTAGATTCAGATAAGTACTGATAGTATCCAGATCTGGCCTTTTAGCAGCAGTATGTCCATACAGATTGTTTTCACCATGCTAATTTTTATTTTTTTCATCTCTAAAAGGACGGTGGTGGGACATATCAATGAGATAATGGATACAAAGTTTTAGCAAAGTCTGCAGCCCCGAATGAAAACAAATGACACCTGCTGCCATTATTGTTGCTGTTAGGGTTCACTAGTGTCACCTGGTTATGCTATCTCGTCTGCCCAAGATTCAATAAAGACAATTCACTAAAATTTATATGCTCTTTTGTGGTCCTTTTAAGAGGGAGATACAAGTTATTATTGCTGTTCTTAAAGATTTATCTGAAATTTCAAACTCTGACTCTCTTCAGTTCTTTTCAGGTGCCCAGCAAAGCCAAGAGTTATGAAATATATATGTCTTAGAATCTTTCTGAATAGCTAATATATTTAAATAGTTCAAAATTAACATGAAATATATACCTTCAAAAGTCTTGATCTTACTCTTGCCCCTGTCTATCCTGTTTTTCCTTCCTGTTTTCCTTCTTACCTGAGGTAACCACGTTTACTGGTTACTTCCTTTGTGCTAAACAGAAGTTAGCATTGTTATAAAAATTGTTATGGATCTAGTTTTTTTTCCCCATTTAACTTAGCAATTTATCTTAGAGGTATTTCCATAGTAGCGCATAGAAAATCCCCTTTTATTTTAAAGCTACAATGTATTCTATTATGTAGATGTACCTCAGGGTTTTTAAGTACTTCCCTCTTGATGAACATTTTAGTTGTACCCAAGTATGTATATAATTTTGTAATGCAAAAGTATGCTTGCATTTATTGTAGAATAATAGAATTTTAGATGAGTAAGATAACTTAGAGGTAATCTAATCTAATTCATATTAAAGCCCATATTTCAGACAGTCAGTAACATTAAAAAAAGAACAAATAGAAAAAAAATATAAAAGATTCATTGTAAGTATAGTTTTATTTAGAAGTACAAATTATACTTATTTTAAGTTATAATAATACCTGTTGTGAGATATGTAATAAAAATAACATGTAGCAATTTCCAGTGGTAGAAGCAATTGCACTTTTCTATTATTTAGTTAAAATTTTTTTATAGCACTGATGAGGGCAGAAAAAGGAAGACAATTTGGAGAAAAATTGAGAGTATTGGTAATTGTAGCATATTTTAAATTACTTCAAGGTTTCCATTATTGTAAGGAGAAAGCAGTCATCTTACCTTTAATACCCTATTTGTTCTAAATACTGGATTAAACCCAAAGAAGAAGTAGAGGACATCAAATGGGATTACTGATGCAACATCCAACTGTTGGAAGAGAACATTCACAATTATTTCATGTTTGCATGCTTTATTGGGCATAGAAGGATTTATTGACACATATGCAAAAATTGGCCAGTCACAATAAATTATTTGTTGTTTAATGCAAAATTGCTTTCAGTCAAATATGCATGTTAGCACCATGTGAACACGGACAATATTTTGTCGTCTACTTTCAATGCATTTCATTCCACCTTCCTGCATCTGATCTCTCCTTAGGTGCTGCATTTGCTGTGGTTGTTGTTGAGTTGTTATATATACTTCAGCGGTGGCATGGTTGCTAATGTTAAAATACATTTTTAATAGTCTTTTAAAAATGAAAAATCAAGTCCATTCTTGATTTTGTTCGAGGCCATTGAACATCATTGTAGTAATATATTTTTGTTTTGGTCAATTCTTCAGTGTTCACAGTGGGTTGTATTACTGAGGTTCGTGTAGGTCCTTCAATGCTTTTCACTACTGTGTACTTTGGAACATTTGCTACAAATTAAATTTTGCAAAAGTATCTATCAGAGATTTTACAAGGTAAGAGAGAAGAGAAGAAAGAAATCAGTTCTGTTTACAGTTAGTTAATAACCAACTCTGCTGAGAGAAGATATTGGCAGTGCTATATACCCTTATAGTTAAAATGTATACTTTTAATACTTGTTATGTGTTTACATTATTCTGTCTCTCTCGTACCTTGGTATTTATGAAATAATAACAACACATTTGCACACTTTCCTGAGTGTAAGAACAATAAAAATTTTTTATGTAAAATAATTATTTTCTTCATCAAATTGTGCATGGTCTTGAAATTCAGGGTCCGTTTAAAATAATTTAAGATATCTTAAGACAATTAAGAGCAGTTAAGAGCATATTATAAGTCCACTCATGTGAAATAGAGTTGAGGTAATTAATTGTGTGTAAGAATTTTGAAGACTACTGCTATTGAACAGGAATGGAACGTGTAGATTGAATTAACCAGATGAGCTAGTATAAACTAATTACTTACTAAAGGGGTTGGGTCAGAAATTGCATCATATCATAGACCTCACTGATTTTACCATATGTATATTGATTCTTGAGAAGTGTATAGAAAATTACTAAAATAATGCCTTATGAAAAAGGAAGCAGGGGGCACAGGGCTGTTGACTTTTCTAATGCTACTCCAGAATCTATGGTTTCTTATTCAAATCATAAAAATCTTTTTATTTGCTCTCTACCCAGCTTCAAAACTCCACACTCAACCTCTGTGCAGATTGTCATTGGTCATTTGTAAGCCATTGACATGAATTTATGTAGATGGAGAATAATTTATTTCTCATTGAATTGTAGAAAATTGAATTAAGTAAGTACTGACAGACACTAAACTCTGTACAAGGCACTTTGTAAAGCATGTTGGGATTGAAATAGGAGTAAGACATTATTTCTGTCTGCGAGAAGTTAACAATATAGTAATAGAATAACCAATACAACAATAATTGTATTAGCAAGCCATAAGACAGAAAAGATATGCTAAGGGAATTCAGAAAGGAGGAGTGAACAAAGTTAAATAAATGTAAAATTTTATATTTATAAATGCAATTTAAAAACATGAATTATTTTGGCCCTTATTGAAATGCAAACAAGTATTAACACTTTGGAATAAGCTCTGAGGTTTTTACAAAGCAGTCATCCCTGAGAATTCATTGAAATAGTGTACATCTTTTATGAATATGTTCAAGTATGTGGTGATTTTTTTTTGCAAAGAAAATTAGTGGGAGATAAAAACAAATTGAATGGGATTTTAATCAGCATCAATACCTATTAGGAACAATTTGGGCCCTAAACCCAGATTTGTGTTTTTTAACAAAATTTGAGGTGATTAAATTGTCCTTGAAGTGGGATACTAGAATTCACATATACAGACTGGGTAATTTTGGATAACCCCAAATCTTTGCCTATATCTCAGAGTTAGAAGGAAAAATAAATGATAAGACTCTGTAAATAATTACAAGTGGTAAAACACATTATTTGAAGAAAGGAAGATACCATGTTATCTAAATAATTGCTTCTTTTCCCACATTGTTGTTTCACTTATGTGAACAAAAAAGAAACATTACTATTGCAGAATTTCACACCATCATGGTATGTGAATTGAGGACTAGACCTTTGTAGACAAAACAAACTATTTCCCATTCTCTTTTATTGAGCTTTAATTCAAATTCAAATGTGGGCATTTTTACTTAGTTTGATCTGCTTAACAAAAAAACCATATGTTGAATTACCTATTTGCATATGTTAGGGAATGTATCATGAAATTGTGGGAAATCAAAAACTTTAGTTCTGCCATTGTCTAATAAAACCTCCTTTGTTTCAAAGGAAGACAATTGTAGAAATGGGACTTAAAGTCAAAATGGTGATGGATTATTGAACAGTTTTGAAATTATTTGTAAGCCACCTACCTGATATTTTATAGAACTCCTGTAGTGTTTCTTTAGCTCATTTGGTTCCACCTGAAATATATTTATATTTCAGTTAATTTTAGCTAATTTTATTAATTGTTCTTTCACCTTTTTTCCTTTATATTTATAGCTATTTGTCTCTACTGTTTCCTTCTAACCTCAGTGTATATACATACTCCATTCTCTCACAATTTAGGACAAAACACATTCCTTGGCTTTTATCTTCTGATTTTCTAGAGAGTCCCTGCATATTCTATATCATTCCCTCATGTTTATCCTTAAACCATGGCAGTGTGGTGGCTGCTTCTCACTTTTTCATCCCATCAAGACTTAACAGTGCAAAGACCACCAGTAATGTCCCCATGACCACTCCGGGGAAACTCTTTGTAATTCTTAGCATCCTGTTATGGAACTCACCATATTTTGAAACAATACACATATTTTTTGGGCTTATCTGTTTAAAATTGATTTACTTGATTAAATGGTGATCTATCTGAGGACAGGGTTGATTTGTTTAGCAATTGTGTATAACCAAGGCCTGGAATAAACTAAGTGCCCAATAAACATCCAGTGGAAGAATATATAGGAATGAAGAAATGAATAAAAATATTTGAAGAATTTGATTTTTTTTTTTGGAAAAATTTTGTCCTTGGAACTTTCTCTTTCCAAAGAGTTAGTACTGTTTTTGGTTTACTTTTATTCTTCAATTGCAACTTTTTGGTGTCCTTGGATTCTTGGACTAGCCATTTAAAGGTCAAAGTTCCCCAAGATTTGATTCTCATCTCTTTTCTCTTCATACTTACTTCTTGGGAAATCTCATCCACTTTTATATTTTCAAAGACTGGCATTTATACTGAAGCCATCAAATCTCTACCTCCACCTAATATCACTTTATTGAGCCATTTGCTCCAAACCTGAATTCATCATCATTCTGCACCCCCCTTAAGCCCAGTTGTGATCCTCCTCTTCCTGCTATTATGTATTCCAGGAGCATCCTTATCTATACCAGTTAGTGACCCTAGACTACTCTTTCTCCCTTGTCTAATCAGCATCTGAGTTCAACAGATTCTTCCTAAAGTGTTCTTGGGTTCCTTCTCTCCTTTTGGCCATGACTTTCTGCCTGAGTCTTTGCTCTTCTCTGTCCATTCTTTAATGGCAGAATATTTAATAACTCCTATGTATGTCAAATTTTCTGACTACATGATTTTAAGAGAAACAGTGAGAGAAAAAAAAATCCAAGCTCCCTTTCATGGCACCAGGATCTGATTTCTCTGGCTCATTTGCCTCCTACAGCATCAAGGACACATTTTGTTAAGCAGTTATTCAAATGCCCCAGAGTTTCTCACCTTGACACCTTTGCCCATGCTCTTCCCAGAGATTAGGACACATGTTCTTTATTTTTCAGGGGCAGAAGCGTGAAGATAACTTCAACTCATATATCAAGATTTGGACCAAGTGTCTCCTCCTTCATACAGTTTTCTCTGACCTTTATAGCAACCCGGGGTCATCTTTGTCAGTTCTTGCAACATAAGATTCCAACATTTTTCTTTCGTTTGTCTGCCCTTCATAGTTGAGCTATGTAATAAAATAGGGTACATATCTGTGGCCTCTGTTTTCTTAGTTCATAATAGTGTCTGACATGTAGTAGGTGCTCAATAAATGTGCAATACATGAAGGATGAATAGGGAAGCATTAATATTCATACCTGAAAGAATTAGCACTTCATATTAGATTTATATTTATGTTTCAGTTATATGTAGGAAAAAATTTCTTTGTACTATTAATAAGTTGAAGTATTGAAATTTTGATCTATGGAAGCAGCATTGTCTAGTAATTATCATCGATGTTGTTAAAGTTCAGCTTTAAACCACGGCCAAGTAATGTCAAAGATTGATTAGTCAGCTCCTCAATTCTGGTCCCCTTTCCCCTTTTTTGACTATAGTTTTTACTCACAGACAAAAACTAAATTTTTTTTTTTTTTTTTTTTTTAATTTTTTATTGTGGGTTGTTCAAAACATTACAAATTTCTTGACATATCATATTCCACACTTTGATTCTAGATGGGAAAGGCAGCGGAGCACAACAGACACTAGTATGGCAATTTGTAAATCAATGGATGTGTAACTGATGTGAATCTGCAATCTGTGTATGGGGTGAAGGTGGGAGTTCATAACCCAAAAACTAAATTTTATAGAAACATATTACAACACATACATGACATGCTGACTTAATGATTTGTACTGTGAAATAAAATGGCTTACTAAGCCACAGGTAGATATAGATAGGTTTGCGTTGTCTGCCTTATAAATTATGTGCCAAACTTGAATAAAATCACTCAGCTCTTTCAAAGTTTCTATGGGACAGACAGACACAGTTCAAGGACTAAGCTGTTAAGTTAAACTACTACATCCCCCCTCCACCCAGGAAGGATGTTTTTAGCACATTTATCCCTTTACTTTCAGAGTTGAATAAATGTAAATGCAACTAAATCTTGCTAGATTAAATGAAAGTACCATCTAGTGATTTTAAAATCCCTCTTTTTTAGAGCACTAAATAAATTTGGCATCATTAGCCTTATGAGGATCAGCATGCTTACCAGTAACAATCAGGCACTTATTTTTAAAATGTCACCCTATTTAATTCTCTCTGTCTTTTAAGCCTCCTCATTATGCAGGCAACATTTCTTCAGGGGAGGCTTACTTTAGGAAGATATGCTAATTGCACCTAAATCCTTTTTTTAACAGTTTTTGAAGAAGCTCTACTCCGATGTTAGTATATTTACTTACTATTTACTTCTTCCAATAAACAATTCTGTAATTTTACATGGAATGGATAAAAGAAGTATTTCAACAAGAATACCATTTCAAACAACTGTAACCCAGATCAAATAATTACTTAAGGAAAGAAAATGCTTGAACCAATATTGCCATTCACTCAGTCCTACAAGTATAACTTGAGTGTATTTATTCTTCAGGTCTCTTCAGGGTAGAGAGGGAAATAAACTGAACACGTTCCTACTTTCAAGAAACTTACTATCAGGTACAAAAAACAAATGAAAAAGAAAAACAAAAAGAAAAGAAAAGGAAACCAGATATAAAACCAATGGAACAAAACTACAAACTACTTATGATAATACCAAATGTCAGAAATATGATATAAATATACCCTAAAACTGGCCACAAAGTAGTATGCTTCTAAAATGATTCTGAATGATTCTAGAACCCCCAAATTAAAAACTCCTATCATTTTTTACATCTATCTATACCCACTTACTATTGTCCTAGAACATAAAGCCTTTTCACATTTATGAAATATACAAATTTGCATTATAAATATATCTTTATATCTACAAATATCTTTATACTTTAATGTTTACATTTATAAATGCATGTTACCATATATTGTCAAATTATAAATATTTGCATTAAAAAAAAGAAAGAGAGCTACATATAAAAATAGGAATAGGCAGAAAAATTTACCTGTGTGACCATCTAATCATTTAATTAATTCAACAATTTATTATGCATCTTCTGCATGCCAGGTGTGCATGCTATCTTATTTAATCTTTATGATGGATTTATAAGGTTGGCAAATTTCCCTTTTTACTGGTGAAAAAGAAAGTTTTCAGTGAAAAAGTAAATTTACTTTCTTCAAATGATGCGGTTAGTAAATTTGAGAACCCTGATCTGTTTGCTTCTACTCTATCATAATTAGGCTAATTTTCATATAACAAAATCAAGTCACAGAAATATGAGTAAAGAATATGGAATACAGAGAAGGGAATGTTTAATCTGCTTCAGGTCAGTTTAAAACAGTAATTGCGAGGATTAAGTACTAAAAGCAGTTGACTGTAACAAAGGGCCTGAGTGACATTGAACATTTCCCTGCATCCTTGTCATTGGTAGATTTATCTACCAGGGGTTGTGGATGTGAGTGTCTCATATGTAAAATAATCCCCACTATCATTTTCAACTTGAGCCCTTCCATATGTATGGGAAATTACATTCAAGATCATTTTTGTTAGTCTTGGGTTCAAAATTCTGTCCTTTGTTTAGTACCGCTTTCAGACGAAAGAAATGTAATTAAATGTTGTGGAAAACTTTTAAACTTTCCTGACTCCATCTATGGTGGCTGTTAGCATCTCAGTCTGCTCTGTTCCTTTTTTCCTCTCAAGGCCTTGGAGAATTAACATTTCTATCTTCCAACCCTAGTGCAACAAGTATTAAACAACAAAGTAGGTAGTTAAACCTACTTGGCAACTGTAAGTATTTAAAATATTTGTTGAATAAATGAATGAATAATTTGGTGTTGTACACCAAAGGTAGCACAGTCGGAATAAATGTAGTGAGACCTTCAGATGGGGGACACTGTGTGCATACTTTGTTCCAAAATGTAATCAAGTTTCAAAGGTTAAAACTACCTACTCTAAATTAAAGAAACCATTAAACTTCTTTTGAACAAACAAAGCAATTAGTTCCTGCTCTATATTTGTAGCTTGTGATAATGCATTTTAAATAGAGCTCGTTGAGTGTGTTTTTATTGGTTATTTTTCTTGGTTTTAACATTCCATTGTGTGCAAAAGGCCTCTTAGAAAATTGAAAATAAAAGTCTTCCCTTACTGATTTTGTCATTTTCCATTTGTCAAACATTGATTTTCTCCCCCTTTGTGCATCTAATGGAGGTTGAAATTAGTGGTGTTTTTTGGTGCTGTTTACTTCTTATTTGTACACCATCATCATCATTCATCAAGCTGCCATGAGCTCTGGGGATGGTGCTGGTGAGTTAGCTACTGCTCCCAAGTCTGCACAAGGACGATTTTCAGTAGATTTTTTTTGCAACAGCTTTGGCTCTTGCCTTTAGAATTTCTTTTGAGGGGAGATTTTGAATACAGGGGATGTTTTCCAGAAAAAATTTTAAAAGAAAAAAAATAAGCAAAATAACTACTTTCAGCCTTT
Organism: Marmota monax; assembly: GCF_021218885.2. Classification (NCBI taxonomy): domain Eukaryota; kingdom Metazoa; phylum Chordata; class Mammalia; order Rodentia; family Sciuridae; genus Marmota; species Marmota monax. The sequence goes on from NW_026693552.1 coordinate 1,758,407, forward strand.
TGATAATGTAAGATCTTCTGGAGATTCAAGAAAATATTCAGAAGACTAGGGAACATGTCTATCTTTTCCAAAGATATAAATGAGCCTAAATTGCTATATACTTGGCCATCTGCTCTTCCTGCTATGATGTTGGAGGACATGTTCTGTGAAACCCTTGATGTGATTTGTGAGAAAGAGGTCGCAGTGGACATCAGTCAAAAAGGAAGCATTCTGCTGGCTATGCAGGGAAAGGGCCAAGAGTTGGGTATATGCTTGTGAAAACGTATTTTTTCTGTTTCTGTTTTGGATTAATGGGATTGACTATGAAATTCCAACGTGAGAATAAATCCAGGAGAAGGTGCTTTTTCCTAAGAGTAACAATGCTAATTCCTGAGGCAGGCCACTGTACTTGATCATAAGAAATGGGAAGTAATGAATTTGGAAAAGAAGATATCCTAGTCATTTAAAAATACAAGATAACTGTGCTGTTGTGTGCTTGTAATTTGCCCATGGCAGCCAGGTGTGTGGTTCCTCTTTGTGGCATGGCTTTCTGGGTGGGGATACTAAACGCTTACTGCTCTCTCAGTCCCTTACAGCACTTTCCAATAGCATATTTTACAAATAGCATATTTTGCAAATCTTCTTTGCAGTCCTTTATGGTAGCTGTTAGCCACATGAGGTTGTTGAGCATGGGAAATATGAATAGTATGGTTGAAAAAATCTAGATTTTTTAATGTTATTTAATTGTAATCAATTAAGATTACAATTTGAGTAGGCACTTGTGCCTGGTGGCCACTGTATTGGGCAATACAGTGAATTGACACTGATTAAAAAGCATCACAACATTTTTGCTTTTTAAGTTAGGTTTTCCCAACATGACCAGGTCTAAAACCTTGACTTGATTTCTGTATTATGTGCAGGAACTATGCTTGGTGATGACTATGTAATGATACACAAGACACAGTTAGTGTCCTAAAAAAATATAGTCCAGTATATTCTCTCAACACCATGCTGTTTCTTAGAAGGTAGAGTAGACTTTAATGAGTGAAGTAATGCCCACCTTATTTAAAAATTACTGATGTGAACAGCAGACTACAATGTGATAAAAAAATTGCTTCACATGCTGTTTGAAGCTTTGTTACTAGAGCAATGTATATTGTTTTTATTTTTTACAGTGGATAATTTATACATTTAAAAACATTACCTAGGTAAAGTATGTGTATAGTTTTGTCATTTCAGACTTCGCACTAGGTTTGTATCCTAAAGTATTATCAAATTCTGGAAAACTTGCCAACTTAAATCAGCATTTGAATCCTGGATCTGCTACTTTCTAGCTTTTGTGCGTTGAGCAAATCACCCACAATCTCCAAACCTCAGTTTATTCATCTCTAAATGGGACTGTTAATACCCCTTTTCGTGCTGTCCTTGAAAGGCGTGAAACATAATAAGTGAATAGTTAAAATAATAACGTAGCTAACATTTAATACTCCTCACTACTAGGCACAGCATTAGGCACTTTGCATACATCAATTTATTTAAACTTTCTATCAGCGTTATGAAGGTACCATTTGTATTCCTGCTTTAAAGATGAGGAAATTAAGGCACAGCCACATGCATGCTCTTCAGCACAGAGTGCACACTCAACTGTTTTTTTTTTTTGATTCTATCATTATTCTTATTCTTACTGATGGTGTCCTGTGGTTAAGGACCCCTCCATGCAGACATAGCTAGTTGAACATTAAATAAAATCACATTGCTAGTTTATTTTTTTGTAGACTGGTTAGATATTGTTCATTTGTTAGTTTCTTTTCTGAAACTCCACTTACTATTATTTCTCCTCCTTTTACAAACTGGATTCTGGGCTGGATAAACAGCATATCGGAAACGTAGATGATGTCACATATGATGTCCATAATAAGCCAGTAGAGTGTGTTGTCTGGTGTTTGATATGGAAAGAAGAGACGCAGGGGGATAAACCAGCAGTTCCAGTTATAAGCAATGGTGATAAGTAAGAGCCACAGAAGATAGAGTCGATCTAGAAAAACAATTGGAATCATCCAAATGTCATGGAACAAAGATTGTAAAAGAACTCTCTTGCTTAGTTTGATCAAATGGAGACACTAGCTTTTGGAGATAAGCAATTTGCATTAAGGACTCTATTAAAGATTCAATACAATTCTGCTGCTGAAGTGGGAAGCATTGTACGGTAGGAGGAAGGTAAACTGAACTTATTAACTCAGCAGTGGACAATCTCTTTCCTGTCTCATGGCCACACTTACTCTGTCCCAGTGGGTAACCATACTATATGGAGTCAGGAAAGTAGAAACCCAAGAAGTCAGAGAGACCCTGCTCAGGCCTCCCCTGCAGTTCAGCCACGGACCCCTGCAGCTCAGCCATGGAGGAACAGGTCTCTGCTCAAGCAAGGCCAAATCTTGCCAGGGCTAGACTATGTGCCCATTAAGGCCGTCTGCATCCCTTCACCTACGGCCTTCCTTTGCCCAAGGGAGACCATAGGAGGAAATTGTTTAATTAGAATAATTAACAGTGTGAAGCCCTGGAAGAAGATGGGTGCTTTATGAATGTGTGTGTGTATGTGTGTGTGTGTGTGTGTGTGTGTGTGTGTACATATTGCTGAGTGGTTTGGGGCCTTCTTTTCAAAGGTAATTATGTGTAAGACTGGCCGCCTTTTAAAAACAGGCAGGAATCTATTATTTCTTCTCTCCTCTAGAGAGGGGCCAATAATCCTTTGCAAATTATGTAGCTAATACATTATACTTTCTGGAAACATCCAAAATATGGTTGGGGAAAACAGATGTTCCCTGTGACTTTGGGCCACAGGAGTTCTTGGTGATAGCCATCCCTCCCAGTGGGTTGCTTGTGGTACCTGTGTGTGAATCTATGCTTCCTGGAAGTCTAATTTTTTTCAGGTACTCTCTCAGAGGAGCCTTCTGGAATTTCCAACACAACATGCCTTGGTAATCTTCCTTTTTTAGTTTAGAATCACTTTCTTGTGTTGGTGCTACAGCTGTGGGCTTTGCTTTATAGGGGAAAAAAGAAGCGATATTTTAAATAGGGTAGTGAAACTTGGCTTAATCCACAAAAATTTAGATTTGATGAATCCAGAGCATTTGAAACTCTTCTTCTCTCAATACAGGGAGATGAGGCAAAACTCTCAGGATTAAAATAGTGACATTTCATTGTATGTATATCAAAACAGCATGTTTCACACTTTAAATGTATACATAAAAAATAAAGCAAAATAAAACGATAACAATTACCCAAGTAAGGGAAACATTGGAATTTGAGAAATACATGGCAAGTTTAAAAATCAGTAATAAAGTGCCACATAGGTATTACAAAACAAATGCACACCATCCAACAGGTTTTAGTTTGGTGCTTAAGTATATATCTTTCACACATATCCTTCAAATCATGGGTAAATAAAACTCAAAATAGTATTTTCAGTACGTCTTTGTCAAGCTATAAAGACTGATTTCTTTAAGCCTCACCTCTTTAAAAATAAACATATAACACATAGGTCCTTTTGAAAACTCAATCTTCCTTATAGAACTATAAGGAAGTCCACAACTCTATCCTATGTAATTAACAATTTGATTCACTATGTAATGTTTTGAACAGCCAACAATAAAAAATTAAAAAAAAACAATTTGATTCATATTTATCTGTTATTAAACAAACTTTCTGAAATCTCTTAGATACATGGGTGTATGCATACATTCTCAGACCCACACACATGAATGGATCACTCTCAAAATAAACTATTTGTACCTAAATCATTTGTCTCAGGATCTCTTTGAGGTATCCAAATTGCATGATCTGAAAAATACATTTCTCCTCATGACTTCCTTCTTCCTGGTACTTTAAGGGGACCATGCTTACCCTTTTGTGGGCTGGCTTCAGGTGAGGATAATTCTCCATCTATCAACTTTTTCTTGTATAGGGCTGTTCTTTGTCGCATCCTTTGCACCAGGTTGTGTAGCTGAGCATCAGCATATTCATTTATGACAGGGGCTCCAAGTGGTTTGCTCTTTGGGCTTAAAGAGGAAGAAAAAAAGTAGAGTTAAAGATGGGCCCAGGAGAAGATACCCACAGGGGAGAGATTAAGTATTTTCACTTTCCTTATACATTCAATATTATTAATTTTCCCCTTTTGCAATTGAATAGAATAACCCAAACATTAACATTTAATGGGAATAGTTTTGGTGGAATATAGATTTGTCACAGAAAAATTAATATCCTCAAACAGCAAATATTAATTTTTAAAAATATCAGATCTTAATGACTGTGATTCCATCATTGAATTCTATCACTAGGAGAATAAAAGTGTAGCTTGCATGGTTGTCAGAAATCTAAGATGGTCCCAAGGTTTCCTGTGGATTGGTATCTACTTCCTGCATCATCCTGGGTACAACAAATATGGGATTTGCTCCCCTGTTTAGTTTATATGGTATAGTTCTCTTCAAAATAATGAGATTATACAGGTAGGTGGAGCTGATCTAATCACATGAGTCCTTTAGGAACAGTTTCTTCAGCTGGTGACAGCACAGGAAGTCACAAGATAACTTGAAGCACAAGATGGTTGTTAATTGAGAGAAAGCCTGCATTGTTGACTTCCAGTGAAGACACCACTGGATAAGAATTACATGAGGACTCTTAATAGGCTAAGAGTGATCTTGGCTAGTTTATAAGTAGAAAACATGGATCTTACTTCTACAAGCACAAAGAACTGCTTTTTTATCAATAACTTGAATGTGTTAGAAGGTAAATCTTCTCTAAAGCCTCCAAATGAGAGATTTGCCTGACCTGGCACCTTGATTTCAGCCTCGTGAAACTTTAAGCAGAGAACCTAGCCAAGACCACCCATACTTCTGCTCTATGGAACTGTGAACTAATGAATAGGTGTTAAACCACTAAGTTGGAGGTAATTTGTATTAAATATTGCTGGTGTGTCTTTAATAAACTTCCTTTCCAAGAAAACACACAAACAGACTGATAGAGTATTGGATACAGACTAGTAAAGATCTGAATTTTCTTTCACATTTCTTCTAGAGATCTACTCCTTTTCTTCCACTGTCCAACACTGGGTCTACATTGGTCCATGTTGGCTGTATCCATTTTTTTTTAATATTTATTTTTTAGTTATTGGCGGACACAACATCTTTGTTTTTGTATGCGGTGCTGAGGATCAAACCCGGGCCGCACGCATGCCAGGCGAGCGCGCTGCGGCTTGAGCCACATCCCCAGCCCCGGCTGTATCCATTTTTATCCATTTTGTCTCCTTACATTCATACATTTCCTTTCCTTCTCACTTCTAAACTGGAATACATGGATTTTCACATTGGAACTGTGTAACTTGCAGATTTCATTTAAGAGAATACTACTTGTATTTGTTAATGAGTTCCTTCCTATTCTCTATCTGGTCCAAGAATGTGTCACATATATAACTGTTTACAGATTCTAAGACTATTGGTGTTTTTCTCTCTTTATTTTTTTATTCTCCTAATTTATGCCTGTTTCAAGGGTCAAGTATCCTGTCTCAGTATCAAGAGTCTTCACTTAGATAAGACATTTATAAGTCTATATAAGAATGGTGAAGACTGAATTACAGTGGAAGAAAATTAGATGCATCTTAAAAAAATACAGAAATGGATGGACTCTAGGCCTATAAAGCCAGAATAACCTTTTATGATAAGAATCGGCATAGATTTCATCCTATTGATTCATTTTTCTGATAATTAAAAAACATATTTCTGATATATAAAAACATAAAATTATACATATTTATGGAATATCTTATGATGTTTTAATGAATGCTTTGATTCTTTCTTAAAATATAGTATGCTACCAAGCAGTTATTAAGCTTCTTCTTTATGTATAGCAAATATGGATGAGTTAGAGACTGCTCCTATGAGTATTCATAGAAGAATCTAAATAAATACCGAACAATAAGTAATAAGGTGTTTTAGTCAACTTTTTTCACTACTGTGACAGAGCATCTGACAAGAATAATTTTAGAGGAGGAAAAATTTGTATGGGGGCTCATGGTTTCAGAAGTCTCAGTCCATAGACAGCTGGATCCATTCCTTGGGGCATAACATAAGGCAGAACATCATGGTGGAAAAGTGTGTGGAGGAAAGTGTCTTAAGATATCACAATAAGAAGCAGACAGAGAGAGTGGTCCATTTATCAAAGACAAAATATATATCCCAAAGGCATACCCCCAGGGACCCACCTCCTCCAGCCACACAGTACCAGCCTATAGTTACCACTCAGTTAATCCCTATCAGGGGATTAATTCTCAGATGGGGTTAAGTTTCTCATAACCCAATCAGTTCACCTCTAAACCTTCTTGCACTATCTCACCCATGAACTTTTGGGGGAGACCTTATATTCAAATCAAAACATAAGGATATGTGAACATAGTACTATGCTTAGATTGAACTTGGGCTGGGCTGTTAAGGACAGGAAATTTGTTAAATCTTAAGGGATTCACAGACCTTTGACAGAAGTGAAGTACTGGACTTCTAAGCCTGGAGAGCAGTACAAAGACATGAAAGAACATGATATATTCAGCAAATATTTTGGTGCATATATGTGGATGGGGTCAGGTTCAGAGTGTGGCAAGAATGATGGTGGTTGGGTCTGGAAGCGCATGATGAGTAGAGAGAAGTTTTGATGGTTTTATATTTCAGAGTTTGGACTTGAAGCTGTAGAGAAGAGTTAGGGCGGACTATTATGCAAATGAGGAACAGAGGCAGATAGATTTGTATTTTGGAGAATTAGCAATAATAAGAGGATGGGTGGAAGAGGGGCATCATGAAAGCATGTAGATGAAGAACACAGTTATTCTAATAGGTGACATTAGAACTGACTAAAGGGGAAGAGAGGTTAAAGAAACACTTTACAAGAACTCACAAGATTCGGTGAATTTTTTGGAGTTTGGGGTAACTCAAAAAAAGAATCGGGAATGACTTCCAAATTTTTATTACAAGAGACTAGGTTCATGATGATGACATGAATATAAATAGAAATCTGGAAGTCAGGTATTTCTGTGTAGCGGGTACACAAAAAAATGATTTCTTTTTGTTTATGTGTGTGTAGACTCAGTTCACAGAATTTGTAAGACCTTGTGTGATAGGTACTTTTTTGTGTGACTAAGGAGACATTCACAAATACAGTTGTGCAGAGATGGATATCAGTCCACATGGGATATTCGAAGCAATGTGGGGATGATGTCATCATATACTGTGAGGTTCTCAAGGTCAGAATTAAATATTTTCTTTGGACTTCACAAGCCCTAGGACAAGGTAGATTTTTAAATAATTGCTTGTTAAATAAACCTGCTACTTCTAACCTTTTGCTTGACCTTATTTGATCTTCTGCAATGCTTTAAAAAAAATCTATAAAAAGCAAAGTTAAGGGTTAGTGGATCATTAACTATAAAGTCCGGTATTCAAACTGTCAGATGTCTGATTCAAGCCCTAAAACCTAAAGAGAATATTTCTTCATTTATTGAATTATCTATAAGCCCTAATTGACCCTATACTTGCCTCTTAATCATACCAGTTTGTATTGTATAAATATACCTCACATTTAAAATGCTGAAAATAATATTAGAAACATGACAGTATTTCAAATACATGTCTATATTTCAGCTACTATAAATTTTTATTTCTGTGTTAGCTGGAACATTAATATGCTATTGTAGTTCATCTTCTCTTCTTTTTTGTTGACTTCTTTCCTAGATAATCCTCACTGGTCTTTACCTCTAATTGCATACACATAGAAGCTATGTATGTATTTTTCTTCAGGTTATTTTGTGACTGAACAGTTAAAGATAGAGATGAAGAAAGACATATTTCACTACATAAAGAACCAAGTGTGGGTAGAAGAGGAAACCAACTGATTTGCTTTAACTATTCTATTTGAACTGCATTTGATATTTCTAGTTCACATTGTATGGTTTTAAAAGAATCACTTCTCATAACTACATGATGAAAGAATTGGTAGGCAGGAAAAATATTTTACAAATTTAGATGCACAAATTTTGGAAAAAAATGTTTTCATATTTGGAAGGAAGATCTTATTGAATCATCTCTTATTGAGAAGTATGTGTAAGATTTCTAAAATTGATTTATGTACCTGTGTGAAAGAAAGAAGAATGAATTAGTTATTGTTAAAATGAATTTTTGTGACTTTAAAAATAAGAGTACATAAAAATCTCATTAAAATTGATGAAAAAGTAGGATTATACCAGTGTTCCTCATTTCTTACAATTCAGCCAGTGGTACAGGCAGAAAAACATTGTGTAATTGACAATTGTCTCTGTTGGGATTCACAGAAGCTTTTGCTCAGGTGAGAAACAGGCCTTCCTTTTTGTAAAGTGGGGAAAAGTCATCATGAAAGAAGAGATAGGAAAGAAAAGCTCATGGTTTCTAGGTGTACTCACTAATATCAGTTTTAAGAAAGAGTAAACCTTAAAGATATAAATGTTAAAATTCTTTTAGAATTGTCTTTATTTATTAGGACGTTTGGAAAGTTTTCATACATATTCAGAAAAGACATGTTCTCTAGTTTAAGATGGCTGTTTTAGCATAATATGAAAGGATGACTAGTTAAAAAATTTCTTTCTTTGCATTTATTTTTTATTTTGAATTGACACATAATAATGAATTTATGGGATAAACTGTGAATTAGATACATGTATGCCATGTGTAATGATCAAATCAGGATAATTACCATTTTTATCTCTTTCAGTATTTGCCATTCCTTTGTGTCAGGAAGTTTTGAACTTCTCTGTTCTCTCTTCTAGTTTTTTTTTTTTTTTTTAAATATGCTGTGAAGTATAGTTGCTACTATGCTGTAGAACACTGGCACTTATCTCTAACAGTATTTTGGTACCCATCGTTCAACCTTTCTCTATCCCTCTCTCACTTCCTCTTTTTATCCTCTAGTGACCACTAATCTACTTTTATTTCTATGAGATCGCGTTTTTTGGCTTCTGCATATAAATGAGAACATTGTCTTTCTGTGCCTGGCTTATTTCACTTAACATAATGTCCTTCAGTTTCATCACTGTTACCACAAATGACAGAATTTCATCTCTTTTTATGGTGGAACAATACCACATTTTCTTTAAGATGAAAAATTTTGATGGGGACAATATGACAGGATAAGTACACAGAGATATTAAACCTTAAAGTCTCACACATTTTAACCTACAATCCCAAATCGATCACCTAGAATTTGCCTTTAAAGGTCAGGCTGAAACTGACAGGGAAGCACAGTTGAACTTCAAGCAGAAGAGAGAGAGGATTAAATATGTTTTAGGAAAGTAATTGGAAATACAAAGAAGATAGCTGTGGAGAGAAGGGAATATGACTTGGACAAGAGAGATAATCAATTTAAATTATGTGGGTTAACATAAAAGTATGAAATTTCAAGTTTGGTCAGTGTAGTGCATTGAATAGTATCTGCCAAGATTCATGTTCACCTGGAACCTCAGCATATTTAGAAATAAGCTATTTGCATATTTAATTATGGATGGTTCCTGGCTTAACATTGTTCAGCTTATGATGTTTTGACTTCATGATGGGGCAAAAGTGAGAAGCACTCAGTAGTAACTTTACTTTGAACTTAGAATTTTGATCTTTTTTCTGGGCTAGTGATACCCAGTATGATAACTCTTGTGATGCTGGGCAGCAGCAGTGACCCAATCAGCCATACCACTGTGAGGGCAAACAACTATGGAGTGCTGTGTTGCTAGACTATGATGTTTGGTAAGTTAGGTACATTAAATGTGTTTTTTTGGGGAGCTGGGGATTGAAACCAGGGCCTCATGCATGCAAGGCAGACACTCTACCACTGAGCTATATCCCCAGCCCTTAAACGCATTTTGGACTTTATGATATTTTCAATTTAATGATGGGCTTATTAGGATGTAACCTTATCATAAATTAAAGAGTATGTGTATTTAAGTTTAATTTACACTGGAGCAGGGTAGGCCCCTTAGTCTAGTGACTAGATTCCTTATAAGAAGGCCACATGGCTGGGCACAGTGGTGCACACTTGTAATCCCAGGGACCCAGAGGCTGAAGCAGGAGGATCATAAGTTTGAGACTAGCCTCAGCAACTTAGCCAGACCCTCAGTGAGGCTCTGTCTTGAAAGAAATAATAAAGATGATTGGGAGTGAAGACATGGAGAAAGCACATAGTAAGAATACCATGTGACAACAGAGGCAGAACCTGGGAAATCACTGGAAGCTATAGGAGAGGCATGGAACAGAGTCACCCCCTGTGCTTTCTGGAGACACCTTGATTTTGGGCTTCTAGCCTCCAGAACTGTGAGAATAAATTTCTGTTATTGAAAGCCATTGAGTTTGTGGTGATTTGTTACGACAGCCCTAGGAAATGAATCTAAGGTAACGACATGGACAATTGTGATACCACATGGGCGATTCAGATGGCATTATAAGAGAAATTTAAATACCTTTGTGAAGTTTAGTATATGTTAAACTCGAGGTGTGATTTAAAAATTAAAGTCTCTTTAAATACATTCAGTACAGCAGGCAGTTGAGAAGTTGGGTCTTGAGGCCTGAAGGGAGGGCAGAACTAGAGCTGTTGAGCAAGGATTCCTTCACCTCTCTGGGAGGAGATGGTGGACATTCTGTGGAGGAGATTACCACTAAGAGCCTGCATAGAACAAGAAAAGGCTGGGAGTTCACAACCCAGGAATTTGCTGACATTTAAGGAGTAGCATTAAAAGAAGGAACTGAGAAGTAGCAATTAGGCAGATCTAAGAGAGAAAAATGTCACAAAAATCAGGGACAGTGACAGTTTGAAAAAAGAGGTCAGTGGTGTCTCATGTCGCACACAAAGTGAGTAGGATGAGGGCTAGAGGAGGGCTTTAATTTTAGAAAGCAAGATTTCATGGGTATTCTTTAAGAAAATTGGGAGCACAACAGACACTAGTATGGCAATATGTAAATCAATGGATGTGTAACTGATGTGATTCTGCAATCTGTGTATGGGGTGAAGGTGGGAGTTCATAACCCACTTGAATCAAAGTGTGGAATATGATATGTCAAGAAATTTGTAATGTTTTGAACAACCCACAATAAAAAATTAAAAATAAAAAAAAAAGAAAAGCAAGGATACAGATAAAAAAAAAAAAAGAAAATGTGCAATGCCATTGAATTTTGTCATTTTTTTCCCCCATCATTAAGTATTTTGTAAAAAAGCTATGTAGAATCTGCCTTTTTTTTTCTCTAAATACTATTTGGATTTCCATTTATTATTATCAAACTCATTTAAATGTAGTATTTATTTCCTCTAATAAAATCTCGAATCACTTTGGCTTGGGCAAATTTTACTGGATTTCTTTTAATTCTTAATTAGGAGTCATTTTCTTTTTAACCAATGTTAACTAATTTTTCAAAAATTCCTGTTGAAGTTCTTTTAAGGGGTTGGAGTTGTGGCTCAGTGGTAGAGCGCTTGCCTAGCATATGTGAGGCACTGGGTTCAGTCCTCAGCACAACATAAAAATAAATGAACAAAATAAAAGTATTGTGTCCATCTACACTTAAAAATTTTTTTAAAGTGCTTTTAAACGTCATTCTATCTTGTTGAATAACACAGAAATTAGGCAAGGAGTATTATATTCGAATTTGGGAAATTGGGGAGAGAGGGAGGAGCAGGTATTTTTTTCTTTTGCTATGTTTTGGCAATTATTAGTGATAAATTCAGATGACTGCTTTCAAAATTTACATTTAGAAAAAAGTAACTGGGGCCAGGTGTGGTGTCCCATGTGTGTAATCCCAGAATCTCAGGAGGATGAGTGAGTTCAAAGTCAACTTCAGCAACTTAGCAAGGCCCTAAGCAACTCAATGAGGCCCTATTTCTAAATAAAATATAAAAAAAGGGCTGGGCAGGGCAATTAGACAGGAAGAATGAATTAAAGAGATACAAATAGAAAAAGAGGAACTCAAACTATCACTATTTGCCAATGACATGATTCTACATTTTGAAGAGCCAAACCCACTAGAAAACTTCCAGAATTAATAAATGAATTCATCAAAGTAGAAGGATATAAAATCAACAAACATGAATCAAACACTTTCCTATCCATTAGTGATGAATCTACAGAAAGAGAATTAGTAAAACTACCCCTATCAAAATAGCTTAAAAAATATATCTGGGAACAAAAGAGGTGAAAGACCTATATAATGAAAATGACAGAACACTAAAGAAACAAATTAAAGAAGACCTTAGAAGATGGAAAGACCTCCCATGCTTCTGGATAGGCAGACTTAATATTGTCAAAATGGCCATATCACCAAAAGTGTTATACAGATATAATGCAATTCCTATTAAAATCCCAATGACATTCTTCATAGAGCTAGAAAAAGCAATCACGAAATTCATTGGAAAAATAAGAGACCCAGAAAAACCAAAGCAATCCTTAGCAAGAAGAATGAAGCAGGAGGCATCACAATACCAGAACTTAATCTCTACTATAGAGCCATAGCAACAAAAATGGCATGGTTTTGTACCAAAACAGATATGTAGACCAATGGTACAGAATAGAAGACACAGAGACAAAGCCACATAAATACAGTTATCTCATACTAGACAAAAGTGCCAAAAACATTCACTGGAAAAAAAGGTAGTCTATTCAACAAATGGTGCTAGGAAAATTGGAAATCCATATGTAGCAAAATGAAATTAAACCCTTATCTCTCACCCTGCACAAAACTCAATTCACTGTTGATTAAAGACTCAGGCACTAGAAGAGAGACCCTGGCCTAATAAAAGAAAAAGTAGGCCCGAATCTTCACCATGTTGTCCTAGGATCTGACTTCCTTAACAAGAAGTACAAGAAGTAAAATCAAGAATCAATAAGTGGGATGGATTCAAACTAAAAAGCTTCTTCTCAGAAAAGGAAACAATCAGATAAAGAGAAAGCCTATAGAACTGGAGAAAATCTTTACCACGTGTACCTCAGATAGAGCATTAATCTCCAGGATATATAAAGAACTCAATAAACTTAACACCAAAAGAACAACTAAATACCCCAATCAATAAATAGGCTAAGGAAATGAACAGACACTTCATAGAGAAGAAATATGATTGGTCAACAAGTTGAAAACATGTTCAACATCTCTAACAATTAGAGAAATGCGAATTAAAACTCCTCTAAGATTTAATCTCACTCCAGCCAAAGTGGCAAGTTATCAAGAATACAAGTAACAGTAAATTTTGGTTAGGATGTGGAGAAAAAGGTATACTCATACATTGCTGGTGGGACTGTAAATTGGTGCAACCACTGTGGAAAGCAGTATGAAGATTCCTCAGAAAACTTGGCATGAAAACACCATATGACCCAGTTATCACACTACTTGATATATACGCAAAGGACTTAAAATCAGCATACGATAGTGATGCAGCCACATCAATGTTTATAGCAGCTCAATTCACAATAGCCAACTATGGAACCAACCTAGGTGTTCTTTCACAGATGAATGGATTAGGAAAATGTGGTATATATACAAAAGGGAATATTTGTCAGCCTTAAAGAAGAATGAAATTATGGCATTTGCAGGTAAATAGATGGAGCTGGAGACTATTATGCTAAGTGAAATCAGCCAATTCTAAAGAACTAAAGGCTGAATGTTTTCTCTGATATGTGGATGTTAATTCACAATAAGGGGGGTAGTGCTAGGGAAGAACAGAGTTACTTTAGATTAGGTAGAGGGGAGGGAAGGGGGAAGGAAGGGTAGTAGAATCAATCAGACATTGTTACCATATGTACAGATATGACTACATGACTGGTGTTATTCTGCATCATGTACAACCAGAAGATTGAGAAATTATTCTCCATTTATGTATGATGTGTCAAAGTGCATTCTAATGTCATGTATAATTAATTAGGAAAAAAGGGGCTGAGTATGTGGTTTAGGGGTTTAGTGTTGCTGGATTCAATCCCCAGTAACCTGATTTGAATAGGTAAATATTTGGTGGACATGTGTATTTCTGAATGAGAATAATTGAAAATAGCACAAAATTCTCATTTTCCCCCCAAGTATCTGGCTATCTACCACAAATATTTTACATTTACTTTAGTAAAATTTGGTGAGTACAGATACAACTCAACCAATTTTTTCTCACATTCACCCCTAAATACTATGAAGATTTTTTTAGTTGTTTATCACATTTCACTTATGCATATGGTGTCGTACACATTAATTTGTACTTGTGGTAATATACATATGGATAATATGATGTACAATTTCCTAACCTACAATATTCTTGATCTGTACCTAATCCTCTTAAAATTTAGGTAGCTATTTTAAGGCTAAATTAATGAAAAAAAGTTATAACAATATTGACCCATAGATTGTGCATTATATCCCTACAAGCCACATAGCTGAACACATAGATGCATGTATGTGTACACATCAACACACATAAGAAACAGTGACCTTTTCCAAATCTTAACCCGATTAAAAAAATATAAACATATAATATTCATAATACTAATATATTTCCTTTCAATAAACATTTAAAATTTCTTAATAGTTTCAGGGTTGTTTTCAGTAGTTAAGCAATAATAGGACATCACGTTTTCCATTTTGTCAGTGTGTTTGTGTCTACTAGCAGCCTGAAAGAGTCAAAGAAAATATTTACAAATGTTCCTGAAAACTTTTCTTGGGGAAGTTTCGAGGTACGCTTTAAGCATCTCATACATTTATTCAACAGATGTTCATTGTACACTTACATTGAATCAGGAAAGATAATATATTCTATATTCACTTTGAAGCACCGTTAGTTAATTCTTTTCATTTTATCTACATCCTAACATCTTATTCAATAACTTATTCTAAATAAATTAATATTTCCTTTATTTAAAACTGTTCTGTTAGGATATGCTATGGTAAGAAAAACCCCATGTCCCTCCCCAAATTCATGTGTTGAAGCCTTACTCTCCTTGTGACTGTGTTGGAGATGGGAGTTCTTAAGAGGGTTAAATGAGGTTATAAGAGTGGGGCCCTATTCTGATAGGATTGGTGACCTTATAGCAGATGCCAGAGGGGACTTTCTCTCTGCAAACACACAGAATAAAGACCACATTGAACAATAGCAAGAAGGTGGCCATTGACAAGCCAGAAACAGGCTTCATGGGAAACTAAACCTAGCAATGCTTGATCTCAGACTTCCTATTTCCAGAATGATGAGAAAATAAATTTCTGCTGTTTAATCCCACTCAGTCTGTGGTATATTGTTACGGCAGCACTAGCAGACTGACGTGGAACACATATGTGTCCATAAAAAAGGGGTAAAGTTATTTTAAGAAGTGGATGAAGATAATAGGGTAAATGCCATAAAGGCCTATAAATGTTAGCAAATATATTTTATAAAAATCTACAATGTTGGAAAACAAGATATTATTACCAGTAAACGAGGAAATCTGAGAAGATTACAAAAAGCAGAGAGCACATGGGTTCTTAACTCATGCAATGCTTCCAAATTGTGCAGTGCTCAGAACAGTGTGGTTTTTGTCATCAATGAAGAAAATCACTACCCGCAATACTCCTAAGAGATGTTTATCACAAAGTCAGAGGTTTCTGGAAGTATTCTACCATTGGAGGGAGTGAAGACAAGGAGCCAGAAGGAGCCATGATCAACCACATTCAGAATTGTGATGTAGTTTTCTCCAGCCCCAAACTTGTGTCAAGTGAATGGGAGCAGAAACAACTGACCCTGGGCAGTGAGAGAGAATCTGAATTTGAGAGACAGATTGCAGAATGAACAATGTAGATGCTTAAAATCAGAAGGAATGGGGAGCTCTATGCCAAGACAAAGAGTAAGTGCTATGATCTCCTTGGCAATGTTTAATCCCACGATCATTGTAGGATGAATACAATAAACAAAACAGCATTTAGAGAAATTCCATACCACACAGTGGGGTAGGGTAGGGAGATAGAGTGATAGGGAGTTTAAGAGGAGTGATCTCCGCCCAGATATAGGTGATAAAACAAAGCAAAACAAAAACTAAAAATAACGAAGCTAGCCTGCTTTCTATTAGCCCAATGTATTAATAATTAAACAATGTCAATGATAAAATCTCCTGCTCCCTCTTGGTATGCTACTGATTCTAAACAAATTATGTGGAATTTCAAGTACAAAGCTGATTACACAGCCAAAAATTGCCAGAAATTATACAAAATCAATACTATGAAGATTGATTACAATCCTAAAGAAAACAAAGAGAAAAACTAATATCCAAGGGAACAGATTTAACAAAATCAATTAAAATTTCAAAAAAGAATTGTATCTTCTTAGACATAAGAGAGATTGTCTTTTATGTTAATTGGCATGGATTATTGTGAAAGGGAATTGACTGGTGAATTGGAGATAAAAAATTTGATTACCTAAAAGCTAAAATAAAATAATTATAATAAAAACAAAATAAGATGTGAAATTAGGCAAATTGCAGAATGAACGAACATGGCTGGAGAGAAAACTAGTAAGCTGAAGAATTCTCCCAGAAAGTAGCACAAAAAGGACAATAGGTGTAGAGAAGGCAAGAAAAGGTAAGAAGGGCATGGAGGATAGATCTAGACATTCCAACACCAATATTGTTTCTCAAAGGAGATCTTAAAGAAACCAGAACTGATAAATTATCCAAAGACACCATAGAGAAGCTTTATTCAGAGCTGAAAAAAATGTGCAAGTTTTCAGATTCACAAAAGTGAGTGAAATGACTAAGAGAGCACTCTAATTTAGAGTCATAAATAAATCTGAGAACTCCAATATTAAATATAAATCTGAGAACTCCAATATTAAATATAAAAATCTTAAAAGCATTCAGAGGTGAAAACAGAAATAAAACCCCATAAATAAATAAACATTAGCTCAACATCAGATTTGTCAGTGCCAACCCTAGAAACTAATGAAATAGTATCTCAGTATGGCTAGAGGAAAGTGATTTTTCCTTGAACTTCATGTTGCTAATACCCTCTATAAGATTCTCTCTGCTTTTCTCAGGGAGACTTTCACTTTCAAGCAAAGCTCTCCCTTGCTTAGCAAGCAGCAAATTCAGCTTTTGTGTCATCTGTTGAATGATAGCCTATTTATTTGACACTAGGAATAAAATTGAAGAGGTAAAAGGCTTAGAAAGAGGAAGAAGCTGATGAAGGAGTTGGGGTTTTTGTCAATACAGGATGAGGAGCTCTGGTGAAAACTTTATTGGGAAACTCTTCCATGAGGAAGAAGAATATGTTATAAGCAGGTGAGGCTATTGGTCTTCCTACCTACCTATCCATCTTGAGTGAGAACCCTCCCTAACGAGTAATCCATGTCCAGTTGAATTTACTGCATGGAATAGGAAAAAACTTGGAAAAAGCTGAGGCCAATTTTCTACCATTAAAGCACAATAATTCCAACCTCTACTAAAACATGGTGGATGGATATCTTGGATTCTGACCCAACTTCTCCTATTGTGAGTAAATTGGATTGAGAGATGGAACAGCAAGAGGCAGGTCTAACAGGGACAGGGAGTATAGAACTATTTCAACTCCCTAAAGCAAAATGTCAGTTACTCTGAGGCAGATTTGTCTTTGCCGTGGCAGTAGGATATGTGGTCAAGGTCTGGAGATGGGAGCGGGAGTTCAAGATTCAGAGATGGGCTTAATTCTTGGGGATAACAATGGATATGTGTGTGGAAAGTCCTGGCAGGAATGGGTTCCCTTCAGAGCAATTCAATAATCTAAATGCAAATGAAGGCAATTTGTAGAAAGTGGGAAAACAAGACTGCCTGAATCAATGAAGCAAAATCACACATAAGCCTTAGAGAAACCAGAAATAGCACAGAAGGAAATTAGGCCAGGGAAGGGAGAAGAAGTGGGGATGTTGATAATCAGACCTACAGAAAAGGTCATGAGTCTGCATGTTGGGATATAGGGCTGCAGGACCCATGTCTAAACGTTGATGTGTGGCTGTGACCAGTTTATGGAGTCCTGGAGTACCAAGCCCTCCTTGACCATCTAGAAATTAGGAGATTGGATGACTGGCTGAGACAAGTTCTCAGATAGGTTCTTTTCTAAGAGAGATGGGGTGGCAAATGATCATCAGAGATATACTTTCTGACATGGAAAATATTTGCCCAGTTTCTTTCCCCTGAAAACATAGATAACATTTATATTCTAGGTCAAGTATTAACAGCACCTAATAAAAGAGAACAGAGAATGAACTTCTAGTTTGATATCGAACTAAAGAAGAGAGTAGTGCGTATATTTAAAGGATACTCTGAGTACCAAATTAATGACTGCTTCTTTTACTTCTTTCAAATAAAGAGCCAGGAAGAGACAAGGAGATGATCTGAAGCGCAAGAAGCAAACTACACATATTGAAAAAGGTGGCTGGGTATGTGAGTAAAATTTAAATAGTGTTTGACTTTCAAATCACTAAGTGAAAGGACAAAGTGTCTAACTTCTATTATAGAAGTAGATTAATAAAGAGCAAGATGAAATTAAATAAGTTGCTGATAACTGCTGAAACTCAGTGAGAAAACTGTACTGGTAGTCTGGCTCTATATTGAAACTTCCCATAAGATATAAGCAGCTGGTAATAAGTTTCCTTCTTTTTTTAGTAATTATATTTCCATAAAGAAGTTTGTACTGACTAGGTCACTGCCTTCATCATGATTGCTGTCAGTTATCTGCTGCTGAGGATAGACCTGCAGGACATTCATGCCACCATTAAAAAGCCACCAACTGATATTTTACAAAGGTGCAAAGTAATTCAAAGAAGAAAGACTTTTAAACAAATCATGCTGGACCAACTGGACATTCATAGGCAAAAGAGTAAATTTGAATTTAAACCTCACACTTTATACAAAATTAACTCAAAAATGGATCACAGACTTAGGTGGAAAATATAAAAGTATAAAACTTTCAGAAAAAATAGGAGAAAATATTACAGGCCTAGACTGGCAAAATGTTCTTAAATTTGACATCAAAAGCCCAGCACATAAAAGGAAAAGTTGATAAACTGTACCTGATCAAAATTTAAAAAAATTTTGCTTTGTAAAAGATTCTGTTAATAGGATAAAAAGACAAGCTACAGACTGGGAGAAAATATTTGCTAACTACATATCTGACAAAGGTCTAGTAACTAGAGGTTATAAAGTATTCTCAAAATTCAACAGTAAAAAACAGACAATAAGCTCATAAAATGAGCAAAAGACATGAACAGATATTTCACAGAAGAGGATAAACAAATAAGCACATAAAAAGATGTTCAGCATTATTACCTATTAGGAAATGCAAATTAAATCCACAATGAGATAACATTACATATCTCTCAGAGTGGCTAAAATAAAAAAAAATAGTGACAACATCAAATGCTCACAAGTCTACCAAAACTGGGTCTCTCATGCACTGTTGGTT
Organism: Marmota monax; assembly: GCF_021218885.2. Taxonomy (NCBI): domain Eukaryota; kingdom Metazoa; phylum Chordata; class Mammalia; order Rodentia; family Sciuridae; genus Marmota; species Marmota monax. The sequence goes on from NW_026693552.1 coordinate 1,777,855, forward strand.
TAAATGTAAAATGGCACAATTATTCTAGTAAACAGTTTGGCAGTTTCTTGCAAAACCAAACATGCAATGATCACATGACTACAATTGCACTCTTAGGCATTTGTCCCAGAGAAATAAAAACCCATGTTTGCACAAAAAAACCATGCACAAATATTCACAAGTGCTTTATTTGTAATAACCCTAAACTGAAACAACCCAGCGGTCTTTCAACAGGTGAATAATTAAACAAACTATGGTACATTCATGTCATGTACCACAAAACAAGCAAAAGAAATGAACTGTTGTGGAGGGCATGGGACAAGTGGAGGAACTTTGGGTTGGACAAAGGGGAGGGAGGAGTGGGGAGGGAGAATGGGGGTAGGAAAGATGATAGAATGAGACAGTCAACATTATCTTAGGTACATGTATGATTGCATGAATGGTGTGACCCTATTTTGTGTACAACCAGAGAAGTGAAAAATTGTGCTCCATTAGTGTACAATGAATTGAAGAGCATTCTGCAATCATGTATAATTTATTAGAACAAATTAAAATGAATGAATGAATGAATGAAATGAATGAACTATAGATGCACACACAACTTTGCTGAATCTTTGGGGAATTATTCTGGTTAAAAGCCAATCTCAAAGGGTTACATTTGATGTGATTTCATTCATATACCATTTTGAAATGACAAAATTGTCCGAGATGGAGAATAGATTAGTGATTGTCTGGGATTAGGGTTGGGGTACAGTATAGAGGTAGGGAGGGAGATGGGTTTGGATATCAGAGGGCAATATAAGGGAACATTGTAGTGATGGAACTGTTATGTATCTTGATTGTGGCAGTGAATTTGAGAACTTGCATATAACCACACACACACACACAATTACATGCATATAAATGAGTATAACTGGGGAAAGTTGAATAAAATTGGTAGATTCTCAATGTCAATATCTAATGCTATAGTTTTCAAGATGTTACCATGGTAGGGGGAATCAGATAAAGGATATATGGAATCTTTTCATATTATTTCCTACAAGGGCATGTCAGTCTATAATTATATACAATTTAAATGTTTAACTGAAAAAAAAGGCATCACTAACCCAATGGCAGACTACTGACTTAGTTATGTCTAACATCCTAAGGTGAAAATATGAAGTTCTATGTCTGAAACTCAAAGTGGTCCATCACATGCAGCACTGGCATCTTCCAGGAGCTTGTTAGGCCACCAACCCAGCCTATTGAGTCAGAATCTATATGTTAGAAGCTCCTCAGATTATTTGTGTGCACATTAAAGTTTGAGAAATATTGTTGACAGGAGTAATCTTGCAAGTTTAAATACCTAAAGTGCCGACAGGAGCCCTACTTTTTTTCTAAGCTTAAGCCCTGTTTCTCTTTCTTAAGGGAATGGTAGAAATCCTGAGTTTTCTGAAATATTAGCTGTGTCAACATGACACATAATTCTTACAAAACTCATTGGGATGGGCTTTATTATGTTCTTTTCAGAGAAACTGATGCCCAGTCTACATGATTGAAAGGCTAGACATACAAATAGTTGAGAAAAAGATAAAAAACAAATTTTAACAAAGCTAGAAAAGAAATGAAAATAACTAGAACTCAATGTTTGCTCACATTTGAAGGTGAATATTTGGATACTCAGTTGTCAAAATAGTTTATAACGATTATTTTCTCTTAAGAAGTAAAGAACAGCTGGGTACAATGGCTCATGTCTGTAATCCCACAGACTTAGAAGGCTGAGGCAGGAGAATCACAAATTTGAGGCCAGCCTCAGCTAGTGACGTTCTGACTCAAAATAAAAAGTAAAAAAGTACTGGGGATTTAGCTCAATGGTAAAGCTTCCTGAGTCCAATCCTCAGTACTGGGGAAAAAAAGAAAAAGTTGGGCTGGAGTTGTGGCTCAGAGAGTGCTCACCTAGCATGCATGAGGCACTGGATTCAATCCTCAGCACCACATAAAAATAAAATAAAGATATTATGTCCACCTATAACTAAAAATTTAAAAAAGTAGAGAACATTCAAAATATATGGAACACAACTAAATGAGAATATAGTTAATTATTCAGGTTCTATTTTAGTAATACATGCTCGAAGGTGAGTTTGAATATTTAAGGCGAATGACACTAACTTCATTGTATTTTTCTTATATGTAAGGCAAAGCTGATATTTTGCTGAGGAGAATTATATGATAAACTATAGGGAAATACTTTTGAATCTTTAAGAGGAAAATAGGGAACCTAAGAACATCATATGAGACTGTAACATAAATTTTGAAGACTTTTTCAGAGAGGCAGACCACTCTCCTGATGAAGATTATCATCAAATTTTATAGTCAAAATTATTTACCATGTCTTGTGCAAATAATTTGTATAGTCTGTCACATACTGTATTACACTGAATATTCAATTCAAATACTCTAGTTTCTGAAGGGCATAATGGCACATAGCTGTAAAACTTACTCATAAATCATTTGGGCATGGTTGAGGGAGCTCACCATTTGATCTATTTGTCGTCAGTGCAGATCTTGGATGTGCACTGCAGATTTTTATGTAAATCGGGGACATCTATAGTCATATAAATTTGCATCTGCAACTTGATTCCTCTTAGTGAATGTGACAGAAATATGACAGAATCATTCTATTGGCCACAAGCAAACTGCAAAAGCAATGTAAAAGAGATTATATCCTTAGAGTATTGCAGACACCCTATGGCTCTGTTCTTTTTAATTTGATATTTCAGAAGAAGAGGTAATTGTCAGCAGAATTGTACATGAATCCTTTTGGAAATCAAAGTTTACATTTGGCATTCCAGCAAAAACATAACACGGGGGTTCTGCAATTGATAAGAGACTGGGATTAATTGGTTCTTTCCATGTTTCTTGTAGTGGCAGGTTCTTACACATCTTACTCAGGTGGTAAAATATTGGTGGTCAGAAAGGCTTTAAGTGTGAGCATGGTGAGATTGGAGGCCAAAGATCACAGCATTGTAGCTGGATGTAGGTATCTTGCTATTATACTCAAGAACAGTAGATACATTTATTTGCTTGTGTGCGGGGGTAATTCAAGTTTGAAGTGCTAGAAATTTATATAACTTTTAGATACTCCTTTTTAAAAAAAGGTTAGAAAATTAATGAATGCAAGGTCTTCTGCAAGGAACTCTGAAACTTGAGCTTTATTAGCTTGCAGTAAAGTTGCTTCTGTAGGTGTTAAAGATATGTTAAAAATGGGTCAATATTTAAAATTCCATCATTGAGAGGTACCACTTTGCACTCATTAGGATGGCTATAATAAAAAAAAAAGAGGGAAAAGAAGAGTTGACAAGGATGTGGAAAAATTGGAAGCCTTGTCCTTCCTAATTCATTGTTGGGATATAAGATAGTTCACTCACTATGGAAAATATTTTGGCAGTTTCTCAAAAAGTTAACCATTAAATTATTATATGATCTGAAATTCTACTCTTAGGTATATATGCAAAAGATTAGAAAACAGATACTTAAGTACGTCTACATACATAATAGCACTATTCACAATAGCCAGAAGTTGGAAACTCCTCAAATGTCCACTGATGAATAAATGGATAAGCAGACTGTAGTATGTACAGACAATGAGATATCATTCAGCCATAAGAAAGGATGAAGCACTGATATAGACTATAACATGGTTGACCCTTGAGTATATTATGCTAAGTGATGAGATAGACACAAAAGGTCATATGCCATATGATTCCATTTATATGAATATACAGAATAGATAAATCCATGGAAATAGGATGTATATTGGTGGAAACCAGGAATTGGGAAGAGCAGATAATGGGGAGAAACCACTAAATTGCTTAAAAAAAAGCCTTGTACTTTAGAGTGATATAAATATTTTGGAAATAGAGATGGTGTTTACACTACATTGTGAGCCTACTAAAAGCTACTAAATTGTTCATCTTTTTTTTTAATTTTTATTGTTGGTTGTTCAAAACATTACATAGTTCTTGACAAATCACATTTCACACTTTGATTCAAGTGGGTTATGAACTCCCATTTTTATCCCGGATACAGATTCCAGCATCACATCGGTTACACATCCACTGTTTTACATATTGCTATACTAGTGTCTGTTGTATTCTGCTGCCTTTCCTATCCTCTACTATCCCCCATCCCCTCCCCTCCAATCTTCTCTCTCTACCCCCTCTACTGTCATTCATTTCTCCCCCTTGTTTTTTTTCCCCTTTCCCCTCACTTCCTCTTGTATGAAATTTTGTATAACCATGAGGGTCTCCTTCCATTTCCATGCAATTTCCCTTCTCTTTCCTTTTTCCTCCCACCTCTCACCCCTGTTTAATGTTAATCTTCTTCTCATGCTCTTCCTCCCAACTCTGTTCTTAGTTACTCTCCTTATATCAAAGAAAACATTTGGCATTTGTTTTTTAGGGATTGGCTAGCTTCACTTAGCATAATCTGTTATAATGCCATCCATTTCCCTGCAAATTCTATGATTTTGTCATTTTTTAATGCAGAGTAATACTCCATTGTGTATAACTGCCACATTTTTCTATCCATTCGTCTATTTTTTTTTAATTTTTTATTTTGGGTTGTTCAAAACATTACAAATTTCTTGACATATCATATTCCACACTTTGATTCAAGTGGGTTATGAACTCCCACCTTCACCCCATACACAGATTGCAGAATCACATCAGTTACACATCCATTGATTTACAAATTGCCATACTAGTGTCTGTTGTGCTCTGCTGCCTTTCCCATCCTCCACCCTCCCCCCTCCCCACCTCTCCCCTCCCCTCCCCTCCTCTCTCTCTACCCCCTCCACTGTATAACCCTGAGGGTCTCCTTCAATTACCATGCAATTTCCCTTCTCTCTCCCTTTCCCTCCCACCTCTCATCCCTGTTAAATGTTAATCTTCTTCTCCTGCTCTTCGTCCCTACTCTGTTCTTAGTTACTCTCCTTATATCAAAGAAGACATTTGGCATTTGTTTTTTAGGGATTGGCTAGCTTCACTTAGCATAATCTGCTCTAATGCCATCCATTTCCCTGTCAATTCTATGATTTTGTCATTTTTTAATGCAGAGTAATACTCCATTGTGTATAAATGCCACATTTTTTTTATCCATTCGTCTATTGAAGGGCATCTAGGTTGGTTCCACAGTCTTGCTTTTGTGAACTGTGCTGCTATGAACATCGATGTAGCAGTGTCCCTGTAGCATGCTCTTTTTAGGTCTTTAGGGAATAGACCAAGAAGGGGAATAGCTGGGTCAAATGGTGGCTCCATTCCCAGCTTTCCAAGAAATCTCCATACTGCTTTCCAAATTGGCTGCACCAATCTGCAGTCCCACCAGCAATGTACAAGTGTACCCTTTTCCCCACATCCTCGCCAGCACTTGTTGTTGTTTGACGTCCTAATGGCTGCCAATCTTACTGGAGTGAGATGGTATCTTAGGGTGGTTTTGATTTGCATTTCTCTGACAGCTAGAGATGTTGAGCATTTTTTCATGTACTTGTTGATTGACTGTATGTCCTCCTCTGAGAAGTGTCTGTTCAGGTCCTTGGCCCATTTGTTGATTGGGTTGTTTGTTCTCTTATTGTCTAATTTTTTGAGTTCTTTGTATACTCTGGATATTAGGGCTCTATCTGAAGTGTGAGGAGTAAAGATTTGTTCCCAGGGTGTAGGCTCCCTATTTACCTCTCTTATTGTTTCTTTTGCTGAGAAAAAACTTTTTAGTTTGAGTAAGTCCCATTTGTTGATTCTAGTTATTAACTTTTGTGCTATGGGTGTCCTATTGAGGAATTTGGAGCCCGACCCCACCGACTGTAGATCGTAGCCAACTTTTTCTTCTATCAGACGGCGCGTCTCTGATTTGATATCAAGCTCCTTGATCCATTATGAATTCACTTTTGTGCATGGCGAGAGAAAGGGATTCAGTTTCATTTTGTTGCATATGGATTTCCAGTTTTCCCAGCACCATTTGTTGAAGATGCTATCCTTCCTTCATTGCATGCTTTTAGCCTCTTTATCAAATATAAGATAGTTGTAGTTTTGTGGATTGGTTTCTGTGTCCTCTATTCTGTACCATTGGTCCACCCGCCTGTTTTGGTACCAGTACCATGCTGTTTTTGTTATTATTGCTCTGTAGTATAGTTTGAAGTCTGGTATCGCTATACCGCCAGATTCACACTTCTTGCTTAGCATTGTTTTTGCTATTCTGGGTCTTTTATTTTTCCATATGAATTTCATGATTGCTTTCTCTATTTCTACAAGAAATGCCATTGGGATTTTGATTGGCATTGCATTAAACCTATAGAGAACTTTTGGTAATATCGCCATTTTGATGATGTTAGTTCTGCCTATCCATGAACAGGGTATATTTTTCCATCTTCTAAGATCTTCTTCTATTTCTCTCTTTAGGGTTCTGTAGTTTTCATTGTATAAGTCTTTCACCTCTTTTGTTAGGTTGATTCCCAAGTATTTTATTTTTTTTGAAGATATTTTGAATGGAGTGGTTGTCCTCATTTCCATTTCAGAGGATTTGTCGCTGATATACAGGAATGCCTTTGATTTATGCGTGTTGATTTTATATCCTGCCACTTTGCTGAATTCATTTATTAGCTCTAATAGTTTCTTTGTAGAGCCTTTTGGGTCTGCTAGGTATAGAATCATATCATCTGCAAATAGTGATAATTTAAGTTCTTCTTTTCCTATTTTTATGCCTTTAATTTCTTTCGTCTGTCTAATTGCTCTGGCCAGTGTTTCGAGAACTATGTTGAACAGAAGTGGAGAGAGAGGGCATCCCTGTCTTGTTCCAGATTTTAGAGGGAATGCCTTCAGTTTTTCTCCATTCAGAATGATGCTAGCCTGAGGCTTAGCATAGATTGCTTTTACAATATTGAGGTATGTTCCTGTTATCCCTAGTTTTTCTAGAGTTTTGAACATAAAGGGATGCTGTACTTTGTCGAATGCTTTTTCCGCATCTATCGAGATGATCATATGGTTCTTATTTTTAAGTCTATTGATGTGGTGAATAACATTTATTGATTTCCGTATATTGAACCAGCCTTGCATCCCAGGGATGAATCCTACTTGATCATGGTGTACAATTTTTTTGATATGTTTTTGTATCCGATTCGCCAGAATTTTATTGAGGATTTTTGCATCTAGGTTCATTAGAGATATTGGTCTGTAGTTTTCTTTCTTTGAAGTGTCTTTGTCTGGTTTAGGTATCAGGGTGATGTTGGCCTCATAGAATGAATTTGGAAGTTCTCCCTCCTTTTCTATTTCCTGAAGTAGCTTGAAAAGTATTGGTATTAGTTCTTCTTTAAAGGTTTTGTAAAATTCTGCTGTATACCCATCCGGTCCTGGGCTTTTCTTAGTTGGTAGTCTTTTGATGGTTTCTTCTATTTCCTCAATTGATATTGGTCTGTTTAGGTTTTCTATATCCTCCTGACTCAATCTGGGCAGATCATATGACTTAAGAAATTTATCTATGCCTTCACTATCTTCTAATTTATTGGAGTATAAGGATTCAAAATAGTTTTTGATTATCTTCTGTATTTCTGAAGTGTCTGTTGTGATATTGCCTTTTTCATCCCGTATGCTAGTAATTTGAGTTCTCTCTCTTCTTCTCTTCGCTAGCATGGCTAAGGGTCTGTTGATTTTGTTTATTTTTTCAAAGAACCAACTTTTAGTTTTGTCAATTTTTTCAATTGTTTCTTTTGTTTCGATTTCATTAATTTCAGCTCTGATTTTAATTATTTCTTGCCTTCTCTTCTTTTGCTGTTGTTTTGCTCTTCTTTTTCAAGGATTTTGAGATGAAGTATGAGATCATTTATTTGTTGGTTTTTTCTTTTTTTAAGGAATGAACTCCAAGCAATGAATTTTCCTCTTAGAACTGCTTTCAATGTGTCCCATAGATTCCGATATGTTGTGTCTGTGTTTTCATTTATCTCTAAGAATTTTTTAATTTCCTCCTTGATGTCTTCTATAACCCATTGATCATTCAGTAACCTATTGTTCATTCTCCAAGTGATGTATGCTTTTTCCTTCCTTCTTTTATCGTTGATTTTCAGTTTCATTCCATTATGATCAGATAAGATGCATGGTATTATCTCTACTCCTTTATATTGTCTAAGAGTTGCCCTGTGACATAATATATGATCTATTTTTGAGAAGGATCCATGTGCTGCTGAGAAAAAAGTGTAACTGCTTGATGTTGGGTGGTATACTCTATATATGTCAATTAGGTCTAGGTTATTAATAGTGTTATTGAGTTCTATAGTTTCCTTATTCAACTTTTGTTTGGAAGATCTGTCCAGTGGCGAGAGAGGTGTGTTGAAGTCTCCCATGATTATGGTGTGGTGGTCTATTAGACTCTTGAACTTGAGAAGAGTTTGTTTGACGAACATAGCTGCACCATTGTTTGGGGCATAAATATTTATGATTGTTATGTCTTGTTGGTGTATGGTTCCCTTAAGCAGTATGTAGTGTCCCTCTTTATCTCTTTTGATTAACTTTGGCTTGAAATCTATTTTATTTGATATGAGTATGGACACTCCTGCTTGTTTCCGAAGTCCATATGAGTGATATGATTTTTCCCAACCTTTCACCTTCAGCCTATGTATGTCTTTTCCTATCAAATGCGTCTCCTGTAGGCAGCATATTGTTGGGTCTTGTTTTGTGATCCATTCTACTAGCCTGTGTCTCTTAATTGGTGAGTTTAAGCCATTAACATTTAGGGTTATTATTGAGATATGGGTTGTTCTTCCAGCCATATTTGTTTATTTCTGTTACTAAACATGGTTTGTTTTCCTCTTTGATTATTTCCCCCCCCCTTTACTGTCCTACCTCCCACTGTTGGTTTTCATTGTTATTTTCCATTTCCTCTTCCTGTAATGCTTTGGCGAGGATGTTTTGAAGAGATGGTTTTCTAGCTGCGAATTCTTTAAACTTTTGTTTATCGTGGAAGGTTTTAATTTCATCTTCCATCCTGAAGCTTAATTTCGCTGGATACACAATTCTTGGTTGGAACCCATTTTCTTTCAGTGTTTGAAATATGTTATTCCAGGATCTTCTAGCTTTCAGAGTCTGTGTTGAAAGATCAGCTGTTATCCTGATTGGCTTACCCCTAAATGTAATCTGCTTCCTTTCTCTTGTAGCTTTTAAAATTCTCTCCTTATTCTGTATGTTGGGCATCTTCATTATAATGTGTCTAGGTGTGGATCTCTTATGATTTTGCACATTCGGCGTCCTGTAGGCTTCTAGGATTTGGGATTCTGTTGCATTCTTCAAGTCTGGGAAGTTTTCTTGTATTATTTCATTGAATAGACTGCTCATTCCTTTGGTTTGGAGCTCTGTACCTTCCTGTATCCCAATGACTCTTAAGTTTGGTCTCTTAATGTTATCCCATATTTCTTGGATGTTCTGCTCATGGTTTCTTAACAGTCTTGCTGAGCTGTCTATGTTCTTTTCCAGTTGAAATACTTTGTCTTCATTGTCTGATGTTCTATCTTCTAAGTGTTCTACTCTGCTGGTAGTATTCTCCATTGAGTTTTTAAGTTGGTTTATTGCTTCCTGCATTTCTAGGATTTCTGATTGCTTGTTTTTTATAACCTCTATCTCCCTGTATAGTTGATCCTTTGCTTCCTGGATTTGTTTGCGTAATTCATTGTCGAAGTGATCTTTCATTGTCTGATTTTGCTGTTTAATGTCTTCCTTGATACTCCAGATCATCTGAAGCATGTATATCCTGAATTCTTTATCTGACATTCCATCTGCTGCAGCTGTTACCTCTTCTAAAGTTGCGTTGACCTGCATTGCTTGTGGTCCTTTCTTTCCTTGTCTTTTCATACTGCTTGCGTATCTTTCCTGCAGGTGCGGGCGGCGGCTCTGCTCTCTCCTTATTCCAATTGGGGTGTCGTGGCTACTACGCCGGCAGGTCACTGGCCCTGTTCTGGGAGCTGGCGGTGGCTCTGTTCTGCCCCTACTCCAATTGGGGTGACGAGTGTACCACGCCGGCAGGCCACCGGGCCTGATCCGCCGGTCGGTTGCAGGTTTGCCTACCCTGCAGGCGCGGGCAGCGGCTCTACTCTGCCCCTACTCCAAATGGGGTGACGTGTCTGTCGTACCGGCAGGCCACTGGGCCTGTCCCGCTGGTCGGTCGCAGATCTGCCCACCTTTCGGGCACGGGTGGAGGCTCTGCTCTGCCCCTACTCCAATTGGGGTGTCGTGTCTACCCCGCCTGCAGGACGCTGGGCCTGTTCCTGGCACGGGAGGCGACTCTGCTCTGTCACTACTCCAATTAGGGTGGTGTTTGTACCACGCCGGCAGGCTCCTGGGCCTGATCCGCCGGTCTGTTGTAGGTCTGCCTACCTTGGAGGCGCGGGCGGCGGATCTGCCCTGCCCCTCCTACCACGCCTGCGGACCCCTGGGCCTGATCTGCAGGTTGATCACTGGTCTGCTCACCCTGCGGGCACGGGTGGCGGTTCCGCTCCGTCCCCACTCCAATTGGGGTCACGTGACCACCACACCGGCAGGGCCTGATCCGGGCGTGGGAGAAGGATCTGCTCTGCCCCTACTCCAGTTGGGGTGACGTGTGTACCACACTGGCAGGCCACTGGGCCTGACCCGCCAGGCTGTCACAGGTCTGTTTACCTTGCAAGCGCGAACGGCGGCTCTGCCCTGCCCCTCCTACCACGCCCTGTACCACTGGGTCGCGGGTCTGCCCACCTTGTGGGTGAGGGTGGCGGCTCCGCTCCGCCCCCTCTCCAATTGGGGTCACGCGGTCACCACGCTGGCGAGCCGCTGGGCCTGCTCCGGGCGCTGGCGGCGGCCCGGCTCCTCCCCTCTGGCTCGACGACAAATTGAGGAGACTCGGGTGACTGTGCCTCACCTCCCCTACCAGGAGACCAACTGCTTATGTCACCACTGGTATTGATGAAGTTCTCTCCTCCGCCGCTTTCTGCTGACATCAGATCTCTGCCATGTTGGTATCCTATGCGAATGGCAGCATTTCGTTCCCCTTGCCGGGCAACCAAAGCAACGGGTGAGTCCTGACCGGCCCTCAGCAGGACCCGGACCGAGACGCAGTTTCCGCGGGCTCCTAGCCCCGGTCCAGGGAAGTTCCGGGAGCCGGAACTCGGCTGCTCTGTGCTCGGTGTAAGCTCCTATAAGTGTAAGCTCCAAGAAGCAGTCCCCGCGGGCTCAGTTCCGGGAGCCGGAATTCGGCTGCTTAGTGCTTGGTGTATGCTCTGATACTAGCAGGGTCCAAGAAGCAGCCTCCGCAGGCTCCGCAGCCCTGGGCCAGGGCGGTTCCGGGACGGTTCCGGGAGCCGGAACTCGGCCGCCCCGCGCTCGGTGTTTGCTCCGATAAGATCAGATTCTAAGAAGCACCCAGGCGCTGAACCCTAGCAATCTGTCTGCAAGCCGCAGGCGAATTGCAGCCTGAAATTACCTGTTCTATGGCTGAATGAGCTGCGGTCAGTCGAAAACAGGGAAGGTGACGTCAGTTTACCAACATGGTGGCTGCTGGCCTCCTCTGTGGTCTGACCGGTGTGGAGAACCGAGATGGACTGCTTCCTTCCCCCGTCTCGAACCCAGAATTCAGTCCTGAGTACGGTGCTTGCGTGGCTGGCAGAAACTGCAGCGCTGTAACCCTGCGTCTCTATCCCAGCGCGCGCTGCAGACTCTAGCTGCGGGGCGATTTGCTGAATAAGCAGTGTTACCCTCCGTGCGACAAACCTCTCGCGTTTGAGTCCCCGTAGCCGATCCTCGTGCGATGGAAATCCTTCCTCCAGGTTCCGGAGCACCCCACTATTGCTGGAAATTCCTAACAAGATATCCTTTAGCCGTCCTGACTTGTCATACTCCCACACAGTGAAGCAGCACACGGGGGCAATGCACTCCCCTCGCCGCCATCTTCCCCCTCCAGGACCTATCCATTCGTCTACTGAAGGGCATCTAGGTTGGTTCCACAGTCTTGCTATTGTGAATTGTGCTGCTATGAACATCGATGTAGCAGTGTCCCTGTAGCATGCTCTTTTTAGGTCTTTAGGGAATAGACCGAGAAGGGGAATAGCTGGGTCAAATGGTGGTTCCATTCCCAGCTTTCCAAGAAATCTCCATACTGCTTTCCAAATTGGCTGCACCAATTTGCAGTCCCACCAGCAATGTACAAGTGTACCCTTTCCCCACATCCTCGCCAGCACTTGTTGTTTGACGTCCTAATGGCTGCCAATCTAACTGGAGTGAGATGGTATCTTAGGGTGGTTTTGATTTGCATTTCTCTGACAGCTAGAGATGGTGAGCATTTTTTCATGTACTTATTGATTGATTGTATGTCCTCCTCTGAGAAGTGTCTGTTCAGATCCTTGGCCCATTTGTTGATTGGATTATACGTTTTCTTATTGTTTAATTTTTTGAGTTCTTTGTATACTCTGGATATTAGGGCTCTATCTGAAGTGTGAGGAGTAAAGATTTGTTCCCAGGGTGTAGGCTCCCTATTTACCTCTCTTATTGTTTCTTTTGCTGAGAAAAAACTTTTTAGTTTGAGTAAGTCCCATTTGTTGATTCTAGTTATTAACTCTTGTGCTATGGGTGTCCTATTGAAGAATTTGGAGCCTGACCCCACAGTATGTAGATCATAGCCAAGTTTTTCTTCTATCAGACGGCGTGTCTCTGATTTGATATCAAGCTCCTTGATCCATTTTGAGTTAACTTTTGTGCATGGTGAGAGAAAGGGATTCAGTTTCATTTTGTTGCATATGGATTTCCAGTTTTCCCAGCACCATTTTTTGAAGATGCTATCCTTCCTCCATTTCATGCTTTTAGCCACTTTATCCAATATAAGATAGTTGTAGTTTTGTGGATTCGTTTCTGTGTCCTCTATTCTGTACCATTGGTCCACCCGCCTGTTTTGGTACCAGTACCATGCTGTTTTTGTTACTATTGCTCTGTAGTATAGTTTGAGGTCTGGTATCGCTATACCGCCCTATTCACACTTCCTGCTTAGAGTTGATTTTGCTATTCTGGGTCTTTTATTTTTCCATATGAATTTTATAATTGCTTTCTCTATTTCTACAAGAAATGCCATTGGGATTTTGATTGGCATTGCATTAAACCTATAGAGAACTTTTGGTAATATCGCCATTTTGATGATGTTGGTTCTGCCTATCCATGAACAGGGTATATTTTTCCATCTTCTAAGATATTCTTCTATTTCTCTCTTTAGGGTTCTGTAGTTTTCATTGTATAAGTCTTTCACCTCTTTTGTTAGGTTGATTCCCAAGTATTTTATTTTTTTTGAAGATATTGTGAATGGAGTGGTTGTCCTCATTTGAAAGATCAGCTGTTATCCTGATTGGTTTACCCCTAAATGTAATCTGCTTCCTTTCTCTTGTAGCTTTTAAAATTCTCTCCTTATTCTGTATGTTGGGCATCTTCATTATAATGTGTCTAGGTGTGGATCTCTTATGATTTTGCACATTCAGCGTCCTGTAGGCTTCTAGGATTTGGGATTCTATCTCATTCTTCAAGTCTGGGAAGTTTTCTCGTATTATTTCATTGAATAGATTGCTCATTCCTTTGGTTTGGACCTCTATACCTTCCTGTATCCCAATGACTCTTAAGTTTGGTCTCTTTATGTTATCCCATATTTCTTGGATGTTCTGCTCATGGTTTTTTAACAGTCTCGCTGAGCTATCTATGTTCTTTTCAAGTTGAAATACTTTGTCTTCATTGTCTGATGTTCTATCTTCTAAGTGTTCTACTCTGCTGGTAGTATTCTCAATTGAGTTTTTAAGTTGGTTTATTGCTTCCTGCATTTCTAGGATTTCTGTTTGTTTGTTTTTTATAACCTCTATCTCCCTGTATAGTTGATCTTTTGCTTCTTGGATTTGTTTATGTAATTCATTGTTGAAGTGATGTTTCATTGTCTGATTTTGCTGTCTAATGTCTTCCTTGAGACTCCAGATCATCTGAAGCATGTATATCCTGAATTCTTTATCTGACATTCCATCTGCTGTAGATATTACCTCTTCTAACGTTGAGTTGACCTGCATTGCTTGTGGTCCTTTCTTTCCTTGTCTCTTCATACTGTTCGTGTTTCTTTCTGCTTGGTGAAACTGTTGTGTTATTGAATTTTCCCCCTACATATTTATATTGCTCTTGTATAGTTGCAAAGTCTCCCTCGCAGGCGCGGGTGGCGGCTCTGCCCCTCCTCCAATTGGGGCAATGTGACTACCACGCCGGCAGGCTGCTTGTCCTGTTTGCCGGTTGGTAGCAGGTCCGCCTACCTTGCAGGCGCGGGCAGCGGCTCTGCCCCTCCGTGGGCCGCTGGGCCTGTCCTGTCTGTCGGTTGCAGGTCCGCCTACCTTGCAGGCGCGGGGGCGGCTCTGCCCCTCTGCGGGTTGCTCGGCCTGTTCTGTCGGTGGTCACAGTTTTGCCTACCTTGCAGGCGCGGGGGAAGGGGGCGGCTCTGCCCCTCCGCGGGTTGCTGGGCCTGTTCTGCCGGTGGGTCGCAGGTCCGCCTACCTTGTAGGCGTGTGGGGTGGCTCTGCCCCTCCGCGGGTTGCTGGGTCTGACCTGCTGGTGGGTCGCAGGTCCGCCTACCTTGCAGGCGTGGTTGGCAGCTCTGCCCCTCCGCGGGCTGCTGGGCCTGTTCTGTTGGTGGTTGCAGTTCCGCCTATCTTTCAGGCACGGGGGGGGGGGGCGGCTCTGCCCCTCCGCAGGCAGCTGGGCCTGTTCTGCTGGTGGGTCGCAGATCCGCCTACCTTGCAGGCGCGTGGGGCAGCTCTGCCCCTACGCGGGTTGCTGCCTGTTCTGCCGGTGGGTCGCAGGTCCGCCTTAAATTGTTCATCTTAAAATGAATGATTTGGGGCTGGGGATGTGGCTCAAGCGATAGCGCGCTCGCCTGGCATGCGTGCGGCCCGGGTTAGATTCTCAGCACCACATACAAACAAAGATGTTGTGTCTGCCGAAAACTAAAAAATAAATAATAAAAAATTCTCTCTCTCTCTCTCTTAAAAAAAAGAATTATTTTATGTGATATGAATTTCCTCTCAAATGTTTTTAAAAATCCACTATCATCTACTCACTTAATGTACATTCATTGATGTATATCAGGCTTTTGACCAGGAGCTAGATATAAAATGACAGAAGACCTTGCCCCCAAGAGTCTTGCCATATCATAGGACATCACACTATAGTATATTAAATTCCAAGGTGAAATAAGTATCTGAATATGCTAAGAAGGTATGTTACATTACCTGTTTTTAAGTAATTATCACAATGAAAGCAATCCCTATGTATGGTAACATAGTTGCGGAATTGGGAGTGCTTTACTTCAAAAAGACAAAGGGGCCTGGGATTGCTGTCTTGGAAGGTACGTGGGTTCACTTAGGGCATGTGCTAGGAGGGTGAGAGTGAACAGCAGTCTGGAGATTCGAACAGGCCTGGAGATAGGATCTCTCAGGAGGATCAGGAGAAAAATGTTTTGGGTGATATATTTGTCTTCATCTTCTTAATTGGAAAGTCTTTTGAACCTAAGTAAGACACTCTAAAATTTTGTATTGATCTTCAATTTGTGAAACTACTACACAGCACAAGTCTAGCCCCCCTTCCACATAATGAGCAGAAATTATCCAAAGACAATCATTTCCCTCTCATGATGAGCCTTAGGTTTCCAAGGATGCTTTCACACGCTCATTATCCCTTACACCATCATCACTGGTGCCTTTCTTTGGAACACTCCAATTTGTCAGATTTTCTTTTAGGAAGTGATGCTAAGAAGCAAACAGAATACCGCAGGTAAATTTGAGTAACACAGCTAATGGTGGCATTATATATTCTGCAATTGCATGATTTTTATAGTTTGTGTTTTAGATGGAAGCTCCATGTTGTCTCATATAGAGTCCCTCTTCTCAACTGAGTCTTTTTTTTGTGGCTCACCTTCAATTTTCAGTCAAGTGATCAAATATTTTGAACAGTTGCCTATGGAGTTTGATTCCTTGTTCCATTCCCTATGAGCATCTCCCACATATTTGATGACATTTAAAATTTCTTCATAGGGGAATGCTTTTAATTCAAAAGTAGAATTAGGCTTAACTTGGTTTTTGGAGAGTTATCATATAACGTATATTAAGATGAAAATCAGCAAGGTTGTTTTCTTTCCTGAAGCAGATTTAGATGATGGAGTGGAGGGAGGCAGTAGGAAAGGGGTAGAATATTGGAGTATGAAGTTGGGATTTTCAGTCTGAGAGAAATAAAGGTATTGAAAATTAGGAAGAAACATTTTTAGATGATGAAATCAAGGGACTCTGAGGTCTATGAAAATAAATATTGACTCCTTTTCAGTGGAACACTGGATTATTTTAAGCCACATCAAGTGTACAGTTAAGGTAATGAAGATAGCCCGTATGTGGGAAAGTATTTTTTCTTTTCTCTCTTATTTTACTTCCTTTATTGTACTTATGAGCATTAGTATAAAAAGATCCTGAAAGGCAGATGGTGACTCTGAGGCCCTCCACCTATTTAGGTGTCTAATTTACTACTCTGGGTGCTGTATTCACTTTTCTGAGCTAATTACAGTTTTCTTACAGTGAGTAATCAATGACAGGGGGAGTGATCATTTGAGTTCATCTTTGCATTTTGAAGGTGAGTAAAATGAAATACATCTATCATTTGATTTTTTTCTTCTGAAAAATTAAGCCTTAAGTCCCCTAAAATCTTAACCATTTTTTTACCTGCCCTATTGTACCTTACATATTGGGAATTTAAAAACAATTTAAAAAAATTTTAAAACAATTTTAAAAGCATCTTCATTATTTTCTTATATTGCTGTAATGATTCATAATTAAAATATAGATGATTTAACTCTATTTTTTAACATATAAACACTAAAATTAAATCTCTTGGATGTTAACATATTTTACACACATGCCATTTTCAAAGAACCATTCGTTAATACTTATGGATTATTATTGAATATTATATATGATGCTGGCCTGGGACAAAGTCCTGTTACTAACTATAACCAATAAAAGGAAAAACTGTTAAGCACTATCAAGTCTTTCATTGTCTGAAAGCTGCAATTAGTTTGGATAGAAATTTAATTTCCTATATTTTCAATCCTTTTTCTAAACTTATGGGGTTGTCAGAGTATTTTACTTGAACAATGCTCATAATCTTCCAGTCTCAGCAGGTGGTGAATCCTTTAATCTTTCCTCCTAGGTTTCCTAGCAGGAACATCAATTGGAACCAAAAATATAGTTTATCTCTTTTCTGACTTTTATTCTTCGTCTCCTGCCCTCCCTTCTGTGCTCTACCCCCTCTATCTCTCAGCCTCTCTCTTCCCTTACTCTTCTCTTTCAGTCAAGTTCAAGCCAAGTAAAGTGGCAAAACTTCTACAAAATTTTCAATGTTCAGTTTTTTGTTTCAGTAGTATGAAGACACAAAATTGCTATAAATGTTTCATTACACCTTCACAAAAAGGAGATCCTGGCACTTCCAAAGTGAATTACTTCAGCATAAGAGCAACATCCTAAGAGAAGCAATATTTTTTATTGGTTTATTTCATTTAACTAATACATATATCTTTGCTATTGTTTCTGTTTGTTGGCAATAAACGCTACTCTGAGGCATTTATACATCTCAGAAATTGTTAAAATATATTGCCTTTTATTTTTAAACACTCACATGCTCAGTACTTTTTAAATATATGGAAATTTGCAATTTCCATAATGAATATTTTTAGCTAGTTGTATTTACATGGAAGTTATAGTAAAAACTCTGAAAGGTTTTCTTAGAGTAGGCTTTATTTCTCTACAAAAATCTCTCAGTTACGATTAAAGTATTTAAATTCTAACTTCTTTTCTCCCCTTACCTCCAATACCATCAGGTTATGGTGTGAATCAAAAACAGAGGCACCAAGTAAACTGGTAGACTAGAGGGAAGGAGTGTGTTAAGATTTGATTCCCCTGAGAAGCTTATGTGGTAGGCAATGCAGTAATGTTCAGAGGTGAAATGACTGGATCGTAAGGGCTGTAGCCTCATCAAGAGATCAATCCATTTGATGGATTAATAAATTGAGTGAACTACTGGATTGTGACTAAAGGCAGGGGGAATGTGACCTAAGAATGTAGGTCCCTGGGGGAGTGCTGTTGGGGACTATATCTGTCCCTGGCCCCATCCCATCTCACGCCTTCACTCTGCTCATTAGCTGTCATGAGCTGAGCAGCTTTCCTCCGACACACCCTTCTGCCATGATGTTCTGTTTCACCTCTGGCCTAGGTCAATGGAGTTGGCCCACCATAGACAGAGCCAAAATAAATTTTTCCTTCTCTAACTTCTTCTTGTCAGTTATTTGGGTCACATGGTGAAAAGATAACTAAAACAGAATGTTTGAATCATTCTCAATCCTGTTCATTAGTTCTGGATAATTTTGCTGAATAAAGCTTAAAATACAAAAAGGATTGCGATTATTGAATTCTAGTTTCACTAAAATCTTTGTATTCCCAGCCCAGAGTAAATGCTTCATTTTAAAATACTTTGAAATGTATAAACAGAAGCTTTTTCTATTTTGATAGGTATGAACTCATCATTATCCAAATTGAAATTTTTGAATATAGCACCTATCCCTCTCTTCTTTTAGATTCAGCTGTTCCTTGATTATAGCAAAATCTCTTTGGCCAACAGAAGGATAGAAAATATAAAATGGAACTCCAAATTTTTTCAATGTTTTTAATTTTTTTAAATTTTTAAATTTTATTATTATTATTATTATTATTTTTAAATTTTAATTTTCATTTTTATATTATCATTATTATTTTTGTAAATATTTTTTTCTTTTCTTTCCTTATTTTCTAATTTTTTTTGTTTTTGTTTCTTTTGTCTTTTCATTTCTTTTCAATTTTCTTATTCCCCCTTTCTTGAATTCTACCTGCCTACTCTCATTCTCTTTAGTGACTTCTTCCCTTCCCTTCTAATATCTTTCCTCCCAAGCATCAAATAAATTTATAAGAGTAAACAGTAACTCAGCAGTCAAACAGAACAAGAAGTAATATGAGCAGCATAAAAAAGCAAGGAAGAAAAGGAGTACAAACAATGAAGGACAGCCTAAATATTCAGGAGGACCTAGAGTCAACAGAAAAATGATCATATAAAGAACTCAAGGAATACCTTAGACAGATGGAATGGAACCTTAAAGAGGATACAAGACAGAAAATCCAAACAGTGAAAGAACACTTTGAAAATGAATTACATAAACAGATAAAAGAAGAAGTTAAGCATCTTTATCAGGAGATAGAGATTATAAAAAAAATCAAACAATAATTCTAGAAATGAAGGAAACGATAAACCAAATTAAAAACTCAATTGAGAGTATCACTAACAGAGTGGAGCAAGTAGAAGCAAGAATTTCAGATAATGAAGACAAAATATATCATCTTGAAAAGAGCCTAGCCAACTCAGAAAGGCTGGTTAAAAAATCACGAGAAAAACATCCAAGAGATATGGGATAACATAAAAAAACCAAACCTATGAGTCATCGGGATAGAAGAAGGTACAGAGATTCAAACCAAGGGAATGAGTAACCTGCTGAATGAAATAATTACAGAAAACTTTCCAGAAATAAAAAAGGAAACGGATATACAAATTGGAGATGCATACAGGACACCGAGCACACAAAATCACAGTAGACCAATGCCAAGACACATTGTTATGAAGATATCCAATATACAGAACAAAGAGAAAATATTAAAAGCTACAAGAGAAAGGAGGCAGATTACATTCAGGGGTAAACCAATAAGGTTAACAACGGATTTTTCATCACAGACGCTGAAAGTGAGAAGATCCTGGAACAACGTATTTCAAACACTGAAAGACAATGGATGCCAACCAAGAATTCTGTATCCAGCAAAATTAAGCTTCAGGTACGACAATGAAATAAAAATCTTTCATGATAAACAAAAGCTAAAAGAATTTGCAGCCACAAAACCAGCATTGCAAAGCATCTTGAGCAAAACACTACACGAGGAAGAAATGAAAAACAATAACCAAAACCATCAGTGGGAAGTGCCTCTATAAAGACAGAGGGTGGGGGGAAAGATAACCATGGAGAAACAAACTAAATTAAAAAAAAAGAAGGTAAATAATCAAACATGGCTGGAAGTACAAACCATATATCAATAGTAACTCTAAACGTTAATGGCTTAAACTCTCCAATAAAGCGACATAGGCTGGTAACATGGATTAAAAAAACAAATCCAACAATATGCTGCCTTCAGGAGACACATCTGATTGGAAAAGACATACACAGGCTGAAGGTGAAAGGTTGGGAAAAAATATACCACGCACACGGTCCTCGTAAGCAAGCAGGGGTGGCCATCCTCATATCGAATAAAGTTGACTTCAAGACTAAGTTAATCAAAAGGGATAAGGAAGGACATTATATACTGTTAAAAGGAAACATTCACCAACAAGACATAACAATTATCAATATTTATGCACCAAATAATGGTGCTGCGACGTTCATAAAACAAATTCTCCTCAAGTTCAAGAATCAAATAGACCAGAACACAATAATTATGGGTGACTTCAACACACCTCTCTCACCATTGGACAGATCCTCCAAACAAAAGTTGAATAAAGAAACTATAGAACTCAATATCACAATCAACAACCTAGACTTAACTGACATATATAGAATATATCAACCATCATCAAGTGGATATACTTTTTTCTCAGCAACACATGGATCCTTCTCAAAAATAGACCATATATTATGCCATAGGGCAACCCTCAGTAAATATACAGGGGTGGAGATAATAACATGCATTTTATCTGATCATAATGGAATGAAACTGGAAATCAATGATAAAAGAAGGAAGGAAAAATCCTACATCACATGGAAAATGAACAATATGTTACTGAATGATCAATGGGTTACAGAAGACATAAAGGAGGAAATCAAAAAATTCTTAGAGATAAATGAAAATACAGACACAACATATCGGAATCTATGGGACACAATGAAAACAGTTTTAAGAGGGAAATTCATCGCCTGGAGGTCATTCCTCAAAAAAAGGAAAAACCAACAAATAAATGAGCTCACACTTCATCTCAAAGCCCTAGAAAAGGAAGAGCAAAACAACAGCAAATGTAGCAGAAGGCAAGAAATAATTAAAATCAGAGCAGAAATCAACGAAATTGAAACAAAAGAAACTATTAAAAAATTAACAAAACTAAAAGTTGGTTCTTTGAAAAAATAAATAAGATCGACAGACCCTTAGCCATGCTAACGAAGAGAAGAAAAGAGAGAGAACTCAAATTACTAACATATGGGATGAAAAAGGCAATATCACAACAGACACTACAGAAATACAGAAGACAATTAGAAATTATTTTGAAAACCTATATTCCAATAAAATAGAAGATAGTGAAGACATCGATAAATTCCTTAAGTCATATGATTTGCCCAGACTGAGTCAGGAGGATACTCACAACTTAAACAGACCAATATCAATAGATGAAATAGAAGAAGCAATCAAAAGACTTCCAACCAAGAAAAGCCCAGGACCGGATGGGTATACAGCGGAGTGTTACAAAACCTTTAAGGAAGAATTAATACCAATACTTTTCAAGCTACTTCAGGAAATAGAAAAAGTGGGAGAACTTCCAAATTCATTCTACGAGGCCAACATCACCCTGATTCCGAAACCAGACAAAGACACCTCAAAGAAAGAAAACTACAGACCAATATCTCTGATGAACCTAGATGCAAAAATCCTCAATAAAATTCTGGCGAATCGGATACAAAGGCACATCAAAAAAATTGTGCACCATGATCAAGTAGGATTCATCCCTGGGATGCAAGGATGGTTCAATATACGGAAATCAATAAATGTTATTCACCACATCAATAGACTTAAAGATAAGAACCATATGATCATTTCAATAGACGCAGAAAAAGCATTCGACAAAGTACAGCATCCCTTTATGTTCAAAACATTAGAAAAACTAGGGATAACAGGAACTTACCTCGACATTGTAAAAGCTATCTATGCTAAGCCTCAGGCTAGCATCATTCTCAATGGAGAAAAATTGAAGGCATTCCCCCTAAAATCTGGAACAAGACAGGGATGCCCTCTATCACCACTTCTATTCAGTATAGTTCTCGAAACACTGGCCAGAGCAATTAGACAGACGAAAGAAATTAAAGACATAAAAATAGGAAAGGAAGAACTTAAATTATCACTATTTGCAGGTGACATGATTCTATAACTAGAAGACCCAAAAGGGTCTACAAAAAAACTACTAGAACTAATAAATGAATTCAGTAAAGTGGCAGGATATAAAATCAACACGCATAAATCACAGGCATTTCTGTATATCAGCGACAAAACTTCTGAAATGGAAATGAGGAAAAACACTCCATTCACAATATCCTCAAAAAATATAAAATACTTGTGAATCAACCTAACAAAAGAGGTGAAAGATTTATACAATGAAAACTACAAAACCCTAAAAAGAGAAGTAGAAGAAGATCTTAGAAGATGGAAAAATATACCCTGTTCATGGATAGGCAGAACTAACATCATCAAAATGGCGATATTACCAAAAGTTCTCTATAGGTTTAATGCAATGCCAATCAAAATCCTAACGACATTTCTTGTAGAAATAGGTAAAGCAATCATGAAATTCATATGGAAAAATAAAAGACCCAGAATAGCAAAAGCAATTCTAAGCAGGAAGTGTGAATCAGGCGGTATAGGGATACCAGATGTAAAACTATACTACAGAGCAATAGTAACAAAAACAGCATGGTACTGGTACCAAAACAGGCGGGTGGACCAATGGTACAGAATAGAGGACACAGAGACTAATCCACAAAGCTACCACTATCTTATATTTGATAAAGGGGCTAAAAGCATGCAATGGAGGAAGGATAGCATCTTCAACAAATGGTGTTGGGAAAACTGGAAATCCATATGCAACAAAATGAAACTGAATCCCCTCCTCTCGCCATGCACAAAAGTTAACTCAAAGTGGATCAAGGAGCTAGATATCAAATCAGAGACTCTGCATCTGATAGAAGAAAAAGTTGGCTCCAATCTACATATTGTGGGGTCGGGCTCCAAATTCCTTAATAGGACACCCATAGCACAAAAGTTAATAACAAGAATCAACAAATGGGACTTACTTAAACTGAAAAGTTTTCTCTCAGCAAGAGAAACCATAAGAGAGGTAAATAGGGAGCCTACATCCTGGGAACAAATCTTTACTCCTCACACTTCAGATAGAGCCCTAATATCCAGAGTATACAAAGAACTCAAAAAATTAAACAATAAGATAACAAATAACCCAATCAACAAATGGGCCAAAGACCTGAACAGACACTTCTCAGAGGAGGACATACAATCAATCAACAAGCACATGAAAAAATGCTCACCATCTCTAGCAGTCAGAGAAATGCAAATCAAAACCACCCTAAGATACCATCTCACTCCAGTAAGATTGGCAGCCATTATGAAGTCAAACAACAACAAGTGCTGGCGAGGATGTGGGGAAAAGGGTACTCTTGTACATTGCTGGTGGGACTGCAAACTGGTGCGGCCAATTTGGAAAGCAGTATGGAGATTCCTGGGAAAGCTGGGAATGGAACCACCATTTGACCCAGCTATTGCCCTTCTCGGACTATTCCCTGAAGACCTTAAAAGAGTGTACTACAGGGATACTGCTACATCGATGTTCATAGCAGCACAATTCACAATCGCTAGACTGTGGAACCAACCCAGATGCCCTTCAATAGATGAATGGATAAAAAAATGTGGCATTTATACACCATGGAGTATTACGCAGCACTAAAAAATGACAAAATCATGGAATTTGCAGGGAAATGGATGGCACTAGAGCAGATTATGCTTAGTGAAGCTAGCCAATCCCTAAAAAACAAATACCAAATGTCTTCTTTGATATAATGAGAGCAACTAAGAACAGAGCAGGGAGGAAGAGCAGGAAGAAATGATTAACATTAAACAGATACATGAGGTGGGAGGGAAAGGGAGAGAAAAGGGAAATTGCATGGTAATGGAGGGAGACCCTCATTGTTATACAAAATTACATATAAGAGGCGAATGGGAAAATAAACAAGGAGAGAAATGAATTACAGTAGATGGGGTAGAGAGAGAAGATGGGAGGGGAGGGGGGATGGAAGAGGATAGGAAAGGTAGCAGAATACAACAGTTACTAATAGGGCATTATGTAAAAATGTGGATGTGTAACCGATGTGATTCTGCAATCTGTATTTGGGGTAAAATTGGGAGTTCATAACCAACTTGAATCTAATGTATGAAATATGATATGTCAAGAGCTTTGTAATGTTTTGAACAACCAATAAAAAAATAAAATAAAAGTGCACTTGGAAGATAAAAAAAAAGAACTATGTAATGTTTTGAATAACTAATAATAAAAATTTAAAAAAATAAAATAAAATAAAATAGCCTTCAGGGTCAAAAAAATAAAAAATAAAAACCAGTATAAAAAAAAAAGAAGTACCATAACATTTGAGAGGGTTTATTTTATCTATCTCTTTCCAACATTGGGTATTCTTTTAAAAGCATTTCTGCTAATTTGCTAGACCAAAATAGGCATGTACTATTTTATTTTGATAAGTTAAGTCAACCTAAATTTTTGAAATAATTTTAAATTTAGTGTAAAGGTACAAGGATAACCAGAGAAGGCCACCTCCTCCCATTTATTTTCTCCAGCTGGTAGAGCATGCATAGCCATAGTGCATTTGTCCAAGATGAGGAAGTAACAGTGGTACATCATTATTAATTAAATTTGAGACTATTCAGATTTAGTGGTTTTTTCCACTAATGTCTGTTCTCCATTCCTGAATCCAGTTAAGTCAGAACATTGCTTTTTGTCTTCAACTAAGTCTCCTTCCTTTCCTCTGGCTTGTAACAGTGTTTCAGTCTTTCTTTGTTTTTCATGGTCTTGATAGTTTTGAGTTGTAAGATCAGGTAATTTATAGAACATCTTTTAATTTTGGTTTTGTTGTTTTTTTTTCCATGATTAGACTAGAATGGGATGAAGATTTGGGGGAGAAATACCATGGAGGTGAACTGTTCGTATCATCACATCATACTGGGGATGTAATGTCTCACAACTGATGATACTAACCAGGACCACCTGGCTAAGGCAGCATTTGCTATTTTCTCTCCTGTAAGATCACCTCTTTACTCTTGTTGTAAGTTAATCACTAAGTTCAGCCAGTTCTTGGGGTTTAGGGAACACTGATCTCCACCTAATGAACGTTCAAATATTGGGTTACTCTGAATAATGGTCCCTGAAGATATCTACATTCGAATCTCCTGTCAATGTTACCTTCTTTTTAAAAATAAAGGGATTTTTGCAAATGTGATTTAATTGAGGATCTTGAGGGTCCAGGGAGAATATCCTGGATTATCTGAGTGGGCCTGGAATAATTCTTACAAGGATCCTTATAAGGGAGAAGAAAAGTGACAGAAAGGAATGTGAAAATGGAAGCAGAAATTCAGTTGATATGGCTAGGTGACAACAAATGACATAAAAGAAGGAATATGGTTTCAAAGAAGAATTTTATATGAAGACACTGAAATTTGATGAGTTCCCAAATTCCTGGAAATGAATGGTAAATTTCACTTGGACGGGTCATTTTAACTTATCAGATTGGCAAAAACTGTGAAAATCAATTATATCCTGTGTTGAGTATGTAGAAACATATATAGCTGAAAACAAAGTATTTTGATTTTTAAAGATAATAGTCTGACAGTACATCTTGAAACTTTAAATGTGTGAATTCTTTGACTAAGCAGTACAAGTAAAAAATCCATTTTTATGGAAGTAAAAGCACAAATTTGAAAAGATAAATATAGAAAGATGCATATGTAACATTCATTATATTATTATATTAATTATAATGATGCTCATTGTGTTTTTAGTTGGGCATGAAAAGATATTTATAAGCACTTGATTCTGAACACATATTTTTTTCCATTGCTAATCTATCACAAAATTTATCTCCTTTATTTCCAAAATGTGTTCTAGATCTATTTACTTCCCTCTACCAATACTGTTTTTCCTGGTCAATAAACATAGATTAACTTTTAAAATTATATAATGTTTTTTAATTTTGGCTATATCATTATTTATTTAAACATGCTACTATTGTTTTAAGTCTTTTGCTGTTATAATTAATAGTTAGTATGGATCACTATAAATATTCAATGTTTAATTTCAAAATGGATTTCATAAACAAATACTGAGAAATACAAATAATATGTACAGTATTTTTTTCTACAGTCACAGGATTACTTTGTTTTTGGTTTTGTTGATGAGTAATCAGGGGAAAACCTTACCCAGATGGACATTGGTAGAAATATTCCCAAGTATTTTACACATATTTATAGCTTTGTACATTTATTTCTGTTTAAAGTGGTGCTATATTATTAATTATAAAATTCTCTCCTTCAAGAGAGACTCCATGAAACATAGTTCTAGTACTACAGGATTAATAGTTATAGACTGAGCAATTAATGTTTAGAATCCACACAAAGTCTGTTGTTACTCCTTAATAGTTTTTCATTTCCCTCCTTAAAACTTTATCTCTGCTTTTTCCTTGAGACCAGAATCATATGCAGCATTCTGGTGATAATTCATAGTCTGGGAGTATGTATTTTGTTTACAAAATTCTTTCCCTACTATGTTCAGCATTTCATTGGCTGCCTTGGCCACAGTATCTCATTTGCATATCTGTACTAGGTACATCCCAAGGAGTTCCTGAAGGAGTCTTTTCATTATTCAGCCCTTGTTAGAATAAAAAGTAACATTTGCATAATACTCTACAATTTATAGAGACCTTTATCTGCTTCATGAAACCTCAAGACAAAACTCCAAGGCCATCAAGATCACACCAACTCTACAGATGCAGATAACTTACTTAACAGTCATGGTGTTTCCTGGATTTGAAGTTTCAGCTCTTCACATAATATTCATCTGTCTTCTCCACAACTAGTCAGAGATTCAGTTATCCACACCCCCTTAAAACTATTTCTTTCATATCAGCTTTCTTTGCAAGATGCAAGATCTGTTCCAACAGCTCTTTTTCTCTTATAACTGATGTTGGCTGCACTCTCAAGAGCCCCTTGCCCTGTAAGCTACTGTCTCTCTCTAGTTTCTTCATCCCAGAATCTTCCAGAATTGTTCTTTTTTTCTGGACATGCTGAATTTCTGAACAGTTGGAGCCAGTGGGTTCCCAAGCGTCCACACCATTGTTACTTATCTGCCTTTCGTCAATTCATACTGCTCCCTGAATGTCCCTGAAGTGCTTCAACCTCCATTAGATCACCTTACTTAACATAACCCCAACTTCCCCTGATCCTATTTTGTTTACTCTTCATTCCTGTCAGTATTTGTTCAGATATTCTCAGCGGGAGGTGGTGTTATTGGTTCATTGCAAAATGCTGGGTTCTAGTCTTGAAGATCCACTTAGACGAACTGCGATGGTAAAAGGCTGCACCTCCCTTTCTGAACTCCACACCTGAAAACCTTGAATTGTGCAAGTAGTCTCCCACAACAGACTACTGTGAGAGGATGGGCTCATAAGGACTTTCTGGCTTGTAATTTTGATGAGCAATTCTTGGTTACTCTAGAGGTGAAAGCCTGTACATTTACTTATAAGTCATTCTTTTCTCACTTGTTAATTGCTGGTTTTGAAGTCATATTCTTTTTCTCTTCTCTTTGTGATACACATTTCATAGGTGTTAAACATTTTATCTGTTTATTATTTCCCTGCTCTGTTTTTTAACATTGAGAAGTTTTTATTTTGAGGTCATCTAATTATCCACATTTGTTTTTTGTCATTTTTTATTCCAGTTTAGAAAGTTCATCATATATTTGATGAAGATTCACTTTAATTTTCATATAATTAAAAAAATTGATTTCACTTTTAACTTCCTCCATCTGAAATCTATTTGGCTCTTTGGTATGATGTGAGGAGCTAGATATTCCTCCTCTTCCATATGGTTTACCACCTAACAAGATATTTTTAATAATCTTTCATTTTCTCCAGACTTAAGGTGTGATTTTCATTTTCCTTTAATGTGTTTATTTTTTCTTTTAGATTCCTGTTTTATAAAGATTAACCCTTCTTTTCCATATGTTTATAAATAACACATTATCCTTTATTCACAGCTTTATTATAGGGATCCTTTCCCTTATACTTACGGGCATGGTTGGAATGAAAAAGAAGAAGAAAAAAGACTTTGGTGTTGTGCTGATTAGGAGAGGGGGGAATGGAGAGAAAGAAAGGAAAATGGAAGATTTATGATAAATTATTTTTCCCAGAATAGGAATTCTCTGAGTGCACACAATTTAATTCCTTTTCTAATCTTTTCCTTCTACCCCTTAGTCGCTGTTTTCTTTGATCTCAGCTTTCCAATTATTCTGATTGTGAGCAGCTGCATGAGCTCAGGTGGATGGGCACTAGAGGGCAGTGGAAGTGCATGTTAATGGGTGCAAAACTCTATGCTGTTCAGACAGTTCTGAACAGAACTCCAGCTTTGTTGTGACTGATTGCTACTGTGCCTCTTTTAACTTAATCCATGCTTTGGTTCAGCAGCCCACTGCTCAGTAGGAGCCAGTGCCCAGAAGACGATTGACTATTGCCAGAAAGCTTGTACCACCAAGGAAAGCCTTGTTGAGTCTTAATACTCTGAACATATTCATTCATTCGTTTGTATTTTTCATCAAAGAATGAGTAGCTATGGTGCTATATTTGAGCGTTGGCATTATAAACCATTTTTGCTTTTATTTTGTGCTATTTTTCAAATTTTCTACAGTGGGCACATGCAAATTACACTATGAGAAAGAAAAATAAATGCTATATTGAAATTCTTAGTGTGTCTAGAAGTAAGATTATTAATTGCAAATTATTAAAGATTTGTAGTTCTGATAGGGAAAGAAGGGGGGGGGGAATCAGTTAGGTTGTATTTTTCTATACTGTTAACCAGGTATTGTGAAGACTTAGTTGTAATGGAAATGAAGTCTCTGGCAAGTGTCAGTTGGGTCAAAAAGGAAAACAAATCCATAGAAACTAGGCTTCCTTGAGGCTGGCTGGGTGTAAGTTCTGCCTCCTGTGGCTCCACACCCCTGAAATCTCTGTAGCTCTTGCTACTTCCCCAGTGGAATTGCTCTGAAAGACTCTGGGCCTGGGCTGCAGGAGCCACACCAGGGACTCTCTCTAGCAGGCTGGCACCCCCTCCACTGAGAGGAGCTAAGTGAGACAGGGTTATCTATGTCAGGGGCATTCTAGCGTGATGTGCTCTGAGCTGGAACTCAGAATGCAGTTATTCATAGATTAGTTTTAGAGTTCATTCTGTGCCTCTCTGGTCTTAAGGAAACCATAATCTAAATTGAATTTTGTAGGCCTACCTTGGCATCTGACTGTCAATTTTAACATTGTTACAATGAAAAAATGCACTGAGGTTTCAAAGAACCAGTGACTTTCAAAACACCATAGGAGTCACTTACAACACAGAAACTAGAAATGTGGTATTAGCCACTTCAAGTAAGATTTGAAATTAGTGTAAGCTAGCTCATGTCCAAGTATTAAAGCTGTCCACAAGCAATAAACTCCTCTCCACACCTCCCCAAAAGCATCTTGGAAGAAGCAAATTGTCTAGGATTTCTAATTACCTACTGAAGTCCTTTGCCAATATTTCACTTTGAGTAGAATTCTCATATGTATTTATGTTAGCAAGGAGACAGCTTTCTTCTTTGGCCAATTAAACTTATGATCTTGGAACGTTCTTATTTTCATTGTTTAAATTTTGTTCAGTCTTTCATCATGTTTACCAGCCAAATTATACTATGGGCAGTAAACTGAATTCTGCAGAGCAGACACATCTCAGGTGTGAAGAAAAATAAAAGATGCTGGCAGAATGGTCCCCTTCAAAATGTTCATGTTCTCAGCTCTGCAAACTGTGAATATTTACATACAAAAGGAATCTGTGGGTTACAGAGTTTAAAATCAATAGATTATCCTGGATGATCTGGCTGGGTTCAATCTAAGGATGCAAATCCTTAAAAAGCAGAAAACCTCTGGCTTCCAGCAGAAGAGATATTGCATGAAAAACTGTCAAAGCTGACTACCAATGACAGGTTATATTTTAGGGATACAGCTGGAAGGAGTATGAGGGTTCAGAGAGGAGTTGCATCTACTATTACATCCTTTTGGGGTGGAGTTGCAAATGGTTTATATATGGCACCAGAAGTGTTAGGTGAGAGGTGAGATGGTGAGTTGATAGGCCTGCTAAATTTGTATTTTCCTCAAATACATAGAGTTGATCCAAATGATGTGGATCATAGTCAGACAAAGAACAGGAATGGCTGGTGATGTGGAACCAGATACTGACTGGCAGAAAGAAAAAGGTTTTGTTGCTGTTGTTATACTTGGTTGGATTTTCACCAAGTCATTGATGATGTACACTTGTTAGCTTCATCATTTTCTTCATGAGGCCCCACACTGACAGTGAGCTAAGTATGACAAGTTAATTGTATTTACTTAAATAAATAACTTGTTGATAAACAGAACACAGTTGCTTTTTTAAAATTGTGGTTTATACTTCAATGAATATTTTTAAAAAATGTCTTTTTTATGTCCTGCTAAAACAAAATCTCTGACCTAAAAGGAACGGATTGATGATTCAGTAAAGACTGCTTTGCCTAAGGAGGTGGATGAGGCCAATAGCCCCTTTTCCCCTCGGATTAATGTCTGAACAAGGCCTATTTAAGTCTATGTGAACCATATGCTACATTTTCAGTTCCTTTCAAAACACGTGTTGGTATGGTTTAAGCAAAACATTCATTTCTCTAAAAAATACCCTCTGCTTCTAATTTTAAATGCATGTGAGTAAATGCATTGCTCATTAGTGTGAGAAAAACACTTCATTGAGTTCCAAGTAGGTAAAAGTGCAGCAGCCTTGAGGACTCTTTCATGTGGCTACCACTTGTATCTTAATCCTGGGGGGAAGCAAAGCCTTCTTCAATTAGCTCTGCCCTCAATAGAAGGCTTACTGTGTCCCAGAGCCGGATGCTTTAGTTACATGGACTTATGCCTACCGAACTCCAGATTTAAACCATCACTTTTCTTTCATTTAAGTCTTGAATCATGTCCTAGACTCTGGAGGTGAACACCTAGTGCAATCACCCTCTGATTACAGTGCTTTTTCCAAACCTGGTTATCACATGAGTCATTAGAATAATTACAGTTGAAACCAACAATTGTAGAGAGGAAATCGAATGCATAACTTCTACTTCTTGTACTTGTGGAATCAGTTAAAGCATGAGGGCTCAATTTTGTTCTTGACCCCAAATAGCTTAAAAGTACATTTAAGATGTGAATTTGCTAGGAGCCATTAGAAAAGACTTGGTAGCATTCGTGATAAAAATGTTATGAAATCAGACATGGGGCTTGATCAAATATATTCATGAAATATGTGCAGAGTTACTTAAGAGAAATTAACTTGATAATATTTTAAATTTAAGGAATAAAAAATAGTCACAATTTTATGAGGAAAATATTATCTTCCCTTCAAAATCATATAATTTGGGGATCTCATTTCCTCATCCATACATTCATTCAGCATTTACTTATCATAGGGCCTACTATATGCCAGAGTCTTTTTGGAGTTGAGAATATAGAGGCAAACAAACACAATTCTATCCTCAAACACTTTACTTTGAAGTAGGGAGAAAGGGACAATATAGACATTTAAAAAACACAGAATATGTCAGGCAATGATAAAATGCAAAGACGAAAGGCCAATCAAGGTAAAGAAGATGGAGACTGAAACTTACTGTTATTTTTTATAGAGTGTCAGTGAATGCCCTTCCAATAGGATGAAATTTGAGAAGATTTTGAAAGAAGCAAATGAGGAAGTTTTATAGGTATCTGAGGGAAAGATTGTTCCAGTGTTAGAGGGTTAAAATGTGGGAGTTTAGGTCAGGAAAGCAGCAGGATTGGGGGCTTGGAGGCAGATAATATGGGTCTTTGTCATAAAGACTTCAGGTTTTCTCAGCATTAGATGAGAAGCCAGAGGAGAATCTGGAGGATAACTGGATAATTTGCATTGCAAAGGATCATCCAGTCCACTCCATTGAGAGGACCAGGAGAGGACAAAGAGGGAAAGACAGGTGACCACTTAGGAGATTACTGCAATAGTCCTATGGGAGAAGATGGGTAGGGATAAGACTTAAGTAGCATGTTATCACATGCTACTTAAAAGAATTCACTATTGCTTTGAATATAGGGTATGAGAGAAAGAGAAGGGTGAATTTTGGGCCTGATCAAAGAGAGGAATGAAGGTACCTTTGTACATCAGAGAAAGACTTGAGAGGGGCAAATTTGGAAGAGGTGAGAAAAACTGATTGGTTCTGGATATGCACATTTTGATATGTCTAACAGACTTGGAAGGATGGATACTGCATAGGCGGTTGGTACAGATCCAGAAAGAAAATACAAATTTGGGAGTCATCAGGTGTTAATGTCACTTAAGGCCATGGAGCTGAAAAATCATCTATTTTTAGAATGTAGGGAGAATAAAGAAGGAGTGAGAATGGTGCTTGAGCCCTTAAGGTTTAGAGGTTGGGAAGAGGAGGAACCATCCATGAGCAGTGAGGAAGAGTGGCCAGTCAGGTAAATCAATAGCCCAAAACAGTGGTATCTGGGGAGCCAAATAAAGATGGTGCTTTAAGGAGGACATGAAGGATTAACTATAAATAGGTGCTGATAGGTGAAAACAAAAACAAAAACCACAGAACCAGGGATTGGCCATCAACTCTGACAGGTTTGAGGCATTATTGATATTGATAAAATTGGAATAAAATCCAATAAAAGCTTTCATACAAGGTCAAATGAAGGAATAAGATCCTGATTGTAACAGGTTCCAGAGAGCATGGGCAGAGAGGTAGTAGTAAAAGTGAATATAGGTAGCTGGTTTGAGTCAATTTGCTGTGATAGGCGAGAGGAAAAGTAGGCAATAACTGTAGCTCACTTGGAACTAAGAGAGGAAGAGAGGTGTTTTGTTACTTTTTTTTTTAAGTATGGGAAATGCTATAACATGTCTATATGCTTATAGATACTATCCAACAGAGAGAAAAATAATTAGGTGTTGTTGGAGAGAAGGGAAAAATTACCAGAGTGATGTCTGTGAGTCAGAGAGAGGGGATTAGTTCACTGAAGAGAGCTTAGACGCAGTTTTCCTGCGTAATAGGAACAAAAACTGATGAAATGGGCCCTGGCACAGACATAAATTGGCGATGGGAGCATGCAGAACTTTTCCTCTGATTGCTCCAATTGTCCATTTACTGCTTTTTCTTATACCACAGAGTAGCATAGCTGTTATTCCATTGTCTGTCAGTGTCTTACAATAACAAGTTCTGTGAGTTGGTGCCCACATCAGGGCACTGTTGAACGTCTGCATATGAGCTATGGTTGCAATGAAATGAATCATTAGGCCAGTTTACCTAGCAGGCAGTT
This sequence comes from Marmota monax, assembly GCF_021218885.2. Lineage (NCBI taxonomy): Eukaryota > Metazoa > Chordata > Mammalia > Rodentia > Sciuridae > Marmota > Marmota monax. The sequence continues at coordinate 1,811,428 of NW_026693552.1, forward strand.
TAACTAGCTGATGGTTGGGACATAAACTACATGCAGGAATATTACTGTCTCAGCAGAATTAGGGTGAATTTCTATTGATATAGAATTATTAGACATTTGAGCTCTTAGTTTTATGTTTTACCACATTATACAAAAGACTGTCCAGATATTATGGGATGCTGAAATCATGTAAAAATGTAAAAACAAATAAAAACATTGCCTTCCATATAAGGAAAAGCAGCCAAGACATTTCATGAGCAGTGAAAACAACCATATATGAAAACATTTCTATATTTAAAATGAGAATAATATTTAAATCTAAAACTATACTTATAAAAGTTCTTATCAGAAACTTAAAAACATATATTATATATTCTTAATATATATATACATATACATATAGAGATGTGGAGGGTGAGGGGATACCTCCCTACCTGGAATAGCAGAATATATGAATGTCAGAATATATATATATATATTCTTTCACTGTGTAATTCCCCTTCTAGCAATCTAGCAGAGTAAAACACACATTTTATTCATGAACTGGAGAACTTCTACTATATGTTCTAAATGGCAGATCCTGTGCTAAACATCTGAGATGGAAGGGTCACTCTTACTGGTACTTGCCTCACATTATCAGCTGAGTTATTCCCCATGACTTTGCTTGCTCACCTGCTGGAGTGTTCAGGTGCCTTCCTAGCTCAGAAGGGAGGACAGAGGATGGAGGTATCTTAAAAGGCTGCCATCTTTGCACTGATCCCGTGGCCAGCTTATTCCTAGGTTGATTCTCTTAGATAACCTGTGTGGCATGTTTGCTGCTTCCTCAAATCTATGTGCTCTAAACCAGTGTATTAGGTTTGCCATTTCTTGTGCCAGAAATTACCTCTCACTGGGTGGAAATCCGTTTTCTTTCTTATCTGACTCCAGTCTGCTATTCCAGGTAGGGAGGTATCCCCTCACCCTCCACATCTCTACTCCCGTCTCCTGCTGAAGCCAGTCCTTGGTAAACTCATCAAGTCCTCCTCCCAAGGGGACAAGGACTGTAAGAAACACAGTGAGCCATACATTTATTTTTTTCAGAATGGAGAGTTTCCATTTCACCTATTTTGACCAGATCTTCCTGCCTCCATCAATCAATTAACTTTAAAATAGAATCAACCAAGCCTGTTTTCTAGGCTCTTGTTACTAATATATATTTGGACTATTAGGAATGCCATTAAAGGGGCTGTGGCTGTGGCTGATTGGTACAGTGCTTGTCTAGTATGTGTGAGGCACTGGGTTCGATTCTTAGCACTGCATATAAATAAGTGAAATAAAGGTCCGCTGACAACTAAAAAATATTAAACAAAAGAATACCATTAAAGAAGCCGATTATAAAAATCTCTTATTTATCATACAAGACTGCTTATTAAATACTGTCAGACAAAATTTATCTCAAACTGCAAATATCTCTAAAAATTACAATATAAGCTAAAACCTTAAAAGCAACAATAAAATTAAATTGGAAGGAAATGTAATAATGTTAATTAAAACATACAAACAATTCCTATAGTTTTGACTCTGTGTCCTAGAAATGATTTATGAGGAACAACATTCATGAATATTTTTTTCTGATAGACCACATCTCTAAGTGTATAATGGAATTATATTTTTTTGACAGTGAACTTATTTAGAATTCATCTCTTCTTTCAAGGCAGAGATGGTAAACTGATGACTTGTAGCTGTATTTGGCCTATTGTTTAAAAGAACTTCAATTTTCTTTTCAGATAATTCAAAAGTATGGACTTCTAGATTTAAAAAAAAAGAATTTAGAAAAAATTAGGTGATGTGAATCACTCTCAGCTGGGTTGACTTCATAAAAGGAAGGAGACCTTTTCTTGAACTCAATGTAGGAAACATTCAGCATTCCCTCCTACCTACGGTCTATTGTGTCATCAGGATTGCTCTGTTGTTTTCCATCTCCTCTGGAGGCTTTATTCGGGAGTATTAGTTGCCTGCCTCATAGTAATTTGAATTTATTCTCTTGTATAATTTTCAAAATTTCCAGTCAATATCCATCAATCAATCATAATACACAAGAAGACCATATTCTGAAAGTCATAATTTAAGCACTATAAAACAATATAGAAATTGTCTAATTTCCTTTTTTTTTATGCCAAGAGGAAGAAAATAGACACAGAATTTCTGTGTGCTCCGGTTTTCTATGGCAACAAGAAACTGAGCCATCATCTCTCCATGATAAAGAGTGAAGCTATTTAAGATAGGACCACAAACTGTGTCTGTAGGCTGGTCATCTCTCAGGGCCACTACACATACTCATAACATTTTTATCTTTTCTCTGCTGACTCATGTCAACCACCTACCAGTACAGCACTATTGCTATTTCCAATACTAGCGTGCTTTATCTTGGTACATCGTATCCAATTTCTGACAACATTACTAATGACTTTTAAGAGTACAGAAAGCACGAACAGACACTCTAGAAGGATATTCACTGCTAAATATATATATATATATATATATATATATATATATATATATACACACACACACACATACATATATATCCTAAAATACATAATATACACAGACATACATATATATCCTAAAATACATAGTATATGAATATTATTTTATACATAATATACACTTAGGTATGTACTACTAATAAAATTACTTTGTTGAACTTAGAGTGGATCATCTGACTATACTATATTGAATACTAGATCACTGTTTTACTCCTGGGATTACATGATACATTGGTTCACTTTTGGCTAATTAATAGCCAAAGTTAATTAATAAAGTACACCGAGTTTCTGCTACTTAATCTTAAGAAAAGGAAAAATGAAATAGTGGTTGGTGGCAACATATCACAAAGACATCAGGTTGATTAAGTCATTAACAATTTTAAAGTATCTTAATGCAAAACAAAGCTTAAATGTATTATCAGTCTCAAAAATAAAATGCTGAGTCTCCAGAGAAAGTAGTAATGTGAGTTTTCATATGTAGATTTTTGCTGATTCTTTTTTATTTTGCTTATGATATTTTTTTTTCGGTAATACTAAATCTTTTTTGTAGTAAAATTTATCTGGCATTTCTTCTATCACTTTTGAATTTTGAATGTTAGGACTTAGTATGTGTTTCTACAAATAAAGGAATTTGTTTATTTTTCTCTAGTACTTATATGTTTTTACTATTTTTATGTTTAAATCTTTGGCCTATTGGGAAATTCTATAGTGTGTAGCATGAAGGATAAATTCAATTTGAGTTTTTTCCATGAAGGATAAATTCAATTTTAGTTTTTTTTTTTTTATTAATGTCTATCTAGTTTCTTTAATACTGCTTATTTAAGTCTATCTTTTCCCTACTGATTTTAGATGCCATCCTTATAATATACTATATTTCTATATGTAGTTAGATTTATTTCTGCATTATATATATATACATAATATAAATATATATATTATTGATTTTTCTATTCATATGCCAATATCACACTTTTTTAATTGTAGAAGACTAAGTAGGTTTTAACATTTTGTAGGACAAAAACCATATTCATTACTCTTATTTCTCATTCTTTTCCTATTTTTGTTCTTCCAAATGAATTTTATATTCAACTTGTATTTAAAATCAACTAGTTAATATAAGACAAACAAAAAATAAGAATAAAGAGAGAAGAGCAAAAACAAATAAGTTGTAGATTTTTAAAATTATTCTCCAAGTTTGAAGTGCAACATATTCACTGGTGATTCTTTCTAAGTATTTTCCCTTATGATTCATTTTTTTTTTTTTGACCTCAGGACTACTTAAAAGTGTGTTCTTAATTGTGTGAGATTTCTGAAAAGTTTAGCTTTAAAAATTAACATGAAATTTTATGGCAAAGTGATTAGAGAATATATTCTATATGACATAAAATCTTTAAAACTTTCTGAGATCTACTTTATGGTCTAGAGAAATGGTTCTCCTTCCTACATATACACTAGAATTTTCTAAGAAGATTTTTAGAAATACCATGCTTCAGACCAAATAAATCAGTAGTGCTGGAGGGTAAAATGCAAATATTTGTGTTTTTGAAGAGCTCTTGAGCAGATGTTACAAGGTCTAAAGCATAGTATAAGGTCGATTTTTGTATTTGTTCTAATTAAGCTTGAACAGGTACTAGACATGAGTTATTTCAGTGTTCTTTGGATCCAATTTGCTAATTGTGGCGTACCAATGTGCATTATCTTTGATAACTTTAAATACTTGTCTATTCAAAAACAGAGAATTATTTTACAGTTACCCACACTAGGAGAGTTGGTTCACTAGTTTCATTTAATAATTGAAAGAATTGCATGCACTTACTTGTCATAAGACCATAAATTTAGTATATGGAAGTTAAAAATTCTGTTTTAATTAATATCACATTTCAAGGATATTTTAATATGCATGTTCAATTAAGATATTTTAAAATTAATCAGACTTATGTCTTTTAGTTCTCAATTGTCCCTCTTTATAGAAAATATTTTAATTTTATCTTATTTAAGAAATAGCAGTTTGCTTGCTATTTCAACAGTTTTAGGTCCATAGCAAAATTAAACTAAAGGTATAGATTTCCTATACTCCTCTGCTCCCACACATACATAACCTCCCCTATTTTCAATATCCTCCAACAGAGTGGTACATTTTTGACAATTAAACATACATTAACACATCATTGTCATCCAAATTCCATAATGTCATTAGGAGTTAAGGCGTAGCTACTTTTTTAAATTTCTTCATATCTGGTTACAATCTCCACTTCTTAACTTTGTTCTTCTTCATCTTATTACAGTTTTTAAACTTTCTAATTTTTTATTTTAATTACATTCTGCATTTGCTTTCCAGAAGTTCAGTCATGCATGAAAAGGTATGATTTTATATTTTTATCCAGTATTTTATATTATATTATCCCCAAAGAATTTTCTAAAAACATTAAATCTGCTATATGCTAAAAATAGAAGTTAGCAATCATTATTAGAAATAAATAGACAATCTGTTGTTCAAAGCATTCATAATGCTTAATTATACAAGTATTCTTATCATAGAGGAAAATTTTCAATTTGGGGCTAAAAGTAATAGTGCATAATTTTCACTAAGTACCCCACAAATTTGGTAAACATATAGCTGATTTCCTTTTTGTTTCTTATTAAAAGCTTGTAAATTATTGAAGTATAAATTGCATTTTATTTTTGTAAACTTGATAGGTGACATTCCTTTTCTATTTCAACTCCAAAGGCACATATGGATTTTTAAGCATCTTTCCTGCAGTGATTCTTGCTTTTTCTAGTTACAAGACAATAAATGTCAGTGTTTATGAGGGCTGATAAGATTCTGAATTCTATTCTGCTCTCATTGTTCCTGCTGAGAAATGAGTGCCTATTTTAAAACCACCCAAATAGAGACTGATTGCTATTATGAACAAAGACTATTCATAGAAATAACCTTCCTTTTCAGCGTCATGGGTAGCAATGGTGATGAAAAGTCACGTACTATACTATAAGTCAGTCTGGAAGCACACCCCAGTCACAGGCACTGAATGTTTTACTCCCTTGCTTGTTCATCATTTAACCACTTAACCTATCAGCCATTCAACTCTGTCTCTTTTTCCAGAAGTAGCTATTTGATGTTTCCAGGCAAAACACATCTTCTTTCGCTTGCTATTCACTAGTGTCCATCAAAAATATATCTTTTTATATTAAAAAAAATAAGGATGTGCTGAATAGAATGCCAGAAACGGGCTGTTTTCCTTGGTAATGGACAAACGATATCAATGGGTCTTTCCAGAGGTGAACCTCATGTCTTTTAAAAGACAAATGATTCATCTGACAAGATAACAAATTGATTGGTTTTTGGTGGGGACGATCAGCAGAGAATTTCTTTTTCTCAGATGGAGAATTTAGAAAATGTTGTGAAAGGATATAAAAAAGAAGGAAAGAAAGAAATCTAGTTTAATTCAAGTGGATTCCAGTCAGAAACGTGGACATGTATTACTGGGATATCTTCAAAGAAGATCTCTTCCTTGGCTGACATATATTTGAGATAAGTGGTATTACTGTGGTGAGGAAATTAGTTTTAGGCAGTATTTAGAAACTTGTTGAGGGTTGGATAAAAAAATATCAGAGTGATTTTTGTTTTATGAAAAAAATCACATCTTTATAATAATGTAAACTTTCTTTGTAATAATGTAAAACTCACTTCTTTCTGTTCATATAAAAAGTCAAATTGATAATACATACTAATATTCTTTTATTATTACAGAACAATATTTGAGACAAGGGCAAAAGGAACATTTTATCAACTGGATGCTCAATTTTATAAACTCTAACATTAGACTTCGTTTTTTGGCAAGCTGAAGATCTTTGCTCTGTATGCTCAAGAGTACGGAGGCTCTAAGTTAACAAGTTTTGAGTAATCCTGAGTTCAATAAGGCAAGAACAGGGTGAAATGGTAAGAAGACACTGTACTTTAGCCACAGAAAAAACAGAATCTATACAGTTTTAATTCCTTTATGTGCATAATGGAGATGGTGTGATAATTAACTTTATGTGTCAACTTGATTGGGCCACAGGGCGCTCTGATCTTTGGGCAAACATTATACTAGATGTGAAAGCATTTTGGATAGGATGAACATTAAAATCAGTAGCATGAGTAAAGCAGGGTGTCTTTCTTAATGTGCATCTCATTTAGTCAGTTGGAGACCTGTATTGAACAAGGAGGCTGATCTCCTGAGAGTTAGAGGAGAGTCCTTCTGCTCTTTTTGAGCTTGGACACTGGCTTTTTCTTGTCTTCAGACAGAAAACTGAACCACTGATTCGTTTTGAGTCTTGGGTCTGCCAGCTTCTGGATTGGAACTTATACCTTTGGCTCCTTTGGTTCTCTGACTGGAGTTGGAAAAACACTATTGGTTCTCTTGAGTCTACAGCTTGGTGATTATAGATTTTAGGAATTTTCAGCCTCCATAATGTCCTTAGCCATTTCTTAATGATAAGAATTTGTATATGTGTATATCCTATCAGTTCTGCTTCTCAGGAGAACTTTGACTGATATAAATGGTAACCTTTATGCTTATATTCCTCATGGTCTCTACCCCTGTGCATTTTCTGAGCATAACAGAAACTATAGATGTAATCAACAATATCACACTGCAGTTTTCACACAGAGACAGCAAAATTCCCAATCTGCATTCTCCCCACTACTTGTTGATCAGCCCAGACACATTAATCCCTATTCAGCCCAGGGCTTAGGCCACAGGATAAGGTAAATGCACTTAGAATAAGGAACCTACTTTTAAATTTTGTTTATTAATAACCTAACTTTTTCCAAATTTAAAATAATTGAGGTGAGGACTAGTCAGTCACCTATCTATATTTAGTGCCTACAATCAATCAAATCCTTAATGCTTTTTCTAGGAGAAAAAGCTTTTTAAAACTTAACCTTGCTTAAAGTTGAAGACACTGATTTTTAATAACTAAATGTACCAAAATGAGCTTTACTCATTGAGGGCACTATGAAATGGTATTTTCAATAGGCAGTTATTTTATCATTGATCTTATGTAATCATATATAAAATTATGCTGTTTAGGATTCTAGGTGTGGTAGCATTGTTGCCCATGTGGTTAAAACAGAAAGTTTTGATAAGTCTTACGTGGTCCTCGAAGATTAAGATTTCCATTAACTTTAGTCAAAGGTGACACTACAACTAGCTCGTTTTAAGCTGTTCTTTCAATGCTTGTGGTTTTCATTGGTCCTCAGAAAAGATGCAGAAAGTCTTCCTGTAGCAAAGCAAGAGCTTTCAGCTAACTTGGGCCTACTCAGCTCATCAATAATTCTCCAGCGGCACCACTATCTATGTTGCAGAAAGTGTTGTCAGCAAAATATCAAAAAAAAAAAATGATCTGGATGCAAATAATTTTGCCAGCTCAGGATAATGATAGTGATGCAAAGCCAAGAAGAGGACTAAGGAATTAAGACTGACTTGACTTATTTATTTACTTACTTTTGTGGTGTTGGGGATGGAACCAAGGGCCTCACACATGCCAGGCAAATGCTCTACCACTAAGCTACATCCCTATCCCAAACAGAGACTTTAGAGCCTAAGGTTGCTTCCTCATACTCTTTATAATGTGCCACCTGCCACCCTTGCTCTTACCAAGGATTCCAAGCAGGAATGGAAAGGCTTGGGTACCACTCATGTCTTGCTCTCTCCTCTTGTAGACACTATACAATTTTGAAAATTTAGAAGTTCCAGAGCAATAAATCCAGTAGGTTGGGATTCACCCAATAATTCATTTGATCAGTAGCTTTTGTAAATTTATCATGTACCAGGTACAGAGCTAGGTGATGGGGATACCAGTCATCAATAATACAGACACCATGGCCCCTGTCATAAAGAAGCACATAACTGAGAGGTGAGACAAATCATATGAATTGCAACAGGAATATACACCATGCAAAAGCTCTTATTACAGGGGCATATGACCTAGTTACAAAGAGCATGAAAGGCCTTTCAAAGGAGGGAATGGTCAGAATGCAATCTGAAGAGTTGATGTCAGCAGGGAATGTGATGAGTATAAGAGACTGAAATATATACAGGAGAGGTGTGGCTACAAAAGGAAAGTGGGTAGTAAGGAGATGTGTTGGGAGATGGCAAAGGAAAAACAGGGAGGAGATAGACCAGGCAGATTCTCAGAGGACATATTAAGGAGTTTCATAGTATTGAACTGTACTGTTTGACCTACTTTCTGGGCAATTGAAAACTTTCAATATTTTTTACATTTTCAGAAAAGTGAAAGTACTCTAGTAGGAATAAATATGGGTTAAGAGAAATATATCTCCCAAAATATTAGTTATGGATTCAACTTCAGTTCCTTCAAAACCTATTACTACTACTTATTGCAAAAACTTATATGTATTAAAATAAATGCTAGAAAGAGAGATTAATTCAGAAGGTTAAGCCATTGATTGAAGGGGAGTATATTGGCAAGAGAGAGGAAAAAGTTCCACTCAGGAATTCTAGTCTTCTGCAGTCTAATCTTATCTGAGCTAACCCTATTACTATAGGCAAACTAATTAACCTCTCTGTGCCTTGGTTGCTTATCTGTGGAGGGAAGATAATGATGACCTACTAATAGGAGTGCAAAGCATTCTGCAAGCACCAATAATTATATAAATAACATAAATAATTACTTATCCTGTTGTAAGATTCTAGTCCTCACCTCAGAGTTTAAACATCTTCTCTTTGCCTAAATGATACATCAGGTTTTATTTTTGTCAGATAGCACGATAGCATTGTGTATGTATGTGTTAAGAGAGAGCTTGTGTTTATTTTCATATATAGCCAAATTTGTGTTCATTGAAAATGTGCTCTCTCTTACTGATGCCTATTGTTCAATCAGCAATACCCTGGATCCTGGATAATCACATTAATTCATACTGACAGCAGATGGTTTAAAAGAGTAAAGAGCTGCCGAGAGAGAAGGAGGGGTAGAGTGGGGTGGAATGGAAAAATAGTTACTTTTACCTATTTTTGAAAGGCTAACTCCTCTTGCCTGCTAAAGATGAAGAATATTTCCTTATTATTTCATAAGTCCATTGTAATTATATCAAATATAATGAAGCAATTCAAATTGGATCAGCAGGCCCATAACGTCATGCCAAGAAGATGAAGGGACTCCTACTTGGATTTTATTGTGGATTCACATTTAAATTGGCACCTCTTTTGTGATATTTCCAATAATTTTATGGGAAGTATTTATAAAACTTTGTTCTTTCAGTGGCATAAAAAATTGCCCACTTCTGTAGTAACCTTTGGTTTTTATGCCACACTTTCTTTGGTTGATGGGAAGAAATCATAATCTTCTGGAACAATAAAATATTTACAGAATTGAAATAGCCATTTCTTTGTGAACTTGGGGAAAATTTTCTTTAATTATTTCCTTTTAAATTTTATGCCTAATAAATATGTGGGCTGTTTCTATGATGACACAATGACTCACACGTGTAACTGCAATGTTTCTGTGGGTGTGATTTGGCCTACAGCCATGTGGCTGTGTGGAGCTCTTGGTTAGTGGCCATGCCTGGCTGGTAAAGCATAATGAACTGGACCTGAACCTACCTTTTAGTTCTTGCCCATTGCTTTGCCTTATGTGACTCTTGTGGTTTTCTTGCTCTTTTGTTCAACTAAAGAGGGATTAGGTGTTAGAATTATTTTTGTGTGTGTGCAGGACCCAGCACTATCTCCAACATGCATCATATGTTTTATTAAATTCTCACCTGATTGCTTCTTCATTCTCAGTCCCCATTTCCTTCTGCTCTGACTTTGTTCTGGTTGGTTCCATTGAACTTTGAGGGTCAGGCTTTGTGGTCAAATCTCTGGAGGAATCTTTCTCGGAGTCTTTATCTATGGCAAAGAAGTAGTATATAGATAGGAGAATACACACCACTCTTGTCACAGTTATATTTGACAACACAAACTATGGAGATTCTGTTTGTCTTCTGGAATAGTCTTCAAGGAAGGGCTCCCCAAGGATTCCTGCTAAGCCAGGACCTTGTGCAGAAGGAGTTAACCTGTAGACCTTCAGACCAATAAAAATTACACTTAAAATTGGTATGTCATGTAATAAAAATTTTACATGGTATATATTTCTTTTTGATATTAGCAAAGCTGAACATGAGCATTCATCATCCAGAAGGTATTTTTGGTTTTGCTAAATATTCATAATTTATTACTAAAGTTGATGCATCATAAAATTTGCAAAGCAAAATGGGCAGAAATGATATCATTATTTTAGAACTTGCATTCTAATTTTTATGAGATCAAATCTTTGATTTTGACTTGATTATCTTTAGCTATGACAGCCTTTCTGAAGACGTGACACAGACTAGCACACTAGCTTTATTTTCATTCAGAAATTAAATTTTTCCTATCAAATCTACAAATACCATTTTCAATTAATATAGCTTAAATTGTAATTTACCCAGAGAAGAATCAAATCACTGGTAAATATTTGGATTAGAGAGAAGTCTTTAATAAAAGTAAATTACTTAAGATTAAAAGAAAATATAGAAGGTGAAAGGAAAAAAAGAATACAATTTAATGATTATTCATTAGCCGGTTTCTAATTTATTTTTAATTGGATGTACTGTACTTAGAAAATTGAAACCAAGGCATGAATCATCAATCTTATTGTATTATAATATTACAGTTTTAAAATTTAAGCAAACGCAATATTGACAATTTGGATTTGCAAAAAATGTTCAATCACTTTACAAAAAATGATCACTTTACAAGTTTTCATCATAAAAGCCCTTTAGTATAAAATTTTCAGTGATCCATCTAAATATTTCAATGTACTATTCCAGGAATATGTTTCAGGAATAATAAAAGGAATCATAAAATTTAGTCACTACTTATAATTTTAAACACCTTATGAATAGGAGAGCACAAACCCCTGGATATCTTAGGATACTCTATTTTTATTTTGAAATTATAGCATTTTGGGCTAGAAGATAGAAAACATCACTAAATATGTTTCATTATTGTTCGAGAAAAACTCTCCAAAGTCCCAAATCTTTTGAGGGACCAAGGAGCCTCACCATAATCACCTCTTTAAAATCTGTGTGTAAGGACCACATTTCAGGTGAAATGCTGCCATGTGTATGAAAATCATAGGATAGGGTTCTTTTTATATAGACATGTGGTGTGATAATGAGTATTATCAGTATGCAGTAGCTTTCAGAGTAAAAAACTAACATCCTCACTATGTTGTTTGGTAGAAAAGAGGTATTTAACAGAAATATGAGAAAGAGTCTATGTTCCCTATGTGTTTGGGTTTTGCCATATTATTTTTTTTTGTTTTTCTTTTCCCAACAGGGAAAAAAGAAGTCATTTTTCATATCTGTGATGTGATACCATGCTATACTGCTAATGAAGAAAGTGGCATCCTCTCCTTTCTCAGTATCCACAAATACTAAGACAATTACCGTTAGATATTTCAAAGCAGAATTCTTAATGTCTGGATACAGATGTTTAGTGCATTTATGGACTGGAACCCTGGAGACTGTATATTGCATACACATTTTTTTTAAACATAAAGATCTAGAGTTAACATGGATGCCTCAAAGAGTTCTGAACCAAAAACTCATGATGGACTATTTTTGTAGAAGCAACCAGCCCTAAAAGAAATTTGGGATTAAAATAGATCATGACATATGAGTTAAAAAATCAGAAAAATTTTGAGTTTAAAATAAGGAGAATCTATAAAACAATGTTTCTTATAAGATTTTATTGACTTTCTTATAAAACCACATGAGAAAAGCTGCATACTATTCCTTCATTGTTCATTCAAACTACAGGATGTGCATTACATTTGTAATATACTTTTCTGTCAGTACCAGTGAAATAACTGACTAGTCTGCAAAAGTTATTTTCTTCCATTTTTATAATAAATTTTAGTTTATCATCATATCATTTGGATTGAATTAACTCTATGTAGACCCACGCCCTTATTCAGTCTTGCAGAGACATTCTAAGCCCTGCTAAAATGACACTGCCTCTATTGTGACAGGTCTTGGGTATTCAGGAATTAATTACAGTCTAGTTTGATTTGTAGATAAGCTGTTAACTACAAAATGAATACTTAATACCTCGTTGATTTAGATGAGGAACTAGTTATGGCTTATTCTTGGGAACACAGTAGAACCAAAACTTCAAAAAACCCAAGAGGACTTTAAAATAAAAGGATCCCCATCAACTGTAGGTCAGTGTGGGTGTCTTTTTATCCACACAGCATGTTATTTGAGGGAACAGATGGTCAGAGTGTTTGCATCATCATCATGAAAGAGAAATCTAAAATACGAGGCAAAATCTTGCTTTGGCATTTGGGTGAAGTTTTGTCAACCACACATTGTACTTCCTAGCTTCACACATGGACAGCAGGATTCCCTCTTTTGTAGCCACCAAATGAATAGTTTCTTTCTGCCAGTCGTGTTCTTTGCATGTTGTATAGCAATTGCCAGATCTCATCAGTACCCTTGGTCCAATTCTGCTCTGGAACGTGTGCCCATGGCAGACAGTGAAAACTGGGATCAAAGGGTCCTGAGATGGTTGCTTTGACTGAATGTGCAGAAATGAATTCAATTGAGTTTGCCCTTCACACACCTGGCCAAGTCTGTCTCCAATCTGGCAGCACATCACACTGGGCCTGTGTAATACACTTCCAGTCTGTTTGGCCCCTGGAAGCAACACATCATGGCGACTGCATCAGGTGTGAAACATCTGCTTCCCTCTTCAAGAGAGGAAATAAGTGATGTGGAAACACATTGACCTTCCACATTTTATCAGGGACATTAAATAAATGCTGGAAAAGGGTTGATCAAGGAAAGAACCTAATTTGGAATAAGGCTGTGAATGAGAAAAGTACTTAACTGGCCTTTTTTTTTTTGGATGCATGTGAAAAGGAGAAAATTCAAAAGACTTTCATTGGTTGGGATGTGTGTTCTGGGTGATGGTATCATTTCTAATCCCTCAATCACCAAATACATTGTAGTTCCCCATCTAAAAAATAAATCTTCTTTCATTAAGAACCATCAGTGCTTGAGTAATTAGATATTGGATGAATTAATAGAGCCTGAGTCTCAACACTTTTATTAGATACATAAATGATAATATCATTTGTATCTTAATGAATGAATATTGGGAGTTAATGTAATGAATAACACAGTTTTAACAACTAGATAACTAGTAATTATTTTCAGGTACCAAGACTGTAGTTTTTACTCAGCTTGTGGTTAACTTCAGAATTGCTAGATGTATAATGTCCTTAGAATAATTTTACTTTTAATACCTTGATCACACTTAAAATTATATATCTGTAGATTGTCAACTGTCATGGAGGAAGTTAACAACACAACAACGCACATGAAATGGAATGTAAAGAGTGCCCTAAAATGTCATTCACAAGAACAAGAAAAAGGAGTATTTTATATAAAGAAATGTGTTATCTATTAAAAATCCAGAGGAGGGACTCAGAGTAGATGAGATTTCTGGAAACCAACCCATCTGAGGAATGGCTTAAGGAACTTAAGTTCTTTAGTTAAGGTACTGAAGATGTGCTAATGACATAAGAGTTATTTCAAGTTCTTTGAAGGCTGTAACATAGAAAAGACAATAGATTTATTTCTTACATTGTAGTAGGCAGAAGGAAGACCTATCAGTGGAATTTATAAAACAAACAATAATCCTTCAAAACACTGTAACAACCTGTCTGACAACAAAACACATTGCTTTGTGGACTGGAGCTATTTAGGAAGAAGCCAGAACCTGTGCTGAGAGAGGCAGGATGGGATCAGAGCTTAGGTGGCCTTTACTCAGTCTTAAAGTACTATTAAAGTCTCAAAGGGATATTTAGGATGGTTTTGGACTTTAGGACACATCATTTCAAAGTAAAGAAATGAACAAATCAATAAACAAAAAAGAATAGGTAGCTCGGGTACCATGGGAGGATCAAGGGATCCTGTCCTTTGTCAATGTCATGCTTGGTTTCAGGGACGTTTTAAATTGAGATTAGTTCATATAGAAAACACATTTTATGTACAGATATTAAGGAATGTGGGGAGTTACCAATGCTGGATACTGAACAAGGAGCTCTAATCCTTACATCACTAATTCTCTGGGTGACTCTGGGCAAGTCGCTTTTTTATAGCAGTTTCCTCATCCATAAAATGAGAAACACTTTTGTCATGGGGATTTCTGTGAGGATTAGATAAAGACTCCATTCCAGAAAAATGCAATATAAACACAAAGTGTTCCACCAGCCAGACTGGCAGACTGGGTAAATTGTTCCCTCTCTTCTTTTTAAAGAATGTATTAACTCTTTCAGGGATGCAAAGTACTATTGTATGAGGGGCATGCAAAAGCTTCCATTTTCTTAAGAGAGTTCCAGGAATCAGGAAAACATATGCAATTTCCCACAAATCAGTGTTATTCTTATCAGAAAGAAGCCTAAAAGCACAGTTTAATTGAATTATGCAAATATATTTAAATCTTGCAAACTACAAAACATAGCACTTGTTTTTTTTTTTAAGAAAAAACCACAGCCCATCCATGTTTGTTAGACTCTCCTAAGGTTTTAGTGTATAAAATAGTAATAATAGAGGGCTGGGGTTGTGGTTCAGTGGTAGAGTGCTTGCCTAGCATGTGTGAGACACTGGGTTTGATCCTCAGCATCACACTAAAAATAAATAGAATAAAGGTATTGTGTCCATCTACAACTAAAAATATGTAAAGAAAAACACAGTAATAATAGTAATTTCATCAGTCAATCTGGTCTTCTATTAGGTATTTAAACTGGGGTAGGTTTTCTATGTCTAGCTTCTCCTTTTAGCTGGTGAAGCTCTTCTCTGCTTCTCCCTCATCTGTAGGCTGCTCTCTCTGTGCTACATGCAGGGATGGTGGCTGATGATGCACACTGCAGGCACCTGACCTAGAGAGTGTGGCTAGTCCATAGCTGGCCAGTGACCCTGATGATGCTATGAAGGGCTCTGCCCAATGGGAACAGTGACTATTATCTAAGTCAGTCAGATTGCTCTCTCTGGAATTTGGCTAGGAAATAAGTAGTGGGAATGAGAGCAGTGCAGGTTAGATATGCAGAGAAACACAGAGGTCATGGGAAATGAAGCCATGTTCCCTGTGAGTGAGAGGCAGAGAATGTAATTAGCTCTTAGAGCTGCCTCTGTCCCCTGAATGTCTTTTCAGTTTCATTTATTCACAAATTTCCTACAAGAAGCTCCTGCCACTCATTGAAGGTGCCCTGATTATGTCTCTGTCCCTTGCCAAATCATCACAGGAATTTTCCTCATCGTTTCAAACTAGAAAACACATTTATATTTATCTTTTTTTCCCAACTAAGATTTCACATCCAAGTTTATTCATTTCTCAATTCTTTTATTATCATTATGTTGGTCATCATTTTGCAAGTACACTTCTTGTTAAGTTTTAAAAACCTAATTGTTTACTATGTAAGACTATTTCTGTTTGGATGAAGCAGAGAAATTCTTAAGTAGTTTTGATTTAAAAATTTAATATTTAAAAAATATATTCTCATCTTATCTTTTGGCTGACGAATAGAACTGATAGTTACAGGGGTGGACTATACTACTAAAATTAGCCATAGTAGCATCTCCCATGTACATCAATCAAGTTGGTTGGTCTTAGGGAAACCTTTATAGATTCTTGTAAATTAAATTTCAGTACAGACATTTTCCAAGTCCACATAGACAAATTAGATTGTATCTGCTAATTGTTACTGCCAGGGATTGAACATTGGTTTCCTCCTTTAAAAAACCAGAATTTCTTCCCTTTTTTTGACCTACTATTTGTTTTTTTAAAAATAAAATAGTTTTCTATATATATATATATATATATATATATATATATATATATATATATATATATTTTTTTTTTTTTTTAGCTCTAGAGCAGTTTTTGAACATTGAAGATTGCTATTTAAACTGAGAACTGGCTGAGACACAAGTTAAGTCAGTTTGGATCAGAGGTCAGGAACTGGGGGAGCCCTGGGATACCTCTGTAAGCCTGGGAATGAACTACACTTGGAGCCCAGAGGTCTTGGCTATGGAGAGCTGTTTGACATAGGAGGCCTAGCAATGTTTACCCACTCGCAATCTGTTTGCAAAACAAAGTCTGGGGAGGACACCATGAGGAACTAGGAGAGGAAGAGGAAGAGTATTACTAAAAACAATGCCAGACTTTGAATTTTGTCCAGGGGAGTTAATGTTCATGTGCATAAACAACATTGAGTATCTATTAGGTGGTTGGTTACAGGTCACAAAATGATCTTGTGAACTACATTGGACAAGAATTCAGGTTTTTTTTTCTTAATGATTAAAAAATGGTAATGTCTAAACATTAAAAAATGAACATTCAAAAACTGAGAAATTCAAATTACGGTTTGTATTTGTAGACTCTCTGGACACCTAGCAGCCCTTGACCATCATCACGTGGTAGTGATAGGTGCTGAGTGGCCTGTTTAGACAGAGCATGGGTTATACTCATTTATGGTCTTTATCTGTCCTGTGTCAACATTGGAATTTACTAACTTCAATGCTAAGTGCTTTAAATATATTACCTAATTTAACTCTCATTCATAACCTAGTGATGATGATATCATTCTTATTTTATGCATGAGCAAACTGAGACTCAAGAGATGTTAAATACCTTTACTAGAAAGTTAGGAAGTAGCAGAATTAGGATTTGAATTCAGGATGTCAAACTCTCAAATGCTCTTTCTGGTTTATATATCTATATCTATATCTGGTATATAATCTATAAAGGATATATATGTATATCCTTTACTATAAATTTTCATAATTGCTTGTAGTAAATCTCAATTTTGCTTTTTAAATTTTTACTTTTTATATTTAAAATTGGGCTATTCTAAAGCTGTATGTATTAGACTTCTACTGCTGCTGTAACAAATTGCCACACATTTAATGGCTTAAAATAACACAACTTTCTTTTCTTTTATCTCTGAAAGTCAGAAGTCCAAAATGCATCCTGTGTTCCTTCTGGAAACTTAAGGAGAGATTCCAAGTCTCTATCTTTTCTGGCTTCTAGAGGTTACTTGCCTTGCTCCATTTGTGGCCCCTTTTTCCACCCCTAGAATGCATGGATCCATCTCTTTCTTCTGCCTCTGGCCCTCTTGTTTTTCTTTTATTAGGAGACTTGATTACCCTGGGATACCTTGAAAACTCAGGATAATCTTCCCATCTCAGGAACCTTAATAACATAAGAAAAAATTTTCCATCTAAAGTAACAAATTAATAGGTTTGGGGGATTAGAATGTGGTTTTTGGGTGGCTATTATACAGTCTACCACAGCACACTTGTATAAGCTCTCAACTTTGCCCCCTTTTCACATGAATAAGTTCATTTTAACACATTATAGACCTTTATTTGGTAAGTCATTTATATATTCTTAAAGGGTACCAAAATGTTTGTTTAAAGAAGCATTTAAGATAATATATATGAAGTAGAAACCTAAGAAAGATAATTGCAATCCAAAGAGGACATTAGTAAGTTATCTTTATTTGAATCCAAAATGTGTTGCGTTCTTCATTTCCATGGCAGATATAAATTAACCATGCTCTGAAGAAGATAAGAGTTCTATAATCAGAAATCCACATCTGCAGATTTTGTGACATTGCACCTGCATGTTTTGAAGTGAAGAACATAAAAATACCAACCATATATCAGAAGCTATCTTTAAACACTAATAATTTTGCTTTTTCAAGACAAAATATCTTGAATATAACTTATTCCTCTTACAGTCTTTCAAGATATGCTAAGTCTGCTGATTAAAAAGAAAAAAATGATTTTTTCCCTTTTCACTCAAATAGCTCCTCTGTTAAATGAAACTTTCGCAAAAGAGATTTTATTACCAGCTATGAAAAACTTAAGCTTACAAATACACTTTGAAAAAGTGTAACAAGGATCAGAATAAACTTGTCATCCCAGAGATGTGATCCTTAGTCTTAAGCCATTTTGTATTTTTCTGTGTGAAGAACTATAATTTTGAAAGCATCACTATTATTAACTCACAATAAACCTGAATTGTAGTTTAATTATCTCAATAATTCTGTGGGTTTTTTTTTTTTTTTTTTTGCTTCCCTTGACTCAGATCTGTAGTGTTTTTTCCTCAATACTTCTGTTAATCACATTTTAGTGTATGCAATGAAGAGTGTTGTGTGATCTACAGAAGGGTCTTCCTCCCCTTTGAAAATATTTTGAGGATTGAAGAATGCATTGTCTTTAGTTGTTGATAAAGAAAAGCAAATCTACACTTTCACTCTATCCTCTCACTGTTTGAGGAGTTACTTTATGTGAGTTTTTTTTTAACAGAGATGGAGCTTATGATTCTTACTGCTTTTCTCTTTCATCGACACATCATACTAAATATTTTAAATCAGATCATCTAACAATTCAACAGCCACAGTTAAGCCATCAATAAGGAAGTGGATTTATATTGCATTCATATTGAAAAGCATTATAGAGCATTTCCTTTTTTAAACTTAAATTTCCTTCTCAGGTAAGTGAGTGCTAACTATTATTAGGAGAATACTGCCTTCCTGGGTTTTTTTTTTTTTTTTTTTTTGGCTGAGATGAAAGTGCAGAAGAAAGTTAGTGATAAAAACATCTAATCTGTAGAAGAACAAGAAAGTATTCTTTATATTCTAATCTGCATAATAATACAGAACATCAAAAGAAGTATGTAAATAAATAAACTCAAGGAAACTAAAGTGAATTTTTTCCTTAGTTGTTTTGTTTAAAAAGTATATTGCTAAATGTAGACAGAGATGAGTTGTAAAAATTAATTTGAAAAAAAATCAATAAATATCTTTATAATGTTATAATGATGTTCCTACTGGGAATATCTTATTTCCTTCCAATGATTTAAGTTTACCATTTATCTGTCAAATTTGGTTGTTTTCTTCATATATGTTCTTTTCTCTTAAATAGGAACAGTTACATTTAATTTAGTGGGGCCATTTTTTCAGAGTACTGCTTTTGATTTAGGGGATATTCCTTAACAGGAATTAACTTATTTACAACCTTTCTTGTGATTTATTTCTATATTTATCTACTTATTTAGTGGTGCTGGAGGTTGAACCCAGGGCATTGTTCATGCTAGGCAAGTGCTCTGCCACAGAGCTATACCCCTGTCTTGTGATTCATTTCTTTATTTACAATCTTGCTTGTAATTTTATGTATTTTTTATTTTTTCCTTCTTAGAGATGAGAAGTTTTGACTAATAAAAACTGAATTATGCTTTAGTTCAAATATTTGTTTTAAGCACAAATAGAAAGTCATTAAAAACCATTATACACAGGAGTTGTCTAGTAGATGAAAAACAAAACATTTGTTCTAGTTTTATGGCAATAATTTTATGTCTTCACATTTCTCAATGGCATATTCTGTTCTAGTGATTCTATCATTTTGGGGTTTTCTTAGTTAGAATATACTATTTACATGTGAGAGGAGGAGAAAGGGATAGAAAGAAGTGCTGAGATTAGTTTGCATTAGGACTTATACAGTCAGGTGAAAGGATTTAGATTTTGTCTTGTATACAACATGGAGGCACCTAAGGTTCTCGAGTGGAGGTATGGGGTCAAACACCTAGCTAATGGAAAGTAATATGTAAATAATGTATACTATTTATCCAGTACTGGGCTGGATAAAAAGCGGAGAGATTGGGTAAAATAAAGTCCTAAGTAGAAATGACCAGTTAGCCTAGGAGTGGTGTAGGTGTGTAAGGCCTAAACCAGGATGAGATTGCCAAGGAAGCAAGTGGGTTTGAGGGTCATTATGAAAGGCGATTTGGTGACTATTTCCCTTACAGGACTCCTAGGTAGAAGAATGGAACATGAGTGAGAAAGGAAGATTTTAAAAATATTAGTACCAGAAAAGGAAGTAAACCAGGAGAGGGAGCTTATTTGAATGAGAAGATAAGGTATTCAATTTTAAATATGTTTTCTTTAGGACCATAGAGGTATTTATGGAAAATATTGGACTAGCTTTTAAAAAAAATCGATCTGATATGAATTCAGAATTATTCACGTAGAGATGAGACTTCTAAAATAGAGAACTGATGAGTGATAGGAGCAGAAGTGTGAGCACTGAACCTTTCAACATGCACAACCCACATCTGCTTTAATGTCTTTATAACCCTTATCATTGCCTGAAATTACATTGTTTATGATGTGCTTGCTTGTCTATGATCAATTTCATTTTTTCTAGAATACAAGTTCTATGTTAGCACAGACTTGATCTATATTATACAGTACCACATCACCAGTGAATGGAATGGCACCTTTTCATGCTAGGCCATAAAAGAGCATCTAGTGAATGCACGGATGAGTGACTGAATGAAGAAATAACAATTTTGTGACTATTTAGCTCTTCAACTCTAGATAATTCACCTGGTCAAGGACAAATGTTTCATCAGACAACACGTTTCAGGAAAATATGCATTTCACTGATTTTTTTTTTTTTCTATAGATTGCATTCTGACCTTGTGTTTTGGTGTGTGGCTCTTCAGATGTGATTGGAGTCCTCTTAGTTTTCAGAGACGTTTCTTCACTTTTGTTTTCTTCCTTTAAGAAACAAAATAGAGATTACAATGTGAATAATTTACATAAAAATGAAGTTGAATGTAAGATGTAACGCTTTCTTCTCTCAATTATCAACTCATTCTTTAAAATTTAGCATTTGCTTATTACATACTAAAAATAATGTTTCTTGCACTTAAATGGACATGCTTGGCCTGAGTATTGAGTGATCAACTTTGACCCCCACAGTGTTTTTAGCTTGGAAACTCTGGTTTTGTCAGTGTCTCCCTGGCTCATGTTCCTCCTAATCCTGGTCTTCACTTCACACAACCCTATTGTTGGTCCCAGTTAAGGTCTTTAGTAGTAGAGTTTAAAATGGTGAAGAGAAGAAGCTGGTTTCATCCCTTCATTTATAACTCTCTGTCTTCCCTTTATGTTTTCATTTTGCCTCTACTTCAAGATTTGTCTGAGCATCTAAGCTTTTCTTTGAACTGTAGTTAGGTCACACTGAATGTGGTCATATTTGTCTGAGGAACAGAGTGAAATATCAACTCAAAGCACAGAAAGGTTGGATCTCAAGCTATGTGTTGTCTAGTAGGGGAAAACACACCCAAACAGGTAAGTGCAATAAAATGTAGGTGATAAGATGATATCTGTAGAGGACAGAAATGGGGAAAAAAATAGAGTGGTCAATTCTAATGGAGTAAAAGGGTAAGGAAGCAGAAAGTTAAGTAGTCACTGATTCTATGAAGATGAGTTTTTTTTTTTTTTTCAGGTGGACAAGACATGGAACACATGTATTCTAGGTAGATGTGTTGTTAATGTAGAGGGTGGAGAGATATTATAGTGGAAGTGTTTCAACAAGGAAAAGTGTGAGATTTTGAGGTTAGAAAGTCAGCAGGGACAAGGATCCTGATATTCTTGTGTGCTGATATGTAGTTCTTGATATTATTTATGGATACTTGTCATAAAAAATATTTTAAGCTGAAAAGTAAATTAATCAAATGATTTAAATCTCACAGTAACCATATGTAGTAGTCAAGACAGCCACTGTTATTATGATGGTTTTCAATAGAAAACTGAGTGGCCAGTTCATATGAATGTGGCTAGAAGGCAGGAATCCAGGAGAACTTATGAATAATGACAAAACCTTTTGACTTCAATCAAGTACTTTTGAACCATGTTAGGATCTTATTAAAAAACAATTCTGTCATAGTTTTTATATGTTGTATAAATGCATATTTATGTGAACATTGTCTTTTTATGAAGTAAGAGAGTGTGTATTAGTCTCTAGTTTGCCATTCTTTTATTATTGGTTATTGGTAAGTAGGAATTACTTATGATCTTTTGGTTTATGAATGAACTCTTCACATGACACTTTAAAAATAGTATAATTGATTTATTTATTCTTAAATATTTCCTTAAATGAGTCAAATAATCTATTTATTTGAGACTTATTGTTTAAATGCCATTTTAAAAGGTTATATTTTATGGGAAAAATAGGGTTCTAACTTTCTGTCATTTGTAACATTTAGCATACTTAAAACTGATAAAAACTATTTTTCCTATACCACATGGTCTTTGAAAGAACTAATGCACATAATTTCCAAATATGGCTTCGGATAAAATGTGGTGCCAGTAGTCTTTATGATTAACACCCAGAAATTATGGCTGTCAGGATGGCAGGGGATATATATACTTAAGAATTTTTTGTTCTACCTGGACCTCGTTTAAGAACTTCAGCATTACTGTTCCTAAAGGAAGGACAACTCTTTAGAAAGT
Source organism: Marmota monax (assembly GCF_021218885.2). Classification (NCBI taxonomy): domain Eukaryota; kingdom Metazoa; phylum Chordata; class Mammalia; order Rodentia; family Sciuridae; genus Marmota; species Marmota monax. The sequence goes on from NW_026693552.1 coordinate 1,834,332, forward strand.
TTCTGCTCATTTTACCTTCTCTCTAACACCCCTTGCTCCTGTAGTCAGAGTATCTGGAAAGGCTCCTCTGTTCTGAGGCAGTAGCCTGGTGATTTAGCTTTCAAGTACTAATGTCAGGAAGAATAGGACTCCTGGCCAGGCTCTGCCATTTTTCAGCTTTTTATAAGCAGTGAATCACAATAGGACCCAAGGCTTTTGTGAGAGCTACATACAATCATGCTTGGAAAGGGCTTAGCACATCACTTGGCACATAGTAATTGCTTTTAGCTGTCATGTTGTCTAAGAAAATAATATATTCATTATTTCTGCATGCTCTGTGGGGAAATAATTGTGATAGGCAAGGGTTAAACATGAATTCATTGAATATCCTAGAGCAAAACACAGCAAGACTACCCGAAGGAATATATACCCAGCTCAATATTTGCAACACTCCATGAGTCTATAAACATGCAAGTAATTTTGCATTGTAGGATTATTTTTTTGACATAAGAATTAGAAAGAATCCCAGGCACTTTCATAAAGCAATGCTAACACTTCTCTCCACTGCAAGGAGAGTCAATGGTAATCAGCTAAGGAAGGCAACTATTCCAGGCCAATGTTAAGTAACACAATGTTGTCCCTGCTCCACATTCATTCCCTGAGGTATACCCCTGCTTGTGCTTGACATCTCTGATCCAGCTTTTTGAGATGGTAAATTATTGGTCTAAAGACCTTAGGTAACTTTAAAGTAAATCAGGAAATTGATTCCAGAGATAATTTTGAGCAAACATTGCTCTTATACTTGTCACTTTGAATTTAAACTTGTCATCAAACCTCAAATTATTAATAATGATAATGATAATTACCACTCTGAAAGTACCTACTGTGTATTTTGTGTATACTGTTTCTGCTTCTTCTAAGGAGGCTAATAAGCAGTTATTATTATCTCTATTTACAGACATTCTTAGAATTAAAAAAAATAGCCTATAGAAGGATTTCTTCTCTTTGGCAGGATGGAAATTTTGCACCAGAGAATTCCATGTTGTGGGGGGCTGTTCTGTACATCCTGGGGTGTTTAGTAGCACTTCTGGACTTTATCTGCTGGATGCTAGTAACATTCCCACTCCTAAAATGTGACGACCGAAAATATCCCAAGACATTATCAAAGGTCCTCTGAGTAGCAACATTGCTCTTTATTGAGAACAAATGTTCTGGAGAATTTATTCATAAAATGATTTTTTTTAAGACCACATGCTAGACATTCTTTGTTGAAACTAAATCATACAGCCAATTCAGTATTTGAGAAATGATTTACTGTGATAATAGTAGAAGTGAAACTTGTTAATGGGAAGTCATACTTGGCTTTCCCAAATCCTAATATGATCTCTTAAATGTTTATTATTCTATTTTAAGCCAATATTTATGGAATCCATAAATTACTGAGTATATACTCCAAATAGCCAACAACTCAGACAGTATAAGTAAAACTGTTAATAATCTTATCTATCACAGCATTTGTTAACTTCTGTTACCAGACAAGAAGTGGTGAGAATCAAGACAAACTCAGGAATGTGAAGAACATACCTGTCCTGGGGATTGCTGGGCCTGATGGCTCGGATTAGAACTGTGCCCTTTCTCATGGTTCTCTTCGGTGGGCTGTACCTTGTTGAATTTTATTCTCAGTGACTTAAACATCTTCTCTGAAGTGGTACTGAAAACCCTCTGTTTTATGACCCTGTGTCTTGAGGTAGAGAAATGTACTTTGTTTTTCTTTTCATTAGTAGACAAGCCAATTAGTTGTTTAATCAGGATTTTGTTCTGGTTAATTCCTATAGGCAACTCCCTCGCTTCTCAGAGCTTTGGCTTAAAAGCAGCAAATTACTTCTGCTTGGGTGATTTGCACTCTGTTTATGAACTTTCTAGAATCAAAATGCCCCTGTGAATAATTTATAAGTGGAGGATTAAACAAAACTTCATAGTTGATTTGAGTTGTTTAAATGTGATCATGTTGCCCATTGGTTTGTTTTCTTTCTTTCTTCTTACTCACCTAGCTAGCTCCATCTAATTTTAAGCAAAGTAATACATGCAAATGATTCAAAAACAGGCCGTGCATGAGATTCTAATATGAAGCAAGTAGTTCACTTCCCTAGAGCTCACCTCTAGTCCTGCACCATGAGGTAACTGTCTTAAACATTTTTTCCCCCTATTCTGGTGGTTGATTTTCATGTTGCTGACAACCCTGCTCATTCTACTTTTGTGTATGTGTGTGTCAGTTTGGACCTTAAAACTCTGACAGGCACTGGAACAGGATCAGGAATTGTTAAGAAAATCTTTTCTTTCTACTTAGAGACCCAAACTTTCTTGATATTCTGTGCTCTTTGACTCTTTTTTGTTTTATCATCTATCAAGATGAACTTTTTTCCCCCTTAATGAAATCACTTCTCTTATAGACTTTTAAATTAAAACAAAACCTTTAAGCAATAAGACCACTCTCCTCATCCCCCACATCCAGGGTAGCCTGCATCAATACAGCCTGCCCTCTGTATTTTGCCATCTGGGGTTTTGTTTTAGATAACAGTTATGCATTTCAAACTTGTTACAGTTCATTTACAAGAAAAAATGAGGTACTTGTGAAGGAATAATTTTCATTTGGTTTTCAAAATTAACAAAATCACATGTCCCTTATCGATTTTAAAAACATATTAGAAGTTTTAATTTTAGATGTAGACATTTTATCTAATAATTAACTTGATTGACTATTGTATTTAATTTATATGTCCTGGAAACATAACACTACTAACTTTTGCTTACCTTTTTTTAAAAAATATTTTTTAGATTGTTGATGGACCTTTATTTTATTTATTAATTTATTTATATGTGGTGCTGAGAATTGAACCCAGTGCTTCACACATGCTAGGCAAGTGCTCTAACACTGAGCCACAACCCCAGCCTTTGTTTATCTTTTTTTTAAGCGTTCTCTTTGTTTCAAAAGCCAGAAATTTCTTTTTAGTTTTATTATTCCTTTGAAAGGAATTCTGAATAAAATATCAAATACATATGAGATCGTTTTAGGAACTTGTCGGATAATCCCCTAATCCTCAAGTTGATTGCATTTTGAATTTAAGACGTAAACATCAAAGCCAAGTTTTGAGAAAGGAAGGTGTTAAGGTCAGGCTTCTGGCTAATTCTCTCTGTGTCTGGGACTCCCAGTAGAAGAAATGACCTCACCAGACCCTCTTATAAATCTTCTCATTGTACTTACCAGTAGAAATACACCAGGGAGTCCCTATCTATAAGATGCATTTACCAGGACAGTTCTGGTCTGCCTAGATTGTTCATAAGTCTCTATGTGTGGATTTATCTGGCTGTGACTGGCTGGAGAATATAGTAGGTAAGCTTTGTAAGGGTTACGAAATGGAGATATCCCCAAACAGAACTTTTTGTGAGAAATACTTGAAAACTCTAGGTAAATCCGGAACTAAACATATGCCCGAATACAGGAGAAAATGAATGGTTTTGGATGCTGTGTCTGACAGTTTTGGGTTTTTTCCTGATGAGGATGTTTTGTCTTTGCCTGATGGTGACCTGTATTCATAGAATTGTTAATGAAGTTTGGTGCTAAGACAGACCTATGATTCAGGAGTCTGTTTTGATAATTCAACCCTTAGAGTTATCACAGGTTGGAATAAAAGTGATGAGAATATTTATTTAAGCATCTCTTGAAATGACTTTCAATGCCACCAACAACCTGATTTTTTTTTTTTTTTGTCAGTAGAGTGTACTAACATTGGCATGAGAATTATAGGTGAGTACTTTCACTTTATTTAGGTAAGGTTTCTCAAAGCTCAGAAAATAGGTGATTGTAAAGAATCCTAAAATGAAGGACGTGCATTTTGGTCATTCCTGTTCGCTGTAGTAGATGTGTGAACTGAGGCAGGAGTCTTGCCTTAATCTGGAAATGACAAAATAAATATTTAAGTTTCTTCTGGGAATGCTGCTCTTATGTGTTCTGCAGAGGAGTTCTCCATCCAGCAAGGACACAAGGGAAAGGAAGAGGGGATGCTTGATCTGGGTGAAGTGGCTTTCTGGGTTTTCACCCATAGCAATCTACATTTTTTAAAAAACCATTTTATTGCAGCTGTAGATGGACAGCGTGCCTCTATTTTATTTGTTCACTTTTATGTGGTGCTGAGGATCGAACCCAGGGCCTCACTTGTGCAAGGTAATCGTTCTGCCACTGAGCTACCGCCCCAGCCCAGCAATCTACATTTTTGTACAAGTTGCTTCATTGGAGAAGTAGTGTATGCCAACATGAATAAAAGCGGTTGTTTTCAATGCAAACTTGACCACACACCTTAAAAAAAAAAAAACAAAACAAAAAAAAAAAAAACCCTAGCCACTCCTCATGCCCTAAGGCATAATGTCTAAACAGTTTGTCAGGACATTCTGGTCTGTTACCATTGACTCTTGCCCAACTCTCTGGATTCATACGTAATCCCTATCTTGAACTCTGGGCATCTACCATAAGAAATCAAGGCAACTTGACCTACACTGCTTTTGCTTACTTCTATCTGTGTCTTGGCTCATATGTACAATTCCCTTGCTTAAAATTTTGTTCTTGTCTGTCTGGATCAAGCTAGGTGTTTCCTTCTCCTGTCTCCTTTACCATTGACAAGTGGATGTACCATCCTTTCCTTGTTTTCCTTATTGTCATTGTGCCACACAGAGACCTCTACTTCCTCATTTCTCATTTGACAACCATTTGCAGACCTCTTTTTCCTCCCAGAGTGTAAGCTTCTTCAGGGGGAGGCTGTGCTCTGTTCACCTTCAGATCCCTTGTGCTTGGCCCAAATCTGCTTATTCTGGATACTCTGGAATGTTTGTTGAGTGAATGATCAGAGGATGCTGGTTTAGAGTATCTCTCAACTATGGATCAAGAATACAGTTCTCTATGACGGATGCAGGGTGTAAGAACTAGAGAAAATGTAGAAGGAACACAGGTGCTATGTCCTTATTGTCTTTTTTTTAGTAGTCATTGCTGAAAAGACTTTGTCTTGGGCTAAGTTTGGGGTAGGCTGAGAGAAGCTTACTTAAAATATTGCTGTGTTTCACAAGAAATGGTGTATTAGATATTAGATGATACAAAAAATAGCACATAGTCATATAATATAGAAAATACAAATCAGAAGGTACTAAAGCTATGATAAAATAAAAAGAATTACAACCTTTAGTGAAGAATACTATATTTTTATTCTGATAAGTTATTTAGTTTCAGCACAGAACTATGCATTATATTTATATTGTATTAATCTTATTTATTTTGAAGTTTTATATTGAATTTATAAATAGGTGTCAGCTTTATAGTGCTATAAAATTGTAATCAAATGAGGTTTCTATATATGTTCCAGGTTTCAACATACTTAAATACCATTCCTATGAAATCAATGCCAGAGGAATAATAATAAAGTTTTTATTTAAATGGAGTCAGGTTTGACAAATGCTGTTTTTTGAAGGAATTTTTTTACTGATGGGATTTTAGACATTCCCCTTGCAGGTGATTTGGGGTGAGAAGAACTTTACTTTCTCAAGTCACAGGAGGACTGCTTCTGGGAGTGGGCATGAGTGGAATATTTCTTCTTCTTCTTTTTTTTTGGCAGACTATTGGAAACAAACTAAAGTAATGAAACTAACTTAAATTATATTTCCCTCTATATCCTAGAAAGCAACAAGCAATTCTATGAGATCCCTCTGGACTAAGTTCAAATAATATAAATATTATTTCAATGAGAAGAGAAACCACTGAGTCCAAAGGGAACAACTGGGTTGCCAACGGATGACCCCAAGCATGAACTTGAAGGGAAATACCAGAACCACCCCCCGCCCCACTCCCCACAGCCAGCCCTTGACTGTTGTGGTTGTCTGTTTTTAGGAGAAGATAATAAACTAATAATATTCCTGAAAAATTCACTCCACTGAATACATTATACTAAGGCAGGAATATAGATGACTAAATTATAAGTTTTTTTTTTTTTAAATTCTAAGACTCTAGAAGTAAAAGCACTTACTTCTGTTGTCAGATCACCTGTGAACCAGGTTTCAACCCTTATCTATAAAATGGAAGCTAGAATAATAAGCTCTGAAGGGTTTGGACAAGTTAATGAATAAGATGACACAGAAACATTATCTGGTATAAATTCAGTGCTCAACAAACATTTGTTTATTAATTGAGTGAAATAGAATGTGTTTCTAAAGTTTTTAGGATACTGTATTTACTAAAGCATGTGATTTTACTCAGCTGTCAACATTTGAGTTCTTCCTGAGTTGAATTCAGGTGCTTGACTGAATGTTGATCTCTATGGGATATATAGAGATGACTGGAACAGGATGCCTGGATTGGGCACAGGAGAGAGAGAGAAAGAGAGGGAGGGAAGGGGTTGGGGGAGAAGGAGAGAAAGAGGAAATAAACAATCACAATACAACCACAATGAAGACCGTGAGCAGTCCTATTATTAGTATAGAAGAGCAGGTGATCCAGGGTGTCTCTGTGTGAGTGGACTTTAAAATGGAGAATAAAGCTGTGCTGAGATTTATTGTTCGTGATAGGTTTTGGAAGGCTGAGGAATTCTCTGAGCATATGGGGAAAGGTAGGGGATTACAGATGTTAGAAAGAGCATCCAGTTAATTAAGGTATTACAGTAAGTAGCAGTTTCTGTGGCCTGCACATTTTTTCTCAGTGACCCAAAGATTTGTTAAACTACTGTGAATATTAATAATAAATATGAAATGCATACATAATACTCTTTGCATTATGTAAAGAAAAGCTATAGACCACACCATTTTCAAAAGGGATGGAAGACACCAATTTCATGTTCTTTTTTATTTTTGAAGTTTTTGTAGAATTAGCAAAATTGTAACTTTAAATTCAAAATACATATTCAAAGAAAACTTAAGAATGTGTTTATTTTTCAATGATCTTAGAAAGTGGATTTTTAGCAACTGATCCTTAAATGAAGTTTTCCATCATAAAATATGTATAACACGATTTAGAAATATTTGCCAGGGTGATTTTGTGTGATGACAAATTTACAATATTTAGATTTTTTTCTTTGGTTACCTAGAGATGTAGTGACTATATGTAGCAACTCAGCTGACATGAAGAGTTTCTAAAACTAAAGTGATTTTAAATACAGTATTTCAGCAAGTTTCTTTGATTATAATATTTGCATTGCTTTTAATTTATAATTAAAATGCATGAGCAGCAAATGTAATAGATATTAAGGGTAAAAATGCCTGCAGGAAATTGTTAATAACTAGTGGCATCTGTGACTAATGAATGCTATATTGGTTTAGACTGTGACTAATAGAATAAATGTTTTGAAAAAAATCCTTATGTTAGTATTTTATAAACATTAATCAGGTTGTGATGGATTTGTTCTGAGTATGGATGAGTATCTGCAAAGTTTTCTCGTTTTTTTTTTTTTTTTTTTACAAAGTTGATTAGCTTGCTTCAATATTGGGTTCCAATTATGGACTAATATTGCTCATTTATTTTTTATCATCTAGTGAGCTCACTGAAAGCATTTAAGTTAATTGAACATCATGATCTAATGTTATAAGAAGATTAATAATACAATTCCCAAAGAAGATTGTCTCCCACAATTAGCTTCCTGACTAAGCTGCTTTCAACTTTGTCTTTTGTTTTCTATGTTCTAAATTTATCAATAATCTGACTCTAATGTCTTAGGAATTTCTGAGTAAAATCAGGACATTGTTTATTCCAATAAAATACATATCCAACTGCTCATGAAAGTGGCGGATGTTAGTTTATTAATAATAGCTGTTGGTTATTTTAACGATAAAAGCTATTATTTATAAAGCATAAGGTGTTAATCCATGAGAATATCACTTTTCAATACTCAAATTTATCAGTGGTAAAACTTTATTAAATTTTTAAGACTGAGAGGTGGTTATAATATGTAGTGATTTGAAAATTTTCTAAGAATGACTATTATTTCTTAGAATCCAGTGAAATTCTAATGCATTCTTCATAGAAATAGAAAAAAAGAATCATGAAATTCATTTGAAAAAATAAGAGGCCTAGAATACCCAAAGCAATCTTTAGTGAGAAAAGTGAAGCAGGAGACATCACAATAACAGACCTTAAATTATTACTACAGAGCCCCAAACAGCATAGTATAGGCACCAAAACAGACGTGAAGACCAATGGTACAAAATAGAGGACACAGAGACAAACCCAAATAAATACAGTTATCTCATACTAGACAAAGGTGCCATAAACATACATTGGAGAAAAGATAGCCTCTTCCACAAATGGTGCTGGGAAAATTGGAAATCCATGTGTGATAAAATGAAATTAGACACCTATCTCTCACTCTGCACAAAACTCAATTCAAGGATCAAGGACCTAGGCATTAGACCAGAGACCCTGTGCCTACTAGAAGAAAAAGTAGGCTTAAATCTCCATCATGTCAGCTTAGGAACCAAATTCCTCAAAAAGACTCCTGAAGTGCAAGAAGTAAAATCAAGAATCAACAAACGAGAATGTATCAAACTAAAAAGGTTCTTTACAGCAAAGGAAACAATCAAGAACCTAGATAGTTTATGGAATGGAAGGAGATATTTGCCATTTGCACCTCAGAGCATTTATCTCCAGGATATATAAAGAACTCAAAAAACTTAGCACCAAAACAAACAAACAAACAAGCAAACAAAACAAAAACCCAAATAACCTAATCAATAAATGGGCAAAGGAACTGAATAGGCTCTTCACAGAAGAAGCAATATGATCAGTCAACAAATATATGAAAAAATGTTCAACATCTCTAGCAATTAGAGAAATGCAAATTAAGAATACACTGATCAAAAGGAACTGCCAGAGTAGTTTTTAGTTTAAGGCCTTTATTTCTAACCTACACAGGTAGGCTTAGTGTTTGCAAGTATGGTTATCCAGCCCTAAGTAACAGAATTAAAGATTTCTCTATTAGACACAGAGGTCATACTAGTAAAAGGATTTTGCAAGATCAGGTGACATTAAATTATTAAACTATATCTTAAGGGAAAGGACATCTGTAACCCTAAAAGTTAAATGTTGTGTTTACATCCCTGACATTTCTGGCAATGTGACAAATATCCTTAAAGATTTACATGCTCAGATAGAAGCCATGTCCTCAGCAACTTTGTCATGGAAACAATATCTTATCTCCTAGTTCTTGGTGCTTCCTGGTGGAAAACATTGTTAGTCTTTGTCTTTGCCATCATACTCATTGGCATATTCCTGTGCTATGGCATTTATTGCTGCATCAATATGGTTCCAGTACTAATGAATTCTTGTTTCTCTTATAGACCATCCATCACTCAAATGGCCTTCCAGCCTATTACTTCTCAATCAGACTTCTATCATGGACCACTCGATAGACCCGATTTTTAAAGGGGGACTCCAAACTGCTTGCCCCACACCGTCCCTTTTCAGCCTGAAGAAGCCAGAAAGATCTTCTTCGCCCCCCCTTCCTTACAGCAGTAAGGAGTTCCCAACTTAGAGGGGGGAATGAAGCCAGATTTAAAGTTAGGTAGTCAGTGTAGTTAGATAAATCGGGTCTAATATCGAGTGAAGTCTAAAATGGAGACCATGCGGAGAATGACTCAGGAAAAACACAGGACAACTCATGGAAGTCCTGAAAAGGCCCTAGGCCAAAGTCCACCTCAAAGAAATGTTAATGAACAGCCCCCAGCAAAAAGGTGCTGACTCAGAAGTCCTTCCTGACCAGATTACTTCTTTGGCCCACCTGTGTCCCACCCCTGGGTCCTTCCCACCTACATTCCATCACTGAAAGAACTATAAAAAGGGGAGACAACATCCCTTCCACGGATTCCACCTCTTGGGTCCCCTTCTTCCTCCGGGAGAAGTCTTTTCTGCTGTCCTTTAATAAACTTCTAATTTCTACTCTGTAAAAAAAAAAAAAAAAAAAAAAGAATACACTGAGATTTCATCTCACTCCAGTCAGAATGGCAATTATCAAGAATACAAGTAACAAATGCTGGCAAGGATGTGGGGGGAAAAGGTGTACTCATACACTGCTGGTGGGAATGCAAATTATTGCAACCACTCTGGAAAGCAGTATAGAAATTCTTCAGAAAACTTGGAATGGAACCACCATTTGACCCAATTATCCCACTACTCAGCTTATACCCAAAGGACTTAAAATTAGCATACTACAGTGACACAGCCACATCAATGTTTACAGCATCTCAATTCACATTAGCTAAATTGTGGAACCAACCTAGGCACCCTTCGACAGATGAATGGATAAGGAAAATATGGTATATACACCCAATGGAAATATTACTCAGACTTAAAGAAGAATGAAATTATTTCATTTGCTAGTAAATGGATGAATCTGGAGACTCTCATGCTAAGTGAAATAAGCCAATCTCAAAAAAAACCAAAGGCCAAATATTCTCTCTGATAAGCAGATGCTAACACAAAATAAGGGCAGGGGAGGGAAGAAGAGAAGTCCATTGGATTAGACAAAGGGGGATGAAGGGCAGGAAGGAAGGATGGGAGTAAGAAAGAGTAAAATGAATCAGACATAACTTTCCTATGTTCATATATGAATACATGACCAGTGTAACTCCATATCTCCATATCATGTACAATCACAAGAATGGGATCCTAATTAGAATAATTTATATCCCATGTATGTATAATATATCAAAATGCATTCTACTGCTATGTCTAACTAAAATAAATAAATATAAATAAATAAATAAATAAATGCTAGAATCCACTTCATCCTTGAGTTTCAGGCTTATGGTTCCTTCAGTATTCAGAATGTTTAATGTGAAATATTTCCTAATCACTTTATTATCAACCTGCTTAAAAACACATTGTCTTCTTTGTTTCAATGTAGCAGTTTTTTCTTTATTCCTAGTTTTTGATGGCACTATAGTTCATTTAATTTCTTTCCTTATCTTTATTACATAAAAATTGCAATTTCTTTGTTTCATTCTTAATAAAACTTCTCCTTATTCCTTCTCCTTTATCCTTCTGTTCACCACCACATCTAAGCATTTAGAGATTATTTTATTCTGTAATAACTTTTAGGTTGGTCAGATGAAGTCAAAAACAATTTTTCTGAAGCCTAGATGGCTAGCCTGTGTGTGAGAAGAGGAGCAAACCCACCCCCTGGGAGTCAATGAGTCCAGCAGAGCTTTTATTTCAGCAATTTTGTCCCTAATTTTCTGCAATATCAAAGAAGCCACTGGTTTCGTTGATACAAGATCTGAAGGTGACATAAATATCTCATGTTGAATCTCTCAATGTACTTGTTAGAAATTTTAAAATAATTTATTTTAAAATGATTTCAAATTTACTGAAAAGTTACCAGAACACTACAAAGAAATCAATATCTGCTTCATTATGATTTTCCAGTTGAATAACATTTTTCATCATTATATTTTTGCTCTCTCTTTCTCCATATTAGTATATATGTACTAATTATCATTAGTCTTTTCCTGAATGATATGAGAGCAAGTTGCAACAACATTCCTGTACTGTTAAACATTCACATGTGTGTTTCCCTAAGCAAGGACAGTGGCCCATTGATCACACTTTAAACCTCAAAGCCAGGAAATCAACATTAATATAACCCTACCAATCAATCCACAGATTTTAAATTTTACTAACTGTCTCAAAAAATTTCCACCTTTTCTTTCTGGTGAAGTATCTAATACAAGATCATGTATTGCATTTAATTGCCATGGATCTCCAGTCTCTTTCCATCTGGACTGGATTCTTTGTCTTTCTCTGTATTTCTTGACCTTGACAGTTTCTAAAGACAAGCAGCCTTTCTTTATATATGATGACACCAACTATTTTATTTTCAAATTAATATTTCTAAAAATTATAATTAAGTTTTCCAGAGTGTCAGGTTCTACATTGTCTTTCTAATGCTCCATTTGGTTGGTAGGTCATTTTCAAATACTGCTTTTGTTACTTATGTGTTATCATATACTACACATCGTTTTTTATGTTCACCCATTTGTAATTCATGGATTCATCTATTCAGTAATTATATGATTCAATAAGCATACCAGTCAAAAGCATTGAAGTCTGGCCATAATACATGTATTATTTACTTAATGTTCACAATACCTTATCAGAGAGGTTTTTATTATAACTCCCTGTATTCAGGTATGAAAAATGAAATTTGAAGGATTGAGTAATTTGTCCCAAAGTTATATAGCTAATAAACAGTGAAGCTAGGACTCTGGCACCAAAGCTATACTCCTTTAAAATTTTTTAAAATTTAATTTTTAAATTTGTTCTAATTAGTTATAGATGACAGCAGAAGGAATTTTGACACATTGTACACAAATGGAGCACAACTTCTTCCTCTGGCTGAACATCGTGCAGAGTCGCACCTGTAGTGTAATACACGTATATAGGGTATTAATGTCTGTCTCATTCCATAATCCTTTGCATCTATACACCCCCTCCCCTCCCCTCACTTACCTATGCACAACCCAAAGTTCCTTCATCTTTCCCTCACCCCAGCATTATGGATTAGCATCTGCTTATCAGAGAAAACATTCGGCCTTTGGTTTTATGGAATTGGCTTATTTCACTTAGCATAATATTCTCTAGCTCCATCCATTTACCAGCAAATGCCATAATTTCATTCTTTTTTAATGTGGAGTAATATTCCATTGTGTATATGTACCACATTTTCTTTATACATTCATCTGCTGAAGGGTATCTATGTTTGATTCTATAGTTTAGTTATTTTGAATTGAGCTGCTATAAACATTGATGTGGCTCCATCACTGTATTTTGCTGATTTTTAAGTCCTTTGGGTATAAACCTAAGTGAGTCAAATGATGGTTCCATTCCAAGTTTTCTGAGGAATCTCCATACTGCTTTCCAGAGTGGTTGCACAATTTACAGTCCCACCAATAATGTATGAGTGTGCCTTTTTCCCCATATCATCGCCAATACTTATTGTTGTTTTTGTTATTAATAGCTGCCATTCTGACTGGAGTTAGATGAAATCTTAGAATAGTTTTGATTTGCATTTCTCTAATTGCTAGAGATGATGAACATTTTTTTCATGTTTGTTGATTGATTGTATTTCTTCTTCTGTGAAGTGTCTGTTCAGTTCCTTTGCTCATTTATTGATTGGGTTATTTGGTATTTTTGGTGTTAAGTTTTTGGAGTTCTTTACGTATGCTGAAGATTAGTACTTTATTTGAGGTGTCTACGGTAAAGATTATCTCCCATTCTATAGGCTCTCTCTACACATTCTTGATTGTTTTCTTTGCTGAGAAGAAGCTTATTAGTTTGATACCATTTCATTTATTGATTCTTGATTTTACATCTTGCACTTTAGGAGTCTTGTTAAGGAAGTCACTCCCCAAGCTGACATGGTGGAGATTTGGTCCTACTTTTTCTTTTATTATGCACAGGGTCTCTGTTCTAGTGCCTACTTTTATCCATTTTGAGTTGGTTTTTGTGTAGCATGAGGGATAGAGGTTTAATTTTGTTATATATGGGTTTCCAGTTTTCCCAGTACCATTTGTTGAATGTCAGGAAGGAGTTTAGAAGGTACAGAGTTAGACTTATCTTTGAAACAAAAGATAGTATCAGAGAGAAAATACAGGAAGTGAAAGATCACTTCAATGAACAGGCAGAGATTATAAAAAGGAATCAAACAGAAATCCTAGAAATGAAAGAAACAATAAGATTCAATGGCAAGTATCACCAATAGACTAGACCACTTGGAAGACAGATCCTCAGGCTATAAAAACAAAATGCAAACTCTTGAAAATAAAGTTGACCATACAGAGAAGATGATAAGAAACAGAACATCCAAGAAATATGGGATAACATAAAAAGACCAAATTTAACATTTATCAGAATAGATGGAGATACAAACTGAAGGAATGCAAAATCTTTTCATTGACATAGTATCAGAAAAAGGGCTAGTGATCATGGGGGCAAGTTGGGGGGCAAAGAGCAGGGAATCGGTGGACAGTGAGGACTGTCTCACAGAAAAACAGTATTTCCTCTGCTTGAATTCTGAGTCATGGAGCCTCAAGGAATACAGCCTCCCTCTAGTTCTCTATCTTGGGATCCTTCCAATATATTTATTTTGAGAATGTGTATTTTGAGCACCTGAAATATAGAAATTGAGACATACTGTTCTTCAAAAACTCATACCTTCGTGAAGGAAACAGGCATGCAGATGAAGAGTGTGACCATCTAGATGCAGGGAATAAAGCTCAACCATTTTGAGCCCATATAGTGCCTTTTTGTACATAGGCACCAAATTAGTCCTGTTAAATAAATAAATGTATTGATGAAAAGAGGTTAAAAAGTCCTAATCAGTTACTTAGTCATACCTAAGGTTTGCAAATTCATTTTAACATGAAGTACATTTTCATTTGAATATTTAGTGAAAGTAGTCTATATTTGACACTTTATATATTTTTAACACAATTGAGATTTTATTGGTGTTGCAGACTCAATCTGCATAGACATATAAATGCAAAAAATTTTGATGGCTAGTAGTAAATGTGTAAAATAAATTATTAATTGAATCTTCTCATGAGGCCTATATTACCTAAGATAAATTGCTACTTTTAATTTATAAGGTGTTTTCTAAATTCTCCCTCCTTGTTCTTTCTGTAGAGCACTATCAGTTTTTAATTTTAGTTAGGTTAAAGTTTTTATTAGGTCCATTTAAAAAATTTTTATCACTGGGGATAGAATTCAGGGATGCTTAACCACTGAGTCACAACCCCAGTCCTTTTTATTTATTTTTTTGAGACAGGGTCTCACTAAGTGGAATAGGGCCTCCCTAAGTTGCTCGGGCTGGCCTCAAACTTGCAATACTCCTGTGTTAGCCTCCTGAGTTGCTGAGATTACAGGTGTGAGCAACCAGCCCGGCTCGGCTCTAGTTTTGATTTCACATAATTACTGTAACTTAAGTGTTCATGAATGCCAATTAGTCCATTTCTTTGTCTATAGGCAGAATTCCAGAGGAAAGCTGCTTGTATGATTGTGAAAATCTAACAAGTTCATTTTCTCCTCTCAGCATTTTGATATTTAGTCTATATATTTTTATTTGTAATAAAGTCTATTTCTAAGTCATTAGAAACAGGCAACTTGACTTAGTGGGGAAAACGGAGCATTTGATAGTAGAGTATGTGGATTGAAGGGCCAGTTCCAGAATGAAATAACTATGTGCAAATCAGCAACTCACAAGTCATATGAGCTGCAGTTTCTTCCTCTGCATAAAGGTGATAAGCATGCCTTCTGTATTGTATGCTCCCTCCAAAGTTAAATCTCTTGATAGTAAGTTAAGCAATATATTTGTGTTAGAATACTACATTTCAAAAATGCTCGAAAATAGAAGGCTAAATGATAACTATAAGTAATAAATGTTCCAAAAGAACACAGCCCCAAGGTGTTGTGAGACCAAAAAAAGGAGGCAGACAGACTGAGGATTGCAGAGAATGCAGCTGATTGGGGGACTTACAAAAGTGTGGTCTTAGACAGCAATAAGATACAAATTTAGGTCAGAAGGAGGGAATATATATTGGTTAGTAAAAAAGTGACTTCATCTAAGCCAGATTATACCTAGTTTAATTTTAAGCTATTATAGCAGTCAGGCACTTTCCTGGTGACAGAGTCTAATTGTAAAGCTCTACATATTACTCTGTTGGTTTTGTCTATTTATAGTTTGCTGGGAAATATGCAGGAAAAACCAGATAGGGTTACCCTGTGGCAATTGTGATGATTATGAATCAAGATGGCCCACAGTCATGTCAAGCTGAATCCATACATCCCATCCCTTGTAGTTGGCTCCTGCAACCAACCATTCAACTATTGGACAGAATGTATTCTGTGCAGGAGGATCTGCTAGATTCTAGCCCAAATGGGGCTATGCTGAGGCACTGGGAAAAAGTCAGCATGAGTTCACACGTTAATTCCCTCACCCTGAGAATCCAAAGTTCATTTATATCTGAGGTGAGGACAATGAAGCTATGAATTGTGATGTAAAAGCCTCAGAAATGAGGCTTTTATAAGCACCTCTTGTGGACAGTGTGCATGGATGAGGGGGATACAGAGGAAAGGATAACTATAAGGAGAAAGTAGGGTGAATGACTTCTGCTGACAGTCTTGCTTATGACCTACCATATTTGGGACATTCAGAGATCAATGGAAGGTATTTGGGTGGGGGCTTAGGTCTTGGGCCTCTTGAGTGTTATATGATTGAGATGATGATAAAACAACAAATTTTTTACCTTGTATATTCCACATGTCAGGGACCCATCCACCCCACTTTAGGAGATAGATGCTATTATTATTTCTATTTTACATATGAGACACACCCATGGCCCAGAGAGGTTGAAGTGGCATCTGAAGGTGGCTTCAGAGTCCATCTTTCTCACCACCATGATATAATAAGTGAGATTCATGAATCCACATCAGGAAGCCAAGAGCCTCAAAGTCATTTATCAAAGCAGTGTTCAGTGATGCACTATATGGTCACGTTGAGAGAGGCCCATCACTTTTACTCAAAATATACACTGACTTTTATTAATAAAGTTTCAAAAGTATGTCACCTCATTTAATTAGTTTTGGGCACATCCTAGGAAATCTGGTTTTCTAAACTCCCAGGTAATTCCAAAGTGCAGTTAGTGTTAATAGTGTCTTAAAACTTTTTTTTTTTTTTTAACATATAAACTTAAAATTCCCTTGGTTAAAAATAGTGGTTCCTAAAGTATGGACATTCAAGATGAGCAGCATCTGATATATATTCTCTGGCTCTACTCCAGGCCCTTAAATTGTAGCTCTGGAATGGAGTCCAGCAATCTGTATTTTGATATGCCCTCTATCTAATTCTGATGCATGCCAAAATTTGAGGACCTCTTGTCTGAGACTATTACCATGACTCACATGTATAAGAAAGCATTATTTTGAAGTCACTGATGTTAAATACCAGATTTTCTAAAAATTTTCTTTTTCTCCTTTAGAAATCTAGTATAAGTGTGTTTGCCTTTTAATTTATTTCTCTATTTTTCTCATCTAATGTGCCACATTATTAGACAAGTTTTCACTATGTCCCTCGAAGCCTACACTGATGGGTTTCATTTAGCTAGGACTGCATAGTAAAATTTATGCTGCATTTTTCCTCAATGAGACTCAAATGGGGATTGTGAATAATTTCTCATCCACCAATGACCTCATAATATTTAGATTAATGAACACAAATGCAGGAAAACAAAATAGCTTTTTGATTAAGAAAGCTATACCTCCTGGGGGAACAAGTTAGAAGTGAAAAAGTGGTATTGAACATCTAGTCTGTTATTTTTCTGATTTTTTTTATTTTTGCTTGTGTGAATTGTAGTAATTGTTGCTGTTAAGGGAATACACTCTTGGGAAGCCAGCTGGTGGTTTAGACAAGGTCAGAATCATTATTTGATAAGGTCATCATGATTCTGGGTCTGGTTCTCAGCTCTGCAGGCCCAGAAATTAATTTTTCAAGCTTGCCCTGAAGTGACATCCTCTGGGCAATCTTACCAAACCAAATCCCTAAGAGACTGGTGTGTTGTCCAGAGCTCTAACTTATTAATTCACCATGTTAAATATTGAACTTTCAGGTAAAGTAGAATATTTTTCTTGGTATGAGCGAATTGTCATTCCTTTCAGCAAAACTACAAAAATGACAAGTTAAAATCAGAAGATTATTGCACGGTGAGCATGGAGTTGGCCCAGGCAGAATAAGCTGGATGATCATGTGTCATATCTGTTTTCACCTGGGGTGTACATGTAAGAGGAATTACATACTTATTTCTGGGATCAGAACATGCCCTTACCTGGATCACACACACATACAAACACATATATATTTATTTACTTATTTTTGGTACTGGGGATTGAACCCAGGGGTGCTTGAACCCACTGAGCCACATCCCCAGTCCTGTTTGTATTTTTATTTTTTTTAGTTTTTTTTTTTTTTTTGGTTGTCAATGGGCCTTTATTTTATATATTTTTATGTGGTGCTGAGAATTGAACCCAGTGCCTCACACAAGCTAGGCAAGCGCTCTACCATTGTGCCACAACCGCAGTCCCCCTGTCCTGTTTTGTATTTTATTTAGAGACAGGGTCTCGCTGAGATGCTAAGTGCCATGCTAAATTGCTGAGGCTGGCTTTGAATTCGCAACCTTCCTGCCTCAGCCTCCCGAGTTCATCTGGGATTACAGGCATGTGCCACTGCGCCCGGCCTAGGGTATTGTTTTAAGGGGAGACAACTTATTTATTTATTTATTGTAGAGAAAACCATTCTGGGTTATTACATGCAGATTTTTCATGCTTTCATTTTATTTTCAAAGTGTGGTGTGGGATTCCTTGTAGGAAAGGAGGTAAGACGTTTGGCTGTCATTCCTCCATGTTTG
Organism: Marmota monax; assembly: GCF_021218885.2. Lineage (NCBI taxonomy): Eukaryota > Metazoa > Chordata > Mammalia > Rodentia > Sciuridae > Marmota > Marmota monax. Next base: position 1,852,791 of record NW_026693552.1, read on the forward strand.
ATCAAAGCTAGGAAAACATTATTTATGAGAAAAAAAGTACTATAATGTGAAGAGAAAACAAAACCCTCTGCCTGTTATGACACAGTATTTTGGCACAGGTTTTCTATTTTGCTTTATAGAAAGAGCACTTTTTGACTCTCAGACACAGATTTTAACAAGCCAGATATTTCTTTTGTCTGTACATACAAATAAGAAACATAAATTGACTGAAGTTTTTCTTCGATCTCTACACATACAATGTTCTATTCTTCTGCATCATTTTTTAACCTAGAGACATAGGCAGGTGTGTTTCCGACACAATATCACCATCAGCACCATCAAAAGCATTGATGAGGTTGTGCTTATCTAAAAGGTGCTCTATCTAAGACCATTTTACAAATTCTGATGCTGGTCCATTTCTATTTGACTACTAACGCTTGTGCTTCATTTCCTTTACCGAATCACAGGAGGCTGGAAGGTAAGACTTCTCTTCCATGACAGTGGGAAGTTTCTGGCTAATTGTAGTCCTACCCACCTTTTGACTGGATCTCACCAGCCTCTCAGTGCTTCGATTTTTTTCCCCCATATATTTGGAGTCAGTTGCATCTTCAGTGGCAATGCTTGGCATGGAGAGGAAATTCTTCACCACCTTGCAACATTGGCATGACCTACATCATTAGAAGCTCCTTTGAATGCAGAATCTCTGGCCTCACCCCAGATTTGCTGAATCAGAATCTGCATGAATATCAAAACTTCCAGGTGATTTAAATTAGAGACACATCCCTGAAGCATCACAGCCCTTTCTGCTTGTGTGAATCTTCCTTTCTTTTATTTTTTTGGGGGAGAGGGGGTACCAGGGATTGTATTCAGGGGCACTCAACCACTGAGCCCCATCCCCAGCCCTATTTTATGTTTTATTTAGAGACAGAGTCTCACTGAGTTGCTTTGTGCCTCGCTTATCTTGGCTTTGAACTCGAGATACTCCTGGCTCAGCTTCCCTAGCCACTGGGATTACAGGCATGTGCCACCAAGCCTGGCTTTTACTTTATTAATTACTATAATGTTCTAGGTAACTTCTTTGCAAGGAAATTTGGATTTTTGATAATTTCTCCAACAAAGACCAATCATTTACTTAGTCATTTCCCCCTTCCTCTATTTTTAATGTCTTTCTGCCTATATAATAATTTAGTTTCAATGAGGAATAGTAATATCTTTTTTTGAAGATATTTTAAATGATAATTACTCCTAGTACCAATATTGAACATGATTCAGTTGAAGCAACACAACATGAACAATATGAATACCTTTGGTCACAATCCTCAGACAATAGTGACTGTAAATGATGTATCTCAGTTTCTGAGAAATTAAAGTGTACATGAAAAGTATATGCTATAAGAATGAATAAAATATATGGTAATTATGTTCTTAAATAGTAGGATTTCCCTACTCTTTGCTGCTTCACTTTTGTCCTGCAAGAAAGGCTAAGGCAATGGGGTTGAGATTTGTATTTCTGGTTCAAAATTTAGGAATATATTCTCAACCCTCTTGCCAACTTCTCTTTTGCAGGAAAATATATTTAAGAAAATGATTGACTTTCTTACATTTTTCACATGTACATTGCCATGAATTCACTCAGGTATAGTCACTTGTCTCCCATAGCATGGCTCAGAGTGTAGGGACAGATGTAAAAATCTGGTCAAATTAACTGTATTTGTGTAAAATAGGGATGTGCATCCAGTCTAGTCCAGAATTGCTGGTTTGCTCATTCTACCTTGTTTTCTCAATAGATTCTCAAGTGATTTTGGGCTGTCATGTAGTTGAAGCATGAAAAGTTGGAATATTCGACATAAGACAGTCCAAGTTCATCCACATGAAAACTTGCAGGTCTTAAATGCCTCCACATTTAATTTTCATACAGTCTTTTTTTTTCCTTCTGTGTTCCCATATGTCTTGTTCATTGAAATTCTGAAGTATTTCTGGGAAAATTTGACCTGAGGTTATGCATTGATGGGAAATGTATCCTTTTGAACTTTAGTATGTCTTTCAAAATCTTTAGGATAATATTCATGCTGAAAGGCAAGCCATGTAATATGTACTAGATTTAATTTTTAATGTTTTACTAAATTGAATGTATAATCCTTGATACTTTGTTTTTGTCTTCAGATATTTTTATACTTAGAATAAGCAATTACTGGGGGAATCGGTGGGAGAGAAACACATCCATTTTGTGGACAGAAGTCTCTGAACCTCAAAGCTCTCACACATCAAAGAAAGAAAAAGAATTTATTCTTTTTTAGTAGAGAGTAAAAATAAGGTACTGGTTGCCTGCATTTACCTTTAGTAGTCCAAAACTTCTTGGAACTCTTAATGTGACACAATATCAAAGAGATGAATTCCTTAAATCCCTCCTGCCTGATGCACTTCCCCAGTACTTCCTTATTATACATCGATACTAAGGTTTCTATTCTATTTTCCTATGAATGTTGAAAGCTTACCACTGTGAAAATCACATTAGTTAGTTCCAAATGGAACTTCAATCAAATACTTGAGAAGGCATAACTGGAATAATTAAAAGTCAAAACCAAACCAAAAAACTTTAATCAGTTGGACCTTGTATATTTATAAAATGCTGAGTTTTCAAGGGGTGAACTTATGATTAATTTTGTATGTCCACTTGTTTTGGCTAAGAGATGCCCACATAGCTGATAAAACATTATTTCTGGGTATGCCTGTGAGGGCATTTCTGAAAGAGATTAGTATTTGAATCACTAGGTTAAATAAAGAAGATCCACCTTCACAATTTAGGTGGGCATCATCCAATCCATTTGAGGGCTTGGACAGAACATGAAGGTAGAGGAAAAGTGAATTTTCTTTTTTTTACTTGAACCAGGACATCCATTTTCTGCAATCCTCAGAATTTAGCACTCATGGTTCTGATCCTTTGGATTAGCACTGGGACTTAACCTGATCAACTACCTTGATTCTTAGGTCTTTGGATATGGACTTGACCTATACTATCACCTTTCATGGCAGATTATGGGACTTCTCAGTCTCCATACTTTTATAAGCTAACTCTTCATAATAAATCATATATATTATGCGTTATACATAAATGCTCACACTATTGGTTCTATTTTTCTGGAGAATCCTAATACAATATGATTAAACATGAGGACATTGGATTCAGATAGTCTAGATTTAAGTTTATGTTTTTCTCTGTTTTGAACATGTTAACTCCTTAAGTTTCTTCGTCTAAATAGAAAAATACTACATTATATTATCTAAGAGGTTTTTGAGGGCTATTAGTGGGATAAGATTTGTGTCAAAATAAACATTTAATAAATTTCAATGATAGCATGCAAGTCCCAGAACCTGGGATATTGGTCTTAATATTTAATAGGACCTCAACAAATATTTCTTAAAGTGAGTTATGTTAGAAATACAGCTTGGGATTACACACACACACACACACACACACACACATTATAGCTAGGGAAATGGTAACAAAATTTGTATCATTGCCCATAGAGAACAATGATGGTGTTGACCAGGTGAATGTGGCATTGAGCGGGATTATGAAGGCATGAGATAGGTCAGTGTCAGTGGAATCAGAAGGAGGAAACAGATACAAGTCTGTAGAATATTTTAAAATGTTATGATTATATTGATATAGTGTGTAGAAGGGGAAGGTATGAGAATGACTGATAGTCATAGGAGAATATTTTCAAAGGGAGGAGTTAATGCTTTCTGTTTAGGTATTCCAAATTTTATATCTTGTAGAGGAAGTTTATTTACCATGGAAGAATCATATGAATGCTGATATTGGAGCCAGAATTATCTTGCTTCATATTGGCTTTTCATTGTACCATGTGTTAACTCAGGAAAATTCCTATACTTCTTTAAGCCTCATTTTCTTAATTTCTAAAATAGGGAGTATAATGGTTATGAACTTCATGTTTTTTTGCCTCTCAAAATTTTTTTTCTGATCTCTGATCCTCAGCGTGATGGCATTTGAAGTAGGACCTATGGTAGGAATCTATGTAATATGGGTGGAGCTTTCATGAATGGGATTAATGCCCTAATAAGAAGAGTCTGAGAATTACCTCATTTATTTTCTGTCATGTGAGGATACAAAAACTGAGAAGTCTGCAACCTGGATGAGGACTCTTATGAGAGAACCTGTCCATGTTGGTATTCTTCTCTTGGACTTCCACATCTCCAAATCTGTGAGAAGTGTATTCCTGTTATTTATAAACCTCCCATTTTGTGATTCTTTGTCAGAGAAGCTTAAACTAAGATAATAATATTCATTGTCTTATAAGGAGTGAAATGCTATGAAGAATTAATTATTCCTCCTTGATTTTAGTCCAGAGATTGAAACAAGGTTAACACATAGGAAAGTTTCAGAATATGTGGAGATAATTGGCTTGGCAATAGGAATTATTAGAAAAAATGTATGTGGTTATACCTCAATTTAGATAAAGAAGCAAACTCAGAGACTAAATGGAGGATAGATCAGAAAATTAGGACATGTAAATTCTGCTAGGAAAGTGACTTTCTTTTGATGCTGTATTCCCAATACCTAGGACAGTGCTAAGCACATAGTATTTACTCAATAAATGTTCATTGTAAAGATAAATAACAATAACCAGTGCATTGTGGTTTGGGGGAATCCAACAGGGAATACTTAGTCTGGATACTCAAAAGAGGTTGGACAGTTATAGTCAATGGAATTGGGGATAAATAGAACACTGATGATGTTTCTGCACATCAGTTTATTTAGCCTGATGTGGAGGATAGCACAGTAAGAGTTGAAACAGAATAAATAAGTAGTGGTTACTTATGCATCAGATCTGTAGAGATATAAAATGAGAACTTTATATTAGCTTAGGGGAATGCAGATAGCGTTGGCTTGTGCTCTTCTCTGTGTACTTTTTCTGGATGATATCATCCATTCCCATCCCTTTAACGCACATCTATTGGAGTATGATTTTCAAATGTTGTTTTCTGGGCCAAATCTTTCTCCAAAAGTCTAAGCCAATATAACCAATGATATAAGTATACATGCCCACTTGGATTTCAAAAAGAAAACCCAAACTCATGTGTAAAAACCTGAACTAGTTTTCTTTCTTCAAATCACTCCTCTTTATATATTTTTTATGTCAGTGACTGGCACCCTAATCCACCTATGACCCAAGTGAAAAAATTAGAAATTTCTACTTCTCATTCTGAACAAACTTCCAACAGTTCTCTTAAGTTGCAAGTTACCAATTCCTACTCAGTGTAGCTATAAAGCCTATGGTGCCTATTAAGCACAGATGAAGTGTTTTTTAATACAGGAAAAATAGCAAGAATCCAAATGTTTTCTTAGAAATAAGTTTAAATAAAGCTGGTATTCTAGGTGAGAATTTATACATTTCGTACTTTGAGGCAGAAACTCTGCTTATTATCTTTCATGTGATTTCCTAGTGCATAGCACAGTGTCTGGCACATAGTACAGACTTGAGGAATCTGACTGGGACTCACCAGATGTTTGGTGACCAAAGAATGGGAGAAAAACAAAGTAGGTAGAGCAGTGAAACATTTCCACTGGGGTATAGTAACAAGAGGACCCATCCCACCGAATGAGGGGCCCTACTGACCACATTTCTATGATCTAAAAGTCAGGCCAGTGTCTGTGTCACCTCCAGCCTTTTTCTCCTTTTACCTGTCAGCATAGATGGGTGAATGTAGTCATTTCTTCCTTTCCCATTCTCTACTTCACGTTTTTTCTCACCTTGCATTAATGGTATTTGATTGTTCATGATGAGGTTGGGAAATAGCTTGCATAACCTCAGACACGGACTGGCTCGTTCTCTGCCTAGAGGCAAGATGGATATGAAGATGCATTACAGCGCTCTTTTTCCTCTCTGTACAAAAGAGCTACAGCGATGCTAGGAAGCAGGTGATGGTGGTGATTTATAGGTTTAAAAATTTAATCAGGGAATGAGAAAGATTAAAAACAAGTCAGCTAAACGTTCAAATGTACAAAGTTAGAAATAGTGCATTGAGCAAACCTGAATAAGCAAGCAAGCAAGAAACAATAAAGGGCAGAGATGTATGAAATACATTGCAAAAGTAACACCAACAACAAGAGTGGGGAAGATTAACTAAACCCCAAACAAAGTTTTTGAGATGATTAATGAGATATGGAGACCTCTGGCAACATTGCTAAAAGAGAAAAATCATAAAGAAAATGACACGCAAACAGGTTAGATACAGAATGAAAAAGTGAAAAATTATAATCGCAGTAGAGATTAAAAATAAAATATTAAGAAAACTCATCCATTTAACATCTCGCATGAAATATGTACATACTTTCATACATATATTAAATAGATAAAAATTCACAAAATTGAAGGAAATGAAAAACTGAAGAAAATAATAAAGGGACACATATATTGAGGCCATAAAGACTCTCCTTTTCTGAAAGTCCTGAGCCAAAATTCTAGCCCAGTTCCAAGAAGTTGTTATTCCAGACTTATAAAAATCCTTCCAGAAAATGAAAATCCTGCCAACATATTTTATGTAGTTGGATTAAGCTTGATTTTTAAACTAGGTAAAGATAACACAAGAAAAGATGCCCACATTACTTACAAACATGGATGTGAAAGTCCTTAATAAAATATCAGCCAACAAAATTCAAGTGTATCAAAAATAATTTATTGTGAAAAATACTTTATGTATGAATGCACATCTTTTAAAATATTAAAACCGTAAGAACTGAATTTGCCCATTAATTGACTAAAGTTAAATAAACCATAGTAATTTTAGTTGCAAAAAAATTGATAAATTATATTATTATGCCCACATGACACAAGTAATATATGAAACTTATAAAAATTTTAAGATGTTATATGCTGAATTTTATTAGCAAACACATTTTTTATTTTTAATGTTTTTATTGGTGCAGTATCGTTGTGTATAGTAATGGGATTTGTTGCTATATATTCGTTCATGCACACAATGTAGCAATATAATTTGGCTAATACGGCGCTCCAGCATTTTCTCCTTCCCTCCCTGTGTCCTACCCCTTGGTCCCTTTCCTCTATTGATCTCCCTTTGATTTTTTAGAAGATCCACCCCCACCTTTGTTTTTCTTTTTGCTCTCTAGTTTCTGAGTATGAGAGAAAACATATGATCCTTAACCTTCTCAGTTTGACATATTTCACTTAACGTGATGGTCTCTTGTTCCATCATTTTCCCGCAAATACCATCATTTAATTTTTCTTTATGGTTGACTAAAACTCCATTGTATATATATATGGTTCCATACTTTGGCTATTGTGAATTATGCTGCTACAAACGTGGGTATTCATTTATCACTGTAGTAAGATGCCTTTAATTCTTTGAGTAAAAATACTGAGAAATGGTGGAGCTGGGTCATATGGTGGTTCCATGCCTTGTCTTTTGGGAGACTCCATACTGATTTTACATAGTGGCTGTACTAATTTACAGTCTCAACAACAGGGGAAAAGAGTTTCTCTTTCTCCACATCCTCTCTAGCATTTATTATTATTTGTATTTTTGATGATTGCCATTCTAACTGGTGTGAGATGAAATCTCAGTGTAATTTTCATTTGCTTTTCCCTAATTGCTAATGATGTTGAACATTTTTTTTCATCTATTCATTGGCCATCTGTATTTCTTCTTTTGAGAAGTGTCATTAGTTCATTTGTCTATTTATTGATTGGGTTATTTGATTTTTTGGTGTAAAATTCTTTGAGCTCTTTTTATATATTCTAGATTATTAATCCTCTGTCAGAAGAGTAGCTGGCAGAGTTTCTCTCATTCTGCGGGGTCTCTCTTCACATTTTTAATTGTTTCCTTTGCTGTACAAGAGGTTTTTAATTTGATGCTGTCTCATTAATTAATTCTTGGCATTATTTCCTGAGCTTTAGGGATCCTATTGAGAAAGTCACTGCCTGTGTCAGTATGTTGGAGTGTTGACTCTATGTTTTCTTCTGTGAATTGCGTAGTTTCTGGTCTAATTCCTAGGTCTTTGATTCATTTTGAGTTGATTTTTGAGAAAGATGACAGAGAAGGATCTATTTTCATTCTTTTGCATCTGTATAACCAGTTGTCCCAGCACCATTTGTTAAAAAGGTTGTCTGTCTTTTCTTCAATGCATGTTTTTGGCATCTTTGTCAAGGATCAGATGTCTGTTATCTGTGTGGGTTTGTCCCTATGTCTTCTATTCTGTACCATTAGCTATATGTCTGTTTTTATGACAGTACCATGCAGTATTTTTTTAAACTATAGTTCTGTAGTATAATTTGAAGTCAGGTATTGTGATGCCTCCAGTATTGCTTGGTATATATTGACTTAAAATTGCTTTGGCTCTTCTGGGTCTTTTATTTTTCCAAATGAATTTTAGGACTGTTTTTTTTCTAGTTCTGTGAAGAATGCCATTGGTATTTTGATGGGGATTGCATTGAATCTGTACATCACTTTTGATAGTATGGCCATTTTAACAATATTAATTCTTCCTACCCATGAATGTGGGAGACATTTCCATTCGGTTTTTTTTCTTCAATGTTTTATAGATATCATTGTAGAGGTATTCTACCTCCTTTGTTAGATTTATTCATAAATTTTTTTGAGGCTATTGTGAATGGAATTATTTTCCTGATTTCTTTCTCAGAAGATTTGTTGTTGATATATAAGAAAGTGATTGATTTTTATATGTTTATTTGTAACCTGCTACTTTATCAAATTTATTAGCTCTAACAATCTTTTGATGAAGATTTTTTGATTTTCTCAGTATATAATCATAACATTTGCAAACACTGATACTTTGACTTCTTCCTTTTTTAATTTTTATCCCTTTTATTTCCTTCTCTTGCCTAATTGCTCTGGCTAGAATTTCTAGCACTATATTAAATAGGTGTGGTAAGAGTGGATATCCTTGTCTTGTCTCATATTTTAAAGGAAATGCTTTCATTGTTTTCTCCGCTTACTATGAGGTTGGCTTTGAGATTCTCATATGTAGCTTTTATGATGGTCTAGATTCCTTCTATCTCTAGTTTCTTCAGTTTTTAAAAAAATCATGAATGGGTGTTGAATTTTATCAAAGGCCTTCTCTGCATGTACTAAGATTACTAAGTGTTTTTTGTCCTTAATTCTGTTAATGCGATGAATCACATTTATTGATTTGTGTATATTAAACTATCCTTGCATCCCTGGAATAAAACTAACTTGGTTGTGGTGTACTATCTTCTTAATATGTTGTTGAACATTATGTGCTAATATTTTATTAAGTATTTTAAGCATCTAAGTTTGGGCTATTGGTCTGCAGTTTTCTTTCCTTGATGTGTCATTATCTGGTTTTGCTATGACTATGATACTGACTTCATAAAATGAATTTGGAACTATGCATCCCTTTCTATTTAATGGAATGATTTGAAGGGTATTGGCAATAGTTCTTTAAAAATTTGATAGAATTCAACTGAGAATCCATCTGGTCCTGGGCTTTTCTTTGTTGGAAGGCTTTTCATTACTACTTGTATATCATTACAAGTAATTGATCTGTTTAGGTTTTCTGTGTCCTTTTGATTTCAGTTTTGGCAGAGCATATTTGTCTAGAAATGTATCCATTTATTCTAGGTTTTTAGCAGTCATACATAATTAATGAAAAAAAAAACCAGACATTCTTTTTAAGATATGGGATAAAACAGGAATTGCTACTCTCTCTGTCTCTGTTTTGGCAATACTTGATATTCTGAAAATGCCATTAATTAAAAAAAAGGAAAGAGTAAAGAGTTATAAGGATTAGCAGGAAAGAGATGTATCATTATTTGCAGATCCTGTGATTAGGTGCTATATTAGCTTTCTAGGTATGGCCTAACTAATTACCACAAAACTGTGTGACTTAAAACAATAGGCATTTATGCTATCACAGTCATGAGATCAATGTCCAAACCATTGTCCCAGATCAAGGTGTTAGCAGGTTGGGCTTCTTTAGGAGGCCTCAAGGGAGGACCTTTTCCATACCTCTTTTCGAGCTTCAGGTGACTGCCGAAGTCCTCACCATTCCTTGGCTGACAGACACATCATTCCCATCTATGCCTTCATTATCACAGAAGCTATTTCTTCATCACTGGTTTTTTTGGCCTTCTTATAAGAATGCAAGTCATTAGATTTAGGGCCCACCTCAATCCAGTATGACCTTATTTTCACTAATAATATCAATAAATTCCAAAGGGACATCTTACGTTTATCATTGTTACAGATTACAATTGAGTCAACTAGAAATTAATTTTTAAAAAGTTAAGCAAAAAGACAACTGTTTTGAAATTTTTGAAATGTGCTTTGCTAAAATACTCTTAGATGAGCGACGGACAGTAGTTACTAAGTACAATTCCAAAAAATAATGTTAGCTCTAATGCTATATGGCCAAAGCTAAGTTTGTATTAAGATTCCTAGTCATAAATGATTATAATACTGTATAAGAAAGAATAGAAAAAAGTGGAGATTTCAAGACAATTCTGAAAATATATATAAACAAAAAGCTAACAGGGATAAAATAATGAATTAGAAAAAAGAAAGACAAAATGTAGACTTTTAAATTTTTTATTTGTTCTTTTTAGCTATACATGACAATAGAATGCATTTTGACATATCAAACATACATGGAGTATAACTTCCCATTTTTGTGGTTATACATGAAGTGTTGTTACACTGGTCATGTATTCATATATGAATAAGGGAAAGTTATGTCCAATTAATTTCCATACCCACTCCCTTCCTCTCATTCCCCAACCCCATCCAATCCAGTGAAACTCCAATCCTCTCTACCCAGCTTCTGCCTGCCTATTGTGAATCAGCAATTTGCATATCAGAGAGAACATTTGGCCTTTGGTTTTTGGGAATTGGTTTATTTCACTCAGCATGATTGTCTCCAGTTCCATACATTTACCAGCAAATGCCAAATTTCATTCTTCTTTATGGCTGAATAATATTCCATTGTGTATATATACCACAATTTCTTTATGCATTCATCTATTGAAGGGCACCTAGGTTGGCTCCATAGCTTAGCTATTGTGAATTGAGCTGCTGTGAATATTGATGCTGATTTTAAGTCTTTTGGGTGTATTCTGAGGAGTGGGATAACTAGGTCAAATGGTGGTTCCATTCCAAGTTTTCTAAGAAATCTCCATACTGCTAAACATAGCCTTTTTAGGTAACCCACAAGATACTTCATTTTTCATTATGACCAGAAATACACAACATAAAAATTAATATTTTAACCATATTTAAGTGTATAGTATATAGTAATGTTCACTGATATGCATTGTTGTATTACATACAGATCTTTAGAAATGTTTCATCTTGCAAAACTGAATCTCTAGATTCATTGACTAGCAACTCCTCTCCTCCTTTCACGTAGTCCCTGTCAGCTACCATTCTACTCTGATTCTAAATTCAATTGCTTCTGACGATTTATATCAGTGGATCAAGTAGTCTTTGTCTTTCTATCACTGATTTACTTAACTTATTTTAATGAGCTCAAGGTTCATCTATGTTATACACATTATAAGATTTTCCTTTTTAAGGATGCATAACATTCCACTCTATATATGACATTTCTTTACCCATTTGCCTGTTGATAGGCATTCAGGCTATTTCTACCTCTTAGTTATTGAGAAATAATGCTGCAATAAACCCTGGAATTAAACTATCTTTGTCAGATGTTGATTTCAATTCTTTTGAAGAAATATTAAGAAATAAGAATGTTCAGCCATATTATGCTTCTATTTTTAATTTTTTCAGGAACCACTGTACTGTTTTCCATATCACTATACCATTTCACTTTACCACCAACAGTTCACAAGAGTTTAAATTTCTCTATACCTTTGTAACTTTTGTTATTATTATTTTTTGATAACAGCTTTTCTAACAGTTGCTATGTAATATCCCATTGTGGTTTGACTTGTATTTCCCTGTTCATTAGTGATGATCATATTTTAATGTCTTTATTGGCTATTTTCATTGGAGATATACATATATATGAAAGCCCTTACCTTTTGGGGGAGCATGATTATTATTATTTTTGCTGTTGATTTGTTGGAGTTTAAAAAAATATGGTCTGTATATAAACTTCTTCTAACACATGTGGTTTTCAAATATTTTCACTCATTTCGTATCTCACTACTGGGTATGTATTAAAGAAATTGAAATCCAAATATCAAAGAGACATCTGCATTTTCATGTTTCTTGCAGGCAGCAGTACTCAGAATAGCCAATGGGATCAACTAGGAATCCACAGGTGAATGAACGGATAAAAGAAAATGTATTACATATACATAATTAGGGGTTTGAATATTCCCAACACATATCTATATGTGTCATAGAATTGGCATATCTCTCACCTCAAAATAATCTATGTTTTAGATTATAGATATGCTAAAACCCTTTATTTAGTCATTATACATTATATACATGTATTAAATTGTCATACTGTATCACATAATTATGTTAAATTACTGTGTCAATTAAAAATAAAATTATATTAAAAAAAGCACATACGAGTCAAATGAAGGAAGGAAAAAAAAAGAAAATGGAGAAAGAGGAGAAGCATATCACAGAGGTAGGAAAAGCCAGAGTTCAACTTCAATTCTAGATCTTCCAACTGCAAAGATTGCTCTCTCCAGCGTGCTATTTGTTTTCCAGTCCAAATAACAAGGTCTTCAGATCTGTACATGCCTTTTGGGGAGTGGGTGAGGATAGAGTAAGAAAGACTAATTACTTTTTGTATGTCTAATATCATCACATGCATAGAGTTCATTATTGACTTTAGTTTTGTAAGGAGACATTTTCTAACCTCACTCTAAAAGTCTAAGATTACATCTTACCTGAAATTGTTAATATTCAATCAATCTAATCAATTGAGTGATGCAACAAATTGTTGTCTGTGTTTGTTAATTCTAAAAAATATTTTTTAGTGATTCTAGCCAGATTAGTTACCTTATACTTCAATATAGTCAATTAGCTCTTCTTTCTCTCATTAATGAACTCATTCAACAATATGCTCTTGCTAAATGACAGGCAAATACTGGGTGCTGTGGAAATCACAGGGGACAAATCATATCAAGTTTCACCATTTAAGGAGTTAAGACTGGGGCTTAGGGGAAAGTCAGATGATAAATTAAAAATATGATGTATTATCAGATGATGGTAAGTGGTATGGGAAAACAGAGCTGAGAGAGGAAGAGAGAGTGTAATTGGGCAATATCTACTGCAGCATAGATGGTATGGCCTGAAGACTTCTCTTCAGGTAACACTTGAACCAAGACCTGAGCAAAGAGAAGGAGCAAACTCTGTGGCTCTCTTCACATAGGAGAAATGGCAACTGCAGTTGAGAGTGTGCTCAGTGAATCTTAGGATCTGCAAGAAGCCAGGTGACTGTGTTGGAATAAGCAAAGAACAGTGGTAGAAGAAAAATAGGGGCCAGGTCAGGAGTGAATGCCAGGGCAGGTAACAGCTTTGAGTCTTTCAACATACCAGTCATACCAGTTTTCCCTCTCTAACGGATGGTTGCTGTTGACATACAGATATCTTCCACTTGAACAAACAACTCTTCCCTGACCTTCTGCTTTCTTTTCAGCTCCCTTATTTTCTGTTTCCACTTAGCACAGCATTTGTTGAACACCTTTGTCACCATCTCCGGAGTACACCAGGGAGGGGTTAAGCCACCATATGTCTCAGCCAGTTGGACTGCAGCTGGTCATCCTGCTCCGTTCTTGCCAATTCTATGGCCTCACAACCACCCAGCCTACTCTCCACAAAGCAGGCACATTAATGGTATGAGTTTTCTCTTCCTGCTCTTACAAGTCATTACAAACTTAGTAGCTTAGAAAACACAAGTCTATTATCTTATAGCCTCACAGTTTAGAAGTTTAATATAGATCTTATTGGACTAAAATCAAGACAATGATAGCAGGGTTGTGTTTTTCTCCAGTGGTTCTAAGGGAGAAGAATAAATTTGTTTGCATCTTCTAGATTCTAGCGCTGTCTGCATTCCTTGGCTCATGGCCCCCTTCTTCTATCTTCAAGACTAGCAATGGTGGGTGGAATCCTTATATCAAGCCACTTTGATCTTCTCTTCTGCCTCCTCTTCCAATTTTAATTGTTATATTAGACATAACTGCATAATCAAGGATAATCTCCTGATTTTAAAATAAACTGATTAGCAATTTTACCTTGGAAGAAGACATATTCACTGGATTAGGGCACGGCATCTTTGGTGACCATATTCTGCCTATCCCATTAATTCTTTAAAATGTAATTCAGATTGTATTGCTTCCCCCTCAAGGCTTATAAACTTCAAAAACTTTAACGATGATCTAGAAGGTTCTGCATGATCTGGCCTCCCTGGCTACAGGGCAGGGACTGGGATAAGCTGAGGGAGGCATCTGGCGGGAAAAGTTTAAGAAGCCATTACTCTTAGGTTTGGCCATCAGATTCCCTTCCCTATCCTAGATCCAGCCCTGTGAGACTGTTCCTGATCTCATTTTCTACTCCTTCCCTTGAGTTCTCTCTGTTCTATCCACTGTGGCCAGAATGTTGATTACCAAGCAGCCAGGCATAACCCAGCACACTCCTGATTTTGAAATTCTTATTGCTTCAGGGCACTGGGACATCTTCCCCTAGATATCTGCATGATGTAATTCCTTATTTCGTTTAAATCTATGTCAAATGTCACTTTCTCTCAAGGCCTTCCTGATGATTCTATTTGAAGTAGCAGCCTTGATCAAATTTTATATTTTTACCCTGTTGGATTTTTTTTTCTCTCAGAGCTTATTGCTCTTGCCATGCTATTACATCTATTTGTTTTCTTTTTTTTCCTAGTAGAATGAAAGCACATGAATTCAAGGTCTTTGTTTTAATACTGTTTTATTACAAGGGTCTAGAACTGTGTCTGGTATATAGAAGATGCTCACTAAATATTTATTAGATGAAAGTAAAGACATGCCAAATTTGTATGAATGACAATAGAAATATTTTTTCAAGCGTTTTCCATGAGCCTGGCACTGTTTTAACAACTGTAACTATATATTAACTTGTTTCAACCTTACAGTGTCTGCAGATAAGATCGAAGAATGGAAAGGCCAAGTCACCTGCCAAACTCATACAATCAGTACGTTAGGCAGAAAATGTGACTCTTGGAGCCAACACTTTTCCATGTGTAATCTCAGATTGCAACTTTATTTTTTATTATTATTACTGTAGGATTTTAAAAATGAATTCACTACAGTATGTGATTAATTTTTAAAATTTGGCAGCTTCTCTAGACATGATAACAAATTATTTATTTTTATGAACTTAACATCTTTGAAAGTTTTATTAGGAGTCCCTGGGTAAAATTATGGAGGAGAGAAAATTTACTGAGCATTTATTAATATGTGGAGGTCATGTTGCTAAATATTTTTTTTTGTTCAGGTATATTCACTAGAAATGTACTTTCAGTGTGACTACTTTTCCCCAATAAGTCCAGAGAGAGATAAAAGTACAGAGCCACCTGTGAGTGTAAACTTCATAAGTGTCACAGGATGAGAAATATGACAAGGGCTAATTTTATAAATCCCTACAAATATGAGATGAGGTTATTCTTAATAACGGAGAGTGTTGAATTTAAGGAGATATGTGGCAGATGGTCTGATGGAAACTCAGCACCATTTTCCCTCTCTGAGGTTTCTCCTGAATTCTTGATAATAACATTTTCCCCAAGTCTGTGCCAGCAGGGTTCTGGATTAGATTCCACCCATGAGAGGCTCTTGTGTAAGATTTGGAAGGCAGAAGAGCAACAGAAGCCATTATTGCTCCTGCAAGCAGGTTCATGGGCTTCGACAGATGGGCATATATGAAAGCCTGCCAGGAGTTTCCCAGCATCCTCTGGGCATCAACCACTTGGAGGCTTCAGGCAGCTGAGCTCACTGGTGGCAGAGGCCTGACAGCCTGTATGCCCTCATGTCTTGAATACAGGTAGGGCTTTCCTTGACCTCTGCTGGCCTACCCTGCAACTGTTTTTCTAAGCCATTATCAAACTTTATTAATTTTTTTCTATGTGAACCATCTAGACTGGCTGCTGTTTCTTGAACTGAATTCTGATTGCCACACACACATTTTCTCAGGAAGAATATTTTATTTGATATGTGTTTTGTGATGTTTTCTTCCACAAGATATATAAAAAAAATTTTTTTTTCAGAAAATGAACAAAGCAGTGAGTATCAAATAGAACTTAAAGGTATATCATTTGGGTTTTTAAAATGGGTAAATCAAATCAATTATTTAATAATTAATATTCAATATTAATAGTTGTCACTTAATACTCTGTTGTTAGTTTCCAAAATAAAGTTGAGGGAGATTTCCTTGACAAAGAAACATTGGCAGACAATGCTTCAATACAAAGAAGTAGAAAAATACTCTTCAGAATTACTTGGATACCAATAATCTCTTCTTCAAAGGAGGACACCTGTATCATCCTCGTGTTCGTTTGGCAACCCCACTTTCTGTTCTTTGTTAACTAAAACAACTTTGTACGAGCTTTCAATTCACAAAGCATGTTGTATACCTTGATATCCAAAACTCATCATTGGATGTCTAGAGATTTAAGCTCAATTCTTATATGTTTTCTATGATATCCTATGTTTTACCTTGTTGTAGCATTTATGTGCTACATTTTTATACCTCTTTCACTACCTCAATATTTTAAACTTTTTGAAAACAGTAATCATGTCCTAACAATCACTGTTTGCCTGTTGACTATCCTAGGGCCAAACTCCTACCAGATGGTCAGAAAGATGTATTTAATGGATGAATGTAAATGGCTGAGATGGAGTTGCTTTAAGGCATTTGGGACTCTGAAACCCTTGATATTTTATTTTGTCATTTCTCATTTAAAATATAGTTATGATACTGGAAGAATGGGTAAAATAATTGACGAAAACAAATAAATCCCACAACATATTTCAAGTCAGCCACTTGCATAAACAATAAAGGGACAGGGTAGTCTTCTTTAAAATTTTTAACTTGTATTAACCCCAATATACCTTTTCATCCACACCTATCTTAACTCTCGAACATCAATGTTCCATACCATCCAACATCTATTAATCATGTGGAAATAAAAAACAAAAACTAATTTATGTTATGTGCCTCGGGAACTTGACAAATGCCGTTTTAAATGGTTTGTGTGAGAAATTCAGAGAAGCAGAGAAAAAGCAGTGGCAGATGGGGTGGTTTATTTTGAGCCAAATTTTAAGCAATCTTGCGTTGATGAAGAAGAGTTATTCATTCTGGAACACTACTATGAAAAATGAGCTACACTAGGATTGAGGAGACAAACATGTGTTAGAATGGCTTCTATCCTCAGGGAATTATTACCCTGTGGAACAGTCAGGCCTAGGTTACAAGAACTGTTGAATTCCAGAATCAGCAAATGATAGAACTTGATCCCAGGATGCTCTTCATCCTAGGATGGTGCTGGAAAATGATCCCCTTGACACCAACCTAACAGGAACAGAATTGAGGAAAAGGAAGGACTTGGGTTCCTTCTACCAATTGCCTGCTTCCAAGAGTAAAAGCACAGCTTGCTCCAGAGGTCATTGCATCATTGATATTAGAGTTGACTCATCCTGTTCCAAGCACAGAAAAAGTTGTTATTAAATTCATCTGCTCAACTATTTCTTAAAGTAAAGATAAATAAATGTAAGTCTTTTTGTCTTTCTTATTATAGGTAAAAATGGATGCACATAAAAATATACATTTTTATTTGAATGTATGATGTGTAGGATAGTATCCAAGAATAGGCACTGGAGTGAGTGGTAAATATGGCTAAAGGTGAACTTGGATTTAGGAATAGTGTTCCTTCATGAATGTAAAGCAATTTCATATTTCTAATTTGTACTGTATTGAATTCATGCAGGTGTATATGTTACTATTATATATTTTGCCTTGTGTATCTGTAGTTTAGGAATTTTAAAAAATTAAATATCATTTTAATTATACCAGCCAAAAAATTTTGCCTGATTTAATCCACTAATTTTTTTTCCCAAAGGAGAGTGACTTTTTATTTTGGTAGATGTTTCTTACCACATAAATCATACATTCATCAAGAATTGCTGTGATTACCTAACAGAGAAGAAAAAAAAACAACATCTTGCCCTAAATTAAAAATAAGACATCTACTTTAATTATAAAATGGGAATGATTACTACTACTTACTGATTACTTAAATATTCATGAGGGTTTTCAAATTTAGATGGCTGTATATGCAAAGATAAGGGTATGTTTATATTTCTTATAAGGAGATAGAGTTAATCCTTATCCTCCAGTAGAGCTCTTGGAGAGCCGTGGAAGATGCCTTTGTTGATTTCTGTGCATTTAAAAGGTGGTAAGTAGCAGTGAGGGAGTTTCACTCCAAGTCAAATGAAGTAGCTCATGATGATTTTGCCTTGGATGCATGGAAATAATTCATTCTCTTATTCCCCTGGATTACATATGACACTTCAAATATTGAAAATATAATGTATGAAAATTTAAACATCTATTTAGGCTTTAAAAATCTCCACAAAGAGGAGATTGCAACATTGCTAGATGCCCAGGAAAATTATTGGAATGTCTAGAAAATATTGGAAATAAGGGCAGAAAGATGTTCCCTACCTTAATTCCCTTGATTGATTTTTGTTCCAATGCCTAAAAGTTAGAGCTGGAGTGGATTCTCGGGATAATCAAACCCAGGCCATAATTTTATAAGTAATAATTTGAATATTCAGTGGAGTGAAATGGTGTGTGATAGCTACATCATCAACAAAAACAAAAACAAAAACCAGATTGGTAGCAGAAATGAATCTAAAACCAGGCTTCCCAAGTCCTAATTGAAGTCATTTCTAATATTTTGCAATCATTGGACTTTCTCAGACTTTAGACATGTTTCAATTTTCATGCCTAGCTTTTTTTTTTTCTCTGATTTTGGTTCTTTTTAGTTATATATGACAGTAAATCTCTTTGTGATATAATTATACAAACATAGAATATATTATATTCTATTTAGGACCCCATTCTTATGAATGAACATGAAGGTGGGATTCACTATGGTGTATGCATGTAAGAACACAGGTGAATTATTTTGGATTCATTTCACTGCATTCTTTTTCCTGTCCCCTCTCCCTGCCCTTCATTCCCCTTTGGCTAATCTACTGAATATCATTCTTTTCCTCTACCCCCTTATTGAGGATGAGCTTCCACATAATAGCAAAATCACTTGACCTTTGACTTTTGGGGATTGGCTTATTTCACTTAGAATGATAGTCTCCAAATCCATGCATTTACTTGATCTTCTTTATGTCTGAGTAATACTTCATTGTGTAGATATACGACATTTTCTTTATCCATTCATCTGTTGAAGGGCACCTAGGTTGGTTTTGTAGCATAGCTATTGTGAACTGAGCTGCTATGAACAAGTAACAATAAATGTTGGCAAGGATGTGAGGAAAAAGGTACACTCATCCATTGCCAGTGATACTGCAAACTGGTGTAACCACTCTGGAAAGTGGTAGGGAAATTCCTTAGAAAACTAGGAATAGAACTACCATTTGACCCAACTATTCTATTCCTTGATATATATCCTGAGGATTGAAAATCAGAATATACGGTGACTCAGCCATATTAATCCTAGCTTTTCGCCATGCAAGATTTTATCAACTGTGAGGGGGTGTCTCTGCTCATAGAACCCATTCTGGTGATCTTTTTTCCAAACCCCTCCCCTGCTACACACACTCTGTGTGGGTTTATTCCTCTTTCCCTGGGAAAAACTTGCCACTACCACAGTCTTCCAGAGAGATTGCCACTTACTTCATTGCCTAATAAGAGACAGGTGGTTGAGAAAGAGGGGGCGACTCATCTTTTCACAGCCTTATTTTGCTTAATATTTTTATACGTATTACTATTATTTCTTCTGCTAGATTTTATGCAGCTGAAGAGAAAGTATCATGGCATTTCTTCCTGTTTATTTGGCAGTAAAGAACACTGTAGTAAGTATAAATGCATTTTGATTGAGTAGAACCTTCAGGCAGAAGATATAACTGACACAAATAAACTCAATCACATTCTGTGGACTGAGCAAATCATGAAGCAAAGGATACATGTCCATTAATTTATCTCCAGCTGATAAAATTTGTTCACAAGCAGAGACAATCCAATACAAAACAATTTTCACAATTTTAAATTTCTTTGTTTTCACCAATTATTTTTTATTCTATTAAAAATCCTGCTGGATTCTTTATTTATTTATTAGTCTGACGATTTTGGTATGTAACTCTTATATGCATAAAGTCATTCTGATTTTCTGAAGAAGTACAATTTGAGGAATTATTCATCAGAATATCCTAGAGGAGTGAACATGGTATTTGGGCCATTGAAAAAAATTCTTCAAATAAAAAATGATCTGGCTATATGCTGACAAAAATCTACCTTAGGGAGATATTTCTGCTCAAGAGAGCTTCATTTTTGAAAGGAAAGTGTGAGGAATGCAAATCATTTTTTAAATGCTTCTATTTGCTTTTGGGAGAGACTATAGAACTTTGGAATCAGAGCTTAAAATAATTTATCAGTCTTCCTTGCAGGTATATGATTTTTCTTTGCTTGTATCAGTGATAGTTACCTAAATATGACACACACCTCAAAAATCTTAATGGTAACAAATAAAAAACAACAGTTACTTGAGGGAAAATAAAGTGTCTTTAGCGGAAATAATGATGTTTTCCTGCCACTGATCATTACACCTCTTTGCAAATATTTACAAATATACTCATTTCAATGCTATCAACATATGAAAGCTAAATATGGATTTATTTCCCAGAGAAAATATAATTTCCTAAAGGATTTAGCAAATGAGTCACAAAAATGATAATAGAGTACCCTTATGAATAATAGTTATCTATAAATGGTAAAGAAAATAAAATAATATCCTTCTATTTTTGTTTTTATAGGAAAAAATGGACATTTATTGGTACAACAGAATAAAATTTATTGTTGTAATTGATCACAGTGCATGGCCTTGGCTTGCTTGCATTGTCAGTAACAGGTGGGGGACATGGTATTTGGAAACACTGATGGTAGATGACAAAGGGTTAAAAAAATGTGGGACGGGGGTGGTGGTGCTTACCTGAAATCCCAGAAACTTGGGAGGCTGAGGCAGGAAGATCCCAAGTTCAAAGCCAGCCTCAGCAACTTAGTGAGGCCCTAAGAAACTTAAGTGAGACCCTAAAAAGTGCTGTGGATATGGCTTAGTGGTTAAGTGCCCAGGGTTTAATCCCCAGTACTAAAAACAAAAAAGGGAAACAAAAAGTATTAGGGATTTGACCTGTATTCCCTAATGACTTTTGAGAGACATGAATAAAGACTGAGATTTTGCTTTATTAATTAATATCTACCTGCTTGGATTGTAGTTTTAATATAATACTGCTCCTGAATTGAACTACCTCGGCAATCGCTCAAATAGGTTTAATGAGGCTTATGACTAGGAGACCAAATATGGGTAACTCGAGCTTTTGAGGAGCAGAAGAATTTCTACTTATTACCTACAATCTACTTGCCTGTCCAACAGCTAAGTGTCTGTATGTGGGAGCTGCATTTAGGAAAATATATTCATGCAAGGAACAAATCTTCCTTCTGCCAGGAGATCTCTGAGGCTCCTCACTTCATGTTCACATGGCTAGTGAGTTCTACCATGGGCTCAAGACTTGTCACCATGGGTAGAAAAAAATTTACCAGGACTCTATAAGTTTATAATTAATTAATCAAAAACAATTAACAGCTTATTTTTATCTGATTGTCTAGATTTCAGGAGATGGGCTTCTATAAGTTAAATTACTTGATTAGGGAGCCTAACAAAACCCAACTCTTCATTCTGTGTGTTTGAACTTGTGTGACTTACCCAAGAATTGGACATCCTGGGTTGAGTGCTTCTTATCTTGTTCTTATAGCCATGAACTTGCAGGTATTTTTCTAAAGAAAAGGCTAATGCCTCAGGATTCAGTACTTAATGAATACCTACTGAACATATCATATATATGTGTGTGTACACACACACACACACACACACAAATATACTTCTAGGATTACAACAGAGGGGGAAAAACAAAAGGGAAAGGTCCTGTCTTCATGAAGAATTTATTCAAGGAGAAGAGACAGATATTTAACAAACAAAAACACAAAAACTAAATAAGATAGTCACAGACTGATAAATACAGCTTTCGTCCATTTGCCATGAGTTGCATCTTAATAAAACCCATTGTATGTTGAAAATATTATGAGTCCAAAATACATTGAATACACCTAGACTACCAAGTATTCTAGCTTATTGGTCTTTCATGATCACCTGGCTGAGTGGGAGCTGTGGCTTGCTGCCCCTGGATAGCATCCTAAGACTGTCCCACTATAAGTTGCTAGCCTGGGAAAAGGCCAAAATTTAAAATTTGAGGTGTAATTTTCAATCAGTGTGTCTGGATTTTGTATCATCATGATGTGAAAATTGAAGCTGAACTGTAATAAATTGATGTCTGTCCTTATACTGTACACAATAAACTAGATGATTTGATAAACAGGAGGGGTCATCATAGGTCAAGAAATACATTTCTGGAAAGACATTTACAAACAATGAGAAAGACTCATTTTGGGGAAAATCTGGCTGGAAAGCATTTAAGTAGCGGGAACAGCCAGAACTAAATTCCAGAGACTGAGGAGTGAGAATTCAAATTTGCTAGGATGGTTCCTAGCTTGAAAAGATCTACTTTGTCAACTCTGCCTTCATTCTCTTTTATTCCACTACTTTGGAAAACTTTACCTACTCTCTCTAAGACTCAGTTCCCAATCTTCACAGCAAAATAATTATATATACATATGATATTGTTATATAAATTATATGAGATAATGAAATACACAGTCTCTAATATCTAATAGGTGTTTGGTAAATTCTCACTCTTAACATCATCATCATCATTGTTATTAAGAAAATAAAAACATAAAGTAAAAGGGATGAAAAGTTTCCAGAGTTTTGTTTATGCCTTTTGGATTTTTTATCCAGCTTTTAGAATGACTGAGGTTACAGTGGAATGATGTTACAGCTATGTAACTAGGAAAACATCTTGGATACAATGTTATACCTGTTGGCTAGGACAGTCTCTGTTCACTGCTGTTACTGTACTCTTTGAAGTGATTTTAGAAATGGCTGCCTAAGAGGGAGACACTTTATCTCAATCCTCCTGCTATCCAATCCATCTGCCATGAAGGAACAAATTGCTCTCTATCAATGGGTTGGGTAATGGAGTTCAAGATTTGTAACCATTGATGCAGAAAACTTAGAAGTTCCCTGTTAATTTAGCATTAATTAATTTAAGTAATTAATTGGCAGTGTTTTTAATCTGATAGTTTAGACTGTAGTCACTGAACTTTAGGATAGACTTTATACTTGTCATGCTGACCTGAATATTTTCATTAACTTCAAAAACAACTCCCTTTTCAAATAAGCTTCCTTTGAGTGTGTGGTTAGATAAGCTGGGGTTTCCTCAACTGTGAAGTATTCTGCTTGTGAGACCCACTTCTTTATTATTAAGAACTGCTTTGTAAGAAAACAAAAATGTACCAAGCTTATACTAAAATTACATATGCAATGCCTGCCTTACCTACATATACTACTTTCAATATCTTTATCCTTTACTTTGAATAAGTCAGCTTCTCCTGAATAAGTTATGATTCTCCTGAAGAGAGTGATATTAAGTGGTACCATGTAGGGCAAACATGTTTAAAAGAGAATGTTCCTGAAGAGAGGCAAGATTTACTTAATGGCTATTAGAAGCATTGACTTCATCTGACCAAGCTTCAGTCTTTTGACAAAGGCAAAGGCCCCAGGCTTATCATCTATAAATTTGGAATAATCAGAGTTTATCTAACTTGCAGAAATATTATAAGGATTAAATGCATGTGATATGGCATATAACAAACACAAAACACCACTACCATCGCGGAGAGAAACTATGGAAGTAAACATTCTAATATTTTAGTATCTTCAATGACACTTTTCTTTTTCCTGCTCTTTGCACTGGGCACACTAATCCTGCACGGGTCCACTTTTTCCCTTCTGTTGTCATTCCCAGTATCCCTCTTACTAAGGCTTTTACAGTTGCCTTCCATACCAGGCTTTTTCTTTTTCTTTGTGGTATAATCATTTGCCACTTATCATTAATATAAGTGGATCTTATTATCATAACTGCTAATAGGACTTGCAAAAGTAAAATAAAATAAGTAGCATTAATAATGAGTTGCCAAGAATAACTATGACTTGTGGGAAAGAATGCTATAATAAAAATAAGTCAAATATGTTATACTAACATGCTAAGTGAGGGATATGGAATGAATGACTTTCTGTGTAAGTCTATATGTAAAATTGTTTATTATTATTAAAAATTATTTTTTTTGACTAAAGGCATCAATGTTAAGGACATGTCCCCGTAGAGTTCTTTAGATGGGTGGTAGGCCTCTTATAGAGATATAAACTGAGAAGATAACTTGGGATCCAAAGCGAGGCAGTACAGCATGGTAAGAAACAGACATTGGGATAGAGAGGGTTGGAATTCAAATCCCTGGTTCCACCATTATTAGCACAATGTCCTTGGAGGAATTCTTAACTTCTGAATGTTGATTCTTTCCTGAAGATTTTTTTCCTACAAAAGATCTCCTAAAACTTCCCACTCATTTCTTCACGGAACTATTTTAAGGATTATATAACACATGCAAATTCACAAATATGCAGCTTGGGCAAGAGGGGATTCAATAAGCTCTAGTGATTACCACAGCAACAGCACTGATAGGAAGAATAACCAGTAAAAATTTGACATTTTCTGGGATATGGAGATATTAACTCATTTTGTCCCATCATCCTACATATAGGGCATCTTCAAAAACCTATAAAAATTCATAGGACACTTATAAAATTGCTCAATTTAAGTTTTATAGGTGTCTTATCTATAGGACAATGGGGTTTAATGAGTTAAAACATTGATGTGGAATGATGTTTTTTAAATCATTAAACAAAATCTTTTTTGCAGCATAAATCATCTCTGTGTGAGAAGTAATATGTCACATTTCTGGATTATGAACAAAATCCATGGAAATGGAACTTAATGAAAACATCCTATTGAAACTACAACTGGAACTCTCCTTACCTTCTCTTTCTTAAATACTTAGCCATTTCGGTGACTCCACCAATGTGGGTCATCCATGTATTCATGCACTACATGAACTCTGGGAGCTGGATGGGGACATGTGCGTTGACTTGTGTTTCTGTAAGCAACAGTATTTCTCCATTTGACCCTCCTCTTTTTCCCCTAGTGATTCTCCAGTCTGCTGCATTAGGTCCTTTACCTTCTAGATTTTATTTGTTTAGTTAAAATGGCCTCCCATTGCTGGAGATGGAAGACAGGAAGGAGTGAGGATGGAATATTGACATCCTCCCTATCCCTCTCTTCCTGCAAGGACACTGTGTGGGCTGTGGATGCCTTCCTTTACTTAGGAACAGAGCTCCTGTTGGTCTCATTTCTATAGTAACAGATCTCATGGAATTCACATAAAATCAGTTCTCATTTTGCCCTACAGGATTAGGGAAGTTAATGGCTTTCTTCTGTTATGGGTGCATGGGTTCCCTTAAGTCTGCATCTACATTGTAAAATAGTCCCTTAGTATTTACATTCTCTGAACATGTCTTGTGTTTTCTGCCAAGACCTTGACTGATAACAGTGTTTGTGTGTGTGTGCACTGCATGAAGGAAAAGGATGATTGCTTTTGTCAATATGTCACATTGCAAAGGATCTCAGTGAAGGAATGAGGAAGATGGGGGTGGGGAGGGAGGGAGAGTGAGGGAGAGACAGATAAACAGCAGGAAAAATCTGGATGTAAATCTTCAGGCCATTAGAAATATATTAATTTGGATGACTGAGATTCAATTAATAAGTGGTTTCTAAATAGTAGATTTTCTGTTAAAAGAATCATATGGAAACAAAAATATTCTGTAATGCATTAAGTCCATACACTGTTACCAAAGACGGATTACAAAAACAGAAAGGAAAATATAAACCCAAATGAGGTAACCGTAATACTCTCTTGTCTGACTACATCACAACTGATGAGGGAAAGGGTATATTCTGGGGATACCCTTCTTGGAAGAACATTCTGAAAAAAATTATGTAAACAGCATCCAATTTTCTTCTTTTAGCATACTATAAAAGAAGTTGATTTACATAAAATATTTTTATTCCAGAATATAAAGATATTTTAGAAAATAGACTCAGTATAGAGTGTATAAATTCTGTACAGAATTTATTTTTTCTAAAGTCTAGATGTTTTGTGTAGGGAAATGGGACTGTCGTTTTGTCAAATCTTTTATAATCAAATTTCAGCTCCTTCTCTTGTGCCAAGCAAACGATCCCTAACCTTTAAATACTTTCATTTGAAATGTTTATTTTAAATGACATTTTCTAAATTGTAAACCTTCCTTAACAATCCCGAGTAAGACTATGTAGTGACAAGTGATTGTGTTTTGATTTAATCTTTTTTATTTTTTATTTTTGGTATTGGAAATTGAATCCAGGGGTGCTCGACCACTAAGCTACATCCCACTGCACTCCACCTTTTTTTTTTCATTTTTTAACCTAAGTATTAAATTGCCTAAGTTAGCCCCAAACTTGATATTCTCTTGCCTCATTTTCTAAGTAGCTGGAATTACAATTGTGTGCCACCATGCCTGAGTTGATTTAATCTTTTTTTAAAGGCTGATTTAGAGAAGGAGAAAAGATATT
This sequence comes from Marmota monax, assembly GCF_021218885.2. Lineage (NCBI taxonomy): Eukaryota > Metazoa > Chordata > Mammalia > Rodentia > Sciuridae > Marmota > Marmota monax. The sequence goes on from NW_026693552.1 coordinate 1,879,661, forward strand.
AAAAGGAGAGAGATATTTGTTACTAGTCTGTTGCAGAGGATCTTTTTTTTCTTTTTTAAATCAATATGAAGGTAAAAAATGTCACTTCAAACACCTCTTGCTTATTCTTAATAATCCACAAAGATTTAACCTCTGAATTCTTATTGAACAAATTGAGCTTCTATCAAATTTTGTTAGAAATGGATTCTTCAATGTGACACTTATTTTTCATAAAGCTCTTCTAGTCTTGGGGCGGAGGTTGGGAGTTGAAAGGAGTGGTTGCCAGAGTTGGAGTAGGTAAGAATTTGGTAAGAAAGTTCACAATCACCCTAACTCTCCCCTGTTATGATTTTGTAGACACAGATCACACCCTTTTTGGCTATCATTAGTCTAAATTGAAAGTACTCATTTTTTAAAAACAAAACATAAATTATATAGGGTGATTTTTATCATTCACTTGAAAATCTTAGTAGATCTTCTCTTTATCCACTTTACCAACACTGCAGTTATGTTAGCTACTAGGCAAATACTTTCAGGGACATTTACCTATGCTTGTGGGAGGAAGAGAGGAGGTGAAGCTGCTGCCCCTTTAAATAACTGTTAACATTTCTTGAAAGATTTTGTTTGTTTGTTTCAGATAAGGCCTTCTGGAGAAACTTATGAGGAACAAGCCAAGATTGCTGAGTCATTTTGTCTCACTCTTTTTGGGTGACTTAGAGTAAAGCTTGCTCATTATAATACTAAATTCTCCACCCAGTTTTTCTCTCCACCGGTTTTTGGATATGAAATATATGAAGCAGCATGGACTTAATCTGAGCATGATCAAGAATATATGCATCTCTGCACATTATGATGTCTTTCCAATATGTGGTGGTCAGCTTTACGTTGCTGTGACCAACATACCCAACAAGAACAACTTAAGGGGAGGAAAAGTTTGTTTGGGTTAACAGTCTCAGAGGTTTAGTTCATGGTCTGCTGACTCCATTGCTCTGGGCCCAAGTAAGGCAGAATATCATGGTGGAAGGGCTGTGAAGGGAAACTGCTCAATTCATGACAGTCAGGAAGTAGACAGAGCTACATTTGCCAGGAATGAAATATAAACCTTAAGGGCATGTCTCTAGTGACCCTTCTTTCTCCAGCCACATCCCACCAGCATATAGTCACTACCCAGTGCAGTAACCACTCATTAGGTTACAGCTCTTATAATCTAATCATTTTACTTCTGAGCATCATTGCATTGTCTCACACATGAACATTTTGGGGACACCTCATATTTGAACTATAACATTTTATGAGTAATATATATAAGTTTCCCCAATAAAAGCCCTTGTTTCTGTTTGGGAAGACACTTCTTTGAATGTAGCCATCATGTTCTCCTCATTTGCTGCAGGTAATAAAACTTACTTTACTATTTTATCTACTGGTTGTGCTTGTTATCTTTACACTCATCAAAGGGTGAACCTTCCTACCTGGATCACTTCACCGTGGCTCCTCTCCAGTATAGTTACTTAGTGTTATCAGTGTGATTATATATTTATTTTTAATTGTTAAAGTTTTAAAAAATATCTTTATTTCATTTATTTATTTTTTATGTGATGCTGAGGATTGAACCCAGTGCCTCACATGTGCGAGGTAAGTGCTCTGACACTGAGCCACAACCCCAGCCCTGGTTGTTAGAGTTTTTGAAAGCTTACATTTCAGAATGGTTGATTTCTTCTGATTGGAAGAATATTTACATATTTTTTAAATCATATATTAATTGGATGTTATTTCTTGAATGTAGTTTTAATATATTGAAAACTTCTGTGGTTCAATATTATATATTTCATATTATAATATACCCAAAGATAGTAATATCCTTATTTATCTCTAAATATATCATTTTGCAAGCAGCATGTATTTTTAACCATATAACATTGATTTATTTTGGATGGTAATGCTATATTGCAAGTATAATCAAAGTCTGTTTCTACAACTAACATGAACACATTTGAAGAATTTCTCAAAACAGTTTATTTCTAATTAGATTGCTTAAAAAATTCTTTTACACATTTCTTCAGGTTTTGTAAACATAGATTGTTTTAAAAATTTTGTTTTTTTTCTAAGATTTTCTGTAATATATATACAATACTACAAAAAGAAGTTATGAAAATATTTTCTTCACATGTATTTAAAAAAAAGGATTATAAGAGCTGATTTTCAGAGCCTATCTTGTAAGGTATTTTTTTTTCTTATTTGGATATAAATCAGTTTATGTGTGCAAAATTTTTTTTTATAAACTTTTGCTTCATTACTTGTTTTGCCCATGGGAATGTTTGCTTGTTTTTACAATTTGAGGTACTTTAAGCCTACTACCAAACAATGTGAGCATCTCTTCAAATTTATGATAGTTACAAAGGCCACATCTTGAAGAATTGCAAACCAACTTTATAGGCACTTTAAAAATGAATCGTTTTATTACATCTTTAAGGAAGAAATTTTAACTTCTAAAAAATTGTTTGAGAAGAACATAGCTGCTGTATGAAACATCTGTTTATTCTTTCTTCATTGTATTGCACATAAAATTATAATTTTAAAACTACTTTATGTAGTTTTATGTTTAGCTCTATTTAATAATCTCTGTTATGTTTCAATTCATCTTGGATGACTAAGGAACATTAACTTTATTTATTTTGTAACTTTTTTTAAAAATGCAAAATCAATATAGATAATGGAAATAAGAATACTGGAGAAAATAGAGAATAAGAAGTTGATAGCACCTGAAAAATGATTATTTAACTAAACAATTATTTTCAAGAAAATGCTAAAGCTGTTGGTCAGATCTAGCTTTTTGAGGTAAATGGGCATAACTAGGCACAAGAAAGCACATGGACTTTTTGATTTTCCATTTTCCCCTTGCATCTTATTACAATGACAATTCTGCAAACTAAGAGTTTCAGCCTTGGTTTGATGTACCCATAATTAAACAGACTCATTTCAAAAAAGCTTATGTAATTTTTACAAAGGTCTTTTTAAGAACTTTATTATGATTAGCAAAGAAATTATGGACATTTTTGTTTTGAGACATTTGATGTTCTTAAAGACAAATTAATTATATTATTTGTATATCATTATGCAAGTGAAAGTAGTTTTTTTTTTGGTATAAGTTCTTAGAAAGCAGATGAGGACAAATATTCAACAGGACATTTCTGTCTTTCTATTTTTTAAATAATAAAAATCATACACTTTCCAAACCTACTAAAATTAAAGAGCAAGCATTCTAATGTTGATGATTTTAGTGAGATTGTGCTCAAGGCTAACGCTTCATTGAAAAAAAGCCAAATCCAAGATCAAGAACAAAAGCAAAAAGAAAAAAAAGAAAAAGAAAAAAGCAAATCAATTCTGATAAGGTACATGAAAATTAATTCATCACTAAACTCACTATGGAACAATTGAAGATTCTAATTAGACTCCATGTTGTAGTATTTTTGAAGAAAAGTTATAATTTCTATATGTAAACTATCCGTATAGCTAGCATGATGATTAACTATTTTTATTTTGCCTTTGAGGATTTTCTACAAAACATTAAAATTGAACTCAAATATGAGCCCAACAAAGTAATCAAAGACAATAAACCTGGAATAAATCAAATAATTTATTTGGAATAAACTTGGAAGTAATCAAAGACAATAAATCAAAGAATGAAATTAGGGTCAGTAACCTATTAAATAATGAGCTGTAACTATGAACCAAGAATAAAGACAGTCAGTCAGTGTGGATAGGTAATCATGTCGGATAGAGAAAGAGGAGGCCAATTTGGCTCCCAGAAGTTGGAGACTACCGCTGGGAAACCGAAATGTTAATGTCTCCAGAGCGTTTTGATTACCAAGATTACCTGCCCCTCCCAGAGGTTGTTAATAAGGCACCCCCCCAACAGACAACAAGCTTCTAATTAATGCCCCCTAGGCTGCTGCTTCCTTCCTACTCGGATCACTCCACCTTAGCCCCTCTTGCCTACTCGTTTCTCATCTTTTGGCCACCCCAACATCCCCTGGGCCTAGTCAGCAGGAAGGAGAGAGAGAACCGGGAAGAAGGCAGAACAAAGAAAGTCTAAAATGTACAAAAGAGGCAGGATGCTTTCACTTCTTGGGATACCATGATACCAGCTATGACCTCCTTCTCCCTTCTGGGAGAAGCCTGTGGTACTCTATTTTAAATAAAACCTGCTTTATATGTTTGCCTCCTCAGGTTTCTTTAATGTTATACTTCAACATTCAAGGACACAGAGTTCATCACCAATAACTGGAGGAATCTACTATACAATATGGCACTAAAGACATAATATAAAGATCCTGTATTCTATTAAAAACTTAAAACTATATAGGTAGAAAATAGTTACACAGGTACCAATGTTGATTTTCTCTTGAGTTCTCTTCACTGGAGAGAAGAAAAGAACATTTTCTTGAGTGATGGATAAACAAGCTAAAGAAATATCTATGGTCATCAACAATTATGATCATTCTTAAGCAGTGAATGCTAAATTTCTGTAAGGTTTAAAAATAAACCCTCAGTAATTTCTAAATATTTTTTTGAAAGCTGAGTATAGTGAGATATTTTTTGAATTTTTTTCTTCCAGTCCCCCCATGATGTGGTTAAATTTGAAGCCAAAAAATTGTACAATATATGTGAACATATTAAGTAATGGCTCATCTAAGAGATGAAATGAGTTCCTTTCCCCTCCCCTCTTTGGTTAATTTGGAATTAAGAGATAAATTTGCTGTTTCCCATTATCCATTTTAAATAGCAAAATGCTCTATTTTGCCAATGGTAAGCATTAAGAATAATTGTGTATTCTTATGAGAACATTGGAATGGGTAAGAATTTTTTGGCCAACACACAAAAGTACAGGAAATGAAGCAAAAACAGTCAAACAGGATTACATCAAACTAAAAAACTCCTCAGTAAAGGAAACAATTATCAGAATGAAAAAACCACCCACAGAATAAAAGAAAATATTTGCAAACTATACATCTAATAAGGGGTGAATATACAAAATATCTACAGAACCTATAAAAAGTCATAGCAAAATACAACTAAATAACCTGATCAAAAATTGGTAATAAATCTAAATAGACATTTCTCAAAAGAAGACATACAAATGACCAACAGGTACATGAGAAAATATTTAACATTGCTAATCAACAGAGCAATGTGAATCAAAACTACGATGAGGCATCACTTTACCCCCAATTAGGATGGTTATTATAAAAATTATTAAAGACACCATGTACTAGTAAAAATGTATAAAAATCGGAATTCTTGGTGAAAATGCAAATTAGTATAACCATTATGGAGAAGAGTATGGAGGTTTCTCAAAAAAATTAAAAATAGAATACCCCTGTGATCTAGCAAAGAGACAAAAGAGATATCTGTACTCTCATATCTTTTTGTTGCAGTATTCAAAATAGCCAAGAAATGGAAACAATCTGTGTCCATCAACTGAGGAATGAATAAAGATAATGTGGTACATATATACAATGGAATACTATTCATCCATAAAAAGAATAAAAGCCTATCATTTGCACCAACATGGATGAAACTGGAGGTCATGACATTAAGTGAAATAAGCTAGGCACAAAAAGATAAGCACTGCATCATCTCACTCATATGTGGTATCCAAAATTTTGATCTCATAGAAGTTAATAGTAAATGCTAAGTGAAGTTAGCCAATCCCAAAAAAACAAATGCTGAGTGTTTTCTTTGATATAAGAAGGCTGATTCATAGTAGGATAGGAAGTGGGAGCATGGGAGGAATAGACAAACTCTAGATAGGGCAGAAGGATTAGAGGGGAAGGGAGGGGGCGTGGGGTTAGAAATGATTGTGGAATGTGATGACCATTATTATCCAAAGTACATGTATGAAGACAAGAATTGGTGTGAATATACTGTGTATTGAGCCAGAGATATGAAAAATTGTGCTCCATATGTGTAATAAGAATTGTAATGCATCCCACTGTCATATATAAATAAATAAAAGAAGTTAATAGTAGAATGGTGTTTTACTAGAGGCCAGGGAGAGTATTGTGGAGGGGGAATGGGAGAAAGGTTGGTCAATGAGTACCAAGTTCTGATGTGCTACCTATGGCACATTAGGTTGACATAGTTAATAATGTACTATATATTTCAAAAAGCTGGAAGAAAGGATTTTGAAAGTTTTAACCATAAAGAGATTAAACCTTTGAAGAGACTGATACAGTTAACCTGATTTAAACATTGCACAACAAATACATATACAAAACATCCCATGAAACTCCATTAACATGAATAATTATTGTTTTTATTTTTTTGCATAAAAATAATTTAAAGAGTGTGCATTTTCTTACTTTTTTGCATTATAGTGCAATATTTTTCTTTGTTTTGGTCTGTTGCTACATCTTCTAAAGATTAGTTTTGGTTTTATATTCTTCAGAGAAAGCAGAAGAAAAATAATTCTATAATAATCTTCATAAGAAATTATATATACATAAACATTAAAGTTGAATGAGATATACTGCTAAATTAGTCACCAAATACATGTCATTTTCAAAAGTTCTCACTAATTTGTATAATCATTTAAAATATTTAGTATGTATTTCTGAAGACCCAGGTGAATCAGTTAAGATATGACTCCTGTTCCCAATGATGTGTTTAGGAGGGCAGACAGATACAGTTGTAAATACAAGGTGCAAAGTAGAATAGCATTAGTTATAGGGTATTATGATAGCACTTAGATAATTACACACTTCTTCATGCTTCTGAGGAGAAGATTCATGCTAACTTTAAAAAGTGAAAACAAGGCACTACTTTATCTTTCTCATATAGTTAATAGTATAAGTTATCTTTACTGTTATTTTCTAGATGTCTCGTAGTTTATTTTTTTATTTCCATTTTGACTTGAGGGTTTTTTTTAAATTCAGATGATATGTTTGTCTTTTCCTTGTTATTTATTTCTAGTTTTATGATCCAAAGCACATTGTCTTTTCTATTTCTGCTTTTCAGAATTTGAGTTTTTCTTGCCCAATAAATGGAAGTATTATTTTATTGTTTTATGGATACATAAAAGTAGGTATAATCTCTCTTTTCATGATACAAGAGCTGAAAACACAGTGATTTCATGCTACATTATTTCATTTTTACTTATCTATATGTATACATGTGTGTATATGTGTATTATTATATTCTTTGTAATACTAGGAATCAAAAAAAGGGCTTCTTGCCTGCCAAGCAAGCACTCTACCATGAGCAACACCCCCTACACCAATGCTACATTATTAATAATAATATTTTGGATTCCTGTATTTTCATTTAATATTTTTTAACTAGATATATCAAGAATGAGAGGTAAACTCATATTTCTTACTACTAATGCATTTGAATATTTCTCCTTGTAAATCTTGTGTTCCTTATTTTGTGAATGTTGTTGCTATGCTATTTAATCATAACTATAATTTTACATTGTAGATTGTATACATTTTGTTGTCCAGGATGTTTTTTTGTATAATGTATGCTTTTTTATGTTTGTATTTCAAATAAGAATGACCACAGCATCTATTTTTCTTTTTGTCTTCATTTACCTTTTATATATTTCTTCATCTTTTATGTTGTTATACCAAGGATTGATCCCAGGGCTGATTAACCACTGAGCCACATCCCCAGAAAACACCCGCCCACACACCTTTTTTATGTTTCATTTTGAGACAGGGTCCTACTAAGTCCTTAGGGTCTCGCCAAGTTGCTGAGATTGGTCTTTAACTTGTTATCCTCCTGGTTTAGCCTCCCAAGTCACTGAGATTACAGGTGTGTGCCATCATGCTTAGCATTTCTTCATCTTTTTATGTTTGCTTTTCTAATATTTCGGATATGAAATATATTTTGTTGTTATTTTTATTATATTATTGTAAATTTTCTTTTTAAAACTTGATATGTCTTGAATTTATTTTACTGCATTCTTATTTTTGTATCATTTATCATTAATCTTTAATTATTTATTTGCAATTATTATGATTTTTTCCTAACGGTTTTATTACTGTGAATTTATATAATACACTTAATTCTCTCTTTCTTCAGAGTGTCTACTGCTTTCTTACTGTAATAAATGATAATTATATTTCTACATTTTCCTACCTTGGCTCTTTCCTTCTACACTGATTTTTTATCTAACAATATTGTCTTAGTTTTTAAGTATATCCATTTCATTACTTTCAGACTTCAAGTATAAATACTAGGCTTATCAATTTTAAATGACTTTTTCATCCCGTATTCATAGCTAAAAAGTTATGAAAATCAGATTAATTCAGAAAGGCTTGGCGTTGGACATTTTGTATATACTTTCCACCCCTGAGATATCCATAATCTATGAATCCATAATTTTAAGTCTTTTAAAGTTTCCTTATAATTTCCTAAATTAAATATTTTTATTTTTCTCTATTAGATTTTGTTTTCATCACTAATGATTTTGTACATATTGGAATCTAATTTATCTTCCACATAGATACTTTTCTCTAATTGTTTTAACTCTGTTGATTTTCATCTCATTTTGCTTCCTACTCCCAATCTTGCCATCTAAGTCCTTTACCATGTTTGTGACAGTATTTATTATTTTTGGTTGCTTCCCACATGGACCTCAGTCCTACAATGACATTGCTTCCCCCTGCCCCCCACAACTCACTTTTCTAAGCTCTGCCATGCGTATTTTCCATTTTTCTATTTTCTCACTATTTCTCCCCAGAGTTCATATCTCTCTGTTTTGCGTTTTTATATTTTGAAGTATTTATTTACTACATTTATAAAATTTATGGAGATATTTATTGCCATACTTTTCACTTTCACCTTATTAATAGTTTTTTAAGAAGTTACTCATTTTTCTTTTTCTTCTACTCCTTTTGTTTTCTTTTGGTACAAAAACCCTTGCAAATCATTACTCATTTTGTTTAAAGAGGGGAATACTAACTGGACTACATATTTTACAGGGATTCCTATCAGGGGAGCCAAGGAAGTCTTTTAGGCTGATAGAGACTGGTTATAACATTATGTGAATGTGAGCGAGGCATTTTATACTCTACTTCTACCCATCCATCTAAGATTGGCAGCTCCAGGGCTATCCATAATTGTCTCCTTAAACCTGTCTCACCAACAGACTTCTGAAAATATGGCTGGTCTGTCTCTGTGATTCCTCACCTGCCTCTGCTTCTGGCTTCTCTTTAATGACAAGCCATTTTGGAGATGCCTCCACAGCTGTCCTCTGTGTTCTGTTCTTGTTAGCCCCTTGTTATTTCCTACTTTCAGACAGAAGATGTGGTCTTTCAGGTTTTTTCCTCTTTGTATTTGAGTAATTGGGACTAGAAGAGATTGGCACTGTTTCAAAATCAGAAGTTCCATGTCCACGCTGGGTCATTCTCATCTACATCTCTTGCTTTATATTTTATTCATACGGTGCCTTGATTAGTTGTCTGTATGTATTAATCCATCCATGTGGGCACAGTATTGTATTTTAAAGTCATTAGTCCTTTTTATTCAAAGTTGGAGAAGTGGAATAAGGGAGTCATCTTTTTATTTCTTTTTTTCCCCCACCTATTTATTTCTAAGACAGAAACGGAAATGAATGATATTAGCAATAGAATACTGGCTGAAAATAAAGGTTTTGAGGCCCCAGCACCAGAATTGGAATCTGGAGCCTTATTTCTCACTAACTATGTGATCTATGTGCCTTTGTTTCCTCATCTATATGACAAAACAAAACAGATCAACCAAGAACTAACCAACTAACCAACCAACAAAAAACAATAGAACCTTTCTCCTAGTGGTGTTGTTGTTGAAATTTAATTAACTAATACATATAGAATGTCTATAACTGTGCCTGCAGCATACTAGATAATGAATAACTGTAGCTGTTATTACCACCACCATCATCACCATTTTCACTTTTCTATGTTTGCTTCATTATGAATGAGTTTAAATACTAAAAGGAACCTCTGTGCACTGTGAAAACTCTGGAAACCAGTCCAGAAGTTATATATCAAAAAATATATAACTCCATCAAATTAGAAATGGGTAACATCAATAAATCTTTTTCAAACTCTTTAAGACTTTTGCAACCACACATAAACATATGCGGAGGTCTTTGTATTTCAGTTTATTCTAGTTCTACTTGTGCTTGTATCTAACAATCAATGCTTCCTTATTGTTGTCTATATTATTTTTGAAATGACATTGGTACATGTGGAAATTTGAGGCAACAAGTGAGAAGTAATAAGAAAAAAGAAAGAAAAAAAGAAAACAAATTATATAAAAGTGGCTTGTTTGGGAGAACTATTTCATAATTGCAGCAGAAGTTAAATCTAAAGTTGTCATATTGCATTTTAAAATCTAATTCTTCCTAGCAACGATACTTCCTTTAAATTAGCAGGCTCACAGGAGTGGTATAAGATATAATTGAGAGGTAATTAAAATCAAGTCTTAATTTAAGACTTTGAAGAAATGATGTTGAATACTAATTTGATATAGAATATGTTGAATATTTAAAAGATGCTTACAAAAACCAAATGTTTCAAATTTCTCCTTGATTTTATAACATGTTTTTGAAATAATAAACAAAAGAGCTTTCAGGTAAGATTGGTTAAGAATATTTAAAAATAAAAAAATCAATGGGAAAAAATAATACTAGATGAACATACCAGCAAGTACAGGGTGTTTTGGAGATGATCTTATTGTAGTTCTCGTTGTGCAAGGATCATCAATGTTTATTGTTAGTTCAGGAATATTAATACCTATAGAATAAAATCATGGATTAACTGAGTAAAATTTGAAAGTAACTTTAAAGGCCATCCAAGGCAAGAATTCTCCTTACAATACTCCAAGAAGGCTGTAGTTCATTATTTGTTCAAATTTTCAACTGTAAAGGAGGCCAGTCTAAAAAAATTGGGGGCATTTATAATTGTCATGGAAATTAACTGGACTAAAATTTGTGCCCCTATTTTTTAAATCCTTGGAACTGATATTTTCCTCCTTTGTCAAATTAAGTGCAGTTACTTTTCCCCTACCACATGAGACATTCCTGAGCAGTGAACATGAGCTTTGGGTCACCTAGTCCAGAATTAATATGCTTTCTGTTCTGTTCGCTGGTGATATGACAGGTTATTAATTTTTCTCAGTCTCACATGAATCTGTAGGTATCTTTGATTAAAATCTGCTGCTCTTAATATTGCCAGTGGTGGAAACATGACTATTTTTGTTCACAGTTGTATCCTGGTGTAAGCACAGTACTTAGCAAAAAGCAGGGTACTCATTGAATTTCTACCCACAGTAAATGGTCATGACTACTATAATTCATTCATGATTGTCATTTGAAGCCATATGATGTTCAACCTGAAGCCTTTATTAGAGATTATTTTCCATGGTGTGCAATCCAGTTTCATCAGGAATCAACCTATTCTTGCCATTTCCCTAACCTCTTCTAGTAATGTTTACTGTCTCCTGACCTCCTCAGACACTGTCTAGTCTCAAAAGCACAGTTCAAATTTCATCATTTTCTCGAGTCCCTCATCTGCCAAACTCTCCAAATTTGATATCCCTTTTCTGGGTTGGTCGTTTAACTCTTGGTAAACTGGCTTGTGTTGTATAACATCCTCAAGTGTGTTTGTTCTCTTTCATCATTCCAGGGAAGCATTTTGTGCTATAGAGCGCAATATACTGACCTAAATGGTCAGAATACATTTGTGGAAGTTTTGATTGATCTCTGACACAGGAAGGTTCGAAGTATTATTTAACTCATCAAGGAATGTTTAAAGGACACTCAATTTATTTATCACTCCAATACACGTAAAAATAGCAACTTTAACTACATCCCAGTGTAAACTGGGTTTTATGAGTTGAGCACCTTCTGATGCCTGTGTAGAGACTTGTTTGAATTTCCAGAACCTTTGCAACCTTTAATTGATTCAGGCAATTTAGAGGCTGGCTATAGGGCATGATTAGAGCAGACCCAAGTAAAGTTTGTCATGAGCAGTGTCACCCCAGTGGGCAGCCAAGAAGTCGGGAGCTGCCTATAGATACAGAGAAGTCCTTTGCTAACACTGGTGATTGGATAGCATGGTCTAGATTCTCTGTGTGCAGGATGTAGGACAGGTTTCAAGTGAGTGAATTCCAAGCACGTAACCAGTAAGGACTGAGCCACTGAAATCGGGTGATTTTTTTTTTCCTGGTTCTAATTAGAATCTTCCCTGGTATTGGGCAATTTTCTTTCTTTGGATATCTTCTCTGGAATGAATTCTGTGGCTTACAGGCCTCCATTTGGTAAATCCAAGTACTTGATGATTCACCCTTCAGATTCTATGCCCTGCATCCTTTTGATCACTATTACCCCATTCCTTGTCCAACCAACCCTTCCAGTCCTCTTCCCACCTGTAGTGGATACTGAAGATCCAGCAAGCTCAAGTTATTAGTAAATGAAAAAAACTAGAGGTCAAGAATAGCAAAATCTTTCAGACCTATCAGGAGTTAAGGGAATATAATTATACTCTATTATTGCAAGGTAGAAAACAAAAGAAAAAGTAAAATGATTAAGCTTTCATATTAAAACAAGCTGAATGTCAATATATTGAATTTGTTTATTGATGTTTAAATATTAAAAAATTAATGAATGCTGTATATATCTATTTATCTATCAATCTCTGCCACCTATCTAAACTACTGTCTTTTAGTACTTATGTTTTGATCATGCAACAAGAAAACAGTTCACTGTTCATATTTTTGGAAAGAAAATTTTAGTATATTTTGACTGACATTTTTAGCTTCTGTTAATCAGTCATGCTGAGAATTTTGGAATAGGAATATACCTTAGGGAGCACATTTAGAACATTTTTACACAGGTGGTCCAATTGTTACCAACTTTTCCCAAAGGCCATACAAAATAACTGGGTCACTTCTACACCACTGTAATGAAACAAGTATCTATCTATCTATCTTTTTTTTTTTTAAAGGAATACAGTCTGTTCAGATTTCCTTACATCATTTTGATTCTGTAAATTTGTATATATATGTGATCTAAAGAATTTGGGGTCTGAGTTATGTATGGTGAGCATAGCTTGAACTCCTAAATATTAGTTACCACTAACAACACAAACCCTAACTTCATGTTTTAACTATGCTGATGTGGTCCGCTCAAAGTGTCATTCCTCTTTTCCTCCACATGGATAAAAACTGCAATGATCAGGATCCATGTAGTTAATAGCTAAGATTGACATTTTAGGAAGCTTAAAGACAGGTTTTCTGTGGTTGGGCCATAGCTTTCAAATGTTCTCTTACGTCGGATAAAATATCCCTCAATGACCTTCTGAACATGAAAGAAAACACTATGTCTACCTCTATATATCTATTAGTCATGTATGTACCATCTATCTATTTACATTGTCTTTCAGTGAGGGAGATTAAAATTGTGTTATTAATCTGGGATTTCAATTTCACTATTTTAATTTTTGATTTTTCTTGAGCTTTTATCAGTGAATGAATAAAATGAAGTTTGCATTCAGTTTAATCAAAGGCCTTGATGAACATTTTAAGAAAAATCCTCAATATCAGATTTGGATGAGTACATTTAATTTTTACCTGAAAATATATAACACAAAATAACTAGGAAAAAGAGTGTTGTAGCTTTTCTAAGCTCCAAGAATGTGTTTCCTTTTGCTTTCTACCAATTGGTGGAGTCTTCTTATGTAGGTCTGGTGGGTTTGGGGGCATAAGACTCAAAATGCTTTTTTTGGATAAAGATCAAAAAGCATTACTTTTTTGAAAACATCAAAACTCTCAGAAAAGATTTATAATGCCTTGCCAGTCATCTTTTTTCTCCTGAATGTGCACTTACGTGCTTTGTTGTGCAGCAAATCTCTAAGAGTGTCTCCTAATGCTCATTGACATACCAGTTCTCAGTAGCCCAGGAGTATCTATCATGTTTTCTGAGTGAAACCTTGCTTTCATAATGCATCTAAAACCATATATATGTCTTCATGACAGCTCACAGTGGCTCATGTCTAATGGTTGTAATTTTTCTTGTAAAATGCATTTTTTTTGAATCTTCAATATTTATGTTACAAGTTAGCTCTTACTCTTGAAGCATAATGCACATTTGTGGGCAAATAGACTTTAAAATTTCCTTTGAATGAATAGTAAGCACATTCCCCAAAATGCATATTTTCAAAGCTTGGAATTACAGTATGTTTAAAATTTATATTAAGAGAAGTGATAGAATAAAGTACCTTTTAATAGTTGTTTATTTTTTTAAAAAATGATCATGGAATAAGTCTAAATAGAGAAGTAAGTTAAGGTTTCTTTTGGCATGTAACAAAGAATGAACAGATGTGCAACCTAAAATAGAGAGTGGCACTGTGGGCCTATTAAGTCACCATGGAAAGACAAAACTACCTACTTCATTTCTCCAAACAAGACAAACCCTCATCCCTCACCCTAACTTTGCATTGTTGGGTTTCTTGGCTTTGTTTTTACTTATGTTGTGTTCTGCTCATGGCATTGTTCCTACAAATGTTGGAGGGCATTCAAACCTTGGGGGTTACTATAGACATTGATCAGTGTAGTCAAAATTGTTTTCCCACAAAAGCATCTTTGACCAGTTGCATGACTAAACTTTGCTTTTTGTAGACAGCAATGCTTCAACCATTTTGTTTCACAGTTACTTTAAAGCATTCATGTTGGTGGTACAAAAAAAATTATTTTTTTGAGTCTTTCCATGTTAAAAACTCCATCTATACAGGAAAGGAGCAAGGAAGGGAATGATAGCATAAGCAAATTCCAAGTTGAAAAGGCAATTTTTGTCCTTTTTTATGCATCTCAGAGCATAGAGGGGAGATGAGCATAAAGCAATGGTTGTCATAGACTGCAATTCACAAGTGTTATAATAGCAGCATGGTACAAGTGCTCTCTACCTGGAAGAGATACAAGGAGCTTGAAAGGAAGAATCGTTCCTTAGTTATGTAGTTATAATAATTTAAAATTGAATAAAATGCTACTTTGTGTCCATGAGAGAGGAGAGAGAAAATCTTCATAAATTGACAAGGAAATGTGTTGGCAACAGTTACTAACAATAAGTGCAAAGCAATAGATTAGGATGTGACATGTTTCTCTTTGTGTAAACTTTGTGATATTTTATGTATTTATTATTGTGCTTGCCTGTGCTCATGGCTTATAGTTCTGTTTGTTTTCTTTCCCTGATAGATGGCAGCTCCTTGAGAACAGAAACTCCAATGTCATCTTTTCACTACTGCACTGAGTAGCCCCCAACACACTGTCTCAAGAAATACTTACATTCTGACCTTGATATGGGCTTATAATAAGCCACTTTTAGCTCAGTTTTAAATAATTACTGATGCAAATGGTGTCACTGCACCATTTATTCAAGATACTTGAATGAAGTCATATCAGCATGCTCTATGATCAGTTGTCACATTTTAAAAGCCCACCAATATGAGGTGATCTAAATAATCTATAAAATGTCTTCCAGTTTAATACTCTAGGATTCTAGTTACTACTTTTGTATATTTTATTAAATTTAAATTGGGGATTAAAATGCAAATAAGTTAAAAAGAATGAATGTGAAAACAATATACAAATTTGTATTTGCTAATGTTTATAAAAAAGAGAAGCATTGTTGTGTCATGTTAAATAATTAATTGCTCTACAGTGCTTCATGGGTTACTTTCACAAAAATGATTTCATTTGCTCATCAATGTGGATGTTATTATTAAGTGGGGCTTTGAATGTTAAGTAACTTGTACAAGCTTCCTCTGTGAAAAGCAGATGGGTTCTTTCCATCAAACCAAGGCTGAAGCTTTGGAAACTAAGCCCTGAGGGTACTGTAGATTTGCCCTAGCTGTGATTGAAAGCTTCATTTTTCCCTCTGACTTCTTTTTTCTCTTTTCCAAAGTGAATATGCTGTGGTGAATAACTTCTGCTCCCATGGTGATTTCTAAATGCAGTGTCTGCTGCACTGATGTGGCTGGATGCACACAGGACAGAGGATGTTCTCAAGAGCTGATGAAGCCCTTCCCAGGAATAGAAAAGACATTTAAAAGCATTTGGGGATGTCACCCTGCCAGGGAAGGGAATTAGGTTATTGGTGGAGAATGAATTTTGCTAAGACATTGTTTATTGAAAAGAAGGGTACCAATAACAATATTTTAAAAGATTATGAACTCTTTTCCCTAGAAAAGAGTTGCATGTTTTAACAGATTGTTGGAGCAGATGGAGATATGACATTCACTACTATAATTTACATTAACATGCTACAAGACAGATTTGACTTGATCAAAAAAAAAAAAAAAACCAAATCACTTCAAAGATTCAGAAACAGCTTTTCATCAGTTCACTTCATCTCATTGAAATTTGATTTGATTTAGTCAATTTTGGGGGAAAAGGCATATAATAAATTTACACCAGGTACACAATGATATACTCTAGCAAAATCCTTTGAAATGTTTCATCTTCAAAAATTTAATTCATAAAAATGATGAGCTCCTGTTGCCAAATGTGTCTGTTTATTTCATTATGATGTTGCCTGCTTACTGAAATAGAACAGTGAATTATGTATTGCATCTGCTCAAGGAAGCAGGGTAACATTTAAACATCTGTCCAGTATTGTCACATATGTTTTCATCTGTACTGAAACTTCCTCTTTTCTTTAATTCTGTGCCCTCACTGTAATGGAGTTAAATTTCTTCTTCTTCATTTTTTTAAAAAAATTTTCTCCACAAATTCAACACAGAATTTTGTATAGTTGACACTGATCATGTACTCCTCAAATTGGAAAAGTCAATCTAATTTATGGTATTCTGTTATCAACATTATAGTTGTTTCTAGACTTACAATGGTGTTATGTCCTCATAAACCCAATATAAGTTGAACATATGAGTTGAAAATGTATTTAATACACCGAACCCACCAAACATCATAGCTTACTGCGTAGTCCATTGTAGACTGTTGTTTGTTTCACTTCATGGTCATATGGGAGCAGTTGCTTGCCCAGCATGATGAGAGAATATCATACAGCATATTGCTAGCTCAGGAAAAGATCGACGTTCAAAATTCAAAATAAAAGTGCCACTGAATGTGTCTGGGTTTTGCAACATGGTCATCAAGGAATCCTAAACTGAACCATTATAACTCAGGGATCGTTTGTATTTCATTTACTGAGAGTTCTGTAGAAATGGAAACTTCATGATGTCAAACAGATGAATCTGAACTCATAGCCAAAGTGTGGAATACTAATTGTTCATGAGACAAAAATTTTCTGGTTCATCTAAACTGCCTGATTAGATCATAATTAGAGGTTCTGTATGAGTGTCTTTTTCATGGCACATGCTCAATATATATTAGTTGATTTTGTTTTTCTTATTTATTGGACATCTTACTGAAAACAGCTAAAATCCAGTTCTGATTTTAAGGTTAAGGGTGGGCTAATATTAGTCTTTTAAATACATACAATGGGGTTTCAGATATATGTGACTGTTGAATGTTTTTGCTGATATGTGAAAGCTAACCCATAATAAGGGGAGAAAGGGGAAAAATAGATATTCAGTAGACTAGGCAAAGGGGAATAAAGGTAAGGGAAGAGGGATAGGAAAAGAAAAGATAGTAGAATGAATCTGAAATAATTTTTCTTGTTCTTACATGAATATATCATGGTGAATCCCATCATTGTGTACATCCATAAGAATGGGTATTTATTAGAATAAGACACATTCCAAGCTTGTGTAATTATATCAAAAAATTGTATTGTTATATGCAACTATAAAATTTTAAAATATAGGTTAATTATTCTTTCTAATCAGTATATTTAACTGACTAACATGGTTAGTAGACACAGTTTCTGTATATTTTATGTGACAGTATATACCACCAAGAAATAATTTTTCACATTTTAAATGTTTTACATTTCAAATATTCCATATAAGAATAAATTTATTTCTTAGCAGGCATTATTAAACTGTATCTTTATTAACATAAAAAAGGAAGCATGTGACTGTTTCATAGTGTCATTTTAATGGCTATTTCACAGTGGCCTTCTCTTAATTTACACAATAATGAATTACTGGAATTTATTAGGTCAAAACATAAAAAGCTGTTTGTAGTAGTTTATTACTAGCAAGAAAGACATAAATTTCAAGATAACATGAATTTTTGTTCTCCACTATATTGTATACAAACTTATTTTTAATTCAACCAGTTGAGTGTCCTGTATGAATCATTTTTTCCAAAATGGTGCAAGATTTATGAACTTTGACGCAAACAATGACATGTGGTGAGTCAGAATAAGACCAAGTAAATGAGTCAGTGTGTGCAAGTCAGTTTCACATATGGTCTGAGCTTTTATGAAGCTTGTGTAACTCCAGGATAATGTGCAAAAACTCACAGTGCTTTACGTAAGGAAGCTATTAATTATCACCAACTACAGGAAAATGTTTTCATGAAACACAACTCTTTCAAGAACTTGGCTGGGAAATGAGGTATGCTTTGGACACTTTTCAGGAGATAAAGGAACACGGTTTTTCTGCCTACGGTCACAGGATATTTCTGTTTAAAAAGTCATATTTTAAATTAATAGAAGAGAAAAATCCCTGCAGTATCAATTAGAGTAGGAACATTACTCTTTATGGCACACACTAATAAAGTATTTTTAAATAATTTTTTTAGTATAGCCAATGCATCACAAACTAAAGTAGAATAACAACCTTTTGGCAAGGATGCTTAGAATATGATCAAGGGAGAAATGAAAATGATGTTGGACTTAATGAGGACTTATGGTCTGGTAGGGGGATGATTGAGGGGAGCTGGAAGAAAGAATCTCCAAATAGAATCCTGTTTAAAGGAGGAAGTTTTAAGAAACCATTCTGGATATTATGGATTTGATGTGACCCCAGACCATAGACAATGAATGAAAGATAAGTAGAGAAAGAAGTAAAAATTCAGTGGGGCCACCTGGTTCCTTCATTGACTAGTTTTCTCCCAGGGCACAATACAAATTGTAGCCATTATTATTATTAAATAGAAAGAAGACTCTATTTAGGAATTACATGAATGGTTGTAGATTAATAGGTAAAATTCTCATGCCATATATAATGTGAGTCTATAAGAGAGTATGGAATGTATGTGGGAAATGAGTGCATTTTTGGAGAAAGGGGTGGAGGTCAGAGGAAGGGTCCTGTGGGGCTCTATTATCTGTGTCTCAGGTGAATGAGAACTATGGTGGATGTTATCTGATAAATACTCTTTCCCACACCAATCCTTTCTCAATCCAGAGCCAGTATGTTGTTGCTTCTATTGACATTTGTTCAGTTTTCCTATTTTTACATTGACTCTGATAATGGGCATGGTAAAAAATTTCTGTGCAATGCTTCCCATGTCTTCTTGTATAGTCATGCCAATGTTTGGCTAAATGTTGTTATTTTCTTCTTCCTGGAAGAGAAAAGCATAATTCTAAACTGGGCATATGTCACTTAGCCATGAATTATTTCCAACTCACCACCAAGTACAGACTGATTTAGATAAACTGTTTCTTTGAGTGTCTGTCACAACACTTAGAATATCTCAGTTGTTATTTATTCTATCACATTTATAAGAGTGCTGAGTTTTTAGTCTCTGGATGGAAATATTCCATTTAGTTTTCCATAGTAGATGCCTTATCCAAAGCTATTAATATTATGTTAGTAGGCTATAAAAGTCCTTATCCATCTTATCTATCTATCTGTCCATTCATTTGTACTTGAATAAACACACAAAAATATCACTGTAAGTTATTGAGTGTGTCTGATGAAGAATATTGACTCACAAAAAAGTGGTGGTCAGCTTGGTGCAGTGGTACATACCTGTAATCCCAGCAGCTCAGGAGGCTGAGGCAGAGTTCAAAGCCAGACTCAGCAATGGTGAGGCACTAAGCAACTCAGTGAGGCCCTGTTTCTAAAAAAGAGAAAAATGGGCTGGGGATGTGGCTCAGTGGTAGAGTGCCCCTGAGTTCAATCCCAGGTACAAAAAAAAAAAAAAAAAAAAAAAGAGAGAGAGAGAGAGAGAGAGAGAAGAAAAGAAAAGAGGTGGTCAGACTTCCTGCACTCAACTAGTTGGCAGCGTTGTGTCTGAACATTTACACTTTTTAAGAGAGTGAGAAGGTACAGGATAATGGGATCATGATGGTGAGGAAATGGAAATAAAGAGGCTTTAAGGAAAGCTCGGTGGACTTGATTCCATTAGATGGAAAGATACTGGAGAAGGACTGGTCCAGGGAAAGATTGTGTTTGTATGTGTTTACCTATGATCATGGCTATGGTGATGATGGAGAAGGCTCATGGAAGTGGCCAGGATACCTGTCTTCAAATATTTTAAAAACTAGTAACTGGGTGAGAGATTTGCTTATTCAGCCAAGTCAGAAAGAAAGTAATTTTTCTCAATAGGATGAATTTATAGAACCAGTTTTCTTTTCTTTTTTTTTTTTTGGTTCAATACAAAGAAGGGCTGGAAGGTTTATCCTTATTCTATTAGAATACTCAAGTGTAAGTTGGACAACTACTTGGTTTATTGAAGGTAGGCAGTTATGAGCATGGACTTCCATATTGGACAGACTTCAACTTGAAAACCAACCATGACACTTACTTGTTTTGGCTTTTGACAATTTTCTTTTTCTTGTTCTTCTCTTTCTTTCTTTCTTGTTCTTCTCTTCTCTTTCTTTCTTTCTCTCTTCTCTTTTTTCTTTTCTTTTTTTTTTACATTTAAAACAAGCATTTATTTAAGAGAGAAAGTAGTCCATTACCTCATCAGAGTCACCACCGCACATTGGCAACACATCTTCCTGCAGACTCTACTGCCTGGTTGGACAGGACTTGAATAGAATGGACTTGAGGGCCAGATTGCCTCAGTCCAAACCTTTACATGGCCATTCATCAGTATGTGAGACCAAGGTACATAACCTCTCTGGAATTTAGTTCTACCATCTTAAAATGAGGGAAGGAATAACCATTTCCTACCTCACGTGGTGGTTTGGAGATTAAATGAGTTAATATGCATAAAGCACTCAGAACAGGGTTTGCAACATTGTCAGCAGTCAATAAGGGCTACAAACTATTAGAACAAAAAGTCTGGTATAATCACACTGGAGTTCAGTTCACTCTATGTTACTTGGAATAAATAACTTTCTGTCAGTCTTGGTACTTGTATATAACCTTAGACAAGTCACTTAAACATCATTAGCCTGAGTCTCCTCCTCTGCAAAGTGGGGGCAATAATACCAGCTTCATAAGATTGTCTTGAGGGTTAAATGCAATAGCGGATTTTAGGGCTCGTATCGACAAATTTCTTAACAGTAGTCAGCTTCATTTTTCTACTGTATAACATGGGGATGGTATTTATTTAATTACCGGACTTTATGTGAGAATTAGAAGAAGAAATAGTAAGTATGAAATAACTCAGAATGAAAGTACTCAATAAACTTTACATTTAAGAAGAAATGACTTATGTATTATATGGGGGTGGTTGGGTATTTAAAAAAAATCCCATTTCACCACTTTGGTGACCCTGTTGGTATGGAAAACAAACAAACAATCAATTGGTGAATTTTGCTAGACATTTCAGTTAGTACAAAAGGTATAAAATGAGAAATGAAAGCTTCATTTTTTTTCTAAATTCTTTCAGGGCATTGAATTACATAAATCTATCATTATTTTAAATTACATTCATTCTGATGGATATTTAGGTTATTGCAATTTTTTTTTTTTTTTTTGCTGTTAGAGACAACATTGTGATCTTTTTAGATATTTTTGCAGACTTACAAGATTATCCTTGGAGTAGGTCCTTAGAAAAGTAATTGATGAGTCAATTTGTGTTAGTGAAGCCAAGCCCTTGTCCTGGAGCTGCAGAGAGATGACCTGAGTAGGCTGAGGTGTCACTGGCCTGATGTCAGGCCTAAGGTGAGAAGAGCCACGCCAGAGGCAAACTGGGAATGCCAGCCTATACTGCCGTGACAGCCCATCTGGCCTAGTGCAGATGTTGGCTCCACACAGTGCTGCAGCCCTGAAAACCTCTACTGTTCCAACATCCGGGATCCACCCACTTCAACCTCCAGCTACTGACTAGAGAAAACAGAAGTTTAGAGTCAAAGGCTATCTAACCAATAACGTCAGTACTTTTTTAAACCCTAATTAGCAAAAATTTGGAGCAATAGCTTTGACCCAAGTGCTATATAACCTCCTAGACTGGCTCATCTCTGTGAGTGCCCTCTTGCCCCTAGAAAATTCTATTTCTATTTTTCACACTTGAATAAATCCTCCTCCTTTCACTCTTTCCTTCTGTTGTCCCATGGACTTCATACTTTGGATTTGTGACACAGAAATCCAGAAAGAATTTGGTGGTGAGCTGTTGGAATCTTTTGCAACCCTGGAGGGCATAACCTGCCATTTAGAGCTGCAACTCGGAGTGCTGCCATGTGGCACTTAAAGGTAGTGGAAAAGAATTGGGCTTTGCTGGCTCTAATCTTGGAGCTGACACCAGGTAGGCATCCCCTGCTGTGATTAGCCACTAACACTAACAGGAGCTTTCTGGGCTGCAGAGGCCTGCAGTTTACACAGACTCTTCCCATCAACAGAAGCAGAAATTTCATCTCAAATCCAAAGTTGCCTTCCCAAAGGCTGTGTTAACTCACATGTTCATTGGTAGAAAATGAGGGCGCCTTGTTTCTCCCACTTTCATCTGTATTTGGTAACATCCAACTTATTGTTGTTTTGATTTCAATTTCCTTATATTTGAGTCAGGTTGAGCATTGTACCACGAGCTTATTGACATTTAAAAATTTCATTTCCTTGGTGGAGGGGTGGTGAATATACATTTGTATTATCTTTTTTTGTTTTTATTAATAGGAGCCTTTTTGAAATTAAAAAGTGGCTTTTGGTCCATCATGTATATTTTACACTTTCATCCATTTTGTCACTGGTTAAGGTATTTATTTGCCATAAAATCTTTTAAATTTTCTATAACTGGAATGACTTGTCATATGCATTTTTGTTTATGGGTTATGTCTTAGGCTTAGAAGTTATTACTCATCAAAACTAAATAATGCACTCACACATCTTCTATAAAACATTAACAGTTTTTGAAGTTTAAATCTTTGTTACATCTTAAATTTGTTTCCCACCACTAATTCACTGATGAGGAAAATAAAGCCCAGAGAAGGTAATTACTACCTTTAATCACATAACCAGTAAGTGTCAGTGCCAAGACTGGAACAAAGATTTTAGATATGTTGGATCTGCTATTTTGAATAAAAGTGGGAAGAGACAAAATCAATTTTAAGTGGATTAAGTAGGAAAGGAATTTATTAATGGAGCTTACATAGCTCACAGAATCTCTAGGATGGCTGCAAAGAGCCTGGAAGTTCAGTGGTCATGACTGCCCTGTCACTCCCACAGGCTTCTACAATAAAACTCTGTTTCTGCTGCTGCTGCTCATTGTAGGTGGCAATTGGGAACAGACACAGGAGTATATGCTACCGTTGCTCCCAGGAACAAAATGCCTTTCCTGTCTCACTTGCCAGTAAATCAGTTCCCCAGGGCCAAGCCCCAGTCTTACATTGCTCAATTGGGAATTCAACTCCATATGAATTGGCAAACCTTAGGCCACATGCTTATGCCTGAGGGGCAAGGAGTCTGAAAATGTGAAAAGTTGGATGAAAAATATGTGGAAATAACAAAATTTAGTAAGGTGTTAAAAGATTTTTGACTTCTTGGAGTTCTACCTCAGCCTCCATTAATTTTTCTTTGTATTTGTTACTAAGTTTCATGTGTTATTTCTTGGGAATTGGGGTTGCCTACATAGCTAATGAGGAAAGTGGAATTTTTGGTACACCATTGGCTATGATTTGAATAGGAGATATCCCCTTAAGGCTACTTTGTAAGTACAGAAATAATCAGAAATGAAATGATTAAATTATAAGAGTTGTAATCTAATCAGTCCTCCCTACCTTGAATGGATTAACTGGGTGGCTACTTTATGCAGGTGGGGTGTGGCTGGAGAAGATAGGTCATTGGTGGTATGCCCTGGAAAGGCTTATCCTCCCTGTGGCCCCTTCCCTTCTTTCTCTGTTGCCTGGCTGCACTGAATGGAGCAGCACTTCTCTGTTATTCCCTTCTGCAGTGATGTTTTGTGCCACCTTGGTCCCAGAGCAATGGAGTCAGGTGATCACGGACTGAACCTCTCAAACTGTGAGTCAAAACAAATGTTTCCTTCTCTAAGTTGTTCTTACTGGGTATTTTGGTCATCGTAATGAAAAGCTGACCAATGTACCATTGAAGTCAGAAAGTCCTTCCATTTTAAAAAATCTATTTATTTATTTATTTTTACTTGTGGATGGACAGATTACCTTTATTCTTAAGTGGTGCTGAGGATTGAACCCAGTGCTTCACAAGTGCTAGACAAGTGCTCTACGACTGAGCTACAACCCCAGTCCCCATATATATATTTTTAATCAGGAGGCAAAAGGGAGCTTGAATAATTCTACTGATTTTTCCTCTAGCATGCGATAAAGCAAGCATACAGTATAGAAATTTAAAGCAGAACAACTTGTCTGGAGTTGTGTTGTTTTTTTTTTTAAACTTGGCATTAGGAGAGTTAACTCACATCTGATTTAGTTATTTTCATCCAAAACTAAATATTTGAAAACTTAGGTCCAATTTAATACACCCTTGTTGAACATCTGTTACAAACTAGACCCCATGATGCTTTATACCTTCACTGAAGTTGAAAGAATGCTTTTATGTACTGTAATAAAGATTTGAAGTTATATAGTTTAGTAGTCAGGGATAGAATGAAAAATACAATTGTTCATATTAAAAACATCTAATTTTGACATCTTTTTGATGGTCTTTTGAACCAAAAGTATATGGACTTGCTGCCACAAAATAATTGAACATAATCATAAAGAGAGAAATTACATATATAAAATGGCACAGAAATAATTAACCTTTTAAAGCATTCTACTTGTATATTGAATTATGGAATAAAAATGTATTGACGGTATACATGTCACCTTTATACTTTGTAGAGTTTTGTAGTGCTACAGAACATGAAATACTTTTGAGACTTTGGAGCTTCATTAAGTTTTACTTTAGACATTCAGTTGGCACATATGAGGGTTTTAACCTTATATTTATTACATTCACTACTTTCATTTATTACTTTGACTGCTTTCCTATAACCAAGACCAGTCCTAAAAAAGCATCACATCCAGGTACACAGAAATAGAAATCGTCTTAATGAAATGAGAAGCTCTAATCACACTTTGACTTTCTTAATTTCATGAAAAAATATTTTTGAATTGAATATCTTTTGATTAAAAATAATTTTAATCAAGTCTATTATCAACTCTAATTCAGGGTTATTGGAAAATGATTGTAATAAAATAGAAATTAAATCCACTTTTTCTCTTTAATTTCCAGGCAAACATATTTTTTTGTGGGGGGAATTATGTGGAGGTAGGTCAGTTATAATCAGGTGTATGGCTCAACATAGAAGGTTGGAGTCCTTTCACTCTTGTAACCTATATTATAGAAAGACTTGTCATGGAATGTAGTTACTATAGTTCTAGAATTACTACTTTTTGAGGAAGATTGATGAAATGATTTTGTACCTTGTCCACAACACAGTAGTTGTTGTTATGTTCTTACTGAACAATATATCAAAGTATTCTAGACACTGAGGGCAACTATTTGAAAGCAACTAAAGGTGGTAGAAAGGAGGGAGTCTATATTCATACTAGATTAATAAATCATATGAATAGGCTAAAAATTGGAAAGTTCAGATAAGATCCCATTGCATATCTCTCTGCTATGTTTTAAATGGTCATCCAAAAGTTCATGTATTGGAAACTTAATTCCCAGATTATATGTTAATAATATTTGGAAATGAGGCCTTTGAGAAGTAATTGGAATTAGACAAGGTCATGAGGGTGGATTCCCTAAGATGGCATTAGCAGCTTTATAAGGAGGAGAGAAACCTGAACTGGCAGCTTACTTTGTCTTGCCATGTGATGTCCTCTGTCATGTTATGACACAGCAAGAAGGCCCAGATGCTGAGTAGATGCTGGCACCATGACCTTGAACTTCCAGCCCCCCAGAGTAAGAATCAAATAAATATCTATTCTTTATAAATCACCTGGTTTTAGGTATTTTGTTATTGCAAAAGAAAATGGACCAAGACATTTCTGTAGTAGTGATAATATGTGATTATAGCTAAAACTGGCTAGTTCATTCTCTGTTGAAGCTTCAATGTCCACCTTTAAGTGTATCCACTTATTTAACCCTCATGGCAAATCTTTGAGGATGGTGATTTTATAATTATCACTTAGATAAGGGAAAATATATTTAAGGGTTTAAAAATATATTGATTTAGGCCATTTCTGCTACTATGACAAAACCATAAGCTGGATAATTTATATACAATAATGATTTATTTCTCACAGTTCTGGAAGTAGGAAGTTCAAGGTCCAACTGGCAAGTTCTATATGAGAAGACCTAGTATCAGCTTTGAAGATGGCATCGTGGATGATGTATCTTCACATGGCAGAAGGGCAAAAATAGCCAAGGGTGTTTCCTTTAACTTCTTTTATAAGGATGCTAATCCCACTCATGAAAGTTCCACTTTTGTGACTGATTTACTTTCTAAAGGTTCTACCTCTCACTATTATTGCACTGGAGATTAAATTTAAACAGATGAATGTTGAAAAACACATTCAGATTATAGAAACTGGTCAATGTTTTATAGCCAGAAAACGAGTGAGCTGGGATTCAAAGGTAAGTTCATAAGACTATAGAACTCTAGCTCCAAATCACTAAACTTACTGCTCTTTCAATAGTTTCTTTTTATGTAATAAGTATATCACTAATACAGATCTTATTAAAACAGGACAAAAATGTCAACTCATTCTATTTTTAAAGCATAAAGAATAGACCCTAAAAAGGGCAGGCCCCTGAATATAAGAGTTAATACTGAGTATTCATTTAATTAATATTTACTAAACATAAATGTATCCCAGGACCTCTGCACAAGATGTCACTCTTTTCAAAGAGGTTGTAATCTGATAGAGAGACATTAAAACAAATGAGTGTGATTGAATATCATAGATGCCGTAAGAGATTTATTCAGAATAAAAAGACAAAGATTTTAGGTGTTCATATGTATAAGAATATAAGTGGTAATATTTGGAGAGGAGACTGATATTTTCTAAAATAAAAATATTCAGGTGATAGAAGCTTAGAATGAATTTTTAAAGGCAAATAGATCGTTCCCAGACCAACTGAAGGTAGAGGATGAATGGAATGAGAGGCAATGCTGGTCAGGGATCCAGACAGGTCTAGGGCCAAGGTTCTGAGCAGAGGAACTGGATCAGAACATGTAGAGGCATAAAGAGCACTGAAGGTTAGAGCAACTGTAAAACCTGGAAACTGGTTGTTTTAAAAGTTAGAAAAGAATGAAAGGTAAACTTGTAAAGAAAACCATAATTTGAACCTCATTCCTTATGATGAAAGGAAGCTCTGAAGAGCATCAAGCTAGGAAAAAAAGCATAATTAAATTTATATTTCAGGAATAGGATTGATATATAAAGGATGAACTTGAATTATGGGAGTCATGTGGAAATGTGGCCTAGAAAGGAGGTAACAGATAGAAGAAATGTCCATCAAGTATGAAAATAAATTGATATTCTACATGCCTTCTGCAAAAAAAAAACCCATGAGATAATTTCTTACCTACAATACTACAATTATTAATGAAGCATAATGCCTGAAAAATAATAAATGCTCAATTTGACTCAGAATTATGACTTTGGGGCAATTAGAAGGAAAAAAAATAATTGTTCAGTTGAATGAATTTTAGAATGATTTTAGGGCACAGAGGGAACCTGAGCACATTAAACAATCTTTATTACTTATTCCTGAAGAGTATGATATCAGGTTGAAACAAAACAAAATAACAAACAAATATATTGTTTTGGGTTTTCCAAATGTCACTAAAGTATAGGTGCCCAATAGGAAGGAATGGAAAGGAACTTAAAATAATCAATTTGTGAATTTGTTTGTAGAAAATTCCCTTTGAAAGTAGCTTTTGAGTAAATCACCTTTTATTTCGAACCACTTTGGGAAATACGATTTTCTATTATAAAATCACTTTTGGACCTGAGAGAAATAAAAGATTTAACATGTCTTGGAATCTTAGTTGCAAATCTTCATGTGGTACTACTTATGCCTTCACAATGTATCCTTCAGGTATGTCGAATAATTTATTTGTTTTAAAAGTGAAAAATGCCTCTGAATTACAATGGCAAATACAATTTCATTTCTCACTTGCAAATGTCTGCATGTCCATTACTATATTGCTGTTTATCAGGAAAATATTGCAGGCATTTTTAGTGAGTAAACAACTATTAAAAGATAATAAAGTTCACTAACTGTTATCCGGATTCATGATAATGTTGCGAATTATCATTGCTTGCAAGGAATACCTGACTCCCTCTGGACTCAAGCTGAGCAGTCATTCAACAAAGGGTAAAAGAAGCTCTTAGGATTGCATGTAACTGATGTATAATAGAAACTGCAATATTCCTGGTCCGGGGACATAGCTCTGTGATAGAATACCTGCTAGCATGCCTGAAATATTGGGTTCAATCCCTAGCACCCACTCAGAAAATAAATAAATAAATGCAAATAGCATTAAAAATTAAAAAAAAAAATAATTCCTGAATCAGTCCTCCCCAAATTCACCTCTAAATTCTAACAATTCACAATTTGCAAATAATGGTGGGTTCAGGCTATGACCTTGTTTCCAGGTTGCAGGCAGATTAAAAAAAAAAATTCCTCCTAAGAAACCAGAGATATTTCCAAAACAAAATAGTGAACATGTTTCTTTATATAGTCATCTAACAAGACTGGGAGCTATTTCACTGCTTACGAAGTTTATGATTTCCTGTC
Organism: Marmota monax; assembly: GCF_021218885.2. Taxonomy (NCBI): domain Eukaryota; kingdom Metazoa; phylum Chordata; class Mammalia; order Rodentia; family Sciuridae; genus Marmota; species Marmota monax. The sequence continues at coordinate 1,908,658 of NW_026693552.1, forward strand.
ACTTTTCCTTTAGGATCTTATACTAAAATGTTGCCTTCTTGAATTTTCTTCATTAGATATTCCCTTGTACCTGACCTACTACAAATATTCTCATGCAATACATATCTCAAAATTTCTTCCCGTAAGGATTTTTCTTCTACTATCAACAATTAAAATCCCCCATCTTCCTCTCTCTTCCTTTGCTACCAGAATTGCTGTTCCCTCTGATTTCTTATTTCTGGGGGAAACAAGTTTTCTATCACTGAGATATTAAAACTGAGTCATTTAAATTCTTTCTTCACCTTCAAGGTTCATTTCCACTCACTCACATAGTCTATAGATCTTTGTCTATAATTTTTTCCATACCTGTCCTCATATTTTTAATCTTGCTGCCCAAGAGGAAACTTTCATTGCCTCTTATCTGGATTATTGCAATTGCCTCCTCACTGTTTTCTTTTTAGAACATTTCCCTTAAATCCCTTCTAAACAGAGCTGCGGGATTAATCCTCCTAAAGCACAGCTTGAATGTGTCGTCTCTAAGTTAATAATAATAATAACAATAACAAAATCCACTTGCGTCTTATTTTCTTCTGCATTTCTTTACTTAACATTCACATCTCTTCAAATTCTAACCTCAAACTATTCTTAGGTCATATCTCTGACTTTTGTTCTCCATGCTTCTCTGTGCCAGCTTCTCATACTATTCATTCTTTGCCACCAGCTCTATGTTTGTGTGTATGTTCCTTTCTTTATCAGGGAGCCTATCTGGTCCTAACTTTGCCAGCAGAAATCCTATGTATTATTGAGGGCTCAGCCTAAATCTCATCTTCTCTATAATGCCTTCCCTAATTCCCTGATAAATCATCTCTCTCCTATGAACTGGGTTTGAAAAGTGTTTTTCTTTGCAGAGACAAGCTATCTGGGCAAAAGTTTGCTTGTGATCTAGTTATTTTCTTCTGTAGAAGTCCATTAACACACACAAAAAAAAAAATTGTAGAGACAGGCTGACTACACTTGGCAGAACTAAGAAAAAATTGATTGTAAATGGAATTTTTTGGAGCACATTATCATCATTGATCTACACAAGGCCCTCTCTTGTTTACTCCCTTTCATTCTCATTCCTTTTCACCATTTTCCTCTTCTCAAATAACGAGTGCAAATAGAGTATATCTTTTGGTTATGTGTTCTTTTAAAATGTGTATTGGTGCTCATGTGCAGATCTATTTAAGCTAAATAGATTTCTGCTTTACTTAGGATATTTCCTATGTTTTCTTTCACGCTGTCATGTGAACATTTAGTTCAGTTATTCTTGCCAATGCCTAGTACTCAACAAAGGGCTGTTTTGCAGTTGACATATATGTCTACAGTTAGACAGCCATTCACATATAGAATTGACTTCACATGGTATTTTAGTCAACTTTTATACTGCTGTGACCAAAAGACCGACCTGATGAACAATTTTACAATTTTAGAAAATCAAAATTTATTTTGGAGCTCATGGTTTCAGAGATCTCAGCCCATAGACAGCCAGTTCCATTCCTTGGGGCTCCAAGTGAGGCAGGACATCATGGTGGAATAGTGTGGTAGAGGAAAGCAGCTGGGGACGTGCCACCAAGAAGCAGAGACAGCTCCACTTTTAAGGTGCAAAATATATATATCCCAAAGGGTTGTACACAATGACACAACTCCTCCAGCCACAACCTACTTGCCTACAGTTACCACCCAGTTAATCCCTATCAGGGGATTAACACACTGATTTGGTAAAGACTCTCATAACCCAACCACTTCATCTCTAAACTTTCTTTCATTGTCTCCCACATGAGCTATAGGGGAATACCACATACCTAAACCATAATATTCTGTCCTTGGCTCCCAGAAGCTCATGTTTATCTCACAATGCAAAGTACATTTAGTTCATTTCAAGTTCTCATAGTCTTCTAATTCAAGCATTGTCCAAACGTCCAACATCTCCTCTGAGACTCAAGGCAAACTCTCAGTGTGAGCTCCCCTAAAAATTAAAAGCAAGTTACATAAGTCCAATATCTAAAGGCACATAGTAAATATTTCCATGTGAAGGAATAGGGACACAGAAAGAAAGAATGGGAGCAAAAACGAAGACTGAAATCCATCTGGGCAAACAAGTCCTGTGCTCCATGTCCAGTATCTGGAGCACATGGTATCATGACATTATCTCCAGAGGGCTTGTGTAGCTCCACCCCAGTGGCTTTGCTGGCTGTAGCCCATGTAGCCCCTTTGCTTGTCTGTGCTCCCTTCCTGCAACTTTCCTCAGCAGACATCCCAAGGTACTGGCATTTCTTAATCTTGGAGTCTCCACTGCAGCTTTAGTTTCCTCCTCACCTCTTCATGCATCATCCTCTCAGAGGCTGCCCACAGGAACTCTGACCCTGCTGCCCTTTGCCTGGTCTCCCAGGCCTTCCTTTGAAATATCAGTGGAAGCCCTCCATGACCCCCTAGCTCCAGCATCCTGCATTCCTGCAGACTGCAGACTCAGCACCAAATGATTGCCATCAAGGTCTGCTGTTATCTTGAGCAATAGTCAAGCCTCCACAGACCATGACTGCAGTAGCCTCTGAGTGTCTGGGTGGCCGAGCTTGGTGAAACAACTTCCTAAGTCCTCTTATGCAAGCAGAGTGCCCTACTGGTCTCCCTTCAAAAGAAGTTTTACTCCCTTCAGCCTGAGATGGGTGTGGTCTTGTCAGTTCCTGAGATCCCCTCAAGCCATCTTTTCTCTTGTCACTGAGCAAAGTCTTGGAGTGTTTCTTTAATGGCTGTAATGTCTTCTTGGCCCCAGTTTTACTCAGTTTTCTGGTCAAACTGCAATTTTCTCAAATCTTTCTGCTCCTGATTCTCACAATAAACTCGACTAAAAATTGCCAGCAATAACCATGCCACTTTTTTCTTTTGTTGGAGGATAGATGGGTAGTGTCTTGAACCCTACTCCCATGCCAAGGCCGGTGTTCATTTTGATTGCTTGGGGACCATACCATAAAATTTGTTACATGTGTTGTGTATCACCCCTGGCTCCTAGAAATTCACCACATTTTGAGTATCTGGTGTTCCAACAACAGACAACTAGATTGCCTGCAACTCTCTGCTACCTCAGACAGTTCTTGCTGAACATTTTTGCATCTGTCTCTTCTGGACCTGGGTAAGATTTTCTTGGGATAAATTATCAGATACAAAATTTCTGAGTCTTGGTTATTCCTATCTTTAATTTTATGCCAGAATGTCAATTACTATGGAAATGCAAGGAGAAAGGAACCCTATGTGTTACTAGTGGGGATGTGAGTTTATTTCTCTCTCAACTATCAGTCTTACTGGTCAACGTGGTATGGTGGCTCTGCTCTACAGGGCTGTTCAGGAATATATTTTCATTTCATCTTAGTGTTCAGTCATAAAATAGGATGTGTCCCTGATAAATGGTTGAAGCTGGGCTGCCAGCGCATCTTCATTCCTACAGGAAGGAGGGGAAAAAAAAGTTCAGGGAGAACAATTTCTTTTTAAGCAGTGCAGTGGAATTTTTATACATCTCTCACTCAATTCTCAGAGAACTGAGTCACAAAGTCACAATTAGCTTTGAGGAGGATAGGAAATGTTTCTAATCATCTTGCTATGTGCTCAGCTAAAATTTACCATATGAGAAGAGGAGATAGATTTTATAGATGAATTAGTAATTTGCAAACACTTTTTCTGCTGAGGTACCTGACTCATTCTTGTTGAGTTTCAGAAGTTCTTTATATATTAAGTGATGGTTACTTCACAAGATAAAGCAGCTAATAAACTCTAGTTGCAAAAAAACTAGGTTTCTCTTTAATGAATATATAGAGACAGACTCAGAAAAGGCAAAGGTTAACTCAGCAGGCCAAATTTTGCACATTCTGAGAAGGGCTTGTTTTTAAGATAGAGACTTAGTTAGATTTTAGGAGATGAGCTCTGAGCCCTTGAAATATTCCACTCACTGAGTGTTTTTGTGTGCTTGAGGCCTTCAGCCATGAGATACCAATTTGATATAAGCCATATTAATTTTCTCTGTTGGGGACTAGAGTCTAAGTAGCTGAGGATAGTTATGCATGCCCTGCATCCTTATGTTACTAATCCCTATAAAATCTCTGGGCAGTCAGGTGCATTGGCACATGCCTGTAATCTCAGTGGCTCAGAATGTTGAGGTAGGAACATCACAAGTTTAAAACCAGCCTCAGCAACTTAATGAGTCCCTCAGATATTTAGCAAAACCCTGTTTCAAAATAATAATAAAAAAAAAGATTGGGGCTTTGACTCAGTTGTAAAACACGCTTGGTTTCAATCCCTGGTACCAAAACAAAACAAACAAAAACCTCTGGACACCAAGGCTTGGGTGAGCTTCCATCTTTGCCAACATTGAGCCCAAGTTATCAAAGATTGCTGGGAGAATCAAATATATCTATACAACTCCACTGACAGAGGACCCTTGTAAACTTGTGTTTGTTTTCCCCATTAGCCTTTTTCCCTTTGCTGAATTTTAATTGGTATAAATTTGCTAGGGGATTCCTGATGCAGACCCCAAATTCATCCTTAGAATATTGAAAAGAAGAAATCAATTACTTTAAAATGCTTATAATCCAATGCATAAATACATAAAAATTCAGAAAGAAGTCCTTTCTCCTTTTGTTTTCTTTTAATATTTGGAAGTTTCTGAGAATACATTGAGTATATGGGAAAGTTACCTTAACTCTTTCAAGACAAAAGGATACTCAGTCAGTCAGTGAATCTGGCATTGAGTCCCATCAGATTATTTTACAGCATCAAATATACCCATTTGGCTCATTTAGAGTCAAACTGATCAGGTCTTAGCGACTGAAGTTTTGGGATTGGCACTGTCAAGCACTGTGCTGTGGTTTGAATGTTTTCCTGAAGGCAGGGGATACATTCCAACACATACTGGAAACTGAACCCCCAATGCAACAGTTTTGGGGGGCAGGGCTTCAGGAGAGGTGGAGTGTGGACAGGAGGGTGCAGTGAGTGGATTAATGCTGTTATTATTCAAGTGGGTTTGTTATCTCTAAAGTGGGTTCCTTATGGAAGGTTGAGTTCAGCTCTTTTTTTCCTCTTGCAATAGGATGATGCATGCAGCAAGAAGTCCCTTCCTCCATCTTAGACTTCCCAGCCTCCACAACTGTGAGCCAATACATTTCTGTTCATTACAAATGTCTCAGTCTGTGGTATTCTGTGTTAACAGCATGAAATTAACTAAATACTCTCCTTTGCCACACTTGATAAGGGCCAGTGTTCACTGCTTGAGAGAGTTACCTAAAGGGAGAATTTGAAAAAATAACATCTTTTTACTATTGATAATTAGAGTTGGCATGGAAACATTGCTTCAATAAGTTGGCATGGTAACCACCCTCTCCATGATCCTGAAGAACCAGAAGGGTAGGGCTTGAAATTTTGGCACATATTTTGGAAGCCTGCTGATCCCTGATCTACCTCAAGACTTTTTTTTTTTTGTTTTGGGTTCTTATTTACTCTCCTATTTATAATTATATTCTCTTTTGGGGAAAAGAAAAGTGCCCTGGTTACCATTCTGGTTATTACTCTAACTTGAGCATCCAGCACAATCACTTTCCATAAGAATTGCCTTTGATGTCATCCAACTTACTTATATAGTGATTTTGAAAAGCTTTTATCCAGAGTTTACTAACATTGGCCAAATAACATATTCTTTATTCTTCAAGTTTATTTTTTACATTATAATTATTTTAATATCAGCTATGAAACACACCACAAAATTATTTTGTTTTGAATCTGTAGGTATCAATGAAATTCTATTACTGAGGAGGCAGAAATAAATTTGAAGTTTGGGTAAATAGAGGTCGACGCTAACAAATACTCATTGCATACTCATTTTAGTTTATCATAACTATTATAAATTGGGGAAGAGTTGCAGAGTGAAGAAAAGCAGACAATAAGCTCCTATTAACCCTCAGGGCTTGATAATTTAATGGTCTATTATCTGCTTAGCCTAAATTTTAGATGGAGCCATGTGGAATTGCCTTTTTATGAGGAAAAATGATGGACTCTTAGGGATTACATACACCTCAACCTTATATTGTCTTGATTTTTTTTTCAGGATATATTGATATAATGTGATTCTCAAGCAACTAATTCCTGTGAGACTCTCAGTTTTCTTACCAGCAGGATTTACATCCGATTCATCTTCGACACAATTTCTTTGTTATGGCATATATTTGTAGAGGATATTCATAAACTTTTGGTTTGGATAATGCTAGTTTCCCTTCCTCCTAGCATCCTACCTTTCTTTTGTAAAATTGCCTCTGTCCATGTTAAGTCATGGTGGGAGGTAATACTGGCAATGACCTGCCACCAGGAAAGCCAAAGTATTGAGAACCTGCTGTTCTTCTCCCATTAATGGACCCATGAACCTAAGCCAAGTTAAATGAACACCTGGAAACTTTAAAACCCAAGTGAGTAATGCTAGAATGGGGAGGGTATGTAATCAGCAATTGAGTACTCTGCCTACTTTTTTTTTTAATGTTCTAGCTTATTCTTTGATGTCTTCCTCCTCTTCTGCTGCTTCGGACTTCTGCCCTCTCCACAGTGTGATCTTCCAGCCTCTAGCCAACTCTGTGTGTTTCCTAATGCACTCCCCATAAGCTACCTTTCTGTAATTTAGGATTTATTCTGTTGCATATAACCAAGAACATTGCCAATAAAATGTTGTCTTATTCATTGACTCATATTCATGAGTTGAAGTTTTTGATTACAATAACCATGTTGAGTATGGCTGCTCATATTTAGAAATAGTGAACTAGATGAGGTAGTGGTAAGAGGGATGGTTTACGCCAAAAGCTTTCAGAATATGAGTCATGAACATGAGTCATATCATGAATATGAGTCGAGGAATGAGGAAATAGGAATAAGTAAATAAATCAGGTTCTATGAAAAGTGAAAAGTAGCAAATTTCCCTGTAAAACAATTCTTGCAGAAAAGTCTAACTACTTTGATGTGACTTTTTTCTTCAGCATTTTTGTGGCAGTCTCTTCTCCATTATTTATTTAAGTCAGCTGAAAATGGACAATGGAAATATTACATATAATTCAAAACAGCTGAATTAATTTTATTCCTACTTCCTAATACTCAATCGATCAATCCTCCAGTACAGATTTATTGAGTATTTAATATGTACCAGGTAGTCTATTTAGATACAAGTTTATGTAAACAATAAATGATGACAGCAGCATATTTGCCTGAAGGAGAAATCAGTTTAGCAATAAGGAGAGAAATAGTATAAGAATGAACTAGAAGAAGCTTTGCGTTGGGGTTTTGGACAATGTAATGGAGGATGACCTAATATAAAAAGGAGGGAAATAAGTATGTTGAAGCAGGGGAGGTGACCCTTAGGTTTCATCTTGAAAAAAAAGTACAAGGGGTAAGAGAATAAAGTTGAATAATCATAATGGGTATATCACCAATAATAGGCATATCATCAATATAAAGTTTAGTGATAAATACTTACAGTAATAAGTGTTTTTAAATGGACAGATGGGTTGATAAGTTACAGTGTGAAATTTACACCGAAATATTGAGTTAACTGGTTTTTAGGAATTCCTACCCTCCATATTATTCATCCATTGTTGAATTATGAATTCAAATTGGGATATTCCCTTGGCTATATTACATGGGAAAAACGGAAACTTCTGTGCAATGTAAATAAATCCTGATATTTCTGCAGATTTCTGTAAGAACTCAGAACCTTACCCAACCTGTAAATGGAATTATTTACTTTGAGCAATACAGAATTTAAACACTAAGCACACCAGGCTTTTTATTTTTAAATAAAGAGGGCGCACTTCTTCCGTATGTCCAGCCTTTCTACTTCTGTCTTCAGCAAACTTGAGCCACAGAGGTATATCTCAGAATGAAGTGTGGTTGATTTCTCTGCACTGTCTTCAACATATCTTATTTTGGATCATAAGGGTAGAATCTAGCAAGCACTGATTGACGATGTTTTCATGTTGTCATTATGATGTGGCTAATGATCCAATTAAGTATGTTCCTAAGCAATCAGAAAAAGTCTCTCTCTTTAAATGCCTGTCTTTCCCCTTAGTTAATTTTTCTGGATTAATCTTGTACTTCACCCCAGTGTAAATCTTGTCTTCATCCTAATGGTACTATTAATAAATACATACGGCAAAAGCTTACTTTCTGTCTTTTGAGATGTGAGAGTTTTGTTTAACCAAAGCACTTATTACTTTCAGCCCCATTTAAATAGGCACATAAAATAAGCATAAATGATATAGAGAGAGTCAGATGTTTGCCACTAAGAGTTGAAGGTTTTGGTTATAATAACCATATTGAGTTTGGCTGCTCATCTTCAGAAATAGGGAATTAGATGAGGTAGTGGTAAAAAGGTTATGCTAAAAGTTTTCAGATTACTTGCATTTGTACTCTAGGAACACAACTAAGTTGTTAATGATGGAAAACATTGGATTAAACCCTTGGACATGAGCATTGTGGTTATTGTTGTATTGAGTGTTACTTTTGCTCTTGTAGAGTCTGTTGCATGCATATAACATGGCTACTAAGCAATAAACCTCATCCCTGAGGATGTTGTGGAATGATTTACATCAAAATTTGGTGTCTAAAGGAGAGAAAAATACATCAATGAATGGTCACTCTGTGATTTATTGCTAATATAAGAAGAAATTTTAGCTTGGCCAGACTCATCAGTTTTGTTTGAGTTCGGCACTCTTGGATTAGGCTGTTCCTTTGCCTAAAAGTTAGAAAAGTACTAGTGCCACTAGACCCAGGAAAAGATTATTAGTTTCTCATTGTGGATAGGAGTAGTGGAAAAGGCACTTTTGTGAGACGTAATCAGAGTGTGGTCTTCTGGGACAAACTGTCTGAGATGTATCTCTTAGTTTTCACATTCAATTCCATGGGGAGTTTCATGTGTGCAATGTTTAACTCAAGTTTGCTGTTCTGTGAGTGTGCCCCAGTTGGAATTTTAGTTGTGCAGAGACCCAACTCTTTAGCAGATGCAATCTGGACCAATGTACAGTTTAAGTGTTGCTACTTCAACCAATGACACAGAGGAGATGTCAAGAGGGAGGAATTGGGCTGGACTGAACCTACATTTGTGGAAGAAGAGTGATATTTAGAACTTTATCATTTTGAGTAAAGACACTCCCTCCCCCTTTTTTAATTTTTAGTAGAGGAATAGAATATATTTTTCATCAACTATATTATAGGATTAATTAGACAAAAGTAACTCTAAAATAGATTGTTCAAATGCTTCTCTGGAAACTTTATAGTATTTTGCTGGTATCTTCTTTTTGAACTTGACATCAGAAAAGAAAGAATCTAGGATTTTAATACATTTCAGGTCAAAATACTCTTTAAAATTTTACTTATAATTCACTTCTTTAAAAGTAAGTCATTTCTGATGCTCTTCTGTTTTTGTTATGTTGTAACAAAGAGTATAATAGCAAGAAATTAAAATATTTTTGACTAAAAAGTTTTCTTCTCCTTAGATAAGCAAACAAATGACTTTTTGTTTTCTTCTCCCTCTAACTTATTTTTTTTTCTGAAAAAGCATGCTGCATTTGTCTGCTGGGGCCACCATAACAAAGTACTATAAACTGGATGGCTTAAACAACAGAAATTTATTTCATCACATTTCTGGTCTGTTTCCAGTGAAGATGGTCTTCTTGAGTTCTCACTGTATTTTTACATGGTGGTGGATGAGGAAGAGGGAGAATGAAAACTCGTTAGTGTCTTTTCGTATAAAAATATTAATCTGGTCAGATTAGGCTGCACACTTGTGACCTTATTTAACTTTCATTCTTTTATTTTTCCAAATATCCACACTGGATTCAACATATGAATTTGGACATGTATAAATTATGGACACATCAAGTCCATAAAAATTAGTACATCTTTGTATCTTGTTTTTGATATTAGAATTTATATCCTTTCTTTCCTCTTTAAAATACTTTTTCTCTGTATCTTTTTTTGGGGGGGTGGTGCTGGGGGTTGAACTTAGGGTCACTCGACCACTGAGCCACATCCTCAACCCTATTTTGTATTTTATTAGAGACAGGATCTCACTGAAGTGCTTAGAACCTCACTTGTTCTGAGGCTAGCTTTGAACTCATGATCCTCCTGCCTCAGCTTCCTGAGCCACTGGGATTACAGGTGTGTGCCACTTACCTAGCTTCTCTTTAACAAATGAATATATTCGTATTCTATTATTAATCCACCTACTGAAGTTTTAGTAGGCCAGCAGATTTTGTACTCTGCATTGCTTTTGATATTATAACGAAGATGTGGACTGTGTTTGAGTAGAAATTACAACAATTGAATGAACATTTAAATAATATTTACTTCAGAATGGTTGGGAAGATTTGGAAAATGGTCGAAGTGCTTGTAAATTTTGTGCTATCTACATGTGAAATAGTATTGCTGTACTATTTACAAAGCTTATTGGCAATTTTGAACACTTAAAGACACAGATGCTTCTGATCTATAGGTGAATTAAGTAAAAATATTTCTTAACTGCCTGTATCCTAGATATTGTTTGAGGAACTTAGATTATAACAAGGAATAAGATGTCCTCAAAGAGTTTAGCCAAGATGATGCCATCCTAACTGCATTTTAGGATTGGACATGATTGTCTTGCTCCATAGGGGTCTTCAGAGAAGAGTAGATCTGTTCAACTAGGTCGAGGTTTCTGAAGATAAAGACTATAGTCTGTTCTCATCATTTCAGAGCAGACACTCTTCTGGAGAATAACCTAACGTTCTATCCTTTCTTTTAGCCCTTTTTTGGTTCTTTGGGTTGTTAAGTCATCTGGTTTCTTTCTTTGTTTACTCCAATACTAGCTTTTCCCCTAGGCTTTATCTGTATTTTTATTCGGCCTGGCATCCACTCAGTGTTTTTGTCTGGTCATTGATTGACTTCAATTAACAACTAAGTCATTTTTTTCTGACTTATGCCACAACTGACTTTTACAACTATGTCCTACCCTAGTCACCCTGGGGATTGACCCTTGCTAGTAAAAAGCAGAAAGGAAAGACAAGAAAAATTTGCAGTTTGGCCATAGAAGCATAGGTAAAGTTGAGGCCATGCAGGTATAAATGGTGAAGAAATTACTGACACTAAAGAGGAGCTAAGTACTTTGCAAAGAGATAGTAGGAAAGACACCTTGAAGGCATAAGAGGAATCAGTAAGACCATACTTATCTCAGGCTCAATGGTGTAACAATGAAAACCTTTTTTGAAAAAAGATCATGGGGGCACTGCCTAGAAAGTTGTTTTCCTAGTATTCATTTCACCATTCATGATTGGTCGGACACTCAAAGGCTGCAGCAACATTGTTTCAAGGGGGACTTATGACGGCTTGAGCTGTTGGCTGTCTTTGACATCATCCATTTGGTGCTGGTTCTGCAGGAATGGAGGATGCTAGAATTAGGAAGTCACCAAGGATTCTTCTGAGATTTCCAAGAAAGGTCTAGGAGGCCAGGCCAAGCGCAGCAGGGTTGGAATCCTTGTGGTTAGCCCCTGATGGGATATCATGTCTAAAACTGTGTGAGTGAAGCCAAAGCTACAGAGGAGATTCCTAAGATTAAGAGATGCCAGTAATGTGGAACACCAGCTGAGGAAAGCTGCTGACTGTAGACATGTTAGAGTCTGTAAACAAGTCTGGATGGCATCTGGCAAAATGCCAGAGGGAGTGATTTGTGAAGTAACACCAGCAAGCCATTAAGTGTGGAGATTTCTTATTGGTTGACTGATGTATCTAGTTTATGCTAATTAGATAAGCTGTGTGGAATGTATAAATACTGCTCTTGTCCTACAATAAACGGCTCCCACTCCTGCTGTATCAACGTACACAAGTTGTTTGTCACCCCCCCCCCTGTGAAAACAATCATATAATAATTGGTATGAGAAATACTTGCACTATCAGAATAGGGGACATGCCTAACCATCCCTGCAACTTTTTTACCCTATCTTTACCATCCTATACTCACTAGGATTATACATGTGCACCACCATGCTCATTCAGCAACTTTATTCTAGAATAATAGTGAAATGCATGACAAATGTTGTTTAGAATAGGAGATAGGTTGGTTCACCTTCCAGGATCAGAACTGGACTTTGAAAACCTTGTTTAAGACACAACAGAAAGAAGGGTGCACAAATATTTAAAGTGAAGGGTATAATTGGTACCCAGAAGTAATTAGAGCCATCACTTTCTTGGGATCTTTTACTTTATTTTGCAAGTGGTAATAGTATCATATAATTATTATTTTTTTCAATTTTCTATTATACAAAGGCTCAGGAATCATGTCAATGTGTGAACCTACCTCAGTTGGCCTGGGATGTAAGTACACAGAGACCAGTGCAAACTTGGTTATGATACTTTCACTTGTCAGGGTATTTTTCTCCTTTAGATAGATAGCTTAAATTTGAAATTAGGCACTTCCTAGGTACGTCTTGATTCTGAAGCTATGCTAGTGTTGAAAAGCATTGCAGTGCCTCTTATATCAGTTGGATATAGTGGTAATTCTACGACCTTTCAGTCCTATACAATAATTTCTCTTATAAGTCTATATTAGTTGGATCCTTACTTGCTTCAGATAAGCTTTCTGATGTTTTTTCAACTCATTCTGTTACTGTAGTGAGTACAATTCAGACAATTCACTAAAAGGGCAAATGCCCTTAGGAAAGAAGAAAATAATACAATGTGACTTCTCTTTGAGGAGAACTCAAATTCAAAGGCTGCAGTTTATCAGTAGCTTTTTGTTTTTTAAGTTTTCATGAATAGAAAGATATGGCTGGAAACTAACAGCAACTCCAGACAGATTTGACAATTTACCAGGAGACTGCAGAATGACTTTGATGCTTTTGAAAATATAGCTAGTAACAGACATCTCAACTAGGGTCATCATCAGTCAACTGTTCAGTTTGACAGTCTCTTTCAATATTTTGTCAAGACAGTACTGGAGTATTTTTTTTTCTTTGAAGAACGTTTTATTTTTTTTAGATTTTCCCCAGAACACCTGCGTTTAAAACTTAAAAATATACATGCCATTCTAAATTTGGGACTTAAAACATGTTTTAGATTTGATTTCAGTCCAATAAGAATAATTTAATAAAAGTATAATATTGAGATTCTCTTTAAGGTTTTCAAATGACTCATGTACTCAATACATTCTTAGCAAAACTGATGTTAATACTAGTTCACTTATTTTCTCTTTGCTATGTAGTGCTCTTAAAATACTATGGCCATCATTCTCATCATATCATCATGCCCAAGAAATCTTAAGGTCTAAGTACATGTCACTGTATACAGAATTAAAAAAAAATTTTTTTGTAGTATTGATGATTAAACTCAGAGGAGCTCTTCTACCACTGAGCCACATCCCAAACCTTTTTATTTTTATTTTGAGGTGGGGTGTCATTAAGTTTCCCAGGTTGGCCTTGAATGTTTGATCTGCCTATACTCACTAGGATTATACACATGCACTACCATGTTCATCATTTTATGTAGAAACTTTAAGAGTAAGTGATCTCTCTCTCTCTCTCTCTCTCTCTCTCTCTCTCTCTCTCTAGCAGATGACAATCTAATAAAAATATTGTTGTAGGTTGTTTAATGCATTTGCATTGCAAGAGGATCATTTATTTTTACTTTTGGTGCTGGGGTTGAACCCTGCAATGAGATAATATTGAAGAATGCCAAATGTCTCCCTTGATTCTGTGTGAGCCAATATGGCTTAAAAGGAAGACAGCATGTTTTTAGCACATGATTCATTTTAACTGTCCAAGGAAGATTAGGTTACCCCATAACTCTGGTTTTTACAACTTGAAATCTCATAATGCTAGTTACCAGCTAGAAAGACACAGTAGATAATTATTTAAATCAGTTGAGTTTTTTAAGAAGCACCCAATACAGAAGTCATATTGGGTTGAAAATACTTTTAATAAAATTATCTATTAAGTCAAAAGTAAACTTAACACTTAATCAAGAAACAACACGTTTACATGAATGTATACATTACAATGAAAATTCCTAACAACTAAAAACTTACAAATAAAATCTGGTATGTAGTACGTTAATAATTCTAGAAAAACAATATGGTATGTTCAGAACTTGTAATAGTAATGCCTTGAAAAATGATTTCATTAAGTGTAATGAAACACAGCAAAGTCCTGGTAAAATTTGGGGACACTTAGCAAACACTCTGATCAACTTGCAACTGACAACCTGGAGTGATGTTTCATATCTCACGCACATACATGATATTTCTATGTCCATATGTCCATGCACATACACATGTCAATCTGCATGGACAATGGTTGTACTGAGAAGGGTGTGCCCTTGGCGGTCAGCTTTCACTGAGCCTAACTAAGCCTGATCTGAAGCAACACATGCTCCATGGAAGGAGGCTCTGTCAGTGCTTCTGCATGGCCATACACACAGTGTTAATAAACTAGTTTAAGCTCATGATCTTGAACAATAAGAATGAGAAGAAATCAGAAGAATTGCCAAATTAACAGATACTAGAAATCATTGACTGAAATTTCTCTCTTAAAATCAGAAAGAATTTTCTCAAATTATGGAATGAGTCCATTTAATAGATTCTAACAGTGTTACATAGCTTATTAGCTTCCTAAAGTACTATTATACCACTGTAGTATAATAATTGACGTTCTTGGCAGTAATCCTGAATTACGAAGCCAAAAACATGTTCAGCAACTTCTCTTAATATTTTAGAAAAACTTCTATCTAAACTGATGAAAGTCTAAAAATGTTTTGGTGCTTTAAAGGATAAGTTCAAGTATCCAGAAAAATAAATTCCATTTGGGGGTATTTTTTTCCTCCTTATGATACTGTTTTCTGTTCTAGGTGTGGACCAGGTGAGGGGCAGCAAAAAAGTGGTGGTGTTCTAAGTTGTGGTGCACAGAATCAATGGATAAACATCATGTGGCATGTCCTTAAAAAGGTCAGAAAAGACAGAGAGCTGGAGAATCTAGAAGTGAGCCATTTGCAAAAGGGACGAAATTAAGGGTGAGAGACAACTTGGTGGAAAAGAGAGA
Organism: Marmota monax; assembly: GCF_021218885.2. Lineage (NCBI taxonomy): Eukaryota > Metazoa > Chordata > Mammalia > Rodentia > Sciuridae > Marmota > Marmota monax. The sequence goes on from NW_026693552.1 coordinate 1,923,756, forward strand.
CAGTGAGAGAAATTATGAACAAAGATTTTCATAGCCAACTCCTATCAGGGAAACCTGAATTTGCAAGGCAGAGGAAAGGTTTTCATAGGCGTTTCTAATGCAGTTTTTATACCAATCTGGCATGAAATGTAGAATACATTAAAAAGTGCTTGCGTAAGATTGTATTATGAATCATGCTATGAAAGGAAGCCTGGATGACATATTAGTTTCCTAGGGCTTCTTTAACAAAGTTCCCCAAACCAGATGCCTTAAAACAAGAATGTATTGTTTTCAGTTGTGGGAGCTGGAAGTCTACAATTGAGGTGTCAGTAGGGCCAGTCTAAGGGAGGGTGCTTCCTTACCCCTTCTAGTTTCTGGTCTTTGCTGGCAATCCTTGGTACACCTTGGCATGGAGATTCATCACTCCTGGCCCAGGTCATCTTCTCCCTGTGTTTCTTCTTGTGGTCCTCCTTTGGTGAATATTTAAATCCAAAGCTGAGGAGTGGGATAACTGGGTCAAATGGTGGTTTCATTCCATGTTTTCTAACAGATTCCCCTTTTTAATCTTTTAAATTTTTATTTTCTTAAAGTTTATTTAAAGTTTTTTTTAAAAGTATTATTCTTGCACACAATTTGAAGAATAAAAATAGGGCTAAACCGCTCATCACAAAAACTGATTTCCATATACATTATGATTTCTGCTTCATTCCCCTCTGAGATAAGAATTTCAGCTCCTCTGATTCTTTTTTTTTAATTGTTGTTTTTAGATATACATGACAGTTGAGCATATTTGACATATATTGTACATACATGGAATGCAACCCATTCCAATTTAAATTCCATTCTTGTGCTTGTTCATGAAGTGGAGTTATACTGGTCGTGTATTCATAGGAAAGTTATGTTGGATTCATTCTACTGTCTTCCTTATTCCCATACCCTTACCTTAACTTCATTCCCCTTTTTCTAATTCATTGGACTTTTGTACTTTCTCTTCCTACCATCTTTTGTTATGGGTTAGCATTCACATATCAGAGAGAACATTTGGCCTTTTTTGGGAGGGGGGGATTGACTTATTGCAGTTAGCATGATAGTCTCCATTTACTAGCAAATGCCATTATCTTATTCTTATTTATGGCTGAGATATATATATATATATATATATATATATATATATATATATATATATATATATCACATTTTCTTTATTCATTCATCTGTTGAAGGGCACTTAGGTTGGTTCCATAACTTGGCTATAAACATTGATGTGGCTATGTCACTGTTGTATGCTGATTTTACATCCTTTGGATATAAGCCGAGGAGTGGGATAATTGGGTCAAATGGTGGTTTCATTCCATGTTTTCTAACAGATCCCCTTTTTTATATAAACACTAGTGGTACTGGATTATGGTCCACCCTAGAGATTATGGTCCACACTCATTTTAACTTGAATTTTTCTATAAAGACCCTAGTAACCAAAAAGAGGCAGTGGGGGGTTAGAACTCAATATACCTTTCTTGGAGGACATAGTTCAGTTCATAATGGATAGATTCTCATCAATCCTATTCTGTTTGCTTTGAAATTTGCCCAGGGCTTTCTCAGATTTTGGCATTAGGTTTTCTACCACTCTTAAATTTTGATATTACGCAATTTGTCTTTCCAAACATCATTAGTTTACTAAGAACTTGGAAGAACTGTACTGAAGTCGGTATCCACATATTATTTTGAACTGTGCTGTTGTTCTGTTCTTTTGAGTGTTACTTGGATGATGATTTGGTAGTTTCCTTTAATATGTTCAGGGAATCTCTTTAGGGAAAACAAATGGACATTGGATAATTTAAGAGATGAGCAATGATTTGAGGAAGTGAATTGTATTGTGTCAGCTTAAATCCCTTATTCCATGTATCCTCTGGTGGTTTTGCTTCTCTGATCAGAGCCCGACTGATACAGTTGAAAGAGGAAACAATTTCAAACTCTGAAGAACAGGTATGCTTTTGAGGGACAATTTGAAACGTTGTGGAAAATAGATAAAGCATCTGAATTGATATGACCCACAGCTGTATTTCAGCTTTATTTTTCTGGATAGTTTCCCTCTCTTATATTTGACCTAATAAAAGTCTCTGTTTTGTTTCAACTAAGCCATTTGTCACTGCCTATCAATCTGTTTGTTGCAGGAATCATATAATAAAATCATCATTAACATCAGCTACCTTTTATCACGGGGCATGTGATCTGCAGTTTGCTAACATATAAATACATATGAATGCTTTATTCCAAGAAATTGTGTCTATAACATATAAAAATATAGTTTTAAACAACAGCAGTCACCAAAAGAAGAAAAAAGAAAAAGAAAATAACCAACAGAAAATGTGACTGGTAACATATTTTCTTTCTGAACAATAAAATGTGACTAATAGTTCTCTGGAGAAAAAATGCACAACAATGGATATTTACCTAAGCAACATTTTATACCAAAATAGCACAATGATTTATAATATTATAGGTCATTTCAGAAGTTGCTACAGGACACCTCGTGCAGATAGTGTACGATGTGGTGCAAATTATAGTGATTTGTGGAAGTGTAGAGTGGAAGACTGGAGCAATAAAGAAAGAAGAATAATGTCCTTCCTTGAATCATGGGGGAAAAGCACAGCTCAGCAATGTCTCCAGGCAACTTCGAATAGTATAGTGCATTGAAGTTTAAGTCTCTAAAATGTCAAATCTAAATGACAACGAGATTACATTAGGAAAAAGAAATCTGGATGACAAGTGGCTTGGTTGATGGCATGAGAATGATACCATCTTAAAAGTCATTTATTCTACTCACTGAGAAGCACAAAAGGGATTGGGTGAAAACAATATTCACTCATGAAATAAGTGAGGGAAGGGACACTAACCAGGAGACAGAATGTGGCCAGAAAAAGTTTTGTGATTTGGGCTTCAGTATGATTCCTTGGCTAGTTCATTATGTGACCTTCATCCACTTGGTTGGATGAAGTGATGAGTCCTGTTCTGCCTGCTGCCCAGGTGAAAAGGCAAACATTCTGTTCTGTAAACAGAAGGTGCTCAGTAGGTTCATTCCAAGAAGGCGGAAACACCCCATGTGGTTCTTTAGCTTTATGCATGATGGCACATCTGTATCTTTCCTCTCTGGCCATATACTTCCTCAAGCTACCAAGGAAGGGTGGGTATGGAGTGGGCAGGATTAGACAAGATCTTGTGTGCCATACTTACTTGGATGACATTTCTAAGGCACTTCTCCAAGCAGTTGTGAATAGGGTCACATGAATCTTTGAGAATGTCTAAGTCATAAAGAAAATAAGAGAGGAAGAAGCGAGAGAGAAAGGGACATTCATTTTTTCCCTTTAGGCCAGGAAGACACAGTTCACATCCTCCTGGGTATAAATGAATAGATATTGTACTCTTAAATTTAAATGAATTTTGAGCACCTGCAGACAAAAATGTTGTGAATTCAAAGTAATGTATCTGGAGAAATGTTGAGGGAGGAAATAGATTGTGAATCTAAGAAAAATAGATTGTGAATCTAAGGAATGCATGCCAGCCAGTATTCAGAGCAGGCAAGAACAATCAGGCAATGCCTCTTGGTAAGAACACTGACTTGCTTAACAACAGTCAATGCCATTTAAAACAGGTCTGAGAAAATGATTGCTGAACACATTTGCCTTTGTCTGAACCAATGCTGGACCAACAGGCTGCAGAGTCAGCCCAAGTTTGAATCCTGAAGCTATGTTTCAATGGCTGGAAGATCTGGGAAATTATTTAACATCACCAAGACTTTGCTTCCAAATTGACAAAATGGGAACAGTATCCGTTTCTGCCTCATAGACTTTTGCAAGGATCAAATTAGATAGGAGATAATGCATGGAAATTACTTAGCTTGGCAAGTAGAATATGGCCCACAGATGTTATTGGCTATTCTATTATTACTCTTGTGAGAATAGAAATTCAAACAGAAAAGCTTTGAATTAGCCTCCTCTCACCATGTTATGAGGTCAATTTTAATCAAATAAACTCGGAGGTAGGTTATAAGTGGAGTACAAATGGGTGTGTGACTTCCATAGTGGATTTTGAACAGTCATTAAATACTAGCATACTTCAGAATCTAGTAAAATAAATGGCTTACAGTGCTACCCCGGTTAAAATTCTTTGTAATGTAAACATTTTGTACTCTTTATTTTGTTTAGGAAAAAAAACAGCTTCAATAAGGAGATTCCATCTGTTTGTGAGTGCCTATAAAGGGAAGGAATTTAAAGTCAGTAGAAGATATTTTAAAAGTTTTTAGATATATTGAATGTTCTTCAAATAATTTTCTCTGAAAAACCAGTCTGGGAATTGCTAATGCCATCAGTCTGACAAGGGTTTTTGATCTCAGTAGTTTTTCAGACTACATCATTGTTATAATGTTTAATTATTCCCTTGAATAGTTGATTTCATTTGAATGTTGTTTTTCATTTACAATCATCTACAGCTGATAACATCTTGATCATTTTAAACAGCTATCCTCTGGTATTAATATACTCTGCCTTTCCTACTGAATATATATATGTGTATTTTTTTTTTGGTTGTTGTTTTATTTTTTACAAAAAGAACTGGTATACAGCATTATTTTGATCCTGTTGGTTGAAACTATTAAGAAATATTTAAGAAATAGAGATAGGTTATTTGTATGCTTTAAGAAAACATTTGTCTGGTCTTATTATATCTTTTGAGAAATACTGTAAGTTTTAAAAATCACATTGGATGTGGCTTCATCTTTCTAGGGATTTATACATTAAAATGATATTTTTATTTATATGTGAGATCTCAAAATTTTATAAGTATTTTCTGAAGGACATAGAGAAAACAATTGTTGGGATTCATGAATAAAATCTAGTTTAATCATCTTGAGGGATGGGAGATGAACAGGCTTCCTAAATCACATCTTTTCCTACTCCACTCAGTTTTTTCATGAATCCCCAGGGGTCTACTTTCAGTCTGGCTCTTCTGGTGCTTTTGCTATAGGTTAAAAGTAAGACATCCTCTGCCCTGTATGATCTTCTCAAGTTAATTCCCTGTACATACCTCAGTTTTCTCATCTATAAAATAGAACTAATAAATTGTGCATACCTCATAGAGTTGGGAAGGATAAATTGATGTGGAATATCTAAATGTATGCTTTGCAAAAAAAGGATACCTCCCAAAGACTGGCCATACCACCACCACCACCATCATCACCATCATATCTTTGACCTGTATTTATTGTAGCTGCCTCTACTGCAGCACAGAATGCAGAATCCTGGGAATCCTCAATCTTTTTTCTGTCCTCCATCACTCATCAACTTCTTTTCCTTCTGTAATACCCTACTCTAATTTCAACTCATCCCCTGAACTAATCCACCTCTTTCACTTTGTCTTCTTTAACCTATGCTCCACTCAGTATCCAGCTCTAAAACAGACTGGGTGGTCACTTCCTCAGATGGAGGGCATCTACTTCCTGTGCATGTAGAAGTCTCTCCAAACTTAAGCATCTGTCTCCAATTTGCTGAACTTGGAATCTTAAAAATGCAGATAACTGAATGAATGTATCTCTAAATCTACCTCATGGACTTCTTATTTAGAAGACCAGACTATCATCATCTAAATGTTATTTCCATTCAGAGAATTTCCACACGAAAATGCAGGACACATCATTTCCTTTAAAGACAATTGCACATTTTAAATTAAGAAATCAGTGTGAAAAAGGCAAACTTGGGCTCACAGTTTAGTTTTACAATATTTGAACTCTATAATCTTCCTTTGCAGAGCCTATTTTTTTTTACCTCCCAAACAGGATCATAATATCTACCTTCAAGATTATTGTGCTTTCCAGATTATATGAAAATTTGAAACTGCATACTATTAGTAGAAGCAAACATGGATTCTTAATAAACAGACCTGGCATTTCAGCAAATGTTAACAGAAAGTACTACCAGGATATGCAAGTTCTCAGATGAACTTCTGACATCTGAATTTGTGTCTCCTGGATTCTTCACATGATAATAACATGTTTGTGAAACACAGTTGAGTTTGGTATCACTGATTGTTATGGTTTAGATGTGGTGTCCCCAAAAGCTCAAGTGTGAGATAATGAGAGAAGGTTTGGAGGAGAAATTATTGGGTATAGCCCCAAACTAATCAGTTAATTAATCCCTGCTGGGATTAACTGAGTGTTAACTGGAGGCAGGTAGGGTGTGGCTGGAGGAAGTGGTTCACTGTGGGGAGTGGCTATGGGGTATATATTTTGTATCTGGGGAGTAGAATCTCTCTGCTTCCTGATGATCAGGTGAGTGCTTTCCTCCACCACACACCACCACACTCCACTACACTCCACCACACTCCACCACAATGTTGTTCTGCCTCACCTAAAGCCCCAAGAACCGGAGCCTGCTGTCTATGGACTGAGATCTCTGAAACCGTGAGCCTCCAAATAAACTTTTCTTCTTCTACCATTGTTTTGGTCGGGTCTTTTAGTCACAGCAGCGAAAAAGCTGACTAAAACAATGGTACATACATTTACATCAATTGTTGGTGAAGTCCTTAGCCTAGTATATTTTCTCCAACCTGGTTATCATTTTTTTTTGTTCTTGTCTCCTAGTTTCTGAGCCAAGTGCTGATCCATTCTATTGTGCTAAGCTAGTCGTCATCTCATTCTGGTGTGTGCTAGTCCTTGGTCGGGTGGCCACTTTCTTATATCATAGCTTGATATTCTAATTATAGAGAAAGGAAGGCAATTGGAATATTTGGAGTAAGCTTATTACATGCCAACCACGTCTTAAATATTTTGCATGTCTTATGTAATTTGATCTTCATAAGTCATAATGAAGTAGTTGCTTACTGATATTATTTACAGTCCTTTCAGTAACCCTGTGAAATTATTCTCACTCCTCTAATTGTATAAATAAATAAACAGAGACATCATTAGTTTAAATAACTTAGCCAAGAGACCACAGTTGTGAGCTGTCCTAGACAATTTTGGCCCAGGTACGTATAGCTTCAAACCTGGTCTTCTTTATTCTGTACTGTATTCTATACTGTATTCCACTCTAGGTAGCAAGTACTACAAGTACTCTAAAGCACATTCTCAAAGTATGAAGACTTTCTGCTTTACTATATGAGATTTTTATCAAGTATATATTTGTATTTTTATGGCTAAGTCCATGTGAAATTTCATGGTTTTATTAAAAGCAAGGATATCAAAAATTTAAAAACTAGTCTTAGATGTGATTATGCTCTGAAAATGTTTTCTTCAAGCACATTCTGAATGTGAATGGTGTCTCTGTGTAACCTCAGGTGAAGTTCATCAGCTTACCAGAACTTCCCTGAAGCAAACTTTAACATGTACTTTGCATGCCCTCTAAAACTTAAATCTAACTGAAATTTTTTTTTGAAGAATCTGTACTTGTAAAGGAATGGAGGGAAGTAGTTACATTTTATATTGCAAAAATTTCTAAAAATTCTCTCTCAATAATTTCTACTTTTTCTAAATTCCTGTCTCTCTTATAACTTCCCACCTTTCCTCTGGCTCTCCCTGATCTTTTCTTGTCCATTTGAATTTCTCAAGATTTACTTTAGCAATAATAATAGTAGTATAAATAAAAATGAGAATCAATGATTCACGTTAGGCACTAGGTATAGGAACCTTTATTTCTACCATTGTATTTAATCTTAACGACATTTGTATGAGATATTATTATTACTCCTTTTAAATGGAGTAGATTGTTAAAATTAAGGGAGATGAAGTGACAGAATTTCCTAAGATAATTTTACGAACACGTGTTTGAGAAGGGATTAAATTTATGAGGAATATCTGGGCATTGATAATCAAACAATTTAGTATTATCTGTCTATTAAAGATAAATCATGATTATGTATGTTATTGTTATTAGAATGAATTTTTAAAAGATTCAGAATACATTTGAAGGACTAATCAAGAATATTTCAGGGAAATTGAATTTTTGAACTGATGGATTTTTTTTTCTGAGATATATCTAGAGATATAAACAGATACACAAAATCATGAAGATTACAGAATTAGGAAAAAATTAAGCTATTTTGCTTATGTTTCCTTCTTAATGTTCTTGTTGACTTGCATTTTTACCTCTAACATTTCTTTTTTTTAAAATTATTTCCAAGCAAGGTCTAGATTAATATGGAATTAATATTATATGGAATATAGAAAAGAAAATGAGAACATATGGAAAAGAAGGAAAATAACAAAGACAATAAGTAAAAATAACTGTTGGTTGAAATCAGAGATGAAATTGACTAGTATAATCTTAGGGTCTTAAAATTTCTTTCTTACATTTCATTTGATCAGAACTGCTTGTCAAAGGCAAAAACAAAACAAAACACCAATAACAACCAAAAAAAAAAAAAAAAGAAAGAAACAATCACACATTTTATATAGCCCTATCTGCTTTAACATCTAGGAAAAATGCAGGAAGACTTTAATAGCAATTTTTATAAAGAGGTTCTTTGAGTTTTAAATGTGAGAGTGGGAAAATAATGATTCTGGGATACCCTGCTGAATTAAGGCATTAGGCATTATCAAAGGGGTGTGTTTGGGATGGTGAGGTTTCATCCTGAGGTGTGTCAATGCAGGTGGAGGTAGCTGGCGAGTGTGGAAGAAATACAAAAAGCACAATGATGAGATTCAACAAATTTGAGTCAACAGAGTTCAGAGTTTGTAGCACTGGGTTCAGCGAAAAAACATTCAATTGAAAAGTTACACTGGAATAAGGTTACCTTGCAGATTCGATTCAATAGGGACTGTTGCAAGAAAATTTGTTACTTTTGTAATACAATGAATATTTCTAATTCTAGTTATTCATGTTATCTACATGAACTTGGTTGGAAAAAGGGTTAGCATTCTACTGGTCCAGCTCAGTTATTGGAGAGTCACAACCCTTTTGTATACAATCCATTGCCAGTTATGACACTAGAAACATATCTTTAAAGACCTCTAAAGAAAATACATCAAGTCAAAAGATACTTCCATTAGGATTCTAAACCCTAACCTTGGTCATTAGCTTTACTTGTTGGGAAGCAGCAAAAAGTAACTAAAACATTTACTACTCTCCAATAGAATATGGTTAAATAAAGCTGGGGTGAGTTTATTGAATCTGTGATGAATAGAAGGGAGATTTATTTGTGTAGCCATGAGTAGCAATATAAATATTCCTGTTGCTGCAGCTACAAGAAGGGTTTGTCCCAATATAGATGCGGTGGGCAGAAAAGGGCTCTGAATTGTGGAGGCCGTATACTGAATTCTCTCCTCTAACCTGGTCTCGGGCTCTGCTGTATCTGCCTTGGGTATTGCACATTCCTTCTTTATTCCTCCCACTCTGTGTAGCTCACACAGTCCCCCTAATTCCACTGGACTGGTATGTAGTTTTCCTCACCTGGATTTCACCCTTGGAAATGCTGCACCAACACTGTGTTAGAACCATGAGCAAGAAGATTCCGCAGGACTCAGCCTATCAGAGAGTATCTTGAAGGTTCTGCCTTATGACACCCCAAGGGAAAGAGTGATCCTTTACCTCTCAAGTAGCCTCTGCCTTTACCTCAAGATCAGCTGCCTTTGATCCGTCAAGATGCCCTTGTCTTCTCTTCCAGCAGCTATTTTGTCTCACATGATAGCCATTGACAATGTGTCTCCTCCCCCACTTCGCAAGTTACCAAGTGAGTGGGGGCTAATTGGAGGGGTCTCATTTATTTGTCATTTTTTTCCAGTGGTTTTAGGAATTGGTAGGAACATTGAGAACCTGACCAATGGCCTTGTGGGATAGAAAGAACATAAGTGTATAAATTCTGCTTTGCCTAGTTGAAGTTATTTCAATTCAATGTTTTTCTTTATAAAATGAGGATCTTTTTGAGCACTTAGAACTTCAGATTCATTGAAATATTAAAAGGGGTAGAGAAAACAAAGGCTCAGGGACATGGCCCAGTAGGTATCAGTTTGTGGCAAATCTAGTCCCATCACAGAGTTGATCTTACTGCCCCTCAAGGGATAATTATTTTTTAATTTTCACTAGGAGAATGCTTGTTTTAAATTTAAAAGGGGAAAAAAAGACAATTCCCATTATTCAGAATGTGAAATTTTTTCCCATTTCACTTAACTTTAATTTTCTAGTCTTTGACTTACAGTGTCATAAGAATTCTAGAAATAGAATTCAATATCGTGAAGTGTGTATAATCAACAGTGTTTATTCTATGTAGTTCATCTAAACTCGGAACGTTTTCTCCAGATGGAAACAGTTGTTACAACCATCCAGTTCATAGCTCTATTCTTTGAACGTCAGCATATTGACTAGTAACATGTAATAGGTCTAGACTTAACTAAATTTAAAAATAAATTTTAGATAACAAAGGTAATACTCATGATCCTTTCCAATTTCACTAAAGCATTAACTCTAGTATTTTATTATTCACTGGGTAGATCTATGGTATTGATTTGAAGTGAGAGTTAACTTCCAGATAACTTTTTTAAAATTAATACTCATAAAGGAAAATAAGAGGTAATCTCATGAAATAGAAGTGAGACTAATTGAGAGTAAGAGATCCAGGAAGGGAGGAGAGAAAGGAATGGGGGAGATTTTGAGGAGTGAAAGCTACCAAATTATATTATGCACAGATACAACCATGTCCCAATGAATTCTAGTAATATGAATAATTATGTAATGTACCAATAACAATTAATTAATATTAATAACCAATACTCATAATCTTAGGGAAGAAATATCACAGACATGATTGATCTCCTTTGAAGGGATATTTTGCTTTAATAGTGTTAGACCCAGTTCTTAAAATTAGTTGCTACATTTATTAATTTATACATTAATATTATTATTGTAAAAAGTTGCTGCATGTGATTGAAGTATTCTATTTCTCTTCTAGTAGAAGCAAAATTAAAGGCAATTTTTCCAAAACCCACAGCTTCTGTCAGGTTTTGTTGTGAGAAAGAAAAAAAAAAGTCACCTTAGATGCTTTTTTTCCTTTCTATTCTCCTTTCTTTCTTTTTTTTTTCAGCAGCCCAGGAAGCTCAGTAGCTGGGAGTTAAAAGATCAAATTAATTTAGAATCAATGGGATGAGATATGTGCTACCCTCTGTAGTGTCTCCCAAGGACACTTAACTTCTGTGAAGTGATTAAAAGATGAAAAATCAGCAGCAATTTAGATCTCAGAACTGAATAGAGCATAATGGAAAGCAGGAGAGCCTTAGTGGTTCCTACTTGATGTTCTATGCCTGTGACTTCTCTTTGGAGACGTGTCCTGCTTGCTTAACGGCTGTGTCTTTGTGCTAACTCTAGCAAGTGCACAGTTTCCCCTTGTGGACTCTGATATCCCTGCTCAAACAGTGGTCTATGGAAGACTGTGTGTGGCGCACACTTTCAATCTGTAGAATGACTGTACCTGAATTATAGAGCAGATAATAGTGGGAATGATTCAAGGTACAGTAGGTTAAATAGGAATGTTTGTTTATATATCTAAAACCACAAAAACAAAACCCAGCCATTCTGCATATCCTTTTTTACTTTGAATTCGGCCAGTTCAGTTAGACATACCCACATTCTCTATGAATATTTGGAGGTGAATAACATTACTAGGTGCTTTCTACTGGCAGCATGTAAGACTTTTGCATGCTTTGTTTATTTATTTCTCACAAGAACCTCATGGAGTCTGTGGTAGGCAGGAGAATGGCCCCCAGTGAATTGTGTCCATGTGCTACTCTGCATAGGCTCTGTTCCATAGCAAGCGGGAGGTCATCCACATATGGAACTGAGGTGGCTAAATCTGATCATCTTGAGATGGGGAGAGAACCTAGTACTCACTGTAATCATGAGGTCATTATTGATAAAAGAGGGAGGAAGGAAGGGAATCAGAGTCAGAAGGATGAGGCTATTGCTGGCTCTGAAGACCGAGTGAGATGTGAGCCAAGGAAGCACCAAGGCATCCAGGCAGCTAGAAGCTGTAAAAGGCAAGGAGATGAGTTCTCCCATAGAACCTTCTGAAGGCACTCAGTCCTGCTGACCACTCAGAATGAGCCAGTGACCCATTTCAGACTTTCCACCTCCAGAAGGATAAGAAAATATATTTATTCTTTCTTTCTTTCTTTCTTTCTTTCTTTCTTTCTTTCTTTCTTTCTTTCTTTCTTTCTTTCTTTCTTTCTTTCTTTCTTCCTTCCTTCCTTCCTTCCTTCCTTCCTTCCTTCTCTCTCTCTTTCTTTCTTTCTCTTCTCCTCCTCCTCCTCCTCTTCCTCCTCCTCCTCATTCTCCTCCTCCTCCTCCTCCTCCTTTTTTTTTCTGTACTGGGAATTGAACTTAGGATGCTCTACCCCTGAGCTATATCCCCAGCCCTTTTTATATTTTATTTTGAGACAGGGTCTCTCTAAATTGCCTGTGCTAGCCTCAAACTCGCCATCCTGCTGCCTCAGTCTCCTAGATTCCTAGGATTACAGGTGCATACTACCATTCTTGGCATATTCATATTCTTTTAAAGCCACTAGGTTTGTGGTAATTTGTAACAGGAAAAACCAAAGGCTGATAAAGGTCCATTTTACATTTCAGAGTAATGAGGCTTTGGTGTCTGTAAGGACCCACTGCCCTGAAATCCCTTGCCCTTTTAATCAGTTAAATGATGCGTAGACATTAATTGCACTTTGCCATTTTATCTCCTCACATGCTCTTGATTTAAAGGAGGAAACACATCACACATCTTCAAACATGACTCCGTTGTTCTCATTGAATTTTCAGACTCAGGCATTTCAAATAGTTAAGCTTCTTAAGGCAGTTTAGTGCTTGCAGCCCCCCTGACCCCCCCACTACCCTGATCTTTGCAACTTTCAAGTCTTCTCCTTCTACAGTCTCTTTGACTTCTGCCTCAGGATTTTTCACATCTTGCTAACCCTGGGGAAGGGACCCATGTTCTCAAATGCTAGAGTCATGCCAGTTTTTATTCTGGGTGAGAATAATTTTTAAAACTTTACAGTTAACAAAGCATATAATGGTTTTATTTTCTGGGTGAAGTAATATCTGATCAAAGTATACACATGATCCACTATTATAAATATTATAAGTTGATTTCCTAAAGAGACAAAAAGAAGAAGAAAAACATGTTTCTTTTTGAAAGAAAGAAACGTGTTTTTCTTCTTTTTGTCTAATTATGAAAAATTGTTAGTGGGAGGCTGGAAGCTGTCCTGCACCATTTGGCTTATAATTAGGAGTATGGTCCAGTAAGCTTCCTTTGCTTGGAGTAATATGCTGCACCTCTATTTACTTCATACTTATCAGGCTTATCCTACTGAGAAAGGGACAGTTTTAAAATATGGTTTACATTTGGCTAGTGGTTGATCCTGGAAGAACTTCTGTGCTTTTCCAGTAACAAAAGTGTTTTAAGTTCACAAAGCACTTATAAATATATTTTATTCCAACATATGAGAATTTAGAAGAGAAAAAAAGTGTTCAAGACCAGAGACACTTCAAGGAATCTAGACACACTGCTCTTAAGTGAATGTTTTTTTCTTTGCTCTTTTCCATTTTATGGTGCATATTTACGGAAAGCTTAAAAATACTGTGTCATCATTCCTCAGTCTTCAAGGGCATTTCCTGTAATTTGAGAGTTTTTTAGTTCTTTAGTAGATAAAGATTAAAGGAGTTTCTAAATATGTGTTTATTTGGAAAAGTGAATGTTGCATCCATTTTTAAAGTTTTAAACCATTCACAGCCTTAGAATGCAGGTAAAAAAGTAAGGCTTGTCAGTAGAGAAGAAAAATAGAGCAACAGACTGTAATGTATAAAGAAACAAGGTTAAACAAGAATGGAAATCTCCAGAAGGAATACACAGCGAGAAAGATGGTTGAATATTTGTGTATGTTTCTGTACTTAAATAATCAATAATAGTAAATATATAAAGGCCCATCAGATAAATTATGGAAGAAAGCATTAGAAGATTATTTCTCAACTTTATATTTCATGTAACAGTCACATTTTATTTTTAATACCAAGGAGAAAAAATGGTTGTTCCACTGGCAAAACCTAAACAAAACCCAAATCTCCAAACGTTTCTTGTTTTTTTTTTAACCACTGTTATAACTATCTCAGTGTACCTATATTCTTGTCAGAAATCTTGTGTGGCTTTTATAAATTATGGGAATTAAAACTTGAGCTCAGTTATGCCTGAGGGTTCAGGATGGAAGCAGGAAATGAAGTAAATTGCAATGCAAATCAGATCTGTCCACTAGGTGGCAGGCTAAGTCTCCCCCAGTCTCAAGATACTGCTCTGTCTTCAGTCTCAGAAATTAGAACTCAATTATTGTCATTGCTACTGCATTATCAATCCTTCAGCCATCTAGATAGGTCTTCCATCCCCTTTACTGAACAGTTCTATGTTTTTCCTTCCAACATACATTGTGAACAGATTATTTGTCTAATAGGATGATTAAAAAATATCATATTAATGCTTCACTCAAAAGCTGTTAGGGTCCTACTCTCCTCTGAAACTTAGATTACAATTCATTTTCCACAATCTGCACTTAACTTTTTCATAATTTGGTTAAAAGCTATCACTCGTATCCTAGATCTTGCACTTCTATCCACATAACTGTCCACTATAGCTAAACTATTTTGGTTATCTTTCCTTAATCTGTCAATATCGACCAGGGATGTGGGGGGAAATTACTAGGTTTAATTAAACATTGAGATCGTCACTCTTTGTACACATGCTCAGAAATGTGGGATAGAATTGCAACCTTTCAGCACAGCAGTGTTTGGGATTTTTTCTCCTGTGGCGGTCTCCAAGGCTGCCTAGACAGTAGCCTGCACAGCCCTTTTTGATCTCCTAGGTGGTAGCTCAAGTTCAAGGTAGTGAGAGGTACATAGGTACAGATGGTGAGCTACTCAAGCTTAAAAGCCTCATAAGCTAATATCTGTTATAACAATTCTTTAAGAATTTTTCTGTTTTCAGATTTTCCTTTAAGGAACTTCTCAGTTATAGAGTCAAGGTACTCAGGGAAGCCCATTTTGGTGGCTCCCTCTCAGGTCTTTGTAGGTCAACCATAGTTCCTCCTAGCCCAGATGCAATCACCAATCAGAGATCATTATTATCATACAGAGTGTTGCCCAGCAATACAGTTAACCCTACATTAATCTAGTCTCTAGGAAAAAGAGTGGAGACTTATGCTGAAGGGAAAATTGCTCCTTGAATTCTACCTTAAAATCGTTACCATACTCTCTTGACTTAGGTCCCATTTCCTATCTTTATGGTTCTTTTCTATCTTCCTCTCTTTGTTCCCATTATTTCTAGTTCTTGAAAGTTGTCAACCATTTTGTTTCCATAGAGACTTTCCTGGTCTCTCCAGGATGAAGTAAATGTCTTTTGTGTCTTTGAACTCTTCTTTGTCTGTACCCCTTCCCATTGTACTTAATACTTTCAATCCATAGCAGATATCTTCTCACCCCTGAGAAAGGAAGGATGTTTTATCATTTTTTCCGTAACAGGGATAAACCTGGAGGATGTTTGTGCTAAGTGAAATAAGCTGGGTGCAGGAGAACAAAATACTGTATAATTCACTTACATGTAGGGTCTAAAAATATCAGATTCATAAAGCAGAGGCTAGGCAAGGGATAGGGGATGAAGAGAGGGGAGGTGCCGATCAAAGGAGTCTTGTTAGACTCCATTTAAGCAGGAGGAATAAGGTTTTGAGATCCGTTACACAGCATGGTTGACCACAGTTGGTAATTATTGCATATGTAAAAATTGTTAACAGATTTTAAATATTCTTACGAGAAATGATAGGTAGGGTGAAGTAGGAGATATGTTAATTAGCTTGAGTTAAGTTTTCCAATATATCAAAAATGCTACAATGTACCACCAAATACATACAATTAATATTTTTCAAGTAAGAATAAAAACAACAAATTATTTTTAAAATCATAAAGATATACAAAAATAAAATTATACACATGTGTACATATAGACACATGTGACTATGCATGGCAAGTGTCTTCTCTGGCCACTGTCTTCTCAGTTGTTCATCCAAGGTGTGGGGGGTGGGGGGGCACAATAAAACTGCTTTCTGCTTCTTAATGAACACAGCCCCATTCACGGGCCCAGAAACTAGGATGTAGGCAGGATTGAAAGGATAAAAAATGAGGGTGACAAATTTGTACCTATCTTACTTGAGGGCTATGCATATTATGTAATTAATTTTTTAAAATTATTTAATTTACATAAAGTACACAGAATTGTGACCGGTATGTAGAAAATGCTCAATAAATATTAGCTATTATACCAAAAAAAAAAAAAAAAGAAGTGGAGTTTGCTCCAGAAGCAGCAACAGCAATTGAATCCCTTTGCAGTTTTTTCACTCTTCCAGGAAATAGTCTCATTGTATGTATTTACTTCAACAGCCAGCGCTAGCTGCGGAGGCCCTGCATGCGCAGGTTGGATCCCAGCTTCATGGATCTTCATTGTTCCAAATGTATGAAGTTTTAGTCAATCTCTTCCCTCTAGGTCATCCAAGAAAATCGTGTTAGTAGTTCCTTCCTGGGTGATACTTGGTCTTCCCTTTGTGTCTCTTCAGTCCTTGACTATCTGTTTAACAGAGTGTTGTATCAGTTTTCTCCATTAAAACAACTCTTGTGGTTTGTCTCTTGTCTACTTGATTCTGGCTTCTACAATGGGAATTTATTTCTATTAAAGTCAATCAAGTATCCTATGCATAACTGTTTTGCATTGGTAAGCAAGTATCATAGGAGAACCACAAAGCCAAAGTATGTGTACATTTTAAATTTTAATAAATATTGACAAATTGTCTTCCACAAGGGTTATATTAATTTCTAGTATCATCAACGGTATATTTAAGTATCTATTTCACAATATTTTCACTCATGTTGTATAAATTTTTTTCCAATCAGCTGAAAATAGTTTTATTGATATTTCAATTTGCATTTCTTTTTTTCAATATTTATTTTTTAGTTGTAGTTGGACACGATATCTTTAATTAGTTTATTTAACTAGGTTTTTTTTTTTTTTTTTTTTTTTACTGTGGTGTTGAAGATCAAATCCAGGACCTCGCCTATGCTAGATGAGCACTCTACCACTGAGCCACAAGCCCAGCCTTAATTTGCATTTCTTTATGACTGTTAGAGGTTTTTTTTCATATATTGGTGATCATCTATATTTATGTGAACTGTTTACATCCCTTACCCATTTATTAGAATTTACTTTCCTCTTTATTTAAAAGAACTCTTTATGTACAAAAGAAATAAGCCTTTTCCCATGTATTTTTAAAATTTTTAATTTTTTTTCTTATTAGTTATACATGACAGCAGAGTGCATTTCAATTCATTGTACAGAAATGAAGCACAACTTCTCATTTCTCTGGCTGTACAGGATGCAGAGTCACACCATTCATGCAATCATACATGTCTGTTTCATTCCACCATCTTTCCTACCCCCACACTTTCTCCCCTCCCGTCCTCTCCCCTCCCTTCCCTCTGCCCAATCGAGAGTTCCTCCATTCTTCCCTAGACCCACCCCCAAATGATGGATCAGCATCCACATATCAGAGAAAATATTTGGCCTTTGGATTTTTTTGGGTTGGCTTATTTCACTTAGGATGATATTCTCCTAAGTGAAATAAGCCAACCCCCCAAAATTATGATATTATTACCTGCAATGCCATATTTCATTCTTCTCTAAGGCTGAATAATATTCCATTGTGTATATATAACACATTTTCCTTATCCATTCATCTGTTGATGGGCATCTAGGTTGGTTCCATAGTTTAGATACTGTGAATTGAGCTGCTATAAACATTCATCTGGCTGCATCACTGTAGTATGCTGATTTTAAGTCCTTTGGATATAAACCAAGGAATGGGATAGGTGGGTCAAATGGTGGTTCTATTCCAAGTTTTCTAAGGAATCTTCATACTGCTTTCCAGAGTTTCACAATTTTCAGTCTTACCAGCATGTGTGAGTGTACGTTTGCCCCAAACCTTGCCAATACTTATTGTTGCTTGTATTCTTAACAATTGCCATTCTGACTAGAGTGAGATGAAATCTTAGTTTTGATTTGCATTTCTCTAATTGCTAGAGATGGTAATTTTTTTATATATTTGTTGATTGATTGTATATCTTCTTTTGAGAAGTGTCTGTTCAGTTCCTTAGCCCATTTATTGACTGGGTTATTTGATTTTTTTGGAGTTAAGTTTTTTTTAGTTCTTTATTCATTCTGGAGATTAATGCTCTTTCTGATGTGAAAATGGTAAATATTTTCTCCCATTCTGTTTGTATTCTTCTATTGTCATTATGATTTTTGCATCATACAAATATTTTAGAACTTGTAGTTTTTAAGTCCTTATTTAGTCATTCTTCATGCCAAGGTTTAAAAATAACTTCCTCATGATTAATATTTATATAGTTTTTTAAAAATATTATACTCATTAAATATTAGATGCATCTAGATTGTTGTAGGACACCAATGGTGTAGACCGTAAAATACAATTTAATATTTTTTCAACTGACCAACCAACTATTCTAACACCCTTTGTAGGCAACCTATATTTTCTGCTAATTTGAAATGCCACTTTTTATTACATGTTGAATGTATGCCTTTTTGCATCTATTTTTGAAATCTATTATTTACTTTTTCCATTTACCATCTATTTATGTATCAATGTTGAATTGTTATAATTATTGAGGCATTATATTTCAATATCTAGTAAGATTAACCTCAATTGATTACTCCTTTTAAAGAGATTTTGTGTGCCACTTTCTCATGTTTATTTTTCTTTAGGGATATTTTTTTCTTAAAATAAACATCCTGATATTGTACTTGGAAATGTGTTAAATTTAATAATTAATACATGGAAAATTAACAGCTTTATTATTTTGAATCTTCCTATTCAAAAATTGGTATCTTTACAATATTAATCTTTTTACTTTCAATTTATGCAACTTTCTTTATATCCTAAATAAAATTTATCCAGAGGTATTTTATCCTTTTCCTTTTCTATTATATATATTATATTTCTTCTTTTTTGAACCATAAAAGTAGTACATGTGAAAGATACTGAATTTTTAAATTTTAAGACCATCAGAATCTTGAAAGTTTTGGAAGTTCAGTATAAACTTATTTTTCTTGATTCATTTGACATTCCATCATCCCCAATATTTTTTTTGAATTTCTGAAAGATATTCTATTACATAAAAAGAAGCATCCACCAAGCTGATGGATAACTGTAACACTGACACAGAACTGTAATCTAATCTTTAGACACATTCAAATTTGGCTAATTGTTCTGATAATGTTCTTTCCAGTAAAAGAATCCAATTAAAATCTCATGTTTCACTTCTCTGTCTTGTCTCTTGGGTCTCCTTCAGTCTGAAATGGTTCTTCAGTTTTCCTTGACGTTCATGACCCTGATACTGGGAGATTAAAAAAAGTTGTTTTGCAGAATATCTGGCAAGTTGGTTTGTCTGACGTTTCCTCATGATTAGATTTCAGGTAGACATCTTTGGCAGCAGTATCCCAGGAGTGATCCTGTGTTTTTCTCCTTCCATCTTTTCATGGGGCACATGATTTCATCCTGTTCCACTATTGTTGATATTTACTTTAATGAATTAAGGTGATATATGGAGAATTTCTTTGCTATAAATGTTTGCAGTTAATATGTGTTTTGTAAGCATATAATATCACATTTATCAAGCATATTAAAAAATAAGCACAGGGTTTCTTATTTTATTAAAGTTTTAATTGACTGCCATCACCACATGTGTTGGTGTTCATTGTTCACACTTTGGCCACAGGGAGACTCTTCAAGTCAGTTTGAGCTTTTCCTTGTTTGGCAAAATAAGATTTTCCAGGCTTATTTTGTACTTTGTCTTATCCTTGGAATCAGATAATTTTTTTTAAGAATAAAATATGATACATGGCTAATAAATTCCTCATTAATTATTTTAAGTTTCTACATCCTTAGTGATTCATTTTCTACTTCACTTTTGGGTGATAAGGAAGGGAAGTTATTGTTGAGTTTATTCTGTTTCCATTTGTACTTGCATTTTTTTCCTTTGTGAATTATAATGGTATAGAATTTAGAATACAAAATATAAACCTCTATTGCTTGATTCATTAACTTAGAAAATGCATCCTTATAACCTAGTATGAAATGAAAAAAACTGACCCTCTTTACATCTTGACTATTAATCATATTAATGTTTAATCCTTGGACTAATTACATTTGTTCTTGAAATGTTCTCATTAAGTTTCCATTATTTAAAAATTTTTAAAAAGTAACGATTGGTTATCTAGTATGTGAGGTTTGTACTTTCTTATCTTTGCTGAAACTTTTAAGTATTTATTTATTATTTCCACTATAATCTATGAATAATTTACTATTTATATTTGGGTGTACAGAATTTATTGGTATAGTTTATTAATATAATTTCCATACTATTTAGTGTTGGTTAGGTTACATGCTTATATGATTTCTTCATTCAGTGATCTAAGCAAATCTGATATTCAAATAGAGGTAGTCAAAGAAGGCTCATGGTCCCATATGTTCTCTGAGTTCTTATATCTACCTCTTAACTTTATGTATATTGGAAAATAAAATTTATGAGTCATCTTTTTCCTCCCTTACTTTACTATTTGCCAGAACTTTGACAAGAGTAGGATGCTTTCTCTTTTTGCTAAATGCAAAATAATTATCTTTGAAGTATAGTAACATACGTAGTAGTTACTAATCTAATAGCATCTAGAACATCTAGTCTCTTTGTAAATTCTGTATCATGATTCATCTTCCCCTTTCCGGGTCATGAAATCATATTTAATTACTCATAAGCAAATCTTTACATGAGAAAAGTGTTCTTGTATTGTAAGTGTTTTTTTTTTTTTCCCCATTGCCATTATTTCTGTTTGCTTATTCTGGATTAATTTTCTTTCTTTCTTTTTTTAAAAAATAATAAATCACTTTATTTTAAAAGAAAAGAATATTGAGACTTACACAAATTTAGTAACTTGTTCCATGTAGCACCACTTTAGATTTAAAAGCAAAAAATAGATTCCAAATCCAGGATCTTTCGTGATGTTTTAAATATTTTCATATATTTGTTTATTTTTTATTCTACTTTGTTACATATGACCACAGAATACATTACAACTCATATTACACATATAGAGCACATCTTTTTATATCTCTAGTTGTATACATAGTATATTCATACCATTTGTGTCTTCATACATGTACTTAGAGTAATGATGTCCATCTCATTCCACCAATTTTTTTATCCCCATGCCTTTCCCTTGTCCTCTCACACCTTTGCTCTATCTAGATTTTGTCTAAAAAAATATGAAACACTTCTTGAATTTGCAGGGGCCATGCTAATCTTATATTGTTCCAATTTTAGTGTATGTGCTGCCAAAGTGAGCGCTCTGGATTAATTTTCATAGATAACATCTCCTATCTTCATTTATCACATTCATTCATCTTTTTTTCCTATTTATTCAGGTATGTAACCCTGTGTCAGTGATTATATTTTCTTACATCTTTGCAGTGTGTATTGTTTCTAAAGTGGATTTTATTTCTGTCTTAATTTTATCTTTCTATTCTTTATTGAATATAGTCTTTTAATTTGTAATTTTTTTTCTGTTGTCCTAATCATACTTAATGCCTTGTAATTTTGTTTTAGTGTAATCAAGGCTATAATGTGTCTTGTGTGGGGGGAAGGGGAGCAGCATAGGATTTTTACCTTTCCTCCATAATTGTTCTGATGCACATTATTTGATAAGTTCATCATATTCATATTTTCCTTCAGAGTATGTTACACATGGGTGCAAGGATTATTGAATGATGATTAGTTTTTGAAGATAATTTTGTTTGGAAAAAATAGCAGTGGGCAGTATGGTGGTACTGAAAATTGACTGAATTTTTTTGTATGCTAACTTTTAACACTCTCTCATCAACCCTGTTCTGTACGCATCTCTAAACAATAAGCCTCTAATTAGTGCTCTCATCATGCCCATTTCAAAGGTTTGGGGGCAGTTATTTGGAATCTATTTGTTTCTTTTCAATAACTGAGATCAGTTGCTTCTGTATTGATTGATAGTTAATATTGTCCTCTATCTTATCACAACAACTTGATTCTAGAAAAGCCCGGCTATAAGTGGGATCCTTGATTGGGCGTGCAATCCAGGTATGTCATCAACTCAAGGTTGACCCTTGTTCTGTCAATGTTCTAAGAACTTGCCATTCTAAGTAAGGCAAGCAATCCTGGATCTTTCATGATGTTTTAAAAACAAGGTATGTTCATGAAGCAGCCAGAAGATGCTGTTGAAAAATGGAGAATCATGCCCAATGAGGGCAAAGTTAAATCTTTCCCTCTAAAATCAGAAACAAGACCAGGATGTTCACTGTCACCATATTATTCAATATAGAACTTGACATTTTAACCAGTGCAATTAGCAAGATAACGAAATAAAAATGATACAATTTGAAAAGAAAAAAAAATGTTAAATTATCACTGATTGATGGTAATATGATATACTTAGAAGATCCTTCAAAGCTCTGCCAGAAGACTTTTAGAGCTGACATATAAATTCAGCAAAATATCAGGATACAAAACCTACAAATGAAAATTGAAAATGCTTCTATATGCCAATAATGCATTTGCTGACAATAGAAGTCAGGAAAATAATTCTGTTCACAATAGTCCACAAGATAATACCTAGGAATAAATCTAACCAAAGAGTCTGTGATAGACATCCACAGTGAAAAATACAGAATACTGAAAAAAGAAAAAAAGAAATAGAAGAAGGCACATGGAAAGACCTACCATGGTTCATGTGTAGGCAGAATTAATATTAAAATGTCCATATTACATACAGTGATCTACAGATTCAAGGCAATCCCCACCAAAATACCAAAGGCATTCTTCACAGAACTAGGAAGAAAAACCAAAACAAACAAACAAACAAAAAGAACAAAAACCAAACAGTCCTAAAATTCATATGAAAGAACGAAAGACCCAGAAAAGCAAAGCAATTCTGTGCAAAAAGAGCAATGCTGGAGGCATCACAATACGATTTCAAATTATATTACAGAGCTACCCAAACAACATTGTACTGACATAAAAACCGGCATGTAGGTCAGTGAAATAGAAGACACAGAGAAAAACCCACACAGAAACAGTCATCTGAGCCTTGATGAAAGAGCCAAAAACATACATTGGAGAAAAGACAGCCTTTTTTTGACAAATGGTGCTAGGAAAGCTGGATATCTGTATGAAACTAGATCCCTCTCTTACTTGTCACAAAAAATCAACTCAAAATTGATCAAATATCTAGAAATAGTCCATAAACTTTTCAGCTGCTGGAAGAAAACATAGGGGGGTAAACACTCTAACATATAGGCCCAGGCAATGACTTTCTCAACAGTACTTTTAAATCCCAGGAAATAATACAAAGAATTAATAAATGGGATGGCATCAGCTAAAAAGCTTCTGCACAGCAAAGGGAACAGTACCATTAAGAGAGATCTTCAGGGGCTGGGGATGTGGCTCAAGCAGTAGCATGCTTGCCTGGCATGTGCAGGGCGCTGGGTTCGATCCTCAGCACCACATAAAAATAAAATAAAGATGTTGTGTCCACTGAAAACTGAAAAATAAATATTAAAAAATTCTATCTTTAAAAAAAAAGAGAGAGAGAGACCTACAGAATGGGAAAAAAGTCTTTGCTAGCTGCTCTTCTGAAGGAATTAATATCCAGAGTATATAAAGAACCAAAAATAAAATAAATCTCAGTGTAATTTTGATTTGCATTTCCATGATGGCTAAAGAAATAGAACATATACATATGCATATATATATATATATATATCTATATATATATATATATATAGAACATATACATGTATATATCGAACATGGACTTATTGAACATATATATATATATATATACATATTGAACATACATACACATATATGTATATGTGTATGTCAAAACTACACTGAGATTTCTATTCACTCATGTTAGACTGACACTCATCATCAAGAACACAATTAACAAAATGGTGATGAGGATGTGGTGGGAAAAGAAATTCTTATACACTGTTGATGTGAATGTAAATTAGTACAGCACTGTGGAAATTAGCATGGAGGTTTCTCAAAAGACTAGAAATGGAACCACTGTATGATTCAATTATACCACTCTTAGATATTAATCCAAAAAGAATAAAAATCAGTATACTATAATGATTCATGTGTACCCATGTTTATACTGGCATAATTCATAATAGCCAAATTATGGAACCAGCCCAAGTGTCTATCAACTGTGGAATAGATAAAATATGACAGATCTATACAATGGAATTTTATTCATGTATGAAGAAGAATGAAATTATTTAATTTGCAGGAAAATGGATGGATGGAACTGGAATAGATCATGTTAAGTGAAATAAGTCAGACTCAGAAAGTTAAGGGTCATATGTTTTGTCTCATATGTAGAGGCTAGGGAGAAAAAGGGAAAGGAAAGAACCTCACAAAAATGGAAGGGAAACCAGTAGAACAGAGGAAAGACCAAGGGGAAGGAGAGGAGGACAAAGGGAGGTACTGGTGAATGAACCTGATTAAATTATATTATGAGCAAGTATATCATAGTGTGACTCACTATTATGCACAAATAATTAAAAAAAAATAAATATGGGGAGAAAAGGGTAGCAGCAGAGATGGTGGTATTCAATGAGGCCATAGAAGTTAATTTGGGTGTAATTATAAAAGGCAGAGTATTCCATACAAGGTATTTATACTTTAACCTATAGGTTAATAGAGGATTAAAAGTATTTTGAACAAAAAAGTTATGCAACCACATTGGGATTTTAGAAATGAAGCTAGAGTTTGGGAGGCTAGTTCAGATGTTATTACAATTGTACCAAATACTCTAGGAGGATGTTAAACAAGATCCTGATATCCATCTGTGTACTCCTTCATGGAAAAGGCCCCAATTGGAGAGGACACCTTTAGGAGATATTCAGGATATATCTCAGAAGGGCAGAATCTAATTTCTTCATAACTCATTGTTCCTGAAGAAGAAAGAGTAGTCTAAGATACTGAGATAGGTGGTAGAGTTATAAATGATAGGGATTTTCTTATTCCAGATAGGGATTGCAGGACAGGATCACATTTCTTTCTTCTTTGTGAAGTGGGGGAAGAATTTTAGGTGGAGTTTTTGTTATCTTGAATTTGATTTTTCTAGGTGATATTTACACGTGCATTAGTGGAGTAATGATTAGAAATCTGGGCTAGAGAGTTTGATTTGAGAATCTTGAGTGTGTTTGTGGTATTTGAAAATATGGGTGCATGAACAAAAGGACATAAACTGGGAAGATAAAAATAGAGATACTAAGAATAGATTCTTGGGCAGCATTAAGACTTGGGTGAAGAAGATTGGAGAAAGTCCAGCAGATCATAAGCAGGAAGCAAGAAAAAAGATGATGGTGTCCCGGAAGCCCAGCAGGAAGAAACTTCACAAGAGTCAAGTGTCACAGTAAGTGTGAAAAGATATCACTGGAATGGAGAATACAAGATCTTTGATGATCTTAGTGAAACAAATTTCAGTAAAAAGGCAGAAGATAAATTATAGTGGGTGGAGAAGTGAATTTGAATTGAGTAAAAATGTTAAATATAAAAGGATGTTATTTTGATAATTGTTAAAACATTACCCTTTTCTATTCTCAGCTAATTCAGTTCTGCTTTGACATTTTAACTCACCCTGACAAGGAAAAAGAACAATTCAGGTCCACTTGGGCAACTGTTCTTGTCAGTGCACCAAATTTTGTCTATGGAAGACCTCCTTCAGGCACTATTACTTTAGGCTTGATGGTTTATTTAGTGGCCTAAATAAACCATCAACAGATTGCTTATGTGTATTCACATGTCTTAAATGTATTCAGTATCACTTGAAGTAGAATTAAATTTGGGATTTTAGAAAACAACAAAATTAGCTGAAGAGAAAATAATAAACACTACTGACCATTAACAAAGGTATGATTAATGATCTCTTTTTTTTAATGATGATCTCTTATTATACAAGTTTAGATAGACTTGCAAACCCGTTCCCTCTGGTAGAATTGGATCACTAATACAAGCACATAGGAGGAGTCAGTTGTGATTATAGTCTGTTTTCTCCTGTCCAGCTTCTTAGTATTTCAGTCTGGTGCTAGAATTTGCCTTCCACTTATCATAGTATAAGGTCCGCTGTTCTTACTACAAAAACGTTTGTTTCTAATACCTCTCTTGCTATTGCTGCTAAACTACTTACTTGTGCTCTGATATTATGTTAACCAGGGCTTTGTTTATCATTGGAGTAATTATCACAATATACACTGGAACTACTTTGAAGAGGTTACAGCTCTTTGTTCTCCAGCTCACTGTACTCTGACATTTCTAGGGGGTCATTGTGACATTTTCTTGATGGCTATGCTGTTCCTGTCGCTCACCTTGCCTTTTAGCCATTAAATAAGCATGCTCTCCTAATAAAATGGTTGTACATGTGCAATATTTCAAAGATTTTACTTATTTGATGGCTTTTTCTTTGCTTTTCATATGAGATATTTCTCTTTCTCTTGAAGGAAACCTTGTTGGGAAACACAGTTTAGTTATAGTTAACACAAATATTTTTAAACATTTTTTATAACTTTAATTAATTATTTTTTTATGGGATACTGAGAATCAAACCTAGTGCCTCACACATTCTAGGCAAATGCTCTACCACTGAGTCACAACCCCAACCCCTGAATAAATTTTTAACCGGAATACATACATATATATATATATATATATATATATATATATATATATATGTACGTGTATATATAATATGTATGTGTATACATGTGTGTGTGTGTGTGTATATATATAATTTTTTTTCCTTGACATGGTGGGCACACCTATAATTCCGGTGACTTAGGAGGCTGAGGCAGGAGGATCTCAATTCCAGGCCAGCCTCAGCAATTTAGCAAAACCCAGCCTTAAAAATAAAAATATAAAGGGATGGTGATGTAGATCAGTGGTAAATTGCCCCTGAGTTCAATCCCCAGTGCCAGGAAAAAAAAATTGTATGTGTGTTGTACTAAGCACATGCTCTACTACTGAGCTTCACCGTCAGCCCCCCAAAATATATCATGAAGTAAGCACCATAATATGCTAAACACATTTGGACAGGTATGAAAATTTGAATGATAGAGCTTCTGTCCATCAGTAGCTCTCAGGTTTCTTGTATACCTGCGTGTTCCGTTGATCACAGGATGGCATAAGAGAAATTACAGCTGGATGCTAAATTGAAAACAATCATATTCCAAATGGTGTGGTGTGACTTTGGAGGCTCATGGAGAAGTTGGGTCTGAGATGTTCTAAATAGAGATGAAATCTGTGGTCCTAGACATTCACAGACAGGAAACATGGGACCCACATTGAAGAAGGCACTCAGCCAAAGTCAGAATGCCTATCCAGTCAGGTCAGTGTCTTCTGTTTAATTAATTAATTATTATTATTATTTTTTGCATTGCTGGAGATCAAATCCAGGGCCTCACACCTGCTAGGTAAACACACTACCATTCAGATCAGCATCTTTTTCAAGTAACCCCACAGCTCTGGAAAGCCAGAACTCAGTGGGACACGATTTTCCAGAAGCAGGCTGACCCCTACCATCTACAGGTTGCAGGCAGAAACAGAAGGAGCCTAAGGACAAGAACTAGGGTGATGGAAATCACTCTTTTTACTTTTCTCTTAGGTTCCAATATAATTCAGCACAGCACTGTTATACATCCTGGTTTAGGCTAATATTTTATTATATTTTTTGGTGCTGGGGATGGAATCTAGAGTCTCTTGCATGCTTTACTGCTGATCTAGATCTCCCCTCCTGAAGCCACTGGATTAAATATTTTATTTTACTCAGCATAGAATTTTTTCAGAATAATTTTTATTTACAAAAAAATTTTTCAATGTGAAATTCACTGTGTATGTTTGAGACTTACAATGATGTTATGTGATATATAGAAAGAAAAATAGCTAGCCTAGTAAGATAGGTCAACAGCTATCACTCACATAGTTACTCTTGTTTTGTTACAAGAACAGTTAAAATATACTTATTAACAGAATTTCTTTATACAATTTTGCTGACTTTAGTTATCATCATAAAAGCATTTTAAACAAAAATTTTATAACTCCCATGACAAGCTTATGCAATTTATCATACTACTCAAAATGAAAATAAATTTACTCTGAACAAGCATTACCAATTGTAAACAAAAGATCATCTATGTACCACTCAGATAACACATTGGAATTTTGTTTTTCTGTTTTGATAATGTGCAGTGGGCCTTATATCAATAAAGATAACTGGCTCTTTAATTACACAATTGATTTCTAGTGTAGGATTAATTTGTAACCACCCTTTCATGTCAGCTTCTAATCCTCTTTCACACTTAACTCTGGACAAAATCCTTGATTTAAACTCTGTTCTAGGGTTAAGCCCTCTCTGCTTCTGTCAAAAGCTGGGTTAAGGCATATTCATGAGGGGAAAGTAAGACAGTAAAACAAATGTAAACTTTGTACTCTTTGAAATTCTTTAAACTTTATCCCTGTATTACGTTGGATCCCTGGAAAAGCTCAGCTCTGGTCTACACAGTTACCATTTCTTGTTGAAACCTTTTGGCTTTTTTCTTTTCAATGAATCTGCTTTCAAAGACACTGTCCATTGGGTTGTTGACACTCTTCATATAAAGACCCCTCTGACAAATACCTCTCAGGACTGAGAATCAGACATTTTTTGATGAATTAAAGAAGAAACTTTTTGATGACTTAAAATGTTCTACTGGGCCTTGAATGCCATATATAGCCCACGCTGTTTTTGAGTTTACTAGGCTGTTCTAACTCTGTCATGGAGATTTGGCTTTGATAACTGTCGTTTTTCTCATGCAAACAAAAAGCAAATAAATAGAAAATAAAAAGCAAAGTGGTATTTAATTTATATATTCTTTCCTAGCAATTCTTAGAATCTTTTTTTTTATGATTCTCATTTTTTTGTAAGCTGCTTCAACTGAAGGATGACGAATATTTGGTTTTGTTGTTTTGTGTTTTATTTTTCTTCTTTTTTAAAAAATTACTAGGGATTGAATCCAGGGGCACTTAACCACAAACCTCACCATTTTTTATACTTTATTAGATACAGGATCTCACTGAGTTGCTAGGGCCTTGCTAAGTTACTGAGGCTGGCTTTGAACTCACAGTCTTCCTACCTCAGCCTCCTGAGACACTGGGATTACAGGTGTGTACCACTGCACCTGGGAGATATTTGTTTTTTTAAAGCCCCCTTTTTGTGGTTAGAATTTCTCAAATCTTGACTTTTTTCCACAAATTTCTGTGGCACCAGTTTCATCTCTCATCCACATCACTTACTGGAGCGATTACTGACCCTATTCTTGAACTACACCAGGAAAATGGAGTAATTAAATACTTTACACAAATGTCTTCCTAGTTTATATTCTTAAAAGTCTACTAACATTAATGTTTTAGTAATATTTCTGATATAAAATATTATATATGTTAAAATATTTTTTCTATAAGGTACAAATTGACTCATTTAAAATAAATGATTCCATATGATGCTAAAAAACAATTAGGTAATTTTTTTGTTTTTTTCAGATTTAACTGAGTAATGTGCAGTAGGAAAACACCTAAATTGTATAATTAGTATTTTCAAGGGTATTAAAAGTTATGATATATGTGAATAGCAAGAAATTTCCTGCTTAAATTTATCTTATTTCATTTTCATATTTAGTGAGCAGTATATGTTATTGCTGACTATTTTTTAGGTCACAAAGGGCTTAAGTATAATTTCATTTTTCAGGAAACTGACATTGAAATGGGTAAACTTGTATATGTCAAGTTCCAATTCCTCATAATTAGAATAAGGTCACTGAATACCTTTTAAAAACTTTTAGGAATGCATTAAGCCAGTGATTTTATCAATAACTTTCCACTAAGGGAAGGAATACCATGCAAAATCTAGCATTTATTACTGCTTTCTGTTTAACAATGTTTCTAACTGCTCTCATTCTTATGGAGTAACCAGAGGACCTGGGACATGAGTGTCCACCATTGTAAAGATGCTTACTACACTTAACACTCTCTCCCTTTCCATTTCATTTGGAGGATGTCAGCTCATTCTGTCCCTGAAAAAGAATCACAAATTGCTTCTTGGCTATGATTACTATTTTTCTTAGGGAGTCATTTGTGATTTGCTTCTATTTGAATTTCAGAAGGAATTTTAAACTGCTTTCAGAGACAGGATGGTGCTCTGAAGAGGGCCAGTCAAAGAGGGAGGCCTGAATAGAATTGACTAGGCCTATATTGATAAAAGAAATTCAGAAATATAAAATATCAAGAAAACTCTGAATTGTCATGACTGGAAGAGTTCATGTGTGGTTCATGTCTGGAACCAGTTCATATTAAAGGTATTGGAAAGAATTTCTGGAAGGCTTACTTTTAGAGGAATGACATTATATGACACATAAAACTTATCATTTACTCGAATTAAAAATTGCCAGACCACATTTGCCATCAATAAAAAGATTAAATTCTATCCTCACTTTAACCATCCTATTCAGTTCTGTTTGTGTATCAAAGACTGTTAATACTTCACTGCCATAGTCATTGAATTTTTTATTACGATGAATGTTTGCAATTAAACTCTATTTACACACTTGGTTAATAAGATTATAGAAAATTACTCACATTTTTAATTGGGTTTTTTTTTTGCAGGCTTAAAAATGCCTAAGAACATTAATTATGGTCAGTTGGATGTATTATGCTGCATTAGAGGAAAATATGGCCAGTAAGTTATTCTTGCATTTCTTTTTCTGTCGTTGAAATGAATACAAATATGCTTGTTTTATGGATAAAGTATAGTAATAAAGCATTGCTGACTCTCACAGGTACCTGATTTACCACACAGATAAAAACATTTGAAAACCTGGAGGTTGTTTCTCTAGATTGAAGGGCCAGAATATATATATCATATTTTAAGGAAACAATTTAGTGTGAAGCCAGCATAACTCATCCCTAGCTGGGCCCTTTTTAGTACTTAAAAAGCAGTCATAAGGAAAAAAAAAGCCTTAAATGGTTGAAAACACAAATATTGAGTGAAATAAGTACCTGAGCAGTGTAAAGGGATGTCTAGCTGAAATATACAGGAGCCAGAGGATGAGGAAATATCACAGTTTGAGGCTCAGAATTCCTAAGATGTGCAATACTTGAAGAAATAATTTAAAAAAGACTATTTTGTGCCAACTCCTTCCCCTAATTGGACTTTGGAAATTATAAAACTGGTTTTGTTTTCTTCTGTCTCTCTCTGTCAGCCCTCTCCCCACCTACCTTCTCTGGGGAGAAGGATCTTGCCTCATCTTTATGGGACTATTGATGAAAGGCCTTGGGTTCTAGTTTTTCTCTATTTTAAAAATCTCTAAGCCACACCCCCTTAGCCACTTCAAATTATTTTTATATTTTCATCTCTCTTCCAATTAATTCTTTATTCAGAGAAAGGAAAGATGGCCTTTGTTCTTTGCTATTACCTGGATTGCTACCCGAAGTGATGGCTTTTGTTTGTTTCCTGTACATTGCTCTGTCCTCATTCCCGGTATCTTTCAGCACAGGGTGAAAAAGTAGGTACATGCAATCCAGAGTCAGGAACCTGGTGAGAACCCTGGCCCAGCCACTCACTTGCTGTGTGAACTGGTTAGTTCATTTCCCTTTGCTTCAGTTTTCTCATTTGTTGAAATTTGGAGGAAAAAAAAAAAGATTCATTTCAAAAGATTTACAGGACTATTAAATGAGTTAATGTAGGTAAACACTAATTGAAACATAGGGTTCTAGATATATGATTTTAATTATTGTTATTTACAAAAGCTTATCCAAATTTTAACCTATTTTATATGCTAGTCCGTCCTTTAAGGCAGAAGAAACTAGTTAAAGGTTCTTGAATGAATGTCTCTTTTTCCTTTTGCTCTCTGTCCCAGACACATTTCATTTTTCAACATGTTTCTGGATTCTTTTTTTCCTTAAGGGGGATCATAATAAGAAAGATGGTAGCATCTAGATCTGGACCTGCCAAAATATCCATTCAAAACACATTGTATCAGTCTTTTTTTCTGGGTTGGAAAATCCCTCCCAGGCAGAGTTCTCTCATCAGATAATCACGGAGTCGGCTCAGTCTGCTTGTCCTGCCTGACTGCCTCTGTTAGTTAAGTTGCACGTTTAATAGTGCATTCTCTTTCAGATTTAAATCTCCATGAATTTCTAGGATGTGACCTTTTGAGGTACTCAGATGCCTAGAGCCTGAAAGCACATGCCTTAGAGTATCTATATATGGGTTTTATGCAGTTAATTCAGAAAAAGAATATAAAGACACAAACACAAAATTAGATATGAAAATGAACATGTATTTAGAATGAGAAAATATAACACATTAATGAAGGCTTGGCAATTTGCATCCTTTCTCCCCCTTAAGACCTATTTAGGCAATTTAGCAGAAATACACTCATATAAGTTATTTTAAGCCCTTCAGAATTATAAAGTTATCAAGTGATTTTAACAGATTTCAGAGAAGTTTAAGAAAAAAAGGTATTCCTTCATATTATTTCTTCATGTATTATGTATTCAAAATGACCAATGAAATATGTTTCCCCTATTGTAAAAATAGGAAGGCTGATTTCACTTAAATGTTTCAAGATTTGAATTTTTTTTTATACAAAAAACTCATAAGAGGCATTGGTTTTGATATTTTTTTAAAGTTTCTATTATCAGAATAAAAGGTAATAGATTTGGATATTTTCATGGAACTTTTTTTTAATCAGTGGTAAAATAAAAAAATAGAAGGGAGGATGATATCATATTGGATTTCTAAATTCTTCGATGCAAGACATTTTATCCCAAGTTCACTCTAAGCTCCATAATGGCAAGAGGTTTTATATGTCTTATTTCTTCCAATCTCTTGACATTTAGCACAGAGTTCAATGTTTTGAATTGAATTTCATTTTGGTGGTCAGTAGAAATAAATATCCTCTTGCTGACTGTAAAATTATTCACAGGTTTTCAATCTGTATTGATTATAAATATGTTAGGATAAGATTTATAGTGTGATATTTTTAATGTTATCTAAAAGCTCATTATTTAACATATTTTAAATTGAAAAACCATAAACATTATGTAGTAAATTTGATATTTTGAAGTATGTATACAGGTTGAGCATTTCTTATACAGAAATAAAAAATCTGAAAATGCTCCAAAATCTGAAGCTTTTTGAATGCCAACAGGACACAACAAGTGGAAAATTCAGGCTATGTATATGAAGTGTATGTGAGATATAAGTAAATTTTGTGTTCAAACTTGGGTACCATTCCCAAAATATTTCCAAATATTCCAATATCTGAAAAAAAATCTGAAAGCTAAAGCATTTCTGGTTTTAAGCATTTCAGATAACAGATGCTCAACCTGAACAATGTAGAATGATTTAATCAGGCTAATCGAATTATCCATAAACTGACTTAGTTTTTTTTGTGGTTAGACTTTTGAAATTTATTCTCTTATTATTAACTAAAGTTATCCTGCTGTGCAATAGTTCTCAACAATTCTTCCCCTTGTCTAACTGAAACTTAATATCTCCTCAGTCTTTTTCTCTCCTGAACTCACCCTTAACTGCTAGTGAGTGAGCATCATTCTACTCTCTATCTGTATGACTTAGAATTTTTTTGATTGTATATGTGAATGTGATCATGTGTTGATTTTTGTTGTTGTTGTTTTGTTTTACTTTCTTGCCTGGTTTATTTATTTATTTATTTAGCATAATTTCCCTTCCTTTATCCACTTCATTGCAAATAATAGAATTTCATTCTTTTTAAGGCTGAATGGAATTTCATTGTGTGTTTGTGTGTGTGTTTCTGTGTGTGTTTATAATTTATTCATTATCAATTATATATTGAGCATTATTGTGAATAATGCTCCAATGAATATGAGAATGCAGATACATCTTAGATGAATAGATTTCAGTTCCTCTGGGTAGATATAGAGAAATGGGATTCCTGAGTCATATGGTAATTCTTTCTTTAGTTTTTGAGGAAACTCCATACTGTTTTCCAAAGTGGCTTTACTGATTTGCATTACCACCAACAATGTATAAAACTTCCCTTTTTTCCACATTTTCACCAACATTTATTATCTTTTGTCTTTTGATAGTGATAGCCATTCTAACTGGTGTATGGTAATCTCTTGTTGTGGCTTTAATCTGACTTTCCCTATTAATTTGAAATATCCAGCAATTTTTATGGGCCCATAGACCTTTCATTTTGTTTTATTTTGAGAAATATCTTTTCATTTTATAATGAGATTATTTGTTTTATTGCTATTGAGCTGTTTTCTTTCTATATTTGAATATTAACTCCTTATCAGATGTATGGTTTTCAAATATTTTCTTCCATTGTTGTAGGTTGTTCTTCACTGTTTATTGTTCCCTTGATTATATAGAAGCTTTATAGTTTGATGCATTTCATTTGTTTATTGTTACATTTTTGCCCATGTTTCCATTAAAAATTAATGCCCAGACAAATGTCATGAATCTTTCCCCCATCTTTTCTCCTAGTAACTTTATATTATATTTCAAGTCTTATGTGTTTAAGAATTGAATATGTTTTGGATTGAATTTTGCATATAGTGAGATAAGGATCCAATTTAATTTTTCTACAGTTGGATATTCAATTTTCCCAACATCAGCTATTGAACAGACTGTCCTTTGCCCACTGTGTGAACCCAGAATTTTTGTTGAAAATCAATTGATTGCAAATGTGAGAGTTTTATTTCTGTTCTTTCTGTTCCATTGGTTCACATCTTTGTTTTTCTATCAGTGTGTTTTTAATCATAATAGAATTATATTTTGAAATCTGTGTATGATGCCTCCAGCTTTGTCTTTTGCTAAAGACTGCTTTGTTTATTTAGAATCTTTTGTGGTTTTGTGGTTGTGTACAAATTTTAGGATTTTAAAATATTTCTGTGTATTTTGACAGGGATTGCATTGAATCTGTAGATCATTTTGAATAGTATGGACATTTTAACAATATTTTCTCATGAAAGTGTAAAATCATTCCATTTGTTTGTTTGGAACTTATCAATATTTCATAGTCTCAGTATACAGATCTTTCAAATCTTGGTGCAATTTATATGTATTATTTTTTGTTGTTAATTGTAAATGGGATTATTTTCTTGATTTCTGTTTCGATAGTTATTTTAAGTGTATATTTTTATCTACTATTTTTTTTTTTTTTTTGCTGCAGTGAACATAAGACCTAACAAGAACAATTACAGGAGGAAAAGTTTATTTTGGAGCTCATGGTTTCTGAGGTTTCATTCCATTTTTCTTGGCCCGAGAACATTATGGTGGGAGAGTGAGCCTGAATACAGCAGCTCATGACATAGAACTAGGAAGCAGAGAGAAACTACTTCACTCACTAGGGACAAAATATATGCCCCAAAGGAATGTTCCCAATGACTTAGCTCTTCCAGCCACACTGTACCTGCCTATGATTAGTTAATCCATTCAACTAGATTAATGCACTGATTAAGTTAAGACTCTCATATCCCAATCATTTCACTCCCAAACTTTCTTACATTGTCTAACACATGAACTTCTGGAGGGGGAGGCACCTAATATCTAAACCATATAGTGTCCATAATTCTACTTATTGTTTTACATTGATTTTTATACCCAGTAACTTTACTGAAGTAATTTATCAATCCTAACAATTTACTGAAGTAATTTATCAATCCTGACAATTTTTTGGTGTTTAATGTTTTCAATATATAAGATCATGTCTTTTGCAAACAGAGACAGAACTCTTGGTTTCCTATTTGATTGCATTTTATTTCTTTATTTTGCCTAACGTCTCTGGATAGATCTTTTAGTATTTGCTGAAAATAAGTAGTGAGCATGGGCATCCTTGTTTTGTTCCTGAACTTAGAGGAAAGGCTCTCAACTTTTCACTGATGAGTGATGATATTAGTTGTAGTCTTGAGGCACATTCTTTCTATACCTAATCTATTGAAAGTTATTTTCATGAAAGGATGTTAATTTGTGTGAAATGCTTTGTGTGCATCTATTAAGATAGTCATACTCTTTATAATTCATTATGTTAATGTAGTGTAACACATTGTTTGATTTGCCTGTTGAGCCATCCTTGCGTCCCAGTGATAAATATCACCTCATCTCCAGTTTTTTGAATTTGGCTTGTTAGTTGGCCTGTAATTTTCTTTGCTTTATAGTATCTTTCTTTGAGCTTGTATCAAAATATCTTGGCCTTATAAAGCAAGTTCAAAAGTATTTTCTTTATTTCAACTTTTTGGAAGAGTTTGAGAATGACTGGCATTATTGTTTTACATGTTCAGAAGCATTCACTTATGAAGTCATTTACTAATTTTGGCCTGAGTTTTACTTGTCTAGTTCCTTGAGATATAATGTCAGATTATTTGAGATCTGTTTCTGATATAGGTTATTTATTACTATAAACTTACCTCTTAGATGTACATTTGCTACATGCAATAAGATTGATATATTGTATTTATATTTTCATTTGTCTCAGGTTAGTTTTTGATTTGTCTTTTGAATTCTTCTTTGACTCATGGGTCTTTCAAGAGCATGTTGTTTGTTATCCACATATTGGGAATTTCCAAAGATTTCTTCTATCTCATGCCATTGTGATCAGAAAAGATACTAAATGTTATTTCAGTGCTCTTAAATTAGAATTTGTTTTGTGGTTTAAAATATGATCTGAAGAATTTTTTATATGTACTTGAGAAAAGAATGTGTATTCAGTTGCTTTTGGGTGGAATGTTCTATGTATGTATGTTTGGTCCATTGAAATGAAAAATTCAGTAGGAACCTTACCCATGTGCTTTTTATGTTAGGTGTAAACTATTCAATATTTACTTATTAAATTTTGTCCATTGTTGAAAGTAGGGTTCTTAATCCTCCTATTATTAATTATGTTTAAATCTATCCCTTCAAATCATTTAATAATTGCTTTACGGATTGATCCCTTTTTTTGTTCTACAATGACCTTTTTGGATTTTTACAGTTGTAGATGTAACATATTTTGTCTGGTATAAACATATATATTCCTACTCTTTATAACATATCCATTTGCATGA
Organism: Marmota monax; assembly: GCF_021218885.2. Lineage (NCBI taxonomy): Eukaryota > Metazoa > Chordata > Mammalia > Rodentia > Sciuridae > Marmota > Marmota monax. The sequence goes on from NW_026693552.1 coordinate 1,961,018, forward strand.
AATATCTTTTTCCATCTTTTCACTTTCAGTTTGTGTATCCTTACTAGAAAAATGAGTTTCTTATGAGCATGCTATGGTTGGGTCTTGTTTTTGTTTTTATTCATTCAACCACTGTATGCTTTTTGGTTGGGGAATTTAATACATTTTTTTCCAGGTAATTATTGATAAGTTAGGATTTCTTATTGAAATTTTGTAATTTGTTTTCTGGTTATTTATCTTGTTTCTTTTTTCCTCTCTTTCTGCTTTCCTTTGTGGTTTTCTGAAGTGGTGGTATGCTTTGAATCCTTTCTTTTGTAAGTTTTGTGCAAGAAATACAGATTTTAGTTTTGTGGTTACTATGAGGCTCACATAAAACATCTTATACTTCTAGCAAGCTTTTTCAAGATAACAAAACTTAACTTTAATCACACATTTAAACTCAATGTTTTTACTACCTCACATTTTATGATTTGGATGTAAAAATTTGCATCTTTTTGTAATTTGTGTCCTTTAAAAATTTATTATATAGCTTTGGTTGTTTTTCACAGTTTGCCTTTTAACCTTCACAATAAAGATAGAATTAATTTACATATTGTCTTTACTAAAATATTCTGAATTTGACTGTGCATTATTTATTTTATTGTTTTGTACTTCCAAAATGTTTTATGTTATTAATTAGTTGTCTTTCATTTCAGCTTAAAAATCATCCCTTTAGCAATGCCAGTACAATAGGGTTATTGGTGATGAATTACCTTAGCTTTAGTTTGTCTGGAAAAGTTTCTTTTTCTTTTCCCTCATTTCTGAAGGACAGCTTTTCCAGGTATTCCTGATTGGCTGAATTTCTTTCTTTCACCTATATTATCTTACTCTCTTCTGTTTTTTAGGGTTTCTGCTTAGAAATTCACTGACAGATTATGGAACTCTCTTTATGTGATATGTTTCTTATATCTTTCTTCTTTCAATGTTCTTTCTTTGTCATTGATTTTTGATAGTCTGATTATGATGATTCTTGATTATTGATTGGAGTTCTCTTAAGTTTTTTGTGCCTGGATATTCACATCTTTCCCTGGACTTGGAAAATTTTCTGTCAATATTTATTTAAGTATGTTTTTTTTTTTTTTTTGGTCCTTTTTCTTTCTCCTTCTCCTCCTCAAAATCCTATTATGAAAATATTGGTTCTCTTGATGGCTTTTCATGTCATTTTTTTTCTCTTCTTGGCAGTGCTAGGGATTGAGTCATGGGCTTTAAACATGCCACTCAGTGCTCTACATAGAGCCACATCCTCAATGTTTACAATATGCATAGGACTTTATCATTCTCTTTTTGTTTTGGTCCTCTGATTAGATAGACCTTTTCTTCTTTGGGATGAAGAAGTGAAGCTTTATTAGTTTACTTTGGTTGTGTCATATTTCCTTGATCCTTTTTCAGGTTTTTGTTTTTCTTTTGATACTAGGCTTTTAACCCAGGGGCACTTTACCACTGAACTTCATCCCCAGATCTTTTTGTCTTTTATTTTGAAACAAGGTCTTTGCCAAGTTGCTTAGGTTCCCTAAGTTTCTGAGTCTAGCCTTGAACTTGTGATTCTCCTGCCTCAGCCTCCTGAATCTCTGGGATTACGGGTGTATACTACCATGCCTGACTTTCCCTAATCCTTTGCAATCTTTGTGTTCTCCCATTGGTGTTTGTGCATTTGAGGAAGCAGCCATCTCTTCCTGTTTTAGCAAGTGTTCTTTCAAAGGAACAGATTTTCAATATTTATTCTCACCTGGTTCTCTGTTTTATGTATAATTATATTAATTTTATACATAACTACAATTATGAGTTCATAACCAAACACATTTCCAAAGAAATTAAAATAAGTATAGAGAACACTGGGCAGAGTGATACTTTGTAGTGTTACTATTTGGAAAGACTGCCGATTAAATGCATTTAGGTTGAAGGCGTAATGTTAAATGCTCTGTAACAATCCAACGTATTTTTCTTCAACTCATAGGGAAAATATGAGAACCATTATGGAGCTATGTATGTATATGTACTCAGCCTGATTTGTGTCAAAGTGCACCTGTCATAAAAGAATGACATGTTTCTTTTCATTTTATCAAATAAATATGTAGATGTTGCAATATTCATTAAAAATCGAGAAGGAAACAATCCTTAAGCAGTGAAAAAGATTAAACTTTTATGGCTTGCTTAATTTAAAATAAAAAAAATGTATGTTGCCTCAGGGTCAACCTATAAATGTAATTAATCAATAAACATTTTATTAAGATCTTATTATGTTCTCTGATCTGTGAGAAGAACAGAATGGGATGTTGAAGAAATACTGTTAGAATAACTAGAAATATTCTAAATCTCAGTGGCTTAATTTAATAGGAAGTTTCTTTCTTATGTCATAAGGGGAACTTTTGATGGGCAGTTAGGTTAGGGAGTGAGAGTTTCCTCTCTTTCAAATTACTTTGACTATAACTCAGCTATGAATTTACCTACTATGCTTAGGCTTGGTCAGTAGAGGGGACACAAGTTAATGTCCTTGATAGGATTCCCTAACTGGGTGACCTGTGTTGTTACTTCTTGCCTTCTTCATTAGAATGTGCCTTTTTTGAGAAATGGAGCAACTGTAGCCTTGGAGTCAAGACAACCTAGAGTTTTGTACTAATTTTTCTACTTTATATCAACATAGGCATGTCATTTAAACTTTGTATGCCTCATTTTTTAAATCCATGACATGATAGCTATATGTCTAAATAATAAGAATGATTTCAGTTCTAATAGTCACTGATGTTTATATCTATCTCAAAAACTTCTCTGTATCTCCCCAAACTGAGTCTTTTTCTTCCTGAGCTAAACTACATTTTTCACCTTCCCTTCCAGTTAGGGGATCTACACAGTCACATTAGGGGATGGGGTTTCAACATATGAAGTTTTGTTTCATTTTGTTTTGGAGGGAACAGCAGTAACCAATATTTCAAAATCAGAAATTTTTATATAAGAGTTCAGATTTCTAGTTTCTGTTAAAAAAAAAAAAAAAAAAACCAGAGGATCTGACCCTGTTGGACTTCTCTCAGTACATTAAAAATGATCTTTTAACATTAAGGCCATGATACACTCTTTGGGGACATGCTCTTTTCAGTTTACCACAGTGCCCACCTTATTATACCTACTTGGGCACTTTCAGCATTGAATTTTGAGATCCCTGAATATAAGGTGTTCAAAACATGAAAGTAGACTGCTGAATTGCATTTTTGTGACATAGACATTAGCATCATGGAACACTTAGGAATTCACTCTGACAATCATGTCCTCTGTAGTTGCAGTATGTCACTCTTCCATGTCAGCCTTCCACATATCTCACTTCTTAGATGCACTACCTTTGATGACCCAGGTCACAAACACTAGGTTCATGTGCACCAGCTACCACATCTTGGAGATTCTCAAGGATTGGGCAAAAGTGGAAGTTTAGGCATACACATAGAAAATGACAAGATTAAAAGTCTCAGTATTTTGGTATAAAGTTTTTAGCTACAAGATCTATCTAAATCACAGATTATTATAAGATTTCAAGACTTGTAGCATGGACTGCATGTAGATAGAAAGACCTCAATACTTCTTTGGGTCTCAGTTTCTTCATGTCTAAAATGAAAGTGTTTGCATTATCTAGCTAATATAAGTGTGCAAGAATTAAATGACCTGCTACATATAAACTGCCTAAAATAGTGCCTGGAATATAGCAGGAACTAACAGTTTTGATTGAGAACAGTATATCCCAGAGGTTATGAGTCAATTCCATTCTCATTTGGATTCTGTGTCTTCCACCTCTTTTTCATATGAATTAGGTCAATTATTAGGGTTGCAGTTTCTTTATGTGTACAATGAGCAATAAAATGTGTCAACATTATTAGGTTGTATAAATATGCAATGAGAAAAATTGTTATAAAGATCTGTTGAGAGCCACAGCCAAAGGGGCCCCAGCAAACTTCCAGCTGCCAGCTGATTGGCTCCTCTGTGGTGATGCTCATTGGGCTGTTTCCCCACCCTTTCAGACCACAGAGCTGCTCATTGCGGGACTTTTTTTGGTTACGCCCACAAGACCCAGCCTATCGGCCTCAAGAGCAGGAGGAGTGGGGGAGGTTGAGAGGCTTGTGGGAAGCTGGTGGTGGCAGTTGGGCTCTGAGGGTTTTCCTGAAGAGCTGTGTGGTGTGGCGTGTGTTCTAAAAATAAAGTTCGTTTCTTTTGACAAGTGGCTCCTGAATTGTGCCCAGCCAGATTGTGGCAAAGATCCTTGTTTGGAATATAACAAGTACTTAATAAAAAAGGATATGTAAAATAGGTGATTATAGAATGTGAATTTCCAAAATCTTTGTGAATTTTCCAAAATCTACATGGAACTGAGTGGTCAGATTTAAAGAGTAGATACTTGATCAATCTATCTTTGTAGAGTGAGAAAAGGAATTAAAGAGTATGATGTCCTCCTAAATCACATCCACATTTTATTGTTTGAATCAATTAAGATCAATAAGATTCTTAAAGTGTATGACATTTATCTTGTATAAAGTATCAATATGGTATTTCAGGAACGTTAGCCAAGAGGGAAAAAATGGTGTTATAAATATTTTTGAATGTGTTATTACTTATATTGACAATATATTAAGAAAACTTCTCTTGAGGACTTTCGTATTCATTGCCATGATGCAAATATTGACTAAGATGTTTGTCAGTGTTCAATTCAAAGTATGATCATGTTTGCTAATTATTGAAATAAGCTGTCATAATGAATGTTTACCATTTTAAAAAACATTTCATGATAATTGTCAATTGAAAATTGATACAGATTTTCCAGAAACAAGTGTCATTACCTAACATTTAATAATAATTGGCTATATTTCTTGTTTACTGGCACTTTTAATGTTTTCAAAATATGGCCACAATGTAATGTACATTTGGAGGAGAATTTATTTATTTTTATTGTTTGTTTGTTATTGGGGATTGAACCCAAGAGAACTTTGCCACTGAGCTAAATCCCCAGCCTTTTTAAATTTTTTGAGACAGCATCTTGCTAAGTTACTGAAGCTGGTCTTGAATTAGCCATCCTACTGCCTCAGACTCCAGTGTCATTGGGGTTACAGATGTGCTCCACCATGCTCAGAAAGGAGGAGGATACTGAAAATACAGAAGGCCACCTGGCCTCTACTGTTAAGAGTTTATTATTCCTCAGGAAATGAATCAGAAATCTTTATTTATCAAAGACATGCCAGATGATTTCAGTGATCTTCTGAAGTGGGGAAATGCTAATATTTTCACCAAATAATGCTTTATTTCAGATCTAAAAATACAGTATAAGGAATTTTCAAAAATCATCGCAAAGACTCACATATATTTTCCAGTAGTGTATATGTAAATGTGAAGCATTTTGGAGGGATTTTTATTATCTGTAACAGTAGCAGAATTAATAGTATTAATTATAGAAATCAAAGTCTTAAGAAAGCTTAGTTTAATATTTTGATATAGAATTAATTGGTATGTACTAAGTGAAAGCTCTGAAATTTGTTGAATATTTACACTTCAATTTCTCTCTTTTTAAAGGTGGAGTTCTCACAGTATGTTAGCAACTCATGAGGCATTTATGGCACAATATCCTAAAATATTTCTGCACAAAGAACCCAGATTGCCTAAAATTTTCAAACCGGTGGAAGAAAGGTAATTATGTTTTCTTTTGAAAGCAAAGTTGTGTGTGTGTGTGTGTGTGTGTGTGTGTGTATGTGCGTCTGTTTGTGAGCTTACATGCATAAATGGAACTAAAAATAATGAAAATGTTTGTTTACCAGCCCTCCATGCTGGGGAACAATCAAGGAAACAGATTGGTAGGTAAGGGTAGATGAATTTTCTTGCTGAACAAAAATATTTGCCCACTGCTAAGGAGCATAGTTATATAAACCATTTGTCAAAATATTACTCCCTTTTATTAAAGAATGATAGTTTATGAAAGGAATTAAAGTACCTGATAGCATTTCATGAGAAACTTTCCCACAGAAATGGATAGTGTTGGTGGGTGGAGGGTATGTGGAGATTCGCTATGTATCAATGAATGGACCACAGTCACAGGGCAACTGAAGGTACTTGAAAAGCCCATTTGATTAGGTTTCTACTTCTACATGGATCTGCAGTTTATGTATTTTTAAAGAGCAAGAGTGGGATACTTAAGTATGTTGCAGAAGGTGTGATAACCTTCTTGGAAAAGGATGAGGTTGAGTTGCCAAATGGCACTGTAATGACCCGGGTGGAATTATAAGGTTCTTGTGTCATCAGCACAGCATAAAATACAAAAAAGCTTCTTTCTGCTTAGACAACATTCCCATAGAGGTTCCATTTATATCTTTAGTGAATATGCAAAGCCCCACTCTGTGCTACTCTAGTAGAAATGATCTTTCTACACCCTCAGCTTCCAACTGCAGCCTTCTCTAACCCGTATAACTTCTGTTGCCATATCCATATGTTTGTATTTCACTTGTGTGTTTACTAGTGTATATTTTTATTTTGGACATTTAGAAGAGGCACTGACTTGTAATTGGGATTAATAAATGGGTGTGTGTGTGTGTGTGTGTTATCCATTGGGGAAACTATTTACTGGCTCTATAGAGTTGGTAAAAAAAAAAAAAAGTGTTCTAATTTACTTATATTAATAATATAAAAATAAAAACTCAAACAAAATTATTGTTACAAATGTGTTCCTAGGGCTTGAAGGATATCAGAATAGGAGTACCAATCTATTTTGTTATCTTACACTCTATTTATAGCTGTAGGGCAGTATTATGTAGAACATGTCATGCCAGTTAACTGAGAAAACTCTCTGGGAGATGAGCTTACTCTGCTTTTTCAAAAACAATTCTGTTAAATTAATTTTATAAAACTTATAAAAAACAGAAATTCAAATAAAACATTTTTCATAACCTTATTTAACCTTATCTACCATCTGAATCAAACTCCATCCCAATGTGGCAAGACTGCCTAGAACCATCACATAAAGCTTATACTGTGATTTATCCAAATAACCTCACTCTACATAAATTTCTAATAAAATATTTTGTACTTTTGGTTCCAAGTATATTCAATTTCTATTCTAATCTTGTTGATTAGATTGAGACTTGTAAATTTAGCTCTAACAAGTAAGGGACTAGGAGTATTTATGTAGAGCTGAAATCTCCTTCTTGCCCTCCAGTTTCTTCATAAAGCTACCAGTATGAGTCTATTTCTTTGGTTAAGAATTCTTTGGGGGACTGGGGTTGTGGCTCAGTGGTAGAGTGCTCGCCTAGTATGTGTGAGGTGCTGGGTTCGGTCCTCAGCATCACATAAAAATAAATAAATAAAATACGGGTATTGTGTCTGACTACAACGAAAAAGAATTTTAAAAAACCTTTTGGGAAGACTACAGAGAGAGTAGTGGCTTTAAACGCCTTTGGTAATACACTACCACCTTCATATATTTAAGAAAAAATGAGACCCTAAATTTTTATTAATGGTCCACTAAAGTGTGGGGTACAAAATATGCAGAGACTAGGGAAATGCACAATAATAATTGATTTGTATGCTTTAAGTTGCAGAGAAGGCAATCAAATTAGCTTCATATGTAAGGGGAATTTTAAAGATCATTGTTTCCCTCCATATGCCTGCCTCATCTTTGTTGGGTTGGTTGGTTTAATTTTCACATGGTCTGGAGAGACAGAGAGGAGTTTTTATTTTTATTTTTTGAAAATAGCTCTGGCAGAAGCACATTGAAGACTCTTGTTATAATCCATTTCTGGATTGCTATGGTGGTCCTCTGATTTGCCAGTCCTAAATTACATGCTGGTACTCACAGAGTGAAGAATGTAGTTGACCCTAAATAGAAGCATTTAGAATAAAGGTAGGAGAGCAAGTAGAGTGATAGAAGAAAATTGGGATATCATTAACTGGAAAATGGTGAATGAATACATGATCCTTGTTGAAAATTTCTTGAAGACACACAAGTCAATAGGAGGTTGAACAAAATGTTGAATGGAAAAATAATACATTGAAAAAATAGCAGTGAGCTTTGAAATCAAATATAAAATGAGAAAAATTATTCAAAAATTTTCTCTGACTAAATTTTTAGTCTTTCAGAAGACTAAATTGCCAACAGAATTAGAGGGGAAAAAGCTAATCATTTAGGAGTCAAACAATAGAAAATAACCAAAATCTCCAAACATTCTCCTAAACAACTTTTATTTCTTTAGACAGGGAGTCAAAACTGCATTTTAGTTTTGGGATACGAGTCCCAAAGCAAAAACAGCAAAACCAGAAGCAGACAAATATGTTTACATTAAACTAAATAGGCTTTGCAAAACCAAGGGTGCAATAAAGAAAGGGTAGACAACCAATGAATTGGGAGAAAATATATATAAATCATACATCTGGTACAATGATTTGATATCCAAAAATACATGAGGAATTTGACTCAATAACAAGAAAACAGCTTGATCAAAGAAAAACGAGTAAGCAATCTCAAAAGAAGACATAGCAAAGGCATTTGATATAATCCAGTATCTGCCTCATGGTACGTGTACAATAATGTTGTTGAAAAGACAAAATGGTAATTTTTATTTTTCAGCTAGGAAAACAATCTAAAGCAGTAATAAATATACCTTCAATTGAATTAAAGTTTCATAAATATGTTTCATAAAATATATTTAAGAAAATAATGAATCTTCTCTAAGCTTAGCTTGCAAGGGTCCCTTATGAAATATCACACACACACACATATGCATATATATATATATATATATATATATATATATATATGTGTGTGTGTGTGTATGTGTGTATATAAATTTTGATATGTATATCTGAAATTCATACACACATGGATAGTGAGAATAAAACTCAGGAAAATCAGAATCTTTCAAAGGAATAAAACTAATGATGAATTACATCTTATCAGAGAGGAAATGCCTACATTATCAAAATTATTCATCAACAGCCTTTACCTATTATATTCAACACTCTATAATTCTTTTAACTCAAATATCATGTCACAGCTGTGATACAAGTAAGGCACCTGCCTGGCTGTAGGTAGCTGGCAAGAATCCCTGATACCAGAGCACTTGCTAGATATTGACGGAATACAGTCATGTGCTAGGAGACAAATGCTTCATGGAAGCATTAAATATACTTGGAATAATGATTCATTAATGAAAATAAATGAAAGACCTGGCCAAGACATTGGGAGCGATAATTGTATTTGAGCAAAAATTTAAGAACAGGACAAGAATGGGGTCAAAGATGGTTTGGAACTCTCATCATTATCTAAAATTTATTTTATTCATGGATTGTTTAGAAGGTAAAATTTTAGTATACTCACAGATATAGAAAAATCAAAGAGGATCTATAATGTTTTAAAAAAGAGCACTGAATTTTGATACAGAACACTTAGGTCTGAGTATTTATTTTGCTCAACAGCAACAAAATACACTTTGGAGAAGTCTCTTAAGATGGCCTTAACTCAATATTTATTCAGAAAAAGAACAATATTAATATGCTACCTCAGAGTTATGAATTTAAAGAGCTTTAAATGATACTAGCTCTTATTATCATAGACTATAGATGGCTATGATATTTTATGGGTAATATACGTTTGTCAAGAAATTCTTTGTTTAAAATAGGTTCAACAATAGGGTAAAAAGATGCAAACTGCAGATTGTATAAAATACTATTAAGAGGATGGGATGTAGCTCAGTTACAGGATACTTGCCTAGGTTATGTTACTATGGATTCAACCCAGGGTTGAATCCATAGTAACATTAAGAAAAAAAGAAAAAAAAAAACTTTATGTTTAAAGTGGGTTGCACAATTAAGTGACTTACATATTACAATGGAAGATAATTAACAATGTCATTATATGAATTCTCAATGATTGAAACCAACTAATTTATTTGTTCCCAATAAACATAATGATCATTGTCTTTTTTAGGAATAAAAAAAATCTGATTGCTATATCCCTCAGTATTTTAAGCAACTTTAATTCATTAGAGAGAGATGGGCATGGTTCCAGATTTGTATCTCTCTTCTATATTAGGAAGATGTAATTATTATAAATGTTCTAATTTGAATAAAATGCTACTTTTATGTAAATAGAGGGCCCTTCTGCTTTTAACTTATGCTATACTAATTTTAGAACATTTTTTTGCTCAACAATTAGAACTTTGCCATCTTTTTTGATATTTTAATTTGCTTGTGAATGACATATAAGAGGCTTGAAAATATCCATCTAATTTCCTGAGAACTTCGTCTACACGAAGGTAGAAAATAATGCAGTTATAAAGGGAAATATGGGTGTTCAGGGGTAGTTAAATGGTAGAGTGCTTGCCTGACATGTGAGATGCCCTGTCAAAGTCCCAGAAGTACACACACAAAAAAATGTGGTAAATAGTTTATATTTAAAAATGTAATTATAATTCTTTACATTTAAAAATTTCCAAATCAATACAATTGGTGATTTCTATCTGGAATATTGTCATGATGGGCGAAAGGTGCGACTTATTCAGTCGAGGGGGAGAAATAATGTCCATGTGCCTCTGCCCTTTTCAATGCTTTATTCACTCAAATCGCTCAATACAATTTCACTCTATAGGTTCTTAATCAAGAAAATGACAATCCTGAATGCTAGGCACTGCAATAGGCACAATCAATCCACAGCAAACAATTCTAGATTAATCCTAAGCACTGCAAACACACTTAATCATGACAGGCTCATGATGCACATTCCCTTTGCGTGCTAAGCTCAAGTGTCAGATCAAAAGTCTCAAGCCCTAGGCTCTAACTCCAGCAGATGCACACTCACTCAGACCACTGTGATCGGGTCAGGAACCTGGAGTAGAGTTGATAGATGGCTGAGGAGAGGGTTATAGGGAGAAGTCCTTTTCTCACCAGAGTCAAGAGACTGTTGTAGAGCTTGAGAGAGGTGAGAACAACACAGAGGATCAGGCAGATGAGAAGAGTTGGGATGTCAGTCCAGGTCCTCACCAGGCTCTCAGGCTTGAGTGCATCAGTGTTAGTTGGCTGAATGTCTGTTCATTTGCTCCATCATTTATACTAAATTTTGGAGCTTCTGACCGTCCCTTTAATCCCTATTAGCTGCTACCAAATTTCTCAGTGATATCATTCATCCTGAGATTAAAGTATCTGGTCTGGTGGTCCCCACCCTGATTTTCTTGCTTCTCACTCTTATCAGGGCAAGGGTAACATGCCAGAGACTTCACTCTGAGTTTTTCAGGGTGGGGAGAAGTGACTTGTTTGTGCCTGAGGGCCATACTGGAGGGCTCCTTAGGTGTACCTAGTGAGACTGCAGGTTTCAAACTGGAATTTTAAAATGGAGTTGCTTAGTCTGAGGCCTAAGGCCATCCTTACAAATATGTAAACTAAAGCTGTTTGTATTTGAATTATTATTCAAATTCACATGCTCTTAAACTTTGGTACTGCTCAATAATATGATGAAAGATAATTGTAAAGTCTGAGAACCCTGGCTTAAGATAGGAAGTTATAATATTTATGATTTAAATGCATAAGAAAAAAACCTCTACTATCAAGAAGTCTTAGGATTTTATATAACATTGGTTAATATAACCATAGTGTCCTATATTACATTAAGCTCTTTTTTTATTAATTAATCCAACTATTATTTATCAAGTATCTACCATGTAGCAGGCATTTTGCTGGGATAGAAGAAGATGAATATGGCTTTTAGGCCTTAAGCAATGGTCATGCTAACAATTTTTAAGCACAATAATTTATATTTAAGAATTCATTTTTCAGCTTTCAGATTGTACCATTTATTAGTATAGACAAAGGAACATAAGCAATAAAGAAAAAGATTGTCTATTGACTTACCTAATCAACCAGAGGGTAAAGCTGACCTTAAGGAAGATAAGACACAAGATATGGACTGTGTGTGGATTCTGTTTTTCAGCCCTAATTGTCTCTGTAAATAGTCTCTGTTCTTTCTTGTTGTTGTGGAATTTCTCAATGTAGAGGAACATGACCACTGGAAGCCTTGGGCTTGTTGTAACAACACTGACACAAGAGAAAAAAAGGAATTTGTTTCCCCAGAATAACCCAGGAAAAAAATTGGTTTAGTCTGGGCTACATGTTAACCTACCTTCCCAGTGGCATAAAACCTATTAGTAGAAGGAATGAGGATGGAGAGGCACCTTATATAAAGAAAAGAAGCACTATACACAAGGACTGCACTCCTGGGTGTAAAATAAATTAATACATATAATAGTGACAGTTAGTTTTAAAATGTTGCATTGTTTACTTAAGAAAATTTAATATCCACACTTTTTTAAATAATAAGAGAAGACATCAATTTTTTAACCAATGATTGTTTAAGTCATATTATTTTGGGAGTAAAAAGGAAACCTAAGGAAATTATAGTAGCCAAGTGGGGGAAAAATAAGACTTCACGGAACTGTGGAGAACTATGTTGAAGATATATTCATTCAAAAAGTGGCTTTTTTGAGGTATAAATTAAAGCATTTGCAAAGACGCCTGCCTAATTGATATAATTTTATTTGAATTTTACAAAATGTTACTAGATATTGATCAATTTTGGTTCAGAAAAGATTAGTCAGTTAAAGAAAATTAGTTCTTAAAAATTCAGATAAGCTTTGAAAACATATATGCACTGATTTAGGAGTGGAGATTTAGCTCAGTTGTAGAGTTCTTACTTAGCATGTTCAAGGCCTTAAGTTTAATCCCTAGTTATGGGGAAAATAATTCGTACTTGACTTAGAGATGAGTGTCTTTGTTTAGTTGGTAGACATTAAGCAATATGCTTATCAATGAGAGAAGAACTTTGCCCAGAGGGTGTAGACTAGAAATAATGTGGCAGAAGCTGAGGAATAGTCATCAATATAACTGAATGATTAACTAGGTTGTTTCTTTCAAGATATTTATGTTTACTAAATTAATCAAAAGAGAAGCTGCCTAACTTTTAAGAAAATGTTAAAGTATGATACCAGATATATTCTATAAATAAGTTTTATAGAGTGTAAATGAAAAAAGTAAAAAAAAAATGATTTCTAACAAATCTACACATTTCTTAAACTGTATGCTTCATAAAAATCCACATTATTTTATTTAAGGAATACATGTAGAAAGAAAAGGAAAAGCTAAGAATAATTTTTATCATATATTGAAGGCTTGAAAAAAACATCAAATGCAGTAGTAAAAAATAATGATACCTACCTCAAAATAGAACATTTCTAGTATAAGAAAAAAATTGTAATGATAGAGCCATATACAGTAACCTCCATTAACTGTATAAACTGTACAGATAAAATGTATAAGAACTGTTTTTTAAGAGAAAAATTCTGATCAGTACTGTAATTTAGCTTATAATTGAAAATGCATTAGATCAAATATGCAGTGCCTTGACTTAAAGCGTCAGTTTTGCAACCATGACTACATGGCATTGAAGATATCAATCTATCTAGGCCTCAGTGATCTTATATCTAAAATGAAATGTTTGGGTAGATGACATTCAAGGTTCCTTTTTGCTCTATTAAGGTAACTTTCCTTTTTCTAGTTAATGTTATAAATGCCATAGGAAGAGAAAGTTGATATTTTTGTTTTCTTTTGATATATTGCTCCCTAAAAATATGGCCCTTCCCTCTCTACACCTTTACTACCATGATCTCTGAGAAAAAAGGTCAAGGAAAACACTATTGTGGGGAGAAGAAGATATAAGTGGATGAGTATGGGGAAAGGAAGAATAGAGAAGAGGAATTGAGCTAAGCTCCAGGGACGTAGATCTTTTCCCACTCCCATCCCTAGGACAAGCTTCATAATGAGGGAATGCTGGTATCCATATAGCCATGGAGGAAGTTGCATCATCTTTTAGGGCAATGATGTGCAACTCAGACTACGTGATAGAATCACCTGGGAAGTTTTTCAACAATACCAATGCTAGCCCTCGGTCCATCCCACACTATGTAAATTTGGATCCTTGGTTTGGTTTCAGGATCTCAATATTTAAAAAAAAATATGTAGATGATTCATTCTTGAGAATTACTGCTTTAGTGTAAGGGATAAATTGAGCTCAAAACAATGCTTAGTATGAAGTGAGAATAATAGGACAGAATTGGTGGAGTGAGATGTTTACAGTTACACTAGCAGCTAATGTATTGGCCTCCCTGGGCATGTCTAGTATGCAGTGGGTCTGGAATTTCCCATGAACACTGGTGAGAGAAAATGAGATGCTGATAGGACTGTGGGCTAAAGAACCTTAGGGAGGGGAAGATCAGATGGTTGAGGCAGGAATCTAATGGTACAATGGGAAAATATTAAGGGTAACTGTGGTAGAAAATAATATATAGATATTTATAATATATATAAATATGTGATAGATTCCTCAGTAATATATTTATTATCTCTCTCTCTCTCTCTCTCTCTCTCTCTCTATATATATATATATATATATATATATATAGAGAGAGAGAGAGAGAGAGAGAGAGTATATATTCATATATGAATATACCACAGTGAATTTTACCTTTTATATATATATATATATATATATATATATATACACACATATATATATATCTTAGTATCTTAGTCAATGGCTATATTGTAGTCATCTTTAGTAGTTACCAATCTAGGGGCCAGAGCAGATGTGACAGGCACTCTGTAAGAGGAACATGATAGCCCATAGCACATAGTGAAAGGAGCTCCTCCCTTCAACCTCTACAAAATACATTCCCTCAAATGTTCACCTCTCACTCTTTGTGAATGGCTAAAATCCAGCTCTTTGTTACATTTGTTGAGGTTTGTGACTTAGGAATTGAAAGTACAGAGACAACCTCAGGCTAATGATTCCCCGCTTGTTTAACACTAGGGATTTATTATTCAAAAGTTAATTACTAAGTATTTACAGAGGTAGTATTACCCAGCAGTCAATGACAGAAAGTTGGTTATACTGTCAATCTTACTTTCAATGGATTCCAGATCAGTGTTTTTCAAATTTTAACATGTGCACAAAATCCACGAGGGAGCTTATTAAAATACAGATTCTGATTCAGATGGTCTTGGTTGGGGCCTGAGTTTTGTACTACCAGCTGATTCTATGCTGCTGGTCCATGGCTCATAGTCTGAGAAGCAAGCCTAGAGGTTACTATTCAGAGTTTTCAGAATGTAGCAAGGATTGTAGGACTGTAAATTAGTATACTTTGGTAAGCAGTGTGGAGGTACCTAAAAAAGACTAGGAATAAAATCACCATATTACCCAGCTATGCTTGGTATTTATTCTGAAGAACTGAACTCAGAATACTATAGAGATGTACATCAATATTTATAGTAGTGAAATTCATAATAGCCAAGTTATGGAACCAATCCAGATGTTATTCAACAAATTAATGAATAAAGAAAATGTAGTATGTATACATGATGGGATATTATTCAGCCTTAAAGAAGAATGAAATGATGGCATTTGGTGTTACATGGATGGAACTAAAGAACATCATGCTAAATGAAATAAATAGGACTCAGAAAGTCAAGGGTCAAATGTTTTCTCTCATATACAGAAGGTAGACTAACAAAAGAGGGGAAAATTTTGGGGGGGAATTTTATGAAAATAGAAGAGGGATCAATGGAGTAAAGGAAGGGTAGAGTAGAAAAGGAGGAAGAATGAAAAAAGGGAGAGATAATGAAATTGACCAAATCATGCTATGTACATATATGAATATACCACAGTGAATTTTACCTTTTATATATATATATAAATATAAATGTGTGTGTGTGTGTGTGTGTGTACACACAACACATACTTATGTAAAGTACCAAGTTTAAAACCATTAAATAAATAGAAGAAGGACCAAGAGAGTAGAGGAAGGAGAACAGGGGAAGAAAGGAGAGGAGGGAAATAGGAAGAACCGGGGGCTAAAGTGGAGCAAATTATACTCCATGCATGTATGATTATGTGAAATGAACCCCACTGTGATGTAGAATGCACTAACAAAATCACGAAAAATGTGCAAAAATCACCAAACTGTAACTTTCTACTGGGAAAATTTTTTACTGGAAAAATTTAGTCCACAGTTTATAATTCGCTCATCTAGGGGTTTATTTCCAATAAACTATGAAGGTTTACATGGGTTTAGTTATTATATAATTTGCCCTCCATTTTCATGGATTCTGCATCCGTGGATTCCACCCACTACAGATCAGAAATATTCAGAAAATTGTGTCCATATTGAACATGTATAGGCTTTTCACCCTTTGTCATTGCTCTCCAAGTAGTGTAGTATGACATATATTTGTATAGCATTTACAATTTGTTGGGTATTATAATATAGAGATGAATTAAAGTATAAAAGAAGATGTGCAGGTTTTATTGAAATATGACACCTTTAGATATAAGAGACTTGATCATCTACAAATTCTGGTATTCTCAAGGGGTCCTGGAAACAATGTTCCCTGGCTCCTGAAGGATGACCGTACTCATTTTATTAAATTCAGCTGCAAATCACATGTTGCACATAATATGCACAGCATGATAGTTTGGAATTACTTTGCTATTTTTTACTTACGGCATTTTAATGAAGTCCAGCCAGTATCTTTTATCTTAAAAAGTTCCATTTTTAATTAAGCAATGGATCAGATAAGGGAAAAAGAGGCAGCATTAGCTCTCTCTGTAAAAAAGGAATTTCAGTTTATTACTTATCTAGGTAATGAAAATATTTTGAAAAATTATTTTTTTAGTTTGTTATGTAATTTTCAACTGGGGAAAACAAAAAGGATTTTATCTGTTCACTGCCCCACCTATCAGCCCCAGAAATCCTCTAGGAGAATCCTTTAACGCTAAAGGCAGCCTGACAAGAACAGGTCTACTGGGGATGTTACTCATGGGCCCAGGAGTCTGAATGCTCAGTCAGCCAAATTACCAGTCATGTCAAAAACTGTCGAAGTATGTTCTGTGAAAAGAATTGATGCTGAAGTTTGACTTTAGATATTAAAGAGGCTAGAAAATTCCAGTTGCTCTAGAATTTTATACCAGAAGCTCAAAATTTTACTTCAAAGCAGTAACATGTAGCTTGGATCTACATGGGTTAAAATGGTGAGGAACTTCTCTATAATATATATTGATCCTCAGATTCATTTTAAGGTAATCACTTGATATGATTGGCATATAGGTTGGATAGACTGTAAATTTTCTCAAAAAGTGTGAGTTCAGAGAATGTTTGAAAATGAAGATGAATAGTTTGAAACGAAGCAATGAAAAACCTACAGCAAATAGCTTTTGACTGATTTTTTTGAAAATCTTCCAAATTGCTTTGTGAACTTGTGTTTTTTTATTTATTTTTATTCTAATTTGTTATATATAACAGCAGAATGCATTACAATTCATATTACACATATAGAGCACAATTTTTAATATCTCTGATTGTATACAAAGCATATTCACACTATTAGTGCCTTCATACTTGTACTTAGGGTAATGATGTCCATCTCATTCCACCTTCTTTCCTACCCCCATACCCCCTCTCTTCCCCTTCTACCCCTTTAACCTATCTAGAGTTCTTCTAATCCTCCCTTGCTCCCCCTCCCAACCCCACTATGAATCAGCCTCCTTAGAGAAAACATTCAGCATTTAGTTTTTTGGGATTGGCCAACTTCACTTAGCATTATATTCTCCAACTCCATTTACCTACAAATGCCATGATTTTATTCTCTTTTAATGCTGAGTAATATGCTATTGTGCATATATACTACATTTTAAAAAATTCATTCATCTACTGAAGGGCATCTAGGTTGGTTCCACAGTTTAGCTATTGTGAATTGTGCTGCTATAAACATTGAGGTGGCTGTGTCCCTGTAGTATTCTGTTTTTAAGTCATTTAGGTATAGACCAAGGAGTGGGATATCTGGGTCAAAAGGTGGTTGCATTTCCAATTTTCCAAGGATTCTCCATACTGCTTTCCATATTGACTGCACCATTTTGCAGTCCCACCAGCAATCTATGAGTTTGTGCCTTTCACCCCACATCTTTGCCAGCACTTATTGTTGTTTGTATTCTTAATAGCTGACATTCTGATTGGAGTGAGGTGAAATCTTAGAGTAGTTTTGATTTGTATTTCTCTAATTGTTAGAGATATTGAACATTTTTTCATATATTTGTTGATTGATTGAATATCACCTTCTGAGAGCTATCTGTTCAGTTCCTTGGCATATTTATTGATAGGGTTATTTGTTTCTTTTTGGTGTTTAGCTTTTTGAGTTCTTTATATACCCTAGAGATTAGTGCTCTATCTGATGTGTGAGGGGTAAAAATTTGCTCCCAAGCTGTAGGCTCTCTATTCACCTCACTGATTGTTCCTTTTCCTGAGAAGAAGCTTTTTTGTTTGAATCCATCCCATTTATTAATTCTTGATTGTAATTTTGTGCTATAGGAGTCGTATTAAGGAAGTAGGGGCCTAATCCGATATGATGGAGATTTGGGTTTACTTTTTCTTCTAGTCGATGCAGTGTCTTTGTTTTAATTCCTAGGTCCTTGATCCACTTTGAGTTGAGTTTTGTGCATGGTGAGAGACAGAGGTTTAATTTCATTTTGTTGCTTATGGATTTCCAGTTTTCCCAGTACCATTTGTTGAAGAGGCTATCTTTTCTCCAATGTATGTTTTTGGCACCTTTGTCTACTATAAGATAACTAATTATGTGGGTTAGTCTCTGTGTCCTCTATTCTGTACAATTGGTCTACCAGTCTATTTTGGTGCCAATATCATGCTGTTTTTGTTACTATTGCTCTGTAGTATAGTTTAAGGTCTGGTATAGTGATGCCTCCTGCTTTACTCTTCCTGCTAAAGATTGCTTTAGCTATTCTGGGTCTCTTATTTTTCCAGATGAATTTCATGACTTGCTTTTTCTATTCTATGAGGAATGTCATTGGGATTTTGATCAGAATTGCATTAAATCTGTTTAATGCTTTGGTAGTATGGTCATTTTGACAATATTAATTCTGCCTATCCAAGAACAAGGGAGCTCTTTCTATCTTCTAAGGTCTTCTTTGTATTCCTTCTTTAGCATTCTGTAATTTTCATTATATAGATCTTTCACCTCTTTTCTTAGGTTGATTCCTAAGTATTTTTTTGAGGATATTGTAAATGGGGTAGTTTTCCTCATTTCCCTTTTAGAGGATTTGTCAGTGATATACAGAAATGCCTTTGATTTATGGGTGTTGATTTTATATCCTGCTACTTTGCTGAATTCATTTACTAGTTCTAGAAGTTTTCTGGTGGAGCTTTTTGGGTCTTCAAGGGATAGAATCATATCATCAGCAAATAGTGCTATTTGAGTTCTTCTTTTCCTATGTGTATCCCTTTAATTTATTTCAATCCTAATTCAATTGCTCTGGCAAGTGTTTCAAGACTTAAAAAGAAGTGGTGAAATAGGGAATCCCTGTATCATTCCAGGTTTTAGAAGGAATGCTTTCAATTTTTCTCTATTTAGAAGGAAGTTATTCTGGGGCTTAGCATAGATAGCTTTTACAATGTTGAGATATGTTCCTGTTATCCCTAGTTTTCTGGTGTTTTGAACATGAAGTAGTGCTGTATTTTTGTCGAATGTTTTTTCTGCATCTATTGAGATGATCATATGGTTTTTATCTTTAATTCTTTTGATGTGATGAACTACATTTATTGATTTCTGAATGTTGAGCCAAACTTGCATCCCTGGCATGAACCCCCCCTTGATCATGGTGCACTAGCTTTTTGATATGTTTTTGTATTCTACTTGCTAGTATGTAATTGAGAAATTTTGCATCTATGTTCATTAGAGATATTGGTCTGAAGTTTTATTGATGTGTCTTTGCCTGGTTTTGAAATCAGGGTGATACTGGCCTCATAGAATGAGTTTGGAAGTGCTCCCTCTTTTTCCATTTCCTGAAATAAATTGAAGAGTATTGGTATTAGCTCTTCTTCAAAGGTATTTTAGAACTCAGCTTTGTATCCATCCAGTCCTGGGCTCTTCTTGTTTGGTAGACTTCTGATGACATCTTCTGTTTCATCGTTTGAAATTGATCTGTTTAAATTGTTTGTATCATCCTAATTCAATTTGGGCAAATCATATGATTCTAGAAATTTGTCAATGCCGTCAATCTTTTCTATTTTATTGGAGTACAACTTTTCAAAACAATTTCTAATTATCTTCTATATTTCTGTAGTGTCTGTTGTGATATTTCCTTTTTCATCACTTATGTCAGTAATTTGACTTTTCTCTCTCCTTCTCTTCATTATCATGGTTAAGGGTTTGTCAATTTTATTTATTTATTTTTTAAAAAACAACTTTTTATTTTGTCAATTTTTTCAATTGTTTCTTTTGTTTCAATTTCATTGATTTCAGCTCTGATTTTAATTATTTCCTGTCTTCTACTGTTTTTGGTGTTGATTTGTTCTTCTTTTTCTAGGGCTTTGAGATGTAATGTTAAGTCATTTATTTGTTGTCTTTTTCTTCTTTTTTATTATTTTTTATAGTTGTTGATGGACCTTTATTTTATTTATTTGTATGTGGTGCTGAGAATCGAACCAGTGCCTCACACATGCTAGGCAAGCGCGCTACCACTGAGCCACAACCCCAGCCCTTTTTTTTTTTCTTTTAATGAACGAACTTCATGCAATGAACTTTCCTCTTAGTACTGTTTTCATGGTGTCCCAGAGATTTTGATATATTGTATCTGTGTTCTCATTCACCTCTAAGAATTGTTTAATCTCCTCCTTGATGTCTTCTGCAACCTATTGTTCATTCAGTAGTCTCCAGGTGTTGGAATGGATTTTATTTCTTATTTTATCATTGATTTCTAATTTCATTTCATTATGATCTGATAGAATGCAGGGTAGTATCTCTACTTTTTTATATTTGTTAAGAGTTGCTTTGTGGCATAATATATGGTCTATTTTAGAGAAGGATTCATGTGCTGCTGAGAAGAAAGCGTATTCATTCATTGAAGGATGAAACATTCTATGTATGTCAGTTAAGTCTAAGTTATTAATTGTATTATTGAGTTCTATAGTTTCTTTGTTCAGTCTTTGTTTGGATGATCTATACAGTGGTGAAAGAGGTGTGTTAAAGTCATCCAAAATTATTGTGTTGTGGTCTGTTTGACTCTTGAACTTGAGAAGTGTTTGATGAAAGTAGATGTTCCATTGTTTGGGGCATAAAAATTTATTATATTTGTGTCTTGTGGATGAATGTTTCCCTTAAGCAGTATGAAATATTCTTCTTTATCCTTTTTGATTAACTTTGGCTTGAAGTCTTCTTTTTTGTTGAGGATGGAAACCCCTGTTGCTTCTGCGGTCCATGTGAGTGGTATGATTTTTCCCAACCTTTCACCTTCAGTCTGTGGATGTCTTTTCCTATGAGATGAGTCTTTTGCAGGTAGCATATTGTTGGGTCTTTTTAAAAAATCTAATCTGCCAGTCTGTGTCTTTTGATTAGTGAGTTTAGGCCATTAACATCCAGGGTTATTATTGAGACACGATTTGTATTTCCAGCCATTTTTGTTTATTTTTGGTATTTAACTTGGTTTCTCCTTTGATTATTTTTTCCTTTAGTGTAATAATTCCCTTTGTTGATTTTTATTGTTGTTTTTCAATTCCTGTAAACCCTTTTACAAATCTACTGAGTATATAGTAGATAACAACTGAATTCACCATTTCTGTACATTGTAACCAAATTGTAAATGTCTTAATAGCAAACATTTGTTTTTAGGGTGTATATTATTTATATTGGGATATATTAACATTGTCCTTTACCTCAAAGGAGAGGTATTGGATCCCTACAGGGGCACTATAAGCCTATAGGGTAAAAAATGTAATGTCTCAGATCCAAAATGCTACAAGGGAAGACACAGAAGCAACATGGCAAGACAAGAGAAAAAATTGCCCCAAACAAATCAAGATACCACATTATTAGAATCCATGGCCAGCAAAGCAGAAGAAATGATAGAGAAGGAGTTCAAAATGTACATAATTAAAATGTTCTGCAAATTAAAGGATGATATAAGAGAGCAAATACAGGCAGCAAAAGATCATTTTGACAATAAGCTACATTAACAGATATAGGAAACAAAAGATTATTTCAATGGGGAGACAGAGGTTTTTTTAAAAAAAATCCTTGAAATGAAAAAAACAATAAACCAAATTAAAAGTTCAATTGAAAGCAGCACCAACAGATTAGACAACTTGGAAGACAGGACCTCAGACAAGAAAGATAAAATATATAATCATGAAAAGAATCTAGACCACACAGTAAAAATTATAAGAAACCCTGAGCAGAACATTCAAGAAATATGGAATAGCATGAAAAGACCAAATTTAAGAGTTATCAGGATAGAAGAAGGTGTAGACTTTTAAACCAAAGGAATGAGCAATTTATTCGATGAAATAATATCAGAAAACTTTTCAAACATAAAATAATGAATTGGAAAATCAAATGCAGGAGGCTTACAGGACACCAAATGTACAAAATCACAACAGATTCACACCAAGTTACATTATAATAAAAATGTCCAACATACAGAATAAGGAGAGAATATTGAAAGCCACAAGAGAAAGGAATCAGATTACATATAAGGGAAAACCAATTAGAATATGTGCAAATTTTTCAACCCAGACCCTGAAAGCTAGAAGATCCTGGAACAACATATATCAAGCTCTGAAACAGCATCTCTTAGCAAATCATCACAAACTGTGGGAAAATCATAAAACAACTCTAAAACATGATTAGCACATTCACTGGTGGGAACAAGTTGGGTAAGGGTGATTGGTTAGTACAAGAGGGGGATTCCTTTAAACTGATTGGCTTAAGCCACGAGGGAAGTATGTGCTGAACTACATGGTTTCCCAACATGTTATCAACCACCATAAACTACTAGAAGGGTCATCTGGCATCCCATGTATTTTCCTTGTCTCATGCTGATTGGTGGCTGCTAGGGGGTTGCTATGGGTTCCCACTAGCCTGACTGAATCAGGGACACCTGGCGCAGCAGATCTCTCCTGTTATTTGCAGATAAACAACTCAGCAGGATGGGTATGTGCCTAGGAGTGCCCTGTGGGTCTTTCCAAGGACAAGGGTCACACCCCCTTCCTTGGACAGGCTTTGCTCTGAGGTAGAGGCTGGTTTTTCAGTGGCTATTGGCTGACTTCAGAGCCTGTGTGAGGTTCACAGGCAGACACTATGCTTAGGGGACTATCTCTGCTGCTGCAGAGTCCCAAGATGGTGGCAACTGGGGGATCCCCACTTTGGTCGATGGGGGTTCACATAGGGGTGGTGGCCAGAGTTCCTGCATGTGGGAAGCCGCCGGGTGTCCACCATGGGAGTGGAGTCTGTGATTTTTGCTCGGGTGGGTGGCTGAAATTTCTGTGTGGGTGCTGCTTCTGCATATGATCTTGCTTGGTATCTGGTAGTCCTGAGTTGAGTAGTTGGGAGACCTACTCTGATGCTAAGGGGTGATTCTGCATGGGGGCAGGAATATTGCTCCCAAAGCAGCAGTATTCTCACTACTTGAATTCCTGGTCATAGAGCAACACACAATTCTGCCTCCCTCTGGCCTGCCATCTTGGATTCATCTGAGCTTGTGCTTTTGAACTTGATTTTTTCCCCTTATTGTTTGAATTAAGTACATATAAGGAGTGCTTATTTCATGATACTTTATGACTGGCTTTGGATAATTAATAAATGTTTAAACCATAGGCTATTTAAGAAAACATATTTAACATTAGGATAAATAAAACTATAGTTGTTATGATGATAAAATCCATATTTTCTCTAAGTTTTGAGGTCTATTGAATAAGATGCTCCTAGTGTTTTAGTTTTAAAAACTTAGAAATGTAGTAATTTTGTTTCCCTAGTTTATTCTAAAAAGAAATACAATGAATATACTATCTATAAAGAAACTTCATGTTAATTCCTTATCTTTTGTTCATTCCTGCAAACAATATATACTAAGCAGTAACATTGTGCTACATGTAACTCAGGGCCCTAGTCTCAGAGCTTGGTGTTTCAATGGGCTCTGAGCAAGAGGTAATGAGTACTGAAAGGAAAGCGAGGAACCAGGAGACAGGCAAGCAAGAAATGAAAGATGGAGACCAGGCAGGCAGAGATACACACAGTAGAGTGTTTTTTTTTTTTTTTTTTTTGTGTGTGTGTGTGTGTGTCAGAGCTGACAAATAAAGGCACATCCCTCCATAGTAAGGCCCTTGGGTGGGAAAGCCGTAAAATGGCTGCTGTCACTTCAGCAATCTCTAACTGCTGAAGATGTTGAACACTTTTTTTTCATATTTTTGTTGACTGTGTTTCTTCTTTGAAGTTCCTGTTCAGTTCCTTTGCCCATTTATTGATTGGTTTATTTATTTTAAGGAAGGACCTTACAACTATAGTGTGGGTGTGTCAGAGGTGAGGATGGAAGGGGGTCTCTGCACTGAGATGTGACGTTAAGGCTGATTATGCACTGAAAGTTCAGGGAAGGCTTCCTTGAGGAAGGGGGTGTTCAAGTTACAGAAAAAGTAAGCTGTTCAGGAGAAAGGAAAGAGTATCTCAAGTCAGTAGAATCATGTGATATTCTTCACATTGTTGACCACACGAATGCTGGCAAAGAAAACAGTTGGTATTCTCATTGCCCGGTTTGGTGGTTGTTATCAGAAATTTGTTGAAAAAAAATCTTTCAGAACCTATGGATAAATTCTTCCATATCCATTAGGATGGGTATGATGACTGGGGGTAGGGAGAGGTCAGAGAAAAGCAAGGAAGGAAAAGGAAGGCAAGAAAAAAAGGAGAGAGGGAGGGAAGTATAGCAAAGCAAGGGAGACACAAAGGGCTTTCATGCTGGTTATTTTTATTTTTTATTGGTTCTATTTAGTTATATATGACATTAGAATCTATTTTTAATAAATTTATACAACCATGCAATATATCTTATTCTAATTAAGACCGACTTCTTGTGGATGTACACAATGGTGCAATTCACTTAGGTATTTTCATATACACACATAGGAAAATTATGTCAGATTCATTCCATTATCTTTCCTATTTCTATCCTCCCTACTTCCTTCATTCCCTTTTGTAGTATCTACTGAGCTTTTCTTCCTCCTCTCCTCCCCTTTTATTGTATTTAACTTCCATATATCAGTGAAAACATTTAACCTTTGACTTTTTGGAATTGGCTTATTTCACTTAGCATGATAGTCTCCAGATTCATTGATTTACTTGCAAATTTCACAAAGTCGTTCTTTATTGCTGAGAAATATTCCATTATGTATATATAACACATTTTCTTTAACTATTAATCTGTTGAAGGGCACCTAGGTTGGCTCCATAGTTTAGCTATTGTGTATTGAGCTGCTAGAAACATTGATGTGGCTGCAACAGTGTAGAATGCTGATTTTAAATCCTTTCGATATATGCTGAAGGGTAGTATAACCAGGTCAAATGATGGTTCCATTTCTAGTTTTCTGAGGAAACTTCATACTGAAATAACTGCTTCCAGAGTTATTGCACCTTTTTGCAGTCCCACCAGCAATGTATGAGTGTACCTTTTCCCTGCATTCTTGCCAACTTTTATTGTTGCTTGTATTCTTGATAGTTGCCATTCTGAGTGGAATGAGGAAATCTCAGTGTATCTTTAATTTGCATTTCTCTAATTGCTGAAGATGTTGAACATTTTTTCATATTTTTATTGACTGTGTTTCTTCTTTGAAGTTCTTGTTCAGTTCCTTTGCCCATTTATTGATTGGGTTATTTGTTTATTTGGTGGTAAGTTTCTTGAGTTCTTTGTATATTTTGGAATTTAAAACCTTATTGGAAGTGTGTGTGGAAAAGATTTTCTTTCATTCTGTAGTTTCTGTATTCATATTC
This sequence comes from Marmota monax, assembly GCF_021218885.2. Lineage (NCBI taxonomy): Eukaryota > Metazoa > Chordata > Mammalia > Rodentia > Sciuridae > Marmota > Marmota monax. The sequence continues at coordinate 1,986,908 of NW_026693552.1, forward strand.
TTGATTTTTTCTTTGCTGTGAAGAGCTTTCTAGTTTGATGTCATCCCATTTATTGGTTTGCGACTTCACTTCTTGTGCTTTAGGAGTCTTCTTAAGGAAGTTAGGAACCAATATGTTGAAGTGTTGGGCCTACCTTTTCTTCTGTTAGGTTCAGGGTTTCTATTCTAATTGCTAGGTCTTTGATCCATGTAGAGTTGATTTTAGTGCAGAGTGAGAGATGGGGATTAACTTTTATTGTATTACATATGGATTTTTAGTTTCCCCAGCACCACATGTTGAAGAGACTATCTTTTCTCTAATGTATGTTGTTGATGCCTTTGTCTAGTATGAAGTTACTATTTATGTGGGTTTGTCTCAGTGTCTTTTATTCTGTCTATTGGTCTTCCTGCCTGTTTTGGTGCCAATACCATACTTTTTTTTAAACTATAGCTCTGTAGAGTAATTTAAGTTCTGGTATTGTGATGTCTCCTGCTTCATTTTACTTGCTAAGGATTACTTTAGCTATTCTGAATCTCTTGTTTTTCCAAATGAATTTCATGATTTTTTTTCTATTTCTATGAAAAACATCATTGAAATTTTAATAGGAATTGCATTGAATCTGCATAGTGCTTTTGCTAGTATGGCCATTTTGGCAATATTATTTCTGCATATTTGAGAACATTGGAGAAATTTTTATCTTCTAAGGTCTTCTTCAATTTTTTTCTTAAGTCTTCTCTAGTTTTCATCTTAGGGATCCTTCAACTCTTTTGTTAGGTTGATTCCTAAGTATTTTACTTTTCTAGGCTATTGTGAATGGGATAATTTTCTTAATTTCTCTTTCATCTGATTTACTGTTGGATTATAGGAACACAATTGATTTATAGGTGCTAATTTTACATCATGCTAATTTGCTGAATTTATTTATGAGTTCTAGAAGTTTAATGGTGGATTTTTTTGAGTCTTCTGAATGTAGAATCATTTCATTGGCAAAGAGAGATAGTATGAGCTCTTCTTTTCCTATTTGCATTCCTTTAATTTCTTTCTTTTGCCTAATTGCTTGGGGTAGGCTTTTAAGGACTATGTTGAATAGAAATGGTGAAAGTGAGGATTTCTGTTTTATTCCTGTTTTGGAAGGAATCCTTTCAATTTTTCTCTAGTTAGAATGATTTTGGCCTTGGATTTGTCCTAATAGATTTTACAATGTTGATGTATGTTCCTTCTATCCCTAGTTATTCTAGTGTTCTAAACATGAATGAATGCTTTATTTTGTCAAACACTTTTTCTGCATATATTGAGATAATTATGTGGTTCTTTGTGTTTAAATCTATATGATGTATTATGTTTGTTGATTTCCTATGTTGACTCAATCTTGCATTCCTGCGATTAAATCCACTTGGTCATGGCACACTATATTTTTAATGTGTTTTATATGTGATTTGATAATATTTTATCAAGATTTTTTGCATCTAGGTTCATCAAGAATATTGGTCTGAAGTTTTCTTGATGTGTCTTTGTCTGGTTTTGGTATTAGGGTAATACTAGCTTCATGGAATCTGTTTGGAAGAGTTGTCCCCTTTCCTATTTTAGGAAATAATTTGAGGAGGATTGGTACTAGTTCCTTAAAGACCTGGTAGACTTCAGCTGAGAATCCATTTATTTGTTCCTGGGCTTTTCTTTTTTGGCAGACTTTTGATGGCTTCTTTAATTTCATTACTTGAAATTGATCTGTTTAAATTTTTTATATTCTCCTTGTTCACTTCGGGTAGGTATTATGTCTCTAGGAATTTGTCAGTATCTTCAAGATTTTCTAGCTCATTGGAGTATAAACTTTCAAAATAGTTTCTATTATCTTCTGTATTTCAGTTGTGTCTGTTGTGATATTTCCATTTTCATCATGTATTTTAACAGTTTGAGTTTTTTCTTTCTTTTATTTAGCTTGTCTTAGAGTTTATCAATTTTGTTTATTCTTTCAAAGAACCAACTTTCTGTTTCATAGATTTTTTGAATATTTTAAATCTCAATTTCATTGAGTTTGGATCTGATTTTAATTATTTCCTGTCTTGTACTGCTTTTGATAGTGATATGTTGCCCCCCTCCCCCCCCAGGGTCTTGAGATGTAATGTTAGATTTTTTTACTTGGTACTTTCTGTTCTTTTAATAAATGAGTTCAATGCTATGAACTTTCCTCTTAGAATTGTCTTCATAGTGTTCCAGAGATTTGGGTATGTGGTATCACTCTTCTCATTTATTTCTAAGTTTTTTTTTTTAATGTCATCCATGATTTCTTCTGCTATCCATTCATCATTTAATAGTGAATTATTTTGTCTCCATGTGTTAGAGTAGTTTCTACTTTTTGTGTTATCATTAATTTCTAATTTCATTCCATTATATTCTGATAGAATGCAGAGTATTTTTTGTTGTTGTTTTTGCTAGGCATTCATTTCTTTGTGGCCTAAAATTTGGTCTATTTTAGAAAATGATCCATGTTATATTCAGAAGAAGGTGTATTCAATCATTGATCAGTGAAATAGTCTATATATGTTAAGTCTAGATTATTAATTGTATTTTTCAGTTCTGTAGCTTCTTTATTTAGTTTTTGTTTGGATGATCTATCCTGCATTGAAAGAGGCTTGTTAAAGTCACCCACTATTATTGTGTTGTGGTCTATTTGATTTGTGATATTGAGGAGGATTTGTTTGATGAACATAGATGCTCCATTATTTGGGGCATAAATATTTACTACTGTTATTTCTTATTGTATGATTTCCCTAAGCAGTATGAAGTTTGGACTTCTTTGTCTCTCCTGATTAACTTTGTTTTGAAATCCACTTTATCTGATATGAGAATAGAAACCCCTGCTTATTTATGAGATCCATGTGAATGATATGTTTTTTCTGTTCATCCACCTTCAGTTTGTGATGTCTTTGCCTATGAGTTGAGTCTCTCGGAGACAGCATATTGTATGGTCTTGTCTTTTAATCCAATCTACATGTTGATGTCGTTTGATTGATTAGTTTATACCATTTATATTCATTATTATTATTGATACATGCTTTTTATCTCCTTTCATTTTGATTTATTTCTAGTTTTATTTATTTATTTCTATGTTGAATCAGATTCTCCTTTGACTGTCTAGTGTAATTTCACCCTCTGCTAGTTTTTATTTTTATTCTCCATTTCTTCTCCATGAAATATTTTATTAAGGATGTTTTGTAGTGCTGGCTTCCTAGTTGTGATTTCTTTTAACTTTTATTTATCATGGGAGTTTTTATTTCATCTTCAAATCTGAAGCTAAATTTTGCTGAATATAGTATTCTTTGTTGGCATTTATTTTATTTCAGAGATGTTATATATTTTTCCAAGACTGCCTAGCTTTTAGTTTCTAGGATGAAAAATCAGCTAAAATTGTATACTTACTTGGTACGTTAGGCATTTTATAATAATGTGCCTTGGTGTAGGCCTAATGTAATCATGTATATTTAGTGTCATGGTATGCCTCCGGTATTTGATTTTTCATTTCATACTTAAGGTTTGGGAAAGATTTAATATTTCATTGAAAATATTGTGTATTTCTTTAGTTTGTATTTCAGAGCCTTCATCTATCCCCATGATATTAAATTTGGCCTTTTAATGCTATCCATAATTCTTGAAAATTCTGTTCATGGTCTCTATATATCTTTTATCCATGGTTAGCTTTATTTTCTTTCTTTTAATTTTTTAAAAAAATTTTTTGGTTGTATATGGACACAATACCTTTATTTTATTTATTTTTCTTTATTTTTTCTGTGGTGCCAGGGATTGAACCCAGTACCTCATGCATGCTAGGCAAGTGATCTACCACTGAGCCACAACCCTAGCCTTATTTTCAAGATTATATATTTTGTCTTCATTGCCTGATACTCGATCTTCTAAGTGGTCTAGTCTATTGGTGATGGTTTCCATTGAATTTTTGATTTAATTTATTAATTTATTCATTTTGTGGATTTCCAATGGATTCTTCTTCAGAATTTCTGTCTCCTAATTGAAGTCTGCTGGTCAGGTATTCTGTGTTGTTTGGGATGGTTTGTTCCCTTGCTTTTTCATATTGTTTATGTGTCTACCATCTATCTGGAAGGATCTGAAGCAGCAGAATTTCTACCCTACAAGCTTATAGTGTCCTTGTAAGTTTCTAGTACCTCACAGATTATTAGGGTAGCCCAATAATAGCAACAACCTATGCAAACAATATGTAGCAATAGACTAGTTACTTAATTCCTAAAGGTCAACTACAATGTTAATTGGCACAATAAGCAGAAAACGGTAGGATCAGGAACTTCCATTGGTTAAAATAGTAAATAATTTAAAATTATTTCTGGCATAAAATCAACAATAGGTGTTGTCTATGACTTCTATCATATTAAATGCTATAGCATTGATAGTGGGGGCTGTCATTATATAAACTGACTAATGTTAAGTGGTATTAAGGATAGAGTTGAGTAAAATGAAAGAAGAAGGGATAGGAGAATAGAAAAGTGTTTGCAATTTCAGGATATGTTATGAGGAGGGAGAAGAAAAAGTAAAAACTTAAAGGAAGAGGGAAAGAGAGAACAGTAGTATTTGACTGTTATAGAGAGATAGGGGAGAGAACACCAGGGAAATAGACCAAAGAAAAAGACAATACAAAATATACGACTATTCCAAAACCCTAAACCTGAAGAAAAAAAAAAGCAAGGAAAAGAAAACTACCTTAAAAAAAGGCTAGAAATGAGAAGACAGAATGCACTATGTATATGTATAAATGTCCTTGAATCAATAAGTACACATTAAAGAAAAATGAAAAATGAAATCTTGATAAAATTTAAGGAGTTATTTCCGTCATGGTAGTCAAAATAGTCAGAATATATGTTCACTGCCTGTGCCCAACTGATTTTCTTTTTATTTTCTTTGGAGGTATGAACTGAGCATGGGAGTTTGGGCTGTGGGCTGTGGAGTCCTTCCTTTTTATTGTGTTGCTCACTGAGATGCCAGTTGGAGTTTAAGAATTTTCAACTTCGTGTCTAGGCACAGTAGTGTGGGACGAATGGGATGAGCTTTAGGCTCCACTCCCAGGGTGTGTTTGCTACTGGGTTCTGTGAGAGGAGTTCCTGGAGGTAGAGTTCCCAGGGGTGGGAAGTTTAGTGAGGCTCCAGGTGCTTTATTGCATGATGAGTTGTCTGGCAGTGTTGAATCGTTGCACCTCTAGAGACTGGTAGATACCAATCTATGTTGGGAAACTGTACCTTAGGAGACTCCCCATTGTTCCACTTGTGTGACAGTGGAGTATTACTTTTTCTGGCTTACCAGGGTCAATCACCAAGCAGCCATCAGTGAGCCATGCGTGGAATGATGAATGCAGAGAGCTGAGTGCCCAGGAGTGAGGCTCGTGCCAAGTGGGCCGAGTTCCATCACACCCATGTGTTCAAATTCCTGACCCTCTGTAGCTGGCACTGTGAGTCCCTGCAATCTGCTAGAGTCAAAGGATTAGAGGGACCTGGATTCTCCCTGGTCTCCCCAGTTTGTATTTTCATGGGTAAAAGGCTCTTGGTATCTGATTTTCCTGGGTTTACTAGGCTCAGTTAAGTCTCTGCTAGGCTCAGATAAGATCATGTGGACCCATCCATGAACTCCAAAATCTGGTGTGACTGTGTGGTAGCCCCAAGATGGCTCCTGGCTTGGCTGTCCACTGATGATTGGTAAAAACTCAGTGCATCTTCTGTGGACCCGTTTAATGAGTTGAACAGCCTTTGGATCAATTCGGGCAGGCTGCCCCTCCAGTCTCAGGATTTTCTGTGTTCAGCCTGATCATATTATTTCTCAGCTTTTTTTGTCCTTGTGTTACTGCCAGTTACCAGTGATGATGAGTTCCATTTTCCCAAGTGTTGAAGTCTGAAAAATGGAGAAACACTGAGGCAAGTGTAGAAAGCGAGTTTTATTTAAAGAATAGTAACACAGACATCTCCACAGAGAAGGGGACCCAGAGCTGGTATCCAAAGAAGGAGTATCGTGCCTCTTTTATTTTATTTTTTTAATTTTTTATTGTTGGTTGTTCAAAACATTACATAGTTCTTGATATATCATATTTCACACTTTGATTCAAGTGGGTTATGAACTCCCATTTTTACCCCGTATACAAATTGCAGAATCACATCAGTTACACATCCATTGATTTACATATTGCCATACTAGTGTCTGTTGTATTCTGCTGCCTTTCCTATCCTCTACTATCCCCCCTCCCTCCCCTCCCCTCCCCTCTTCTCTCTCTACCCCCTCTACTGTCATTCATTTCTCCCCCTTGTATTATTTTCCCCTTTCCCCTCACTTCCTCTTGTATGTAATTTTGTATAACCCTGAGGGTCTCCATCCATTTCCATGCAATTTCCCTTCTCTCTCCCTCTCCCTCCCACCTCTCATCCCAATTTAATGTTAATCTTCTTCTCATGCTTTTTGTCCCTACTCTGTTCTTAGTTACTCTCCTTATATCAAAGAAGACATTTGGCATTTGTTTTTTAGGGATTGGCTAGCTTCACTTAGCATAATCTGCTCTAATGCCATCCATTTCCCTGTCAATTCTATGATTTTGTCATTTTTTAATGCAGAGTAATACTCCATTGTGTATAAATGCCACATTTTTTTTATCCATTCGTCTATTGAAGGGCATCTAGGTTGGTTCCACAGTCTTGCTATTGTGAACTGTGCTGCTATGAACATCGATGTAGCAGTGTCCCTGTAGCATGCTCTTTTTAGGTCTTTAGGGAATAGACCAAGAAGGGGAATAGCTGGGTCAAATGGTGGCTCCATTCCCAGCTTTCCAAGAAATCTCCATACTGCTTTCCAAATTGGCTGCACCAATCTGCAGTCCCACCAGCAATGTACAAGTGTACCCTTTTCCCCACATCCTCGCCAGCACTTGTTGTTGTTTGACTTCCTAATGGCTGCCAATCTTACTGGAGTGAGATGGTATCTTAGGGTGGTTTTGATTTGCATTTCTCTGACTGCTAGAGATGGTGAGCATTTTTTCATGTACTTGTTGATTGATTGTATGTCCTCCTCTGAGACGTGTCTGTTCAGGTCGTTGGCCCATTTGTTGATTGGGTTATTTGTTATCTTATTGTCTAATTTTTTGAGTTCTTTGTATACTCTGGATATTAAGGCTCTATCTGAAGTGTGAAGAGTAAAGATTTGTTCCCAGGATGTAGGCTCCCTATTTACCTCTCTTATGGTTTCTTTTGCTGAGAAAAAACTTTTTAGTTTGAGTAAGTCCCATTTGTTGATTCTAGTTATTAAGTTTTGTGCTATGGGTGTCCTATTGAGGAATTTGGAGCCCGACCCCACAGTATGTAGATCGTAGCCAACTTTTTCTTCTATCAGATGCCGTGTCTCTGATTTGATATCAAGCTCCTTGATCCATTTTGAATTCACTTTTGTGCATGGCGAGAGAAAGGGATTCAGTTTCATTTTGTTGCATATGGATTTCCAGTTTTCCCAGCACCATTTGTTGAAGATGCTATCCTTCCTCCATTGCATACTTTTAGCCCCTTTATCAAATATAAGATAGTTGTAGTTTCGTGGATAGGTTTCTGTGTCCTCTATTCTGTACCATTGGTCCACCCGCCTGTTTTGGTACCAGTACCATGCTGTTTTTGTTACTATTGCTCTGTAGTATAGTTTGAAGTCTGGTATCGCTATACCGCCTGATTCACACTTCCTGCTTAGCATTGTTTTGCTATTCTGGGTCTTTTATTTTTCCATATGAATTTCATGATTGCTTTCTCTATTTCTACTAGAAATGCCGTTGGGATTTTGATTGGTATTGCATTAAACCTATAGAGAACTTTTGGTAATATCGCCATTTTGATGATGTTAGTTCTGCCTATCCATGAACAGGGTATATTTTTCCATCTTCTAAGATCTTTTTCTATTTCTCTCTTTAGGGTTCTGTAGTTTTCATTGTATAAGTCTTTCACCTCTTTTGTTAGGTTGATTCCCAAGTATTTTATTTTATTTTTTGAGGATATTGTGAATGGAGTGGTTGTCCTCATTTCCATTTCAGAGGATTTGTTCCTGATATACAGGAATGCCTTTGATTTATGTGTGTTGATTTTATATCCTGTCACTTTGCTGAATTCATTTATTAGCTCTAATAGTTTCTTTGTAGACCCTTTTGGGTCTGCTAGGTATAGAATCATGTGTTCTGCAAATAGTGATAATTTAAGTTCTTCTTTTCCTATTATTATGCCTTTAATTTCTTTTGTCTGTCTAATTGCTCTGGCCAGTGTTTTGAGAACTATGTTGAACAGAAGTGGTGAGAGAGGGCATCCCTGTCTTGTTCCAGATTTTCGAGGGAATGCCTTCAATTTTTCTCCATTCAGAATGATGCTAGCCTGAGGCTTAGCATAGATTGCTTTTACAATATTGAGGTATGTTCCTGTTATCCCTAGATTCTCTAGAGTTTTGAACATAAAGGGATGCTGTACTTTGTCGAATGCTTTTTCCGCATCTATCGAGATGATCATATGGTTCTTGTTTTTAAATCTATTGATGTGGTGAATAACATTTATTGATTTCTGTATATTGAACCAGCCTTGTATCCCAGGGATGAATCCTACTTGATCATGGTGCACAATTTTTTTGATATGTTTTTGTATCCGATTCACCAGAATTTTATTGAGGATTTTTGCATCTAGGTTCATTAGAGATATTGGTCTGTAGTTTTCTTTCTTTGAAGTGTCTTTGTCTGGTTTAGGAATCAGGGTGATGTTGGCCTCGTAGAATGAATTTGGAAGTTCTCCCTCTTTTTCTATTTCCTGAAATAGCTTGAAAATTATTGGTATTAGTTCCTCTTTAAAGGTTTTGTAAAACTCTGCTGTATACCCATCCGGTCCTGGGCTTTTCTTAGTTGGTAGTCTTTTGATGGTTTCTTCTATTTCCTCAATTGATATTGGTCTGTTTAGGTTGTCTATATCCTCCTGACTCAATCTGGGCAGATCATATGACTTAAGAAATTTATCGATGCCTTCACTATCTTCTATTTTATTGGAGTATAAGGATTCAAAATAATTTCTGATTATCTTCTGTATTTCTGAAGTGTCTGTTGTGATATTGCCTTTTTCATCCCGTATGCTAGTAATTTGAGTTCTCTCTCTTCTTCTCTTCGCTAGCACGGCTAAGGGTCTGTCGATTTTGTTTATTTTTTCAAAGAACCAACTTTTAGTTTTGTCAATTTTTTCAATTGTTTCTTTTGTTTCGATTTCATTAATTTCATCTCTGATTTTAATTATTTCTTGCCTTCTACTTCTTTTGCTGTTGTTTTGCTCTTCTTTTTCAAGGATTTTGAGATGAAGTATGAGATCATTTATTTGTTGGTTTTTTCTTTTTTTAAGGAATGAACTCCAAGCAATGAATTTTCCTCTTAGAACTGCTTTCAATGTGTCCCATAGATTCCGATATGTTGTGTCTGTGTTTTCATTTATCTCTAAGAATTTTTTAATTTCCTCCTTGATGTCTTCTATAACCCATTGATCATTCAGTAACCTATTGTTCATTCTCCAAGTGATGTATGCTTTTTCCTTCCTTCTTTTATCGTTGATTTTCAGTTTCATTCCATTATGATCAGATAAGATGCATGGTATTATCTCTACTCCTTTATATTGTCTAAGAGTTTCCCTGTGACATAATATATGATCTATTTTTGAGAAGGATCCATGTGCTGCTGAGAAAAAAGTGTAACTGCTTGATGTTGGGTGGTATATTCTATATATGTCAATTAAGTCTAGGTTATTAATTGTGTTATTGAGTTCTATAGTTTCCTTATTCAACTTTTGTTTGGAAGATCTGTCCAGTGGCGAGAGAGGTGTGTTGAAGTCTCCCATGATTATTGTGTGGTGGTCTATTAGACTCTTGAACTTGAGAAGAGTTTGTTTGATGAACATAGCTGCACCATTGTTTGGGGCATATATATTTATGATTGTTATGTCTTGTTGGTGTATGGTTCCCTTAAGCAGTATGTAGTGTCCCTCTTTATCCCTTTTGATTAACTTTGGCTTGAAATCTATTTTATTTGATATGAGTATGGACACGCCTGCTTGTTTCCGAAGTCCATATGAGTGATATGATTTTTCCCAACCTTTCACCTTCAGCCTATGTATGTCTTTTCCTATCAAATGCGTCTCCTGTAGGCAGCATATTGTTGGGTCTTGTTTTGTGATCCATTCTACTAGCCTGTGTCTCTTAATTGGTGAGTTTAAGCCATTAACATTTAGGGTTATTATTGACATATGGGTTGTTCTTCCAGCCATATTTGTTTATTTATGTTACTAAACATGGTTTGTTTTCCTCTTTGATTATTTTCCCCCCCTTTAGTGTCCTACCTCCCACTGTTGGTTTTCATTGTTATTTTCCATTTCCTCTTCCTGTAATGTTTTGCCGAGGATGTTTTGAAGAGATGGTTTTCTAGCTGCAAATTCTTTTAACTTTTGTTTATCATGGAAGGTTTTAATTTCATCTTCCATCCTGAAGCTTAATTTCGCTGGATACACAATTCTTGGTTGGAACCCATTTTCTTTCAGTGTTTGAAATATGTTATTCCAGGATCTTCTAGCTTTCAGAGTCTGTGTTGAAAGATCAGCTGTTATCCTGATTGGCTTACCCCTAAATGTAATCTGCTTCCTTTCTCTTGTAGCTTTTAAAATTCTCTCCTTATTCTGTATGTTGGGCATCTTCATTATAATGTGTTTAGGTGTGGATCTCTTATGATTTTGCACATTCGGCATCCTGTAGGTTTCTAGGATTTGGGATTCTGTCTCATTCTTCAAGTCTGGGAAGTTTTCTCGTATTATTTCATTGAATACATTGCTCATTCCTTTGGTTTGGACCTCTATACTTTCCTGTATCCCAATGACTCTTAAGTTTCGTCTCTTTATTTATTTATTTTTTTGGTCTCTTTATGTTATCTCATATTTCTTGGATGTTCTGCTCGTGGTTTTTTAACAGTCTTGCTGAGCTGTCCATGTTCTTTTCAAGTTGAAATACTTTGTCTTCATTGTCTGATGTTCTATCTTCTAAGTGTTCTACTCTGCTGGTAGTATTCTTAATTGAGTTTTTAAGTTGGTTTATTGCTTCCTGCATTTCTAGGATTTCTGTTTGTTTGTTTTTTATAACCTCTATCTCCCTGTATAGTTGATCTTTTGCTTCCTGGATTTGTTTGTGTAATTCATTGTCGAAGTGGTCTTTCATTGTCTGATTTTGCTGTCTAATGTCTTCCTTGAGACTCCAGATCATCTGAAGCATGTATATCCTGAATTCTTTATCTGATATTCCATCTGCTGCAGCTGTTACCTCTTCTAAAGTTGAGTTGAACTTTATTGCTTGTGGTCCTTTCTTTCCTTGTCTTTTCATACTGCTTGTGTTTCTTTCTGCTTGGTGAAACTGTTGTGTTTTTGAAAATTTTTCCCCCTATATATTTATATTGCTCCTGTATAGTTGAAAAGTCTCTCTTGCAGGGTCGGGCGGTGGTCTGCCTACCTTGCAGGCGCGGGCGGCGGCTCTGCTCTGCCCTTACTCCAATTGGGGTGACGTGTCTACCACGCCGGCGCGTCACTGGTCTTATTCCGGGCACGGGAGGCGGCTCTGCTCTGTCCCTACTCCAATTGGGATGACCTGTGTACCACGCCAGCAGGCTTCTGGGCCTGTTCTGCCGGTTGGTTGCAGGTCTGCCTACCTTGCAGGCGCAGGCGGTGGCTCTGCTCTGCCCCTCCTCCAATTGGTATGACTTGTCTACCACACCCACGGACTGCTGGGCCTGTTCCGGGCGCAGGCGAAGGCTCTGCTCTGCTCTTACTCCAATTGGGGTGATGTGCCTACCATCCTGGCCGGCCGCTGGGCCTGTTCCACCGGTCGGTCGCAGGTCTGCCTACCTTGCGGGCGTGGGTGGCGGCTCTGCTCTGCTCCTACTCCAATTGGGGTGTCGTGACTACCACGCCGGCAGGCTGCTGGGCCTGATCCGCCGGTCTGTCGCAGGTCTGCCTACCTTGCAGGCGTGGGCGGTGGCTCTGCCCTGCCCCTCGTACCACGCCCGCAGACCGCTGGGCCTGTTCTGCCGGTTGGTCGCAGGTCTGCCTACCTTGAGGGCACGGGTGGCGGCTCTGCTCTGCCCCTACTCAATTGGGGTTACGTGACTACCACGCCGGAGGGCCGCTGGGCCTGTTCCGGGCGCGGGCGGCGGCTCTGCTCTGCCCCTCTGGCTTGATGACAAAGTGAGAGAGACTCGGGTGTTTGTGACTCACTTTCTTTACCAGGAGACCAACTGTTTCTGTCGCCGCTGGTATTGATGAAGTTCTCTCCTTCGCCGCTTTCTGATGACATCAGATCTCTGCCATGTTGGTATCCCATGCGAATGGCAGCATTTCGTTCCCTTTGCCAGGTGACCAAAGCAACGGGTGAGTCCTGACCGGCCCTCACAAGCCCCGTCTCAGTCCTGTTGCCACTGCCTATGAAGGCTTGGTTGGTATTTACCTCCACAGTATTCAGCAGGACCTGGACTGAGAAGCATTTTCCGCGGGTTCTTTATCCCTGGGCCAGAGCAGTTCCGGGAGCCGGAATTCGGCCGCTCCTTGCTCGGTGTATGTTCTGATAGGAGCAGGCTCCAAGAAGTAGTTTCCGCGGGTTATTTAGCACTGAGCCTGAGTAATTTGTCTGTGAGCCGCAGCCTGAAATTACCTGTTCTATGGCTGAGTGAGCTGCGATCAGTCGAAAACAGGGATGGTGACGTCAGCTCTCCAAGATGGTGGCCGCTGGCTTCCTCTGTGGTCTTACCGGTGTGGAGAACCGAATTGGACCGCTTCCTTCCCCCGTCTCAAACCCAGCATTCAGCACTGAGTACGGTGATTGCATAGCTGGCAGAATCCCGCAGAAACTGCAGCGCTGTATCTTTGCATTGCTATCTCCTCGTTTCCCAGCGCTCGCCGCAGACTCTAGCCGCAGGGCGGTTTGCTGAATAAGCAGCGTGACCCTCTGTGCGGACTAATCTCTCGCGTTTGAGCCCCCGTAGCTGATCCTCGTGCAATGTAAATCCTTCCTCTAGGTTTTGGAGCACCTCAGTTTTGCTGGAAATTCCTAACAAGATAGCTTTTAGCCGTTCTAACTCATCATTCTCCCGCACAGTGACGCGGTACACGGGGGTAATGCTCTCCCTTCGCCGCCATCTTAAAAAAAAAAAAAAACTCGTGCCTCTTTTATAAATTTTAAATTATCTTTGTTCTCCTGACCTCTTCTCCCTTATCTTTCTCCATACTGAGTACATGACCGGGCCAGGCCTGGGTGTGCACCACAAGGTGGGAAGCAAATGTGCCAGGGTGAAAGGACAAATGGCGGAGTGATCCAGGCAGTAAGGTAACAGCCAGAAGGTACCAATTAACAATTCTCCTGCAGGGGAACTATTCCTGGGGTAGGTTGCAGCAACAGGTTGGAGCAGGAACAGTGGGGATGCTTTGGAAAGAGGAGGGGGAAAGGGCAGCTTTTGATTTTCTTTTCAACCAGCACCCACTTTCTTGATGGGACCCAATTATTTTTTATCGATATTGACTATTTTTCTGTCTCCCCCCATTTATGTGCTAATTCCACTTCTCCCACAAACATTTTATCTCTAATTTTGTCCCCTTTCCTTGTTTAATGTACCCAACCTTTAATTTTTGTAAGGGTCTCTGGAAATTCCTTTTTACCCACCTCAAGGAGAAGCAGTTTACCAATCCTGCTACTAGAGTCCTCAAAGCCTAGCTATAAAAAGAAATGCTGCTTTACTCTAATCCACCATCTTCCATCTCTTTCAGCTAATTTTATGAAGAGAGGAGGAAGAAATTTTGCAGAAATCTAGCTAATTGCTTCAGCCATGCTCTGGTCTTGTGTATTGTGGCCTGAACTAAACCCTTTACCATGATATATATATGAAATCCTGGATAGCCTTGGAAGTTCTTACAGCAAAGGGATGGACATTTGTAGTAATTGTCTACATGTATAGGATTTTCTTGCATTCAAGTGGACCGTTAATAGAAACTTTCATGTCTGAGTTCAAATAAATGAATAAAGCCATTACAATGATAACTACCACTGAAAAAATGGTGGATTTATGCTTTTAAAAGATTCTTTAATTATGCTTGCTTCTTGATAGTGTTGGCTAGAAGCTTCTGAGTGTAGGTGCTAGGAATGATTGAATTACTCTGTTTACTAGAGGCATTTTAATTTGGAGTGTGGAATGACCTAGAAGTGAAGCAATGCAGAGAAAAGAGATAGGAAAGAAGCGAGAGGATCTTGAAGTAATTGAAGGAGGGTGTGCAGACTATACCTAGAAACTGAGAGTGTTGTGATGGAGGTGAAGAGATTTAAGAAAAGAAGGTCTATTGATGCATTTCAAATATGATGTGTTATATATGATACAACATTTCTTAGGGCTACCTGCAGTTTGATAAACTCTATTACAGTTACAGGGTACTGAGTGTTTGCTTTCATTTAATTTGTTTGATGAGGAAATATAAAAAAAAGTTGTTTTCACTTCTAGATAAGACATGGAATGAAGAGCATATTTAAGGAAGAAGCACAGTATAAAGGTAATGACAGAGTGTAATTTATTCTCATGGGACCTCCGATTAGATCTTAAGGGACTACAAGATCCTTGTTAGCATTATTTGTTGTTGCGTGGGGTTCTTGGCCAATATCCCCATAATGGACAAATATGATGCTATTAGTTAAAATATAGGTAGTAGACCTGGGAAAATTATAATTTCAGCTGAGGTTATATTGTAAATGCTTATATATTTTCTTCTAAGTCCCAGTCATCAAACACCATATGCAACAAAGAGAAAATGCCTCTTTGATTCCAAAAGTATGAGTTCTATAGTACTGGGTGTGGACCCGGGGTACTCTACCCCTGAGCTATAACTCTAAACCTTTATTTTTTAATTAATTGATTAGTTTTTCTTAAAATTTGAGACAATGTTTTGCTAAATTGCCCAGGCTGTTCTTAAACTTGTAATCCTCCTGTGTCAGACTTTCAAGTTATCGGAATTACAAGCATGTGCCACTGGCCCTGGCTAAAAGGTGTCAGCTCTATGACTCACCAGGATATAGTTGAAAATCTGGAGTCTTTCCCAGATTAATGGCAGAAAATTTGCCTCCCCATGTCCCCAGATGGGTCATTCTAATGTGCCAAATTATATGCCTGCCCCACCCATTATATAGATTATAGGGCTAAGATCTACTTGAGGTAGTCACTATAAAACAAAGGAAATTCTGAGAATCCACAGGCCACTTTTTCTGTGCATTTAATTCTTCTCCTCAGTGAATAAAAAGTAAATCCCTCTTGAGTTAGAGTAAGGCAAGTGGCTAGGGTGGTGTTTTCTCAATAATTCACAATAATCCTAGGCAGAGAGCATTAATATCGAGGCAAGTTGTCTATGGATGTGGAAATGGGGTTGGAAAAGGAACTAGATGAAAGCTGTTGAAGTGAGTACATAAGAGTTTGACATATAGCTAATTTAGCAGTGCTGAACAAAATCAAGGAGCAGTTAAAATTAGATAATGTAGATTTGTAATCACCCAGGTGTACTACTAGTTCAGAAATGCTCTGTGGGTGGGAAAAATAGAGTGGTTAAGGAACAAAAATAAAAATAATTCATACCTTAGAGCTGAAATAGTGAAGACTGAGTTCTTTGGCTCTGAGTTAGGAGTTCAGAAAAAAAAGATTTTTTGCAGTACTGAGGATTGAAACCAGGGGTACTTTACCACTGAGATACATCCCAATTTTCCAGCTCACTTTATTTTTTATTTTGAGAAAATGTCTTGCTAAGTGGCTGAGGCTTGCCTCCAACTTGAAATACTCCTTCCTCAGCCTTCTGAGTTGCTGGGATTAGAGGTGTGTGACACTAAGCCAGGCTCAGCAAATGTTTTTTTAATTGACTTGTGAATAGAAGGAA
The DNA here is from genome assembly GCF_021218885.2 of Marmota monax. Taxonomy (NCBI): domain Eukaryota; kingdom Metazoa; phylum Chordata; class Mammalia; order Rodentia; family Sciuridae; genus Marmota; species Marmota monax. Next base: position 2,002,867 of record NW_026693552.1, read on the forward strand.
CTTAGATTATTAAGTGAAGAAAGAGCATAAATGATCATTATTTTAGAAGCATATTGTTTTAGTCAGCTTTTTGCTGCCATGACTAAAAGATCTGAGCAGAACAATTGTAGAGGAGGAAGAGTTTATTTAGGGGCTCACAGTTTCAGAGGTCTCAGTCTGTAGACAGCAAGCTTCATTCCTTGGGGCTCCAGGTGAGGTAGACTCTCATGGCAGAAGAATGTGGCAGATGGAAGTGGCTCATATGATGATCAGGCAGCAGAGAGATAGACTATACTATCCTAATACAAAATATATACCCTAAAGGCACAACCTCAGTGGCCCACCTCCTCCAGCTACACCCTATCCTCCTTCAGTTACTACTCAGTTAATCCCATCGGGGGGGGGGGTTAATTCACTGATTGGGTTAAGACACTTATAACCCTTATTTCTCCTCTAAACTTTCTGCATTATCTTACACAAGAGCTTTTGGGGGAGCTCACCTCCAAACCATAACACAAATGTTAATATATTGCTATATGACAGGTTGTCTGGATGTAGCCTAACTTTTAAAATTTGACCTTCTTTAGTTTATCCTTAGAAGAGAAGGAAGAGAAATCTTTGGAATAATCTTCTCTAAACAATTTGATTTTCCTGAATGTTTGGATACTTAGTGTGTATTTAGAAAATGTATTAATTACTGCTTTAGCCTAAAGAATACACGTAAAGTCCCACTGCTCATTTTTAACCAAACATTTCTATTATTTATTGAAAATGAAAAGAAGATTTTGAGTTTGGCGTGAACATTTGTGTTAGCTTTTTTTTTTTTTTTTTTTTTTGCTGCTGTGACTGGAAGGCCTGACAAGAACAATTTTAATTGAGGCTCACAGTTTCAGAGGTCTCAGTTCATAGGCAACCCAAATGTTCAACTGCAAAATGAAAATTTGAACAAGATCTGATTTGTGCAGAAGCCATCGCTACACATTCTCCTCCATATATACTTGTATATAGCTCTTAAAAGTTTAGATTGTTTTATTCCCCCAAATCTTTCTTTAACCCTCCTGCCTTTTGGTAAATCCATACATATTTTACTAAAGTAGAAATTAGTTCAGAGTAGTACATAGTAGGCTCACTGTTTCAGAGGTCTCAGTTCACAGTTAGGAGTTCAATGGCTCCATTCCTTGGAGCTTGAGATGAGGCTGAATATCATAGTAGAAGGGTGCAGAGGAGGGAAGTGGCTCACAAGATGATCAGAAAGGAGGCAGGGGGAGAGAGAGAGAAAAAAAAAAAAACAACCTCTGACTGAGACTCAGACTTTATTCTTCACTTTCCAGGTAGAAAATAGATACCCCAAAGACATATCCCTACCAACCCACCTCCTTCAGCCACATACTGTTTTCAGTTACCACTCAGTTAATTCCTATCAGGGATTAATTCACTGATTGGGTTAAAGTTCTCATAACCCAATCATTTCACTTCTAAACATTCTTGCTTTGTCTCACACATGAGCTTTTTGGTGACACCTCACATTCGAACCATAACAACATTAATTTAGTAAAAATCAGAAAAATAAATACCCTGTATACCCTTAAAATGTACCTTTTGAAATAAGAAATTGAAGAATTTCAATGTTGACCATCAAGAGTTTATAATGAACTTGTCCTCAAGTTCTCAATTTCATCTTTAGATCATATTTGGCAACATGTATGACAATGTCAGTACTCTTGTCTATATAAGATAAAAGTGTGCAATTTACTAACTTACCTTCTGGGGATGGTTATTTCCCTTTTTTGGAAGAATCCTGTAGCAAACATCTTAGGAAAGAGTCTGTGTACTACTCTGAACTAATTACTACTTTTGTAAAATAGGTATGGATTTACCACAAGGCAGGAGGGTTAAAGAAAGATTTTGGGGAATAAAAGGATCTAAACTTTTAAGAGCTATATACAAGTGCATATGGAGAAGAATGTGTTGCGATGGCTTCTGCACAAATCAGATCTTGTTCAAATTTTCATTTTGCAGTTGAACATTTGTGTTGCCTTAAGAAGTTTATCCCAAACTTTAAATCTTAGCTAATTACATTGATGTGGAGGATTGAATTAGAATAATATATGCTAAATTTGTTCTACTTGATTTTGTTTGGTGGTATTGTTAATCCCTGTCACTTGAGTTTACTGAGGCCTTTTTGTTTTATTTAGAATATACACAATTTAAAACATTTCTATCTATAAAAACTATTTGAACTACTAATGGCTTTTTTAACAATGCATAAATTCATAATACTAAACATTTACCATGTGGAAAACACTGGTCCACTGATTTACCCAGACTTTCCAAATGTTTCTTTATGTGTTATAAAAATCTCACATTGTTAAAATCATCATTGGTCTCATCAGAGAAAGATTTAAGCACAGGAAAACTTTCAAGCATACAGAGCATTCATGAATTTTTCTCAAAATATAAATGAGTCAGGTCATAACCAAACACTCAAATCAGTTATAGTTCGTTCACTGATTGTTCATTTAAGTTAATATGGAACACAAAAATAAAGTGTATAGTTCAGCTGGCAACTCAGATGCAGAAGCACTTTTACTTAAGGGAAAAAAATCTCATCAGAATTCTGCAGGAAAAAAAAATTATCAATTTTTCCCACAGGACAGTACAAAGAGATGTCAAGATTCTATGGGTTAATATTTATTAAGATTAACATGCTTTTTCAAATTGCATGTGTTCACTGACAAATGCAGTAACTGCTAGTATGGTTTGATGCCCTTACCTTATTAATTCATGTTGAAATGCAGAGTTCTAATGTTATTACTTTTGCATGATAAAATTTCAACACAGCCAAAAAAGGCACAATATCTTAATGGTACTGCAGTCTATAAAAATAATATTTTTTCCCTTTATAGTTACTAAGGCATTAAATTACTCAGCAATTTTCTATAGTAAACAATTCATCAGTAGGTGAGTGAATATATGTAAAGATGATCAATTTTTTACAGTAATTAAATTCACAGTTTAAGAAATTAATAATATGGTAGCGGTGAGAATACAGAACAGTTTAAACTTAAACCTGTTGAAAGTGTAAATTGTTGTAGTTTGGAAAATAATTGACATAATTGAGGATGCACACACATTATGGCTTAATAACTCCATTTGGGGGCATGTCCTGTAAAAGTTTTATATACATAAAATTAGTTATATAAAACAGATAAACAAACAAAAGAAAAACCAATCCTGGAAAGTGAAAGTCAAATTTCCAACAGATTAGCAAAACAGAAAAAAACCTTAAAAACCCATATGGTATTTACATAGTAATAAAATCTTACATAGCAGTAAAATAAATGAACTGCAGTCATTAAATCTCAGGAACAAAATGTTTAAGACCAACAACAAAAAAGCAAGTTATGGAACTCCCAAGAATCATATCTTGAAATATATTGTGAATACTTTTATTTGTTTCATAATCAATATAAGCAATGCCAAAACCCTAAAATGTTAACATCGGATGAAGTGATAAAATTACATCTTGTTATGTTTTAGATATGAAGTGTCCCCCAAAAGCACATGAGTGAAACAATGAAAGAAGGTTCAGAGAAGCAATGATTTGGTTATGAGAGCCTTAACCCAATCAGTGAACTAATCCCTGAATGGGGATTAACTGAGTGGTGACTGAAGGGAGGGTAGAGTGTGGCTGGAGGAAGTGGGTCCCTGAGGGTGTACCTTTGGTGTTTATATTTGTCCATGGTGAAGGAAGCTCTGTCTCTGCTTCATGGTGCATGTCCTCAGCCACTTTCTTCTAACACCCTCTGCTTTGGTGTGCTGCCTCTTCTTGGGCTCAGAGCAATGGAGTTGGTCATCTATGTAGTGAGACATGTGAAATCAGGAACCCCAAATAAACTTTTCCTCTTCTAAAATTGTTCTTGTCAGGTCTTTTGGAAAAGTTATCTAAAACACCTCTCCAATTACTGACTATATGGTGACAATTCTCTAATAATGTCACATCTCTTTCTCATTTAATTTGAGCTAAAATTAATCCATAAATAATTGGATATAGTAATATCACAAAAGCATAAAAAGATGAATTGAGGCTATTCATCTTTTGTACACTGGCTTTTTGACAGGGGAAAGGGCAAAAGTTTTTTTTTTTTTTTTAACAAAGAATCTATAGGAAAATTTCCTTGTAACTTCTTCCTGGAATATATTTTTATAGGTACTGGGATTGGATCCAGTGGTGCTTAGCCCGTAAGCCACAGCCCTAGATTCCCCTTTTTTATGTTTTGAGACAGCATCTCGCTAAGTCCTTAGGGCCTCAATAAGATTCTAAGGTTGGTCTCGAACTTGTAATCCACCTGCCTTAGCCTATTGAGTCGCTGGGATTAGGTGTAGGTGTGCACCCCTGTACCCGGCACCTGGAATATTCTTTGTCTATAAGTTTCTTTGAGTTTATATGTCTTAGCTTAAATCTCACTCCCTCTCTTCTTTTTGGTCCTGGTACTTGGAATTGAACCTAGGGTTTCATGCATGCAGTGCCCTATCACTGAGCTATACTCCCAGCCATTTTTATCTCTTTTAGTTTGATATGGGGTCTCCCTAAATTGTTTTGGCTGGCTTTTAACTTGCAATCCTCCTGCTTCAGCCTCCCTGGCAGCTGGGATTAGAAGTGTGTGCCACCACATATGCCCTAAATCTCTTTCTGGGGAGAATTACTATCTTTTCCTTTAATTACCTTATCTTATAAATGAAGGAAAAAATTTTCTATTTCACATGGTTAATTGCTAATGAGATAATGTATATGATAATGTTTAGCAGAGTAGCTAAAACATTTAAGGACTCAATAAATGTTGGGCATTAATGTTATAATTTACTATTATTATTCCACATAATATCTTATATTTAACTTTAAAAAATTTTCCATGGGTATTAATGACCCAATCTATTATTTTTGGCTAATATGTGATCATTTGGACTTTTATCATCTTTATGCCTTATTTTCTTCTTAAAGATGAACAAGATTATTGGATTCCTTTTCCTTAAGTTTTCAATGACCTTTCAATAAAACTGTTTGGGGCTGGAAAAATAAATGGAAAATGGTCACTGATGCATTTATCAGGAACTTACCTACATAATATACCATAGCACAAGAATAAGGTATTATGAGTACCTCTCAGTTGCAAATTGTTTACTACAAGAAAACAAAAGCTTAAAAAATTATGAGCAGTGATAAAAACACTGAAAACACATGTGCCAAGTTTAAAGATAAGGGTATTCGTTATTGACATAAAATATTTTCCTAAATTACATAAACCTACTATACTATGAAAGATATTTTGATTGCTTAGGATACCTATAGTTTATATATTTAAATTCTATACACTGAAAATATTTCCTGTATGCTAATTTTTAGATTTGATTTAGAGTGACAATTATAACTATATTCTATGATGACTGAAAAAATTCTAAGCTATTGAAAATGAATGTTATTAAAATGCTAAATTATCTCATAACAGTGCATTTCTACTATTGGCAATAAAGTTTCTATGAATGAATCTTGTGAAATATGCAGTAACATAAAATACTATGTTTCCTCATTCAGAAAGCTTAGGAAAGAGACAAGAGAAAGTCAACAACACCTTGATGATTCTCACAATATAGCTGTCCATGTTCGAAAAGCACGTGGTGGCTCTACTTTATATGGAGAAAAATACACTCCAGAGGTGTTTGCAGAATTTCTAGATATTGTAAGGAAACTGTAAGTATTTTTAATATATTATTTAATTTAGTTAAAGAATTATTTTTAATTGCTTTTTTAAAAAAAGTTATTTATTTTCAAGTAGCACTAGTGGTTGATTCAGGAGATTTGGAAAGAGTTGAGACTTTTGTTTCAGGATGAACACAATTTTCATGCATTCTATCTTCACAGTGTTTCACAGATATATTACTAAACTTGTGACTCATCTTAATTTTAAGTTGCAAGCAAAATATGCATTGTAAAATGATGCCATAAAATCAAAATTATGTTTGAGATTTCATTTTCTTTTGGTTACTTGAAGGCTGTTCACAGAATTTAAACTGTCCTACCCAACACAGAGCCTTTAAATAAACTCACTTTTTATTTCCTTAAATTTACTCGAGGACTTTGTGCTATAATTGGGACAAAACTGCTTGGAGAAGGACAAGGAAAGGGGGATGGAGGGAAAAGAGGACAAGAAAGAGAATATGAAATCTGAATAGATGCTTGGTATTAGAAATGATTTTGGATTTATGAATAAAATTAAAGTTGAAAGGATATTGTGAAAACATGTGACATTAGAATTGAAATGAATAATAAAAATAAAACCAAGAGAAAAAGTATCAAAACTAGAATTGTCCCTAAGACAGACCAAGAGTATGGATGAATAATTAAAAATCTGATTTTTTAATTTGTTTTGAATAATGCATTGAGAATCGTATGCTGTTGTACTTTTTTCCCCCCAAATTGTGGATATCTGTTTGAGAAACATGATCAGACCTTTTAGGAAATTGAGAATGGTCATATTTCTCATGCTTTTATCATAATTAAAACATATATAGCAAATGCTATTCACTTTTTAGGAAAGCAGGTATAAATGATTTATAGAGAAAAGGAAATCAACCATCTTCCACCTAGGGGTATAAGTAAATTGTTGTAAAAACAGGAAATCCAACCAAAATGTACCCAGTGAATTTTTAAAAAACATTGTGTCTGGTAAAAAGTCACTAAAGCACTGAAAGTTATTAAAGATTTTATTAAACTACAATTTTGACTAATATTGCATTGGATTAAAATTTTTAGTGGTTAGTAATCTATGGGCACTAAATCATTCACTACTGACTTCATATTATGCTGAGCTGAAATATTTTTAATGTTAGTGATAGGTCTCTTTTTCTAACTATAATTCAGTAGCAATTTCTTGATCATGTAGTCTCTGGTTTGAGATGCAAAAGGAACTCGCCAATAGTGATTCCGAAGCAGCCATGATTCTCCAGTAAGGTGTCAGAGGTAAATCTAGGTTGAGTTGGAATGGAAATTGTAATTGGGTAAGAAGCCTTATACTATCATAGCAAAGGGACTAAAGTGAAAAGGAGGAGTCATGATAGAATGCTTTCCACATCCAGAGGAAAAATAGATCATATGCTACTTTTCTCTAACCTTATGTGGACCTCTACAGGTTCCATTTAAATATTCAAGACAGTTGATGTTGGGTCATTGTCAATTTCCTTTCCCCACTTCCACATTCATTTATGGGAGAATGCAGTAGTGATCAGAAGAGGTCACAGTAGTACTCCAATCTCTTTATATCAATAGCTGGTCAGGTAGGTCTCTTCACATGGCAGATCTCATTAATGCCAGTGGGTTGTAAGAGCTACTACATTATAATGGTAGAGTAAATGAGAAAGGAATTCATTTTTCATCAGATGTTAAATGTTCATGCAAAGTTTTAAATTCTGTACGTAAAATTTCTGATTTAATCTCCCTAAAGCGAAATACTAAAAGAAATTAGTATAATAGGACCTCTAAAGAAATAACACTAAAAATAAGTTCGATGCCATCAAACTATAACAATTCTGCACAGTCAAGGAAACAGGATCATGAAGAGAGAGCCTAGAGAATGGCAGAAGATCATTGCCACCTGCTTCTCAAATAGGGCATTAATAACTGGAATACATAAAGAACCCAAAAAACTTAATACCAAAAAAGTAAATAACCTAATTAATGAATGGGCAAAAGAACTAAACAGATGTTTCTCAAAAGAAGAAATACAAATAGCTAACAAATATGTGAAAAAAAAATGTTCAATATCTCTAACAATGAGGGAAAAACAAATTAAAACCACATTGAGATTTTTATCTCAGTCAGAATGGCAATATCAAGAATACAAATAACAGTGTGTATTGGTGAGGATGTGGGATAAAGGTATACTTATACATTTCTGGCGATACTGCAAATTAGTGCAAACACTCTGGAAGGCAGTATAAAGATTTTTCGAAAAACTAGGGATGGAACCACCACATGACCACTCCTTTCTAAAAGAGAGAAAATCAGCATGCTACGGTGACTTCAGCCACATCAATGTTTATAGCAGCTCAGTTCACAATAGCCAAACTATGGGACCAATCCAAGTGTCCTTCAACAGATGAATGGATAAAGAAAATTTGGTATATATATACACAATACAGTATTAGTAAGCCATAAACATGAATGAAATTATGCTATTTCTTGGCAAATGGACAGAACTGCCCACTATAACTCTAAGTGAAATAAGTCAGAACCAGAAAGTCAAAGGTCAAATGTTTTCTCTGACTAGTAGAAGCTAGCCTTCTAGTTTAGTAAAATATGGGGAGGGGAAAAAGAAAAGAAACTGGAGGTGGGTGGGAATTCCATCAAAATAAAAGACTACTCAGGGGAGTAGAAGAAGGGGTCTGTATGGGGGGAGGAGGAAGGAGGGGAGGATAAGGGAAAAACAGTGGAATGAAACTGAACTTCCCAAATGTACATATACAAATATACTATATTGAAACCATTATGTATATCCACAAGACATTAATTATAGAATGTAAATAAATAGATCTAGGAAGTAGAGGAAAGTAAATGGGGGAGGTTGGAAGGGGAGTGTAAGAGTAAGTACTGGGGACTGAATTGGAGCAACTCATATTCTGTGCACTTATAACTATGTCAAAATGAATCCTAATGTATAACTATTGTGAACCATTATTAAACAATGAAAAAAGAGATTAATTTTGAGTAATAGTAGCTTCAAAAAAGCAAATATCCCTGACACAACTTGGAAACCATTAAGTATTGATAACTTGGTGTGACAGTTCACGCACACTGACTACTCCATAACTTCTACTTTAAATCAGTGGCTCTGAGTTTAGTACTGGATGGGAGGTGAGAATAAGTGGTTTTGAAACATTAGCATTATTGTCAAAGACATTAAAAATCATAATGCAGTATACCAAAAAGAAGGATTGGAGTAACTAGAGACTGCTGTGTAATTGGAAAGTGTGTTGTAGAACAGAGAGTGAAAGAGAAATAGGAGAGGGAGATATGAAGTTTTTGGTTTAAGGTAAATCAGACTGGCTATGTGTTAGGTATGTGTTAGATATTACTTAAGTGTGTTAGGTATTGTTGGACTATAAGCAATCGAAATTGACTCCTTTAATTGAAACCAACAACAAAAACTACAACAAAAAACAAAAGCAAAGGATAGGGAAGCTGTGGAAGAACAATACCAATATGATGAAAATGATAAGGAACTCTAAGGAAATCTTTAATTGTTTTCAAGCTACAACATTGGAATCAAGTAGGTATCACTACTTTTGATTGGGAAGTATTAGGGTCACACTGTAATTTTAGGGATTGGCAGTTATATTGTCATTGTTTGTTTGTGCACCTGTATCTTGGATAAATGTTAAAGGAGCAGTACACTTTGATGAGTAGTTTTACTCAACTTATATGCAATTTCCAAAGGGATAGCATTTCAAAAGAAAGTATTTCAAAAGGAAGGGAAAAGGAACATAAATAAATAATACTAATACCTGTGAACTAAAGCCTGACTTAGAAATTTAATTTCTTGGTAACTTTGATTGATGTTTTCACCCAGTAATTAAGGAATGTGTCAGATATTTTTGAACTCCTTGGTGTTTCTGGCATTTTCCCCAGCATCGGGACTGCAGGAACATACAATGCCTGTTGTCATTGTGTTAGCTTTTTCTCACTGTGACCAAAATGTCTGTCAAGAACAATTCTGAGGAAGAAAAGTTTATTTTGGCTCATGGTTTCAGAGAGGTTTAGTCCATGGTGGGCTGACTCCATTGTTCTGGACCCAAGACGAGGCAGAATACCATGGCAGAAGGATGCACTGGAAGAGTCATCCTCATGGTGGCCAGGAAGCAGAGGGAACAAGGGGAAGGGGAGCCCCAGAGTATATGAACCCTTCCAGGACATATCCCAAGTGGCTCACCTCCTCTAGCCATGCCTCCCCCTGCCTACAATTACCACAAAAACATTCAAACTGGGATGGACTGATAGGGTTATAGGTCTCATGATCCAATGCTTTCAACTCCAAACATCTCTGCAAAACACAGGAATTTGGGGGGAACACTTTACATCCAAACCATAACCATCATGGAGCCTATAGTCTAATGTAGGAGAAAGAGATAATAGACACCTATGTATTGTTTAAGTTAATGAGGAGTGCTAGGAAGAAAAACTAATCCAGAATAGGGGAAAGAGCTTGATAGAAACAATCAGGAAAGTTTTCTCTAAAAAATGGTACCCTCAGATAATTTTACTTAATGGGAGAGCAAGCCTATTGAATATATTGGAGAAGGTCATCCCATGTAGTTCAAAAACAGTGCAAGAGTCCAGGGATGGCAACATAGTTCGCAAATAGGAAAAACAAACAAACAAACAAAAAACAGAATCAGCAAGGAGGCCATGTTTGCAAAAGTGCATGGAGCAAGAGGAGGGTTGGTAGAAAGGAGGCTTCAAAGATTCCCAGAAACAGATTGACACTTAGGGTTGCGTAGGTGTGCTTAGGATTTTAATGTTGGTGTGATGCCATTTTATTATTTACATGACAAAAGGTCATGTGTGCATATGGTCTACTGTGGGTGCCAGGAAGAGACTTGGGATGAACTGTCAGGATGCTTTCAAATTGGTCTAGATGAGAAATGACTGTGGTCTCTATTCTGTATTAGAAAGTTTTTTTTTTCAAAATGCATAATTTAATTTTATTTCTTTAAGACTTAAGCATGGTTGAATTTATAGTGTTAGAAGCAAGTCTGATCAATTGATTGCTAACATGATAGAGAATGTGGGCAAATCATCTAATCCTCTCATATGTTTTTATTTGATTGCATTGTCCATAACAATTCTAGCTTTTAAAAAGCTGTTATAAGTACTTTGGTTAAAAAAATAATTGTTTTTTTTAATAAATGACTAATTTCTGAAAAAAATAAGTGAATGTATGTGTGTGTGTGGGGGGGGAATTGTGGAAAGGATAGGAGAAGTGAGGAACTTATTAATGAGCTGTGAAAAGCAGTTTAAGATCCTCTGAGAAAACTTGGCCCAATTGTTTTTTCTTCTACTTTCTCCAATTAAAGATGTTTCCTTTGAGGGAATGAGGCATCTGAAGATCATTATGTTTCAGCAGAGCGATGATGCAAAGCCACTTCTCAGGAATGACTCAGAGGGAATTGCTCCCTGGAAGAACATCAGGATTTTTGCCTTTTAGATTCAGGCTATTTAAATTCCAAATGCAATATGGTTCTTACACTGCTGTCCTCTGGTGAAATGGCACATAAGATGAGGAATTGCAGTCTCAAACTATATTTAAGGGCTTATGCTGATTAGAGAAAAACACTTTGTGGAGTTCCTAATTCTGTTAGAAGTACAGCATTTGGAGGGAAATTGCACTGCACACAGTGGGGAGTGTGTCCCCTAAAAAAGAGAATCTTTATTGGGAGCTAAAAGGGAACATAGGTAAATAAAGAATGGTGTGAACACTGAGAGTAATTTAGATTTCTGGCAGAAACAGTGATCATTTATGATATAAGAATGGAAACTAAAGGAAGAGAATTATTTGTGTTGAGATGAGCTAGCAAAGGACAAGAATTAAAAGCTGCACTGACAGCTGCATTGATGTTATAGAATATAGCACTGAGTCTTGGTCTGATTGTGGCAGGAAGAGTCAGAGTTATATCTGAGATCTTCATATTGCCTAAGGTCTAGCCTGGGATCAGAACGGATTGGATTACTAACTGGACTATTCTAATTTTTAGTCCTATGATCCTAGGCAACTTTTTACTTCTTGATTTTTTAATTCCCTAATGTATAAAAGGAGCATAATTATGAACCTTATAACTTTATAGTGTCATTACTGTTGTTCATCCCTGATGAAACTAGAAGTATAAAATTCTGTACAAATTACTTTGTCCATCTTATGCCCTGTGTAAATATCAACTGTCCCTTTCCCAAAGAATCCTTCTTATCTTTACTATTTTTTTAATCAAAGACTTTACTATTTATTCTCCATATTTGAGTTATAGAGGGGTTCTTCTAATATCTCAGAATAATAATGTGTCCCAATTGTTTTTCCTTCAATAAGGAATATACAAGTTTCTCTTATTCATGAATAAATGATGTCTATTACTTATTTATCATGCACTTGAATTAGTTTACAAGTTTCCTGAGATACTTTTACTTTCATACTAGAGTTTAACAAAACTGCTATTTTGTTACAGATAAATTAGTATTTTAAAAAACTGTATTTTTGTACCAATGTTTGGAAATAAGCAAATATTTTTATTATATATGTTACAAAATTGTTATTATTTTTTTACTGTATCAATATATTTTAACAGAATAGATGTGGTTACAGTTTGGATGTGAAGTGTCACCCAAAAGCTTATGTGTGAGACAATGCTGATGCCATGGATTTTGATTTTCTCTGTAGATTCATATGAAACAGAATATTAATATTTTTTTGACTATTACAAAATAAGGATAAACTTCTAAGGGTATTTTTTAAAGTGGAAAATGTAAGCCAAATAATTGTTAAAAGAACAGGAAATATTATATCCTATAGTTATAAAAATTCAGAAATATGATTAGAATGCTGTATTTTATAGAAGAGATAATAATGAAGAAAAATATAAATATGAAAAAAGGTTCAATATTATTAATAGCCAAGGACAAATTAAAATCATAAAACAAATTATAACTATAGAATTATAATGAAATATCAAGACTGAAATAGCCATCAAGTTAAAAAAACTAAAATGTGAAATATAAAATTTTGGATATTATACTATAGAAGAACTTATACACTGATTTGGGCAGTATAAACTGATATAATCATATTAAAAAACATCATCTAGTAGAATATGAATTCTTTTCACATTTAAAAAAAAATTAATGTTATTTTAATTTGGCCAACGATAACTCTACAGTGGGGTACATACAAAGTATATTTGGATACTTGAGACATGCAGAATTATCCCACTGCACTGATGTATGTGATAAAAATATTTAAAATTTGTTCTAGGAATTTTGAAATAGATATTACATTTTTAACTGTAGTCATGATTATTTGCAATAGATCACCAGAACTTATTCACTATGTGTAATTGGAAGTTTGTACTTTGTGATCGCTATCTCCTCTTTCCTCATCCATTCCTATACCCCTCTTTCAGCTTCTGGGAATCACCATTCTAGTCTCCTCTTCTTTGATTTCAATGTTATGGATCTCTCTCATGTGAGATCATGTGGTATTTGTCTTCCTGGCTTATTTTTACTTAATGTCCTCTGTATGCATCCATATTGTCACAAATGACTGAACTTCCTTTTTTAAAAAAGGCTGAACCCTCTTTCATTGTGTATACGCACCTTAAAAAATTCATTTATGCATTATTGGGCACTTTGGTTGTTTTCACATCTTGGCCTTAATGTGAAGCAGTGAACATGGGAGGGTGATGTCTCTTTGACATACCAATTTCAATTCCTTTGGATTATATACTCAGAGGTAGAATTGCTGGAAGATGTAGTACTTCTACATTTTCTTTTTCTTTCTTTCTTTGGTGGTGCTGGGGATTGAACCCAGGTCTTGTGCATGCTAGGCAACACTCTACTAACTGAGCTATATCCCCAGCCCATGCTCCTACTTTTGTTAAGGACACTCCAAAGTGTTTTCCATAAAGGCTGTACTAATTTATATTCTTACCAACTGTATAAAAGGGTTCCCTTTTCTCATATCCTTGCCAACAGTTACTACATTCTATCTCTGATAATAACCATTCTAACAGGTGTGTCCATGATTTTAATTTGCATTTCCCTATTGATTAATAATAATTAATAATCCTACTGATTAGCAATGCTGAGCATTTAGTAGGCTATTTATAATATGTTTGTCATGATTTACATTCTGTTGCTGTAACAAAGTACCTGAGATCTGGATAATTGCAAAGAAAAGTGGTTTATTTAGTTCACAATTTTGGATGCCAAGATTTGGCCACATCCAATGAAGGTTTCATCAATGCTTTGTTACAATATGGTTCACAGAATCATATTAGGAGGGCATGAGAAAGTGATTTGTGGCATGTGCAAAAGGACCTAATACAGCAGCCGGTTTACTTTTTAACTACCTGCTCTTGTGTTAATTAATCCAGTCCCATGAAATCTAATCCATTCCCTGGAGATAATCACTAATCCCTTCTAAGGGTGGTGACCCCCTACCTAATTACCTACCAATAAGCCCCACCTTTTAGAGGTTTTACAGTCTTTGATGTTCTAAAAGCAAACATAGGATGAGGTAGTAGATGCTCTGAAAAGCGTGTTTGAAAACATTTTTTTGTCTCCAATTTACAGTGAAAAATGTCCATGTATTTTATTTTAAATTTGATTTATAAATTATTATTGATTTGATATTTCTAATAAATAAGTATAATTTTGTTTATAAAAGACATGATGTGTATTTTAATATCATTTTTTAAAATTCTACTCCTCAAAGTAGCAAGTGAATGTTTTTTTCTAGGAAAAAGGTATAATCCAGTTCAATCCCCAGCACCACACACAAAAAAAGTGTAATCCATAGTATAGTCCAAGCATATTTTGAAGTTGAGTAATACAGTGAACATTTCAAATAATCATGTTATATAATTTTTTAATGCTAAGATTATGTCTTCAAATTAATTCAAGTTTCGAATCAATTGGTGAGCTATTAATTTACAAAATCAAATTAACTTTCAGGTCTTGTTTTCTCTTTGTGGTCTCTTTTATTAATCACTGAAGAACAGCATATTTGTAATCTTCTAATTATTTTTATATGGGCAATGCATGTTTTTCTAAGTGTAAATAAGAAAATGTGTGAATGCTACAACAAAAAATACTGAGTAAATAATTCCAAATGATTTACTTTATCAGAAATGTTTCTTAATAGACATTTTCAGACAAATTAATTCTTCAGTACTGAACACAGATATTTACTTAGAGGTGACCTGTTATACTTTACTAAACAAAAGCTTTTGTTTCTATACTTTTGTTTCTGAATTGATAATTTGTATCTTTTTTATCTTGATGAGTCCAGCTGGAGGGTTAATAATTTTTTAGAACCAGAAATTTCTGTTGTTTGAAATATATTTATTAGGTTATTTGAGGTTATGGTGGTGAAACGAAGGAGGTATATTATAATTTCATGGAAATGACAGTGTCATCAAAGAGTTAGACTATAAGCAAGTTAAAATGTCAATATGTAATTAATACTTTTGCTAAATGCTATGCATGGGAATAAGCAGGGTACCTTGATGGAGAATAACACTGGGAGTAGAGAAGAGGGACTGTGTGCTACACATGGAGGTCAGGACTGAGGCTTTCAGAGGCTGTAATAATTAAGCTGAAATCTGAAGGCTGGGGGCAAAGAATCCTCCTGTGAACAATAAAACAAAGGATGTTCTGGACAGAATGAGCACCTCCAGTGGTATCTTGAGAGGAGAATGCTTTGAGGAGAGTCCATAACATTGAGAAGCCAGGTAGAGCTTGGTGTTGATGCAGGTGGAACAAAACAGGTTTGAAGAGCTTGGCAGGGTTTGGATCCAGTAGTGATTTGTGAACCATTGAAGGGAACAATTCTTGACATAATGGATAGGGGAAAACCACAAATATAAATATAAACTTATGAAAACATCAGGGTAAATTCTATACTAGTGGAGGCATAAATGATAAATCAGAGGTCAGCATGCTTTTACTTTAAACATCAAGACATTAAATTTGTTCATTCCAGCTACTCAACTCTGCATTATATTGCAGAAACAACCATAGTAAGTGAATAAATGAGTGAGGCTATTACATAAAATCTAGTTATAAAAACAGACAATGGGTCTGGACTTGGCTTTGAGGCCATAGTTTTCTGACACTGGACATACACCAAGAGTTTTTAACTCTGATTCTGAATCGGGGTTGGGTGGGGGGAATCACAGAGTCGAAAATTCAGATGGAATTTTGAAGTATGAGAACTAATTAGTTACAAAAAATCAAGAGGATTTCTGTACAAGGAACAGAAAAGCACAGGGACACATATGGGCATAAACTTTTGCTGGAGGGACACAAAATAGGGCATACTGGACAGCATGTGTGCAGTACTGCTTGCATGTGGGGTGCAGAGATACAGTGGAAAGTTCAAACAAGATACTGGGGAGGTGGGAGGTCTGCAATGTGCTAAGGTGTCTGAGTTAACTGAAGGCAGGTTCTTAAATTGTTTCATTACCATGTTTAGGTGCTAAGGTGCTAAATGATATTTGTGTAAAAGATGGAGAAGGACAAAAGTAGAAGTCTTTTTAAAAAAAAAAACATACAAACAAACACTCAAAGGCTTCCTATTTCTTACCAAATAAATCTATTGCTATTAAGGCCCTCTACCTAATCTCCACTCATAATTCCAGACTAATTTTATTTGCTCTCATTTCCTCAAGGAGGAAGTTTAGATTTCTGACTGATTCCCACCTTGTATTTTGGCTTCTATTATCTAATGAATCAACTCTCCATTTTTTTTGTTGTTGTTGTTTTTAAATTCAGGATTCATTTCTAGATGTTTCCTAAGGATATTTCTTCCCACTCCACCTCTTTTATTGACTGTAACTCATATTTTGGCAACTAGTCACACAAGATCTCATTTTTGATTCTGTTGTGTTTCTTTCTTACATCTCACTAGGATTCTAAACTCCTTTTGCAGAGAAATTATGGCTTTCCTACAGAGTGTTTGTCTTAACGCCGACAATGCTCCAAAGTACAATAAACACATTGATTAATTGATACAAATATCAATAACATTGAAAACTCTACCTGAGCCCAAGCTAATGTAAAAACTAGTTTCTAAACCTGATAAATGTTTTCTAAAGCATTCTTCACATTGCTGTTTAATATTTATGCATGAATTATTTGTACCTTAAAACATTATAGTAGTTGAATGTTTAGAAATTTTATACCTTCTTTTTTCAGTTTTTTAAAGCTGACATTTTCCACCTTTTAGGAGGAAAGAAGTATTCTGTTTTAAATAAAGAATTATGCAACTGTACTGGAAGAGATTAATAAGCAGAATAGGGAATGTCAGACAGTGAAAGCACAAGGAGCTTAGAATTTAAACAAGGATAGATTCTGTTACTCTGTTGGGGCTGCTAGAACAAGATGACATAGAGTGGGGGAACTTATGAACCAAATAAATTAAGTTTTGCAGGTTTGAATCCTGGGAAGCCTGGGATCCAGGAACTAGAAAATTTGGTTCAGTTAAGACTCAATTCATGGTTTGTAGATGGTACCTTCGCACTGTATTTTCACATGATAGAAGGAGCTAGGCAGCTTCCTGGGGCTTCTTTAATAAGAAGCTCATCATCCTCTGAAGGCCCAACTTCTAATATAACCTTAGAAATTAGGTTTCAACATATGAAGTTCTGGGGAACACAAATATTCAAACCACAGTAAAATCATAGCTGAAATATCCTAAGACTGTTTCCTTCAACATGGAGTATATAACGTAATGAACCAGGAAAACTTTGGGGATTAAAATTTCATATTTAGAGGAGATTATTTGCCTTACACAGATAATGTTGTGAGAATTCCTTGCAGAAAACACACTCTAAGTTAAAATGATGCAAGTAATACATTGGAGCCTCTCGGGCATCGCTGCTCTTTTTATCTTGCTCTTCAGTCTTCCAGGCAATACACCAAGAAAGTGCAAATTATCTCTCTGTCATTGCCTGGGAAAATGTGATTAGGTCATGATCAGTCTCTCAATGCTCACAGTCCTTTACTTGGGTATTACAAACTTTTAGTCCACCTTGAAAAAGATTAAGCCATGAGTCACCAGTGGGGCCTCATTTTTGTGGAAAACAGGGTCAGAGAAGTATCACTTCTGATAATATTTTCCCATTTGTCATTGAATGAGGCCGGTAAAGGTATGGGGTAGTCACAGATTTAGACCACCTGTCCCCAGGCCCAACTCTGTAGGACTTGTGTGCACTAATGGAAATAGAAAGTGCCTTCTAATCTGGCTGACATTGCCATAGCCTCGAGGTCCCTAAAGAATCACAACTGGGAAGGTTGAACAGTTTTGTCCCAGGTTACTTCACTTCCTGTGTCACAGTTTCCCCTCAGACCCAGGGGTGACCAATTTTCTGGTAAGTCCTAATCTTTTGGGTGGTAAGTTTGTGTTTACCTTACCATGTGGCTCCCCACTTCCACCAGCTCTTGCCATTAATGGCATCTTAGGAGAAAACTTGGATAATAGAGTTTGTTGTTCCTTGTTAAACACATACTTCGCCTTCAAATGCGGAGGAGGAGTACAGAGTATACCCGAGATTCACAAAAACAAAGGCAAACATATTCCATAAAATACAGAATAGATACAGTGGATTCGTGTTATTTTGGATGATCTGTGTAGCTGTTATTTGGTTATGAGCTGTGTAGTTGCTGCTGATACTGACCACTGTGCCTAGGGATACAGAAATACAGAAATAGGTCCTCCGTGAGCTTCCACCCAATCAATACCTAACCTTGTCTTAGGTATGCTTTTGTTTAGAGATATTTTATTGCATAGATATCATTGGATTCATGAACATTGAGCTCACAGCCAACAGTACTAGAATTTGAGTTTGAATGAAGCTGATAGTGTATAACATGTATTTTCAAGTTTCATGTGCTCAGGAACACTAGATAGCACTTCAACACTTTGCTTGGGGGCATTTTACACAATGAAATTTCATCAACAAAAAGCACAAACATGCAAAACACATGGTGCTAAATAAACTGTGAAAGGACATTTGTTTATAGCATGAGAGCCGAAGAGAAGGTAGAGCTTTGCTTTCTCAACATTAGATGAAGTCCTGAGCATTGGGTAACTCAAGGTTTTTGCCGTTCTGCACAATGCGCTGATCACTGTGAGAATATCTGGAGTATTGATTTTGAGGTTACTAATAAATGTTAGTGAGTAGATGAATTAATAAGTATTACATCTATAAATTATTAGGGTCAAGAGTATATTACTGACACAATTGCTTGATATATTTTTTAAACAATCTATATACTTTGAACAAATTGGAAGTGTGAATTTTTATAACTACCCAGGGCTGAAACACATCAATCAGAGTGAGACTATCACTCAGTTTTTATGCCATTTCACCCATATTTTACAGCAAGTTAGATTTATATCTATGAATGAGTCTTATCTTCACCTCGACCCTCAAGCTTTCCACAATCCATCTCTATGTAACTGTTTCTGATTGGAATATGATTTGATAAATCTGCTATAAAATGTAAAACATCTTTTCCAGCCATCCCTGTCACATATGTCCATTATCTGAGTGGACCTCAGCCATTTTAAATCATAAAATCCATTTTATTTCAATACTAAAGTGTACTTGCTGTTTAAATAATCAGCGCGCTGATCGTGAATTAAGTCAGCTTTTGGAAGAGTGGCTGAGGGGTGGGAAGGGTGACATACTAGGCTTGTTTTCACTTTTTTCCACTAGCTTTTTTGCCTGTTCCCTTTTATCTGATAGCCAAGGTTACCCCCATGTCAGGGTCAGAGGGAAAGTGGAGTAGAGAAAAGGCAATCCTGGGTGACCTAGACTTGTTTTCTGGTTGTGGCAACATCTTATTCTCCTTATTCTTTCCTGGGTTTTGTGAGTTTTTCAGATATTTCTCTATGGGAACACTTTCTATGTGGTTATGAAAATGTGAACAATTCTTCTGCTAGTTATTATTGCTTCAAAGCCTAAGTTAAACTTCTCCTTCCTTGCCCCTCTACCTGGTCTCCCAGTTGTTGGCTGATTTCCTCCTTAGGATTTGTTCACTCTAATAAATATATATATATATATATAAAATATATATAAAATATATATATATATATATATATATATATATATGTTTTATATACACACACACATATGTCCATATGATATATATTATATAAAATATATTTTATATAAATGTATAATATATATATATAAATATATAGAATGTCTTTTTATATAAAAACATTTTATAATATATATTATAAAATATATAAACATATTATTTATGTATATATAAATATATATACAAAAGACACCTAAGATATATACATTTATATATTTTACTTCAAAGGCCAGTTTCTTCCCTGAATCATTCTTTTTATTGTCCTGTCCCTCTTGCCTTTAACACATATTAGACACTAATTTCTTATTTTTTCACACCTCAGAGGATACATATAACACTACATGGTGGAATTTTTTAAGTTCTTTTCTCTTGGCTTCTGATCAAAGTGAATATTCCCTTCCATTCCAAATGATGGAGAGAAAGCTGAAGATACTCCAGTGATGCTCATTAAAACATCATTCCTTTATTAACTGCCCATGGAACCTTAGCCCACAGGGTAGAACCAGAAGCATAATTACTTAGTGTCCTACCAGAATTGCAAAGTCTATAACCTAGTTTTGCAATATGGCCCTTATTATTTTCTTGGCCATAGGCTAAATTTTATCAATTTTCTTTTTCATTTTGTTTTTCAGGAAAAGGTCATGAGTGCTGTATTCATCAAATACTCTAAATTCTTAATTTTTCATTCTTCACAAGGGTACTATAGTTGGCTACTATGTGGTCTCTGGAGCCAGACAACCTCGATTCAAATGGGACTTTGAGCAAAAGATATAATCTCATTATACCCTGGTTTTCTATAGGTAAAGTTGGGTGAAAAATAAGATCTGCATTTTGTTGTTGTGAAGAGAAATTAACAAAGAGAAATTAAGCATGAGCAGATTTGGTAGACTGTAGATGTGAAATATTAGGTATTATGCTTGAGAATGTATCTTGGTTACTTGTATTATTTGAATAACATCTTGTCTGTATCAAAGTGATTCTTGGATTTCTCTTTCATTCTATTTTTTTGTTTTACTTTTTAAAAAAATTGTTATTTTTAGATATACATGATAGTAGAGTATATTTTGGCAAATTATACATACATGCAGTATAACTTCTTCTAATTAGGATCCTACTCTTGTGGTTGTAGATGATGTAAAGTTACCCTGGACGTGGATACATATACAATGATAGGAAAGTTATGTTGGATTAATTCTATTGTCTTTCCTATCCCCCAACTTCATTTCCCTTTGTCTAATCCAGTGGATTTCTATTCATACCCTCTCCACCCTCCCTTGTTATGGGTTAGCATCTACATATCAGAGAGAACATTCAGCTTTGGGTTTTTGGGCCTGGCTTATTTCACTCAGTTTGATATTCTCAGTTCCATCCATTTACCAGCAATGCCACAATTTCCTTCTGCTTTATGGATGAATAATATTCTATTGTGTATATATATCACATTTTATTTATCCATTCATCTATTGAAGGGCACCTAAATTGATTCCATAATTTTGTTATTGTGAATTGAGCTGCTATAAACACTGATGTGGCTGCATCACTGTAGCATGCTGATTTTAAATCTTCGGGCATAAATCAAATCATGGGATCACTGGATCAAGTGGTTGTTCCATTCCATGTTTTCTGAGGAATCTCCATACTGATTTCCAGAGTGATTTGCATTCCCACCAGCCATGTGTGAGTATAACTTTTCCCCTACATCTTCGTCAACATTTATCGTTACTTGTATTCTTGATAATTGCCATTTTGACTGGAGTGAGTTGGAATCTCATTGTAGTCTTAATTTGCATTTCTCTAATTGCTAGAGATTTTGAACATTTTTTCACATATTTGTTTACCATTCGTATTTCTTCTTCCATGAAGTGCTTGTTCAGTTCCTTTGCTCCTTGTTTGATTAAATTATTTATTTATTTATTTTAGGTTAAGGTTTTGAGTTCTTCATATATCCTGGAGATTACTGTTGTATGTCAGGTACAGGTGGTAAAAAGATTTTCCCATTCAGTAGGCTTTCTGCTCATATTCTTGATTGTTTCCTTTGCTGCAAAGTAGCTTTTTAGTTTGATAGCATCCCATTTATTGACTCTTGATTTTACTTCTTGCACTTAAAGAGTCTTAATGAGGAAGTTGATTCCTAAACTTACATGATATAGAGTTGGTGCCTACATTTTTTTTTTTATTAGGTGCAGGGTCTCTGTTCTAACGCATAGGTCTTTGATCCACTTTGAGTTGATTATTTTTTCTTTTTTGCAACTCAAATAGGGGTGAGAGATGGAAGTTCAAATTTGTTCTACTTCATATGAATCCCCAGTTTCCCCAGCACCATTTGTTGAAGAAGCTATCTTTTCTCCAATGTGTTTATGGTGCCTTTGTCTAGTATGAGATAACTGTATTTATGCAGGTATGTCTCTGTGTTTTCTGTTTTGTCCCATTGGTCTTCTTGTCTGTTTTTGTGTGAATATCATATTATCTTTGTTACTATAGCTCTGTAGTATAATCTAAGGTCTGGTATTGTGATGCCTTTTGTATCACTTTTCTTGCTAAGGATTACTTTGGCTATTGTGGATCTCTTATTTTTCCAAATGAATTTCATGACTGCTTTTTCTATTTCCATGGAGAATGTCATTGGTATTTTAATAGCAACCATTATATCTGTACAACGCTACCAGAGGGCATCTCTGGTACTATCGCCATTTGGACAATATGAATTCTACGTCTCCAAGAACATGCAAGATCTTTCCATTTTCTGAGGTTGTCTTTAATTTGTTTCTTTAGTGTTCTGTAGTTTCCACTGTGGAAGTCTTTCACCACATTTTTTAGATTGTTTGCAATATTTTTTTGAATCTATTATAATGGAATAGTTTTCCTGATTTCAGCTGCTTTGTCGTTAGTGTGTAGGAACACAATTGATTTATGGGTGTTGATTTTATATCCTGCTACTTTGCTGAATTCATTTATGAGTTCTAGAAGATTTTTGGAGTTTGCAGGTCTTTTAAATATAGAATTATATTGTGGGCAAATAGGGACAGTTTGAGTTATTCTTTTCCTATTTGTATCCCTTTAATTTCTTTCTTCTGTCTAATTGCTCTGGCCAAGGTTTCAAGGACTATGTTGAGTAGGAGTGGTGAACGAGGGCATCTCTGTCTCCTTCCAGTTTTTATAGGTAATGTTTTCAATTTTTTCTCCATTTACAATAATGTTGGCTTTGGGTTTAATGTATATAGCTCATTCAATGTTGAGGTTTGTTCCTTCTGTTCCTAGATTTTCTAGTGTTTTGAAAATGAATAGATGCTGAATTTTGTTAAATGCTTTTTGTGCATTTGTTAAGATAAACATGTGATTCTTGTCTTTAAATATATTGATGTGATGAATTACATTTATTGATTTCTGTATGTTGAACAAACCTTGCATCCCTGGGATGAACCCAAATTGACCATGGTGCACTATCTTTTTAATGTTTTCGTAAGTCATTTGCCAAAATTTTAGCATCTATGTATGTTTATCAGGGATATTGGTCTGAACTTCTATTTTCTTGATGTGTTTTTGGTTTTGATATCAGGGTGATACTAGCTTAAGAGAATGAGTTTGGAAGATTTCCCTCTTTTTCTACTTCATGGAATAATTTGAGAAGTATTGGTATGATTATACTTTGAAGGTCTGGTAGAGCTCAGCTGAGAATCCATCTGGCCCTGGACTTTTATTTGTTTCTTTGTTTAAATTTTCTGTGTCCTCTTGATTCAATTTGGGTAGGTTATATGTCTCTAAAAATTTGTCAAAGTCTTTGTGATTTCCCATTTTATTGGAGTATATATTTTCAAAGTATATTCTGATTACTGGCTATATTTTAGTGGTGTCTGTTGCAATATTTCCTTTTTTATCATGAATTTTAGTAATTCTCTTTTTCTTCAGTAGTTTGGCTAAGTGTTTATCATTTTATTTTTTCAAAAAAAAAAAAAAAAAACAACCCAACTATTAATTGATTTATTTTGAACTTTTTTGTTTCAATTTCATTAATTTCAACTCTGATTTTAATTATTTCTATATTCTACTGCTTTTGGCGATGATTTGTTCTTCTTTTTCCAGGGATTTGAGATGTAAAATTAAGTTATTTGTTTGTTGTGTTTCTGGTCTTTCAAAAAATTAGCTCAATTCAATGAACTTTTCTTTTAGAACCATTTTCATAGTGTTCCTGAGATTTTGATAAAATCTTCTTTTTCTCCATGTATTTTAAAATTTCTTCTGTGATTTACTCATCCATTGGACTCACAATAGTATATTATTTAGTCTATAGGTAATAACATGACTTCTACTTTTTAGTTTATCATTGTTCTCTGATTTCATTGCATTATGATCCAATTAAATGCCAGATATTCTTTATTTCTTTATTTTTGTATTTGCTAAGAGTTGCTTTGTGGCCTTAGATATGGTCTATTTTAGAGAATATTTTATGTGCTGCTGAGAAGAAAGTGTATTCAGTCAGTGATGAATGAACTAGTCTATGTCTGACAAGTCTAAATTATTGTATTTTTTAGTTCTATTAATTTTTTAATTTAGTTTTTGTTTTGAATATCTATTGATTGAGAGAGGTAAGTTCAAATCACCTAGTAGTGTTGTATTGTGATCTATTTAATTCTTGAGATTGTGAAGTGTTTGATGTATGTAGATGCTCTACTGTTTGGGGCATAAATATTTAAGATTGTTATATCTTGTTGATATATAGTTATCTTACATAGTATGAAATGTCTTCTTTGTCCCTTCTGATTAAAGATACAAGTTTTAAAACCCCTGATTTTTTATGAGATTCATGTTAAGTGGTAAGTTTTTTCTCATCCTTTTACCTTCAGTCTGTGCATGTCTTTGCCTATGTGGTGAATCTCTTTCTCTTAGAGACAGCATATTGTTGGATATTGTTTTTAATCCAATATGCCAATCTATGTCTTTTCATTGATGAATTTAGGGCATTTACATTCAATGTTATTTTTGAGAAATTATTCTTATTCTCAGTGATTTTGAATTATTTGTGGTTTTTTACTTTCTCTTTTCATTGACTATTCTTCTAGTGTAGTTCTTTGGCTGGTTTTCACTTTTATTTTTCATTTTTTATGACATATTTTGTTGAGAATGTTTTATAGTGCAGGTTTTCTAGTTGTGATTTCTTTAAACTTTTTATTTATCATTGAATATTTTTATTTCATTGTCAAATCTGAAGTTTCATTTTTCAGGGTATAGTATTGTTGGTTGGTATCCATTTTCTTTCAGAGGTTAGTGTATACCCATATTTCCTAGCTTTATGGGTCTGGGTTGAAAAATCAGCTGAGTTCCTAATTGTTTTTCTTCTAAATGTGACTTGTCATTTTTCTCTGGCAGCCTTTAGAATTCTATCCTTATTCTGTATGTCAGGCATTTTCATAATTATGTGACTTGGTGTGGGTCTATTGTAATTTGGTATATTTGGGGTCCTGTATGCTTCCTATATTTGATTTTCCATTTCATTCTTAAGGTTTGAGAAATTTTCAGTTATTATTTCATTGAAAGATTATGCATTCCTTTTGTTTGTATCTCTGAGCCTTCATCTATCTGATAAAATCTTAAGTTTGGTTTTTTTCATGTTATCCTAATATTTCTTGGATGTTCTATTCATGGTCTCTTAACACCTTTTTTTTCTATAGTCAACTTATTTTTAAAATTATATATTTTGTCTTCCTTACCTTAAATTCTGTCTTCCAAGTGATCTGTCTGCTGGTGATACTTTCCAATGAATTTTTCATTTGGTTTATTGATCCCTTATTTTGAGGATTTCTGCTTGTGTTTTTTAAAAAAGAATTTCTATATCTTTATTCAAGTGGCCTTTTTTTCTATATTTTCTCCTTTACATCATCATTTACCTACAGATCAATTTAACTGTGAACATTCTAAATTCCTTCTGACATTTCTTCCACTGTGATATTAATGGATTCTGTTTCTGATAATATTTTGTTTGGGGTGATTTGTTTCCTTGCTTTTTCATGATGTTTGTATGTCTACCCATCTAATAGTTGGTCTTAAGGCAGTAGAGTTTCTACTTTATGGATATATAGTATCACTGAATGTTTCCAGTACCTCACTTTTTAGGAGGACACAGAT
This sequence comes from Marmota monax, assembly GCF_021218885.2. NCBI lineage: Eukaryota > Metazoa > Chordata > Mammalia > Rodentia > Sciuridae > Marmota > Marmota monax. The sequence goes on from NW_026693552.1 coordinate 2,028,893, forward strand.
AAAGACCACAAACAATTTACAGCATTCAACCAAATAGCTCTTGCAATGAAATTTACAATGTTGATTGTCACAGTAATCAGAAATGATATAATCAGTTATTGTTAATGGTAAAAAAGAGTAAGCTTACAAAAGGGTTTAAAATTTCAAGTGATGAACAGGGATAGAACAGAAATGATGTTGGATGTGATGATGTGAGGGAGGAGGAGCAAAAATAGAAGTGAAAAATTAAAAATAGAAGAGTGAAAGAGAGAACAATCAAGATCGGCTGTTAGTGGAAGAAAATAGAGTGTTGAGGGAAAAAAGTGAGAGGAAAAATGTATAAGGTAAAAATTTAAAAATACAAAATACAAAAAAGAAATAAAAGGTTACAAGAATGAAATAATTTCGTACTAATAAAATACCTCAGTCCTCAAAATATTGATCCTTGAAAAATAACTGCCTTCAAATAAAATGGTAGAAATGAAAAAAATAAAGATATATGAATATGTATAGCATTCAGCTAAAGATACAATGCTTTAAAAGGAAAGAAGAGGAGTTGGGGTGGTAGAAAAGTGTTTGTAGATTCAAGAGGTGAATAGGGCAAATGCAGAGGCAACTTAGTATGTGTTTATAAGGGGGAGAACAAAAAATAAAATTCAAAAAATTAAAGGAAGAGTGAGAGATAGAGCAATAGAGTTTGCCTGTTAGTAAGAAAAAAGAGAAATATAGAAACAAAAACAGAGTTGTGAAAAAGACAATAGAAAATCAATCCAAAATATACTAATCAAAAATTCTAACCCTCAAAAAACAGAGCACAAAAAAATAACTACCTTCAAGAAATGATAAAACTGAAAAAGGAAAACAAATATGTAAGTGTAGAAATGTATAAATGTCCATCCTGTATCAATCAATACACATTCAAAAACAAAACAAAATTACAGAATAGTCAATGAGAGTATTTGCCCACTGTCTGTGCCATACTGCCTTTCCATTTCTCAGCCTCCTTCTCAGTGGGATGGTGTAAGGAGCTGTGGAAGATGCCTTTGGCTTCACTCCTGGGTATTGTTGCCTTTGGGTTTTGTCAGATGAGTTTCTGCAAGTGAAGCTCCCAGGGGTGGGGATTCAGTCTGGTATTGCCCTAGGTGTTTTATTATGTGGGGTCTTTTTTTGGGGGGGGTGTTAATGAATCAAGGCACTTCTAGGACTATACTGCACTACTTTCTCCCCAGGGCATCATTTGTGGGAAAGGAGAGGTGGGTCCTTCGCTGGTTTTATTGTTTGGGGATATTGACCTTTTTTGGCTACTCAAGGACTATTTCTGAGCACTGAGCTCAGTCACTCTGCCCCATTCAGATTTTCCCTGTCATTGGTCCAGCACATGCTGCAGGGTTCAAGGAAGTGTGTGTGTGTGTGGGGGGGGGGGCATTTCTCTGGCCCCTCTGATCTATATTAACCCCAGGCAAAATGATCTCTGTGTTAGAAATTCTTCATGCCAGAGATTCTACAAATCTTGAGGTTGGAATCTGCCATATTATTGTATGGGTTTCAGCCTGGAAATCAGGGATGTAAGTTCCTGGTCTGTGTTTGCACTGCAGTCTCATGGATTTTCCAGCTTGCACTCCTTGTACACAGTTGGCAGACAAGACTTTTGTGTACTAGTTTATTGGGCCCAGTAGCTTTTGGATCAGCCCACAGCAGACTGCTCCTCCAATCTTGGGATTCCCTATGCCAAGGTTTTTTTCAGAACCTTTCCATCCTTCCCAACCTTGTGTATTAATTTTCCATGCTCCTGTCTGTATCTCAGCTCCAATTCTGTTCCTTGTCTGATACACCCCAAATTTCCCAGTCTTTGAGATCTTTGTCCAATATTGAGTATCTGTGGGTTGTTGTTTTTTTCTTCTCACCTCTCAGAGAAGTAGTTTTCTCACTATTGGAGTCCAGAGTCACTGAGCTGTGAGAAAAACCACTTCCTGTTGATCTTGTTTCCCTCTCTTTTATTCTTTTATAAGTTTTTAACGTTGTTTTATCACCTTATGACATTTATTGTTATTTTGTAGCAAGTTGATGTCAATCTCATTTTTGTTCTCTTTTGGGGATAATTTGTTTTATCTGCCAATATTCTTGAAGAATTCCTTCTTTGTCTTTGAAGTTTATATAACTTCAAATAATATGAACCCAAATATAGGACAATTTAAAATTCAAATTACCTTTTTATCTGCTGTTTTTTCAACCTTAGTAATTAATTCTTTATCTTAGGAAATTTTTTGTGCATTTCATCTTTGAATATTTCTCTTCTTCTGTTCATTGTATTCTCTAGTAGTGAGGAGACAATTATCTTTATATTGAATAGTCCTTGCCCTTTTGATCTATTATTCTATGTCTTTGTTTTATTATCTTTAAGTCTTTCATGTCCTTTATTCAAGTTTTAGCTATGTCTATAATGTTAATGTTTCTATTTCATTTCTATAGAGTTGGTAATTGGGTAAATAATTTTTTTCTTAGGTATGCAATCCCTTCATCTCATTCTATTTTCTGTCAAATCCAATGTCTTATGAAGTTGTATTATAGTCTTAATATTCAGGACTCTTCCTTTTGTTTTCTTCATGGTTGAGTCTTTAAATATTTTTGGGTTTTAATTTGTCTTTATGTCTTGAAAGAGGATACATGGCTTTCCACTGTATAGGTATGCTACTATTTATTCTTTACCACATGTGAGCAGATCAGTCATATGGTAGTTTTGAATTTTGATAGAGCCTGTGTAATTTAGTTGTTGTAATATACTGTATTTGAGGTCAGTTGTTTTTTTCAAAGAGAGAAAGTTTAAGACCTGGTTAATTAATTAATCTTAATTTTGCTTTCCCTATAGCCTGATCAGACATAAACAGGGCTGATGAGCTCAGATGAGGCAATATTTAGTGTTTGTTATTATGATGATAATTTATTCTGTTTTTCTTTGTAGATGCTCTATACTCCTTTCATTGGGAGTTCAGTTCAATTTAGCTGAGTACAATTTCCCATTCTTACTATGGAGCATGTCATGGGTTTCACCTTTTGGCATGTTTCAAATCAATGGGGCTGTTACTTTTTAAGAAGTCAGCCCTGATTTTTATTTTAAAAATTATCACCAGTAGTTATTTCTAAATGTTCCTGGTAAGAGTGAAAAAAGAGATACCCACTAAAATTATTCATCTCAGTATTTGGGGTAATAGAATTTTCTAGATTTTCTCCTGTTTTGAGGTGGCTTGTGGAGGTATAGAGTAAGGATCTCCAATATGCGCCATGGAACTTCATTGGGGAACTTTATCTAGTTTGATAGAAATTTACATATAAATTATCTAAGCCCCAAGTTCTGGGTGCTTTATTCTTTAACTTATATCTAATCCTAAAGGAATTCCTTTTAAGAGTGTGTGGAACCCAATCCAATCCCGCTTATCGCCTCTGCTGATATGTATCTGTTCAGAGCTACCAACCGTTATTTTGTGGTTCATTTTCATAGCTTGCTAACTGGTCCCAGTTTCTGGCCTTCATCTCCTATATATTGTTCTTTTTTTTTTTTAATGTACTAAGAAAAAAAAATGTAGTAAGATTGTTCTTAATGTTAGTATTCAGAATGGTTCTTCAAAAATATTCATCAACTCCTATCTTTCTTTTGCTGCAAATTCTATCAGAGTAAAAGCCAGTCTTTCTAATACCCCACAAAGTGGCACATGTGCCCCTCGCCCCCATTACTTCAATCTCCTATTAAACTTCTAGTAATAATTTTGTTCATTTTATCCTGGCCGTATGGTCTGCTTACTGTTTCTAAAAAATGCCAAATATAGTATCTCCTTCACTCTGATCATTACCCTGTTCTTGGATAACCTCAGGCTAAGTCTTCATTCAGGCCTTTGTTCAAATGTCACCTAAAGGCCTATCCTCCTCACCCAACTTGAAACTTTCACCCTGTTTATACCACTGTTTTCCTTATTGTCCTTACCCTAATCTACTTGTTTTTTTTAATTACCGTTTAACATACTTTATCATTTATTTAACTATGTTTATTGTTTTTTGTCTTCTCTTTCTAAATATAAGTTCATGAACCCAAGTATGTCTGTCTTGTTGACTGTTGTATTTCAAGAGACTAGAAGAGTGTCTGGCATATATTATATGTGCAAGAATATATTTACTATATTATGTGGTTAATTATATTTTCCTCAGGACAGATGATAAGAAAATGAGATTCAGATACCTTTTTTTCCCCTCGAAGCAATTACAAATTCATGCCCGAGTAACTTGGCTAAGGATGCAACTATCTCTTTTTCTGATCTTCATTTTGGAAGGAGTCCAGATCTGTTTGCATGTTTGAAAATAAAAGGGATACTTTATGTAGGAAAAAACCTCATTACTTAATATTATGTTGTGTAGAAGTGAAGGCATGTGTTGAAAAATGTGCTGTGATTACTGTGTTCTGCATTTCTTGGTGTATTAAACCATTTGCTTCATGTCTTTTAGAAAGTATGATAACTACCTGATTAATGAGGACAAAACGATTCCTGATTTTTCAATATCCTAAAACACCTAGATTATCAGAATATAAAATTATTATTGTAGCATGATAATGAGAAAATCAAGGCAGGGTGCATGGAAGAAACAGTTTAAGACTTAGGTAAATCTTACTATAAATTGTTTTTCTGACCCTTAGTCACTATGTGATTGCGACCTTTGGCAAGTTTTTTAAGAACTGTGAATTTTGGGATTCTTTATTTGTCAAGTGGGAAATAACAAACTCTTTTAACAGTTAAATAGAAGAACAGAAATCACTTTATCAGGAAAAGGGAAATCCTTTTACTAAAAAATAAATAAATAGGAATTTTAAGCCAGGGAATTGATAACATAGGTATTAGGAGGTGAGAGGTTAAATAGGAAAAGCTAACAGACCCAGCAATACAACAAGAAAAACAAGGGAGAAGGAGGAGCTGGCAGAGCCTGTGAACTGGGTCACGTGTTAGAAGTGGTAACACAGGGCTGGATCAGAGGGAACTGCGAAGAAGAAGGAGGCCTACCACTTCAGGATCTAGTGCCCAAGGAAGAATATGGATAGAGGCGCATACTCTAGTCTCTTGCCACAGCCTCTGAAAGGCCAAACACAGCTGCCAGCCAGCCTACAGAGATTAGTAGGGAAGAGCAAGGAATGAATCCAATAACAAATAGACCAAGAATGGGCAAACACACTTGAGAATTAAATGTGATGAACTATGTATATGAAGTCTATTACTATGCTTTATACACAGTAAATGATCAATAAACGATAACTGCTAATGTAAAGATGCACACATTATTATATTTTCCCTTTTGCATGGGTCAATTTAAACATGAGTTTAAACAGCACAATTTATTGATAAAATTTCTCATTAACTTTAAATGTAAATATTTTGTATTTCTAATTATTGCTACTTCCAGAAGAGATTTTGTTCAGGTCAATTCTGTTTTTGAAAATTATTATTTATCTTAAAAATCCACATTTTATTTCAAAATCACAAAACATAGAAATCTAAATGACTATTTTAGCAAATATATTGGAAGATTTAATGGGGTCCTATCTATGTACTCTAGCAACTTGTTCACAGGATAGCCTAGTCAATGTTTCTGGCAAAATGAACAATAAATAAATGCATATTTATATTTTTATTTAATATATACATATATACTTACATAAATATTACATGAAGAGGTGAGAAGAAACTAAGCCCATCCCAGTTTTAATTCAAGCAATGTGGTAAAATGTCTTCCATATTATTTAAGAAGGCTGTATCCCATTGAGCTATATCCCCAGCCCTTTTTTATAAAACTTTTTTTATATTGAGACAGGGTCTTGCTAAGTTGCTTAGGGTCTTGCTAAGTTGCTGAGGCTGGTCTTGAACTTGGGATTCTCAGCAACTTGTGTGCCTCAGCCTCCCAAGTCTCTGGGATTATAGAAGTGTACCACTGCTGTTAGTATATATGTTTTTCTTTAAACCTAGAGGTTGGGTAGGACCATACTGTCAAAGAAAAATTTCACCAGGTAAGTTAAACAGGCAAGAGAGAAATAATACTAAAGACTGCTTCAGTAGGGGAAAGAAATTGAACTCCATTGCCGGGGGGGGGGGGGGGGAGATAGGAGATAGTTTTTAAGCACTGGGGTGAGCCAGTGGAAACCTACTGAAGACCATTGCAGGAGGGTTTATATGGTTAAGTATCTGCTTGCTAACTGGTGCTATGGAAAAGACTGGGAGATGGGGGCTTTATCTTTCTTGATCACAATTCAAAGGTATACCTCTTAGGTGTTTGAGAAAGACATTACTGGGTTATAAAACTGGAAAAAGGCTAGGGGATGCTTTATATCTCAAAGGACAGAGATAGGATTTATGATTGCAATTTTTCCAGAGTAAATGTTCTAATAAAAGGCCAGGGGCCTAGGAGCAGAAGAAAACCTATCTGGTTTAGTCAAGCATAGAGGACTATTCAGGCCTCCTTGTCAACGTATCTTATAGGTACCATTTTAGAGTTGAAATGTAGGTTAAAGGCAAGATGAGCAAGGTGCTCCCGGAGTCTTTTTTCTATTTATTCCATTTGGATTCAGATGCCATTTTCACTCTATCACTCTTGACAACTTAAGTTGTCCCTCTTTCTCTTTAGCCCTTAGTTTAGCTCAAGGTAAGCTTTCTAGAAGGTAATAATGTTTCAAAAGAGAAGGCAGCTGTGGCTGCATTTTCCTGTAAGTGGGAAATGAATAAACCAAGAGGAAGACACCTTTGTCTCAAGCTTCTTCTTATCTTGAATGGTTCGCTCTCTAATGTAAGTTGATGTTTATCTATTGTAAGCTGGAGCTACATAAATCTTATGATTTTCCTAAGTTTGGAGTTTTATATGCAACACGTTAAAAAAAAAAGCATATGCCACATACTTTAGTATTTTCTGATTTAATTTTCCATTGGTTTACAATTTATATTGCTTGGCCCCAGGAGAGTTTCCTTTGAACTCTCAGTACTAGGTTTATTAGTAACTGAAGTATAAACTTTGCCCTTTCTAGAATGCTAACCTCATTTCCCCCATTGATCTCTGTGTTTCTTTTGCTGTTATATAATCACATAAATAAATGGTTTCCATCTTGACTTTAATTGACTCTTATTAGATGAAATTAGGCCCCTTGTACTTCAGTGGAATGAAAAACATTTTATTACTGAAAAATACATTTTAGATAACATTCTTAATGTTTTAAGTATGGAACAATGTCCTAATGTTATTGTTGAGATGTTTGTTGTAAATTAGCATTTTTAAAAGTAGCTTTACTGTTTGTTTATTAAATTCCTCAACAGTAATAGATTTACTAATCTTTTTCATTGATAAGACTTTTCTCATATAATCATTAAGTGACTTGAAAAATATAATTTGTGCATGGATTAATTTTTTGAATTTTTTCTTTTCTTTTTTTTTTTTATTTTGTTCTAATTAGTTATATATGACAGTAGAATGTACTTTAACACATTGTACACAAATGGAGCACAACACCTCCTTCTTCTGGCTGTACATGGTGTAGAGTCACACCAGTAGTGTAATCATACATGTATATAGGATAATAATGTCCATCTCATTCCACTGTCCTTCCCATCCCCACACCCCTCAGCTCCTCTCACTCCCCTCTGCACAATCCAGAGTTCCTTTATTCTTTCCTACTATCCTCACCCCATTATGGGTCAGCATCTGCTTATCAGAGAAAACATTTAGCCTTTGGTTTGGGGGGTTTAGCTTATTTTGCTTAGCATGATATTCTCCAGCTCCATCCATTTACCTGCAAGTGCCATAATTTCATTCTTCTTTAAGGCTGAATAATATTCCATTGTATGTATGCACCACATTTTCTTTATCCATTCATTGCCTGAAGGGCATCTAGGTTAGTTCCATAGTTTAGCTATTGTGATACCTGAGGTGGAGAATAAGGAATAAGCTAATCCTAACAAATTAACATTTTAATGTACAGGCTTATATTGTTTGTTTTCATAACAATTACAAAGAATCCATATTTGACATTTTAAATTAAATATTTTGAAATTTAGCTATGTAGAGTACTTCTAGGAGATGAAGAAACCTCTCTTACCTACTATGTCTTTGACATGAATTGTTAATTTCTTTGTTTATTAAAATGTTAATTTAGGGCTAATATAATGGGTTGCTCTTAAGTCCTGAATGAGCTCTCAGGTTTTCCCAGTTGCTGTTTACCATCAACGTTACTTGAATCTATTTATATTTGTTTCTAAAGCATATTGCTTGGTATTTTCTAAGTTGCATGAATTTTCGCTTGCATGCTTAATTTAGTTTTAGAAACATGGAACAGTTTTAGAAATCTGGAGATGACTGTTATTGTACTGGTGTGTCTCAGATGTATTCCACAGTAATTGCTTTCTTTAATTATAACCTTTGTATTTTTTAGTCTTTGAAGTCCTTTCTGAAGAATTTTTCCAGTTAAAGTTAGTTTTCCGATATGCTGGGGCTTATTTTTTAATGTATATCTAAATGCTCAGTCAAATGTATCCCTGCATCTAGGTCCCTGCTGAGTGAAACATTTTGCTACAGCTAAAAGTCTGGAAAGAAAAGCAGAAATCATCAGGGAGTTAGCCTGATGCGTGAAAGACCCAGAGGAAACAAAACCGAATTGATGTGCGTCAATAGTAGCAATTAGAGAGGAATGGGCTTGTGCCAAAAGGTTCCCATAAGTTTATTTCAGGAGCCTGTATTTCTTTGTTTTACCAAACGACCTTTATTCATCTTTCTTATAAACAAAACATCCCTACTCATGTGGACAAAGATGTTTTTCTTGGATGCAAAAAAAAAAGTGATTTTTTTTTATTAATACTTTGAATAAACTTAGATTTTTAAATTCAGTTTAGTAATCTTTATCTTTGAATTGGGCCATTTATTTTGTTCACTATTTAATACAATTATGATTGAGCTGGGAATTTGCTGTATAACTATTCAGTTTCCGTTAGAACCACACATTCTTCTATTCCTCTTCTCCCCCGCCCCTTTCTTGCTATTATCTGGTTACTTACATGTTCTCTCATTTCTCCAGAAACTACTAAATACATCTTTAACTTACTAGAGTCTATAATAAATTAGTGCTTTTATACTAATAAATGAAAAATTGAAATGATCCTGGAATAGTTTATGCAGTTTAACCCCCTTTGTTTTATTCCCTGCCATTGAATTTTACATTTCACACCTACAGAGCATTATTACTATTATCTTTTGTGCCTAATACTCATTTAAATTCATCCATATAACCTTTGTGGTACTCATCATGTCTTCCTGCAGTATTGCCCCTTAATATGGGATCATTTTTCTTCTATAGAGAGAATTCCTTTCAGTTCTTTATAGCTCAGGTATTCTGATTACAAGTTTTCTTGGCTTTTGTTTGAAAATATTTTCTTTCTTTCTTTCTTTTTTGACTGGTTTGAGAATTTTTTTGTTGCAGTTATTTTGTTTAGGGACATGGAAGATGTTATTCTATAGTCTTTGATAGACCTGGCTTCTGCAGCTGCTTTTCCCTTTTCTCACTTTCTCCATTGCTTTCTCCTCCTATATTGCAATTATTTTATGTATATTAAAGATACAGTTCTATTGTTTTCATGTACTGGTGATCCCTGCTGCTCCTCCTCTCTCTCTTTTTTTTTTTTTTAATAAAGTCATCTAATGGTTTTATTTTCTTATTTGAAGGTATGTTGGTCAGCTCACCATTGCTGTGACCAAATACCTGACAGAAATAACTTAGTGGTGGAAAGATCTATTTGGCTCATGGTTTCAGAGGATTCAGTTCATGGTCAGCTGGCCCCAAACAGAAACATCATGATGGAAGGGTGTGACAAAGGAAAGCTGCTCAGTTCATGGCAGCTGGGAAGCAGAGAGAGGAGAAAGGGCCAGAGAGAAGATAAACTCTTCCAGAAAACTCTCCCAGTGACCTAATTCCTCCAATTGGATCCTACCCTCCCAGAAAAATTTTCAGCTATCAATGGATTAATCCAGTGGCTAATGGTAAGAATCTTCCTGATCCAAGCATTACCTAAAAGCCCCACCTCTGAACCTTGCTGCATTGGAGACCATGCCTGCAAAACCTGAGCTTTTCAGAGACATTCTGGACCACACCATAACAGTAGGGAATATCTTCTCCTATCACTTTAGTTGCTTTTAATAGTTCTTTTCTTTTCTTTTCTTTACCTATGATTTTTGGAACCCTGTCTTGCAATATGCCTAATTTTTTGTTTCTTGTTACTTCAAGGTTAATAAAATGCAATGACATTGTAGCTTCTTGTCTTTCATTAGTTTTAGGAAAAATTACACAGTCTCCTCATGTGTTACTTATATCTCCCTCCCTCAACTTCCACCTCTCTGGTACTTTAAATCCACATGTTTGACCTATAGAAATTGGCACATATGTTCCTGATACTAATTCCTCTCTCTTTTTCATCTTTTCATGGCTCAAGCTTCATTCTGATATTGATATATCTTCCTATTCATGAATACTCAGGATTGTGCCTAATCTCTTGTTCACTCAATCCTCTAGATCCTCTTTTCTGTTAATGTTTTCATTCTAAAACTTACATTTTATTTTTTTGTAAATTCCACTTTTGTGATTAAAATTTTACATATTGTCATATTATTTTCTTGAACACATTGAAAACATTTCTTTGAAATCTATGTCTGAAAACTTCAGTGTCTGGATTTCCTAAAAATATGTTTCTGATGTCTGAGTTTTCCTTCCTTTTCCTCATTTTTTTTATCATTTGGTTTGTATATATTATATATATATATATATATTTAATACCTGGGCATTGAGTGCAAAACATTGTGTAGATTCTGGGTATTGGTATCTTCCTCTGGAGAGGATTTAATTATTTTCTGGCAGAGATGATAACAACAGATTACCTTTTTGCAATCATAACTGGAGATTTCATGGCTGGAATTAATCCTCCCTTGGGCTAGTTTATTTTGTTCTTATTCCTCAAGTATAGCTCTCTAAGGTTGTCAGTTGAAATCATGGGATGCTTACTAGTATTTTCTCCATTTCAGCAGCCCTAAATTCCAATATTTATTCCCTTGGTACTGAGATTTCAGAAAACTCTGCATATATTTCCTCTTCTCAGGTTTTACTTTCTACTCGCTATGTGTAACTTTTGAATCATCAGATGCGTCAAAGTGAAAGGCAGGAAAAACTGTTGGACTTGATTCTGTTAGTGTCCATTCCCTGTAGCATTTCGACTCCTTGGTCTGCATTGATTTTCTCAGTCACATACAAAATTTTGTCTTTTGTTTGTTTGTAGTTTAAAATGATCTAAATTTTATTATTTTAATTTTTTCTTCTTTGGGGTTTGGGAAGATGTGTTTTCTAAAATGAGCAAATTTATCAAGGCCAGAAACAGAAGTACTTGTTTAAATTTTCATCTAATGTCTCATAAAAATTGTAAAAAATGTATTAAGTGGGTTAAATCTTTTTAAATAATAATAAAACAAACATTTTTAATTTAAAGAAAATATTTTGTTGATATGATACATTTTCTTGTTTTCTGGTTTTGAAGTTCTAATGCTAGATATTGTCAGTTTGTTCCAGGACACTAATTTAAAGAATGAATATGAGGCTCATATTGTTTTTACAGAGGATTAATTGAAACTAAAGAAGATACACAGTATTAGAAGAATAGCTCAGATAATTGGCACAAAAATAATTGTACATGGAATAATTTGTGCTTGAAGGATGAGAACATATTAATTGAAGTAGAAGAGCTAAGGAACATCTGGGAACTTTGTGTTTTACTTATAAACATTTTTCTATGAAGCATAAAAAATTCTACTATGCTTAAAACCTTGTAGGTGAAGTTCTCTAGGGGACATCTAGATATGTTGTAGGACAAGTTTATTATGCTAAAGGACTAGAAAATGAACATTGAAAAGCAATTATCTAAAAGCATATCCATGAGTAGAAAACTGTTATCTAACTTGGAGAGAAATGTTGGTAATTTTGTAAGTTGTCCTTTTTGCTGACTTTTATGATCCCTATTGCTTATCAAACATTTTTTATTCTTTCAAAGTACTTTCATAAATGTTAGCTCATCAAATTTTCTTATTGTTTGGAAATGCTTTTACATAAGTGTATTTTTCCTATTATATTTTACTGCATTGTTCATACTGTATAGACATAAGCAATGTTAACCAATAATTAAATGTGATTTTGAAACTATATTTCTCACATATTAGAAATTGATTTGAATTAAAGTTATTAGCATTCTTTTGACTACATTGGCCATTGAAGGTTATAAATTAGATTAATTGATTTGAACCAGCTGTTCTCAATTATAAACTATTTTTCCCCTGGGGGGGGGGGTCCTTTGGCAATATCCAGAGGCATATTTTGTTTTCCCTGTGGTAAAAATTTTACTGATAGCTATAGAATAGAGGCCAGATGCTGCTTAACATCATTACATGTATAGGACAGGCCATTATGAAAAGCCTCTAGTCAAAATTTCAGCAGTGCCAGGGTTGAAATAAGTATAAATTTAATATAATAAAAATATGGAAAAAATGCACATAAATGCACAACATAGCTGAAGGGTAAGAATCTGTACATGCCAATGACATGTCCATGTTTTCATTTACAGATTGATTGTAAAGTTCATCTCATGAAATATTCAGTAGTCGTTTGTAATGTAACTTGTTGTGAAAAACTATGCATTAGGAAACTTATATTTTTTTTATTGGCAAGAAGAGATTATAGGAGATTTCTTCAAATAAGTACTGATGAGGCACAGAAGTAATATCAGATAATTCCAGTTGAGGTGCCATACTATAAGGAAAAGGAAGTACTGGAGTTTTTTTGCTCTAAAGTTTATGCTTGACACTTCAGATAATTTTGGTTGCATCTTATTTACCCTGGAACTTAAATTTATTAAATCTACAAATTTACAGTTGAGCAGACATTTATGCTTTAGTCTTTCTATGGCCACTTTTACTGAAATCACAGGAATGAAATCATCTTGCCTGTTTGAAGGCCATGGATTTCCAAATATATTCCAGCCAAATGTGAGTAGGATACCAAGTTGATTCTTGATAAATAGCAACAGATAATTTCTGGAAACACTGAAACATTTTATTGGATGGACACAATTTGAAATTTTATTAGATGGCCACACCTTGAACTTACTTTCTGCCTGAGGTAAGGCAGACTATCATGATGGAAGGGTGTGAGAGAGGAATACAGATCAGGACTTAGCACCTGAAAGCAGAGACAGACAGAGCCACTCTCCAGGAAGAAAATATATACCCCAAAGGCACCCCAATGACCCACCTCCTCTAGCCACACCTACTTGCCTCAGTTAATACTACTGGATCCCTACAAGGGGATTAATAAACTGATTAGGTTAAGACTATCGTAACTCAGTCATTTCACCTCTAAATTTCCTTGCATTGTCTCACATGAGCTTTTGGGGGATACCTCATGTCTAAACCATAACATTATACAAATTTGAAAGAATGAAGGCAGGCAGTTTAGGAAGAGAATAGTATCGTGGCCCAGGCATTTTCAGATCTTAAGGTATCGAAATCTTACAGAACTATTAATTTCAATACTATTTGACAATATCACTTTTCACATGATATCATTATTATATTTTTATATTATTCATTTTTGCAAAACAGTATGGCAGGATGTCTTGGCCTTTTATTTTAAATGTTTACTCTTTTTCAAGTGTTCTTAGAATTGATTTATTTGATCATTCATTGAAACAAATAATATCAAAAAATAAATCTTGGTTTCAAATCATATTTTCTATGTGTTAAGGAACAGAAAACATCTAATATATCATGTAAAATGAAAGCTGTCCAAGAATTATAAAATATAGGAATATCTTTTAGAATCTAAATAATATTTAATTACTTGTGATTTTTTACACTGATGATGAAACAAAACACTTTGATACTTTCCAAGTATTTAATTTTGTATGATTTGTTTTTAATTTTATTTATTTATCTTTGATAGGGTGCTCCGAAGATGTAGGCTCTCTATTTGCCTCAGTGGTTGTTTCTTTTGCCGAGAAGCAGCTTTTTAGTTTGAATCAATCCCATTTATTAATTCTTGACTTTAATTCTTGTGCTTTAGGAGTCTTATTAAGGAAGCAGGGGCCTAATTCCATATGATGGAGATTTGGGCCTACTTTTTCTTCTATTGATAGGGGATTCTTTACCATGGGTTCTTTACCACTTAGCTACACCCCAGCTCTTTTTAAATTTTATTTTGCTGCAGTGTCTTGCTAAGTTTACCAATTAGTTGGCTGTGAACTTGGGATCCTTCTGATTCAATCACTTGAGTCTCTGAGATTACAGATGCATGCTACAGCACCTGGCTTGTCTGATTTATTTTAAAGAGTTTCCTCACCTGGATAACAGATTGTTGTAACTTAAAGGATTCCACAAAAATTTGTATGGATTTTGAATGGCAATTTACCATATAACATTGTACAGAAGAGAAAAATTTTGAGAACTTTCATGAGGATACAAGGTATCTTTGTAAAAATTAAATCATTTAAAATAAGACTGCTTTATTTGTTTCTTAATCATAGAAAGTGATTAAGAAACAAAGAAGTTAACATCCTTTTGTGTATAAGAGAATAAATCTGTAGGTAGAATGAATGAAGTACAGAGTAGATGGATTGATGAGGAAGGAGGAAAGGGAGAGAGCTAAATTGTGATCCCAAATTGTAACTAAATTTTTTTTTTCTATTCTATGGGAAGCATTTTTTTAATTCTCCAAAAGGAACAACATTGTTTTTAAATAGGTTTATGGGGTCTTATGTATTTATTCCAAATCACTTTCTATTTGAGATCAAATATTTTGCATATATTTAAAATTAAAATAAATTAAAATAAAAATGTTACAAAAGCATTCTTTTTAAAAGGGTCTTTTCAAGTGTATGCTAATGAAGAGACCTACAATAATGACAGCGAGAGAATCAAATTCTGCCTTCATAGTGTTAACTTCATTGCAGTTAATAGAGCTAGCACAGCTGTGTGGGAAGCAAGGTTTATTTTCTCTTCCTTTTCTATTTCTTCTCTCCCTTCCCCTCGTCTTTCCTTCCAGTTTTAAAGACTTCTACCTGTTAAACTATTATTTTAATTTGAGCAAGATAGTATATGTATGTAAACAAAATGTATTTTAAATTCTACTTAATTGCCAGAGTGTGAATTTACATTTCAAAATTAAATATGGGGCCTGTTGGGTTATTTTATAATTTTCAACATGCTTGGGCTCAGTAGTCACTTCTGATTTGAAGACAATATCAAGAAGCAAAAGAGTAACATTTGAATGTTATATAATATATCAAATCAAGATGACAAGAGTATGTATGAATGAAAAGATACTTCAGTGGGGATGGTTGTTTAACTTTTTCCCAGCTTTACTGAGGGTACTATTGACAAATAAAATTTCTATATATTTAAGCTGAACAGAGATGTTCTGATATACAGATAAGTTGTGAAATGATTAACACAGTCAACCATGTGGATGATATATTCATCACCTTACCGTGTTACCACTTTTCTTTTCTTTTTGTGGTGGGAATGTTTGAGCTCTCTCTTAGCAAATTTCAAGTACACAATATGATGTTATTAACATGGTATTAATATGATATTAATTCCATGTTGTATTAATACCATGTTGTGCATTAGGTCTCCAGAAGCTACTCATCATATAATTGAAATTCCATAAACTTTGACCAACACCTTCCTTTTCTTCTACATGCCAACCCCTGGCAACTACCTACCATTCTATTCTCTCTTATTGAGTTTGACTACATGTATGGAACACCACACCTGGTGAGTTTGACATATTTTTAGCAAATATTCTCACCACAAAAAAAGAAAAGTGATGACTAGCTGAAGTGAATATGTTATGCATATGCTTGAATATGTTAATCATTTTATAATTTAAATGTATATCAGAGTATTAAATTGTGCAACATAAATATATATAAATTTTAAATATCAATCATACCTCCTTAAATTAAGTAACCACCCCCCCCCACTGAGTATATTTTCATTCAAATATACATACATGAGATCATGCAGTATTTCTCTTTCTGTGTCTGGCTTATTTCACTTAATATAATGTCCCCCAGCCTCATCCATGTTGTCACAATGCCAGGATTTCTGTCTTTTATAAAAACTGTATAATATTTCATTGTGTATTGATAGAGTAATTTTTATCCACTCATTTGTTTATGGACACTAGGTTTTTTTCTGAATTTTGGTATTGTGAATAATGTCGCAATAAACAAGGAATGTAGATATTTCTTAGAGAAATTTCATATTCTTTGGATAAGTACCAGAAGTGTGACTGCTGGATCATATGGAAATTCTATTTAATATTAAAAGGAAATTCCATACTTTTTACATAATGGCTGTACTATACTAATTTGCAATCCCTCCAAAGTCTTCCCTTTTCTCCACATCCTCACCAAAACTTGTTACCTTTTGACTTTTTCAAAGTAATCATCCTGACAGCTGTGAGGTGGTATCTCATTGGGCTTTTGATTGACAGCTTAAAAAGAATGCTTTAAAATATCTATTTATTTTAATTTAAAACAATAACAAGGGATATTTTTTAAATAGAATGTGGTTGTGGGGGTGGACATTTGTTTGTCCTGCAAGAGCCACAGCAGTCCCAAGTGGCTGCCCTGTGTGAGGGAGATAGGGGAAGGACAGGAAAGGATCCCACAGTATTTTGTTAAAAGAGTTTTAATATTACTTCGAAACCATTGGATCATTGGGAGAACAGTTTTATGGGAAACAATTTAATGCCTTTATTTTACAGGTTAATTTATTTCTTAATTAGTTTCTTGGTATAATTATATTTAAATTATAAAGTTTATGACGTTTTATTTATAATGTGTTTTCATTTTGAGGAATTAGTTTCTTGAAAACATTGTCTAGACTTGTAAAAAATAAAATAATGACACTAACAAATTGAAGAGTTTGACTAGTCCATATTCATCTGGTCCTTAGTGTACTGTGACAGCCCCATGATTTGTGTTCAGCATTTCATATAGAAATTAGAGTCACAAACATAATTAATTGAGAGTAAAAGTTAAAAAATAGTGTTTTTTTAGTGAGTGCTGTATATTGTTTATTAATTTTAACACATCTGCATTTCCAAAATTATCATCACACAACAAAGACAATTAGTAGTCAAGATAACTGTTTCTAAAAATTTCAGAAGATATGCTTGATGGCACTAATTTCTTTTTAAAAGCTGCTTGCTAAATATTTTATGGATCCTGGATTTAATAGAAGTAACCATGGAAACTGTCTCACAATGCTTTGTGATTGAATGGGATTTAAAATATCCATTTTAAAACATAAACACTGACAGCTGTAAGAATATTTACATTTCTTCAAATTTTGATTTGATGGTACTGCTTGGAGAATGAGAGAATTAAATATTAAAATAGAAACAGTTTTAGATATTCTTGGAATTCTTTAAAATATTCCCTGGTACTTTGGTTAATCTTTATATATTTCCCAAATTGAGCGATTATAGTGAACAATCAGGAAAATTATAGATACTCTATCTAGGTACTTGGAAATCACCTGCTCCTTTACCTTCATACTTCATTTCTATTGTTTCATTCTTCTCTTATCCTTTCATGTTAATCTACGGGAGTTTAAATCTTTTAAACATTCTTGGAATTGGAAATTATCAATGTATTTTGATGCTTTTCGTAATTTTCTCAGAAATGAAATATTTCACTAGCATTTTTTTGTAAAAATGTGCTCACTTGCCATGTTATCTCAAGTGATAATGAGTCATTATCATTTTTGTTTATTGCAATATTTATTTAATAGTGTTTTATTTAAAATTTAAAGCTGGCTGGGTATAGTTGCACATGCCTGTAATCTCAGCAACTCCAGAGGCTAAGGCAGGAGGATGGCAAGTTTGAGGCCAGCCTTAGCAACTCATTTTGAGACTCTGTCTCAAAATAAAAAACAAAACAACAACAACAACAACAACAACAAATGACTGGGATTGTAGTTCAGTAGTAGAGCACCTGTGGATTTAATCTCCATTACCAAAAAAAGCTGCATTCATATTATTTAACTGTTTTTACTCATTTGTATGCTATTTTAGGTTTAACAATCAAGGTTATGAAAGGTTAGCTTCATGGAATGAATTATAAAGATTTCCATTCCTTTCATTGCTTGAAAATACTTTAAATAAAGTATTTTTAAACTTGACAATTATGGTTTGATTTTTTATTAAAGTATACCTGTGCATAGCCTAAAATATAAAATTGTAGTAAAAGGTTTAAAGTAGAAACAAAGGTCCCTTGTCCCTTTATTTCTTATTTTCAAGGGCAGCTCTCCTGATGCTAGCTCTTTTGACTCTTATCTATTTATTCCACTACTTACATCCATATGTATAAGTAGATACTTGACTATACTTGTGGCAGAAATGATGAGGTTTGCCTTTAATATAGACCTCTCACATAGCAGAGGCTGATGTGAGATTGAACTTTATTTCTTGAGAAAATGTTGGAAAGGCAGATAATCCAAGGTAGGTATGGCAACTCAACAGTATGAACTCAGGGACTATCTTCAGGACTTCCATCTCATGGCTCAGATGAGCATGTCCTTCTCTGGTAATGTTCCCTTATTGCCCAGGTAGCTACTTCAGCCCACAGTTTTATTTTCATCTTGCAAAAAGGGAGAGTGAAATGAGTACCAATGTCCCAGCTCTGCTGAAATGAAGACAGTGGAGAAATACCTAGAACTCAGTCACGTGGTCACACCCGGAGCAAGTGAAGTAGGGAAATACAGCCTGGTGTCTCCAGAGCACTCTGTGGCTGTGGAAATGTTGGGAGAGAAATGAGAGGGCAGGGAGTAGCAGTTTCCGGCACACTTTTATCTCTTAGTTTTGCAATTCCAGACATTTTCTGTTGATTTATTTTGGAAACTTGGAATTGAGATCTCTCATACCCCCTAAATTTCATGTTTTGTTCCTCTCCATCATTCATGCTTTTTCCCACTTTTTTTTGATTTATCTGTTTTCAGTGTTCTCTGTTATTTTTGCAGAATAAATATTCGTTACAGCTGTCCCATATACCTTTAGATTTCCTTTCTCAGATTTTTTTTCTTGGAGATAATAATGTCCTTGATTATTCATTTACTCACTTGTTTCTTCATCTAACATTAATTTATCTCTGTTCCAAAAAAGAGTAAAACGCTCTCAATAAGGTCAGCTATGTCAGGTAATTCATTCATTCTGTCTGTCTATCATCATCTGTTTTATTCTCAGAAGTTAAGCCCTCTGCCCTCCTATTTTATTCTATACTAGATGCTCTCTTCTGGGATTCAGCCATGTCCCCTGCATCCTGTGAAGTCTCTTTCACTTTTACTGTGAAGATCAAAACCGTTTGACCAGTGCTGTGTCTTTTTTCTCTTTTCATTTTACTGATGGACAAGGAAGGGGTTCATCAACAGTGGCCCTTCTTTTTATCAAAGACTGAAGGCTGTGAGCAGTGGGCAAAAAGCACTGGCCTGAGGGTGTTTTGCTCTCTGCACTTTTCACCTCCATCTCATCTCATCTCACAAGAGCCCAGATTTCAGTGAAACTCAAATCCTTCCTTAAATGCAAAATTTCTTTTCAGAAAGCCCAACTCATGATTGTCAAACTGGGGCTATAACTTTTTGTGGCTGCTTAGAATGAACAGTGACCCTGCCTCTCATGTACCAGTGGGAAAATGTCTGCTCAAAGCTTCCCAAATGGTGCTGGCTTGACTAAACTTGCCATGCAAGTGACAAGCAGGACTGTGAGATAAGAAGTGACTAAATAGGATTAGTGTCCTTAATCAGGGCTAATCAATCATTTCAAGTGGAAAATTTATTTGCATTTGTTCAGCCGACTACAACTGCATCAACAGTAGAGTGTAGAATACTGAAAACAGTTATATTTTTAAGATACTTTACAATCTCCATAAATGGCTAATTTATTTTTTCCCTATGAATTTTCTTAATCATTAAGATTTAATCCTCCTAATCTCCTTCCCCTACTGACCTTCCAGAATGGGTTTTATAGTCATTTTCATTCATTCAAACTTACATTCTGATTTTCTAATGGAATTTCTGCCACAATTTAATTATTTAGCATGAGTTGACCATGCCTAAATGTGCTATGTTGCTTCTAACCTGAAATTTGTGTGACATTTCAAATAGCTTAATTTATCTTTGCCTCATGTGTTCCAAGCAAATGTATTTCAGAGAATATGAAAATTGTGTAAGAAAATATAATTTTAATGTATGATATATAGGCATGGAGTCCCAAATAGTTATTTTTTTTAAAGGAAAGCTGACAGAGGCTACACAACTCTCCTAATGGGTTCTCTGCAGGCATTTCCATAATTATTCTACCCTGTGGTATGTACTGTCAGCACAGCTAAGTTTGACAGAGCAAATGAAATGATCAATGTTATTCAGAATCTATTTTCACCTGAGCAATGATTGCTGAGTGCAGATAGTCACTTGTCCATTGGTGAGTACTCTCATTAGTGACAATGAAGGCTGTGACACCAGCCAAATGAAAAGTGAACTGAGATTGTTGCTAGCTAGCAAGTCAACTCCCAGCAAGTGGTAATATTCATTCAAAGCATTAGCCAACTATGGAGGTCTTCAATGACAGTTGGAGTTGCTTTCAATTTCTGTGTAGGTACTTATTTTATTAGTTATTCAGGGTAAAGTTAATTTCAATAAATAAATCTTGACAGTGACAGCTTCTTTCAACATTGTCATTTTTGATTTGAAAAAGAAAAGGGCATATCACTGGTTGTGGGTATTTGTTGTGTGTTTGCATATCAGTGAACTTAGTTTATTATCTTCCTATAAGGCCCCTAAATTATTAAGAAGAATGGACAGTTTTAAAAGTTAATATTCTGATTAGTTATTCTAAATCACATAAATATTGTCAAAATGCTTTGTACATTATACTTCATTTTCCCTTGAAATTTAATAGAATTTAATGTAACTCTTGGAGCTTAGATTCAATTCAAAATGGAGAAGATGGGTCTCAATGGTAATACATATGAAAAAACAGGATTTTGAATTATTATAATCTTAGTACAAGCCATCTATTGGTGCAGCTGCTGATGGAATTGGCATATAGTTGCATTAATAGTATAACATTTGAAACACTGCAACTTATAGTACAGACCAGATCCATGAAAAGCATGTGTTCACTTTTGTTTGTGTATCCTGGAAGGGAGCTTGAGAACTGTAACCCATTCAGATGAAGGTCACCAGAATAGTGAGTATTCTGACATATAATGAACCATTCAAGTAAGGAACCTAGCTACAGAAAAGAATGCATAGGAATTGCACGGATAATTGACAGTTGTCTTCAAGTTCATTCACATCTGTTTAACACTTAGGGTAAGTGATTATCCTTTTAGGGTAAGTGATCCAGTTTGATCAGAATGGCAGAGGTTTAAATTCCGACACAGTCACAATACCAATTTCATGAAAAGTAACTTACCAGTCATAATGCTAACGTATTCATGTATAATTAAAAAAAATAAAAATATTATGAACCTGGTAGGTCCATGATAGCCAGTGAGCCATTTATTTTTATCACTGTTAGCAAGTGACTGGAAAAAAAAAGATGAACTATAATCAGAAGGTTCTATTAATCAAAATTATGAAATCATCATAATAATTATTTAAATACTACATAGCTAAATTGACCCAGTCTCTGGTTGAGAGTGCTTAATTACATGGCTCAGGACACCTCCCTTGGAATGCTGCATAAATTTTGAGACTTTGCTTTTCTATGTGTTGGGGTGACCAACTCCTTTTTATTCCATTTCTGCCTCCCCAAAGAAATATTCACAATAATTTGAAAACTTGGATATTCCAAAATTTAATTAAATAATTACCTATACTTTTGTTCTATTTCTAGAGTGGTTAGTTACATTGATTGCATGGGTGGATTTATTTATTATTTTTAGTTAAATTCAGAGTGTACTTTTATGTATCATAATTCCACATAAATGTTACACACATTATTAATGCTTGCTACACTGACAAAAACTAAGTAGTTAAAATTTTGCAAATTTTGGAAATTGTTTTATTAGATTGTTACATAATATTTTGAAAAGTTGTAATTATTTCAAATATTGTGATTAAAACAATATATATGTATATGTGAGATTATTATTAAATATTAATTTTATTACTGGTTCCTTATAATATATTAATTATGTTCTAATCTCTGATCACCTTAGTGTACCTTTAGGTTGATATACTATCTTTAGGCCTCTCTGGAATTTGTAAAGAAAAAAGGTTTGGATTAGATGATATTGAAGATTTCTTCCAGAAATAAAATTTTATATTTGCCTCAATTATGTAGATTAAGAAATAGCAACTTTGCATCCCTGGGATGAACTCCACTTGATCATGGTGCACTATCTTTTAAATATATTTTTGTATTTGATTTGCAAGAATTTTATTGAGAATTTTTTAAAATTTTTTTTTAGTTGTAGTTAGAAACAATACTTTTATTTTATTTATTTATTTTTATGTGGTGCTGAGGATTGAACCCAGCGCCTTGCATGTGCTAGGTGAGTACTCTACTGCTGAGCCACAACCCAGCCCCAAGAATTTTTGCATCTAAGTTCATTAGAAATATTGGTCCTAAGTTTTCTTTCTTTGATGTGTCTTTGTCTGGTTTTGGAATCAGGGTGATATTGGCCTCATAGAATGAGTTTGGAAATGTTCCCTCTTTTTCTATTTCATGGAATAATTTGGGGAGTTTAGTATTAGTTCTTCTTTTAAGGTTTTCTAGAACTCAGCTGTGTCTCCATCTGGTCCTGGGTTTTTCTTGGTTAGTAGGCTTCTGATGGTGTCTTGTATTTCATTGATTGAAATTGATCTGTTTAACTTGTATATATTGTCCTGATTCAGTTTGGGTAAATCATATGATTTGTCATATGACAAATCTAGAAATTTTTCAGTTTTCAATATTTTCTATTTTATTGGAGTTACAAATTTTCAAAATAATTTCTAATTATCTTCTGTATTTCTGTAGTGTCTGTCATGATATTTCCTTTTCCATCACAGATTTTAGTAATTTGAGTTTTCTCTCTCCTCTTTGTTAGCATGGCTAAGGGGTTTATCAATTTTATTTATTTATTTTCAAAGAACCAACTTTTTGTTTTGTCAATTTTTTAAATTGTTTCTTTTGTTTCAATTTCATTGATTTCAGCTCTGATTTTAATTATTTATGTCTTCTATTGCTTTTGATGTTGATTTATTTTTCTTTTTCTAGGGCTTTGAGATGTAATGTTAGGTAATTTATTTGTTGACTTTTTTTTTCTTTTAAGGAATGAACTCCATGCAATGAACTTTCCTCTTAATACTGTGTTCATAGTGTCCCAGAGATTTCGATATGGTTGTATCAATGTTCTCGTTTATCTCTAAGAGTCTTTTTATTCTCCTATTTGATGTCTTCTGCAATCCATTGTTCATTCAGTAGCATATTATTTAATATGTCTCCAGGTGCTGAACTAGCTTCTATTTTTTATTTTATCATTGATTTCTAATTTCATTCCATTATGATCTGATAGAATACAAGGTAGTATCTCTACTTTTTTGTATTTGCTAAGAGTTGCTGTGTGACATAATCCATGGTCTATTTTAGAGAAGGATCCATGTCCTGCTGAGAAGAAAGTATATTCACTCACTGATGGGTGAAATATTCTATATATGTCTGTTAAGTCTAAGATCTATAATGGGGGTGTGGGGGATCATGGAAGGAATGGAGGAACTTTGAATAGGGCAGAAGTGAGGGAGCATGGGGGTAGAAAAGATGATGGAATGATATGGACATTATTACTTTAAGTACATGTATGAAGACACAAATGGTGTGACTCTACTTTGTGTACAACCAGAGAAATAAAAAAATATGTTCTATATGTGTATTATGAATTGAAATACATTCTGCTGTCATGTATAACTAATTAGGATAAATAAATAAATTTAAAAAAGAAAAATCATTATTCTGCTGCCTGAATTTAAACATAGGTATTATGAATTTGCTTGCTGTCATCATTGGTCAAGGGAAGTGTGTGGAAGCATTATCTGATGATGCTACTGAAGAGTCGAGCTCCACTGTTGAATGGTGAGATGTTAAATATGTCTGCATCTGATGCTCAAAAATGAACAGTCTTCAAATATTAATAATTTGATTGTATTCATCCCAGTGAATAAGTGTGGGAAAAATGATAAAGAAGCCCTAGAAAAAATACAAGCTTTTCTTAAAGTGCATATGTGGTAAGCCTTAAAAATACAGTCCACTCTCATAATCATGCAGATAGATATTAAGGGATCACTCATAGTCTCTTCACTTTGCTCTTGAAATTGCAAATCCCTGATAGAATATTTTTCCTTTGAGTTTTGAAGGCATTTACAGAAATTTTAAGGCATATATCATTTAGATAAACATCTCATATTTGAAAAAAATTGATAAGGTAAATAAGGAATTTTTTTTTAAAGAGAGAGAGAATCTTTTTTTTTTTTTTTTTTTGTAGATGGACACAACACAATGCCTTTATTTTTATGTGGTGCTGAGAATAGAACCTGGGTCCCGCCTGTGCTAGGTGAGCGCTCTACCACTGAACCACAATCCCAGCCCCAATAAGGAGTGTTTTAAGTAAAAGCAAGTAGCATTTGATCATAAATATTTTTATCTTTTTTCTACCATTCTCCAGTGTGTCAAATATTTCGTTTAGAGATTTTGGAGTACTCTATGCTTTATAATCTTACAAAATTAAAAATTTTTAACAAAGGCCATCTGCTTTTACTCAGTACTTAATTTGTAACATTGCACTGTTAAAATTTGCCTTTTATTTTATTTTATTTATTTTTTTTAAATTTTTTATTGTGGGTTGTTCAAAACATTACAAATTTCTTGACATATCATATTCCACACTGTGATTCAAGTGGGTTATGAACTCCCACCTTCACCCCATACACATAAAATTTGCCTTTTAAAAATATAATTGATCTCCATGAAGGTATAATTTTTTATGCCTCATGATAAACTTAGTATTTCATCTGAGAAGAACTAAAAGCATCTTTCCATTTTCATGTTCCTCTCCAATGTGGAATTTAGATAACCACTCACAAATAGAATAGTTAGCAAGAACTTTTTCTTGGAAATAATTATTCAAAAAGATACCGAGTAACTGCTATATTCTAAAAAGATGTACAAACATTGTCCTTTATAGCTTTAGCAAATTAGACTTTGAAAATATGTTCAGCATTCTGAGGTGTGGACAAGCAATCATCTGTTCTTTCAGTATTTAATTGCTTTTTTAATTGCATCTGTGATTTTGACCTCCAACATAAAGCAAGCATGACTTACTGGGTTACTCACACAGCAGTCAAAATGCTTATAGATGTAGGTTATCTTACTCATCAAATTCTGGCAAAGTTTTCAGCTAATTTACAAATGAATTGCACATAGGGGGACATTTAAAATTTGTGTTTTCAATGAATGGCCTTAATATTTTCTTTACATATATTTTTATAATTGTAAGAAAAAACATTGTTTTTTATTTTGAAAACGATAAGAAGGATTATCAGATGATATTCATTTCGATAAAATTTAATCTTCACATCAAAGCTTTGAAAATGGTTATTTTAAATTTAGTACTAGGGTTTGAACATAGGCCAGTATTTCCTAGGAAGGTACACTGCCACTGAGCTACATCTCTAGTCCTTTAAAATACACACACACACACACACACACACACACACACACACACACATATATATATATATATATATATATATAGAGAGAGAGAGAGAGAGAGAGAGAGAGAGAGAGAGAGAGAGAGAGAGAAAGAAATGGGGTCTTGCTAATTTGCCCAGAATGGCCTTGAACTTGTTATTCTCCTCCCTTTGCCTCTTGAGTAACTGAGATTACAGGCTTATAACTTATATTAAGAAACAAAAAAACCAAAATTACACATATGCCAGTTGCCAGTGTTACTCAGTTTTTGTATATGCTTAGGCCAGAATTAGTGCCTGAATTTATCTTGTTGATCTTGTTTTTTTCCTTTTAAATTTTTTTTTTAAATTTCTACATTGAATTCTTTTTTTTCAGTGACTTTTGTATAACTTTATTTTTTTTATTTATATATGACAGTGGAATGCATTATGATTCTTATTACACATATAGAGCACAGTTTTTCATATCTCTGGTTGTATACAAAGTATATTCATACAATTCATGTCTTCATGCCAGTACTTTAGATAATAATGATCATCACATTCCACCATCATTAATAACCCCATGCCCCCTCTCTTCCCCTCCCACCCCTCTGCCCTATCTAGAGTTTGTCTATCCCTCCCATGCTCCCTCTCCCTATCCCACTATGAATAAGCCTCATTATTTCAAAGAAAACATTCGGCTTTTGTTTTTTTTGGGGGGATTGGCTAACTTCATTTAGCATTATCTTTTCTAACTCCATCCATTTACCTGCAAATGCCATGATTTTATTCTCTTTTATTGCTGAGTAATATTCCAGTGTGTATTTATGCCACATTTTTTAATCCATTCATCTATTTAAGGGCATCTATGTTGGTTACATAGTTTAGCTATAGTGGATTGTGCTGCTATAAACATTGATGTGGCTATGTCCCTGTAGTATGCTGTTTTTAAGTCTTTAGGAAATAGACTGAGGAGAGGGATAGCTGGGTCAGATGGTGGTTCCATTCCCATTTTTTCAAGAAATCTCCATACTGCTTTCCATATTGGCTGCACTAATTTGCAGTCCCACCAGCAATGTATGAGTATGCCTTTTCCCCACATCCTCGCCAACACTTATTGTTGTTTGTCTTCACAACAGCTGTCATTCTGACTGGGGTGAGATGAAATCTTCGAGTGGTTTTGATTTGCATTTCTCTAATTGCTAGTGATGATGAACATTTTTTCATATATTTGTTGATTGATTGCCTATCATCTTCTGAGAAGTGTCTGTTCAAGTCCTTGGGTTATTTGTGTATTTTTTTTTGTCTTGTTTTTGGTGCTTAGCTTTTTGAGTTCTTTATATACCCTAGAGATTAGTGCTCTATCTGATGTATGAGGGAGTAAAGATTTGCTCCCAATATGTAGGGTCCCCATTTACTTCACAGATTGTTTCTTTTGCTGAGAAGAAACTTTTTAGTTTGAGTCCATCCCATTTATTGATTCTTAATTTTAATTCTTGCACCAACAGAGTCTTATTAAGGAAGTTAGGGCCTAATCCCACATGATGGAGATTAGGGCCTACTTTTTCTTTTATTAGACGCAGGGTCTCTGGTTTTATGAGTTCTTCTTCCATTTTGAGTTGAGTTCTGTTTAAATTGTGAGAGATAGGGGTTAATTTCATTTGCTGCATATGGATTTTCAGTTTTCCTAGCACCATTTGTTGAAGAGTCTATCTTTTCTCCAATGCATATTCTTGGCATCTTTGACTAATATAAGATAATTGTAGTTTTGTTGGTTAGTCTCTGTGTCCTCTATTCTGTACTATTGGTCTACCAGCCTGTTTTGGTGCTAATACCATGCTATTTTTGTTACTATTGCTCTGTAGTATAGTTTGAGGTCTGGTATAGTGATGCCACCTGGTTCACTCATCCTGCTAAGGATTTCTTTAGCTATTATTGGTCTCTTATTTTTCCAGATGAATTTCATGACTGCTTTTTCTATTTCTATGAGGAATGTCATTGGAATTTTGATCAGAATTGCATTAAATCTGTATAGTGCTTTTGGAAGTATGGTCATTTTGATAATATTAATTCTGCCTATCCAAGAACAAGGTAGATTTTTCCATCTTCTAAGGACTTCTTTGATTTCTTTCTTTAGGGTTCTATAACTTTCATTATATAGTTATTTCAACTCTTTCATTGATTCCAAAGTATTTTACTCTTTTGGAGGCTATTGAAAATGGGGTGGTTTTCCTCATTTCCCTTTCTGAGGATTTGTCAGTGATATACAGAAATGCCTTTGATTTATGGGTGTTGATTTTATATCCTGCTACTTTGCTGAATTCATTTACTAGTTCTAGAAGTTTTCTGGTGGAGCTTTTAGGGTCTTTTAGGTATAGAATCATATCATCAGCAAATAGTGCCAATTTGAGTTCTTCTTTTCCTATATGTATTTTTTAATTTCTCTTATCTGTCTAATTGCTCTGGCCAGTGTTTAAGAACTATGTTAAATAGAAGTGATGAAAGAGGGAATCCCTGTCTTGTTCCAGTTTTTAGAGGGAATGCCTTCAATTTTTCTCCATGTAGCATGATGTTGGCCTGACGCTTAGCATTGATAGGCTTTTTGATAATGAGATATGTTCCTGTTGTTCCTAGTTTTTCTAGTGTTTTGAACATAAATGGGTACTGTATTTTGTCAAATTCTTTTTCTGTATCTACTGAGATGATCATATGATTCTTATCTTTAAGTCTATTGATGTGATAAATTACACTTATTGATGTCCATATGTTGAACCAACCTTGTATCCCTGGGATGAATCATACTTGATAGTGATGCACAATCTTTTTGATATGTTTTTGTATTTGATTTGCCAGAATTTTATTGAGAATTTTTGCATCTATGTTCATTGGATATATTGGTCTGAAGTTTTCTTTCTTTAATGTGTCTTTGCCTGGTTTTGGAATCAGAGTGATGTTGGACTCATAGAATGAGTTTGGAAGTGCTGCCTTTTCTTTCTCTTTCCTTAAATAAATTGGAGAGTATTGGTATTAGTTCTTCTTTAAAGGTCTTGTAAAACTCGACTGTGTATCCATCTGGTTCTGGGCTTTTCTTGGTTGGTAGACTTTTGATGGCATCTGCTATTTCGTCACTTGAAATTGATCTGTTTAAATTGTGTACATCATTCCGATTCAATTTGGACAAATTATATGACTCTAGAAATTTGCTGATGCCTTTGATATTTCTATTTTATTTTGGAGTACAAGTTTTCA
The DNA here is from genome assembly GCF_021218885.2 of Marmota monax. Lineage (NCBI taxonomy): Eukaryota > Metazoa > Chordata > Mammalia > Rodentia > Sciuridae > Marmota > Marmota monax. The sequence continues at coordinate 2,057,936 of NW_026693552.1, forward strand.
AAATAATTTCTAATTATCTTTTGTATTTCTGTAGTGTCTGTTGTGATATTTCCTTTTTCATCATGTATGTTAGTAATTTGAGTTTTCTCTCTCCTCTTCGTTAGCATGACTAAGGGTCTGTCAATTTTATTTATTTTCTCAAAGAACCAACTTTTTCTTCTGTTAATTTTTTCAATTGTTTCTTTTGTTTGAATTTCATTGATTTCAGCTATGATTTTAATCATTTCCTGTCTTTTACTGCTTTTGGTGCTGATTTGTTCTTCTTTTTCTAGGGCTTCAAGATATAATGTTAAGTCATTTATTTGTTGACTTTTTCTTCTTTTAGGAATGAACTTCATCAATGAAATTTCCTCTTAGAACTGCTTTCATATTGTCCCAGAGATTTCTATATGTTATATCTGTATTCTCATTCACCTCTAAAAAATTTTTAATCTCCTCCTTGATGTCTTTCATAACCCATTGTTCATGCAGTAGCATATTATTTAGTCTCCAGGTGTTGGGGTAGCTTTTATTTCTTATTTTATCATTGATTTCTAATTTCATTCCATTATGATCTGATAGAATGCAGGGTAGTATTTCTACTTTTTTATATTTCTAAGAGTTGCCTTTTGGCATAGTATATAGTCCGTTTTAGAGAAGGATCCAAGTGCTGCTGAGAAAAAAGTGTATTCTCTTGTTGAAGGCTGAAATATTCTATATATGTCAGTTGAGTCTAAGTTATTGATTGTATTATTGAGTTCTATAGTATATTTGTTCCTCTTTTGTTTGGAAGATCTATCTAGTGATGAAAGAGGTGTGTTAAAGTCACCCAGAATTATTGTGTTGTGGTTTATTTGACTCTTGAACTTGAGAAGAGTTTGTTTGATGAACATAGATGCTCCATTGTTTGGGGGCATATATGTTTATAATTGTTAAGTCTTGTTGGTGTATGGTACCCTTGAGCAGTATGTAGTATTCTTCTTTATCATTTTTGATTGACTTTAGCTTGAATTTATTTTATATACTTGAATTTATTTTATATATTATATATACTTTATTTTATATAAGGATGGAAACCCCTGCTTGCTTTTGCAGTCAATGTGAGTGGTATGATTTTTCCCAACCCTTCACCTTCAGCCTGTGGATGTCTTTTTCTATGAGATGAGTCTCTTGGAAGCAGCATATTGTTGGGTCTTTTTTTTTTTTTTTTTTTTGATCCAATCTGCTAGTTTATGTCTTTTGATTGGTGAGTTTAGGCCATTAACAATGAGGATTATTATTGAGACATGATTTGTATTCCCAGCCATTTTTTGGTGTTTAACGTGACTTGGTTTCTCCTCTGATTAGTTTTTTTCCTTTAGTGTAATCCCTCTCTCTGCTGATTTTCATCATTGTTTTTTTATTTCCTTTTCGTGGAATATTTTGTTGAGGATGTTCTGTAGTGCAGGCTTTCTAGTTGTAAATTCTTTTAACTTTTGTTTATCATGGAAGGTTTTTATTTCATCATCAAATCTAAAGCTTAATTTGCTAGATATAAGATTCTTGGTTGACATCCATTTTGTTTCAGAGCTTGGTATATGTTGTTCCAGGATTTCCTGGCTTTGAGGGTCTGGGTTGAAAAATCTGGTGAGACACCAATTGGTCTCCTCCAATATGTGATCTGATTCCTCTCTCTTGTAGCTTTTATGATTCTATCCTTATCCTGTATAGTAGGCATTTTCATTATAATATGACTTGGTGTATATCTGTTGTAATTTTGTACATTTGGTGTCCCATAAGCCTCTTGTATTTGCTTTTCCAATTCACTCTTCATGCTTGGGAAACTGATATTATCTCATTGAAGAGATTGTGCATTGCTTTGGTTTGAAACTCTGTGCCTTCCTCTATCCCAATAACTCTTAGATTTGGTCTTTTGATGCTGTTCCATAATTCTTGGATGTTCTGTTTATGGTTTCTAACTATCTTCACTGTATGATGAACTTTATTTTCCAGACTGTATACTTTGTCTTCATTATCTGATGTTCTTTTTTCCCAACGAACTAGTCTGTTGTTTATGCTTTCTATTGAGTTTTTTATTTGGTTTATTGTTTCCTTCATTTCAAGGATTTCTGACTGTTTTTTTTTTCTTCAGAGTCTCTATCTCTCTCTTGAAGTAATCTTTTGATACCTGTGTTTGCTCTCTTATCTCATTGTTGGAGTGATCAATTTTTGACTGTATTTGCTCATTTAGGTCATTCTTTAATTCATAGATCAGTTTAATTATGAACCTTCTGAACTCCTTCTCTGACATTTCATCAACTTTGCTGTCCATGGGTTCTGTTATTATAGTATCCTGTTTGTTTGGGGCACTTTCCTCCCTTGTTTTTTCATGTTGTCTATATGTCTTCTTTTCTTGCAATGTGGATCTGAGATATTACAGTTTCTTTCCTTTATTTCTATAGTACCTCACCTTGATGTTGGGCTTCCAGACCCTGTTGGTGTCCCTTAATGAATGCTACTGCATCCTGGATCTGGGTCTTGTGTAAGTTGTTGTGGGTGGATCTGGGCCACTGGGCATGACCTCCATTGGTGGTCTTCTGGTCTGAAGGGGTGGTCCTGCACAGAGACTAGGCTCTGGTGGGTGTCTGCCCTGCTGGGGGAGGGGTGAACTGAGCCTGCTGTGTGCCTGGGACCTGCACAGGCCACTGTGGGTGGATCTGGTCTTGTTGGTGTTTTCATATGCTAGTTTTAGATTTTCTAGAAGTAAGGCATTTATTAATCAATAAATATACCCATAAGATTAACAAATCAGAGGTTAAAGATGATTTATCACACGTTATTTAGGATTTAAAATTTAACATATACAAAACATTAAAATGCACTTACAGAATTTTCAAAAAAGTTACTATCTTCTCTTCCCTTTTAGAACCAAGACATCTGTTCCTCTCCCTCAGTCATTCTTCCTTAGGAAGCTTCTCGAGTCAGGGAAGGAATGCTCTGGAAGCATCCAAACACTGAACATTTGAAATAATGAAGGCCCAAGAGTTCTTTTACAGAGAAAGAAAAGTAGTAAACACCCTTTGATGCTTCATTGTCTAAGAATGTAACAGTTGTAGGAACAATATAGCAAGTCCAGAGACTATCTTGAACAAAACTCTGTTACATATTAATAATGAAAAGATATGATTGAAGTCAGAAAAGGGCACAGAACCTTCCTTCTCATAAACTAAACTTGCCAGTTTGGTTCTAAAATGAAACTGCTTTTAGGATAAATAAGTTTCTGCTTTGTAAAATTTGTTTATTATTTTTTTATTATCCAGATTTTGGTGTGTGTGTTTTTTCATCATTTATCTGTTGTCCATTTAGCAACTTCTGTTGGTATCATTTTGAAAAATAGTTTTGAATAATAATAACCATGGAGGAGGAAATTTTGCTAATTTGTTTAAACAGTAGCAAGTGCCCAGCACAGAGTCACATATCTGTAATCCCAGCAGTTTGGGAGGCTGAGGCAGTAGGATCTCAAGTTCAAAGCCAGTCTCTGCAAAAGTGAGGCACTAAGCAACTCAGTGAGGCCCTGTGTCTAAATATATATATATATATATATATATATATATATATATATATATATATATAAATAAAATAGGGCTGGGGATGTGGCTTAGTGGTTGAGTGCCACTGAGTTAAAAAAAAAGCAAAACAAAATAAATAAACACAAAAATACACAAAAGAAGAGAAGCAACTACAGTGAATAGTTAAACTTGAAATGAAAAGTGCTGGGGAATCTGCTGGAGTTGACATTCTCAATCTACTGTGGCTTTTTCTTGTAAATATTTTGGGTTTTTGTTGTGTGTTTGGACTAAGATAATTGTTGAGTCCAGTTTTGGTTTTCTTGCTCAGGATACTTGGCTACTCAGGGTCTCCTGTGGTTCCATATACATTTTAGGAGTGTTTTTTTTCTTTCCTTCTTTGAAGTATGTCATATTGGGATTTTGAAAAGAATTGCTTTGACTCTGTAGATCTTTTGGATAGTGTGGATATTTTGTCAGTATTATTCCAATCCATAAATATGGACTGACTTTCCTTCTTTCAGTGACCTCTTCAATTTCTTTGATTAGTGGTTTGAAATTTAGATCATTCACTTCTTTGGTCAAAATTATTGCAATGTATATTATATAGTTATTGTGAAAATAGGAGCTTTTTGCTTATTTTATCGGCAATTTTGTTACTTGTGTTTAAGAAATTTACTGATTTTTGGATGTTAATTTTGTCTTGCCACCTTACTTGAATTCATTTATCAATACGAACAGTTTTGCTGGAGTCTTTGGTTTTTATACATTAAAAACTCATGGTCAACAGCATGAGTTTTATTTCTTCTCTGTTATTGTTCTTGCTAAGACTTCAAGCACTATATTGAATAAAAGTGGTGAAAGTGAACATCCTTGTCTTGTTCCTGATATGAGAGAAAATAATTTCAGTTCTTTTCCATTCATTATGATGTATACTGTAGGTTTGTACTTTCTTAGGTATATTTTTTTTCTATTTCTAGTTTTTTGAGTTTCATCATAAAGCAATGTTAAATTTTATCAAGTTTTTCTGCTTATATTGGGATGATTATACTTTTTAATTCTTTATTCTATTGAAGTAATGAACTACATTTATTGGTTTATCTTGCATCTCTGTAATAAATTCACTTAAGCACGTGCATTATCTTTTTTGATGTGCTATTGGATTCCGTCTGTTTGTATTTTCTTAATAATTTTTGTATCTTTGTTCATCAGGAACATTATTTTGTTGTTTTCTACTTTTGTTGTTCTTATCTGTTTTTGTAGAAGTGAGCAGTGAAGCCATTTAGTCCTGAAATATTCTTTGTTCAAATACATTTTATTATTTCAATCTCATTATTTACTCTTGGTCCTTTCAGAATTTCTGGGCCCTCTTTGGTCAATTTTGGTAGGTTACATGTGTCTAGGAGTTTACCTATTTATTTCAAGTTTTTAGATTTTTTGGCATATGGTTGTTCATAATAGTACCTCAAATTGTGATCCTTTGTATTTCTGTGGTATTGGTTATAATGCCTCTTTTTTGATCTCTGCTTTTATTTGAGTATTTCCTCTTTTTTCTTTGCTAGAATATTAAAAGTTTATCAATTTTATATTTTCAAAAACTCAACTGTTTTATTTAATCCATTGCACTGTTTCTTAAGCCTCTATTTTATTTATTTCCTTCTTTGATCCTTGTCATTTCTTTCCTTCTAACTAATTTTGACTTTGGTTTCTTTCTGCTTTTCTAGTTCTTTGAGTTACATCATTAGGTTGTCCATTTAAAAAACAAATGAAAGCATTTATTACTATAATTCCTCTTATACTGCATTTTGTGTCCTGGATTTATTGTATGTTGTGCTTTCATTTTTGTTTTAAGAAAAATTTTAATTTCTCTTTTGACCATTCAAAGAGTGTTGTCTAGTTTCAATGTATTTGTACAATGTCTAAAATTTCTTTGTTGTCTAGTTTAATTCCATTGTAGGTAAAAAAGATATAAGGTATGATTTCAATTTTTCTGAATTTGCTTAAGGTTTGTTTTTTGGGTCTAACATATGGTTATGGAAAATATACCATATATTGATAAGAATGTGTATTCTGCAGCTGTTGGATGAACTGTTCTGTACGTGTATGTTAGCTCCATTTAGTCTATGGTTTAACTCTGATAGTTTCTTTGCTGATTTTTTAGTCTGGATGACCTGTCCATTGATGAAAGGGGGGGGGGGAATGATGAAGTTTCCAACTTATTATTGTATTAAGTCTCTCTCTCCTTTGTTTGTATGAAAGTGTATTTTTCCTTGGCTTCTCCTTTGTTTTGAGAGATGTTCTCACTGTATAGAAGTCTGGGTTGGCAGTTCTTTTTATCTTTTACACTTTAAATGTCATCCTTGTCTTCTGATCTGCATAATATCTAATGAAAAAAATTCTGCGTTTTATTTAAAAGACAAAAATTCCTATATTTTATGTAATGTGTCTTTTTTCTATTTTCAAATTTTAAATAATTTTCTTTAGTTTGAGTACAATAGATATAGGTGTTTTGTTTTTTATACTTATCCTGTTTGATATTTTCTTACTCTTATTTGTATTTTTTACTTTTGACCTTGTATTTTATGAGGTTTATAATTATTGAACACTTTCCAGACACTGTCTCTTCAAGTAGTTTTCTGTCTTATACTGTTTCTCTTCTCCCCTTGAGATTCCAATTACATTTATTTCACAACTCTTAGATGCTCTGTTGAGCTCATTAAAAGCATTCTTCTTATTTGTTATCATGCTTTTTATTTCTATCAGCATCATAATTCTAATATGGGTTGCATATAGGTCTGGTTCTTATGATTGTTTTGTATTATTTTTCCTTGCTTCTCTAAGTGTTTCTCAAAATTTGATAAACTGACATTATGTGTAAGGTAAAAGGATAAATTTTATATTTACATCTGGAAATAATCTAATTTCTTTATTTGGTTTTTTACTATGGGTGACTTTTTCTCTTTTTTTAAGTTATTATTGTGGTTACCCTCAGTGCATCAGTTTCTTCAAATTCTTCTACCAGTTTTGTGGACTGTGAGAAACATGCTCACCTATCCAAGCCCAAAGAATGGAATGAGAAACACAAGGAACAGCAAAAAATGAGGCTTTACTTTAATGACAGCCTTGCAAGAATGAGTGTCTGGTGCCTAGGATCCTCTGCTTGGGTACAACTAGTGTTTTATCCCCTAAGTGTGTCAGATCCCTCCCGGTTCCTCATTGGCTGAGTATTAAGGTGAGGGGAGCACAATATTCCTGAATGTCATCTGGGTTTTACTGTCTCCTGTTCGGTTATTTAAAGAAATATACCTTTAGGTGTTCTCACCTGCTATTTGTCAAGGGGCTGTGAATTTTTTTTTTTGGGGGGGGGTGCTGTGAATTTTTACGCTCCTATGTTAACTGTAACTTTTCATTCTGCTCTCTTTTCCAACTGCCTTTCTTACATCCCAAGTCATTTTACATTTAAAGCTACATACTATATTCTGATAATGGACCACTGGGATTTTTCTGTTTCTCACAGAACTGAATTGGAAGTTTTTCTGAATATTTCCTATTACATACTGAGCTCTAGGTTTTGCCTGCGAGTCTGTGCTAAGTGAGGTTCTTTCCCCATGTTTTTATACTTCCCTCAGCAGGAGACTGCTATTATTGGTTTTCAGTTGCCTGCAAGCTCACTGTAGGAGGGTGCAAGGATCTTGCTCTGTTGTTTTGGTTCAGGATCTGTCTTAGGCAGGCACTGTGTCGCTCGCTGAGCCTCAGAGATGTGACTGTCTCAATGACTCTGGCCCCAACCCATTGGTATGGTATATCTAATTGTCTGTATCTAGCCATTATCTGTCTCATACCCAGGGGTAGAAGGTTTTATTTGTTATTTGTTTGCTTGCCTTACTACCCAGTTGGCCTGAGGACAAATGGGGCTTGCTGTCTTTTCCTAGTGGCTGAAGCTTTTATTCCATACTAGAGATAGGACAGAGGGGTCCAGGCAGGGCTTCACCCATTTTCCACTGTGACCTTTCCTCCTCTTTTTCAGGTCTTTCAAACAGAGATATATTTTTTTCATTTTTTTGTTTCTCTCTTAAAAGCAACCTGTTGAAGTCAATGGAATAGAGTTTGTGAATGGGTATAAATTCTTGTAGGAGTTGGATATCCTAAAGTTTTATAATCTTATTCAGACTTTTTTTTAGGAATTCATCCATGGCTTTTCACTGGATTGGTCTTACCAGTTGCAAAACACCCGGAGTGTCTTCTTCCTACGTGCTTCCCTTAGCTAATATTCCTCTCTCCCTAGAGATATACAGCTTTCATTAGATTTCCCTGTGACCTCATGTTATGGTTTAGGATGATATCTCCACCACAGCTCATGTGTGAGATAATGCAAGAAAGTTTAGAGAGCAAATGATTGGGTTATAAGAGTCTTAACTTAATCAGTGCATTAATCTTATAGGGATTAACTGGGTGGCAACTGTGGGCAAGGAGGGTGTAGCTGAAAGAAGTGGGTCCCTGGGGGTGTGCCTTTGGTGTATATTACCTTGGTGAGAGGAGAAGTTTCTCTGTCTTCTGGTGCCATGTCCCTAGCTGCTGCTTATCCCTTCCATGCAATTCTGCTATGATCTGCCTTACTTCGGGGCTGGCCATCTATGGACTGAGACCTCTGAAACAGAGCCCCCCCATAAGATTTTTCTCCTCTAATTTTTCTTATCATGTCTTTTGGCCACTACAGTGAAAAAGTTAACTGTAAGACAGATATTGGTACTGACAAATGGGATGGTTGTTGTAACTAATCTAACCTTGTAGTTCAGAAGCTTTTGGAGCTTTTCAGAATTTGTGGAATTTTAGAAAGTTTAGTGACGAAAGCTTAAAAAGTTTGGAGTGTTTTCAGTGGACCTTAATGGGCGTTTCAGGTGGGAGTTCAGAAGACCAGAATGCCAATGGGACTGTGTACAGCAGATTGAGCTCACCAGATTTTAGAGGGGAAGGAGGACTCTATTGGAAATTGGCCTAGAGGTTTCTTGTTACATTCTAAGAAGTGGTCTACATTTCCCCCATGTCATGAGGCTTTCTGTGAGGCTGAATTAAAAGGCAATGTACTTCTTCATCTGGCAGAAGAAATTTCTAGGTGGTATAGCATTCACTCAGTGGCATGGATATTGCTGACCACTTCTAGTCAAGTTTCTTATGATAATCAGAAGCAGAATGTAAAGAAGAAAGGTCTGAAAAACTTGCAGTTTGGCCAGAAAGCTGTGAGTAATACTGGGGCTAAAGTAGCTGTGGTTGTTAAAGACATTACAGCCATCAAAGAAATGCTAAAGACTTTGCCCAGAGACAAAAAGAAAGATGGCGTGAGGGTACCTCAGGAATTGGCAGACTCAAGGATGAAAAAATAATAACTTCATTTGAGTAGAGAACAGTGGGGCACAGTACATGCATAGGGAGGCTTAGGAAGTTGTTTTGCCATGCTCAGTCATTCAGACACTCAGAGGTTGCTGCAGCCATGGTTCCTAAAGGCTTGGTTTCTATTGGAGATGGCAGCAGTCCTTGGCATTAACCACGTGGTGCTAGTTATGCAAGAATACATGATGCTGGAGGTAAGAAGGTCATGGAGGCTTCCACCAAGATTTCAATAGAAGGCCTGGGAGGCCAGGCAAAGTGCTACTGAGTTGGAGTCTCTATAGGCAGCTCCGAAGAGGGCTATGCTCCGAGATGTGAGAAGGGAGCCAAAGCTGAGTGGAAAACCCAAGATTAAGAATCATCAGCACTGTGGAACATCTGCAGGGAAAGCATCAGGAATCATGCCAAGAAAAGCCAGTGGAGAGGCCCTGTGGAATGCAGCCAGCAATACAATAGGGGGTGGAGCTACACAAGCCCTTTGGAGAGAATGTTATGATGCCACAATCCCCAGATGCTGGATAGGATTCCAGCCGGATTTCACTTTGCTTTGGTTCCATTCCTTCTTTCTATGCACCCATTTCTTACTTTTGGAATGGAAATGTTTACTATGTGTCTTTATATATTGGATATGTGTAACTTGCTTTTGGTTTTTACAGGAGTTCACTCTGAGTGTTTGCATTGAGTATCAGAGAACACTTTAGACTTGGACTTTTGGGCAATGCTTGAACTGCTAAGACTATGGGGAATTTTGAAAATGGACTAAATATATTTTTGCAATATGAGATTAGGATTAACTTTGGAGGTCAGTGGTGAAATGTTATGGTTTAGGATGAGGTATCCTCCAAAAGCTAATGTGTGAGACGATACAATAAAGTTTAGAGATGAAATGATTGGGTTATAAGAGTCTTCATCAGTGTCATTGATTGGGATTAAATGGGTGGCAACTGTAGGCAAGGAGGGTGTGGCTGAAAGGTGTGGGTACCTGGGGGTGTGCCTATGGAGTATATATCCTTGGTGAGAGATGTGTCTCTCTTTCTCTCTCCCCCTCTCCTTCCGTCCCTCCCTCCCCCTCTCCTTCCCTCCCTCCCTCTCCTCTTCTCCCTTCTGGTGCCATGTCCCCAGCTGCTTACCTCTGCCACACACTTCCACCATAATGTTCTGCTTCACTGTTGGCTCTGAAGAATGGAGTTGGCCATCTATGGACTAAGACCTCTGAAACCATGAGCCCAAATAAACTTTTCCTCCTCTAATTATTCTTGTGAAGTCTTTTGGCCACAGCAGCTAAAAAGCTGACTAAAATGCCTAAGCTCTGTCATTTATTCAAGAAAAGTTATGTTTCTGAAGATTATTTAACTTTATCTTGTTGTTAGAGGGTGGAAGAGAGGTTTCTGAGTTTTTACTTGCTAGACAGAATGCAAGTTGGATTTTGAAAAGTACAAAAGGAAGTATATGAGCAAAAGTCTATATTAGATAAATGGAAATACTACCAAAGCAATGATTATTAATATTTTCAAGTGTTCTGAAATATTGTATAATGAGCAATACAAACATTATGAACCTTTAAAATAAGCTTAAAGCAATATTTTCAAAATGATGCTTTTATAAAAAATGAAAGAACTCTTTAATTTATGAGATGATATTTACTGAAAATACAAATTATAAAGATGATGTAGCCCATAAAATAAAAATTATTATAATATTACATTTCTTATAATAGTTATTTAGTTTATAAGTTATCTTCAAGGGATTTCTTATCAGATCCTTTGAACATTCATTAATTATTTGCATTTTAATACTTCAGTTGTATATAATAGAAAATCCAACTAAACTACCTACTTTCATTCTACTAATAGAAAAGTAAAAGTGTTCACTCATAAAGACAAAAATATACAGGCAGTAAAAATGTTATGCACAGGCTGAACCAGGGGTTTATAATGCCCATAACATTTCCAGTGACTTTCCTCTGAATTAATCACTGTCCACAAGGACATACAATATGCTTCCTTTGTTAACCTAAATCACAGGATTCTTTCCTGAAAGTGTCAGTGAATTTACCTTTCTTAGACAAAATAAATCTGCCAATGGTTATCAGGAATACCCGAGAAGCAGAAAAATGGATGTTTGTGAAAAACTACCCAATATCCATTCTTCATATTTTGGGGGACCTGACTACTGTGTACCAAACCAGATATGTTGGGGGTTTATTGTGCAAGGAGAGAATGAATTCACTGCCTCCTTTTAAAAGAGAACAAAGTAATGCAATATATGCCAAAAGAGTAGTAAACTTTTTGTTGAAGGATTTGGTAAGGAAAAAAAATACTTAACAATTATTGTATTGAAAAACATTCCTGAGAGCTTCAGGATTTTAGAGCTGAAAATTATTTGAATGATCGTGGAGTTCAAATTTCTCATTTTAACCTTGAGGTAATGAGAGACCTGAGATGCTAAATTACTTAACAAAAGTCCTCTAGTCAGCAGGTGGTGAAACCCAAAGAGCACAAGTTCTCTGACTTTGAGGCTGCAGATTTTTCTTTAATCCATGTTAATTCTGAAGGAGAAAAAATATTCTGACCACATTCCATGCATTTAAAGATATTTTTCACTATTTAGTAGCCTTTCTGAAGTATAGATTTGTTGCAAATTTCTATCCCTTTTTCCAAAGGCCTGTGTTGTATTTGTATTTGCTTATGAATGTAATTTTTAGGTTAAAGGGCATGATTTTTTTCCCTTTCAGTTCAAAGACATTCTTCAAATGTTTCATCTTTGACACTGTCACCTGCCCATACTTATGAATATTAAATAATGTTAGAGGTTAATGCACTACTAATGATAGGTTGTTGTAACTCAATTGGCCCCTCTTGGCATGAAATGAACAATAAAATGCTTTTAATAGTAAAACTAAATAGTCTTATTTATGTTCTGCCTAAGGACAATAGCCTCTTTTTGTATAAAAACGTGGCATATTTATCCTTCAGGATAATATGAAAAGAGTTTTTGTGACTTTTATAAATCAGATCATGAATTATTGATAAATTTTTCACTTTTCCTATACACTGCTGTTCACAGTTATTTCTTCTTCATGTAGGACTTGTTTTTAAACCATCATGCTAAGTATTTTAATTTTTAATAACATTGAATTGAGAAATTTTAAAATCACATTTGAGATATTTTATGTTAAGAATAATGTTAGTTGTAATTAAGATTATTGGGGAGATTATAAATTTCTACATTAGTTTTACCAGTGTTCTGTTACCAAAAAAAAATCAACATTTCTTCTCTTTATATTAAAGATGAAAGAGTGTTTTCTTTTTAAAGAAATGAGTTTATAAGCCAAGTCTCCTTGAAACTAAATCAAAATACTTAACGTAATATAACAAAAATAATTGAACACTATTATTGTTCTTTGTATTTTGGTAGATAGAAATTTAACTGAAAGAGAATTTCTATGTTTATTGACAATCTTGTAGAAGACATATAACATGATAACAAGTAAGTGCAATCATCTTAACTATCTGTCGGGGATTGGTTCCAGGACCTCACCATATCAGAATCCTTGGATGATCAAATTTGTTAAATAAAATGGCATAATATTTGCATATAACCTATGTACTTTCTCCCAAATAATTTAAATAATCTCTAGATGGCTTATAATACCTAATGCAATGTAAATGCTATATAAATCATTTTAGTACTTATTGTTTAGGAACTAACATCAAAAAAAGTCTGTGTACATATTCATTTACATTTTTTAAAAAATATTTTTGACCTATAATTTGTTGATATCCACATCTAACACAGATAAGAAGACAACCTCATGTACAGCCAATTGCGATATGAGGCATATGACTAATATATGGTATCTTCAGAACACAGAAAAGTGGTGTCTTTGATAAGAAGATTTAGAAAGTAATTGAGCTACACTTTAAAAGTGGTTAGTAGAAAAAAGAATCAGAAGACAAAGAAGGATCATAGCATTTCAGGGAATGGCAGAAAGTAATTTTTGGTGGTAGAGACAAATCTGTGAAGCAAGGTAGACAGGATTAGAGATAAAAAGTTTATTGGGTATGGTGGAATCAGAACAAAGAGTGCTTTGGTAGGAATATGTAAACTGAAGACTTGAATCTGTAGTCAGTGAGTCATTAAAACTATGATCTTGAGAATTGCACAAAGTTACAAATATACCTAGTATTATTTAGAAAATATGTAAGGATGGATTCAAATTTGTGTGTGAGGCTCTGAGAGAGGGAGCTTGAAAAAAAATGAAATGAAATTATTGTAGATTCCAAGCAAGAATTAATAAGCTTGGGGCTAGCAGTGGAAAATGAAAACAAGAGGTTAAATATAATTAGCATCATAGAAATTGACAGGACAAGGGTATCTTATTAAAGTTGGGTTTAGACTTCTTGGAGATTCATAGACATGTCTGAGAAGAATAAAGAATGTCCAAGTCTTTATGAAAAGTTGGGAGAATGAGGCTTGATAGGAGCTATTGTATTTGTATTTAGAGACCCTTGTTTCCAGAAGGATCAATTTTATTGAATCATAGGGGTGCCACTGTATTTTACAGAGTAAAGACATAGGTGAGAAGAAATTGAAAATAGCTTTGGAGTTATACTTTACATTTGTGTTTTCTTTTTTTGTAGCATGGATTGAATTTAGGGGCACTTGACCACCCAGCCACATCCCCAGCCCTACTTTTGTATTTTATTTAGAGACAGACTGAGTTGCTAAGCACCTGGCTTTCACTGAGGCTGGCTTTAGACTCATGATCCTCCTGCCTCAGCCTCCTGAACTGCTGGCATTATAGGCATCGGACTTGTTTTTTGTTAAATAATTTATTTTTTCCTTTTGTTTAAATTTTTATAGTTTTAGAATTTATTATTATTTAAAATGTTACTTGTTCATACAAAATGTTTTCCATTATTAACATGCAGATATTTGACAATATAGCTAATAAATTCCTTAAAGATTGGACATGTAGATATATAAATGTAATTTTCAGGTATGAATAGCAAATTCAGATGAACAACATTTCTTTTTCATTTTTTCTTCTGTCCTATTTTATCCATTTCTGTATAAATACAAATGTAAAATACATTTTTATAGCATTTTCATTTTTAATCACATGGTTCTCCTGGCATGGCCTTTCAAAGAATACCATGCTTCTATTTCACTTAATTGCTATTTAATTAGTGTGAAGTTTTTGAGTGAGGGAGATAAATAATTCACAATAGATAAGCAAATGAAACTTACCATTTCTTTATACCTTCCAGGCTGTGATCTGAGAATGTGCAGCACAGCTGATGTTTTATAAAGATCATTTCAATTTCCCTTTGTCATTTTCTAATATGTGCTCTCTGGAGAATGCCTATTTATTTTGAATGACTGTTGGGTGTGGAAAAAATAACCCTCTAAGTTTCGAGTACTTGATGTTTGACGGATGACAATGCAGTGTTCACCAGTATCCTATGAAAACAGGAAGTGATTGAATATATCAAGTTTCAATGTTGTACTGAATTAACAATTGATGTACCTTTTGATGGAACACATTTATATTTGGATACAATTGGTATAAATTGTCTGCAATGGTGTTCTTATTTTGCTGCTTTTCAGAGCTAATTTTAATAGAAAACTTTTACCAGTACCAGGGCTCCTTTTAGTTAGTCCAGACGGTGGAGCTTTGAGAGTCCTGTCTGGCTTTGTAGTGATTTGACAGATATTGTGTCTTCTCAAACCAATGATTTCCAGTTCTATATTAAGATATGCTTCCCATGCTCAATTCCTGCAGATATTATAACACATTCTTTTTCTTAGCATAGTTCTACCAAAGCTTTCTACCAATTTCAGCCACCTCTTAATATAACACAATAACTGTGTACATCATATGGAATAGGTATAGAGGAATACGTTGAGTGTACAGATGACTGATTCTCTGTATACTTCTATCTTTACCATCATCTCCAAAGTGTGTGCTAAACTCTTCTGTGATCCTCCTCTAATTTTGTGTCAGAAAGCTAGGCTTTTCTAGTTACCCTGTTAGAAGTATTTCTCTATTACTCAAGCAAAATAATTCTCAGAATTCCATGAATCTTACAGGTCAACTGAGGTAGAAATCAAAGGAAGTTCCCTTTTCTGGGGGGACTGGTGATAAAAGGTGCATGTTCAGAAAAATCCATCAAGTTCTATTACACTGTTTATTGTCAGAACAGTTATGACTCCAGATCCTGTAACTCTATGCATAAATGATATGACAAATTTTGCATACAGTAAATTTTTGCCTCAAATAATTTTAAATTTAATGAGGTGGCATTCAATATTCAAGCATATACATGTATACACACATACACACAAAGTCTCAGATACATAAGAATATGCGTGTTTATAACTATATACACAAATAGGAGTGGGAATGAGTGCTCCAAAAATGATAAAAAATGACCCCCACGATGCTATGACTATTAAACATTTGCTCCTGTAAATCTTGTGTTCATAGAGGCTGAAGGACCCCCAAGAATTTAATCTAGAAGTTGAATTATCAGGGATCATTGTTCACTGTTGAATCCACAAAAATAATTTATGCACTCTGAGCAGAATGCTTGTAACCTGCTAAACCATCACACTCACAATAGCATACCCTCTTTACCTAAACTGTGAAAACTTCAGATTAAAGGAAGGTTAATTATGTTTCCTACTGTGTCATGTTTTCACAAAGTGCAAAATGCAGAGCAAAATAACCTAGAAGCTAAGAAGGAGAATTGGTTACTTTTTCTGTCCTTTGGGACCAAGAAATTGTTTAGTTTGGATTCGGCTTCCTGGAAACCCTAGTGTTTTATTAAGATAATATACTTGACAGCCTTTATTGAACATACTAAATTGATTAGGAGATAAGCCTGTGCTTAAAAAAAAAAGTTTCCCAGTTCAGTATTTTTTCTTTACTCTGAATTGGTTAGAGGTCTCTCCTCTTTGCCATTATTAACAAATGATAAATAGCTCTATTTTTAACTTACAATGTTGTATCATAATCACTAGATTACATCTTCATGTACTAAACTGCTTGTGGCAACTGCTTGTTGGTCTTACTCATCTTTGCAAGGAGGCCCATGGCAAGCTCTCAGTTATTACCATCTGACTGAATGAATATGCATCTGCTCTTGTCTTTGAAATACCCTTTTCCTTCCTTGTTTAATTGCACTTAACCTCAGAGCATGTTAGGCAACAGATGTCAGACAATTGGGCTTTCTCTGCTCTTGAGAAAGGAGGCAGGCAGGCCTTCTCATGTATTTTTAAATACAAACTTCTCTGGGGCAGGCAGGTCTTTCCATATATTTTTAAATACATGTTTTCTACCCTTCAGCTGAGACTAGGATAGGAAAAACAACCCAGTTCCACAAGTTAGTTGTTGAGTTCCAGATTAAAGTCCAGAAAATAAAGTCAGGATGGGACAAAAGTTCATAGAGCAACAGAAGTGAGGGGTTTTGCGGTTTTGTTTTTACTGATTCTGTTCATTGTTTTTCTTTCTTTTTTTTTTAACTCCTCCTTCTCCAAATATTTCTTTAGTCCAGAAACTTGTACCTAGTAATGCTAGTGGAATGAAAGGAAATTTGAGAGAAGACAAATTAAAATACCAAAATGTAGCATCTACTGAATGGAATGGAAGTCGATGCAAAAAAAAAAAAAAAAAAAAAATTAAAGACCAGGGCATACTGGAAAGAGGATATAACTCCTTAATCATTATGTTGTAGGGACAGATGAGGCAAGGCACCGAAGATAGCAGGAAACAGTTTTATTTGGCTGCAGCCAGGTTCAGAGGGCACAGCTTTTGTTGTAATTAATCAATCCCCTGAACCCTGAGTTCAGGTAGTTTCAGAGTTTTATACCCAGCATGTAAGGGGAGGGGCTCAGAAGTTCACAGTCTGCAGAAGTTCACATAAAGCAGCTTTTTCTTTCATCATTCTGGGCAAGTTAACCCTTCAAGGACAACACCTGGGAAGGAGAAAGCTTCTTCTCCCCTTTCCTCTTCCTGCCAGCTGTTATCATGGAGCCAAATTGGTAACTTTTCTTATCTCAGAAATGTAGACATCTTTGTGAAGCCCCAGCTTAAGGCTAGAGGCCTTGTTTACACATATCTACAAATTACTACATTGGATACATGTTTGTGAAAAACTAGTAAGGAGGTGTCCAGCACCTGGAGTGCTGAGTTCTTCCCGGTCGGTGGCCAAGTAAGACAGGGCAACATAAAAATAGGAGCTTTATCTACATTGAACTCTTTTGTAGAGACTCTTTTGCTGACAGTCCTAAAATCAGCCATGGTGAAGATTTCTGAAGAAGCCCAGTTAAGACTTTTCTGTGGAGAAAGGGGGTGCCACTATAATTAGGCTTCTCCTCAGTTGACATTTTCCTCTCTAGAACACTCTATGAACATCAATGATTGGCTTTTAGTGTGGGGAAAAAAGTTTAAAGGGTTTTTTCAACTTTTTGGTTTAAAGGAAAGGATTGGCTTTTTCTTTCTTTTTATTTCAAACTCGCATAATTAATGCATATTAACTATACAAATTAATAAGTTTCACTGTGACATTTTCATATTATGTTTTGATCATGTGGACCTTCTCTCTACCCTCTCTTGCTTTCTCCTCTCTCCTCAGTCTTCCTAGTTATCTTCCCCTACACTGGTAGTAAGGGTTGGGTTTTCCTCATGCAGACAGCCTTATGAACATCACATTGCTTTTCCATTTCAATTCAGCTTTGATATCAGTTGATCATTTTTTTAAAAATCTGTGTTTATACTATTTAAGGCTCATTTTTAAATTATCAGTTCACTTCAAAACTGAGTCTGAGGAGTAGAAGTTTGTTCTGCAATTTGTACAAACAGAAACTGAGGCTCATAGCTTATCTAACACGGGTGAGATCACATACCTCCCACATGATAAATTTCCGATTCACCCAGGAGTGATGATTCCAAATAATGTTGTCTTTTCGTACAAAACATTTCACTGTCAACCAAGAAAAACATTTATGTTTCTTTACTGGACAAGTGTAAGCCCTGTCTTTATAAACCATTAGAAATAATTATAGTCTTCATAGTGGGGAAGAAAGCATTTTTTTGCTTTGATGTATGTCTTATAGGGAGGAAAAACATTTAAACTATGATTTGACTTTACTTTTCATTAGTTCCTGTCATGTCGAGCTTTTTGACTTACTGATTTCCTCTGAGGAATGTATGCTACCACAAATTTGATTAGATTAATTGTCATGAGATTGTGCCTTGGCTCAAACTTCCCAGGTGCTGGTTTTGTAGTTTCCTGCCATGTTCATGAACTAAGGAGATTAATACACTCTTGACACCCTAAGAGGTAAATTAACTTCACAATGTGTCAAATTCCACTGGAATCATCATAATTTTGACTCTTTTGTGACATAAAACCTGCAAAGTATTTTAAGTGGCCTGAAGATGGATGACACATAAATATGTATGTGCCTAAACATTCACATAACATTATTACACTTTCCTTTGCTTATTGCTAATAAAAAGTCCTGATTAGTTTTTTCAAACCAAATTTTCAGGTATGCTCAATAACATATTGAAAGAAAGGGGGTAATAAGCTATGATAAAATGTTAAACATTCTTAAAAGAAGATTATATAATTCATGAATATTTTATGTGGCAGGAATATGTTAGACTTGGGTTCAAAATACTGGCTTTTCCATGTGGCAACTCTCTATCCATAAGCAAGTCTTAGTTCACTCCCTCCCAGAATGTTTAGGATAATAATAGTATCTTTTGGGTTTTGTTTTTAATAAACATTAATAGAATACTAATTACATAGGTACTATGCCAAATATTTGGAATAAAGTAGTGAACAAAAGAGAGGTGGTCCTACTCAGACATAGCTTACAGTTATAATTTTCAGTAGGATAAACTGGTGAGTGCCACTCACTGTGGTCTTGAGGACAGAGTAAAATGAATCCAGATTAGCCAGACAGGGAGAAAGACAGCAGAGTTCAAGACATAAAGCTCTTTAGACATAGGTAGAGGAGAGATTATACAGAATATTATAAAACATATTACAATCTTGGACTTAGTGTAGAGTTCAAAGGGAAATCAGGTAGGATTTGATTCATCTACACTCATATAGCAACTCGTCATTACTTGTGTTGGGCACTAGGCTAGGTTGTAGGAACATAGCAATACAAGACAAAAACATTTTTCATTACCATTATGCTTACTTTATAGTGGGAAAATGCAATATAAAAATAATAAATATGTGGATTACAGTTGAAGGAAGAATATCAGTGTTCATGATTTTCAAAAAATGGAAAGGCTATGGAATTATAATGACAGAAAATCGAATAAACAATAAATCCAGAAGGAGAGGTCACCAGGGGTCTGATCACAGTGGACTCTTCAGATTATTATAAATATTGATGCTTTTACTATAAATGAAATGGACAGCCATTGACCAGATTTGGCACAAAAGTAATGTTATCTGATTTACATTTTAAATGAATAACTTGGCTTACGATTTGAAAAAAAATTGTGGAGTAGCAATGGCAGAATTTGAAAAATTAATTAGGAGTTAGTTGTAAACATCAATATGAGTGATGAACAGATAAGCAGTAGACACATTCTTGTATAATTTTTAGAGTAGGGCATTTAATATTTTCTGATAAATTTAATGTAAGGATGACAAAACAGAACTGTAGTTAATGAGGTGTGTGTGTGTGTATGTTTGCAATAGTTTTTTTTTTCCTTGATAGCACTTCTCAATCTGGGTTGAGGATAGCAGAAATTCAAGTCAAAATACTAGTATATCAGAGAATGGAGTTCAGAGTTTATAGAGTGGCTAGGAAATTTAAGTGGAAAATTTGGAAGATGAAGTGATATCAGTAGACAGGGTTTTTTGTGCTAAGGAGTAGGTAGTGTTTGGAGAGGACAAACTTGTTATAAAAAAAAACAAACTTGCAGGTCTTTAAATTGATGAGTAGGCAGCAATTCTAATTGGCCTTGTATAGGAGCATACAGACAGTTAATTTTATAGTAACATGAGAAAAGGCAATTTATATGTGTACAATTTTGGAAAATAGATAAAATGGGTGGGAATTGGTAGCAATTCACACTTTATGTATTTAACAGAGAAGTCATCTGACTAGTAATTTTAGAAAGTCATTATAATTATGGATAAATTATTGTGTGTGTAAGTTGTAGGTAGCTATAATCAGGGAGTGGCTAAGTAAGATATGACGATGGCATAAAATAGTTAATGGTTAATGAATATGTAACAATTGATATATTTAAAATACATTTGGAATGGGGAAGCAATGGGACTTGTTAATGATGGGGGGAAGCATTTATAGGAGAGAGTAATTCAGAGTAACTGAAAATGCCCAGGAGTTTGAATCAGATAATCAGAATTAAGGCATTTACTGAGAAAGAATGCTTCAGAAAGATCAAAGTTGGAAAGAAGGTGGTGAACTTAGTTTAATTTTGAAAATAGTAAATTAGAGTGATAAGTTCATTAAGAGATCTGGGCTGAAGGTGGAGATTTGGCAGGTATCAGTGTTCAGATATTAACTACAGTCAGATCAGTCACATGGCTGTTGAGATTTCTAAGGTAAGATGTAGAAAGTAATATGTGGAAGAAAATGAAAAAGAGACAAATGAATAGAATGTCCATAAAATGGGCTAGGGATATAACTCAGTTGGTAGAGTGCTTGCCTAGCATGCACAAGGCCCTGGGTTCAATCCCCAGCACCAGTGGGGTGTGGGGGGCAGGAAAGGTCCATAAAAGAATTACTTTATTGAGTAATTCTTCTGGGCTCACCCACTGCTGTAAGTACATGTATTAATACAGTTAATTTTCACAACAAAGCCATATATATATATATAGACACATATACACGTATATAATTTCTTTTCCTATTTTACAAGTGAGAAAATTGTACAATGATCCATAAAATTTATAGAGAGCTGTTCCAAAAGGAAAAGGAAGATTGAGAGAATATCTTGACTGTGAAGTCAGTGAAGGTCTCAAGAATGAGATGAAGCCATCTGTGAAGAGTGGGAGGGAATTTCTGTCATAGGAGAATCAAGGAAAATGAGATTTTAAATGTAAACTTTAATCACCATGGATGATAGAAAAAGAGAAAGGTTGGTGAGACATATTATGGACCTGTTAATAAGTGGAGAACATGATGATCTAGTTGATCCATGTTGACATTTTCCCAGGCATGGAAGCAAATGTAAAAGATAAAGAGTAGGAATGTGGACTTTGGCAAAGAGTTGGATGAGGTATTAAACTATGCCAAGGGGTAAATATTTGAAAGTTGGTGTCAGAGACTGGTGTTTTGAGTTTAATGTTTCAAAACTGAGATACTTCTGAATAATGACATATTTCAATAATATTTGTGGGAATAAGCAGAGGTTAAGGCAGAAATGAAAAGTTCAAAGAACTGAACAGACAGATGATTAGATAGCTTGCTTGCATAGATTAGAAATACCCAGATGCTGGCAGGACTTGGGATGTAGAAGAGAACTAGGAGGAGGAGACAAATGTTTAGAAATGGAGGTAGAGGCATAATGAATTGGTGGATGAGTTTTGCAAGATGGGGGGAAAGATCTGTGTTCAGTTTCTAAACAGGCTTTTGCAGGAGAGTAGAGGAATGGTGGTCTAGAAATGATAGTGTGGACTGAGTGTGATTCAAAGCCCACCTCTGACCCTTGGTCTCTAGTCCATATAAAGAACTCAAGGAAAGAGAACTATTGCTCCAATCTAATCTTTTCTTTGTATTCATGTACCTTTTCACTTATCCTGCTATAAATGTAAGGACTATTATTAGCTGTGGAGCAAAGTGTAATTTTTTTCCAAGGGAAATATGATATGCTTAATTTACGACATACAAATCATTATGTAATGTATTCCCTACTAAATAATTCTCTATTTTTATGTCATGAATTAACTTAAGGGTCTCATGCCTGAGGCATTGCCATTCAATAAACTTGGTTTAATAATTTTTATTCTATTATGTGAGATATTTTTCATAGTTGTTTTATTTTAGAGTTGTAGCAGTGAATGTAAGTTGTAGTTGATTTTAAGGATCAAACTAATTTCCATTTTACAATAGAAAAACTCAGAAAACATGGTTATTTTCAAAAACTTTCTGAAAATATCACATTGGATATCAAATATATAATTTTGCATAAATTCACAATTTGTATTTGGTTTTAAACCCACAAAAACTGATTAATAAACATTACTATAACCATTTATTTAAATTATGAGGAGGAGATGGTTATTAATTTAAAGTCAAAAACACAGTTTTTGGTTAAATCAAAATTCTGAAACATCAGAGCTTAGGATAAAATTATCTTATTTAAAATGATGAAAGTAATTGGAAAAAAATTGAAGCACACCTTTAAAAATATCTTTATTAGTGCATTAATGTATTTATTAGTGTGTTTTTGCAGTGTAGTTCATTTTTATATAATCATACATGCATGGACTATAATAGGCTTCATTTCAGTTGTTGATAGTAAAAAGAAAATCTCAACTATTCATGTGAAACTTCTCTATAATATGAACACTATTAAAATAAATTCAAGGTTCTACTTTATTGGATACAAAATATAGAACAGATGGAAGTCAGTTGAGATACAGTATAAGATATTAGGAAGTCTCAGGATGCTTGTCTGAGCCCTGCTGTCCTCTTTCACCATCTTAGATGCCATGTTGGTTCATCAGAGCCTTTACAGCTTGCTCACCTTTTCACTACCCCTTTCCTTGGAGGCTGGTGATGATGCTTGTGTTCCTAGAAATAGATGTGACCTGTTTGAACCTGAAGGGTCTCCCTAACAAAGAAACACCGTCACCTCCCTGACAAGGGGTATGTATGGATGCTGTGTGTAGGCCCTTTTGTGGATTGCATCTTGGACATCACAGATTAAATTTCTTGCCACGTATTTTGGTTATGAGCTCTAACCCTAGAAACACTCAGGTCTAGTTTGCTTCCCTTTTTTTCCTGACCCTCAGATGAGGTCTCGATATCTTCACAGAAGAACAATCATTGTCAATGCCCATTGTGTGATTTTTGTCATCTGAGGAATTGCTTTACTTTGTCACATAGTCACAGAATTTGACCTGCCAACTGAGACCAAAATCGAAGCTTATTTTTACAGTGCGCACATCTGACAACTCATCATCCTATAACTTCAGTTGCAGGGACATCAATTCTTCCTCTGATGTTCCCTTATCATACCCTACATCAGAGTTAAATTGTGAGTGATTTCTACTTTCAGGATTGGAGACAATTAGATGTTTCTATAGAAAATGTATGTAGGTTATTATCAAATGATGGCTTAATTTTCCTAATGGTCAAAACCCAGCTGGAACTTTTCAATATTTTAATTAAGATTCATACCCATGTGTTTCTCTACTTTCTTTGGCTTTCCTCCTTCCTATCCTTCAGCTTCTGTGATGAAAAACACAAACTATACTTAACTGTTTTCTCACTAACCTCCTTAGATGTTCTGCTAGTTTTCACTGTTGGTGCTTATCTTATGTACATCATTTAAATATAGATGTTTAATGAGGCATCCTGGATTTTTTCTGTTTTTATGTTTTTAATAGCGTTTCCACTGACCTTCAAAACTAACATGTATAAAACTAAATTCCTGGTTTTAATTCCCGAATCTGTATTCTGATTATACTTAGAGTAAATCTAACTATGGCCTACAAAAAGGTGCATACTGTATTTGCTACCACCTCTCCCCTAATTTCCTGCTGACTTTCCCTGGCTCTGTAGGTCTTAGCAACTTTGTTTCTTGAGTACAGGGAGTGCATTAATGCCTCAAATGCTGTCCATCCTGGTTTCATTGCCTGCTATGCTCTTTCTTTATGTCCTGTAAATATGACGGCCTTGGAGAGCCTAGTCATCTGCAATTATCATGTCCTGAGCCCACTGTTCTCTGTTTTAAGTATCTGTTTTTGTTTCTGCCAAGGAGTCTAACACTGTTTAGTTTCCAATTGTTTTGTTATTTTATCTACAAGAATATACGTTTCAGGAAGGTATATGCACATCACTCTTGTATATCTTTGTATTTAGTTTTTAGAGAATATACAAAAAGTATCTGTTGAATCACTATATCTTAAGAATTTATTTTGGTGGTCACCTCCTTTTAATCATCTTTGAACGTTGTGGCATTGCCCTCACTAGTGTTACCAATGGATTGAGTCTAGACTTGGAACTGATCTCTCAGGAATATAAAAAATTCTGCCTAGTAAATTGCATATTACAATTGGCACCCTGCAACATACCCACAGGGCCTGATCAGTTTGAATTCCCTTAACGTCTTTATTATTAATTCTTTTTATGGCTGCATGTGCATCTCTTAAAATAGCATAATTTCTTATTTATTTATTTCATTTAGGAGTGAAATAATGTCATAATAGTATATATAGTACTTTTTTAGTTATAATAAATAGTTTCCTCATTAACAGAGGAAATCTCGTCTCTCATTAATAGCATAATAATCTTGAGTATAGATTGTTTCTGACAACTGTGTGTGGGTAGAGTGACATTTTTCATTCTTTCTCATAAAAGTCACATTATATATGTGGTTGTTAGAGTCCCTGGCTAGTTCTCATGCTAGTCCTTCAGGCGTTTTGAATATATCCAAAGTGAAATATTAATGGAATGGAATGATTTTAAATAAGACATTAGTTACGTTTTGTATTCTATGAAAAATAGGACCCTCTGGTCACATGTGGATGTACAACTCTTTACCCTGGTACAAGTAGACAGTAGTTCTCAGACAGGAGTAGTAAACAGAATTACTCATGGGACTTGTAAGGTATTATGCAAATGACTAGGCCCAATTTGGGTGATTATGAATTAGATGGTGGCTGTGAAAGTTTATGCCTTGTTTAAAAGTTGCCTGGGTGATTCGCATATGCATCTCTTAAGAACCAATACTCCAGATGATTTACTTTCCAAATTTCCCCAACAGATTAAAGGAGCTTTGGGAAAGTGGGAAGGAATTAAGAATTTTCATTATGTGAATATTGAGAAAGTCCCAATTTGGGGCATTTCTAGTTTCTTAATTGATTTAATATGTCTGAAATTTGGGTATTCTCCCTATAATATATCATGTTACTTACCTTTCTTTTCCTGAAATCAATTCCCATATTTATGATGATAATTTTATGGAGAGTTTTATAACCTACTTTGGTTTTTAATGGAAAACTCTGCTTTTATTCAGTTCTTTGAATTCCTTAGTCTGTATTATAGTTACAACCTCTACTAGAACAATATGTAGTCCTTTATAAGCAACAGTAAAATATTTGATAAAAGTTTTTTGCACAAGTTATTCTGATTTGCCCTTTTCTTCTGCTTATATATTACTGTTTTTGACTGAGAGAGTTAATATATTCAGTTTATTCAAGTACATAATCAGAACCAGATTTAATTGCAGCAAAATTTGGAATGTATGAAGTTGTCAGGGAGGTTAAGGTGAAATTTATGACATCTCATTTCCCAGAAATCACTTGATATTATTTGTTGATGAGTAGGAAAAATAAAGACTGAGATTAAACCCTAAGCATATCCATCAGTAGGGGGTGATTATTCCAAACCATGGGACTACTTTTGTGCTCAAATTGCACATCTTTGAATGGTCTAATGAAGGGTCTTTTAGATTGACCTTTGACATCAATATTTTTGTGTGATGTATCAGCAGCAGACTATAGATAAAATACAGGAGCAATATATACTTTTTACTAATTCTTGGTGTAATAAAATATTTATCATCATTCAACTCATATAGCTGTCATTACAATATAGAACTCTGTTAGTAATCTGAACTGAGTGAAAACTATAAAAGTCAGTGTTTGATCTTCATAGAATTCTGAGCTAGACAAGCTCAAAGACAATGGTTAATGGAAATAAACAAAAATACTAAGTGTTCCACAATTTGTTTATAATATAATATGCCTGTCTCATTTTCAAATCTCCTTATCCCTAATATTTCAATTTTTCTTCCTTCAGTCATCTGACCAAATAGAAGGCCATTTGTCACTGCCTGTGAGTCTGTGCATATTCTTATCTTGTATACTTTTTTATTTTCAGAGAGTCAGTGTCCAGATGTATTGTTTGAAGCTTCTCCCACTTGGAAACTCCCTTCCCCATGTCTTCAGGGCCACCCCTGAGTGCATCTAGGGTAGTCACAGTACTTTGAAAAGAGGCATAGTTTTCTGTTGCAAATTTCATGTGCTTCCTCTACCATGTTAGTGTTCTTCTATGATCGTTTGTCTTATTGAAGCTTGCAAAAATTTCTACACAGAATTTGTTGGTGTGTGACCAAAGTATACGGGGAGCATGAGCTTGCTGAAATAATCTTTCTTGCTCTAGACTCTATTAAAAAATGACCCTCTGAGTTACCTAACAAATGGGCCAGAGCAATAATACGTGCTGCATTCAAAATCTGAAGAGACCTACCCAATGCTATTTTCCTTTCTTTGTGGTAGGTAGCAAAAAAATGTAGTAACTTGTTCTTTACATTGTAAGACTTGTTTTGGCAAGTTCCAGACTGATGGCTCTCTAAACTTTACTAATGTAGCAGGAATCCTCTGTCCCCTGGAACATTAACATATGAGTATATGTTATATGTGTTAGTACCAGCTACTTTCTCCTCATCAAGTAGAATTTGGACAATATCATCAATATGAAGGACACTTCTGATGCTCTTTGGAGGGAGGGAAGGAGGGAGGAAGAGAATGAATGTGTGTGTATATACAGGAAAGATTGGTGAAATAAACTGAGAGCAAACACAGTGGATGCTAGCACCCCTGAAGCTCAAGAGGGTAAAACTAATCACTGCAACTAACCCCAGGATTTGACATTATTTTTGATTTACTAACAGCCTTTTTCAGGGACTTCTTTTTGGATTTCCTACAACTTGTTTTTTTCCCATGATACTAACTCTTACATTATTGGCCAAGGAATCACTGTGAGGGTTCCAACAGCTGATGAGTGTATCCATCTCAATTATACATTAAGGGACTAGCCAGATGACCACAGAATAAGTCCATGCAATCAGGGGAAACCTGAAAAACCCTTGAAATTGTGAAAAAATAAATGCAAAAACTTGACTGAAACTGTTTATGATCTCATCCTGTAATATCACTATTAGCTTGGATCCTATATTCCACCTCACAGTCCTTATCAGATGTGGATTTCTCTTTTCATCAGGGTACACATGCATAGTTATGTGACCTCTTTGGCAATGGATTGGGGAGAATCACTTCTGCATAGACTTGCTGAGGTGTTGCAAAATAATTCATCAAACAGACTTGGCTTTTCTCAGTTGATACAAGTTTGGTCAGAGATCTGGTTCAGGTTTGAATATGGGAGAAGCGATTGACTTTCCATTGGGGAAGATTTTGCTCATCAATGCTTGATTAATATTGATTATTTAGTAAGCAATATTTTTGTCAACTCTCATGTATTCTTTCTCAAGGAGCACCATGTTCTGTGAACCATCTCCATAGATTGCTGCTAGTTGAGACCCCATCCCTTTACAGTTTACTGCCATGAAGGTCTTTTTGCCCATAACTATTCTCACCTTGGTACTAACAATGAAGTGTACTGCCACATGATTTTAATATTCTGAGAAGCCATTTTTCCTTTACTACCAATGAACCTCAGTTATATGATTTTTATCTCCTAGTCAACAAAGCATCTATTATGCAGAGTTTTCAATAATGCTGGTGCATCCCTTGCTGAGGGGTTCTTTATTTCTTCGATAAACAGAGTGTCTCCTGAATAATCCCTATGGAATAGAGCCAGGTGGAGGTTCTTTCAATCTTACATAACAGATCCACATTATCATGTCTACTTCTCTGAGCCTTTGACTGTCTTTCATTGTCTGCCTGCTCATTCTGTATCTTCTGTATTTAATACGGGCCATTGTCTTCTCTGAGTTCTTGTAGAGCAATGTATTGATTTGCCTCTAAATTACATTGCTGGGACATTAGTTTTGAGTCATGAGAAGGCACCTCAATTTTCCCCCTATCTGGTTTTGTCTTCTCTTTGTTCAGCACTCTCAAAATCCCTTCCCTGACTAGGCTCCTGGTTCCAACCAGCAGGTGAGATCTCTTAGCTCCTTCACCACTAAATCCTGAAAGTGGGCCCACCAGCACAGCCCCTGTTAGGCTATGCTGATATTTGATCCTCAAGATTGATCTGGTGGACAGGAGAGGTGGATCAATACTGAAGGTGGCAAACATTGTCCTATAAGCCAAGTGGTATCAGAACTCTTCTCAGTCTTTCAGCAAAGGGAATCTGCACTCACTTCTGTCAAGGAGAAATGAGATATTTCAGCTGACTCAAAAGATTCAGGAAAATCTATGGGTATAGGTGCTTCACTGGATCTATACAAAATAGCCACATCTAAAATTTTCAGGTCCCAGTCCTTTCCTAGAAAGTTCCTGATATTGCAAAATGAGTGTTATCCAGTGAGAATTCAGCCTCTTAGGCCTTGTCGTTGGATTGATTAGTTCCTTATCTGTAGTATATGAGGTTTCTTTAAACCCTGATATATAGTTTCTCTGACTCCCACACCTTGCTTTAAAGTATTGTTTATTTGATTGGAGCCTGTCATTCCTCTCTCCAATACATAAGTAGATCTTAACAATAACCACTCATTTGCACACTGAGTTACTATCCCCTCCCTATGCCCCTCAAACACCAAAGACATTTTATAAGCTAGTACATCTGTACCCTATATCCTGTCCCATATACCACAGGTGAACATCTCAGCAGATTGTCCTGCTTCATCATTGCCAGGGACTATCAAATGACACTAGTGACCAGAAATGGAGTCCTCATTGCCATCTGGCTAGGGAGATATTCAGTTTCAGAATCCTATGCTTAGAATCTACTTTCCAAGACATTCTTGGCACCAGTTATCTTAGGTCAGATTTTCTTGAAAAAAGGATTCCTGGGCTGGGGATATAGCTCTGTTGATAGAGTGCTTGCCTTGCATGTAGAAGGCCCTGGGTTTGATCCCTAGCAACACACACACACACACACACACACACACACACACACACACTAAATAAAAAAGGATTCCTATGTGATACAGGGTTCTCAGGACAAAACAAAAAAGTGTGAAGAAGTGAGGGAAAGAGGTCAGGAAGGGGACAGAAACTGGAAAATGATAGGATCTCAAGAGAAGTTCAGTTCAACGTGATCCTACACAGGGAGGTCTGAGGCATAAATTGTACCATAGAGATTGTTCTCTCTGGAAGAAAAATGACTGGGCATCAATCAGATATCAGCCAAAGGCTGCCCTCAGGCAGGGGTAGAAAAGGGACCATATTAGTGTCTTTGAGTAAGGCTGCTGGTGCCAGTCAAGGGCAATTAGAGAAGAATTCTAGTGTAAGCCATAGGAAAAAGGGAGGGGGTAGCTTCAATAGGCTGATAAGGGGAAACCTACATCACATCCTACAATCTGTGTTGGAATATTGAGAAATAATGTAGCTTTATTAGCTTTGTCATTCGGAGTTTTACAGACTTTTATAGACCAGCATTTACTTGGGCAAGATAATTAACTTTTCTGATTCTATTTCTTTCAGGGTAAAAAAAAACCAAAAAGAAAACAAACAACAACAACAACAACAAAAACCAATGATAATAACTACCTTAAACCTGAAGGAATTAAATGAAGATGAGTATGTAGAGGAGCCAGAGAATACTTGAGTTACTATAATAGGTGTTAAATAGATATTGTTATGTCAATAAAGCAGGTAGAACTTGGCTATTTTCCCTGGAAAAAAACATATATGATTATCTAATTCTAACAGAGAAAGCTAATCTATATCTCTTATCTCAAAATGAAAAAAACAAAGTGTCACTACACCTCTTAGTTCATTGCAAAATAAACTAATGAACAAAAGTAAAGAAATATTGACATCACACATAGGAATAAAAGTACAAATGTTTAAGATAAAGAGGCAAGTATTAAATATGAATTGATAAATATGATTAGCATTCAGAGAAAGTAACTGTTAGATTTTCTTTTTTTTAAACAGTTTTTTTAAGAGAGAATTTTTTAATATTTATTTTTTAGTTTTTGGTGGACACAACATCTTTATTTTTAATTTTTATGTGGTGCTGAGGATTGAACCCAGAGCCCTGCGCATGCCAGGCAAGTGTGTTATCGCTTAAGCCACATCCCCAGCCCTAGATTTTCTTTTACCACACCACTCAGTAATTTTTTAAAAGGTTATTGATGAAAAAGGTGTACATGAAGTGAAATTTCTCACATACAATAAAATTTCTACACCATTCAAGATTTATATTTGCTCAGAATTTGATGCAGATTCATAATTCATTAAATTATAAGGCAGTAGAGTTTGTAATAGTTGCTTTGTGATCATTTTTTGGTCATCTCCATTCTTTATTTCAATTTCATTTTATATCTAAAGATAATTTTCTATGCATTGTTTCTTATTTAGCTAGTTCCTTCTGGTAAAAAAAAAAAACTTTGGCAAGCACTTCCTATTTATATTTTTCTTCATCTATTGCTAAGGGTGTTTGCATGACTTGAATGATATTTATTCATCCAAGAGCTTTTGGATACTCCTTGTAACTGCCACCTATGTCCCTTTGACACAAGAATATTCACATTCACTGGAGGCATAATTCCTATTGTTAACCTCTTCTCTTTGGGATGTTGCTCTTTGGGTAATTATATTTTTTCATGTTTGTCAAATAAAAAATACATGTACAATCAACTCTTAAAATAATGTTACAGTATAATATGGAACTACAGAAAAAAGAAGGATAAAGTTAGGCTGAAACATGAAATTATTTTTGGAGAATTGGCTTTTATAAATTAATCTGCTCTACCAGAGAGAACATATGATAGTAATATATTGGGTCGGTCAGCAAATGTTATTAGGAACTATACTTTAAACATTTACTTTGCAAAAATATATTCCTCTCAGGCATATCACTTTTTTTCCCTCTTAAAAGTACTTTAGACAATAGCATCAATAACAAAACAAAACTGTGAACTATATGTAGTATCTAAACAACTTTAAACAAAATTAGTGCCTTGCTACATATATTAATTTCTATAATCATCTGAAATTGTAATCTGTAATTTTTTGGATAGATGTCTAATCTGTAAGTTTGCTTTGTTCATTTGGGTATACTCCATATTTAATGTTTATATCAACACTTTGAGGTTATGTCTTTTTGGTGACAATACATAAATATGAATGGAAACAGACAGATGTGAAAACTGCTCACTAGTTCCTGAATTTTTCTTCCAAAATGATGGTGGATAACTACTTGATATGGATGTGAAAAAACAGCTGGGCGTATTTGTGCATAGTAAATTTAAAAAGTGAGAATACATGGTGTTGGGGCAAGGGAAATATTTTTCAAGGTCTGAGTTCCCACTTGAGGCTTCTGGTGGAGGGAGTCATAACAGTATAATAAAATGGAATGATGAGAGTAGGATTTGCCTACTCTGCACTATCTTTTCTCAGAGCTGTTCTATCTCATATCTCATATCATAGATAGGCCAAGCACTGCATGAGCACCAGGGAGACTGCCTCTCTGCAAGTCTCTCTGTTCCATACTACCTTCAATGAATTAATTGATCCCTTTGCCTCCTTGCTATTCATCAGAACGTCTGTCATTGTCTGCCTTCATATTCAGCACATCATTACAAATACCCTCAATACCCAGAACCACATCCTCAGAGCATCCTTGCCTGTTAAACCCCCACTCTAGATAAATTCACCACCTGTCTTGGAACAGTTTCTTAATTTGCTTCTGTGACATTTTCCTAACTGAAAGGCTACAAGCCACGTTTTTTCCAGATGTTTTTTTTTTCTCTCCCTACTGAATTTATAAGCTTTTTGGATCTACTTCTCTGCTTACATTTTCTTTTCCTTTCTTGTGACTTATATGACCTTTTTTCTTCCAGAATTATGTATTCAATTGCCTTTTTGTTATGTTGACTTGGATATCTCACAGATCTCAGAGTTAACAGGTTCAATTTCATCTTCTGCCACACACATCTGTACTTTTTTCCTTCTCCCATCCACACCATCTCCCTTCCCCATCTAATTTCAGTGAAAGACATTAAGAGCTTGAAATAGAAAGGAAAGAATCATATTTTAGATTTGCTTTTCTTCATATTTGAACTGGTCAGGTCAGAGCCCAAATGTACTTGCCAGAAGAGTTCTCTATTAATCCTGCTAAGGACAATGTCCCTTCAACACCTCCCTATTCAACTCCCCCAGTGTACGCACGCACACACATACACACACACATACACACGTTTTTCACTTCAAGGCCCTATTCCTTAACATTTTTATTATAGTTTATGATTATATATTTCTTATTTACTTTCTCTTTTTCTTCAACTCTTAAAAGTAGAGGGAGTTTGTCTTTTGGCTATTTTATTTTCAACACCTTCCACAGTATGTGGCTCATAGAAGTCACTAAATAAATAACTTTGAATTAATGGAAGAATGAGCTATTTTATATATATTTGGCCATCACTTATGTGAACCATTTGAGAATTGAGACCACATCAAATATAAATAATGGGCATAGGATAGTTGGGGCTGATATGAGACAGATTTATTGGTCACAGAACAATAACCAATAGAAACTGAGAGCAATATCAGTTGAAGACCACCTTATTTCAATCATTCAAGTGACCTTTATCAGTCTTCTTTATTTTTTAAAATTTTTCATATGGAATGAGTAGATACTGTTAGTCTTTCATCAGTCACATTCGTCACTAAGTTCAGAGAGGAAAATATTCTAAAGTTTGTTAGTAAACAAGAAGTGGAAATTAAAATAATTTGTAAAATCACAATTCCTTAATCCTTGGAATGCTAGCTGAAAAGATATTGCATAAGGTCTTCCAGATATTTAGGTAAAATTTTTCAAATATATTTGGATTATTCATATTTATTTCAAATGTCAAAGGCATTCAGTTTATTTAAAAATATTTACTGAGCACCTACCGTGCAGGAGGAATTTAGGATAGATAAATGAACAAAACAAGGTTTTCACTCTAGCTTTCTTTGTATTCTGTAGGTGAAGACAAGCAATAAACAATAAATATAATATTTAAATAAGTAAAATATTTCAGGATGTGTTAAGTGCTACAGAAAAAGAATTGGAGCAGTGCACACCATTGCTTTTAGGAGTTGAGGCCGAGTTAAATAGATGGTCAGAGTAATCCTCACTGAGAACATGCCATTTGAGAAAAGTCTTTGAAAGAGGTGAAGGAGTGAATTCTGTTGCTGTCTGAGACAGTTCATCAGGTAGAAGACATAGGCATTGGAGAAGTCCCAAGGCAGGAATGGGTTTAGCCGTTCTAGGAAGTGCAGAGAGGCCAGTTGTAGCTGGAACAGTGATCAAGACATTAGATCACAGTCACACTGTGTAAGTACCTGCATCCATTGTATATTCTGCTCTTAGTGGTTCTACTGCCAAATATTGGGCTTCACTTAGAAAGATCTACTGTCACTTTTGTGAATTTATAATTGAATACACCTGGCAATGGCACAGTTGTCGATTTAATTAACTTCCTGACCACACCTTCAGTTTATATTTATATTCAGATGTTTAACCATAAGCTGTATTTATTCAACAAATGTACATGCAGCACCTACTGTGTGCGAAGTACTGTTAAGTATATGAAAAGTTGAGAGAATAACTTCAAAGCAGAAATCTCCATCCTTCTCGGTTGAAGTGAATTTAATGGCTGGCCATAGTGTTTACAATATAGAAGAAATCTTCAAATGTAGATCCTGGGGCTTAAGTGATTCTCACAGAAACAAACATTAGAGAATGTGTAGAATTTTCATCATAATCTAAGATGATGGAGTAAGAAGCAATATTTAAGAGTGAAAAATGTAGTAAAGCCTTTTTTAAATTTAATAATTCATATATACATGAATTAAAAATATCTATTCATTGACTTTGTAAATTTATGCCATTCTGCAACTGGAAATACTATTTAGTCTCAGAATATTTTCTTTATTCCAAAAGTGTTATATTTTGCCCATTTGAAGTCAATTGTCAATTTCTACTCATACCCCAGTTCCAAGAGAGCATGATTTATGTATCTATAGTTTTACCTTTTCTGATAATTGAATATAAATGGAATAATACAATACAAAGAACAATTAAATATGTATTCAAATATGTATACACCTACACATTCAAAGTTGTGGGGTTTTTTTTAGGAAGCAAAATTCTCCTTATTTTATTTCATGCAGATATGACTCTGATTTGTTCTGCTATTCACAAGTTCTGAGATTTTCTATTATTGTAAAAATGTTTTTTGTACCACACAGACACAATAACGAAGGAACTCTTGTAAATGTTGAAGGCTGTATTATGGTTACAAATATTGGTATGGATTCCTTGAGGTTAAAATCATTATGCAGATCAATAAGACTATTCAAATCAGTAGGACTAATCTTGTTTCTGTTATTCAGCTCTGCTTTTCATTAAAAGGAGAGAGTGGATATGTATCTGTTTATTTCAAGAAATTTTTAAAATGGGGGCACACAGCCACGAAGCTTGTGACTGCTGAAGGAGAGTTTGTTTGACCTGAACAATTTCACTCTTATTTACAGGATCACTACTCTGAGTGGATAAGACTTGTTATCTTCATAACTTCATGAAAATTAAAAACATGCCCTGAAGGAGGGAACCAGTAACAGGATACCTAAAGATGTCCACTTAGTTTTCCACATTAAAGAAAACAGCTGTTTATCATAGAAATGTAAATATATATTTACTAAATAAAAAGTACAGTTCTTTTTTACATAAAAATGCATACAACAGATACTATTTTTCCCTGATATTATAACAATGTGGTGTACAGCATAGATCTGGAGCCAGACTGTTGAACTCAAACTCCAATCTGTCTTCAAGCTCTCTGACTTTGGGCATATTGCTTAATCTCTGTATCCTCAGTTTCCATCCTCTGTAAATAGGGATTACAATAGTACCTACCTCTTAATTTTTGTTGTGAGGGTTACTGTGTCTACTATAAAAATCCTTGAAACATTTCAACCTGGCCCTTAGAACTCTTAGCTCTTATGTACATTTTCATTCATCAAATATAAAATGAAAACCAAAAATGATGTTAGGCACTGGAATTAGGAACTAGTTGCTTACAAAGGCAATCTCCTTTAATTTCTTTTGTTTTTTACTTTATTTCTTTTGTTAACTTTATTTCTGGTCCAAAGTTTATGAATTTTCCAAATAACATCTTTTGTGTCTTAAATATTATTTTGAGTTTAATTAAATTTGATCATTATTTCATTAAGAATTTTGGGTTTCTGTTCATGAGGGTTTTTAGACTTTATCCTTTTTTTGGTAAGTGTTCTTTCAGGTTTGGGCATCAGGTTTATGTTGTTCCTGAAAATGAAATAAAATGTGTTCCCTCTACTTACATTTCCTCAAAATCTTGTGCAAGATTTGTATTAATTTTTTCTTCAATGTTTGATAATATTTTATTATCTCGGCATGTATTTTCATTATGAGATGATTTTGATATTAAATTAACTTGCTTAATAAAGTTATTGAGATTTTCTTTTTTACTTTTTCTCATTTCTGACAACTGGAATTTTCAAAGAATTAGTCCATTCTTTCTGAATTTTCATATTCATTTAAAAATGTTATTTACAAATTTGTTATTCCTTTGATAACTGAAGTCCGTCTTTCATTCCTGTGTTAACGATTTATATTGCCTCATTTTTTTTAAAGTACTATAATGAATTATAATGGGCATACAATAAACTGCGCATATTAAAAGTGTATAATTTAAGATATATGTAAACTCATGGGACCCTCTCCACAATTAAGATTTTGAATGTTTTCATGACTCTTTAGTTTTTGCATGCCTCTTGTTAATCTCTCCTTTCTGACTATCCTCATACCATCTTCTTCTCCGGTGTTTTAATAGCTTTTTTTTTTTTCTGCTGTGACTTAAGTCCTAACCAGAACAATGGTAAAGGAGGAAAAGTTTATTTTAGGTCTCATAATTTCACAGGTTTTAGACCATAGAAGGCTGGCTCCATTACTGGGGGGCAGGACATCTTGGCTGAAGGGTATGGCAGAGGGA
The DNA here is from genome assembly GCF_021218885.2 of Marmota monax. NCBI lineage: Eukaryota > Metazoa > Chordata > Mammalia > Rodentia > Sciuridae > Marmota > Marmota monax. Next base: position 2,094,014 of record NW_026693552.1, read on the forward strand.
ACCAGCTCATATGATGATCAGGAACAGAGAGAGAAATTCTATTGTCCAGACACAAAATATATACCCCATAACCATGCGCCAATGAGTCACTTTCTCCAGTTACACCTCACCTGCTTCCAGTTACCAATTGGTTAATCCCACCAAGGATTAATCCACTGATTAGGTTAAGGCTATAACCTAATCATTTCTCCTCTAAACCTTCTTGCATTGTCTCACACGTGAGCTTTTGTGGGACACTGCACATCCAAACTATAACACCCAGATTAGAGCTGATCTCTTTTCTGTCCTTGTAATTCATTTGCATTTCCAGAATTTATATAAAAGAAACCAAACCTATGTTTTATTGTTTTTTTTTTGTTTAACTATTTTTACTCATGAAAAATTATTTTGAGATTTATGTTAAATGCATGTATCAATTGTGCATTCCTTTTTATTTCTGATTAGTATTCTATTGTATGATTATAATGCCATTTGGCTATCCATCATACTGTGAAAGGGCATTTGAATTGTTTATAGCTTCTGGTTATTACAAATAAAGCTTCTCTGAATATTCATCTATGAGTCTGTTTTTGCGCATCTGCTTTTATTTCTCTGGGTGTACCTGGGAGTGACTATAGTGGCTCTCTAGTATAGGCAAATGCATGTTTAAATATTGCAGGATCTGACAGTCTATTTTCCAATATGATTGTATTAGTCCATATTTCTGAAGTCAATGTAGGAGAATTCTGGTTTCTTCACATCCTTACTGTTTTTAAACATAACCATTCTAGTTATATCTCCTGTGGTTTTACTTTGCATTTTCTAGTGGTTACTCTGGTTGGACTTCTTTCAATGTATTCATTTTCTTCCACATTTTACTTGTAAGAGTATCTGCTCAAATATTATGTCAATTTTTTTTTAATTTTTAGAAAACTGTGTTTTCTATTTTTTTATCATTAGTATTAAGTTCTGAGCACTTCAAAAATGTATTATGGATACAACTCCCTTATTAAATATGTAATTTTCAAATATTTTCTCCCAGTGTGGCCTATGTATTCATTTTCTAAATATAGCAATTTGGAAGATTAGAGGTTTTAAATTTTTGGTAAGATTCAATATATTAGGTTTTTCTTTTATGGGATATACATTTTTATTTTATCAAAGAAATCTTTTTTTGGGGGGTTGGTACCAGGGATTGAGCTCAGGGGCACTCAACCACTGAGCCACATACCCACCCCTATTTTGTATTTTATTTATAGATGGGGTCTCACTGAGTTATTTAGTGCCTTGCTGTTGCTGAGGCTGGCTTTGAAGTCACAATCCTCCTGTCTCATCCTCCCAAGCTGCTGGGATTACAGGCATGTGCACCACACCTGGCTCAAAAATCCTTGCCTGAGCAGAGGACACACAATTTTTCTCTTGCATATTATTCCATAGAAGGTTTATAATTTTAGGCTTTACAATTAGATTTAGAGTATATTTTTTTATATATGTTTGAGTTATTATTTTACATGTAGTTATCCAATAGTTCCAGCATTATTTCTTGAAAAAATTATTTTTCTCTGTTGAATTGCCTTTGCATATTTGTTGAAAATTTGTTGTTCATATATGATTGAGTCTACTTTTGGAATTTATTATATTTCATTGATCTATTTGCCTATCTTTACTATATGATATAACTTATTTAGTATATTATAATATTTACTGTGTATATAGTAAATAAGCTGTATTTGTCCTCTAAAATTGTCTTTAATTTTTTTCAGTTATGAATAACCTAGGATCTTTGAATTTAAACATGTATTTTAAAATTAGGTTGTCAATTTCTACAAGTCTTATTGTTATTTTGATTTAGATTGCATTAAATTTGTGGGTCAATTTATAGAAATTTGCCATATTTAACTCTGTTGAGTTTCCAATAAAATAGAACTCTCCTTTTTATTTTAGGACTTCTTTAGAATTTCAATATATAATTGTTTATTGTTGGCATATAGAAATAAATTTATGGACCTGGTGTGGTAGTGCATGCCTGTAATCCTAGCAGTTTGGAAGGCCGATGTAGGAGGATCATGAGTTCAAAGTCAGCCTCAGCAACAGTGAGGCACTAAGGAACGCAGTGAGACCCTGTCTCTAAATAAAATGATAATTAAAAAAATGACTTGGGGTGTTGCTCAGTAGTTGAGTGCCCCTGAGTTCAATCCCTGCTACCCCCTCTAAACAAACAAACAAATAAATAAATAAAAATGATTAATTAATTTAGGGGTACCAATTTTCAATTCTGCAACTTTGCTAAAATCACATATTATATGTAGCAGCATTTTTGTAGAATCCTTTGAATTTTCTACATAAATAATATGTTGCATGTGAATAAAGGTAGCTTTACTTCTTTTCAATTCTAGATGACATTTTTTTTTTCTTTATGATTCAAGCTAAAGCCTCCAGTGCAACATTGAATAGAAGTAATAGAGACAGACATACAGGCCTTTTTCCTGGTATTAGGTGAAAAACACTCGGTGTTTTATTATTAAGTATGTTAACCACAGGTTTCTCAAAGATGTACTTTATCAAGTCAAACTAAAATTCTCTTCCTTACATCATTTGTGAGAGTTGTGAGCAAGAAAGGAAACTGGATTTTGCAAATGACTTTTCTGTTTCTGTTGAGCTATTCTTACATTTTCCTTTAGTGTGTTTACATGGTGAACTGCACTAGTTTTTAAATATTAAACCAGCTTTGCATTCATAAGATAAACTCCACCTGGTCACAGTGTTTTAAATATTGCATTTGCTTTCTAACATGTTAAGAATTTTGCTGTATGTATAAAGATGTGGAACTGTAGTTTTCTGGTAAACTGTCTCCACAAAATGTGTGAAAATAGGCCTCCTATTTGATTTTCTAGAACAATTTTTGTAGAACTGATATTATTTCTTCCCAAAATGTTTGATATAACATATAATAATTAAATCATTTCAGTTTTAAGTTTTCTTTGTGGGCAGATGTTAAACAAGTTAAATTTCAATGTATATCAATATCTATATTTATATATGTACTTATCTATCATTATTCAGATTATACATTTCTTTTTGTGTTCTGTTACCTTAAATCTTTCAAGAAATTGTCTTCTTAAACCTATGTTGTCTGTTATCTAATTTGATATCTTATTGCCAATGTGCCTTTTCTTTTCTCCTGTGGAGAAGTCATCTTCCTCTGTTCTTGGTCTTTTCCTGTTCTATCTAGCAACTTTGATTTGAATCCTCCACATTGTGAAGACTCCAGGTCATTTATGTTTCTTTCTAAAACAATGACTCTTTTTTTAAGCAGATTGGACTCAAATTCCATACTTATTCCTTCTTGTCATGGTAGGACCCTACCCTTGTAACCTTATTTAACTCTAACTACTTTCTAAAAGCCCTTTCTCCAAACTTAATCATATTGGGAGGTGAAATCTTTCTCATATGAATTTTAGTGAGAAACAATTTCATCCATGACACTAGCCTACTTGGAATATATATATGGCTTGCATACTCTAAGATCAGCTAGGCACTTGAGTAGCATTTATATATAGAATTTGGGGTTCTTCTTTAACAACTCTCATCATTCTTCAGTTTCCCCTTATTTTACAACTACTGTATTCTTCCTGAAATTTAGATTTTTCTTCTTCATTCAAGTAAGATTGCAGATGTTAAATATCTGAGTTTTATCAGTCATGCATGCTCCTAAATGGAGATTACCCATAATAAAAAAAAAAAAGCCTATTAATGGGTGAGATCATGTACTGAGTGCTTCTTTCATCCAAGTGTTCACTCTCACTCAATACTTTCTATCAGCTCTTTCTCACTTAATACTAGGTATAGTGCTTACACTGATAAGTAACCTGAACTGTTGGTCTTCCTGTGGAATATTATAGGGTCTCTTTTAACATAATTTTTAAAAAAATTCACAGAAAAGTGGATTTAAAATACTTTGTGAGCAAGTTATAATTCTGTTGATTTAGGCAATCTAATACATATCAAGCAACAAGTCTGATAACAAGAAAATATTTGGTCTTATTGAGAGAAAGTGAAAGCTGTTTGTTGTATGTGATTTAGCCTTTTTGGCTTAGATTTTTCCCAGAATGACCTAATAAAGAGTACTAGGAAGTATTTGGTTTAATCCCTATCTAAAAATTGCTATCTAAGATAGAACTTCAGTTTCCATTTTATACTTTGATTAATATTAAAATGACCTAATAGTCTTTGATTGCTAAGCATAGACAAACTTGCTATTGAAAAAGTGTATTTACTTTTAAATATGTTCATAAAAGCATTGGGAAAAGGGATACTAACAGTGAAATCCAGTTTGAGTTATGTGACTGATTTGTTTAAAATATGTAGCATTTGACTACAATTATTTGCTATGTCAAAATTCCTGATTTCTGATTAACATTATTCATCAGTGCTGCAAATAGTTAATGTGGATATCAAATAACAAAATAAGTGACTTGTGACTTGAAAAGGGGAATGAAGTTACTATAGACTTTAGGAATAAAATGTCCAGTTTCATAAAGATGTCCTTAGCAACAAAAAGATGGCTTTTCAGTGTCTTTGTTTCTTAATAACTTTTATTGTTAAGTTCTACCTTTCTGTTGTGATATAATACTTTACTCTTTAAGGGTTGAAGAAAATTTCACAAAACTTCTTTCATTGTTCAGAACTTGCTGTAATTGTCTCTAAATATCAGACACACTTTTTTCAAATCAGAAATTGTTTTAAATCTGGAACTCAGACTTAAAAAAAAATCCTGTGATGCCATTAACAGGAATTTCAAGGCCTATAGTGTTCACATTTAGAATTAGATAATTATGTTCTTGTCTTATATCTTCCTAAATAATTTATTTTGTTATTTAGTCCATTGTGAATTTTCCATTTATAAAAAGAAACATAATATTTGGTTTGATTTCTATCTTTAAGACTATAAACACAGTTAAATGAAAATTGAAGCACAAGTTATATATCTAAGAAGATAGTCATAACTGAATTATTTTACACTGTATTAGAACATCTTATAAAGATAGTAAAAATATATGTAAGATACTGATTTTATCTTTGGGTAAATATTATACTAAGTGATGGAGAAGAAAATGCATTGATAATTCTAACATGCACCACTGATGTTTTATAAAGTTATACCCAGTGAAAATGTTTGCAAAGAAAAAGTGAAGATCTTTTTGTTACTTATTTTAATAAACTTTATGGTAAATATCATAAATCAGTGTTTAATATAAATCACTGTTTTGCATTTTTCAATAGTGTTCATTTTTGCCTAATAGAGCAGCACATTTAAGGAGAAACAAGTCTTTTTTCCTAGATTAAAGGAATCTATCTGTGTGTGTACTCACACACACATAAAATATGTACATATATATTATATGACTTATAAAATGATATTAAAAGTATTTATGATCCAGATCTGATCCAACTTTCATTTAAAAGGTATATAATTTCATACCTTCTACTTAGACATAATGCATTCTATAGCTCCGTGTTAGTGGATTAAGACAGAATACACACACAAACACATACACAACTGATCATTAACAGTTTTCAAAATGTATTTCTTCTTTTACTCCTGTGAATCTTTACAATGAGAGAGTTTATATGGAAGATGACTAGTAATTAAAGTCTGTAGTATAAACGGGTAAAGCTTGGGAGGGCGATTCAGCTTTTATCTTTCACTATTAATAAAGTTGTTTGCTTGGAGAGCATAAAATGGCACAGAAGGTAACAATTATTGTCTAAACATAAAATTGGAAAATACAAGTCATAAACTAAGGAAGCCTTTATAAGGCCTACTTGATTCTTACTGAGTTATTGGGTCTTTGTTTTATACGTACTTTGTTTAGATCAGTACTTATTTTCATGGTTAAGTTAGATCACAGTGATTTGAGATTTTTTAGAAATAATTATAACTTAATTGTGAAAGTAAAATACTGATACGAAATGCAATATAGTAAATCTTTGATATTATAAAACAACTGACTTTGGCTAAATACAGATACTATTTAAATTATGTATTTGATGTTTGGTGAACTGTCTTCTCCACTCAATTATAAATTATATGAGATCATGGATCATGCCTTCATTTTTGGATTTCTGTTATACAGAAGTGATGTTGGTCAATAACAGATTCACAATAAACCCCTGGTGAATGAATAAATAGATGTCAATAAATGATTTACTCTGAAATTCTTGAGACACATTAACTATGATATATTTTAGAAAGTTTTACTGAATAAGAGAATTGAGGTTTTCCATGAAAGAATCATTTGGAAACAATAAATTTCAAATAAGCAGGCCAGAGAAGCAGAAGAAATATACCTATGGGTTGGAGTAGTACCCCTTTTTTTTCTATGTTTTTTCATTATGATTCCCCATTCTTGGTGTGAAGGCATAAAACCTTTGTTTTATAATCCTGCAATTCCTTTGTTTATTTCTTAGTCTTTTCTATTCAAACTTGACCTTGGCTTTAAAGCCCTGCTGTGGGAAATGAGGTCGTAGCAAAAATATAGAGTGAAACAGAAAGAGTTATATATGATGGTATTACATAATAAAGATAAGAGATAAAGTCTCTCATAGGACTGTTTGAAGAGTGGAGAGCAAAATAGTGGAAGGCTTGCAAAAGAATCATGACTTAGTATGGAATTTGTCCCTATTAGATTAAGATTTATCCACACAAATGAATCTCCATATTTATTTATGAGTCAAGACAGCAGGAGGACAGTCTAGGAAGCCAACACATTCCTCAACTTTCATGTGTCCCTGTAGAGTGTGCAATGCTTGATAGCAGGAGAATACATTGTCAACTGGCATGCAGGGGCGTTGAGAACCTAAGAGAAGGGGAGCAACCACCAAGATTCCTGCAGCCATGAGCAGTTTGGAAGAGCAGCTGAGGTTTCCAGTGCTCTAAGAAGTAGCTATGTTGGTGGGTTTGAAAGTTTTCACAGTCCAGATGGAAGATGCAGCCAGATGACATCATAGCCAAGTCCAAGGACCAGAAGAGGTGGATAGAAAGATTCCCAGCAAAGACTAGAGGTCAAGGTATCCTACACAATTTGAGGATACTATAAAAATTTAGCCTCTCCTCTGTAAATAAATAGTAAAGTGTTCCCAAAGAAAAGAAAGCCAAGGGAAGTGACCAACTTTAGCTTGTACCTCAACTGACTGTGATTAGTCAGAATTGACCTTATGTTAATCTATCTTTAGTTGGAATGGGGGCTTTAATTTAGGAGTTATTTACGGAAGTTACATTTGCACTTCTGAGTTCTGGGTGTGAAAGTATCTTACTCACTTCATGAGTTTTATGAAGATCAAACAAGCTCTCTAAAAAATAGAGAAAATAAATTAATAATTATTCCAACAGGAGATCCATTTGTCATCACAGGGCAGTTTGTCAATGCCAGCAAATATATTTTTCTTATTTATTACTGAGAACATGGTAACTGTCAGCTTTTCATATATTTTGTCTGTGTTTAATTTTTCTTTTTCTGTCTTGATTTCTCTCTCTGCCTCCCTCTTTCACACACAAGCGTGTGCACACATACACACATAACCACACAGTGCACATTCTAACACAATATAGTCCATCTTATTTAACTGGTGAAGAAACTGAAGAGATTATATGAATTGATCAAACCTGCACAATAAATGACAGAGATCTACTTTCCTTTAGAGACTTTGTTCTTTTTATTTATTATTTGGCCTGGAAAAAGAAACAAACAAACAAACAAACAAAACACCTATTTACCCAAACATAATCTTTTTTCCTTACTGCTGGCAAATGATTCTAAAACTTCTAGCATGAATCTGACAGTAAAGCATTAAATATAAAAGATCTTGGATTGATAAGGTAATCTATGAACATTAAACAAAATGATTTATTATAATTTTACTGAAGTCATGATACGGCATGAGAGATTACAACAGAAGTATCGAGTTTTTACCAATGTAAGAAGGCACTGCATTGTAAATTTTTTATGTTTAATGTTTTAAATTATAGTAATGTATCAAGATTCATGTTAGAAATATTAAAAATTCAGGGGCTGGGATTGTGGCTCAGCTGTAGAGCTCTCGCCTAGCACGGGCGGGACTGGGTTCAATCCTCAGCACCACATAAAAATTAAGGCATTGTGTTGTGTCCATCTTCACTTAAAAAATAAATATTTTAAAAAAAGAAATATTTAAAATTCAAAGATACAGCCATTTTTGTTGTCAAGATACTATAGCATACAGAATCAGAAACTTTAATAAGAAAAAATAATCACAGGAAGCAATGCCAAGAAACCCTTGAGTAGGTATAACTTGTGACAATGATTTGTGGTGGTCACTATTACATTCCTATTCTAGATGTGACATTTATAGCCCTTATCTTCTTGTCATTAAATAAAACTAAGTTAGTTTTGGGGTCTGCTAAATTTTTTGCTATCTTTAGTAAATGTTTAAAGTCTTTTTAAAAAATACTATAAAAGAAATATGTCTTTTAAAGTCTTTACTTCTGAACTTTAACAAAAATATTTTTTCATCATTGTTAATATTTTTTAAACACCTATAGATTTTACACTTCATACAGGATATTCACTATTGAGTTTTTCCACAATCAATTTACTGAATGAAAATGATCTTGGCTTTTAAACAAGCCTATCCAATTTCCTTTTAACTATGTAACTACCACATAAAAATTGATTGTTCTGCCGTGGCTTCTATCAACATTCCTTCTGCATTTCCAGTGGTATAAATGATATAAAAATCAATGCTGTAGTAACTAAGTTAATGGAAGTGTAAAAAGTACATTTGGTGTCAACATCTAAGTTCTACAAAGGGGAATGAACTGTGTATGTTCTTATACTTTTCATTTTAATAATCACAAATAAAAGCATAGTCCAATAAAGGTATGGATCTATATTTTAAATTGCCATAAAGTGGGTTGCACATAGCCCATTGCCCTAACTATAGTCAAGTTAATGTCTATTCCACTCAAAACAGATGATTTTCTCACAGTTTTTTTTAACAGTTTCTTGTTTTAGAAATTTTCCAAGTCCTCATAAGAATAGCTTACTTCAGTGGCTTATATTTTATTGGTCTCCACATATAATATTCTAATAACTCCAAAAGGTAGAAATATAAAAGATTCTTAACATTAGTAGGTAAATAAAAGGCAACAGATGTACTATTAACATAATATATCAAATACAGGACAAGAACAAGTAATAGTCTTACAGGAGTACTCCTAAAAGTTTTAATTTGACTTTATGTCCAATTACATTTTATATTACAAAATAATGGAAACATTCTTTTTTGAAATTTTACAGTACCCAAGATCCACATTAAATCTTTATATGTTTTTAGTATCAGTTATATACATATATTAAATTTACAATGTAATTATTTCTTTAAAATTGGTATATTCTTTCAGTGGCAAAGGTTTTAAAAAAGGTCCTTAACTATGAAAAAGATTTCATCATATAAAAGAGACTGGAACATCTACATCCAGCTTTCATATCTCATACTAGTCACTTAAATGTGTCTGTTTATTAATTTAATTGTCAAAAATTATTGAAGCCCAACTATTCAGCAATATAGCAAAGAAGAAAGTGTAACAAATTACTAAAGTAAGGCCATTGGATCACTTTATGAAAAGGAATGGTGTGGTTGTTGAGAGGTGTCAAATTTGCAAGAGCTATGTCAACAAATTAGAAAGCAATTGTTTTAGTGATGTGTAAAATTTTGTGAACAAAAGTAAGACTGAGCAGGATCAGTAATGGAGTCCTTTGGCATCGTTATATGATATTTTCCTAGGAGCTCCAAGTGAGAACAGGATGATTGATGATTCCCAGGAAAACTAAGATATCTATGAAGGGTAAGACTAGTGACCACTTAGTTGAAAAATTTAGCTCCAGTTTCAGGATGGGTATGGAGTCAGATAAAGACAGAATTCTTTTAACCTTCAGAGTATATAACTCTCTCTTTTGTTTTTTCTTGTATTAGTGGTTTAACTCAGGGATACTTGACTACTGAGCCACATCCCCAACACTATTTTGTATTCTGTTTAGAGACAGGGTCTCACTGAGTTGCTTATCACCTCACTTTTGCTGAGGCTGGCTTTGAACTCACAATCCTCCTACCTGAGCCTCCTGAGCCAGTGGGATTACAGGAGTGTGCCACAGTGTCAGGCTCCATGATTATTCTTTATCCTTACTCCTACTCACCTCATTAAGTCCTATTTGAGTATATATTCTAATAATTAAACATTTGTGTCCTAAATCTTTCCATCTCTATTTTGACTACCATAGTACAAAATACTATTATCTGTCACCATGATTGATATAATTATCCTTCTATAGATTATTTTGCTTATATTCATCCTATTAGTCTATTTTTTTCTCAATTTAACTTATCAAATTATTGGATATTTTCATATGTATGTATGTACGTATATCTCTACCACTATATTCTATCTAATATTGTCTATCCTCCATTCAGAATATTAAATAATAGTTTTCATATTTTAGCTTAAATTTCATTTCTCTGTGCATGCAGAATATTTGTTTGAAAATAGTCTTAAAATTTCCACAGATTTTTTTTTCTTTTAACATGTTTGGTTCAGTTCTTTTGAAAGTATATGTTGGAGAAAACACAGCATCAAATAGAAAACTCGTGTGTGTGTGTGTGTGTGTGTGTGTGTGTGTGTTCCAATATCAATCAGATTAACTGTTAAATACTGTAGAAAAATATTTTATTATTCTGACTAATTCTTGTATAAATTAACTTCATGTAAAACTTTCAGATTTCTTGCTTTCAACTTGCCAGGATTTATTTATTTTTTTCCTTTCCACTCAGGCTTTATGCTAATTAGTCATCTTTATGGAGACATTTGAATTTTTCAAAAATTTTCTTTACCTATAGGGAGTTTGATTTCTTATTAAATTAATTTGGAATTACTACATGCTGGATTTTATAATAAAATGAATGTGAAATTGTATATTTAAATTTGGTCATTTCTTATGGCAAATCTTGAAAAATAGATTTATTAAAATTACTGTCATTTATTAGCAAAGTGGTTAAAGACGACTCTAAGAACATATAACTAAGACGAGGCAGAATTAAATTTGAACTTGGGATGTTCTGTGGCAGCCCTGGGGGAATACTAATCTTGAAGCAGGAATACACTCACATGCTGTGATCTTCAATTTAACTTTGGGCCACAGAGCTCCTGTGGAGGGTGTTGACAAGCGGCCCACCAAGCTTTTGTGAGTCATGTGTTGCCAAAATTCCTCAGCCCTGATGAAGAGGAATCTGGAACTGACTCAAAATAATGTGGTAGGGAGCTTTAGTCATATAGACAATTTCCAGACTTGAGTTTTATAAAGCATAAAAACAAATAAATTTGATCCTTTATTTCCAGAAGTCTTTGCAAGTGAGGTGATACCACCCTGAAGCAGACTGCCTTGATATTACAGCTGTTACACATTGGGGATTAGTTTCCATGGGGAAAACATCAGATATTTTAATTGTCTGACCAAACAATTCATTTCATTGCAAAAGGAATGAGGCCCCATCTCTTTTCTTGCCATTCCCAGACAGCATGGTATGAGAATCAGCAGATTTCGTTAATATTTTGGATGCTGTTCTATAGAATATTTTATGTGCTTTTTTGAAACAATAGGACATTGCATTCTCCTTTCATATCCTGAACACCTATATCAGAAATCTAGGGCTTGACATTTTTTTCCTCTTTCTATACTTAGGTAGGATATGAGATTTGTTTATTGTTTAACAACTATTTAGTGTGTAATAGTTGTGATTACATTTAACATTGAATCCACTGGTTTCAGAAAGGAGAAACATAACATTTAAGATTATTATCACTATGCAAGAGGAGCGATGGGCCTCCTCTGGATGGAAGATCATAGGACTATGGGAAAAAACCTTTTGCAATGATATTGTGATATATTTTTTTTCTATATGAAGGCTTACATGAGTTGGTGTTATCATCTGATTGGAAGCTGTAAAGATGCAATGAATTTTGATAGGAGTGTTATGTTAGGTAAGGAGTGTCATGTTAGGTAAAGAACATCTTTGGCACTGTATACATAGGAAGAAAGTTGTATATCTCTGGAAATCCAATGGTAGAATGCACAACAATTGAACATCACAGTATCTACCATCTTTAGATAACAGCCCTCATCATGACTGAGTGGACCATGGATAAACAGTTTTTAAGTATCTTGACTCTCTTGAATGTATGTAGTTTAATTTGGGGATAGGATTGACCTAAGTAAGTTGATTCATAGATTGACCAATAAAACATGAAGTGGACCCTTGTGAAGGGATATGATGTATATTTTTTTCTTAGCAATTCAAACTAGATAAAAAAATAACATGAATTAGGTAGTACTGAGAATAAAAAGGTGAAATTGTAGAGCAAATTCATGGGGTAAGAGCATAATGGCCATTGGTAAGCCAAAATCATGCAAGAACAGAAACAAATCCAGAAGGAAGTCATGAAGTTGAAAACATCTTTGCAGAATAAAAAACAAAGTACTAAAACAAAACAAACAAACAAAAAACTTCAGTCTGTTTCCAAGGCCCATGCAAATAGGAATATAGAAACTGTTATCAAAAAGGAAAAGCTGGCACTAGAGAGTGAAAATATGCATGGCTCTCACTGTCATATTTCATAGAGTTCCTTTAACCCTAAGTGGTGTTCCAGTTCCATTTCCTATGAGGCTAAGTGATATTTCATTAAGATTCTTTGTGTGAAGTGATGCTCCTTTTCTTAGTCAAGAGAACTGAATATGGGTAGTTTAATCAAAATTTACAATTTATTTCAAGATTATAACAAGAAAAAAATGCACCAGATAGAATAAAACAGGAATTATAATAGAGGTCAACATATCGCACAGGGAGAAAGAGTGAATTCAACTTCTTTAAACAAAAGGCAGGTGAGTTTTAAGCTCTGGGGTGAGCTACTGAAAAAAATACGGGACTTTAGAAGGAAGGTTAATCCATGTAATTAAGCCATTTTTTGTTTGCTGGTTCGTGCTTATTCAAGTTAGGGTTCTACCTCACAAATTGGAAGATAGGGACTTTCTCTTCTTTGATTGCATTTCAGAGCGATAACTCCCAGGTGCTTGAGAGACATTTCTGGGTTGTAAAACAGGAAAGAGTCTGGGACAAAATTTACATCTTAAGGGGCAGAGAAAGAATTTATAGTTGCAAGTGTTCTAAAGTAAATGCTCTAAGAAAAGGAGGGCTGAGATCTGTAGTCAGGAACAAGCCATCTAATCAAACTGATGATTAAGACCATCTTGGTTAATTATCTTAGTAACTCATAGAGCTAAAGGTTTGAAAACCAAGCTTCAGGAAGGCAGGAAACAGACTGCAGAGACCCTGGCAGCAAAATGCCTGTGTCTTCTTTCAAACTGCCGTCATTAAAGTGTCACAGTTTCCTGTACACTGAAAATCACCAAGAACATCTTTGACCTAATTCAGGTAGGATACACATATATTCATTATGTTCATTCATTCATTCATTGAACAAATATTTACTGAGTAACTCCAGTGAACCACACACCATTCTCAATGCTAGGGATTTATGTATCGATAAATGCATAAACAAAATGTTTAAAATTATCTAACTCACAAAGCTCGTATTCTAGAGATATGGCAAAAGATTACAGACCAAAATAAATACATGAAATGTATACTATATAGGGGGCATTAATTTACATGAAGGAAATTAATGCAAAGGGAAGGAAATATACTACTTCCTACCACAGTTAGATATACCCAGTGTATATTTCCTCAGCCACTCTGAGTCTACTTGATGGGTAATGATCAAATTTCAGGGAATCATAATGAGATGGAGAAATAATCAAATCGTTGGTTGCTCACAGTCTCTGACATCTGTTTCTATACAACACACTCTTGAGTTATTATGAGTGTGTTTTTATATACTTTGTAAATTAAATACCTACATTAGTTTAGGATGTCTAAGAACATATTAAAAATATTATGAAAGGCTATCTTACAACATTAATATTGGTTAACTTGGCTGGTAGCTTATGGGTAATTTTTTGGTCTCTCTTTTTTCCATATTTTATAAATTTTCATCAATGGACATATTCACCATGATAATTGGAAACATTTTAAACTTTAAAATTGTAACTTTTTATATAACTTTATCATATCATCATAATATTAATTTTTAGTAGTAGGTGCTTTAATTTTCTTTATTTTATTTAACTCTAAAAAAATGAGAAGTCAGGGCTTCTGGGAAGTCAGGGCTAGAATATAAAAGACCTTGTTTGCACATTGAGGAGTTGACAATCAGAGGAAATTCTTATCATCCACAAATCCAAATGCTTATATAAACCTTATCCTTATATGCTTCAAACCATTAGATTGTGCAGTTTCAGATTATTTTCATATTTATTTTGCAAATTTTCTGGAGTAAAATTGCATTCATTTTAAAAATAGAAGAAAATAATTTTGAAATCCTGATCTCAAAGTTGATCAAACAATATACTTGATTTAGGGAAGCCATTGTAGTTCCATGAAGTCATGTTCTATAATTTTCACTTCCTTTAAGGCTTTTAATCTAACACTGTTCCTCTTTTAAAATAATATCAAAACAATTTCCAATAAGTAAATATTAAGTGCAAGGAAAGTAATTATATCAATATGATGGCCTCCACATCTGTTGAAAAAGGATGTGTTTTACTGTTGCTACGTAAGGTCAAGTTTGAAAAATGATGGCATGCTGCCGTACTCTTGCATATGTTTTTTTACTTGACTGGTTAGCTATTTACTCTTTGACTTGTTGATTGCTTTCCTAATTGGATAGAAAAGGTGTAGTTACTCACCACAATATAAAATATTGAAAGGTGACAGAAAGAAGGCACTTTACTAGTCTCTTGGGAAAGAAAATTGCTTATCTGTAATTGTTTTGCTCTCTGAAGAAATATATCAGACTGCCACTTCCACATGAATCTCCTGGTTATAGTGTGACCCACTATTTTAATGTCAACAGAAACAAACCCATGTAGAGTTTCTCTGGCTTTTGTATGCTCTAGTTAACCCGAGCGACCTTTAAGCTACAATTTGTACACGAAGATGGCAGCGTGACACAGAGGAGGGTAGGGGTTGATTTGTAAGTCCTGTCCTAGCATGCAGAGTGACAAACAGCGGACAGAAGCAGCAGAGACAGGGAAAGGAAAGTAAAAATAAAATATACACCCATCATCTTACCTAAAAGTGGACATGTAGTAGGACATTGATGAAATTAATGTTATAAAATTCTAAATACACTGGCACCCAGAGCCTGGATGAGGATCATAACTAGTTGTTCACTCATTCCATGACTATTTATTGCTTACTTATGATATGTCAGGCTCTGTATTATATAATGGAGATATACTAAGTGAACAAAATAGATGTGATCTCTGCATTTATACAGAATGCTCAACTAAAAAAAGTAAATTGATATAATGTAAAAATATATAAGGAGTTAAGTAAGTGTAAGGTTTGGGGAGATTCAGAAAGAGGAAACACTATCAAGGAAGGCCAGAGAAACAACGAGAGGGATGAGCTGAATGCAGTTTTGTCTGCTGGAACATGGCAAGTGTTGAAACTAGAGTAAGGAGCTGGGCAGGTGGCACACTTTGTACATCATGGTAAACCAGAAATGACACCCAAGTAAATCCAAGCTCATTCTTCTTTCTAATATTACTCATCAAATGCCTGCAACATTACATGCTGTTTAAGATGCAAAGATAATAGAACTATTTTTAACCTCTGTATCTCTAATTTGGTAAGACAGAAAGCCAAACAAAAGAGTATCAATACAGGGTGTAAGAGCCAGAAATGCTGAAGAAACATGCTGAAGGAAATTGAGGAGGAGAGTCTAGTGTTTGAGAAAATGGTAAGAAGTGATTTTTGGTTTTTGGTTAAGAAGTGACCTTTTGGTTATAAAGGTCATGGAGAGCTGGTCAAGTGGCAATGGACAGGACATTTGACAGAGTGAGGATGGATGGCCAGTGGTTTAGATGCACGGGCACGAGCAACAAGGTATTCCCAACTGCACATGCAATGATTTGACTACAGCAGCGTTTTCCAAAGAGTGTTTCAGGAAAAAAAAAACTACTGTGAATTGGAAGCACTTTATTTCCTTGTTGGAAAGCTGTAATCCTCATTAGCATTTTACTGTTTTACTATTTATATATCATTTTTATTGGTTGTTCAAAACATTACAAAGCTCTTGACATATCATATTTCATACATTAGATTCGAGTGGGTTATGAACTCCCATTTTTACCCCAAATACAGATTGCAGAATCACATCGGTTACACATCCACATTTTTACATAATGCCATATTAGTAACTGTTGTATTCTGCTACCTTTCCTATCCTCTACTATCCCCCCAAAATTATTTGACCACAGAATATTCTCCACTCTTCTTCTTTGGATTTACAAAACCTGCTAACAATCCATGAAACAATTTGAAATCGATAGAACCTAGAATGGGTGGTGAAGAGAGTGAGAGGATGTGGACTCACAAAAGCTGTGATCTACCAGATTCATCATTTGGAGATAACTTCACTGAATGTTTCCTCCAGTGTGAAAGATCAATGGAGTGACACATTCAGCTTTACTCATCTCCTTTAAATATGTTTTCTTTAGGCTTTGCATCACTGCAGTCAAAAGACCTGACAAGAAAAATTTTGAGCAGGAAATGTTTATTTTAGCTCCTGGTTTCAGAGGTTTGAGTCCATGGTCAGTAGACTCCATAGCTCTGGATCTGAGGTGAGGCCAAATGACATGGTTTCAGGGCATGACAAAGGAAAGTACCTTCTTGCCTTATCTCACATATAGAGATTTTGGGGCAGACCTCATATCTAAGCCATAACCAAAAGGTCTGTGGGGAAAGACTTATCTGAATGGTAAACTTAAGAAGATTAAATGAGAATACGAAGACAACTGCATCATTCCTCCTCTTAAAGGTGCAACCAGCTAGGGGTGTTTCTCCAGGTAGGAAAATTTACTCTAGTTCAACATCCCCTAGGGACCTGAGGGAGATTTTCCTATTCTGGATTCAACATTAAGAAAGCACATATACTCAAATTTTAATGATGCAGTGAATATTAGCATGGCCCCTGTGTGAGGATGACATGCAAATTCTTAGAGTGTTCCATATTTTTATTCTGAGCTCCAGCCACTTAGAGAAATTGGGGTAAAGTTTTATGGCCTAAAAGCTACTGAGGAAGCAGGTGGTGCTGAGGGAAACCCCTCTGGCCACTCTGAAAATAGAAGAGAAGTTTACATCCAGCTTTATTCAGGAAGGAGTTCAGTCCAAAAGCTGCCACTGTCTAAGGGATCCCTCTAGAGAAAAGTTCAAAGGAATTGGCTAATACCAGTTGGTTGAGGACCATGTCTGTGGAGCTTACATGGTGTCCAATGAGCAAAGTGAAGTTATAAAGACAAAGGAGGGAGGTATTTCCAAGGACTCTCACTCCTATCTGAATAAGAAAGATAACCCCAGTTTCCAACTGGACAATAGCCGTCGCTGTGATTTTGATGGAATGAAAGGAGAGGTAGTCAGACAACAAAAAATAAATATTACCATCACCATGCCCAGTAACCTTTACTGCTAAACCTAATACATATTTTCTTAGTTTAAGTGGGCATTAAGTATGCATGCTTGTGGATTCAGAATTTGTTCTTTAAAGTTCTACTTGGACATAGTTTAAATGTCCACCCACAGGAAGCAGGTGAATGCATTATGGTTCATCTGCATGACATTGTGTTTCATACCTGTAAACTGAGTGAGGAAGACCTTTATACTCTGATAATACCAACTGGCTGCTTTCTGAAATGAGGAGCCAGATGAAGAACTATGTATGGATTATGCCAAAGTTTTTCCAAGTATGTAGAGGAATAAAAATACAGGAACAGAATACATGCAAATTTTAGAAGAAAAGCTTCTAAAATAGTGGCTTTATTCTTGCAAATATAAATGTTTCACATAATTAGTAAACATTGTTGAATCAAATTAAATATTTTAAAAACACAAAAACTGAAAAGTGAAAAAATGAGCCAATATTCAGTTGGGACCTCTGTGAAAATGAAATATTCAAGTGAATTGAAAATATATAATTTTGATTTTATACTGTAGAGGCAAAACTATCTGTCAGTAAAGCTTAAATTTTGTTTACATTTAAATTTTGTTTACATTTTTGTTAATATTTAACAAAAAATAGAAAGCACATTTAACTACAAGAATAAACCATATCTCCAACATAGATTCATTAGTAATAAGAGAGACATCTTTTATCTATTCCTCATTTGCTTTTTTTCCCCTCAATATTTTTACGGTTTATACAAGGTAAGGAGGTTATGTTTATTGTGCTCTATGATATCCAGATATTAAGGAAGTTGATATTTATCCTGTAAATAACTGAGAGCCACCAAACTATTTCAACAAGCAACTACCATAGCCAGATTTGCATTTGGCAGCTGGATTAGAAGCATAGAAGATAAATTAGAGGTGGAACTGAGCCTAAGAAACCAATCTACAAAGAAAGCAGCAGTCATCCAAGGAAGAATTGATAAGGTCTTGAGTTACACCAATGGCAGTAATTTACTGAAGAAGGGAATGGATATGGCATATATTTAGGAGGTTGAATCCACAGTACTAGGAAACTAATTAGATATATGATGTTAGAGAGGGGCAGTCTGGGGGTAACTCCCAAATTTCTGAAAGGAGTTCAATTGCATTTGATTTGGTAGATATGAAAACCTCTATTTCTAGCATTCTGAGGTGTGTGGCTTGGGAATCTAAATGGAGAGGTCTAGTTGGTCATTGTATATATTTATTTGAAAACTAGAGACATTTATAGTCTAGAAATTCAGGCATGGTTGTTATCTATTAATTAGTGGTACTTTGCTCAATGGACAATAGTATCAATAAGGTTCTTTAGGAAGGTATCTGGAACAATTAACCTACTCCATATCAATACTGAACATTTATAATGTGCCCACTATGTGTAAGCATCACATGAAGCACTCTACACATATAATCCCATGTAATCCTCATGACTACTCTGTAAATTAAACACTATTACAATATTATTATCACTTTACAAGTGAAATTTGGAAAAAAATGAAAGAGAACTAGGAATGGCATCCCAGAAAAACTGATATTTAAGCAGGCATTGAAAAATGTATCAACAATAAAGGAAAGATGAAGTGATTGAAGAGGAAAAAAAATCTAAGACAGATCCTGGTGCTCAAATGAAGAAAAGACTTACTACCAAGTTCAAATGCCTCCTTTCTGGATAAGCATTATATTTTCAATCAGGAATTAATTTTTTATGAATATTCCCATATATCTTGAATGCAGTTGATAAATTATCCAAATATATAGAGACATGTTTTTGTAGTTTGCTATTTAATTATCTTTCAAGGAATACATACTAAAATAATTTTGCTGTGTGAGGGTCTTTGACAAATATAATTTTAATCAGAGATGGGCATTAAGTCTGCTATGGGAATAAAGAAAGAAAACCATGGTGTTCTCATTCCTTTTTTTTGTTTCTTCTATAAAAGGTCAAATTCAGCTGCATAGTGTACTGTAGCAATTATGATTCACAGAGTTAGTTCCCTGCTAGAAATCTACTCAGAAAAAGGTTTTGTTTGTTTGTTTGCTTTTAAAAGAAGAGAAATAATTTATTTTCTACATGCAGATACAGGAAGAGGAGATGTTCATGTCTTAGAAAATGATCAAAGTTACTTAACTTGAAAACAGATTGATTGTGAAAGAAACTAATATCACCCAAGAATTCTAAAGCAATGAACTAAGGGTCCTTTGATCAATTGCATAGGGACAGTTATTAAAAACTGAATCACAAGGCAAGCTTCTGCATATATGTGCAGATGAACATCAATTTTTAAAAAAATCCTTTCTAAATAACAATATTGCTGATTTATTAGCAATTGATTATGTTCCATTTGATTTCTGAGATTTAAACTTGATTAATAATATTATTTCTTTTATAATCAGCCTTGTATTATTGGCCTAGCTAACCAATTAATTTATGAATAAATTTTTGTGTGTGTTCCTTTAATCTGAAAATTACAAAAAATAATAACATAATAATATTAAAAAAGGCTCTTACACAATGGGCAACAGCCAGGAAGAACTTACTATAAATGATAGAATTGATGTCTACTTAAATTGCAGAATGCAGGTAAAAAGTAGTAGGGATAAAGTGACCACTTTAGTCAAAGTTAAGAGAGGTACACTGGTTACATGATGATTGTCCTATTTCTTGGAGTCATTAACACTTGACCATATGTGAAGACATGTTTAATAATTTTTGCATTCAGCAGAATGCTTTGGCTGGCATAATTTTTTTAAAAATGTTTTTACCTCTGCCCTTTCCTATCCCCTTTTTGAAGTGCCTATGCACAGGAAACTTTGCCTGGAGATTTCAATAGATTCCCAGGGCTCTTCTTCCTGCCAAAAAAGCTCAGGTGGGTAGAGGTGTCTCAAAACTCTGAGGCTTGGTTGTGAATTCAGAGTTTAAATAAGCTGTCTATTTTCATTCTGAGAACATTTGCCTGATTCCCCATTTATTGTGCAAAAGCAGTCTACATGATTTTTGAAATGCAAAAGAAGTTTGGTATGGGTAAATAGCTGTGATTTCTCTATTTGATATATCTCACAAAGTTGTCAGATACCAAAAGGAGGTCATATATTCTCCTTGTCAGTAGCATGGGCTTTGGAATCAGGTAGACTAATTCTGTATGCACTATTTATTGCTCATATGACAATAAGCAAGTTACTATACTTCTAATTAAATTTTATCTTCAAAATTGGTCAATGATAATTATTTAATAGGTCTTTGTAACTAATAGTTATTATGCTTAGGAGAGTGTTGATCCACAAAAAACATTTGAATAAATGGTCTTCCTAGAATATTTCTAATTTCGCCTTAGAGTTGATCTTGCCTGAATCAAACTGCCTGGGGCAAAATCTAGACTCTTAATTTCTTAGCTATGACCTGCAGTGAGATATCTCTGTTACCTCTATTTCCTTGTTTGCAAAAAGAGATTCATAATAACATTCTCTCTGTAAATTCATGAACTTATATGAGTTAATACATTAAGCTTTTATAACAGCACCAGACACATAGTGAAACCTCAACAAATGTTTTTGGTGAAATGGATTGTATCAAAATTACCACCAGTGAGTGGCACTGTCAAAGATAAAGTAGAAAACTATAAAGAAAGCTTGATTTTCATCCAACA
Organism: Marmota monax; assembly: GCF_021218885.2. Taxonomy (NCBI): domain Eukaryota; kingdom Metazoa; phylum Chordata; class Mammalia; order Rodentia; family Sciuridae; genus Marmota; species Marmota monax. Next base: position 2,115,334 of record NW_026693552.1, read on the forward strand.
GAGTCTGTGCTCAACAGTGATCTTCACTTTCCTTTTCCTTCACTGCTTTTAAACTTTGTTTCTACATTTGTACTGTGCTTTAAAATTTGAAGATCAACACAAATTAAATGATCTTATCAACATTAAGCAATAGACTCCCTTTAGGGGAGGGGGTGGTTGGGGTTTAAAATCCAGAAACAGATCTGTCTATGGTCTTACAGCAAAGTGACAAATGATCTGGTAAACTATTTAGCAACTTTATACCCTGAGTCTTGTGCTTAGCTTAATCAGTTCATAGGGCTATATAAAGAACGTGAGCATGCTATCAATCCAAGGGTTTACATACAGTAGGAAAGAGTGAACATGAGCAAAACAGAGCCATTCCTTAGCAAGGACTTTTCATTGTTATGCAAGTTCCATTATGCAGAAAATAACACATCTCATTTTCTAAGCAATTTAATAGCCTGCCAGTTATTATTTCATAGGATCAAGCTATAAATCTGCACACATTTTGAAGGTTTGTAGTGTCTATTACTTATTTCAGTTGTGTTTTATTTATTTTTTTAGTTTCTAGTAATCTTTTTTTTTGTTTATAGTTGAGCTGATAAAAGTTTAGTTTTTATAGTAATATCTGAATATATCATTTTACTTGTCTCCTTTTAATGGATGCTCATTTGCATTAGATTATAAATGGTTAGTACTGATTTTCAAATCAGTATACAATAAGATTCCATTAGTGTCTGCCATAATTCTTGCTAGTGGATAATTCGTTATTGACTTTTCTTGAATTATATGAAGCAGAGAAACACCATTTCACTTCAGTTGGGGACCTGTATCCAAAAGAAAATAAACAACAAAAACCAAAAAACCTCTTGTAGATTTCCTAGGAATTTTTATAACTTATGGAAAAAGTAGAGCTGACTCAGACATTCTTCTAGCTCTTATGGGAAGTAGAATGAAAATGGTAAAGTTATAATTAGCAAAATACAATGTGGTGCAATGTAGGCAGAGCTTGTGGCTATGGCTCTTGTCTTAGGAGGCTCTGCAGGGCTGGAGTGGAATGGGAGATAAGGGTGCTGTCACATCTTTTACCTTGGAGGCATGACAAATCTATCTCCCACCTTCATCTACCATAGTTTGGCCACAGAGGTGGAAGTTGCTCTTCTGGATTTAGTTTCTGAAATCATCTGAATAGCACCTCTGCATCCAACCTGATCTACCTCTCAAAGACTTGATGGCTATGCCAGGGACACCAATTCTCGCTCTGCATTTCTACTTCTCAAATTACTTTTATACTTACTCCTGGCTTCTTCTGATCAAAACACTGCACCAAACATGCTAATTAAAATGACTGCTATAATAGCATTTATTATTAAAAGTGAGTATTTATATTTTGAATATTTTAGTACACAGCTCCATACATACATACATACCTAGACAAACTACAGCAATAACTGAACCTTTGTCCCTGCCTTTGAATGAAGCCAAGTGATGTGGCTCTCCAGTTAGATGAAGACCACATATCTGATGTTTCAGCCCAGAAAATATGCCATTCCTATCTATATATGTACACAGATATGCTTCTCTGTGTGTGAAAAATCAACTATAATTTTTATTAGTGTATGAAGAAAGATTAGATATAATCTTTAATTTTAATTATATATAATTTTGAAGTATTTTTCTATCTTAATTTTTATTGATATAGCATTATAAAATCCAATTCTAATGCAGTTCTAAGTACAAACACTTATGTATTTTAATTTTGTGCAAAATTAAATTTATATTTTTCTGAAATACAAAATATGTGAAAATACTGTCTTAGTTTTAGGTTACAGAAGTATGAGAAAAACAGATTTTATCAGCTTTTACAATATTTTTCTTTAAATGTAGTTTTTAATATCAACTTATCATAACACTACCTGAAAACAAAATACTGAAGAATATAAATCAATGTAATGAAATTCTTTATAACTTCATTTGTAGCAGTGGGACATTCGACATAAAGGTCAAAATTGATCAGACCCTTGAATTATCAATACATTCTTCTAGAAAAATGTTGCCAACAGTTAAAAATAACATTTTAAAATTATCGAGATTATTATGCTCTGGTCAACAGTCCTTAAAGAGTTCCTTTAGAAGTCAGAATATAATCTATAACAAAATCTGTGCATGGTAAAATCAATAAGGCACAGAGTCTTGATCAAATAAGAGGGGAAATATTCTTAACTATGTGGAATTCCATTTATACATTTTAAAAACATAATCTTATAATCAGGCACACTGTATTATGGCAATTACAAACTCCAGGGCATGCAACATTGGCCATCAGTGTTTGATACCTAGCAATGCAAAGTGTAAGTGGTTATTTAATACCCTTCATTGCAATAGAATGCATTTCCTGTGGCTTAAAATCCTTGTAACAAAGAGAATACAGTGGTGACATCATCATCATCATCATTATTCTTATTTGAAATTTTATTTCTCTTGTGTGACAGACTGAAGAAGAAAGATTTGAAATGGCAGAGCCTCTACTTCACAGGATATTAAGAACCAGTGTTTTAGTCAGCTTTTTTCGTTGCTGTGACTAAAAGATCCTAACCAGAACAATTGTAGGGGAGGAAAAGTTTTATCTGTCGGCTCACAGTTTTAGAGGTTTCAGTCCATAGACAGCCAGCTCCATGCCCTGTGGTTCCAGGTGAAGTTGGACATCATGGTGGAAGAGTGTGGTAGAGAGAGCAAGATGATCAAGAAGCAGTGTGGTAGAGTGTGGTAGAGAGAGCAAGATGATCAAGAAGCAGAGAGAGAGCTCTCCACTTGCCAGATACAAATCTACTTCTTCTAGTTACACCCCCCACCTGCCTCCAGTTATAACCCAGTGCCATCAGGCATTAATTCATTGATTAGTTTAAGACTCTCATAGCCCAATCATTTATACTTTGAACCTCTTTCATTGTCTTACATGTTGAACTTTTGGGGGATACCTCACACACCCCAACCATAACAACCGGCTCTGCTTCTATTATGTTTCTCTGCCTTTTCTTGAGGTATTAGTCCTGAATTAGTGGTGAAAGATAGGTTACCTCCACACATTTTGTTTTCTTCAAGGAAAAGAGAAAGAGTAGAAGTTCAGGAGGAAACAATTTACTGTTTTATGAATATAACATGGAAATTACTGACATCCCCTTCATTCAGAATGCTTTGGCAAGAACTGTCATTGACAAAACCATTTGCAAGAGAGGCAACTATTACACAACTAACATTTGCAGAAGATCCTTCTACTAAAACTTTAAAGAGAAGACTGATATTGGAAGATTGGCCCATCTCTCCTACCTTCTTCCTTAATGAGGATGCAAAATTGAAAAATTAAAAGAGATGAACACAATCATAAAGCATACAGCATCTGTTAAGGAGACCCAGAGATTTACAGACGAAAAAATATTAAACAAAAGAGTAACTGAGAGCACATAGTAACAGTCTAGAATTTAAAAAATAAGAAAAATAGAAAATTTCAACTTGTTGGAATTGTTAAATTTGATGAGATATCTTTTGGGTTTGACTGAAGAATTTCCCAGAGATTCTAAATCAATTTCTATATACTCAGTGTAACTTATTCAGACAATGCATTTTGTCAGATATGCCTTACCAAGTCACTCACCGATATAAGTACATCTCCACTTTTAAGTATAGAAGAGAATAAAGAATAAAGAATATCACATTCTTAAACACCATACAAATCACTTTTAAAATTCATGATATTGTAAAACTGCTGAACACAAGATTCAGAAGCAAAAATGTGATGATAGTAGCATTCTATTAGGTCACCAAACAATTTCAGTCTTATTGTGCTTTGGTGTAGCAGGGTTGCTCTGTACATAGGGGTCTCTGGGAAGCCAGAGGGGCTGAGAGTGTTCAAAAATTTTGTAAGATCTTTCTAAAACACAATATTTTTTTGAGGGGGGGCATGTATCAGGGATTGAATTTAGGGGCATTCAATCACTGAGCCACATCCCCAGGCCTATTTTGTATTTTTTAATTTAGAGGCAGGGTCTCACTGTATTGCTTAGAGCCTTGTTAAATTCCTGACACTGGCTCTGATGCTGGCTCTAAACTTGCGATCCTCCTTTCTCAGCCTCATGAGCCACTGGGATTACAGGTACCTACTACTGTGCCTGGTTAAACACAGTTTTTGACCCTTATTTTCACCCATATCTTCTTTTGCATGCTTTGGAAATTTTAAATTAAGAACAAAGTCAATAAGCATAGACAAACTTAGGATAAATCTGAGCAATGATTAATATTCAGATTTATTTTAAAACAGAAAAATGTTAAGAATAGGTTATAAATTGCTGGTAATAATACATCAAAATATAAAATTAGAGTTTTGTGATAGTAAAATTGTATTAAATTACCACAAGGTTTGTTTTCCTGCTGTTCCCATTATTTTTGATGTAGAATATTAGTGCTTTATAGATCTGTTTAATAGTGGAGAAAATGTAATTGGCATAAAAATTGTGTTTTCTTAATTTTAAGGCTTCTATTTTAACTGTGTGGCAACTAGTAGTTATGAGACACATTCAGTTTGTGTTCCTTAGTTGATTGATCATGGTATCTTAAAGTTTTAAAATCTGATACTGTAGGAAAATGGTATGTACTATGAAAATAATAGTTTTCTAATATATTAAGAAGAAGAATGATTTGAGGACAAGTTGAACAATAGGAGGTTTGCATTTGGATGGCAGGTGCCTGGTCAGTGTGGTCAAGTACATAGAGAGGTCACCCACCCAATGTAGTAACAACAGGCATTAAAGTAAAATTTATTTAACTTAAGCAAATTGATAGGAAGCTTGAAAACACTTGGGGGGGGAATTTATTGGCAAATGAAAATAGCTAAAGAAAAAAAGTGAAATAATTAATACAACAATTATTTATTAAGCACTTTCTAAATACAAGACACTATTAATAGTATAGAACATATGTCTTCATTTTGTTTATAATCTAATGAGGGTTAAGCTGACAGTAAAATAGAAGAAAATACACAATGAATTGGAAGATGGTATATGTTACAGAGAAAAATTCATTAGGAGTCTTTGTAGGTTCAGGGGTGTATAATTCAGTTATATTTCAAAATATGCCAAAAAAAAGGTCTTACTGAGAAGCTGACATTTGAGCAGATGTGCAAAAGAAGTGAGAGGGCATGCAATGCAAATATATGGAGAAAGAACTTTTGAAGCAGAGAAAATAGACAATGTAAAACCCTAAGGTGGGAGTTTGCTTGGTGTGTTTGAGAGACGGCAGGAAGTCTGATAGGAGTGGATAAAGAAAAGCTTCAAATGTGGTCAGAGATATAGTTTGGCCCATTGAATCAAGACACAAATCTGATTGAGATCTTCCTATAGTGCGAGCAAGGATGTTACCAGAAGGAATATTTAGGAAACTACTATATTCATCTGGATGGAAGTTGAGTATTTGACCAAGCTTATAATAGTGGAGGGATGAGAAATTCTCAGATTTTCTTGTCTCTGCCTTAAAAATGTATATATTCAGAACATACATGTTTTTCTCAGAATTTAAGGGCAGAGATTCTCCTTGATGGCAATACATAGTTAGAATCAAGGCCTTGAATATTTCTTCTACAGAATTAAAAATTGAATCCCTGGATAATTAGTTTTCATAAGACAGAATGATTTAAAGACTTCAATAGAATAATTGAGTTAAAATATGTAGGAAACATTGAAAAATAATTGTATCACATTGGGGTTAATTGGGAAATAAGACATTCATAAAATATTGAGTTGCTTTGGAAACTACTGTCTTAAAACAGGTACTTCTATGAGAATTATTAAAATGTGATTATGGCTTTGAAGAGAAATAATTATTTTGAAAACATTATGTTAAAAGGGCTGTATTTAAATGTTTGCTCTTTTAGAGAATGGTTAAAATGTAGTGCTACTCAGTACAAAGAAAAAAAAAACATGCTAAAATACTCCCAAAGAAATTAGAGTTAATATAAAGGATTTGTTTTGTGTGTGATGAGTTTATAAGACATGGAAGCCAAACATTCTATGAAAGGATTCAAAGAGACAAGTAAGAAAAGAAACCTTAGAACTGTCACGGTTTTAGTCAGCTTTTTCACTGCTGTGACCTAAAGGATCTGACCAGAACAACCACAGAGGAGGAAAAGTTTATTTGAGGGTTCACAGTTTCAGAGGTCTTAGTCCATAGAAGTCTCCATTTCTCTGGGGTTGAGGTGAGGCTGAATATCATGGTGGAAGGAGGTGGTGGAGGAAAGCAGCTCATATCATGGTGACCAAGAGGGAGAGAGGGAGAGATGAAGAGAGGGAGGTGGGGGGGAGAGACACACAAACACAAAATATGTACCCCATAGCAATACCCAAATTCCCACCTCTTCCAGACACACTCTACCAGTTCAATTAATCCCATCAGGGATTAATTCACTGATTGGGTTAAGACTCTTATAACCCAGTCATTTTTCCTCTGAACCTTCATGTACTGTCTCACGTGAGTTTTGGTGGACACCTCACATCCAAACCACAACAGTCCCTAACCTGAAAATAGAGGCCAAAGTATGCATGAGACTGCCCAGGAAATGCATGTAAGAAACACACGCACCACAGGGTACAGCACTGCCTCTGTAGGAATACCTCTTCTAATACTCCTCTGAGCTTTTGATTCCTCCACTTTGCTTTATTTATCTATATTCTTCTATTCACTCATGCCCTCTTCTCCGCCAGCCCAGAACCCGATCAACTAACATGCTTCTTCATTTCCTTGATAATTTCTTATAATTTTTATATTCCTATTATCATTTTAACAAGTCATTTTTAAGGAGGATGATTAATATAGCTATATTTGTATGCTGAATCAAAAGCATTGACTATTTAATATATATACATTTTAATTGATAAGATAGTAATTGTACATTCTTAAGTGGATACAGTATGACACTTCAATACATGAATACGATGTGTAATGATCAGATCATGGAAATCAGCCTATCACTTCAGACATATATTATTTCACACCCAAATTTACTCTAGTAGCTATTAAATATTCAATTGATTGTTTTGAACCCAAGTTAATCAATTGTGCTATAGAATAGTAGAGGTTATTTCTATCCAACTACATCCCTGTGTTTGTTAACCATTCTCTCTCCATGCCTACCTGCCCCACACCCTTCCAAGGCTCTGTTTAAATTCCATTTATTTATTCTATTCTAATCTCTATTTCTTTGCAATCAAGTTTTTAGCTTCCTAGTCTGAGAACATGTGGTATTGACTTTCTGTGCCTGTGTTATTTCATTTACCATGTCATTCAGTTCTATCTATGTTGCTGCAAGTGACAGAATTTTCACTTTTGATATATGCATTTTACTTTTTAAATTATCATTTTAATTGTACAAATCAATAGGGTAAAGTGTGATAATTTGAATCAAGTATATAATATGTACTGAAAATTAGGGTAATTAATGTTCCCATCTCCTTATCATTACTTTGTATTGGAGTCTCAGAGCTCCTCTGCTCTAGTTGTTACATAATACACAATAGGCTTATGGTGACCTACAGTTCCCCCCTCTGCACTGTTATGTAGTACACTAGAAATTATTACTTCTAAATGGTTTAGGTACCCATTATTAAACCTCCCACTATCCCCTTTCTCTTCCTCTCTTCCTGGCCTGTAGTAATCACTATTTTACATTCTGATTAACTTTTGAATACAAACATATGAGCGAGAACATAACACATTTGTCTTTCTGCATCTGACTTACTTCACTTAACATAACATCCTCTAGTGTCTTCTATTTTGCTGCAAATGATAGAACATTGTTAATTTTAAAGTGGTTGAATAATACTCCAAAGTGAATTCATTTAATATTTTCTTTATTCATTCATCTGTTGACGAGTGTCTAAGCTGATTCTATGTGTTAGTTATTTTGAATAGTGAAGCCAAACAGGGACATGCCCATGTCTCTTTAATATATCATTTCCTTTTGGATATATGCCCAGGAATGGGATAGCTGGATGTTGTGGTAGGTCTATTTGTAGCTTCTTGGGAAGCCTCCAAACTGTTCTTCATAATGGTTGCACTTATTTACATTCCCCAAAAAATGCATGAGTGCTCCATTTTCTCTACACTCTTACGAGCAGTTACTTTTTTTATATATATATATATATATATAATGGCTCTAACTGGAGTTACATAATGTCATTCCATTATGATTTTTTGTTCACCTTTTCCTGTTTATTAATGACATTGAATATTTTTTCATACCATTGTTGGCCATTTAAATTTATTCTTTTGAAGGGGTGGGGTATCTATTCATAGTCTTTGTCAATTTTAATTGGATTACTTGTGATTTTTGTTATCGAGGTTTTTAAAAAAATTCTTCATATATATATTTTGAATATTAATCCCTCATCAGATGAATAGTTTGAAAAACATTTTTCCCCATTCTGTAGGTTATCTCTTCACTTTCTTGACTGTTTTCTTTGCCATGCCAAGGTTTCTTAATTTGATATAATCCAATTTGATCATTTTTGCTTTTGGAGTCTATGTAAAATAATAATAGGCATTGTCTATTCCAATGTCTTTTACTATTATGATTATGCTTTTCCTAGTAGTTTTGTAGTTTCAGTTTCAACATTTAGATCCTTAATCCACATTGAGTTTATTTTTGTATAAAGTGAGAAATAAGGGTTAATTTTCAGTCTTCTACTTGAAATATAGAAATAATTTCCCCAGCACTATTTATTGAGGATTCTGTTCTTTTTCCAATGTTTTAGGTGTCTTTATTAAGAAACAGCTAGCTGTAAAGGCATGACTTTGGGCACTCTCCTCTGTTCCATTGATCTATGTGTCTGTTTTTATGGTAGTATTATATAGCTTTTGCTATAGCTTTTTAGTATATTTTGAAGTAAGTTAATGTTAGATCTTCATTTTTTTCCCTCAAATTGCTTTGGCTTCAGGGTTTTGTGTGATTCTATAAGAATTTTAGGATTATATTTTCTAGTTTAATGAAAGACATTTTTGATAGTTTGATTTTAGTTAAAGAACTTGGTATAATATGGATATTTTAGCATTAATAATGTGTCTAATCCATGGACATGAGAGGTCTTTCCATTTTTTCATGTCCTCTTCAATTTCTTTCATCAGAGTTTTGTAATTTCTGTTGTGGAGGTCTTTTACTTTATTGGCTAAATTTAATCACAGATATTTTATTTATTTGTTGTTTGTAGCCATTGTGAGTGGAATTACTTTCATGATTTCTTCCTTGACAATATTGTTATTGGTGTATAAAAATGCTACTGGTTTTTGTATGTTGGTTTTGTGTCCTGCCTCTTTACTGAATTTGTTTATCAGTTTTAGTAGTCCTTTATTGGATTCTTAAGGGTTTTCTATGTATATATAGAATCACACTCTCTCTAAACAGGGGTATTTGACCTCTTTCTTTCCTATTTGGATGACGTTGTTTTTTCTCTTATCCTATCGCTTTGGCTAAGGCTTCCAACACTTAGATTAGTGAAACTTCTCTGTTATTCAGCTTTTTGTCACTGTGACAAATACTTGAGAAAAACATCTTAGAGAAGGAAAGACCTATTTTGTCTCATAGATTCTAAGGTTTCAGTCTATGGTCAGCTGGCTGCAAGAAAAAGACATCATGGTGAAAGAACATGGCAGAGAAAAGCTGCTCAGGTCATGGCAGCCAGGAAGCACAGAGAGAGAGAGGAAGGGCCTGGAGACAAGATGTAGTCTTCAAGGATATGCCCCCAAGACCCACTTCCTTCTACTAGGTCATATGTCCTATACTTTCAACTATGAATACCTTAATGGATTAAGCCACTGATGAGGTCAGAGCCATCATGATACAATCACTTCCCAAGAGCCCCAGCTCTGAACATTGATGTATATAAGGAGACATGTGTTTTTTAGAGGGCACTTCATGTCTAAATTATAACAGTGCATATCTTTGCTGTATTCTTGCCCTTAGAGGAAATGATCTCATCTTTTCCAAATTCAGTGTGATATAGGCTGTGGGTTTGTCATGTGTAGTCATTATTGTGTTGCTGCTAAATTACTTTTATGCCTGATTTTTGAGGTTTAAAATATTTAATCATAAAATAGTTTTAAATTTTATTCTATTTTTAAAATTTATTTGGTTCTTGGAACTGAACCCAAAGGCACCTTACCACTGAGATAAGACTCCAGTCCTTTTTCATTTTTTATTTTGAGACAGGGTCTCACTAAGTTGCTTAGGGCTCCAGTGAGTTGCTGAAGCTGGCCTTAATCTTGTAGTCCTCCTACATCAGGAGGGATTTCAGGCATGCACTGCTGTTGAATTTTATTGAATGCAATTTGTGCATTTACTGAGATGACCTTATGATTCTCATACTTATTTCTGTTGATATATTAAAATTTTTAATTCGTGTATATTGAATGATTCTTTCATTCCTGAAATCCCATGTGATCATGGGATATAGTCATTTATATATGCTATTGGATTCAATTTACTGGTTTTTGGTGAGAATTGTTTCATTTATACTCATGAGAGTTATTGGTCTTGATCTGTGATGGCTTTCTCCCTCCCTCCCTCTCTCTCTCTCTCTCTCTCTCTCTCTCTCTCTCTTTCTTTCTTTCGATGTACTTGTCCAGTTTTGATATCAGGCTAACATTGTCCTCATAGAATAAGTTTAGAATGGTTCATTCACTTTCTATACTTTGCAATATTTTGAAACAACTTTGTACTAATCTCTTGTAAATGCTTGGTAAAATTCACCAGTGAAGCTATCTGGTCCTGGGCCTTTTTTTAATTGGGAGACCTTTTGTTACTAATTCAATCTATTTACCTAGTATTTATCTGTTCAGATTTTCTATAATCACTTGGCTCAATTTTGACATGTGTCAAGAAATTTATGCATTTCTTATACATTTTCCAATTTGTTGGCATACATTTTCTAATTTGTTGGCATATCGCTGTGTTTATCATAGACCTTAATTATCCCTTTCTGTGGTATCATAGCTAATTTGTCCTTTTGGGGGGGGCTGTTCTGGAGTTTGAACTCAGGGGCGCTCGACCACTGAGCCACGTCCCCAGCCCTATTTTGTATTTTATTTAGAGACAGGGTCTCACTGAGATGCTTAAGTGCCTGCTTTTGCTGAGGCTGGCTTTGAACTCACTGTCCTCCTGCCTCGGCCTCCTGGGATTATAGGCATGTGTTACTGTGCCTGGCTAATGTGTCCTTTTTAATCTCTGATTTTATTGATTTGGGTCCAATTTTTTTTCATAGTTAAGCTAAAGTTTTTCAATTTTGCTATCCTCTCAAAATATCAACTCCATTTAATTGATCTTTTGTGTCTGTATTTCATTTGTTTTTGTTTTCATATTTGTTATTTTTTTCCTCCTACTAATTTGGAGTTTGGTTTGTTCTTGCTTTTCTAGTTCCTTACATTGCATCATATTTTTTTCCTGCAATCTTTCTTTTTTTGTATGTATGCACTTATTGCTAAAACTCCACCCTTAGTACTGCTCTTTTTTTGTATCTTGTAGGTTTTAGTGTGTTGTGTTTATATTATAGTTTGTTCCAAGTCATTTTTATATTTCCCTATGATTTCTTTCTTGAACCATTGATAATTTAAGAAAATGTTCTTTAATTTATGTATTTGTACAATTTCTTCTTTTATTCATTCAATAATTTTTATTGATCACCTATTATGTGATATTTGATATTCTAGTAATTGAGAATTCAGCAGTAGAGAAAAAGCTAACAAGTTATGCTGTGATCTGATAGAGCTTTCATTCTAGTGAGAGAAGACAGACTATAAATCAGTAAAAAGCAACAAAAAAAGAATAGAATATATCAAATTATGATGAGTGCTATGAAGAGAAATTATGGTGAAATAATAAGAATAATGTTATATGGAAGAGTAAGGGAAGGCAGAGTCTGATAAGAAATAACTGATTTTGGTATCCAGGTAATAATGGTTTTGTATTTGTAAAATTTCTAAAGTTCCTTTTCTTGTTGATTTCTAATTTTATTTCATTGTGGTCAGAGAAGACACATGCTAAAATTTCAGTGTTTTGAATTGTTTAATAATTGTTTAATATGTGGTCTATTCTGGAAAATGTTTCATGTGATATGAGAAGAATATATATTCTACAGCTGTTAGATGAAATAGTCTGTAAATGTCTGTTATGTCTGTTTGAACTGTAGTATAATTCTAATATTTTTTGTTGATTTTTGCATCAGTGATATATCCAGTAGTAAAAATAAGGTGTTGAAGCTTCCAATTTTTATTTCTGTTTTAGTCAGCTTTTTCACTGCTGTGACTTAAAGACCCAAGCAAAACAATTGTAGAGGAAGACAAGTTTATTTGGGGCTCACAATTTCAGAGGTCTCACTCCACAGTAGCTGGCTCCATTCCTCAGGGATCAAGGTGAGGCTGAACATCATGGCAGAAGAATGTGATGTTCAGGCAGGAGAGAGAGAGAGAGAGAGAGAGAGAGAGAGAGAGAGAGAGAGAGAGAGACTGACTCCACTTGACAGATACAAAATACATACCCCAAAGCCAGGTCTCCAATGACCAAATTCCTCTAGTCACACCCTACCCACCTTCAGCCCCCACATAGTTAATCCTATCAGTGGATCCATTTACTGATTGGATCAAGGTTGGTGTGAACCAATCACTGCTCCTCTAAACCATCTGGCATTCTCTCACAAATGAGCTTTTGGCATGTGTCAAGAAATGTATGCACATCCAAACTATAACAATTATGTTTGAGTCTATATCTCCTTTTAGATCTAACAATGTTTGCTTTATGAAATTGGGCTCTTCAGCATTGGGTGCACATATATTTACCATTGTGTTTTCTTGCTGATTTGATTTCTTTATTACCATATTATGACTATTTTTTCTTTTGACAATGTTTGATTTACTGTTTTATCTGAAATAAGAGTAGCTACTCCTGCTTGCTTTTGGTTTTTACTATACCTTTCTCCATTCCTTTTTTACTCTCAGTCCATGTGTCTTTACTGGAGAAGCTAATTTTTTCTAGACAGGATATCACTGAGTCTTTCAAAACAAAACAAAACAACAACAATAAAAAAAAAATTCAACCAATTTGTAGCTTTTGTTGGTAAATATAAACAATTTACATCCAAGATTATTGTTGATAAGTAAGATATGGTCCTGTCAATATTCTCAATATTCTTTTGTTTTTTCTGGTCATTTAGACTTTTTCCTTTTTTTTCTCTTATCTTTGTAGTTTGGTGATTTCTATATAGAAAAGGTTTATTCTCTCTTTCTTTTGTGTTTCTGTGCTACTGCTGAGTTTTTTACTTTTGCACACTTTCATTATGAGAGTTACCAACCTTTTGCTTGTAGTATATGGAATTCCTCTAGAATGTCTTGGAGATCTAGTCTGGTGGTGGTAAATATCAACAGTTGTTACATTTATTGGAAAATACTTATTTCCTCTTCACTTTTGAAGCATAGCTTTGCTATGAGTAGTATTCTTGGTTGGCATTTTCTTTTTCCTTTTATGAATTTGGATATATCATCCTATTCACTCTGGCTTGTAAGGTTTCTGCTGCAAAGTCTGCTGTTGGTCTAATTGAGATTCCTTTATAAGTGAATTGTCACTTTTGCTGATTTTTAGAATTCTCTTGCTAAAATGTACTTTTGACAGTATGATTGTAATGTGGCTTGGAGAGAGTCTTTTTTGGTTGAATCTAGTAAGATTCCTTTGATCTTACTGAACCTAGGTAGCCACGTCTTTCCCAAGATCTGAAAAGTTTTCAGCAACTATTTCCTTGAATAAATTTTCTATCTTTTCTTTTTTCCTTCTCTTTCTGGAATACTGATAATGTATAAATTTGCTCTTTCAGTGGTATCTCATGAGCTTGGAGGCTTTTTTTTTTAACCTTTTCCTTTTCATTTTTATATCTGAGTTATTTCAAAAGAATTGTCTTAAAAGTTTGTGATTTTTTTTCTTCTGCCTGGTCAATTCTGTTTTTGAGGCTATCCATACTACATTTTAAATTTTATTTATTAAGTTTGTTAGCTCCAGATATCTGATTTTCTTTTTTATGATCTGTAACTTTTTACTGAATTTCTCATTCATGACACAAATTGTTTTCTTAATTTTATTACTTTTTCCTTATATTCTCTTCTGACACATTAAGTATTTTTATAAAACATTATCTTGTATTCTTTGTCAATTTCCTTTTCTTCAGGGTCTGTTCTTAGAGAGTTACTGTTTTCCTTTGGAGGAATCATTTAAATTGTTTTTACACACTTCATTTGTACCTGTGTTGGTCTGGTTGTTTAGTTGTCTTTACCAATTTTATGGGACCATTTATGTATTAAGGATGGACTTTCTACTACCAACTTGTCCTAGTGTGGCAGTTGGATACACTATGTTCAAGACTGTTGCTTTAGTGTAATGTTTATGTAGTTTCTTTGGCTATAATCGGCACTATCTTCGGATGTCCCAATAGTAGGCTGGGTGGATTGTGAAATTAAGCTAGTTGCATGGGTTCTGAAACTAGTTAGTTTGCATTACTTCAGGAGGGGGTGGGATGTCTTGTAGCTCTAGTCACAGTGTGGTCCATACGGGCTGCCCATCATTTTCTGTGAATCATGTTGGGATGGGGCCACCCAAGTAGGATAAGAAGGGTGTAGCACAGTAGGTCTGGTAGGGGAAAAGAGTTCTTGTCATGCCTAAGTTTCACACATGTACTATACCTGACCAGTGTGCCCATATGGGGCACCTGTCAGTATTTGGGGAACATACAGGTGACTTTTCAGGGCCTCTGGGGCCCAACCTACTAAGGAGATCTCTCTATGTGTTTCAAAATTTCAAGAGTAGGGTTGAGTGTCTGCTTCTCAGGGCCCTAGAAAGCTGCTCAATTGCTTCTTGGGGCACAAAGGAATGGATGGAATTACCTGACTACTTCCCAGAGGCCTCAGAAAACTAAGATGCTCAAAAAAGTTGACTCATATCCTTCTAAGGATCATGGGTTGGTGGCCAGAGCTGCTCTCTGCTTCCCTGGACCACGGTGGGCTGAACTGTTCAGGACAGGATGCCCAACCAGTTCTTGGGTCAAGGTTCCTGCTCCTGTGAGCCTTAGGGAGCCAAGCCACTCAGAGTTGCTTGTAGCTTCTTCTTAACTGAGTTGGGCGGGGAGTCATCATAGAACTGCTTCCAGGGCAGCAGGAGGATGGATGGTGTTTCCTGGGGCCAAAGATTGGCAGTGTTGTGCTCACTGAGTCTTTCTGGGGCATGAGCAGGGTCAGTGGGCTGCTGAACATTTTTCTGAAATCCTCTGTGGGTTGGGCTGGTCAGAGTGGTCTGCTCTGGTACTTTTTTGGGGCCACTTGGTTTATAGGGCTAAGTCAATATAGCTGCTGGGGGCTGCAAGCAATGCTCCCTAAAGACTCAATTCATTTTTTTTTCAGTCCTGGGACTGAGAATTGGACCTAGAGTCTTGTTCATGCTAGGCAAGCAGTCTGCCACTGAGCTACAGATACACTTTCAGTTCTCAACTGGTGCTTTTTGAAAATGTCTGCTTTGTACTTTATTTTTTTCTTTTCTACAAAAATTTCTTCTGTGAACTCTTGCCACTGTTTACTTCTTTGACCCTAGCTCTGTCTCCTCAATCCAGGAGGTTGTCTGGGTTTACTCCACCTTGTGCTGTAGCTTAGTAATTTTCTCTCTTCTGTCTACCAGGGAAATTATAGGTCTTGCCTTTATTTGTTCCTGGTTTCCAAGGCATACTGTTTTTCTTTGCTGATGTTCAATGTCTGCAAAACCATTATATTGTATGCTATTTCATTTAGTTGTTTTGGACAGTCAGCTAAATCTAGTCTCTGTTAATACATTTTTATTTATTTTATTTTATTATTTTATTTTTTTGCAGAAGCAGGTGCTTAGAGGTGTTCATTCTAAATTTAAAAAATCCTATAGTGATTTGAATTTATTAATAAGTAAATACATACTTGATATGCTTACTTGGTATATCTGACTTTCCAAATCTAAAACTGAACTCTTGTTTATTTTATAGATTTTTTTTTTCCTTCTGCAACCTTCCATACCTCAGTGAATTTTACCACCAGACTTACAATTTCACAAGTCAGGAACCTTGTGGTCTTGCATGGATTTCTTTTCTTTACCCAAGCACCAAAAATTCTTGCTGATCTAAGTTTACAACTATAATTTCAGTTCCATTCTCTGCCTAAATCCTAGTTATTACCCTCTGTCGATGTTCACTTCAACTCTTTTCAAACTTAAAAGAAGCAAAACCAAAGACAACAAAGCAACAACAGCAAAATAAATCAAAACAAGGATTCTTCTTTAAAAATTATATAAGCTGTCAGGGACAATTAGTAAAAGTGATCATTTGAACCTTATTTTAATGAATGAGACACAATACAATGTTCCTATTTTAAATTCATTGTAAGTTTAATTCCTGTTTTGAATTTATTTTTGAATTTTTATTACCACTTTAAAATCATTTAAATGAAAAATAACTCTTGTAAATTTATTATTGAAATATATTTTGTAAGCCATTTTTCACAAATGTTTTGAGTGGTTTCTCCTAAAGGCGGGTCATGCTTATTAAAACAGAAATAAGCAAAGTTATGAAGAAGCTAACCTAGTTGATCTTTTTTAGCATTACATTTAGCTTAAAGATTTTGGGGCATTCCAGAAGAAAATAGAAATGCATTAATTATTATAGTTTAAAAAGTCAATACTTCAAGTGTCAGATTTTTCCTGAAAATCAAATATTGAAGTATGTAATTGACAATTCTGTGCAACATTTTAGTTTCTCTTTATTACTCAGTGTCTGAGAGATTCCTTATATTGCCATTTTCTTACTAATATTTAAAAAGGTCACTTTTGTATTAAATAATTAAGATATTTATGACTCTATATTTCAATATGTGATAGGCATGTAGATCTCTAACTCTGTCTGGTAGATGTAACATATAGTATGCTTATTATGCATATATTTCCCTAGGAATGAAGCAAAAGTTAGAGCTAA
Organism: Marmota monax; assembly: GCF_021218885.2. NCBI lineage: Eukaryota > Metazoa > Chordata > Mammalia > Rodentia > Sciuridae > Marmota > Marmota monax. The sequence goes on from NW_026693552.1 coordinate 2,132,373, forward strand.
TATAATGAAATTTAAGTTTTTACATTTCCATAGTTTATACACCATGTGAAGATAGAGTATATACTAAAAGGTATGCTGAAGAAGGAGTGATTGTTTCTTATGTGTCATTGTTTTTCAGGTTAACATTTTGACAGTAAATGACGTATAATCAGAATTCTGAGATACTTATATAATGGATTATTTTGGACTGAAATATTTTAAAACCAGTATTACTAAAATGCTTTCTAGTCATGATTATTTATAATACCAGTGATACCAGTGTTCTTCTGTGGAAGGACAAATTGCCTACTTGATGTTGAGTTAGACCTCTATTTTTTTGACCCATTAAATATTTTCAAAACTTGTTTTAAAACTTGACCCACTAGGTGGAATTTTTCATTATATAATCCACTGTGATATCCTTGGGACTGATCTCAGAACATTAGTTTTATAATACCCTAATCTACCCTTCTTGTGTAAGCATAGTGAACTCCAATAATGTAAATCATCTCAGTTATTTCTCTGAATGAAGCCCCTGGATGACTTTACCTGTCCTAAAAAAAAGTCTAATTTTCTTAACAGTGTTTACAATGCCCTGTAGGATTTCACCTTCCCTACTATTTTGGCTTCAATTTGTGTCCCATTTCCTCATTGCCTTCTTTGCTCCAACCAAATTGCGCAGTGTTCCTTAAGAGTTTCTTGAACACATGACTCTGGATCTTTGGACTTGAAATTCCATATACCTGAAACACTGATGTTCTCCCTTTCCCAACTCTCATGCTATTCTTTAGGTGTGAGTTTACACATCATCATTTCTGGAAAATATGTTTCTGACTGTCCCCCAATCCATGACTAGGTTATGTCTCTCCATTACTTTACTGTGCCTTTTACAACATTGTCAGACACATAAGGTTCTCACCCATAATATCTGATTTTCCCTCTGAATTTTAAGTAGAGTGAGGCAAGGACCACATCTATCTTTTTCATTGTTGTGTACCAACATTTAGGAAGGTACCTGAACATTAGTACTGCACAATACTTTTTGCCAAATAATAAATGAATGAATACATGCTAAAATAGTAGAAGGTCTTTTTTTTTTTTTTTGGCCGACTTCAAAAATCTGAAATGTAGGTAGAAGCTATTGCTCACCTTCTGAATCTGACATGTAGTTATTATATTCCTTTTGAGCAGAAAAAAAAGAAAAATAGTGTGATTAAATGAAGAATAATTAAGATTCCCAAGAAAATTGCCTGTCAGTTTCTTTTACAGAGAAATCCATGGTATCAATTTTGTGTCTTGCAAGTGGCTCTTTCAAATGTCTAAGCACAAAAGATGTAGAAAATCTTCATTAAAACTTAGTTCTAAACATCTGTGTATTTCAGTAATACATGATTATCTTGTATACTGTTACTGAGTGTATTCTAGAAGTATCTAACTATTATTACAGTATTCACCTGTAATCTTACAGGCAAATTTTGAAGTATTTTAGAACTTATTTATATTCTTGTTTGATGTGGCTGTTAAAACCACTCAGGTCTTATGGACTGAATTCATGAAAGATGCTAAAGAAGTGCTCTTTGATGGGATGCTTTGCCCGAGGTATCATAAAATTCTTGTTTGGCATTAGAACCACGAACACATAAACTACTTGCAACTTTTTTTATGCCCCTCCTTTGTGACCCCCATTTTAAAATTTTTAGTTTGTGAGTTAGTTTGTTCTTGTCTTCAATCCTCTCCTCCCGAAATAAAAGGAAACATGCAACCTGTAGGATTCTGGTGATATTGTGTGTTGTTTTATTCCTCTCCCATCACAAGCAAAAGCTTAACCATTCTCCCCCCAAAACAAAAGGAGACATTTAAAAACAATCTACTTTTTAATCATAGAAGTGAAAAGTATTTTTTAAGCCTGAAGAGTTGAAGTTACTGTTGCTGATCTTTCAGTTTTCAACCATTTATAAGAATAACAGAGAAGCCGAGTCATGCTGTGTCTCTGATGTCTGTGCTCCACAAATGACCAGACCCAATTTCTGGAAAAGCTGATAATGTTCAGCATTTGTTATATGAATTTAGATGATCAAATAAAATCCATTGTTATTCTGTTCATCCATCCTTGACTGATTAGGCAATTCAAACAAGAAGTCAGACAGAAGGTGATGTGCATTTTAATGATTAATGATTCAAGAAATATTTCAAGTACACACTAGATTCCAGGAGAATAATTTTGTAGTGAGTTGCTTGAAAATATGCAGGCAACAATGGACACAGAAAAAACAGGACAATCACAGTTTTAACAATTTCAAATAATTTTATAACTGTCATAAATGCTATTTTAAAAACTGTTAAGGAGGTGTCCCCCCACCACAAAAAAGGAGGTGCAGATCCATGGGTATCCATGCATGTATCCCTTAATTAAAATGAACTTTGTAGCTGGATTTTTCTATTTCACTCATCTATGAATCACAGAATCTTTGCTCAAATGTTATTTGCCTGCTAAGGCCCATGGAATTTAGCTGTGCAATTTCTAAAAATATTCCCCAACCATGGTTAGTGTTTTGAGTCCTTGAGGAACTCCTGTGACTGGATAGGCAGGGTATGTATTCTAGGGACAGATATGACCAAATGCCATGGACTCCCAGGTATTCTTTTTCCAGCCAATGATCTATCTTTTGATTTCTACCATTTGTTTTTTCAAAGTTGTAATCTATGCCAGTCTTCCATGCCTTCTGATATAGGCTCACAATTTTATTTCACTCTGTTTCTTTCCCCCTACACTTTTTTCACTCCAATTTTTTTATATTTTTAATCCACTATGATTACAGGTTCTATTTTCTTATTGTTTTGCTTAATAACTAGATATAAAATGAAAGGTAGACTTACTTATCCTGTAGGTAATGAAGCTTTTAATCCTGTCATTGAATTTACATGGGTACATTGAAAGGCCCTGGGAGAGGCTCCAGAAATGAATTCACATGCTCATATATTTCTGCAAAATATATTACTGCAAAAGTAAGATATTTTAGCTATGATCACATGTTCTCTCCTTGCCTGACAATCACATTTTCTTACACTTTATTTTCATGGCACATCACATTATAGTGCCCTCAGGCACTTTGGGACCTAGTTTAGAGAAAGTGGAGTAAGGGAGATATTGCATTTAGGGTCTAGGGAGATGTAAATTTTAGTTCTTAGTTATTTCTGTATACGCAGTGATTGATAGTTATGCTAGTGTAACAAGGGCTATCAGGAATAACCCTGCTGCATGCTGTGGGACCAGTAGCATCTTAACACCGGAATCATTGGCTTTGGCACACGGGCACCAGGAACAGGTGGGCAGAGGAGTGGTTAGGGCTAGGGGTAGACGTATGGAGAAAGAAATCTGTGAAAAAGCTTTCCAAATCTTTTAGTCTATATATGAAAGAAATGTGGATAGAAACTTTTCTCAATTTAATCCTAGAAATTGATGTGACATTACTAAAAAATTGGTTGTGATGCTAAGAGAAATATTTCTAAATCATTAAAAATAATTTCAAAAATTTTATCAATTGAACTGAAGGAAAGAATGTTTTCTTTCATTCAAGACTGTGATCATACAAAGAGGTAAAAGTACATAAGAAATGTGATTAAAAAAATGAAAATAAAGCATAATGAAGGCATATTGGCAGCTAATTAATAAATTTATTATAATATTTTTTGAATTGGTGAGGTTTGAAAATCATTCAGTTTTTAAATCTTACTAATATTTTGTGCTTTCTTTCTAAATAAATATTCATATTTACAGCAAAAAAATTTTTAATAGATTTTTGTCCTTTTTAATTTATGGTGTTAGTGTCAGGCCCAACAAAACCTATAACATCCCCTACTCTAATTTGGTTAACCCCAGTAACTCAAAAGAAGTAAAAATCACTATTATGAAAATTTGATACAGTGTAGAGGCTAAGTGGATGGGAATCTAAGCAATACAGTGGGACTCCCTGGGAGAGAAAGCCATCCCACAGTTTATTAACCATGTGCTTGTGGGCAAGTTAATTAACACATCCAAAACTCAGTTTTCCCACTTTCAAAGGAGGAAATTAAATCAGAAAATGTAATTTTTTGTGGTTCTTTGTAATTGTATTATAACACAAATAAATTAGAATGTATTGGGTAATCATCTAATTAAAATAATAGAATATGCAGGCTGAGAGGAACCTTGGATTCCTCTAATTTTATATTGGCCTGTGGCTTCCCCACTGTTCTCTTCAGAAATACATGGAAGTGCGGGAGAGGTCTAGTGTGAACACTGACTTATCCTGCCAGTCCTAATTGGTATAGTCCTGCTCTTATTGACTTTATGTATATTCTGTGTATGATTGGAGTTGAATAAAGTGCCCTATGAATCTGAGGGTGTGTGTGTGTTTGAATAGTACTCTGCTTGTCCAGTCCTGGTCTCACAAGAATCACATGATAGCCTTGTTAAAAATACTAAAATCTGAAAGTAAGTGTTAATCTCTTCCTTTTCTCATTTCAATCTCAAATTTAAGGAGAATACACTGTTATTTAAAAGAACAAAATACACTGACCACAGCAAATTCTGTCTTCTATATTATAGTTTGGGCATTCAAGAAAGTAGGATATCAATAAGAAATAACTGGAAGAAACATAGCTTCTCCCAAATTCTCAAGAACACTAAAGGATTATTAAGTTTCTTACAGAACATGAAAAGGAAAATTGTGTTGGTTTTTATTATTCTGGTTGTTTATTTTTGACCAATATTAAAAGAAAGAATAGACTCAAACAATAGGAGTGCTTAGATAGCATGCTAACTCTTGAATTTCATGTATGTCACCCCAAAACCTGTTTCATTGTTTTTAGTATTTTTAATTGCACTTTTGGTTAGAAAAAATTGACCTATTTATAATTTCTACTTAGAATTGTCATATGAAATAAACTTAATCCTTTTTAATTTGTCAGATATATGAATCAATTTTATTCCCAAATATCTTTACTTCCAATTAAAATTGATTGTTTCATGACAAAATATCAGAGACACATTTTCTTTGGCATTTACAAGTCATTGAGAAGTAAAAATAATCAGCATCTCTGAAGTTTGCTTTTATTTCTAGAGACTTTCATGGTTCTTCTTCCTCCTAAAAGAAGTCTTTCTTGCTATCCAAATTACTTCACCTTCTTTTTCTTTTTTTTTTTTCTACAAATGAACAGGAAGTTTTCCTTAACAGATTTTCTAAGACCTGCTTTAAATTAAAAGCTAGGTTGTCCCCAAATAAGTATAAGTAAACAAATGGATGAAATAATTATTATAGAGCGTGTTTAGTATTTTGCTAGGCTGTAGCCAATAAATTAGCAGGAAGGTTTAGTAGATGAAATAAAAGAAATGAAAATTATTATTTCATATATTACCTAGTGCATAGTTTTCTTGTTCTGAAGGAAAAATAAGTCAGGTGATGAAAGTAGCAGATGGGATAAATTGAGACTTTAAAATCCATTAGTTAAAGGAAACTATCTTTAAGAGGCAGTAGTTTCTGAATCATTAAGTCAAGGTTCATAAAATTGAATGTCTGGAATGAATATTTTAATTCTGGCGTTTTCCCATAATAAAAAAAAAAGATCACTAAGGATAACTTGTAATCTTGCCCACAGTAAAATATTTCTGATACATATGTGATTATGTAACTATGTGCTTAATAATGTCACAATATCACCAATATTGTCAGTTTGTTTCTACATTGAATTCTGCATTATATGCTTGACATCTATAAGAAGCTAAATAATATTCCATTGAGAAAATGTAACACTTTAATCATTTTTTTATTAATGAGTACTTACTGTGAATCTTCAATATTCTGGCAAATGTTATCATATACATTTGTCTACATATAATATTTTTACTGTGCTTCCAATGAGAGAACTGTGTGCTTTTCCTCCTATTTCATTAATTTGTCATAAGGGTCTGAAATTATTCTACTCATTTAGGTTTGTTGTGTGTGTGTGTGTGTGTGTGTGTGTGTATCTGCTTATCTGTGTATGTATATATGTGTGTGTGTGAGCATTAGAAACATTTGCATTCAGCAACTAATTTTAGGATTTCAGTTTCTTTGTTAATCATTATTAGCTAGTAGTCCCTGAAGAAATTGACTTCTTTGATCCTGTTTAAATATGGCTGCATATAGCATATTCTATCACTGCTCCCTATTCTCATACCTAAATATTCTGATTTACTGTCATTTTATTGGTAAGCATCCTGCCCAAGTTTAATGGTTTTGTTTATGCGTTCTCTAATATAAGTTGGTTTTATTTCTTTAACAAATTTTTCAGTACCTACAGACCAACTCTTCCTTCATCACAAGAATAATCCTTCTATGCACTTACACATGTCACTTAAGGAAAGGATTTTGAATAGAAAAATTCTGAAAGACGTCACCCTCACTAGAAAGCCTACGTTTTCTAAGAAAGGCTATGAAAATCAGCTAGCACAGGAAGCTAAACTTTCAATTGAAATGTTCAACATTTAAGTTGAACAGAGAGTGTTTATGTCAGAACAGATGTGAACTTATTTCTTAATTGTGTCATCATTAGCATTAAAATCACTGGGAATTATCAGGATGCATATGATGGTGGTTAAAAAAATGTTCCTCCTTTGCGGTTTCAGTTGTAGAGCCTTTCAGTTTCATATGATGACTAGTATAGAAAGGAATTGAATGAAACATTCTGAAATATTTATTTCCCACTAACTTGCCAGAAATGTTTGGATTATACTAATATTTTGCTTTTTGCCATCAGCTACAATTGGAGCTAAAAATTTAAAGGTGAATTAATGAAAATACAAAGGAGTAACATTTTTAAAAACACCGTTGTATAATATTAAGTATTTAATTGTTTAATTTTTCTGAAGGAAAAATAAGTCAGGTGATGAAAGTAGCAGATGGGATAAATTGAGACTTTAAAATCCATTAGTTAAAGGAAACCATCTTTAAGAGGTAGTAGTTTCTGAGTCATTAAGTCAAGGTTCATAAAATGTAATGCCTGTAGTAAATATTTTAATTCTGGCATTTCCCCATAATAAAAACAGATCACTAAGGATAACTTATAATCTTGCCCACAGTAAAATATTTCTGATACATATGTGATTATATAACTATATGCCTAATAATGTCACAATATCAACCAATATTGTCAGTTTGTTTCTCCATTGAATTCTGCATTATTGTTTGACATCTATAAGAAGCTAAATAATATTCCTATTATATAAATACTTAATATTTAATATTTGATGTTTAATTAATATTTAAATATTAATTTTAATATACCATTGTATAATAATTATAATGCTAATAATAACATCATTGAGGAAATAAATCCTACTAATAATAACAGCATGGGACTCACAGTTTTTCAAACTGAATGAGTTCCTTCTGGGAATACATTTTTTAAAAATATTTATTTTTTAGCTTTAGGTGGACACAATATCTTTATCTTATTTTTATGTGGTGCTGAGGATTGAACCCAGTGCCTCACGCATGCTAGGTAAGCGTGCTACTACTTGAGCCATATCCTCAGCCCCACATTTTTCTTTTTGATAAATTAGTTTCTTTCACTGGAGTTTTTCTATATTAAGAATAGAACAAAAGACACTGGCCAGAGTTCAGGCTCAGGCACAGGACTACCTCTGCTGACCAGCAGCAGATACTGGCCAGAGCTCAGGGCCCGGCCCAGATCCACCTCTGCTGACCTGTGCGGGAGCCCAGGCCCAGGGTAGACCCAGGTCCTCCCCACCCTACCTGGGAGCCCAGGCCTAACCCACTTCCATCTTGGGATACTGTAGACATTGTCATAGCCTTCTTCAAAAAGTAGCATCTACTTTGTGACAACAGACAGGGACTAGAAGCAGCTGCGTCTCGGAGTAGTCATCCCAAAGCCAGTGTAAGGCCTACCCATTCAGCCCCATCTCTGAAAGACATTGCATCCATCCTGGGGCACCTCTGCTATTTCTGCCACCACCTTAGTTACAGTAGCATCCATCATGGGACACTGGCAGGGTCAAGAAGCCCAACATCAAGGTAAGCCACAGATGATCTGCACGGATACTACAAGATTATAGGGTAGAAACTGTAACATCTGAGATCCACACTGCAAGAAAGGAAGACGCATAGATAACATGAAAAAACAAGAGAGGAAAGTGCCCCCAAACAAACCAGGAAACTATAATAACGGAACCCATGGACAGCAAATTTTTGATGAAATTTCAGAGAATGATTTCAAAATGTTCATAATTAAAATGTTCGTGAATTAAAGAATGACCTAAATAAGCAAATGCAGGCAAAAATTGATCACTTCAACAAAGAGATAAGAGCAAATTCAGGTGTCCATTGATCACACCAACAAATAGATAAGGGAGCAACTACAGGTAGCAAAAGATTACTTCAAGAAAGATATAGAGACTCTGAAAAAAAACACACAATCAGAAATCCTTGAAATGAAGGAAACAATAAACTAAATAAAAAACTCAATAGAAAGCATCACCAACACACTAGACTACTTGGAAGACAGAATGTCAGATAATACATACAAAGCATATAATCTGGAAAATAAAGTTGACCACACAGTGAAGATAGTAAGAAACCATGAAGAGAACTTCCAAGAATTATGGGACAGCATCAAAAGACCAAATCTAAGAGTTATTGGGATAGAGGAAGGCACAGAGTTTCAAACCAAAGGAATGCACAATCTCTTCAATGAGATAATATCAGAAAATTCCCCAAACATGAAAAATGAATTGTAAGCCTATATCAAATATAGGCTTACAGGATACCAAATGTACAAAATTACAATAGATCTACACGAAGGCACATTATAATGAAAATGCCTAACATACCCCCCAAAATCATACAGCATGTAATCCAGAGCCTAACTGTTTTGGGCATTCTTACAGCTACCCCCTATTTCTGGCATGGATTGATCATGAGATTGTGAACAAACTATTTAAAAACTCTGCATTAATTTTTCTGTTTGTTAAATGATACTAGGTTTGTTATAAGACAGCTTATGTACATATTTCAGCTATACAAAGAATCTGACAGGAGTACTGTAAATATGCTAGAACTATCTATGAAGAGTTGCACAATTTCTTATACAAATATACATATCTCTCTGTTATGAATACATGTGAAGTACATGCATATTTCACGTATATTTTGAGGCATATGTGTTTATGTATGTACACACATATTTGATTTATGTACCTAATAGATAAACATTCTTGTAATACTAAAATGGAGTATTTAAAAATTTAACCAGCTAATAAACTATGCCTTTCTTCTGTGTCTGTTCATTTTCTACTGGCTAGAACTCAGTCATGTGGTCAGAGAGCTGCCTTGGAAATGTATCCTAGCCAAGTGCATAGAAATAAGAGGAATCAACTTTTTGGACAATTAGCATTTCTCTCACAATTTGCCTATTTCCAGTTATCTGTGCATACCTTTTTCCCAACACTCATATTGACTCTCACAAAAAGACAAAACTGAAAGTTTCATCCGTTACTGCACCTGAAAGTCAAAGATCTTGGAGGACATACCCTCTCCATCAGGGATGAATATGGCTATTTCTGGTTCATAGCATAAAAACTGGAGATCTGGTTATTCCTTGCTTTCCTCTTACACAGTGCAGATTGGTGAAACCAAGCATATGCTATCATTAAAAACTCACATTCAGAAAAAGGAGGAAGTGGAAACACATTGAAGTCATTGGTACATAGCAACAATGTTGTTTTGCTGGGCTGATTTGTAAAAACCTCTGCCCTAACAGTGTTAGAAGTTTTTAGAATTACATCCTGGTTCTGCTTTATTGGGAAGAACACCTCTTGGCTCTCCTCTCTCAGAGGTTTTCTCCTGTCTCTTATCCCAGTGGGCAATTCTAATAAGAACATTAGAGAATAGGTTCTCTTTGAAGGTTGGAAAGTGTTGCATAATTTCTTTTGGTTTGAAAGTTCAATCAGTTAAAACTTTATTAGACCATAATATTGGATTCATTAGTGGTATAAATCCTCCCAAAACAGCAGACTTCTGATCTGTTTGCCTCCAGTATCTTCTGCATGCCAGTAACCGAAGCCAAGTTCATGTTCCAGACATTGTTTTTAGGTCTTTATTCCTCTGCTTACTCTCCCTGTGCCTGTCTTTCTGTTAATGAGGCTTCCTTAAATTATGAAACAGCGGACTTGGACAGGAAGACAAAACTTCTTGTCAGAACTTTGCCATAGGATTAAGCACCTTTATATAATACAGAAAACGCACACACACACACACACACACATACATATACACATATTTAGTTGTAGTTGGACACAATACCTTTATTTTATTTATTTATTTTTATGTGATGCAGAGGATAGAACCCAGTGCCCCGCACATGCTAGGGGAGTGCTCTGCCACTGAGCTACAGCCCCAGCCCAATAGTCAAATCTTTTTAAATTCTTTCTTGCTATGTGGGATCAAGAAACACTTGGCTATTATAACCAGACTCCATTTCTGGATTCTTTCTGATCCCTTTCATTTCTGGTTGAAAACATCAGCTTTACTCAGTTAATAATACTACCACACTAGTGAGTAATATGAAACAAGCTGTCTTTTGCAACTATCTTATGCAAATAGCAAGTTTCTAGGTTTTCTGCCTTGCAAATTATTACAGATGACTAAAAAATGTTTTGCCATTTTAAGTGTGTGTGTGTGTGTGTGTGTCTCCATCTTTTCAGTCTGTGATATTATTTTCTAGACACCTCCTATTTGACAGCTAAGTCAATGACACATATTTTTCCGTTTTGGTTATGATATATAAGTGATGTCTGATACGAATTCTTTATTGTAACTAAAGTACATGTTTTAAGTGATGTTAAGTAGTGAGCTAGTTTTCTCAAGTCTATTTCTCAGGGCTGTCTACTAAACCTGTGTTTTAAACCTTTTTTTTCTACAACCCACAACAAAACCCACAATTCATATCAACATACAAAACACATATATAGAAACACATAAGCCAGATAGGCCAACAGGACTATATGTCTATACTGGAACTGTTTCTGGCAACCCCATATGTGTGGTATGGCACTGTGAATTCCTTTTCTGCTGCTAAACTGATTTTTCACACTAGATTTTAGAATTTTGCTTAAAAAATGCTGGGTATTTAGTTATAACCTAGTTATAACAACTAGGTTTCTTCCTCGATAACCTATATTAACATGAATTTTGTATACTGATTATAATACCGTTTTTGGGGGGGTGGGTACTGGGGATTGAACTCAGGGTCACTCGACCATTAAGCCACATCCCCAGCCCTATTTTGTATTTTATTTAGAGACAGGGTCTCACTGAGTTGCTTAGCGCCTTGCTTTTGCTAAAGCTGTCTTTGAACTTGTGATCATCCTGCCTCATCCTCCCGAGCCACGGGGATTGTAGGCGTGTGTGCCTGGCATAGTACCATATTTTTAAATAGTGAATTTAATGATTAGGAGTAAATAAGTATCATCCATTCTGATAACTATACATTTTATTTAAATTGCATATGTATCTTTTCACTTAAAATTTATATCCCTGAAGTGTTAATTACCGCTATGTTTGACCTAACTTTAATTGTGCTTAAGTACTATTAAGGATCAAGAACAAACAGTAGGAATAACAATCTTTTCAGTTTGATATCTGAAAAAGGTCTTTATAATTACTAGTTTAAAAAGATACAATCTTATAATTGAAGTATTGAACTTTCTATTTAAAAATATAAATGCATTTGTCTTTTTTTAAAGTTTAAATTATCATGGAGGTGCATCTTAATGCTGGAAAGGAAGCAAACTTTCAAAGTTAGCTAGTAAGCCCAAGTAGAACAACATCACATTTCTCCTTAACTCTTAAATAAAGAGGAAATATGAAACAGGAAATGTAAAATTTAAAGATGTGTTGGTTTGTTTCTTTTCATTTATCCCACAGTCTCTGAATTTGTAATCTTCTTTCCTTTCTCTTTTAAGGCCCATTGAAAGAACGGCACACGAACACAATGTTGTATGGAAGATGCTGAAGACAATTCCAGAACTAACCTCACAGCTAAAAGATGAGCATCTGAGAACACTTAGTAAAAATATCATTTCTGAAACCTGGATCAAAGGCAGCACAGGTAATAAACCAAAACATGTAGCGAAGTCTAGTAAGATGAAATGCATGTATCTCTGCTGACTTCTCCGCCACCACAATGCCTACGATATCACTCCACATGTAAAATGTACTATATGACTGTTTTCTAGTCATAAGATGATAAGTAGTGAAATATGAATAACATCTCACATTTTAGTATGAAAGGTTTACAATAGACACCATTGTACCTCAACTTTGAGCACATATCCAAATTACAGTCTTCATGAGACTCATCTTGCTAGGCACAGATCCCAGAATTTGTGATTCAGTAGGTTTGAGGTGGGGCCCAAATTGCATTTATAGTAATCTTTTGAGTGATTGTTATTCAATTATCATCAAGTGATTACAAGTCTGAGGCCACACTTTCAGAACTGCTCTATATATTGCATAATAGTCTAGCATTGGTTTTCATGGTTAAAACAGTAGTTACCTGATTAGTTACCCACTCCAGAGGTTGATCTAGATATTGTGAAAAAAACAACAACTCTCTAGACAGATTTTAGTTTCCAATTTTAGTCTTTATTCTATTTATCAGTGATATAGAAGAAATATTAATTAGAAATACATATATTTGAATCCTTTAGGGAGAGGCATATAAGTTGTACATTGTATCGAAGACATCCATTCATGAGTATCACTGAAACAAAGATAGATATTATTCTTATTTTATACAGAACAGTTATAATCAAGTTTCAAATATACTTCTGCCTAATGCTTACTTTATTCTTTGTGCATTATATCATTGTTTGTTTAAAGTGGTTCATCAGGATCATGACATTTAAAACCTGACTGGCATTTTGGAGAAAATGTGTCTATTTAAAAGATTTACATATTTTGATAGTTTTTCCCCAATGGTTTTCTCCCATAATTAGTTCCATTTAATCAGAGTCAAGCAGTGAAAAATAAATCAAGAGTTTTACAGAGATTAAAATAATTTTAAGGGACAAAAATAAAAAGTATTCAACAATGGTTTGCCATTATCTTGAGAATAATAGTTAAAAATTAATTTGTTTTATAATCACATGCTTTTACCATTATAAATTATATTGGTAATGGTAAAAAATATGTGACTAATATACATTTTCTTCAATAGAAGAATACATAATGCTTCATCTAGTCTATGGAGTTCTAAACAGTGTCTAAAAAGAATGTATATTCATTTATATAAATATTAAAGGTAGTAAATAAAAATAGAACTATTAAAGAATTATATAAACTTTTATAAAAATGTATAAATTTGTGTGTATTTTTTAAATATATAAGAATGGGTCCAGAAAGACATTTTAAAAATACATATATTTTAAGAGGTTGCCTTAATGGAAGGCAGTAAAATTGAGGGATTTTTTAGTTTTGGTTTGTTTTGAATGTCCCCCAAGGGTCCATTGTGATTAAAGTCTTGCCACCTCAGAAGGTATTGTTGGGAGGTGGTGGAAACTTTGGGATATGGAGCCTGGTGAGGGTCTTCAGATCACTAGGGACATAATTGTCTGCTGTTGGACTTTGAACCTATAAAATGAGCTAAATAAACCTTTTTCTATATAAAGCCAGTTGTCTCAGGTATTTTGTGGTAGTAATGAAAGCTAACTCAAGGGCAATAAATGTTATAATTAATTCTTTCCTCTACATCTATTTTTGTTGGTTTACTTTTTCCCCAATGAATACAGATTCATGTGTTTGTAGATGTAATTACAGATTTACTTCAAGAAAGTTTTAAAAAATAATTAGAAGCAACATTTTATTCTAGTAGCATCTTAATAACTCAAGTTACTGACTTTTAAGGTATGAAATTTCAATAATAAAATATTAACATTAACTTGATTATTTATACTCAATAAAGCATTCGAACTTGTATTTCGGTAGGGCATACTTTTGACACTTTTTAATAAATTTAGAAGTCTCTTTGTTTATACATACTTGTGTCAAAATCCTTCTCCTGGGTTTTTAAGATATCTAGTTCTGACAGCTTGGCTGTTTTACTATCAAAGCAGTCAACTCATTAAATATTTGACCTTTGTAGATCTCTTTGTTCATCCAGCTTAAAAAACAAGCCCAACTAGATGTCTGTCTCTCTCCTTTTTCTCTATTCATATATGCATGCCCTCCCTCTGCTGTTATTTAGAGAATTCCCTTATGTGGTCCCTCATCCCCAGGATGCTGACTTTCAATCTGCTGCAGAGGCTTTCCTTTCTCAAGTGCAATTCCACACAGCTGTCTGCACCTTCTGGTCTCTTTTCTGGCCACTACTTCTTTAGAGCTACATTATTTAAGGAAACTTCTTACACTTGCCATTATTCCTTCAGCCTCTTATGTATTCAGATTTAAAAATAATAATATATTAACAAGGAAATAATATTATGATATTTCAGTAGTAAATAGGATATGCATATCTCTAGTTTAAGTTAAACTTAAATCATGCTTCTAAAACATACTCTTTTATTATTATATTATTTATATACTCTAAGAGTGGTACAACTAAAAAGTACTTATATTACTGTGTTAAAATTACTGAATATATATCACATGTAGTCGTCTCTTTCTACATGTGCATATACAGAGACAAACTGAAGTCAAGTGATTTCAAGAACTGTCCATTGTGTTTTCTCTTGTATAGCCTAGGAGATGACATTTTTAAGATTGACGATCTCATGAAAAGTAGAAGAATTAATTTACTTGAGACCATAATCAATAGCTAGCCTGGAACTGGATTACAAATCAAAATCTCATTATTATCTACCTTTATGTTACCATTGAAACATATTCCTATAAAATGATTTTCCTATAAAATGTTTTAACTTTCAATAACATCTTTACTGTTTCCTGTACTTGAAGCTCACTAAACCTTACAATATTATTTATCTTCTATTTCGTTAATTCAGTTTCATCTTTTTTCTGATTTTTCATGTGGTTATATCTCAAAATCTGCATAGTCATTTAAATATTTTTTTATTTAATTTCAACATTGAAAATATTTTTATATTGCTAAATTTTTAGTATATCCTTCACTTGTAGAGTCTTTTTTTCCTGTTATGATTTAAATTTTACCTAGTATATAAAAATACAGTAGCTAAACTCATGAAAAATGTAGTGGGGCATCTTTTCCATGTATAAATCAACCATAATGCAAATAGTACATTTTTATGATAGAAATAACAAAATCTTTAGTTCTACCATAAAGACCATGACTTCCCTAGACATACAGAGACTTGAAGGGTGTGCGGTGATCTGACGTGCAGACATGCTTTTATGGAAACTGAAGCAGCATGGTCAGAATGCTTATGTCCAGCCTCCCACCCCATGAACTTTGTATGTCAAAATCCTTACCCATGAGGTGATAGTATGAAGAGGTGGAATGACATAATTTATGTATGGAAACTACAAATGTGAACTCATAGGAAGATAGAGTAAAACAATAATGACCAGAGGCTGGGGTGGCAGGTGTTTAGAATGGGGAATAGTTAGTTAAATGATATTAAATTTCAGATACACAGTATGAATAAATTTAGAGGTCTACTGCTGATAATCAATATAATACATATTATATTTTTAAAATATCTTAAGAGTAAATACCAAACGTATCACTATAAAAACATACTAAGTACATAAGCTTATGGTATATTAATAGCTGTATTTATTTATTTTTAATTTTTTAATTTGTTCTGTTTAGATATATGTAACAGTAGAATATATTTTGACATAATAAGCATACATGGAGTATAACGTGTTCTAACTAGGATCCCATTCTTGTGGTTGTACAAGAAGTATATTCATTTATGAGCATAGGAAAGTCTGATTCATTCTTCTGTCTTTCCTTTTCCCATCCCCCACCTTCCCTTCATCCCCCTTTGTCTAATCCAATGAACATATATTCTTCCCTTCTATTCTTAAACACCCTTTTTTTGGTGTGTGTTAGCATTCACATATCAGAGAAAATATGTGGCCTTGTGTTTTTTGAGACAGGCTTATTTCACTTAGCAAAATAGTCTCCAGTCCCATCCATTTACTGGCAAAGGCCATAGTTTTATTTTTCTTTATGGCTGAGTAATATTCCATTGTGTAAATGTACAACATTTTCTTTATACCTTGTTGAAGGCTACCTAGGTTGGTACCAAAGCTTGACTATTGTGAACTCCTATAAACGTTGATAAGGCTGTGTTACTGTAGTATGCTGACTTTAAGTCCATTGGTTATAAACCAAGGAGTGGGAAAACTGGGTCAAATGATGGTTTTATTCCAAGTTCACTGAGGAATCTCCAAACTGCTTTCAAGAGTAGTTGTACAAATTTGCAACCCCACCAGCAATGTCGGAGTGTACCTTTTCCCCACACGCTTGCCAATATTTATTGTTATTGTTTTCTTTTTTTTTTTTTTTTCATTGGGTGAACATTTATTCAGCATCTTTTAAATGAGGGCACAGCAGGAAAGAAAGCAAGAATGTGAAGGTGGATTGAATATGAAATAACTTCTCAGAATTTAATCAATGAGGAAGATATGGTATAATTTTAAGATCAAGTACAATATATATTCAAAAACAAGCATAAAACATAAGTGCAGAGTTTGGTGAATTTTCACAAAGTGAACTCACCCATGTAACTGACACCAGATAGAGAAACTGATAATTCCCAACACCCCAGAAGCCACCTTTGTCCTAACTCCTAGTGATTAGCAACTATCTCACTATAAAACCATCCTGCCTCGGTGTTCTGTGTTTTGCATATTTTTTAACTTCTTTTGTGTCTAACATCTTTTTTTTTATATATTTTTTTTAATTTTTTTATTGGTTGTTCAAAACATTATAAAGCTCTTGACATATCATATTTCATACATTAGATTCAAGTTGGTTATGAACTCCCAATTTTACCCCAAATACAGATTGCAGGATCACATCGGTTACACATCCACATTTTTACATAATGCCCTATTAGTAACTGTTGTATTCTGCTACCTTTCCTATCCCCTACCATCCCCCATCCCTCCCCTCCCATCTTCTCTCTCTACCCCATCCACTGTAATTCATATCTCTCCTTGTTTATTTTCCCATTCCCCTCACAACCTCTTATATGTAATTTTGTATAACAATGAGGGTCTCCCTCCATTACCATGCAATTTCCCTTTTCTCTCCCTTTCCATCCCACCTCATGTATCTGTTTAATGTTAATCTTTTCTTCCTGCTCTTCCTCCCTGCTCTGTTCTTAGTTGCTCTCATTATATCAAAGAAGACATTTGGTATTTGTTTTTTAGGGATTGGCTAGCTTCACTAAGCATAATCTGCTCTAGTGCCATCCATTTCCCTGCAAATTCTATGATTTTGTCATTTTTTAGTGCTGCGTAATACTCCATGGTGTATAAATGCCACATTTTTTTAATCCATTCATCTATTGAAGGGCATCTGGGTTGGTTCCACAGTCTAGCAATTGTGAATTGTGCTGCTATGAACATCGATGTAGCAGTATCCCTGTAGTACGCTCTTTTAAGGTCTTCAGGGAAAAGTCCAAGAAGGGCAATAGCTGGGTCAAATGGTGGTTCCATTCCCAGCTTTCCCAGGAGTCTCCATACTGTTTTCCAGATTGGCCGCACCAGTTTGCAGTCCCACCAGCAATGTACAAGAGTACCCTTTTCCCCACATCCTCTCCAGCACTTGTTGTTGTTTGACTTCATAATGGCTGTTATTGTTTTCTTGATATTTGCCATTCTGACTGGAGTGAGATGGAATCTCAGTGCAGTTTTAATTTGCATTTCTCTAATTGCTAGTGATGTTGAACATTTCTTCTTTTGTTGACCAATCATATGTCTTCTTCTCTGAAGTGCCTGTTCAGTTCCTTAGCTCATTATTGATTGGGTTATTACTTTTTTCAGTGTTAAGTTTTTTGAGTTCTTTGTATATTAATGATTTATAGATTAATGCTCTATTTGAGGTACAGGTGGTAAATATGTTCTGTTCTGTAGGCTCTCTGTTCATGTTCTTGATTGCTTCTTTTTCTCAGAAGAAGCTTTTTAGTTTAAAACCATTCCATTTATTGATTCTTTATTTTACTTCTTATGCTTTAAGAGTCTTGCTGAGGAAGTTGGTTCCTGTGCCAACATAAAGGAGAATTGGGTCCAAATAGCTTGATAAAATTATTCCTTCTTGTTCACATACATCAAAACATCATATTGTATGTACCCCATGAGTGGATATAATTATGTTATCAATTAAAATATTAACAACAAAGAAAAAGAGAGAAAACTCAATACTAAATTCAGTGGTAAAATAGTGGAACTTACTGCCAAACTTAAGAAAGTTAAAAGAAAATATATTGAAAAATTGTGTGCTAAAAAACTACAAAGCTTTGATATTATGGACAAATTAAGATACAGTCTATAAAAACTGACTCAAGAAAAAAATAGACAATTTGATCACATCTATAACAAGTAAATAATTCTCCAATAACAATGCTTCAATTTAGAATTTTTAAATGTAATTATGATGGTACAAAAGCAATATGCATTCAGTATGAACTTCATATATTAAGTTGAAATATGTTTTAGGTTAGTGATATAATCTTTGCTACTCTGTCATGATGATGGGCAATGGCAATGAGTCATAGCTCCCAGTTAACCAGGAGACCACAAGGGTAAACAACAGCTCTCTGAAGTGTACTGTGTGCTGATCTATGATGCTTAGAGGATGGATGTATTAAGTGCATTTTGATTTGTTATATATGACAATAGAATGCATTATAATTCATATTAAACATATAGAGCACAATTTTTCATATCTCTGGTTGTACACAAAGTAGAGTCACATCCATAAGATGTTTATAACTTCTGATGGATTTATTGGACATAGCCAATTGTAAATTGAGGAGCACCTATTGTATTAAATAACAATTAAAGATATTCTCACAGAGCTGGATGTGGTGGTGCCTGTCTGTAATCCCAACTATGCAGGAGGTTGAGCCAAAAGGATTTTAATTCTGAGGTCAGCCTCATCAACATAGCAAGACCATCTCAAAATAAATAATAAAAATGGGCTGGGTGTGTACCTCAGTGGTAGGGCTCTCTTGAAAATACACATACAGAAAATCAGAGACCCAAATGGCCTCATGGTGCAGTCTACAAAATACTTAAAGGAGAATTTATAGCACAAGCAATGATCAATATAAAAACTGAAGTTAAGAAATTTGATTTTATTTTCTAGTCACATCAAGGACATAATCTAGTTAGGAATAAGTTTAAAAGGAGAAGTGCAAGCCTTGTAAACTGAAAACTACAAAACATTGTTGAAAACTATTAAATACAGAAATACAAAGCTATCCGATATTCTTAGATCAAAGAACTTGCTGTCGTTAAATAGCAATACTACATAAACTGATGTATACATTCAACACAATCTTTTAAAAAAACAGTACCAACTGTTTTTTTTTAATTTGATAAACTGATCCTAAAATTCATATAGAAATTTAGAGGAGCCAGAAAAATAGAAATCAAAACTTAACCAAGAACAATAAAGCTAGAGGACTCACATATCTCAGTTTCAAAAGTCACTACAAACCTACAGTAAGTACCAAGAGAGTATACTATTAGCATAAAAATAGATACATATAACAATGGAATCAATTGAGTCCAGAAATAGTGCTTTAACTTTATGGTAAATTGATTTTAGACAAGGTTGCCAGGACAATTCAATGATGGAAAGAACAAATGGTGCTTAAACAACTGCACAAAAAATAATAAATACATGCTAATAATGAAGGTGGTGGAGTCCTAACTCACACCATATATAAATATTAGCTTAAAATGGATCAAGGACCTAAAAACTACTAAACTCTTAAGAAAACTTAAGAATTAATCTTCATTGACTACTGATTAAGCCATGATTTCTTAGACATGGCACTGATGGCCCAGAAGTGACAAAAGGAAGATTGAATGATTTGGATTTTATAAAAATGTAAATATTTTGAATATCAGAGAACGCAAACAAGAAGGTAAAATGGGTGGTGTGAAGCCAGAGGAGGATAAAAATGTATTTCTACATTATCTTCTTAAATATTTCATGTATTTTGTAAATTTATGTAAAAAACCCTTTTAGACAGCAGAGTTTAAGTAAATGAATAAAGTTT
Source organism: Marmota monax (assembly GCF_021218885.2). NCBI lineage: Eukaryota > Metazoa > Chordata > Mammalia > Rodentia > Sciuridae > Marmota > Marmota monax. The sequence continues at coordinate 2,152,615 of NW_026693552.1, forward strand.
TTTTACTGAAAAAGATCAAAGGCTTTGACTTTAAGTTGTACATTATGAATGTGAACAAACAACATTGAATTAAGAAATGTTAATAGTGAATTTCTATGTAAGAAAGTCTAAATAAAAAAGATTGACAATAAACTGGTTTAAAGTTCTTAAAAGTAATCCCCCCAAATTTGTAAAATTATAATTTCTCCCTTTATGCATTCTCTACAAGTACATAACTATTTTTAAAGTAACTTAATATAGTCATCCCAATAAGTTGATGGGGCTGGGGTTGTGGCTCAGTGGTAGAGTGCTTGCCTACCACGGGCGAGGCACTGAGTTCAATCCTTAGCACCACCTAAAAATAAATAAATAAAATAAAGGTATAAAAAAATAAGTTGAACACACAAGAAGTCAAAAATGCATTCACCTAACCTATCAATAGCATAGCTTAGGCTGTATTGAAAGCATTTCCTATCATGTGGTTTATGGAGAACTTGCCAGCTGCCACTGTGGAGCATCTGAAGAGAGTATTATAGGGTATTTCACTAGCCTGGGGAAGACCAAATTCAAAATTTATGGAACAATTTCTGCTGAGTGCCTGTAATTTTTTCACCATTGGTTAAAAAAGTAGCAGGTACAGTATGTACTCAGGTATCATCTCTATTGGTGTGAGTGTGGTGGATTCTTAATTTGTTCATTTTTAGCCTCTCTAACTAGCTTGGATGAGGGGATGAGTTTTAAAAGTTTGTAGTGTCTGCAGTTTGTCTTAACAATTATCCTCTGACCAGACACCCTGAGCCAGAATGATTTAATTATCAGTGTCTCCTTAGGAAGATATATTCCCAGAAGGAACTCAGCATCTTGCAAAGGGCATTTGTGAACAACTTGTTTCATTCTTGTTTCTACAACTCCATGTTCTTCCTGTCTCCTACAGGCATTTTCCTGATACCTTTCCTTTTGATTCATTTTCTCTATGAAATCTTTCATTCACTCCTATGATTAAATTCAAATGTGTATGTTTTCATTTTCCATACTCATCAGTTTTAGCCTCAGTTAAGTTCTGCGTTGTGAACAGCTCTGATCTGTTTCTCTTTTTGGAAGTCCTGCAGGCATGCTGTGAAAAACCAAGAACAAGCCAACTTCTCTTCTTGCTCTTCACGTAGGTCTTTTACTATGAGATAGTTCAATGGTACTATTTTCCTTGTGAAAATCTTTACAATTAAAAATTGTTTTAACTATTCCTCTTTCTTTAAATTCATTGAGTTGTACTATATGATTTCAACTTTCATTTTCAAATCTGTTCTTCTCAGTGTTTAGTTCAGTCCTCCATTCATTTCTTCTTACCTAGATTACCTTAATAGACTCCCAATTTGTCTGTTCTTCCTAATTCTTGCCAGAAAAATTGCCCAATGGATCATTGTGTTATTAATACGTTTTCTGACTCTGAATGAAATATGATCATTATAGAAGGATGGAAAATATTTTAAAGCACAAATAAGGAAAAAGGAATCTCCCTTAAGAATCTTAACTTCAGATAGCCATGATTATCGTTTTGACACATTTTCTCTGGTTTTATTTGTATGTAGTTTTCCAAGTAAAATCTTATGTCATTTTGGTCCCTATGTCATATTTAACATTCCAGAAGCTTTCCTTGATTCTCTGATATATTCATAATATAGAACTATATTTTTAATAACGGTTTATATATACTAACATACATACTTATATACTTTTTGTCTAATGGATATGTCAGAATTTACTTGATAAAGGGTTTTAGGTTTTTCCCTACCATAAATACTGTGGTCCTAAATACATTCTTGTCTGTACTAATTTTTATCTTTACTTGGGATTATTTATGACAATTTCTAAAGATAAAAGCAATGAATCAAAGGATGTGAATATTTTTATGTCTCTTGTTACATGTTGAAAAATTATCAGAAATGTTTCATTATAGCACTACATAAGAATGCTAATATTGCCTCATTCTGAATATTAAATCCATGAATAGAGATATTGAAAATCATACCTTTTTTAAAAAAAAAAAACATTGTTTTATTATTACTAATATAGACTGTTTGGTAATTGGTTATTTGATATGTATTTCCAATACAGAATAGCTCTTCTAAGAATGTTCTAAACTGCTTTTGATTTTTTCTTTTTAGGTACTGGAGATTTAACCCAAGGGAACTTTACTAGTGAGCCACATTCCCAGCCATTTGATTTGTTTTGTTTTGGTTTGGTTTTTTGAGACAGGGTCTCTCTAAGTTGCTTAGAGCCTCGCTAAGTTGCTGAGGCTGGTCTTGTACTTGTGATTCTTCTGTCTCAGCCTCCCAAGTCATTGAGATTTTAGGTGTGTGTCACCGCACCTGGCTTAACTTAATTTGATTCTTTTCTTTCTTTCTTTTTTTTAAAAGATATTTTTAGTTATAGATGGACACAATACCTTTATTTTATTTATTTATTTTATGTGGCGCTGAGGATTGAACCCAGTGCCTTACATGTTCTAGGCGAGTGCTCTGCCACTGAGCCACAACCCCAGCCCCTTTAATTTGATTCTTTAAGATGCTTTTCCTTATGCTATTCTTCTAACAAATGGATTTATTCATTATTCCTTGTCATTTCCCATGTTTAATTGGAGACTGTCATGGAATTCCATGTTACTTGCTTTTGTATCTTGCTCATGCTATTTCCTATATTATAAATGTTTCCCCCCCACATCTGTCAGTCAAAATTTATCTACATTTCAACATCCATCATAAATGTCACCTTTTTCATAATATCATCTCAGATCCTCTCCATCAGATAGAATTTATTTCTTCTCTGAAACTTCACATTATTTTTGTACTTATTTAGGGATCTTTACCTGTGATACCTTGTGTAAGAACAGTGATTTTTTAAAATTTGGGAGCAGGAAGTATCAGGATTGACAGATCATTCCAAAAGAAGGTCTGTGCTCAAAATAAATGAAATTAATTTCTTTACTTCCCTTCTTGTTCACTTTATGATAATATGTATATATTTGTTTTTTCAATTTCAAAGTGAATATCCAGTCTTATTTGTATATTATCTTCCACAAGTTATAAAAATATTCTAAGAAAGGTTATTAGACTTGTGCCTTAACATAAATATTCCTGGCCCCATAAGGGAAGATGAATGGACCCTAAGAGTGATCATCCCATGTGGAAAGATACCAGAGTCTATGAGTTAACTTATCTAAATTAAAATTTTTTATAACTTTCTGACATTTTCCTTAGCTTCCACCTAATGTTACGAGAAGAAAATAGGCCATGAAAGAGTTTTTATCTTATTTCTCAATATTCAGAATTCTTAGTTAATTTTTTTCTCTCCAAATATTTTATAAGATTCTTTAGAAAGAAATGCAATACAGTTCCATAATGAAGCTTTCATACATTCAATAAGTGTTTGCTCAATGATTTAAATAGGCCATGCTATGCACTAGGCGCTAGAAATACTGAGAACAGAGCTCCTTCTCTTCAGAGGTTTGTTTCTATTGACAGAGACTGACAATGCTGAGTGCAGGAATTCTCTGAGATTCCCAGAGAAGGGGCATCAATTATGCTGCACGGAAGAGGCTGGAGGTCAAGAAAGGCCTTCCTATTGGATAGATAACACTTAAACTCGATTTTAGAGGCCAAGGAGTGATAGATAACACTTAAACTCGATTTTAGAGGCCAAGGAGTAATTAGCCAGCTGACAATATGACCTTATTCATCTATAGCTCTTTTAAACATTTAAGTCCCTCCAGAATGGTTGATTTTTAGTTAAAGGTCTGTGTAAGAGAGTGGGAGACAGTAAGTAATTTGTAAATATTTGCTTTAGTTTGACTTTGTGTTTGGCCTTTAGCCTTCTGAAAAGTTACTACCAAAATTATTAATTAGACTTTTCCTTATTAGTATTTTAATTTCTTTTGAATGCTTTTTTTACACACTTTTATTAAATATGTTTAAGATACTTAAAAACATGAAGTTTTTCCTAAGAGATTTTTTTTTGAGTCCTTATAAAAATAATTCTTTGGACTTTTCATGTAATAGAGATTAACTATATACATATTTTATTAAAATTTATTATGAATCTGCTTAATTTTGATGAATTACTTTTTCAAGGTATTAATCAATATTTTTAAATTCATATTATTTTCTTATTGCTCAATTTTTCTTGGATACTTTTATTCTTTTTCTTAATATTTAATGATATAGTTTAATGTATTAAGTATTTGAATAAGAAGTCTGTTCCTTCTTATTGGTCAAAAATGTCAAATATTTCTGTTTATCTTGCATTATTAATAAATGTCTTTTCCTCTCAATTCATGAATTTAATATCACTTTGTGATTTCTCAGTAATATTATAATTGTTCTTTGGGAGCTTAATAGTTTTTTTTTCTTCCCTAGATAATTTTTTTGGTGCTTAAATAATTAGTTTATACATTTTATACCTAGTTGAAAATATTCCTTAAATTCTATCTGATGAACTTATTTTATTTCAGTTTCTGCTATACTTTATACTTTTCTATGGATTTATGACTACATTAATGATTTTGTTTGGCATTTTGTTTCAATGAGGATTTATTTTCTTCTGTTTTTCTCATGTATTTGTATGTAGAAATCGCCTCAAATTTCAGCTCAATCTGCATATATGTCTGAAGCTTCTTTTGAATTTTTCTTTTTTCAAATTTATTTTATTGAATAATAAAAAACCAGCTACACTACTTTAAAGAAATAATTGAGAGTCAATTTCGGAACTCTGTTACAAGTAGTAGGAAACTCTTTCTATCCTCTCTGAGATTATTTATAAGATCTACGCTGCACACACACACACACAATGCTGTGTGTGTGTGTGTGTGTGTGTGTCCCTCAGAGGCTGGAACATAGTTGATAACTTCCAAATGTTAATGTACTTTGTGACTTGTGACAACTTAATCATTCTATGTCTTGATTTTTTTCATCTAAAACATGGACTAATGATATATAACTGTTGAGATTAATAGAATTTCAGTATTTGAACACCTAGCACAGTACATGGCAAATATTTGATGTCAGTATATGACATTCTTTGTGGTAAGTTTAGTCTATCTGAGAACCAGGGATGGCTATGTTTCTAGATTTGGAAATTTGGGAGAAAAAAAAAAGATGTTTCTCTTGTAGGCATAGCTGATCAACCCACTTATCATTAAAATATTTTTTCTAAAAAGATTTCTTTTTTTTAAGAGAGAGAAAAGAGAGAGAATTTTTTAATATTTATTTTTCAGTTTTCGGTGCTGGATTTTATGGAGATGGTTCAATCCTCAGCACCAGTTTTCGGTGGACACAACATCTTTATTTTATTTTTTTAATATGGTGCTGAGGATTGAACCTAGCACCCCACACATGCCAGGTGAGCGCATTACCACTTGTGCCACATCCCCAGCCCCTAAAAATATTTCTTAAAATTGCAAATACAGCATTATTTTTGTATATGATAGAGTTAGCAGCTTCCATAGCTTCATTTGATTTTCTTTTTGGTAAATATAATGTAAGGGTTGATGAGATATTTTCTGATCTAAATATTTTCCAATGATTCTCAGATTTTTTTCTCAAATTAGTTTAACTTCCTAATGACCTCCTGAATATTAAATATTTTACCATGTAAATGTGAACATTAATACAGTATAAGCAAATTATTTTACAAAATTCACTATTGCTGGGTAAAGATCTAGCAGAAAAGGAAGATTTTCTTGAGTGGATCAGAGGAGTTGTATTTATCTCCAAAGTGAACACATTTTCTTGGGGCATGATACTTAGAGTTTGCAGTTTTCAATTTAACATTTGTGTCCTAATTATTACATATATATTAGGTGCTGCTGTTCAACTGAGATAACTGCTGTTCAAATGAAGGTAGAGATTACTGTGAAATTGGTTTCAACACATGATATAAATTGTCAGCCTAATGTAGAAATCCACACATAATCATCCCATATATCTGTTATCATCTTTAGTTTATTTAAGCATAGATTTTCAAACCAAATTGCATTGCAGTTTGGTGGTGGATTTCTGAAAATAATCTTATCTATATCCATGACTTTTACAAAATGCCATTCTTTATATATAGTTATCAAAATTGATGTGTCACATGGGGTAATATTCTCTGCGACAATGTAACTATACATGTTAGTAACAGATGGGCCAATTATGCTTAGAGTTAACCAACATACCAACAATATCCACATGAAAATTGTGTTCAGCTCTGAGTAATAGAGAACTAATGAACAATAGTTTAAGCCAATTTTGGGCTTTATTTATGTCATATCACAAGAAGTCACCAGATAAACACACAAAAAAAATCAGAGTCAGAACTCTAATATCCACCTCACATTTTCATTTTAGTGACAATGTGTCTGTCCTAGTCTCAACATCATTCTTCATTCTAGGTAGCATGTATATATGTATGTGTGTGTGTGTGTATTGTTGTTGTTGTTGTTGTTGTGCAAGTTTGGGAAACGAAAATTCTCCCAATAGTTTATTAATCAGAATGATACTGCATGGCCACACATTTAAGAGTGTCTGGGAAATGGAATTTTTATCTTGGCAAATGCAACGCTGAATAAAATGATGGTTAGTAAAGGAAAAGGATAAAATTCACGTTGGGAAGGCAAATGGAAGTCCCCCCAACCCTGTTGTCAGTCAAAACCATTACTTGTCTAACAAAATTTATACTCATTGATCTTTACAGATGCCTGCTACCATTTGATGCTCAAATAGCTCACCTAATAGCCATTAAAAAACAAATTTTCTGCAGTGCCCTCATCACACAGATTAAATGTTCAGTGAACAATATTGTGCTACCCAGAATGGGTCCATTTGAACCTCAGACATCCAAGCAAAATCAAACTTTGCTTTAAAGAAGAGTGAAGAAATCATGGTGATAAAGAGCCCCACTAATAAACACTGAGGTCAGATGATAATAATAATTTGAAAAAAAAAAAGCAGAGAACACAGGCAACTGAAAATGTTTAGGGATACAAAGACACATGATTGCCCCTGAAAATCAATTTGTGAAGTTTCTATTTATTGTAAGATGAAGAGCAAAGTGCAATAAAAAATCTTGTAGCACTTGAATGACTTGTTCCAGTTCTATAAAGAAATGTAAAGAGTTGAGAACTGGATAAAGAGACCATTCATTTACTATGCCCTGCTTTTTCAAAAGTAGAAGCTCCAGAGGAGCTGGAACTGATCTAAATAGCTCATAAGGAAATACACCTGCCAGACCTACAGACACACAGTTGAACTTTAAGAACTGGATTGGCTTACAGATTGTGGAGACTACAATGTGGAATAATGACAAATATGGAAAAATTCTTCTTTTGGGTTTTGTTCAATCAGTTTTTCCAAACTATCTGCCTTACTCAGTTATAGAAATGATCATCATGTCCAGAACAATAATAAATAACAATTAATAGTGTGTATGTATGTGCATGTGTGTGTGTGTATATATATATATTATATATAATATATATGCTTATATTATATAATACATAATATATATTATAATTATATATTTATTAGTACTTATATAAAATAAGCATATTCCAATTTTGAGGCAAGAGTGTCAAGTTCAAGTTTCTCATTATATTAAGGTATGAGAAATGACACCATGCTCTTTTTACCCCCCTGGCAATTCCATGGGAAGATGGGCTACTATACACAATGTCTGAAATGAATACTCCAAATGGGCCTTTGTATTCTTGTTATTTGAGTACTCTCTTTGTGAATGGCTGAGGGCTACATTGTATTGTCATAGTATAAATTGAAAGGAATTTGCAAGTATGATATATGTTCTAGTCATATCTATATCTTTTTTGGATTTGTTTTGTTTCAGTGTATGGAAATGATGGATTTTATATAATACTGAAAGGCCAAGCTCGACCTTGCATAAAAGTGTATAAAAACCTGTTGGAAGACACTAAATCAACAACCTCTTTGCCATCTCACAGCAGCTTTATATTTGATGAAGACTTTCCAAATTGTCTACTTTCTGGGTTGTACGTACCTTCACATGACATAGTGGTAAGAGATCAATATTTGCTTTTTCCACAAGCAACAAGGTAACCTGATGGTTAATTTTGTCTTTTTCTGATATTTAGATCTAAATTATCTTCAATGTACTGCAAAAGTCAAAATAGTATATCTCTTAAAATAAATTGGGGTTGGGGTTGTGGCTCAGTGGTAGAGTGCTTGCCTGGCATGTGAGGCACTGGGTTCAATTCTCAGCACTACATGTAAATAAATAAAATAAAGATCCATTGATAACTAAAAATATATTATTTTATGTTTTATATATTTATATATTTATATATATTAATTTGTGTGTATGTATATATATATATATATATATATATATATATATATATATAAATTGAGCTATCAATATTAAACTGGAAATTTGATTAAAATTTTTGTTGCAGGATGCCTTCAGTATCATATTGCTCATAGGTAGGGGATGTGTGGTCCATTTGATACCTGAAACAAAGTCAATGTGGCTGGTTCATTGATAGAGTAAGGATGTTATTTTGCATTAAAGGTGAGGTTACAGAGACTTGAGGATAGGGAAACAACTGATTAGCATGATCAAGTCAAGGATGTGTTTATCATGTTTGTCTCAATGCTAAGATAATCAAGGGCTTGATTGCATTATAATAAAAAATTCGTACTTGAAGAAAATCTATTGCCTACATATAATATTTCAAGATTATCAGTTGGTAAATTGCCTCTGCCAAAACTCATTTGTTTGCATAAGTAGCCCCTTATCCAAGTTCATGGTGTTCTACACATCATTGCTTCTGATGAAGTCATCTGTGATTGTAGAATTTATTTTACTCTTCTTTGTGGCTGAGTAATATTCCATTGTGCATTTTATTTATCCATTCATCTATTGAAGGACACCTTGGTTGGTTCCATAGCTTAACTATTGTCAATTAGCCTCCCATAAACATTCATTTGGCTATGTCACTGTAGTATCCTGATTTTAAATCCTTTGTTTATAAACCGAGGAGTAGGATAACTGGATCAAATGGTGGTTTCATTCCAAGTTTTTGAAGGAATCTCCATACTGCTTTCCAGAGTGGTTATACCAATTAGTAGTCCCACTAGCAATATATGAGTGAATATTTTACCCCACATCCTCACCAACATTTATTGTTACTTGTATTCATGATAATTGCCATTCTGACTGGAGTAAGATTGAATCTCCGTGCAGATTTGAATTGCATTTCTCTAATTGCTAGAGATGTTGAACATTTTTTTCATCTATTTGTTGAACAATTGTATTTCTTCTTCTGTGAAGGGCCTGTCCAGTTCCTTTGCCCATTTATTGATCAGGTTATGTGTTTCATTGGTGTTAATTTTGTTGAGCTCTTTTGTATATCCTGGTGGTTATGCTGTTTCTGAGGTGCAAGTTGCAAGGGTTTTCTCTCATTCTATAGGCTTTCTCTTCCTTTTCTTCATTATTCACTTGTTTGTGAAGAAGCTTTTCAGTTTGAAACTATTCCATTTATTGATTCTTGATTTTACTTCTTCTGTTTTAGGAATTTTGTTGAGAAAATCAAATCCTAAACTGAAATAATAGAGAGTTGGGCTTACATTTTCTTCTAGTAATTTCAGAGTCTCTGATATAATTCCTAGCTCCATGATCCACTTTGAGTTGAGTTTTATACAGAGGAAGAGACAGGGGTTAAGTTTTATTCTTCTACATATGAATTTCCAGTTTCCCCAGCACCATGAATTGAAGAGGCTATCTTTTTTCCAATGTATGTTTATGGCACCTTTGTCTAGTATGAACTAACTGTATTTATGTGGTTTTTCCTCTTTGTATTTTATTCTGTTCCATTTTTCTTCATGTCTCTTTTGGTGCTGATACCATGGTCTTTTTGTTATCATAACTCTATAGTATATTTTAATATCTGGTATTGTGATGGCTCTTGCTTGCTTCACTGTTCAAAATAAGGATTGCTTTGGCTATTCTGGCCTCTTTTTTTTCCAAATGAATTTCATGGCTGCTTTTTTTTTTAATCCTATGAAGAATGTCATTGAAATTTTAAGAGGAATCTCTATAGTGATTTTGGTAGTATGACAATTTTGACAGTATTAATTCTGCCTATCTAAGAATTTCTTTTATTTAGTGTTATGTAAGTTTTTTTGTAGAGTTCTTTCCCCTCTTTTGTTATGTTGATTCCCATATATTTTATATTTTGAAGCTATTGTGAATGGGATAATTTTTCTAATTTCTCTTTTAGTTGATTCATCATTGGTATATAGGGACACAATTGATTTGTGGGTGTTAATTTTATATCTTGCTACTTTATTGAATTCATTTATAAGTTTTTTTTAAATACAGAATCATATCATTGGCAAGTAGGGATAGTATGAGCTCTTCTTTTCCCATTAGGTTCCCTTCAATTTATTTATTTTGTCTAATTGCTCTGGCCTAGGGTTTTAAAGACTATGTTGAGTAGAAGTGGTGAAAGAGTATCCCTGTTTTGTTCTAGATTTTAGAGGGAATGCTTTCACTTTTTCTCCATTGGCTTAACATAGATAGCGTTTAAAATGTGAGGAATATTTCTTCTATCTCTAGTTTTCTAGTGTTTTGAGCATGAATGGGTGATGCATTTTTTCAAATGCTTTTTCTGAATCTTTTGAGATAATCATGTGATTCTTATCTTTATATTTATTGATATGAAGAATTACATTTATTGATTTCCATATGTTGAACCAACCTTGCATCCCTGGTATGAAACCCACTTGATCATGGTGTACTATCTTTTTAATATGTTATTGTATGTAATTTGACAATATTTTATTAAGAATTTTGCATCTATGTTCATCAGGTTTATTGGTCTGAAGTTTCCTTTTCTTGATGTGTCTTTGTCTGGTTTTCATATCAAGGTGATACTAACTTCATAGAATGAGTTTAGAAGGGTTTCCTTCAATTTATGTATTTTTTCAATTTCATGAAATAATTTGAGGAGTATTGGTATAAGTTCTTCTTTGAAGGTCTGATAGAATTTGGCTGAGAATCCATCTTATCCTAGGCTTTTCTTTATTGGTAGGTTTTTGATGGTGTCTTCATATCATTGCTTGTAATCTATCTGTTTAAATTTTCTATGTCCTCCTGACCTTTTTTTAGGTAAGTCATATATCTCTAGAAATTTGTTGTTATCTTCAAGATTTTCTATTTTATTGAAGCACATATTTTCAAAATAGTTTCTGATTATGATCTATATTTCAGTCATGTCTGTAGTGATGTTTCCTTTGTTATCACCAATTTTAGTAATTTGAAATTTCTCTCTTCATTAGATTGGCTAAGACTTTATCAATTTTATTAATTTTTTGAAAGATCCAACTTTTTGTTTTGTTGATATTTTGATTTTTTTTGGTTCCAATTTCATCTCTGATTTTAATTATTTTTTTCTTCTACTGCTTTTAGTGAGTGCTGTTTTTGTTCTTCTTTTCCAGAGCTTTGAGATGTAAAGGAGATTATTTATTTGATGACACTCTATTCTTTCAATGAATGTGCTCCATGCTATAAATGTTACTCTTATCACCTCCTTCATATTATCCCAGAGATTTTGATATGTTGTATCACTTTACTCTAATTATTATTTTTTATTTCATCTCTGATATCTTCAGCTATTCATCGGCATATATTCAACAGCATATATTTAGTCTACAGGTATAAGGGTAGCTTCTATTTTTTATTTCTAATTTTATTCTATTATAATCTAATAAAATTCATGGTATTATATGTTTTTTTTATATTAGCTAAGAATTTTTTGTGGCCTAAGGTATGTTCTATTGTAGAGAATAAGCTGTATGGCAATGAGAAGAAAGTATATTCAGTCACTGATGATAAGAAATAGTCTATATATGTTAAGTCTAAATTATTAATTGTAATTTTGAGTTCCATAGCTTCATTATTTAGTTATTGTTTGGAATATCTATGAGTGATGAGAGGGGCATGTTAAAGTCATGCTATTATTGTGTTGAGATCTACATGATTCTTGAAATTGTGAAGGGTTTCTTTCATATACAGATATGCTCCATTATTTGGGGCTTCAGTGTTTATGATTGAATGTTTTATTACGTATAATTCCCTTAAACATGCTCTTCGTCCCTACTCTGTTCTTAGTTACTCTCCTTATATCAAAGAAGACATTTGGCATTTGTTTTTTAGGGATTGGCTAGCTTCACTTAGCATAATCTGAATCAAAGTGTGAAATATGATATATCAAGAAATTTGTAATGTTTTGAACAACCAACAATAAAAAATAAAAAAAAAAACTGAAAAAAAAATTCCCTTAAACAGTATGAAGAGGGCTTTTTTGTCCCTTACATGTGAATAGTAAGGTTTTTTATCCCCATCCATTCAGAGGAATAGCAAGTTCAGTGTGGCTTAGAAAGTCCAGAGAAATGTCCAGAAATGAAGGAACTGAATTATGTAACTAAGAAGGAGTTTGTAGATTAGTGAAGAATAGAGGCAATGTACCCTTGTTTTATAGAATTCCATATAATGTTGCACATAATAAAGGAGCTGCTAGCTACTTTTGTTCCTTGCCCACATTGTGTGGCCTTACATGGTTTCTAATAAAGCACCACTTTTAAGAGCACAGGTAATGGAGTCAGAGCACATTTTATAGCTCTGGAAACATGAGCAATTTAGACTCTAGGCTTCAGGTTGCTTATCCATAAAAACTGAACTAATAATATTACTTACCTTGTAAATCATGGTTTTAGAGATTATATAAAGCACTGAGAACGTGCAAGACCCTGGATTTGATCTCCAGCACACAGCACATCAAAAAAGAAAAGAAAAGTCAGGGGAGCAGTACCTAACATACTGTGGAAGTTCAGTTTTTACCTACAGCTGTCATTGTTCATATGGTGCTTTTGTTTTTCATTCCTTCTCTTTTTCCAAGTTTCACTTTCCAGACTCTCATATATCTTGCCGATGCACGGCAATAACCTCTTCTACTTATGTATAATTTACAAACTTCTTCCATTCATCTTCCACATTGTCACTAGTGTGACGTTTGTAAAAGTCAAATGCGTAAGATGTTTCAGTCATTTTTTAGTCACTTATAAAATTCAACTTCCTCTGCCATGGCTTCCAGGGTCCTTCATGAATGTGCTCAGCTCTCTAGTACAACCTTTGGACTAGTTACGATGAATGACTTATAGTTCACTGCAAGTTTCTATCATCTCCATGTCTTTATGTATTTTGTCCTTTGAACCCAGAATGGCAGGCTCTTATGAGGTTTTTCAACAGTCTCTTAAAACTAATGAAGCTTCACTTGCTCTTTGAAACCTCCCCTCACTTTCTCTGGTGCTCTGGTACAAATTGTTTATGCTTGTAGACAGTCCTGTTAACTTCTCTCGCATGACCTACTTTAGATTTAGATTTTCAGATTTTGGTTTGCTTTCATTCAATGGTACGTGCACTAAAGTTAGTCTGTGTATTACTCTTCCTTTCCCATGTGTGCATAGGTATAGTGACGGGCCTAGATAGAGAAGTCACCTAAAATAAAGCATGTACAACAGGGTAAGTAAAAAAAAAGAACAAGTGAATTGACAGAAATATCTCAAGTAGAAAAGCAATGTGGTCAGGGAGAAATAGCACAGATAGTGAAGAAATCCTCTAGCCCACTGGCCTGTTAAAGGTCACTTAGGCAGTTGCAGGCAAGTTTGTAATTTGTTTCTAGATCTTACTGGAAGAATTCCTTTTATTGAGAGCATAGCAAAGAACTATACTAGCCCCTTGAAGAAAGCACTAACTCCATAAATTTTAGGAATTCTAATCTGGCAGTTTGAATTGTACTTTAGTTAGTGTCTTTTAATTACTGTTATTTTAAGGAAATTTAATGTCATAGTCACAGACAAGAAAACCTTTATAAAATTTTGAACAACTTTAATATATCCATGTCAGAGACAATGGACTTTCCTGCATATTTAATTACTTTGCTGTACATCAACGGATATGCTTTTCATTAAAACTTTTCTGTCATTCCAAAAAAAAAAAAAGTCTAAATAACATTTACACTAAAAATAAACAGCATAACATGTGATATTCAATATGGATAGAAGGTTCAGGAAAACAATTATTGTGTTTGTTGGTAACTTACATATAGTAAAAAAAAAGATTATTATTTAGAAACAATAATCAAATCCTCTCTTTTAGGTTCCATTGATTTTTATGCTTGAATATGAAAAGGACAATGCTGTGTTTTAAGAAAACAGTAGATAAATTTGATTTATATGTGAAGAAGTAATTTTGGCTGCTGTGGGTAGGGCAAAGTGGATTTGATAAAGTGGCACAGAAAGAGGTAAAGAGGGGGAAATAATGAGGAGGCTCTGGTAATAGTCTACTTGGTAAATACTGTTTCCTTGGACACTGTTTCTCTACTGAGCATATACAGAAGTCAATGAGTTGGGGATATATTTTTCATGTGAAGTTGTATGGATTGAACATGAAGAGTGAAAGAGAGGATTCAAAGACCATTTCTATAATTTTGAACAGAGAACATTTCTGGATGCCAATATAACTTATTGGAACTGGTAAGACTCACATTGAAGAAGATTTAGGAAGAAAAATTTAAGTTCAGATTTGGATGTGCTAAGTTAGAGATTTGTAGATGCCAATTATATACTCAAATAAGTTGACAGTCTGAAAAGTGAGTCTTAGAGTTTGGGGGTTTCATGGTGTTGACTGTCTAGAAAGTCACAGGCATATTGGTGCTAAATTATACCAAAAAAATTAGCCTGTTCTTAAACAATACTAATATTGTTGGAAAACAAGCAAATCTCTTTTATACCAAGAGATTATCATTTCATTTAGATTACTGTATTTTCCTAACTGCTTCAATCTTTTAGTCTGTAGTCTGTATTGATTTCTGAAAACATATTAAAACTTTCCACTATTCTTGCTTTCGAGGATACATTTCAAGCTGCTTAATTTAACACACAAGGTTCAGCCCTCTTCATTATCTCCTGCATCCTATTTGCCCTTTAAATCTCCCCTCTTCTCTTAATTGTAGACACACATATACCATTCCAGCCATATCATTTTTCTTACCTACATGCACATGCTTCCCTTTCACATCATTAAACATTTTTTACCGATTGCAAAAAACTTGCATAACAACAGTCAAGATTACTGCTGACATCTTAGCCTGAGATAAACACAACTCTGCTATACTGAATAGTTCCCTATTATTTTATCTATAAGTATTTCGTAAATGATTTAACTTCAAGTTAACTATTATGTATCGGGTAACACAATGGGCACTTTTAATGTAATTTAATTTTTATAAAAACCTTCAGAAATAAAGATAGGTAGTTAACACCTGGACCTGTTATCAAGGTATTGGCACTTTTATGAGGGAGATTCACATGAAACTCAGGTTAATTCTTGTGACAAAATGAAATATATGCAAAAGGCTGTGAGGAAAAAACAATGAGAATTGAAATGAGAATTTCATCAGAGTAGAAAGGTCATTCCAGACTAAGGAACAACATAGGGAAAGACACAGAAGTAGGGAAATGGTATCATAAATATTGCTTAGGAAGTAGGTTTTCTCATTTTTTTTGTATTGAAAATTGGATTTTTAATTATTTTTTAATTTATATAGGACAGTGGAATGTATTACAAAGATTTTCTTCTTATTTTAAAGAACCATGTTTAGCAAGTAAATTATTTTATAGACCATGGAAAGTCATTGAAGGATTTTGTGCAGGAGAGTAACATGAGAAAAAATGCCTACCTACATTAAAAAGTTAACTCTGACTGGTGTGAATTATGTAGCTTAGCTCAGAGAGGCTGGGGACAGGAAAATTAAGGGAAATGATCGATGCTGAAGGTAATAATGGTCTGATTCAGGGCAGTGGAAAGACCAAAGTTAGAGGAGGCAAAGTGTTTGAGAAGTTACCTCATACTAAGTTGGGGATGAGTAAAACTAACCAAGAGTTCTGTCTCTAAAATATTTTCTAGAATTTGGGGGAATTTTTATAACAATTTCAACTAATCAAATACTTCATAATTTATCTACAATTCATGTAGTGATATTAGGGAGACCATTACAAATTCTACCAAACTAAAATGATTAACATTTGTATTTAATAGAAAGTTAAAAGTAACTAAATCGAAGAGTAAACAATATTTGTTGACCTGTTATAAAATATTATGACAAATTAATTTAACATTTAACAGTCTTTCAATATACAATTAGACATATAAATCCTAATGTCTCTATTTAATTAAATTCTGTGTGCAACTAAAATTGCTTATTAGATCTGTTTTTATTTATTAAGTGAAAGTATTAAAAATAATATAAGTATGCCTAAATATGTGCTGAATAACTACAACTACATATGAAATTCATTTTAGAAATTCTGGCACTATATGACTATGTGTATATGTGCATGTACTTATCTAATGTTTTGTTCAGTTAGTGAGATGAAAGATCTACTTTTTATATGCTTTCATAAAATTTACTTATCTTTTATCATTGTTATCTATTAATTTTAAGGTCAAATAAAACAACTAAGCCATCAAAAAAAATTCAAACTCTTAGGCTCCTTTGCCTAATGTTTTTATAATTTAAATAGCTTACCTGAGCCCTATATTATTCTGTTGATGTAGACTTCTTAGCCCATTACTTATCTCTTCTGTTGTAGCCTGTTTGGGTTGCTGCAACAAGAATACCATAAACTGGACGGCTTATCAGTAACAGAAATTTATTTCTCATAGTTCTGGAGTCTGAGAACTCTTATCATTTAGGCCCTGGAAGATTTGGCATCTGAGGGCCTGTTTTCTTATTCATAGATGGTGCCTTCTCACTGTATCCTCACATGGTGAAAGGTGAACCACTTCCTTGGGCCCGTTTTATAAGGACACTAATCCTAACTATGAAGACTCTACCCTCATTCCTGAATCATTTCCCAAAATTTCTACCTCTTAATAGAAGTCCTTGGGGATTAAGATTTCAGCATGAGTTATGGGAAGATGTGCATTTAGTCCAAAGCATACTCAGAAGCTTCATCTGATCTGATTTCTAGTACCATTTTGCTTATTCTAAACTTCCATACAGATGGAGTCCAGCATATGTATTTCTGTTTGAATTTTTAAAACAGTCTACTTTATAATTTGCACACATTTTCCAGATATTATTAGATGTTTTATTTAATTGCTGAAAAGTACTTAATTGTATGAATATACTATAACATATTTGTCCATCATTTTATTTATAGACAATTTAGTATTTCCTAAAGAGTGAGCATTCAATGTACACAACTTTTTATGACAAATGTTTTTATTAATCTTGAAAAAATACCTAGAAATGAAGTCATTGGGTTTTAGGTTTGAATCCTGGTTCAGCTACGTACCAACCATTTAATCTTGTATATATTCCTAAACTTTTAAAAAATTATATTTCCTTATTTTAAATATAGACAACAATAGTACTAATAATATTCTACTTATAGAGCTACTTTTATGATTAAAGATGCCTTATCAAAGTGCTTACCAAAAATAAGAGCTTTATAAATATTACATTTGTTTTTATTAGTGATAGCTATAAATTACCAAATAAAATTTATAGGCTGCAATTAACAACTAAATTTAAAGAAAAGAGTAGAAAATAAATGTAGAAAAGCATTTGAAAAATTCAATATTCCTTCATTATTAAAACTCTCAAGAAATCAGATATACCAAGAATGTACTTCAACATAAAAACTATGTCAATTTTGCCACATCTATTCAACATAGTATTGGAAGTCCCAGGCAGAACAATTATATAAGATGCAATTTGGGTAATTGGGAAGAAATATGATTTTATATATAGAACCCGAAAGACTCCATCAAAAATCTATTTGAGCTGATAAATGAATTTTAGTAAATTTGTAAGACAAAATCAACAGGCAAAAATCAGTAGAGATTCTGAATTCTAACAACAAACTATATGGGAAAGAAATCAAGAAAATATTTCCATTTACAAAAACTACTAAAAATAAAAATTAAAAAACAGTAAATTTAATAGGAAAACTATGATACATTGGTGAAAGAAATAGAAAATGGCACACATAAATGAAAGATGGAAAGAGTCTGTGTTCATACATTGAAAGAATTGATGCTATTAAAATGTTCATAGTACTCCAGATGATCTGCAAATTAAATGTAATCTCTACCAAAATTCTTTTTTTGTTATCTTTTATTGATTTTATTTTTTAAAAATACATGACAGCAGTGGAATGCCTTACAATTCTTATTACACATATAGAGCACATTTTTTCATGTTTCTGTATATAAAATATGTTCAGACCAGTATATGCCTTTATACATGTACTTTATTTTTTTTGCATTACAATTCTTTATATACATATATGCCACAATTTTTCATATCTCTGTATATAAAGTATGTTGACACCCAATTCAAGTCTTCATACATGTACTTTGTATAATGATGTCCCACCAACCTTGCTAATCCCCTGCCCCCTCCTTTACCCTCCCACCTCTCTTCCCTATCCAGAATTAATCTAATTCTCCCAAGCTCTCCCTCCCTACCCCACTATGAGTGAACCTCCTTATATCAGAGAAAACACTTGGCATTTAGATTTTCCAATGCCATCCATTTACCTGCAAATGCCATGAATTTGTTCTTTTTAATGCTGAGTAAAATTCCATTGTGTATATATGCCACATTTTTTTACCCATTCATCCACTGAAGGACATCTAGGTTGGCTCCACAGTTTAGCTATTGTGAATTGTGCTGCTATAAACATTGATATGGTTGTGTTCCTGCAGTATGCTGTTTTTAAGTCATTTGGGTGTAGACTGATGAGTGGGATAGCTGGGTCAAATGGTGGTTTCATTCCCAGATTTCCAAGGAATCTCCATACTGCTTTCCAAATTGGCTGCACCAATTTGCAGTCTCACCAGCAATGTATGAGTGTACCTTTTTTCACACATCCTCGCCAACACTTATTGTTGTTTGTCTTCATAATAGCTGCCATTCTGACTGGAATGAGGTGATATCTTAGAGTAGTTTTGATTTGCATTTCTCTGATTGCTAGAGATAATGAACATTTTTTCATACACTTATTGATTATTGTATGTCCTCTTCTGAGAAGTGTCTGATCAGGTCCTTGGTTAATTTGTTGATTGGGCTATGTGTTTTTAAGATTCTAATGACATTTTTCACAGGAAAAGGAAAAGAAAATAGTCTTAAGATTTGTATGTAACTAAAAGAGTCTAAATAACCAAAGCAATCTTGATCAAAATGAACAAAACTTGAGGCATCATGCTAGCTGACTTCAAAATATACTACAAAAGTATAATAATCAAGGAGCATGGTACTGGCATATAAAGCAGACCCATAGATTAGTGCAACAAAATGTCTCAGAAATAAATTCATGCATTATATTGATTTTCAAAAGAGAAACCTTGCCAAGAACAAATAATGGGGAAAGGACTGTCTCTTAGATAAACAGTACTGGGAAAAGTAGACATCCATGTGCAAAAAAAAAAAAAAAAAGTTGGACTCATTTCACACCATATTCAAAATCAGTTCAAAATGGATTAAATACTTATGAAAAGCCTGGAAACTATAAAATCCCTAGAATTTAGTGAAACCAATTTGTTCATACATATATTATGTATGTATATTTTGTTGGTTTAGGGTGGAAATATTTTGTTCAAGTTGATCACTAAACAATGCAATACAGTGCTAAATACAAAATATTCCTAAATTGTGTTTTCAGCACAATCAATATATTTTCTAGAAGGTATTTGGGCTATCAGTATCTTACTCATACTGCCCAATGAAACATCTCAGGATTCATCAGATAGTTAGAAAATATTGCAGTCATGGTGTAAGCAGGCTTTCATAAATGGTTGTTCCCACTGGAGAAAGCATGCATCTTTTTATAAAGCAATCAAATAGCAATTTTATTATTAGATCTAGAATAAAACTAAATTAATGATTTCAATTGAGAACATATTCTAATTTAATTTTGGGATCAGGCAGACTATTGGATCTTCTGAATAGTAAAGACAAAGTTACGTCTTATAAGAATAGGATTTGACCTGTAAGACAAGTAAATTCCTTTGCCTCCTAAATTCTGATCATGGGTAATTCCTGGCTTCCTGTTTATGCTGTTTTCTAAGTTCAGATTTTTTTCCTTGCCTCTCTATACCCATTATCCCTCAAAGACTCATTCCAAATCTGGTCTTCTATTAATCGTCTCCATTTTTTCTCTCATCTATTCATACATTGTTTTTAATGGGTTCTCTCCTGCCCTTAGATGTTGATCTCCCCTGACTCCTAACCCCTAGTGTCAAGGTGACTTCCTTGAAGTCAAAACCAAGTATCAATAAAGTGTCTTAAAGTGTTCAATAAGAATAAATTAAATTAAATTCAGTTTAATTTAATTAGGACTTTCAATATATCAAAGATGAACTGTGAAATGACTTTTGATTTAACTAAATTGCAAGTGATAAAGGATTTAATCCACAGTGATTAAAAGGCCCTGTTTTTATATACTACATTTATGTTATCTAAATTGGCTGTTTAAAATATATGTTTGTATAAATACTATTTTAAAGTTCATAACTAAAAATTTCAGAAGTTTTTGCTATAATGATGAAATAGGAATATAACATTTAACTGTTTCTGCAGTCATTTAAAAATTTTAATAGAGATAGTTTGTGAATATAGTTAAAACATGAAGATATTTTTCATTGATATATAGAACGGCCTTTTATTTTCACAGTTAAAATGTGGAATATAATTAAAAATACACATTAAGTCATAGCCAATTTATAACTATTTGAAAATAAATTAAGGAAAAAGTAAAAAATTATACTGTATATAAGAAAATTTTATAACTGCTCTGTTATATAAAAGCAATGAAATGGTGATGTTTATTGGTCTGTTTACTGATGCTTTTTTTAAAAATCATAAAATAAAAGGATTTCATATATATTTTACTTCATAAGCAAAATAGAATTAAAGCTTTCACATAATATTTTTCATATATTTCCTAATATTTGTGTTAAAAGATGCTTTCTCATTTGATTCCTTGATTTATTTATGAAGAGATCCAAATGTCTTCAAGCTTGCTGTTGTCTATCTCACAGTTTTAAGTAGTGGATTTTCAGATCTTTGATAATTTCCAGTTTATGTAAGATTAAAACCCTGCTGAATTTGGAGGTTGGAAGATAAGAGTGGTTTCTGGTTTATGGGTGGCTGCCTATCTACTGTGAAAGGGCAGTTTCATATTTTGCTCACACTACCCCCAGATTTTCATTGTCCCTTGTTTATTAATTTGTGAGACATTTGAATGTAGTAGTGATTTTTCTTTTTTCTTTTTTATTCCACATGTTGCAAATGTAGGCTTGCCATGTATAATATTGTTTGAGTTTTCACATTAGGGTACATTTATCATTATTGATATATCAAAAATTTTTTTAGTCAAATTTATTGGTTTCTACTTTCCAGGCATCTTGAGTTTCTCTGCTACCATGATTTTATAAAATATAGACACTTTTTCTATTTTTTATTGGCTCATATTAGTTATACAAAACATTGGGATTCATTTTGAGTTCATTATAAATGCATGGAATGTAATTTGCCCTAATTCAATCCTTAGTACTTTCTCTTACACTCTCCTCCTCCCTCCTTTTGTTCTTTCCCTCTATTCCACTCATCTTTCTGCTACTTACTTACTGATAGATTTTTTTTAATTAGTGTCTTGTGGATACATACATACATACACACAGACACACAGACTTACACACACACACAAAGTTTGGTCAGATTCATTCCATTATCTTTCCCATATCTCATCCCTCTTCACTACCTCTCAATCCCCTTACTATGCTCCACTGATCTTCTGCTATTATGATGGAAATCCCCACTTTGTGTTTATCTATCTCCTCTATCATTTTTAAAATTTAGTTTAGACTAGCTTCCACATATCAGTGAAAGGAATGTACCTCTAATTTCCTGGGATTAGCATATTTCACTTAGCATGATAGTCACCAATTCCATTAATTTACCAGCAAATCCCATAATTTCATTCTCCTTTATTGCTCAGTAACACTTCATTGTGTATATGTACCCTGTTTTCTTTATCTAATCATATGTTGAAGGGGTTCCTTTGTTAATTTCATAGCTTGGCTCTTGTAAATTGTCATAAATATTAATGTTGTTACAAATATTAATGCAGTTGCATCCCTAGAGTGTGCTGGTTTTAGATCTTTTGGATACACACCAAAGAGTGGAATAGCTGAATCATATGGTAGTTCCAGTCCTGTTTTGTTTTTTGAGGAATCTCCATATTGTTTCCCAGAATGGTTGCATTAATTTGTAATCCCATCAACAATATACAAGTGCACCTTTTTCTCCACCCCCTTGCCAGTGTTTATTATTTGTGTTCTTCATAATCAACATTCTAATTGGAAAGAGATGAAATCTCAATGGGATTTTGATTTGCATTTCCCTCATTACTAGGGATGCTGAACATTTTTTCATTTATTTGTTCACCATTTGTATTTCTTCTTTTGAGAATTGTCTATTTAGTTTCTTTGCCCATTTATTGATTGGGCTATTTATTTTTTCAGTGTTAAGTTTTTTTAATTGGTTGTGTATTCTTTGTATATTCTGTATTTATTCTCAAATTCATTAATTTTGGCTCTGATAGTAATACTTTCCTGTGTTCTGCTTATTTTGGTTTGTTCATTTTCTAGTGTCTTGTGGTATAATGTCAGATTATTTATTTGGCATCTATTTTCTTGATGTATAAGCTATCCTCTTAAAAGTGCCTTTATACTATCCCAAAATTTTTGATATATCTGATGAATATTATCATTTGTTTCTAGGATTTTTAAAATTTTCCCTCATTTCTTTTGTTATCCATTCATAATTCAGAAGTTTACTATTTAATCTCCAGATGTTGGAATGGTTCCTGTTTTTAATATTGTTGTTGATTTCTAATTTCATTCCATTGTGATGTGATAGGATGCAAGAACTTATCCCTACTTTTTGTATTTGCTAAGATTTGCTTTTTGACCTAAAATATGCTATATTTTTAAAAGTGTTCCATTTGCTGCTGAAAGGAAAGTGAATTTAGTCATTCATGGATGAAATATTCAACAGACATCTGTTAGGTTCATTTAATTAATAATGTTTTTTAGTTCAGAAGAGCCTTTACTTAGTTTATGTGTGGTGAATGAGATGTATTAAAATCACCCACAATTATTGTATTGTGTTCCATGTGATTCTTAATATTGAGGGTTTTTTATGTACATATATGAACTATTGTTTGGGGCATAAATATTTACATTCATTATGCCTTGTTGGATGATTCCCTTAACCAGTAACAAGTGACCTTCTTTGTCTCTTCTGATTAATTTTGATTTAAGTTCAACTTTATCTGATATTAGAATAACTACCCCTGCTTGCTTACAATCACAGTTGCATGGTATATCTTTTCCTATCCTTTGACCTTCAGTTTGTGAATGTCTTTGTATGGTAAACAACATATAGTTGGGCCTTGTTTTTAATCCAATCAGCCAATCTAAGTCTTTTTATTGAAGAATTTAGACTATTTACATTCAATGTTTTATAGAGGTGATTCTTTTCTGTCATTTTGATTTATTTCTAATGTTAAACAGACTTGATTCTCCTTTAATTGACTATTCTTGTAGTACAATAAATTCCTATGCTGGTTTTCCTTTTTTTCTTTATTTTTTCTTCATGAGATAATTCGTTTAGTATGCTTTATAGAGTAGGCTTTATGGTTATTAATTCTTTCAGTTTATGTTTGTAATGGGAGACTTTTATTTCATATCCAATTCTGAAGGGAAATTTTGCTGGGGATAGTGATTTTGGGCACCCATTTTCTTTCATAGCTTGGCATATTTTAGTTCATGGCCTCCTGGCTTTCAGTGTCTAGGTTGTAAAATCAGTTGAAACCGGAATTGGATTACTTCTACATGTGACTTGCTATTTTTCTCTTGCAGCTTTTAAAAATTATATCCACATTCTATATATTAGGCATTTTCATTATCATGTGTCTTGGAGAAGATCTATTATTTGGAATTCTGTATGCCTCTTGTATTTAAATTTCCATCTCATTCTCAAAATTTGGAAAATTTTCTATTATTATTTCATAGAAAAGAATGTGTATCCATTTAGTTTGTATTTCAGAGCTTTCATCTAGGCCACTGATTCTTATATTTGGTCTCTTGTTAATATCCCAGATTTCTTACTATTCTGGTCATGGTCTTTTAATATCTTTTATTTATGGACAATTTATTTTCAAGATTATATAATTTGTCTTCAAGTCCTGAAAATCTATCTTCAAAGTAGTCTAATCTATAAGTGATGCTTTCCATTAAATTTTTAGTTTTGTTTATTGAGTCTTTCAGTTCCAGGATTTTTATTTGTTTCTTTTCCAGGACTTCTGTTTCTTTATTGAAGCTTTCACTTCCTACATTTTCTTTCTAATTTTACTTCTAGGTCTTCTTTTAGCCCATTGAACAATTTAACTGTGAACTTTCTAAATTCTTTCTCTGACATTTCCTCCACTGTGTTCTCAATGCAGTCAATTATTGAAGTGTTAAGGGCTATTTGGCTGATTTGTTCGCTTACTTTTTCACATTCCTTATATGTCTACCCATCTATTAGGTTGGTTATCACCTTTTCTTTAAAATAAGGGACCATTTTGTAAGTTTTATTTTCTTAGGAGCCCTGGGTTGAGTGAATATCCAGGCATTAATACTTTTACTCTCTATGTGGCCTCTTCTGGCACCATTGGTAGCATCCCTTTGAGAGAAGCCACTGAACCCTATTTACTATAATTTCTTCAAAGTCAAGTCATATGCTATTCAAACTTATGAAAAGCAAAACCTTGTTGATATTGTTCTCAACAGTTTGTCTAATTCAGGTATAAATTTGTAGTAAAGTTCTGGAATAGGTTGGAAATTAGTTATTAAAGTAAAATTGCTATTATATTATATGGGCATTGAAAGAGGGAAGAAAGAAAGATTAGGCAAAAGGGAGAGAACAAGAAAAAATAGAGAAAAAAAACCACACCATACACAACAGGGTAAAATGGAGAAAAAAGATGGATAGGGGAATTTAAGCCAGTATCAGATAGTGTAAGAGAATAGGGGTAAGAGGATCAACTAAACACCAGAGCTAAGAAAACAAAGATAGATTCCAACTAATCATTAGAAGAAACACATTCTTTATACAGTTAGAAGAAATACATTCAAATAGGTTGAAGGAACAATGTTGCCTATTAGGATAACAACTATGAATCAAGATTAAAAAATGATATATATGATCAAAGCTGATGTTAGAGTTATTTATAGTAAACCATGTCAAGGTGAAGAACGTTCTTGTTGAATCTTGGTTTGGTTTCATTAGGAATTGAGATATTTCGATGATGTTCATTATTCTCTGGTTTTGTATCCTTCCAGAGGTGCTGGAACAAGGATCCACTCTCCTAGTTACTATGGACCTCCAACCAGCTGATTCTGATTTGGCAGCTCAAGGGCCTGTGAATATCTGCTTGGAGGGTGCAGTTTCATGTCTGCTGGTTGTTTCTATTGTGTACTGGAATTCAGGATACAGGGCTCTTGGCTGTTGGTATTATAGCTGTGGGTTGCTACATACTTGTGCATGCCTATATGGTTCTTTTCAAGGTAGCATAGAGCCTCATGCTGTTTATAAGCACAGATCTTGTGGTTTTGAGTTCTCTGAGTAATCTATGGTGGAGAAGTGTTCCCTCTGCTGATGTAGCTCTCTAAAGTACTAATTACT
The DNA here is from genome assembly GCF_021218885.2 of Marmota monax. Classification (NCBI taxonomy): domain Eukaryota; kingdom Metazoa; phylum Chordata; class Mammalia; order Rodentia; family Sciuridae; genus Marmota; species Marmota monax. The sequence continues at coordinate 2,178,464 of NW_026693552.1, forward strand.
GAATAGAGACTCAGCTGATTTGCTGAGTTTTAGCTTCCACTATTCCAGGTTGTGAATGGTGGACTCTGCTTCTTTCTGCTGACTGTGATTGAAGCAGTATCTCAACGGTGCCTAGATCTCAATTGCTGTCACAGGTGAGGCTGGGTGTCATTGTACTCTGCTGTTGTATTAATCAGGGTTCTCTAGAGGAACAGAACCAACAGGAAGTATAATTATAAAAAGAGGACTTATTAGGTTGGGTTACACAACCAGAAGCTGGTTAGTCCACAATCTCCATCTGCAGGCTGGAGAACTGGAAGAACCAGTCCAAGAGCCCCAGAACAAGAGAGATCAACAGTGTTACCCTAGTTTGAGACCAAACGCTTCTGGAGAATAACTGGCAGAGTTCGCTTTGTAAGAGTGAAGAATGAGAGTCCTATATCCTCAATGATCCCAGTAGCAATCAAGAACCAGTTCAAGAAGAATTGAGGTTGCATCTGCTGCTGCTCCTTTGTTCTTCCAACTTTTATCCATCTAAGTCAACATCCTATTGGATGGTGTTATCCACACTTAGGGGGGTCTCCATTTCTGTTGGTTATCCCACATGCCAATCATTCCTTGACACACTTTCACTGACACACCCATAAGCCTCTTAATCCTGCGCATCTCTTAATCTAATCAAGTTGACAATTAAAATTAATCATTACAACTGTCTTGGACCCAGCCAAATTTCTACTTTGACTGACCTCCCAATGGGTATGATAACAAACTGGTGATCTTCCCTTTATCCTTCCTGGGACTCGGCCAATTTCTAGTCCTGACCTTATGCCAGCTGCTGCCCTGACCTGGAGACAGACTCTATGGGACAATAGATATCCTTGTAGCTTCCCATTAGGATAGGACCCAAAAATACTTTAATGGTTCTTTTATCATTATAGATATATCAAATTGTTTTGTAGTAAAATGTGTTGATTTCTACCTTCAAGGCATCTGGGTTTCACTGACACCATGATTTTATAAAAATATATTTCTGAAAAACATTTTGACCCATTAATTTATTGAATTTACTTTTATAATTGGAGCTTTTGAAGACACAAAATATATTTTCATGTTGTATATAATGTAACTATAATTTTTCAATTGTACATCCTATTGATCCAATGGTACCACTAAATTTATAAGTAATTTTAAATTAAATTTTTAGATCTTTGAACTGGAAAGTATTTTATTAATTAAAGTAGAAATATTAGCTGCATAATTAATACATTTTTATATTAATACACATATATTTGTCAGTTTTATGTGTCTAATTCTGAAAATTTTTGATTAAAATGATCCAAATGAGATTTTACTTTAATGAAACTATGCTCATTCTTTAAAAGGGCTTTAAATTATACACTTAAATTTGTTACTTTAAAAGTTTTCTTTTTTAACCTAAGTATTTTTGGAAAACTTATTTACTTGCATTTATTTTGGTAGTGTTTGATTTCCCATTAAAGACAGTGTTTATATAAAAAGTAATTATTATGCAATGCTCATCATATACTCGGTTCAGTTAGAGTCCAGTGGATTCTTGAACTGCTTCATTTGCAAGTTTGTAACACTTTTGTGCCTAATTCATCTTTATGAAGTTTTCTAAGACTACTGTCTTAAGATTCTTTTAGGTTTTTAAAAAATTTTTTGGTGTTTTAATGCAAATTGCCTTGGGATTCTTTACTATTTTAGTTCTAAATTTTTTTTTTCATATCACCTTTTTTTTTAATTTTTTATTGTTGGTTGTTCAAAACATTACAAATTTCTTGACATATCATATTCCATACTTTGATTCAAGTGGGTTATTTTTTTAACAAGTCCAAAATGATGAAAAATTGAGGAAATAATGCTCTGTAATTTTTATATTGGAATTCCTATTATATAATTTTTATATTACTTATTTATGCTTTTTATTTCCTAGGTTAATAATTCAGTTGTCCCTACCATTGATCATTCTAGTAATGAAACACTCTTTTTTTTTTTTTTTTGGCACCAGGGATTGAACTCAGGACTCCTGAGCCACATCACCAGCCCTATATTGTATTTTACTTAGACACAGGGTCTCACTGAGCTGCTTAGCACCTTGCTTTTGCTAAGGCTGGCTTTGAACTCCTGATCCTCCTGATTCAGCCTTCTGAGCCGCTGGGATTATAGGCATGTACCACTACACCTGGCTGGCTCTTTGGTTTTTGAAAATCCATAGTGGATGCTGCCAATAACTATCAGAATGTTTTTACATCAGCCTAAGCTTTGAGTGTAATGTATAACTTTTTTTTTGTATTCAAGTACTTTGAATACAGAGTATGTCTTTTTCTTCTCACAGCTGAAACCCATTTCATGAAATTAGGAAATCTGTTAGAGAGATTAAGCCAAATTCTCTAATCACTTAAGAGGGTTTTGAATATTCTAAATGCCTACCAATAATGGCTTAGATAATAAAGATAATAACTCACATAAAATCTGGAGATAGAAGAGTTGGGCATTGGTTAATTTAGAGCCTGGACATATAGATTTCCCCATCTTTATATCTTGCCATTTGTAGAATATAGAATTTACTCCTGATATTTGCCCCTAAATTGTTGTCACTATTTCAGGCATGGAAGAGGGGATGGTTCTTCATTATGTCTTCATTTTTTTTAAATCAGTGAAGTAAACGTTTTCATGAAGTCCACCTGAGGCAGACTTTCCATTGGCTACATTGACTTCTACATCCACCTTTCAACCCCAGATTGAGAGAAGTGAGTGTGTTCATGATTATTAGCCTATAATAATCATAATTTGCTCCTAAGAGCTTGCTCCATGATTTCTGGGCAAAATTAGATTTCTTTTAGCAAGCAAAGGAGTAAAGAAGTGCCCTTATGTAGATGAATATGTTGCTGACACAAAATTCTTAGTTGTTAACTTGACATTATACAAGTCAACTTAATCATTCTGCAGATTCGCAATGCTCACTATAAAACAGGACCATTGAGAACAATGAGTGTAGTTTCAGTTTCCTGATTCTTGTGGAATTAGTCTTCTTCATATTGTGAGTGTTGATTATGGCTGGTGCTATTGTAACATTTTTGTTACAAACTTGTATTGACTATTTCTACCCCCATTCAATTTATCATTTACTCTGTTCAAATGCTGTGGTACTGTTCAGTCACACAGCCATAAATATGTTCCATCACATCTTTATCATAATATCCTTAGTATTTAGTCATTTTAGAGCCACTGTGGTCAATAGGAAGTTTGGGGTAACACATTTCACCCTCTGATACTGGCTGGCTCTCAGGCACCTATTTCTTACATTGAGAAGGCTTTTGTTTTTATCTTTTAAAAAATGAAATATACTTCTGAGCAAATTTTCTAGGAAAAAAATCATATTTTTTGAAGTAGTGAACCATCACTGTGGAATCTATCATAATTAGTATATCTGATGGTAGACCTGTGTAATCAAACAATAACTGATAATAACTTCAGTTTTTTGATGGAACAACAAATATATAGACATTTAAATTGGATTAAGTCCCTGGTCACCTTTTTGACAAGAGTAGTTTTCCAGAACTACTTTATTATTGTGATATATATGGTTCAATTGTGGCTCAACATGTACTAGATCTTATAAAGAAAGAGAAAAAGAATCTTTCATTTTTATGTTCACATATATGAAAATAAAGGGTACATTTTCTTCCTATGTAAGTCTGTGAATTGTGTTGACAAACATTATATGATAATTGACTTGCAATCTTTTTCATTGAGAGTTTTAACATTATTCTGAATCAATGTTTTCATTTTAATTATTGTTTTAACATAAAAAAGTAGAATTTTACATATAGAATCTATAACCTTATTTAATCAAAATAGCAATTTTTATTTTACTTAGAGAATAAAATACTAGAAATATATAATTTATTCTTTTTTATCCTTTTTAGATATACATGATAGTAGAGTGCATATATTTTGACCTATATTATACGTGCATGGAGTATAACCTTTCTAATGATTGTCCATGATGTGGAGTTTCACTGTGGTGTATTCATACATGAACATAGGAAATTATGTCACCCCAATTCAATCCACAGTCTTTTCTATTCCTATCCTCCCTACTTTCCCTTCATTCTTCTTTATCTAAGGCATTGAACTTCTTTTTCTCTACCTCCTCTTAACCTTGTTGGGTTTTAGCATCCATACATCAGAGAGAACATTCAACCTTGGTTTGGGGGGATTGTCTTATTTCACTTAGCATGATGGTCTCCAGATCCATCTATTTACCAGCAAAAGTCATAGTCTTTCAATTATGACTAATATTCCATTGTGTATATATACCACATTTTCTTTATTCATTCAGCTCTTGAAGGGCACTTAGGTTAGTTCTATAGTTTAGCTATTTTGAGTTGAGCCACTATAGACTTAATGTGGCTGTGTTACGGTGGTATACTGATTTAACTCCTTTGGATACCAAGCAGTGGTATGACTGGGTTAAATAGTGGCTCCATCCCTAGTTTTCTGAGGAATCTCTATACTGTTTTCCAGAGTGGCTGCAACAATTTGCTTTCCACCAGCAGTGTATGAGTTACTCTTTTCCCTACAACCTCGCCAACATTTATTATTGTTTGTATTCTTGATTGTTTCCATACTGACTAGAGTGAGATAGAATCTCAGTGTAATTTTAATTTGAATTTCTCTAATGGCTAGATGCAGTGAACATTTTTCATATATTTGTTGACCATTCATATTTCTTGTTCTGTGAAGTTCCTCTTCAGCTCCTTTTCCCATTTACTGATCAGGTTATTTGTTTATTTTTGTGTGTGTTGTAAGTTTTTTGAGCTCTTCTTACAAAGTGGACATTAATACTCTGAATGCAAGTTGCAAAGATTTTCTCCCATTATGTAGGCTTTCTCTTTCTTGATTGTTTACTTGGCTTTGAAGAAGCTTTTTAATTTGAAGCCATCCATTTATTGATTCTTGATTTTACTTCTTGTGCTTTAAGAGTCTTGTTGAGGACAATGAATCTTAAACTGAAATGATGGAGAGTTGGGCCTACATTTTCTTCTGGTAATAGTAATACCTGGTCTACCCTCAGGGTGGGGTTGCTGGAACTTTTGGGAAATGAGATCCTTTAGGCAGAGCTCTTAGAGACAGTGTTTAGGCCTACGTAGGCCTCAGGTTCTTCATTGAATAGTGAATGGTCTGAAGGTTTTAAAATCAGTGCACCTTCAGGGCCCAGCAGTTGCCAATCCAGGCTGGGAGACTGTACCCCAGGAATCTCCCCTAGGTTCCACTGGTATGGTGAAGGAGCCAATCTTTTGTTCCCTCGGCTTCCCATATATACTGTGTTTCCTGGTCTCTGGGGTTCAATCTCTAAACTAAGTCACTCTTGCCCCCACGCTTCCCAATTCCTGGCCAGGTGTGTCTCTCCCAACTGGTTCTATAAGCTGTCTGACCCAAGTGGAAGGGAGGAGCTGAGTGATTTTCCACTACCTGTATTCTCCTGTGTAAACCCCTGTCTGCATCTGATTTTCTCCTTGTCACTTAGGCATGCTCTATGTCTGTGCTGTGGCTTTGTCAGTCCTATAATTCAGACCCAATTTGGGTTTGCCAGGATCCGCTCCCCAGCTGCTGGTCCCAGCAGCCTATCTGCAAAATGTTCCTCCTCTGTGTTTTGCAGAAATCCAGGAGACCTGCAGCTTCCTTCCCACACAAGGATATTGTGCAGCATGCCTTTAAGTTAGTCTAGTAGTGTCTTTGGTCTCTGATTTCTCCACACCCAGACATGACACAGTCCTCTTAATTTTCTTATCCCTCCACTTTGCTTGCAGGAGTACCACTCCAACTAGCACTGGTGGTGATGGCGGCGTGGGAGATTTCTTCCTTATTTTATTATACCCAACCTCCTGAGTCCCCAGTCTGCTTTGAATGTCCAGTATTAATTTCCAGTAATGTCCAGTTTTTTCCCACTCATCTTATTGAGTAGCTGCCTATCTGTTTCCTTGGTTTCAAGCCATGGAGCACTTAAGAAAGCAACCTGTATTCTGCCATCTTCAAGACCTCATCATTTATTTTTTAAGTGGTATTTTAACATAATTTATTCAATAAACCTTCAATGAAGGTTCATTTTGTGTTATCTGCTGACTGTGGAGTACTGAGGAAACAAAAATGACTATGAAATTGTTGTTAAATATTTGAATAGCCCTGATCAATGCTGTGGGTATTAAAAAACCTCAGAGGAATTATTAATTAATTAACTAATGAATTATTTTCAATCTATTCGGGGCCTAATACAGGCATACATATAAATTGAATAAAAATGCATGATAGTCTCTACTAAAGTGGCAACTATCTGTGACAAAAGTGCTATAAGATGACAGAGATGGGACAGGCTGAATGGCCAAATAATGCATGTCAGAAGAGGGAGCTTGTGATAAACTTTAAAGAAAAGTATAAGTTGATGCTGCAGAAAAGCGAGAATACCCATAGACTTACTGTGAAAAATCCTATTTTAAATTTAAACTTTTATTTCTTGCGAATGACCTCATCAAATTACACCTGTTTATGAAAGTAGAACTAACCTGTAAAGGGAGAAGAAATGATTACAGTTGTTTGAAGAGAAGGGATCACAGAAAAGATAAAGTCATTTTAAGTACTATGATTTCTTCTTGTCACTTAATATGTAGGTTTGTGATTTTAAATTTTTGAAAAATCTATAAATGTAATTAGTTTTTTAAAAAATGAATATTAAATATATTTTGTCATAATTTTTAACATCCAATAGCTATCTTTTCTTTGGCTATTCTGTGCTTGATACTGAGCATACACAGGTAGCAAAGAGGAATAATTTGAGTCAGTTAAGGCTCTAGAGGCATACAGCTCAACTTCCAATATTGGCATTGCTACTCACCAGTTGTATGTTCAAGTTATTGGGAAAGTTACCAAGACTCTGTGTCTCACTGATTTGATATTTTGAAAGTCTTGAGCATGATATCTTACATAGCAGAGCAGAGACATTTTATGCTTTTATTAAATAAAACAAAATAGTTGACATACCAAGGTTAATATGTATATAAAATATGTATTTTTATAATATGATTAGTATCTACAAAAATGCAACTTTAAGAGAACTCTGCCCATATCCAAGTGAAAAAAAAATAAACACTTATTTGAGCAACCACACAATTTGGTAGACTGTGTATTTGGAATCCAAGTGTCTTGGGTAACAATCTCATTGATCAGCTATGGGAATTTGGACAATGGATGATCTTGTCTGGTCATAGAACACCATGCAGATTGATACAAGTTGTGTCTGACTGCTATAAGTGTTGTACATTTGCCAATAGTTTATTTATTTTTCAACAAATCCTTTGCTTTTTGTATCTTTTGAGCCATGAGTTTTGATTAACAACATTTCCCCTCTATGTCTAAAGATCAGTAATTTTGGAGAAAAAAAGGAAACTTTTTTATCTTGTTCTATAAAGTAAATTTTTTCTCCACTAGCACCATAAATCTTTAAAGTTTTCCTCTGAGATTCTTGACAGCTCCCGAAAACATACAATAATAAATGCTTTGAAGTTGTCTTTGTGTTTTACGAGAATTTCTTCCAAGAGATTGCCTTGCATAGTGTTATTTTTCCCTAGAGTTACTTGATTCTTCCCAATTGTTCAGGTAACAAACAATGTCAATTTTTTTTATTATTGTTGTTGTTTTGTACTGGAGATTTAACCCAGGAACAATTAAACACTGAACCACAGTCTCAGTCCTTTTTATTTTGAGACACATCTCACTAAATTGCTTAGGGCCTGCTTAGTTGCTGAGGCTGGCTTTGAACTTGCTATCCTCCTGCCTCAGCCTCCGAGCCACTAGTATTACAGACATGCTTCACCATGCCCAATGATTTATTCAAATGCATTTTGAAATTTCAACTCTCCCCAGTATTTTATAATAGTGCCTTCTAACTACACCTTTCCTTACTTTGGAGCAGTTGAAATTAAACCACCAATTATTTGAGATGTATATATGTACACTGTCTATATCTGTGTATGGATTTACTATTTAGAGAGACAAAATATACTATGTATAAGCATGTACTATGTCTTTATATTCTATGAGGACAAAACACCACTTCTATTCCTATGGAACTAGGTTTGGCCTTGAAAAGTATTCTTCTGATGACTGGAGCATTCCTCATTAGATCATAGACTGCCACCAGTTTGGAAATACCAGTTACAGTGTTGTTTGAAATTTGTTCGTTTCTTCTGACTTGTTCATGTTAGAAAATCCAAGTGTATTTAGCCAGAGTTCAAGAACTATGCTTTGTCCCTATAGGTTCTTATTAAAGCACAATATGATATGTTGTGATATATGATGGCAGAATATTATGTTTTCATTAAATTATTAAAAAACAAGAAGGTAGAAGAAAGTGTCAAAACACTAGATTGAGTTCCAAGATAGGTTCATCCTCTTTAGAAACATTGCATTTTAATTGTATATTTATTTATCTTTCCTCATGTAGCAGTTAGTTTTATGCACCAACTTGACTAGACTAACAGATGTCCAGATAATTGATAAAACCTTATTTCTGGGTATTTCTGTGAGGTTGTTTCTGAAAGGGATTAGGGTTTGGATCAATAGACTGAGTAAAGAGGATCTATCCTCATCAATGTGAGTGGGCAACATCTACTCTGTTGGGAATCTGAATACAACAAAAAGATGGAGAAAATGTAAACTTTCTCTGTTTGAGTAGGACATATGTGTTCTCCTGTCCTTGGGCACTGAAATTTGCCTCTGGTTCTCTGGTTCTGCTAGAGATAAATATGACATTTACCACTTTAGCAATGGAAATCTTTAAGTACTTTAAAATGTCCTCCTCTGTTTTGATAAATGACTTTTCCTTAGGGACAGGTTAGTTTTACATATATTTTAAACAACTGCTATGTGTTTTGCTTTGAGATAAATAAGAAATAGTCTCTGCCTTAGAGATAATAATAATGTGGTGGTGATGGCCCAAAAGGCAGCTGATAACTTCAGATTAATATGATGGTTAAAGCCAGTGCAGTTTATCCATGAGAGCAAAAGATGGGAGCACGATCCAGCTTTGAGATGGGGAAGAGATGTCCCAGGGTGTGGTAGAACTCTTTTTTAGATGTGTTCCACATGCCATATTACCTGGCATATGAAAGAATCATCAAAATATGGGGACATACAGTGGTTTATTTCCAATTATAAATATTTATATTTACTCTATTGTCCATGTCAACTATGATGACCATTATATATTTCTCTTTATAAGCTTTTTATTCGGGTGAAAGCTGTGTGTGTGTGTGTGTGTGTGTGTGTGTGAGTGTGTGTGTGAATGCTGGTAATTACAATATTTTCTAGTTTCTATAACTTATTTTTTCTCTAGATATTTTTTCCAAGATGTTGCTTTTGCTTATCTTCAGGAATATATATGCATAAATTGAGCCTGATGAAATATATGCTAATTATCTGGACTATTCAAAATCATTAAGAGGATGTTTATTGAATGGTTTCACAGTGGCATCATTTTAGGTGCTTGATGGTGATGGTTTGTTAAAAAGAGCTAAGAATTTATTTGAAGAACATATACATAAATCTATATGTACATATACACACACAAACGCAAACACATGTGTTGTCATATAGATTCAGGTATTCAATTATTTCCCCCAAGAGTTTGTTCTATATTTCTGTACAGTGATATCTCACCTAAAAAAAAAAGGACTTCTGTTGACAGAGCAATATACCAAAAGATCATTATAGCAGAACCACTAAATTTTACAAAAGAAAGTAAAATTCCCAACATTGGTACTTTATTCCTTAAGAGTTTAATGGATATTTATATAACATATTTTATTTGTCTTTCACACATAAACATAAAAATCTAGGACATTAAATTTCCTAATCCAAAGAAAATCAAATGTCAGACATCACAAGAAAAAGTCCACTAAAAAAATCTAATACTGTATTTTTTTAAAAGGAGCATTATTTTATTTAATATAAGTAATATACATATTACTCATGAATAAAAGAAGTATGTGGGCAATCAAAAAAGTCATGTATAATCCTTCCATTCAGAAATATGTTCCCATTTAGTCACAGGTGCATTAGTCTTCTTTGTATAGGTCTTTTAAAAATATTTTATTGGTGCATTATGCTGTAATTTTTAAGATGCTTTAAGGTACACAAATATCAAATATTGGCAATACTTTATATACTATATATCATGTTAAATGTCACTAACATTTTAGGTTAAGTGTTAAAAAACCTATTTCATATAGAATTATGGCATAATTATTTTCTGCATTTTTAAGTTAAAAACTAAATGATGGAAAGAATGTGAGGATTTTATTATATGAATGAAGCTTTAGATTCAAGTTTGGCAAACTCTGGCTTTCAAGCAAAATATAGACTAGAGTGATTTTTCTGTAAATAAAGTTTATTTGGGTATACCATATTTATTTTCTATAGATTGTGGATGCTAGATTGACAGATTAGAGTGGTTGTGACAGAGACCCAATGGCCTACAAACATGGAAATAATTTCTATCTGGTCTTTTTCCAAGAAGATTGCTAGCCATCCTCTAATTGGAAACAATCAGAGAATTAAGTAAATACATTGTTTGTAAATACATTGTTTGGCAGTAAAATAATTAATAAAATAAATAATTCATAGAAGCAGAGGAATAAATTAGTTGGAAATATGATTAATAAGAATAGTCTATTTAACTATACAAAATAATGAATACTTGAATGTGTGTTACAAGTTTTTGCAGTGTATTATACATTTTCACTGAAAGATATCAGAGAAGGCTTGTAGGTAAATCACATTTATACATGAGAACATTCAATATCATAAAAATGAATTTTTCCCAAAGTGGTACAATTTCATTGAAAAAATATCTAAATTTCCTTCAAAAGAAATTTCCTTAGAAAGAATTTCCTTGAAAAGTTAATTCTAAATATTATCCTAAAGATCAAAATGCTCCCAGCAGCCTAGATACTCCCAAAGAAGACCCTGGTGAAGAAGAACCTGTCCTACCAGATTTCAAGACATAAATAAATACTTAATATCATGCACCAGTAGCTTGTGTGTGACCATAGTGACAGCCAGGAAAAAAATCCAAAAATTAAATTCATGTACATAAAAACGATTAACATGAAACACTGACATAACCTGCAGAGGGGAAAATGAGCAAATGATTCATTAATTTGGACCAGGGCAATTAGTTATCTCTGTAGACAGAAAACATAAGACTACATGCCTTCATCATACTAAATTAAAAAAAAAAATCAACTTCAGATCAGAAGCATAATAGTAAAAGTAAAGAGTTCAAGTATTTTAGAAGGTCATGTGACAAAATTTCTTCTTCATGATTATCATAATAACAAAAGTTTTTTGTTTTTTTTTTAAACACAGGAAACATAGAAGTAAACTACAAGGATATGTGCTTAAAATCAATTTGAATTTAAACTTTTGTTCATCCAAAGACAGCAAGTAAAAACACAAGACACACGTTGGATGAATATAATTACAGCTTAATAAGTGGCAAAGGAGTAACATATATATTTATATGGTTATTTTCTTAAAATATACAATATATATTTGTAGATTTCATATACTAATATGTGTATATACACAAACATACATACATACATACATAAAAGTCAAGAAGGAAAATAAAATGAAGGTATAAAATATATAAATTGGGCTGGGCACACTGGTATACATGCCTGTAATCCTAGTGGTTTAGGAGGCTGAGGCAGGAGGATTGTGAGTTCAAATCCAGCCTCAGCAATTTAGCAAGGCCCTAAGCAACTCAGTGAGAGCCCTGTCTCTAAATAAAATATAAAAAGGCTGGGGATGTGGGGATGGTGATCAGTGGTTAAGCATTCCTGGGTTCAATCCCTGGTACCAAAAACAGAACACAAAAACAGAAAACAAATATGTATATATGTATATATTTTGGCCATATATGTATTTGTATATATATGCATGTGCGTGCGTGCACACACATACACACACATTTCCTAATAACAGGAAAATGAGAAGTTTCATCATTAAGGTACATTAAGTTTTATTACACGTGTGTGTGTGTGTGTGTGTGTGTATCTTACAGAACAGAAACTATCAATTAAGGAACTGGAAAATTCAATGATGTTCAACCGCTTTAGCAGGGAGAGAATGAACACTAAATAATTTGTTCATTTAGCAGTAAATATAAATAGATAACAAAAATGTTCACCAAATGATTTTTCTTACCACCAAATTGGCAAATATTTAAAATTAGACAGAACATAATGTTGGAGAAATTGTGAAGAAACTGATATTCATTGTAGAAACAGGCATTTAACCCATGTTTGATCAAGAGTTTCCTAGATGTTCAAGTGCTAACAGCAAATAGAGCAGAAACTGTATTGTTAGGCATCTATCTTAGAGACACTACTTTTATGAAATGAGAAGACCTGAACACTACTGCTTATATCATTATTGTTTTATAGACAAAAACTGATAATACAATAATGTATATCAATAAAAGAATGAATAAGAATAGTTTTGCAGCAATGAAAAATGAATGGGCTTCATTAAAATAAAACATGATTTTATTTCAAAACTTAATGTTTAGCAAAACATAGCTTAATGTTTATGCTAATCTTTTATAATGTGAGAAATAGGTAAAATCATATGATATTCTAGGGTCACATAAAATCATGCTAAGATAAAGTTAAATATATTCTAAAAAGTAAAATAATAACTCCACCTAAAAAGGACAAATTTACATTCTTTAGTCAGTACAAGGATTTATTTTTATAAATATTTTTACATGTTTTCTATACATAGAAATTTTTAAAATGGCTATGCAATTTTAAAAGTAGAAAATAGAGTTAAGAAGCTTATATCTCTTTAATGGTAAATATGGAAAAGAACAAAATGCATTTCAAATTACATAAGTAAAAAAATGTAAATATTGAATCATTTTCACATTAAAATTAGGCTGACACATTTATTTCACTTTAACATTACTCAGCTGAATTTTCTTTATAAGAACACATGAAACTCAGAATAAATGGATATATGAGCCATGGAATTCATGATGTGAAGGAAATGTTCTGTTTCGTGTATGAAGTCAAGAGCACTGTTTCTGGTCTATAAGGAAAAAGTCTGCTATATGATGCAACTAAAATGTGTCAACTGTTTATATAAAATTCAAATTACACCAGAAAAGCCAACTTATAAATAAGCCATATAAGAAATGTCTACTGTAAGTTCATTAAGGTACATAAAGTTTTATAACTGTAATAGCTAATGAACATGTGATGAGCACTTGCATATGAACACATATAAACATGCATTTCAGCATATGCACCATTACTTTCTTATGACATTTACATGCCAGTTTTTAAGTTTATGATTATTTAAAGTAGACGGTAATAACTTTGACACTAAATTTAACATTAATATAGAAATATTTTTAGTTCTTATGTTTCCTTAACTTATTATGAATGTGCTACTTAGGTTGTATATTTTGCAGTCTAACATCAAGGTATGGAAAAGCAATTGTATAAATAATATTCTGGGGTGACTATTTTTAATGGCAGGCTGTAGAATCAGTCTTCTGTATATCAGACTGATTAATTACTTCCTAATAAAAGGAAAATAAAAAGATTAAACATATGAAAATTGACTTTTCTCCTATATAACTAGTCACCATTATTGATTGAGCAGAATGTTTGGAAAATAATGAAATACATTTTATATGCTCAAATATTATTTTTAATAAGTTGGTTTAATTTCTAAAGTACATATTGTTGAATTAAAAATTTAATTTTTCCAAACTAAATTCATGAAAGTGATGAATCATGCTGGGTGATTCCCTCACAATTAATTTAATTCAGTTAGGACCAGTTGGGGACATAGAGAAAAAACATTGCAGCTCGCTAAGATAAAGTGATTTGCCCAATCTACCAGAAGAGAAAAGAGACCTGTTGTTCCAGTCAATGGCGAAGGCTTTGTCTCTCTGAAATATTAAAGGAAACAACAACAACAACAAAAAGGAGAATGGAATCTTTGAGATCAGGTCTTGGTTATCAGCTAAGCTGTGTTCATGTGCAAATAGAATGCAGGAGACTGAGCTGTTCAGGAGAATTTACTTTGTAAGTAATGTGACAGTGATAGTTATGCCAGCAACACGTTTTCTATGAATTCTACAGGTGCTTTCATTGAAATATTATTATTTTTTCTTTGTTGGTCTACTCCCTTTCTGGCACTCCTGGAAATACCTTTTATATGAACTAGCAAAGTCAGAGCTCTTGGAGAAACTTTCAAAAGAATTGACAAAGAAGAAAAAAAACAGGACATTCAACTTTGACAAATATAATCAAGAAAGTAGCAATCAATGCTAAATATTCACATTGCTGTCATTGCTATCTTATGCATATGAGTAGTACAGGCATTGGAGATTGTTATTAATGCATTCATTATTTGACTTTCTTATCAACTTCAATTATGAAGTATATGCATATATCCCTTGCCTTTTATCTTGCACTTTATTAATTCCTTCTTTCTGTTAAGAGGCTGTCACCTTGATTCCCCTTTCTGGTATTTATATTATTAGGAAAAAAAAAAGTAAAAACCAGCATGGGGCTCTTTAGAAATTTTTTACTATCATGGACACTAATGTATGTTGAAAGTATGGGATATCATACCAGACTCTCCACTCTTCTCTTTCTCTCTATGAGCAAAGGCTTGGCTACCCTTGTCTGATTGCTTATTCTGAATGATGTTTTTTTACATAGACAGAATAAGGGAAGGAAGGAAGGAAGGAAGGAAGGAGTCCAGGCAAGAGACATGGAAGGGAGACCTTGTTTTAAAAGAACTTAGTTACTTCAGTCTGCTAGATATCAATCTACATTTTGCCACAATGAAATAGTTTGCCTCAGATCAATCCCATATTGAGAACAACAATTAAAGTGGAGTAAAATGAAACAAACACATAGCAGTTTGAAACAACTGAAGGACAAACAAGGGAACCAAGGTTTGAGGGGTGACAATTTGAAAGAAAAGGGAAATACATTGTTTTGAGTCAGGTACATCCTGTTATTTTTCCTTAGAGACATCTGTCAGCTGTAAGCATCATAGGGATGAGCAATTGAGCAGAGACTGGTGGATCAGAACTTTTGGGAAATAATTTAAGGCATTTTAATAAGACATAGATGCATTTTGCAGTCACTAGGGTAAACGCCAAAATAACAATATAAGAATATACAATAAACTAAAAGAGAACTTTATGGAGAGAAAAAGAAAAAGATTTCACAACTATATTGGGGGGTTTTAATAGACATCCTGAATAACTGATGAGGAACCAAACAAAATCACCTGTAGAGATACAGAAATTTTGAACAACACAATTTACAAACTTGACCTAACAGACATGTATTCAGCTTTGCAAACAATACATTTAGAATGAACATTCCTTTTAAGTGTACATAGAACATCTTTAAAAATTAATATTTTAAAAATTTGCTAAGGCATAAACTGAATTTCAGAAATTTTCAAACCACAGAATTAAGCAAAACTTCACAACTTCTATACACCAAATTTAAGACTTAATCAATAGAATAGGTTTTATGACTTTTCAAACTGTACAACATTTAATTAGAATATTACGGGTCTTGAAGATAGTGGTTTATATTGTGACTAATTTTTGTAGAGAGCACTAAATTATGAGAACATTGCATGTTACAGAACAAAAAAAATAGGGTACATAATTCATTCAAAATCTTAGAGATGAATGATGTCAAAAATGTCTCTTTGACAGAGCAGAAACACAAGCTGAAAAATGAAGCTGATTTTTTTTGGGGGAGGGGCCAGTTCTTGACCACTGAACCACATCCCCAGCCCTATGTATTTTATTTAGAGACAGGGTCTCACTGAGTTGCTAAGCCCCTTGCTTTTGCTGAGGCTACCTTTGAACTTACTATCCTCCTGCCTCAGCCTCTTGAGCTGATGGGATTACAGGAGTATGCCACCATGCCTGTCTTCAAGCAGAATCTTGAAGGTGTGTAAAATTCAGAGTAGTCAATATACTAGGAATTTCAGGCAAGTGTTTTCTGTGAGCTTTTAAGAAGGCAGAACTGTCCTAAGAATGTCTGAAGAGACCACTCTGTTTTAGAGAAAATGAAAAGAACTTCTTCCTCTACTTTTTTGATCCATTATGGTATCTATACTCTTTGTGCCAAAATGAATAGGGGACATAATAGGAAATCATGAACTGCCAACTTTTAAAGAACAACTTATTGGCTACATGTACAAGTTGTCTTGATTTGTTCTTCTTACCTAGAAAGTACATATTTATTTATAAACCCCCCAAAGATCAATTCTTTTTCTGTAATTGGGAAGGTATCACTCTTTGACTTGGTATAAAGACTTGGAATGACTATACCCAAAGAATTCCTATTTGAGTACACGTGCCAATCCCTCAGCCAAAGGAATGTATCAGGTGCCTACCAGATTGTCCTCATATCAAGTTTGTCCCTGCTTCTTTCAGATATCATTTGTTAACCTCCTTATGGCCCCAATTCCCTGTAAGTATGTGAAATATTATGAAATGCAATATCTCCCTACACTTGTTCATAATCAGTCATTCTTTGGCTGTTAGAATGCACTTCCCACAAAAGCTACCACAGTTCTAAATCCAGGGGGGAAATGTGCAACATATTTCTCTCTGGAGCAGTACTTATTAATCTTCTTTGGGGACCCAGACAGCTTTGAGATTCTAATGAAAGATACAGAAACTTGTTCAAGAAAAAATTACAAATATTCACAAATTACAGAATATTAGGATTTGGGCATCTTTTAGAAGTCCAGAGTCTATTCATTAGACCTACGTTATAAGCTTGTGATCTAGAGAAGTTTTGTATTTTCTCTGTCTGCTTCTTCAGCCTCTTAGAGAAAAGAAGTCTATTCCACAGGATTTAGATCAAAACCTTTCCTTGGTTTAAAAATAGCAACTCTAATTTTAGTTATTGATTTTGCTTAATGTGTAAATGCCTGGAAGCTAGAAGCAGTGGAAAAAGTAGTACAAAGGGGAAAAAAATATAAAATTCTTCTGTACTCGGTTCTCCAGATAAGTTAAAATTTATGAAAGGTGATTTAAAACAAATGTCAAGATGATTTTATATGAAAGAAATCTTTAAAGATTTGTCACCTCTTATTCAGAAGAAAAGATTATTTGGGTCAGCTTAAAAACTCTTAAGTATAAGAATCCATCATTTCTCAAAGTTAACCATCAATTTACGTTTTAGTCAAATAACATGAGAATTAAGAAGAGAGAGAGATGTTCTTTTTGTGCATATCCACCCACTATTCCCATCAGAATAGGATTATGTTATAGTTTTCATGAATGACATTTTCTAAAAAAAATTGAGAAAGATTGAGATGTCACTCATTTAAATGTCCTTAGAGGGTTGTTTTATTTAAAAATTGCTCTTTGTTGAAAAGTTCAGAAAACACAGACATAAAAAGTAGACAATAATAATTATCTACAGTTTCTAAAAATGACAACTACAAACATCTAATGCATATAATTTGAAATATTTTGTCTATCAGCATGAAATATATCAAGAGAGAACACATGGATGGAAAATAACCATGCATACTGTTTTGAACTTGTGTTTTATATGCTTTTAGTAAATGTCTAAAACTTTCAACTCTAATACACATTCTCCATTGCCATTAAAAAAATGCAGGAAAGTTTAAAGAAAAAGTTGAAAATGTGCCATTTCAGCTCCACTACTCTCCCCTGAACCTGTGAATCTGGACCTAGTATACCCTGTGTGTGCATATACACACACACACACACACACACACTGTACATATATGTATATGTATATACATATATATGCACATATGTATATACATATATACACTGCATGTGTGTGTGTGTGTATATATATATATATATATATATATATATATATATATACTGACACTAATATATCAACAATTACATGCACCTACATACAGAGATGATTTTGTAATTGTTTAATTTGTAAAAAATGATTTTTAACATAAGTCTTCACCTACTGCCTTTTTTTCTTCACAAGAATTCTTCCAGGCTAACCATAGATGCCACTGTGTTTAACCGTATTTTATGACCTGACTTGGATGAATTTATAAGTTTCATGCATACATCAAACCCAGTGGCCAATTAGAGGTCACTAAAAAGGGCTACAATAAACTTTTTGTAAATATATTTTTAAAATGCATTTATTTCTATAAGATAGATTCCTATGAGAGGGGTTTCAAAATGGGATATTATATAAATTATCTATATTTTTAGTAGATAGTTCCAGATAATTTCCCAGTTTTTAAAGGTGTTTTATTTGTTTGTTTTTCCTGTACTCAGGGACACTTACCACTGAGCCACATCCCCAGCCCTTTTTATTCTTATTTTAAGACAGGGTCTCACTAAGTTGCTGAAGGCCATGCTAAGGTGCTAAGGCTGACTTTGAACTTGAGATCCTCCTACCTCATCCTTCCCTGTTACTGTGATTACAAGCATGTGCCACCACATCTGGCTCAGTTTTAAAGGTTTTTACAATGTCAGAGTTATGTATAAAAGTATTTTCCAGTTCCATAGGTCAGAAGAGACAAATATTTTAAATGTGATAGATAAAAATGTGTGGTATTATGACATTTTGTTACATTTTTCAGCTTCTTTGTGAGGATAAGGAAGTTTCTTTTCTGTGTGAGTCATTTGGTGTGAGTCACCCCCAAAATGTTGATTTAATAATTTTTTTCATTTTGTATAATTATTTGCCTTTGTTTTGTTTCTATTATTTGACAAATTTTAGTTTTTATTAGATAGTTGCAGTATTAATCTTTGTATTTGTGAAATTCAGAGCAATTATCTCTCACTTCACCACTTCTTTACTTTCTGTCCTTGTTCTCATTTTACTTTTTCCACTCATAATGTTCGAATTTCTATATTATTAAATTTGTAGTTTGAACAAAGAAAACCCAAGGAATGTTAAGAGCCACAGCCAAGTAATATGATGCATGGCATTTTTGGTTGAAAGGTGATGACAGCAAGCCATTGAGATGATATGATTATGTTAAGATCTGCATTCATATGGATATTGGACTCCTGCTGTCCACCTCGGCCTGCTATGGGACTCCTGGAGAGTTCCCATTGGTTGGGGAAGTGCGGTAGGAGGGAATTCCGGAGGAGGGACTTCCTGTTGGGGTCAGGAGACCGCTGTGTGGGTTGGTCGGCAATCTTCCCGGGAGCATATGGGGCATTGGTGGCAGTTTCAAAAATAAAGTTTGTTCCTGCTTGAGTGGCTCGTGATTTTGTGCACAGCCAGACTGCGGCAAAGGAAGTCTTTTAAAATTGTTTATTAGTTCATATTAGTTGTGCAGATAATGGGTTGTATTTTGGAATATTCATACTTACATATAGTATATTTTGATTATTTCCACCCTCCATGACCTATCCTTACCCTACCCTTACTACCTCCTCCTGATCTTCTACTTCTCTGTATCCTCCCTTTAATTTCACATCTCTTTTCCCCTTGATTCCACATGTGAGGAAAAAAAATGAGATATTTGTCTTTCTGAGTGCCTTATTTCACTTAATATGATGATATTTAGTTCCATACACTTTCTTGAAAATGACATGATTTCATTCTTTTTTATGGCTGAATAAAACTCCACTGTGCATATATGCCATATTTTCTTTGTCCACTCATCTGTTGACAGGCACCAAGATGATTCCATACCCTGGCTCTTTTGAGTTATGCTGTGAAAAACTTGGGTATGCAAATTGCTCTTTAGTAAACTGATTGATATCTTCAATTATATACATCCAGGAGTGATATAGTTGGATCACATGTTAGTTCTATTTTTAGTTTTTTGAGGCTCCCCCATAATGATTTCCATGTTAGCTATAGTAATTTACATTATCACTAATAGCATAGAAGGGGTCCCCTGCCCCATCTACCTGCAAATTCTTGCCATAATTTATTGTTATTTGTATCTTTGAAGATTGACATTCTCATCATGGTGAGACAGAATCTCAATGTAGTTTTTTTTTTTTAGTTTTCGATTGACCTTATTTATATGTGGTGCTGAGAATTGAACCCAATGCTTCACACATGTGAGGCAAGCACTCTACCACTGAGCCATGATCCCAGCCCCTCAATGTAGTTTTGATTTGCATTTCCATGATGGCTAAAATGCTATGTATTTTTTCATATTGGGCACTTGTACTTTATTTGAGAAATATTTGTTCAGTTCTTTTACCTGTTTATAAGTTGAATTATTATTTTTTGTGTTAAGTTTTGTTTATGTATTCTGGAAATTAATTCTCTGTCAGAGTGTAGCTGACAAAGATTTCTCTCCCATCCTGTAGGCTCTCTCTTCATTCAACTAATTATTCCTTTTTTTGTATAGAAAGTTTTTAATTTGATGCCATCTCATTCATCTACACTTGCTATTATTTCTTTAGTTATAGGAGCCCTATTCAAGAAGTGAATGTGCCTGTATGTTGAAGTATTTTTCTTATGTTTTCTTCTAACTGTTGCAAAACTTCAGGTCTTAAATTATCACAGAGGCTATCTTTCTCAGCATATGTTTTTGACACCTTTGCCCAGAATCTGATGGCTGCAGCTGCTTGGGTTTATTTCTGTATATTCTGTTCTATTCCATCGGTCTACATATATTTTTATGCTAGGAATATGCTTTTTTCTAATTATGGCTTTATAGTATATTTTGAAGTCAGGTACTGTGATACTCCCATCATTGCTGTTTTTGCTTAGGATTGCTTTGGCTATTCTGGGTCTTCTGTTCTTCCATATGTGTTTTAGGGTTGTATAATGTTTCCATAATCCTGAATCCTATGGGTTAGTTATATACCAGGATTTACAATCAGCTTTGGGTCATGTACTATGTGCAAATGTATATTCAGCACCCGCATAAATTGCAGAACTATATTCCTGATTTTGTGGAAATGCTGTCTAGTTTCACAGCTAAAAGACAAGCTTCTACCCGACTTGCTTAGACTAGTGGATGGAGTTTTTCTTGTCTCCATTTCACATGTATGTGTGCATCCTCCAAAGTCCTAGGATCTAAGCCAGGAAGCTTAATTGCAGTTCCTCATCTTGCATAGTCCTGAATCTATTCCCCTGTCCCTACATGTATGACAAGTCCCAGAACTACATGTATGGTAGGTTACTACATATATGTCAAGTCCTGAGTCTGTTACCCTGTTTCTACATGTATAGCAGTCCCAGAACCCAGGACTGTGGATCACTTACTTAAATTCTGCAGTGACTTTAACAATTTTAATTTCTTATTCATACCTGGACTTATAGATTCTACCTCAGTTATACATTTCATTAAAAAAAGAAAAATATTCAGTCTTTCTGTGCAATTGACGTAGAAAAGTGAATGTCCTCTGATATCATCTTGGATAGCTGTATTGATTTAACATTTTCCCTAGGAAGCTTCTTCATCTCCAATACAAGTATGTCCCTTGTCCTTCATATGTCCTCCAGTTTTCTCCAGGCAAACATGAATGATATAGATCCTCTATGTAGTTCTATATAATCTCTTTATTTTATGATAAATTTCAATAAGTATTCTAGTGACTATATTTTTCCATGTTTAATATTTATCTTTCACATATTAAACTAGGAAGCTACACATTGAATACATACTATATGCCATTGATTTTACATTGCATAATACTATATTCATCTTGTTATTAGTAACCTACCAACATATGAGGATAATGAAAAAAGAACATGCATATAAGTGTGTAATTTTTCTTTATTCTTTCATCAAATATTTATCTTTTTTCTTTTTATGTATGTGTATGGGTACTGGGAGTTGAACTCAAAATCTCACACATGTTTGGGAAACTACCACTGAGCTACACTGCAAGTTTTTCTTTTTGTTGTTGTTTTCTTTATAAATTGAGGATGGCCTAAAACTTGCAATCCTCATTCTTCAATCTTCTGAGTAGCTGGAATTTCATGTGTGCACCACAATACCATGCTCAAGTATTTATTAAATTTTGATTATGTGTCAGCCATTATCCTGGCACTTAAACCAGTGGGGGAAAAAAAGATCTTTTGCTGTGATATTTTCCTCAGATGATGAAGATTAAAACTTTTTTCTTGCTCTAGGGAAGTGACATTGGAGAGAAGTATGACCCATCCATGAAAGGCTACCTGACATCCTTTCTTTCACAGAATTGCAACTTGAGCTACAATTCCTTTTTTAGACTCACCCAGACTATTCCTATCATTCTGGCTGGCTTTTGATGTTAATAAGTGTTAATAAAATTTAAATTTTCTCTGGTATCTTTACAGCTGGGACAATTGAGTACTTTTGGATCACTGAAGATTACACCTGAGATGGAATTAGAAATACAGTCAGTGGTGACAGAAGACAATTGTGAAATTCTTAAAATCCCTGAAAAGGAATATGAAAAGTTAAAACTGGTATGATGTCCACAACTTTTAAATTTTTTTTTAAATTTTACTTGACCTGGAAATCATAAAAAATGTGCTTTATTTGATTAACATCACTTAAGTAGTCTCTACTGGTTGTGGATCTTTGAGATGAAAACAAGAGTCTTTATGTGTACATTTTACTTGTATTTTTGAGTGCCCTTTGGTTTTTTATGAATTTCAAACCATTAATTAATTAATTCATCAAGTATGTGCCAGGAATACTAGATGATTAGACTGTAGTATTACTGGTCTCCAAATCTCTACTGGCTATCTTAGTCTTACTTCTCGTGATTGGCATGCTTTTTCATAGTTACAACTGATGTCCAACTAAGGGCTTCATGAATAGGTAATTACAGTATAATTCTGACCCCCTATTTCTGGAATTTTAAGATAACTTATTTAGTAAATTTAACAATTTTATTTTTTCTAGTCAAATCTAAATTTTTTTCTCTCTCCTATTTCTTTTTCCCTGGATGGCAGTGGAAGTTCGTTAAATGATGGGACTGGGAGATCTCACTAGTCCTGCTATCCCAGCTTTTCTTGATAGGCTCTAATCCCTGAGAGGTCCTGTTAGGTGCTGGAAAATTAGGAGTTCATGTTGGGTGGAGATGGGGAAGAATCCATATTTTCACTTTAGGTCTCTAAATGGGGATTTCCTTTGATATAGTGGTCCTATTATTAGTGGAACAGGTGACTTTTCTCAGAATTCAACTTCATTCCAAATACCTAGTGTCAGTTTATTTCAATTAGCACAGTATCTCACTTTAAAAAGATGTTTTTCTTTTTTATTTTCCTAATATTATTATCATATACTTGATATTATCAACTATGACTTTTAAATTTAGTTTTGAATATGACAGGGCTTTAAATAACATACTATGAAGGAAAGATGGAAAATATAATTTTAGTGAGCAGATCTAGAGATGAATATTGCATTTTGGCTATGTGGTCATGGAGTGATGGCCCAGTACAATTCAAATGTATTTTACACTAATTTGCATTTGTATAATCTTTATTTTTTTCTTCTGCCATTTGTCAACTTGCTATTTTTTGTTTCTTTTTAAATTTTCTAATATTGGAAAGTTTGATAATAACATCTTTTTTTCAGGAAAAAGTAAAAAGTGAAAATTTACAAAAGTTGAAATTAATCCGTAAGTGTCCTTATTATATGGAATGGCCTACTTTATCCATATATGTGCTAATTCCACTTCTTAAATGGAAAAAATTTCCTCCGGGTCATGGTGAGTTTAATTCAATTTTAGATAATTTTATTTACATAATATTTTATTATTGGAATTTGTAATTCTTCATAGTTTCAACATTTTGAAATAGAATTTCTTAGTATAGGTATTCCCTAATTTGCTTAGTGACTAATTTTAACTTGGGTTTTTAGACTATATCTGTGTTCTGTTGATAATAATGTCACACCGAGTTGAGAAGTGGTTTCAGAAATAGCCTTACTTCCACATTCCTCTATATCCTCTGGTGCTACTACTCCTGTTGCCTCACCCTGAAGTCACAATAAGGGTCAATCTGTGAAGGAGAAATGCGATAGGTGGTTGTAGCCATTAATTCCCTGTCTTCCTGGTTGGGCAACTACTTAATAAGCAAGGTGGCTAGTCAGCATCTGTGCTAAAAATTTATTATCAGTGGAAAAAAATAATTATAGATTGGATATCCTTATCTACCATGCTTAAAACAAGAAGTTTTTCATATTCAGATTTTTTTTGGATTATGAAATATTTACATAACATAAGGAGATATTTTTAGAGATGGGACCCCAATCTAAATACATAATTCATTTATATTTCATATATACCTCATATGCATACCTGTATAACTGTAGGTAATTTTATACAATATTTTTAATTCCTCTGTGGTTTGATTGCAATCTGTCCATCTGAAGTCAAGTGTGGAATTTTCATGAATTTTGGAGTATTTTGGGATTCAGATTTTCATATCAGTGATGTTCATTTGTATGGAGAATAAGTAAGGCCTAGGTAAGAGGAAATAGCAATGAAGAGTCTACATTTTTCATGTCAAGCATCATAAGGATGTATGGATTTCCCCAGGTGTGCATACACAAAGTGTAGATGCCATAGAGTCATGATGACAATTGGTCTACCCGTGAAAGCCAATTGATCATCAGATATCAACACAAAAGGATAAGTGGAGGTTAGGTCAGTGCTGTGGGTTTACTTCAGTAAGGAATCACTATGGCCACACAAGAAACAATTGAAAAGAACACAGTGAATTGTACCTTGTCTCTTTTTTTCCCTCAAACTGGTACCTTCACTATAATGGAAAAGGAAACTTTTGAACAAAATAATTCTGCCCAAAGCATACAGAAGCATAATTATACTGAAGGATATTTCAAAATTTTTTGAGATTAAAGTTCTAAAAAAAAATGTGTCTCACTACCTATAATTCCAGCTAATTTGTAGACTGACATAGGAGGGTCACAAGTTATAGATCCATCTGGATAAGAAATAAAAGGGCAAGGGGCTGAGGCTATATCTCAGAAGTAGAATGCTCCCAAGTTTAATTTTTAGTAATACCAAAAACAAAAAACAAACAAAAAAATCAAAAAACAAGTGTCTGAGTTACAAATTCCAGAGACTATTCTAATTAATAACAATAACCTGGCTGACAAGTCTTGAGTTCTGGCTAAGATATCCTCAGAGAAGTTACTATTCAACAAGAAAGTGAGGTTCAGTTTTGTTTGGGACAGAGGATTTTTTTTATAAAACTGTGAAACAGTAAATATTAGCAGCAAATTTATGGTTCAAAGAATAGGGATATGCTAATGAACTATAGATTGGCTGAGATTATGTTCCCAATTTTCTACCAGTGCTTACATTTATATTTCAACTACCATGTTTTTGAAATACAGCATTTAACCCATATTTAGTCATATACATATATTTTCTCTTGCTTATGAAAAATGAATATTCATATTGTGGTTTTGTTCATTAAATATTTTTTTCCTAATAAGGTATAAATATCATTTTTTTAGTCAAAAGTCCATTGGAAAACAAGTAGTAAACTGACTTATGTAACAAAAAGGAATGTAGCATTTCAAAATTCAGCATATTTATTGCATAGAAATAATTTTTAAAAGTAAGATCCATATATCTTAGAATTATTGTAGGTTTCTCTATTTATATAAGAAATATAAGGGGCTGGTATTGTGGCTCAGCTCTGGAGCGTTCACCTAGCATGTGAAAGGCATGATCCTCAGCACCACATAAAAATAAATAAAATAAAGGTATTGTGTCCAACTACAACTAAAAAGTAAATATTTTAAAAAAGAAATATTAAATTTGCCTCACTTCAAAAGTCATTTCATATAAAAACATGATATCTCAGCCTTTTCAATATATTATTTATTTATTTACTGAACTCAGAGGAATTTAGCCAATGAACCACATACCCAGCCTTATTTTGTATTTTATTTAAAGACAGGGTCTCACTGAGTTGCTTAGCATCTCCCTGTTGCTGAGACTGGCTTGAACTCAGGATCCTCCTGCCTCAGCCTCCTAAGCCGCTGGTACCACAGGTGTTCACTACCATACCCAGCTCAATATATTATAGCATTACTATTTTAAGGTGACTAAAAGAGAGGAAAGAAATATCTAAGATATTTTAAATTATACATATATAAGTAACCAAAGAGATTAAAAAGTACATATTTGGATACTAATAATAATTGTTTATCAATCTAAAATACTTAAATTTAACATCAAAGTGTTAAAAAAGTCATTAGGCACAATTGTTTCTAAGACAAATGTTGCGTTTAAGTTCTTTTTGATAAATGTCTTGGAAAGTAATGGTGGTGTTTGTTAAACTATCTATTGTATCAGACAATCTGAGATTACATTTAAAAAGTCAAAAGTACTCTTTTCACTAATTTTTAAATGTATAAATGTGTAGTACTCATGCAGTTTTAGAAAACATTTGTTCTTTTAAAAGAAGAATGACAATTTCACTTGATCATTAAAAGCCCCTTTTAATGTTGAAATACTATGGTTCTTATAAATAAACATACATAGGTGAAGAATGTCTTGTCAAACTAATCTAATTTTCTTTTATGATAGTGATAAAATTGGCATATCAAAGAGGAACTACAGATATAATACTTTTTGATTTTTTTAAGATTCATTTTTGAATTATTACCAGAAAAAAATGGATTGCAGCTTAAATCATATTTTTATCATCTGGGTTTAAAATTAGCAGTAGTATGATTTCCAAAACATAATTATGTGTGTTTTGATCTTATTTTAGGAATATATATTGGATGAGTTTCATAGGGATTTAGTTAATTATTCTAAAGCTTAATAGAGTTTAGGATTAGTCATTTGCAATCTCTGAAATAAATAAATCTTGTTGCTGGATCTATTTACTTTGTTAACTTCTTAAGTCTTCCTCCTTTGCTTTATGCACCTAGGGAACCTGACTATCAGGGATGTGTACAATGTGGCTTGTAATTTTGGGCTTGTCCAGTTTGTATCATATCCAAATTCTTCCCAGGTCATATTTCAGGATGTTGCCAACAGAAAAATACCAACCACCTTCTCTTAGTATCAACTAGTTCTTATATGTTTCATGTGTATTAAAAAAAGATAAGTTAACTTAGCAAACATTTAGTATTTCTGTGTCTTTGGTTGGCTCCATTTTTCTCCAGATGTAATTTAACAGGCAAACATGCTAATCAGAGAATCTGAAAAAATACTAGCAATCAATTCAGTTCTAAAAGACAAAATATATGAATATAATAATAATAATAGGAAAAAAAAAGATCCCTAGTCATGTCAGACCAAAAGTGGAGTGTTTACTAGCCACAGAACATGTATTCTAAAGCTCTACCTAAAGAAATATTGTAGGACTAGATTCTAAATTTCAACACCTTTTTAACTTCAGTCTCTTACAGATTAACAAATTATGCTTAGGATCAAAACAGGCCCAAGGGACACTCAAGCATCTCAGAATCAGGTGTTGCCTGGGGTGCTGGTGATCACATGTCTGTAATTATGATGTCTTTTTGTTTCTTTCCCTTCCTTCTTTACTGGACTCTTTTATTAAATCAGTATTTTCTAATGTAACATTATATTATTTGATGATTTTAATGTACTTTATTACTTTAATGTACTTCCTTAAGTATTGCTCTGGGATCTAGCATATACATCTCAACTAAGCTGAATCTACTTTTGATTTTTTAATAGCTTAGTTTTAGTTAGATATAAAAATATTATACTGATATAACTCTTTTCTCATTTCCCCCTTTATGTACAACATATCATAATACTGCATGCATATATTATCTATCCATATATACATATTACAAATCAATAGTGTGCTATTTTTATAAACTTTTATATCTTTTAAACAAATAGAAAAAGAAAATCAAGTAATTATTTATAGTGTCTGTTATGTTTATTCTCTTATTATTTACCATTTCTAGTCTTTTTCATTGACTCCTTAGATTTATGTTGTCTTCTGCCATTCTATGTTGCTATTGGCAAATGTTTTATATTTCTATGTGTTACACAGCCAACAACATTATATACACACTATTTTACACTGTCACTCCTTAAATTGGGTGAGAGAAAAAGAAATCACATTTCTAATTACATACTTGCCTTTAGTGTCACTTTTTGATTTTTCTTGATTCAAATTACCATAGTATCCAGAGTTGCTTGCTTTCAGCCTCAAGAATTTTGTTTTTAGTATTTCTTTAAGGAGTATATGCTAGCAACAAATAGCAGAATTGCATTTCCTCTTTACTTTCAAAAGTTACCTTTGCTAGATGTAGGATTTGTAGTTATAAGAGTTCTTGTTTATATGTTTTGAACATATTATCTTTAGTATTTTCTGGCTACAGTTATCTTTCTGATGAGAAATCAGCAGTCAATCTTATTTGAGGTTTAACTATATACAATGAGGTTTTTTTTGTTGTTGTTGTTGCTAGTTTCAATATTTTCTCCTTGTCTTTGACTTTCAGAAATTTTGCTGTGATGTGTCTGTTTTACTTTCAATCATTCTCATTTGAGCCACCTGACATTTTATTAGACCACCTCCTGTCACCACTCCATCTAGACTTTTCTGTATAATATTTTTCTCTGTTCCTGGAGAAGTTCTTTAGACTTCATTTCACAAAATTTACTTATTATTAAGAAATTTGTCTAGATCAATTTAGGTTCTGCAGATGTCTCTTTTCTCAGAGAGCTCAATTGTTATTTTGTATCTGAGGTATCAGGAAACATTTTATGTAAATGAGTGGCTAGTATTTTAAACTTTTAAATTGAGTATTGTTTTTGCTGCATATCCCTCTTCTTCTTCTTAAAAGTTCCTTTAAAATGTAAAAATCCTTCTTAGCTGAGGCTTATTCAAAAATAGACCTGAGTCCAGGTTTGGCCCAGAGGCTGAAGTTTTCCAACTTGTTCTATGTCAAAATTAATAGATTTGAGGACAGTTTCCCTTAGACTTTAAATTCTTCTGGAATGGGTCCACTTTTATTTTTTAATATCCAAGAATATCTAGAATTTTTAGGCCATTGAAAAATTGTTGATGAATGAATGATATTTTGATGTCATTGTTTTCCTTTAGACCAAAAGTAAAATGATATTTGCTCATTCGAGTCTAAAATATCTCATCACACTACTAAAACTCCTGCTTAAACTACAATTTGTTGCATTAGTATCTTTGCCTGGAAATTTAAGAGAATTGTATCATTGTAATATTTCAACTATTAAAAATTCTTGTAGGCCACAGGGTTAAAACCTCATAATACAAGTAAAATAAAGCCAATTTGGATTTAAGAAGATGTTAAATAAGACAAATACTAGCATGGTGTCAAGGACGACATTAGTTAAATGAAGTCTGAAAGTCTATTCTCTTCTTTACATCACCAATAGTGAAAGAATTTGTAGAATCTTTCAACCAATAATTTTTTACTTTTATTCATTATATTTGAATCATACTATATACAGAGACAACTTTCTATCATATAAGATAATGAGAAATTGAACTATCGCTGATAAATATAACTTGGGTATATTCCTTACTTACTAAATTTACTTATCCTTATAGAGTTATAAATATAAACATTATTATCACTGTAAGAAACAACCTCTGAGTATGTTAAATACAGCAGATTTTATTGATCAAAATCCCTGCTTAACACTTCTAATTTGCCAGCAGAGACTAGAAAAATTAAAGACTACCTCTTCTGAAACCTTTTGTAAAAGTTGTAATTTGGACTATGGCCTGAATTCTGCCCATCAGACATTCTTACAGAATATTTGGAGAAAGTCAGTCTGCCGCTCTTAGAAGCATGGTGACAAGTATGCTGGTTTTCAGAGTCACCCAGCTCTTTCATCACAAGTGATGAGATCAGATAGATGAAGCAGCAGGAGTGAGTTTCTTCCATTTTTACTCTATATTGTGAATGGATTTTTCCACTGGAGGCCTTACTTTCTTGCCCTATAGTATTGAAATCTAGTTTCTTGAGCCTCCTAGAACTTCCTAACACCCTCTAATCTACTTCTTTTTATTTAAGTTGGATAAAAGGCTTCTGTTGCTTTTACTTTTAAACCTAGGAATTTGCACTGGTTATATATTTTACCAACAATAATCTATTTCCTGAATAAGTACTTTCAGAATATCCTCATGTGATATTTTTCAATTAATATTTTTATTGCACACCTTCTATATGTGAAATACTATGCTGGTTGTTTTTGTGGTGATAAATAGCATAGTTAAATCACTTAAAACATTTGAATAACTGATTTCTTTATTATTTTGAGGATTTTTAATATCAGAGATGGAATAATTTGAAAAAAATGCAAGAGTAATTTTAAAGTTATTGAAATAGGTCACAAATATCACCCATTTAAATAATTTTTATATGTATATATTATCTATCACAATATATTTAAGTGGTTATTTTCCAACAGATACTGTATAAACTAAATGGGAGAGAGGATTTTCTGGTCATGGTTAATAAGTGAGAGTGACCATTCTAAGCAGGGAAAATAACACGGTATGTTTGCAGATCTTGACTAAGGACAGCTGACCAAACAACCCAAGTCAAGGGCTTTTTCCTGAGCACCAAGGGCACAAACAAAACCACTGAGAGTCTGAGCACCAAGGGCACAAACAAAACCATTGCAGATGTCATGTTCATATAATTTAGCATATTTTATAGATAATGTACAAAATAAAGGCTTTTGAATAAAAGAGAGACCTGAAAAGTAAAAGTAAAAGTTTTAGGAGAACTAACTAGACAGAGAAAGATGAAGTAGGTTGAAAGGAGAGAGGTACTAGAAAACCAGCACAATTAAGAATCCATTTTAATAGTACAGAGGCCAAAGGTATAAAAACACAATGATGCTGGTAGGAAAAATAATGTGAGAAGCATTTTTAATTATTCAGGGTTATTGTATGGAACAGATCTTTCCAAAAACATTTCCAGGGTTCCTTAGCACCACTGGCTGGTAGTCTGTACATGTAGGAGATGCTTTGGATTCTTAGATTTGAACT
The DNA here is from genome assembly GCF_021218885.2 of Marmota monax. NCBI lineage: Eukaryota > Metazoa > Chordata > Mammalia > Rodentia > Sciuridae > Marmota > Marmota monax. The sequence goes on from NW_026693552.1 coordinate 2,209,534, forward strand.
AAAACATGGCAGCAGAGATGCATGTGTCTGTGGATGTCCACCTATGCTCTCCCGGCAGACACCAGGCAGGAATTCTGAAGCATGAGATTAAATCAACCCTTGCATTCTTAACCATCACCTGCATAGGTAGAACAAAGTTTTTTTTCTGGTGTTTTCCAGAGGTATTTAACTGCAGACCATTCTTTCTGTGCTCTGAGTCTTTTCTGAATGTAGACCATTATTTATACATAATCATTGGAGAATTGCTCTTTTTCCTACCCAGAGCTCAAGCTATAGATAGTTTTCTGAATGACTCATTGACTTTCCCCTCTGGATAGATATTTGTAATTCCCATTGAGAGTCTTGTATTTGTTCTTACTCCCAAATGTGTAAAAGCTTTCTTTCCCCTTTACTCTCCTTTTGGTCATTGAAATTCAAATCCTCTGGCTGTTGACATCTGTGAATGTTCCTTTGGCTGCTAAAGGCTCTGCTTACCATTTTTTTTTCAGCTTCAAGTTTAATCTGTATTTCTAACTATTAAAAGATTTATACTATCAATGATTATTTAAAGACACAAATACAGAATGTGTGCATTTCTGTTACTTTCTAAATATTTTTTTTTGTCAAGATCATTTAATTAAAATTCAATGTTTCCACATTGATCCTTCTGTTACAATATTTTTGCATTTCAAGAATGGTTCTTTTTTTTCCCCCTATAAGGTTTGTTTTCTTTTCTTTTAAAACTGTTTTGAGGTGGTAGTACACCTTCCTTGCTAGAGTAGTAATTAGTAATAGAAATGTGTGATGACTGTAAAATTTAATAATTTCAAAATAGCTTCCACTGCTATCATAAGTGCTGCAATAATTTACCCCAGAGATATCATGGCTAGAGGTAGCATTAAAATATATTATTTTGCTAATATGTGTCTTTTGAAATTTTGCTTTATTTCATGGTTATTGCCTTATCTGTAAAATATGTGAATCTGAATGCTTGTTAATAAAATCTTTAAAACTGTTTGTTTTACTAGACAATAGAAGTAAAATTCTGAAAATTTTGTCAAAAACAAATGACTACATTGCTATTAAAACCTAAATATACTTGATACTTGAGAATATCAGTTTTGAAAAGTTCTTATTCAGTAGACATCAAACACATGATTAAACTGCAAAGCTGTGAACAGCTTGATAGTTTAAAAAATATATTGCAGTTAGATTATTTCTTTTACTACTATGATAGGCAGAAAAATGGATTCACAGGGGGTATATTCACTTCCTATTCCCCAAGTCTAGAAATATTAATTCATATGGCAGAAGACAAATTACTTTTTTACAGGCAACAGTTGTGGTAACATTAAGGGTCTTGATGGAAGGAATTATCCAGGTGGGCCTAATGTGCCATCACATGAAGGGAGATTTGACAGAAACACAATCACAGGAACTGGAGATTGTGAAGACAGAGAGGCAGGGGCTGGAGCAATATAGGCAGCAGCATAGGAGTACCAAGGCATGCCAGCATCCTCCAGAAGCTAGAAAGGGAGAGGAATTTGTCCTCTGACCCCACCCCATACACATACAGAATCAGCCCTTGGGGGCAGTATGGCCTTATTAACACTTGACTTCAGATATCTGCTCTCTAGAACTAGGAGCTGATAAATTTCTGTTCTGTTTTTTGGAGTCACTTATTTTGTAGCAGTCTGTTATAGCAGCTACAGGAAACTAATACAATTATGCGCTATGAAACCATTTGATGTTCCCAGCTGATTTTGCAGTTGGACAAAAGAGAAATTTAGATCTGTTGGATTCATCCATATGTGCTTTGTAGAAAGTATATAGTTTAATTTCTTACTCAGAATTTAGCCCTCTAATTTTCTTAATAGTGGGATAAAAATTAGCAATATGATAAACAGTTATGTAAAGTAAAAAAGAAATTACTGCTGATTTAAATAATTTCTAGCTGCTAGATAGTAATTAAATTTAAATGAATTAAGCATTTATTTAATTAATTCAAATCCCTTGGAAGTAGATAGGATACAATTAAATACCTTTTAATAACAGAATACTCATTTATTCAAATTCTCCTTGAGTAAATAAAGCTTTTCATATGCCAACATAGACAACTGCTGAAGCTCTATACATGGTAAGCCACTTTCCTACAAATCACCATGTCTATTCCTACAAATCACCATTGCCTCTTTTATTTTTTCATGACAAAAATTATATTTTCTGTTAATGAAACACAATTTTTGTATTCTATCTCTTGATATTTAAAATTAAAGTTGCATTTTTCTTTATTTAAAAAACAAAATGGGATTCTATGGTTCTCATACTCCAAGCAAACGAAGTATATGAAAATATATTTGATTTTATTTCTTCTAAATAAAACAACTATATGACCATTTGATTCTATTACAATGACTTTTATTGTCATTCACTTTAATAAAAGTAACTTCTACTAAAAATGTCAAAGTAGAAACTATTTCAATGCTACCTCTTATATTCTACTTAATATTATTCATAAAGAGTTGATAATGATTATTGTTGCTTAACAGCATTGATGGAATTTCTGCTTTAATGTATGTTTAGACATTGTATAATGATTATTTATTATGTTTAGTATCAGATAAATAAATAAGTACAATTACAATATAATTTGGTTTCTACCAGCTTAAAACAATCCATGAATTTAAGAAGCAATTTGTATAGGACACTATGTTGCTTCATCCCTCTCCCACTAGAGCAGATGCCTCAACATAAGCACATAAGTCTGTGCCATGCTGGGATTGACAGTTTTCATGCTCTTTGGCTGTGCATGCTCTTGGGTTTGTTTTCTGTTTGGAAGGTTTCTTCACATCTGGAGAGATAAGAAGACAGGCCGAATCCTCAATAGGAAGTAGTCATTAGGGAAGTAGAGTTTGGCATGCTACAGGGGGGAAGATATTAAGTTTTGGTATTAAGAGGGGGAAGAAGGAAGAAGCGAAAACAGAAAAGAGGTTCTTTTATTTACTTGAAAATTCTAAGGCTCAGCTCATTAGAAAGTGAAAGCAAGGAAAACCAGAGTGTGCCTTTTGTGAATAGAGACATCCTGAGCCTGTGGAACAATGTGAAGTAGAGAAGCAGGAATGAGTACTCCAATTGTAGAGGCATCCTCTTTTAGAGTTTGGTAAGACTGTCATGACTAACAATGACTGAATTTCTTAACATTGTATTCATTATGTCTGTTAAAGGAAAAATACAGTTTAAAAATATAAAATAGGCTCTGAGTGAAAAAGTATCATAATGTGATAATACGTAGCTTTTTGGAAGTTTACATTTAGAAGAATGCTTTCTGACAAAAATAGAATGCAAATCACAAATGTAATTTCAAATTTTCTAGTAGCTACATTTAAAAAAGTAAGAGAAACAGGTAAAATTAGTTTAATAATATATTTTATTTAACTCCATATCTAATTTTAATAGGTAATCCATGTAAAATCACCAATTAGAAACTTGTATTCCTTTTTATATTGTTTTCGTATTTTCTTAAAAATCTAGTGTGTGTTCTATACTTTTTGCCAATCTCAAGCCACACTTCAATCAATAGTGACATGTAGTTAGTTAGTGGCTTCCATCTCAGAGAGGGCATAGTTTTAATGTATGCAACACCTTTTTTGAATGTTGCAAAACAGGAAAAGTGGCAAAAATATTTGTGTAATAAGTTTATAAAACTGGATTTTTAAAACCGATCAGTAAAGATGAACTATATGGCTGCTTTTAAAAAGATCTTATAACTCATTTTAATGATTACTTTTTAAGAAGTGATTCGTTAAGAAAGTAAATCATGTCATTCATTATAGGTTTTTCTTATTCTGACCTTTGAATGTCCCCTATTTCTCTGGACTCACACATTTATAGGTGCATTCACATGCATATTTGTGGGGTGTGTACATAAGATCTCAAATAAAATGAAAATGTATTCACCTGTAATATTTTTATTTTCATTTTAAAATGGACTAGATTGGAACTGATAGTCTCCTGCAATTTGAGTATTATACATTAGCTATCACAATCTTAATCTTCATGGAAGTTAATGCATTTTACAAGTAATGCTTGTTTCTAAAACTATTATAGAATTTATGAAAGTTAAATTATATTTTACATACATCAGATTATTAAGGACTTAAAAGCATCTTGTAAAAATTTGTTTCAAAAAGAAATGTTCAATTTGCTTTGTAAAATGATTTCAATATTAAGATGATAATTTCACTGCTATGCACTTTTATAATAAATCTGATACTTTATAAAACTTTAGACCCCAATTGCAAATAGACGATATATATTGATAGTATATTTGTATCCTTTATGTCATGTACTGGAAATATACATCACTCTCCTCACCCTAAGAAAGTATTATGAACTACATAGGTTTTGCATGCACTGCACAGGACCTTGTTACATCATGCTATCCTATGCCTGATAAGGGATTTTAAATTATCATTCTCTGTTTTTAAAACAGGCTGCCACATCCCACAATCACCCTGCTCCTTGAAAAACACAGATGGGAATTCAGTTCTGTGTTGATGTCTTTACTGCCCAGCGAATAGAGAAAGAGAACATCTACTCTGTCATCTTTCAATTACCATCATATATACACTGTCTCATTCACTTATTAAAAACATCTGTATTTCTCACAAACCTTATTTCCTATTCTGAGTCTTTTATTTTTCCATATGAATTTCATGATTCCTTTCTCTATTTCTACAAGAAATGCCATTGGGATTTTGATTGGCATTGCATTAAACCTATAGAGAACTTTTGGTAATATCGCCATTTTGATGATGTTAGTTCTGCCTATCCATGAACAGGGTATATTTTTCCATCTTCTAAGATCTTCTTCTATTTCTCTCTTTAGGGTTCTGTAGTTTTCATTGTATAAGTCTTTCACCTCTTTTGTTAGGTTGATTCCCAAGTATTTTATTTTTTTTGAAGATATTTTGAATGGAGTGGTTGTCCTCACTTCCATTTCAGAGGATTTGTCGCTGATATACAGGAATGCCTTTGATTTATGCGTGTTGATTTTATATCCTGCCACTTTGCTGAATTCATTTATTAGCTCTAATAGTTTCTTTGTAGAGCCTTTTGGGTCTGCTAGGTATAGAATCATATCATCTGTTTGTTTTTTATAACCTCTATCTCCCTGTATAGTTGATCCTTTGCTTCCTGGATTTGTTTGCGTAATTCATTGTCGAAGTGATCTTTCATTGTCTGATTTTGCTGTTTAATGTCTTCCTTGATACTCCAGATCATCTGAAGCATGTATATCCTGAATTCTTTATCTGACATTCCATCTGCTGCAGCTGTTACCTCTTCTAAAGTTGCGTTGACCTGCATTGCTTGTGGTCCTTTCTTTCCTTGTCTTTTCATACTGCTTGCGTATCTTTCCTGCAGGTGCGGGCGGCGGCTCTGCTCTCTCCTTATTCCAATTGGGGTGTCGTGGCTACCACGCCGGCAGGTCACTGGGCCTGTTCTGGGCGCTGGCGGCGGCTCTGTTCTGCCGCTACTCCAATTGGGGTGACAAGTGTACCACGCCGGCAGGCCACCAGGCCTGATCCGCCGGTCGGTTGCAGGTTTGCCTACCCTGCAGGCGTGGGCGGCGGCTCTACTCTGCCCCTACTCCAAATGGGGTGACGTGTCTGTCGTACTGGCAGGCCACTGGGCCTGTCCCGCTGGTCGGTCGCAGATCTGCCCACCTTTCGGGCACAGGTGGAGGCTCTGCTCTGCCCCTACTCCAATTGGGGTGTCGTGACTACCCCGCCTGCAGGACGCTGGGCCTGTTCCTGGCACGGGCGGCGACTCTGCTCTGCCCCTACTCCAATTAGGGTGGTGTGTGTACCACACCGGCAGGCTCCTGGGCCTGATCCGCCGGTCTGTTGCAGGTCTGCCTACCTTGGAGGCGCGGGCGGCGGATCTGCCCTGCCCCTCCTACCACGCCTGCGGACCCCTGGGCCTGATCTGCAGGTTGGTCACAGGTCTGCTCACCCTGTGGGCACGCGTGGCGGTTCCGCTCGCCCCCACTCCAATTGGGGTCACGTGACCACCACACTGGCAGGGCCTGATCCGGGCGTGGGAGAAGGATCTGCTCTGCCCCTACTCAAGTTGGGGTGACGTGTGTACCACACTGGCAGGCCACTGGGCCTGACCCGCCAGGCTGTCACAGGTCTGTTTACCTTGCAAGCGCGAACGGCGGCTCTGCCCTGCCCCTCCTACCACGCCCATGTACCACTGGGTCGCGGGTCTGCCCACCTTGCGGGTGCGGGTGCCGGCTCCGCTCCGCCCCCTCTCCAATTGGGGTCACGCGGTCACCACGCTGGCGAGCCGCTGGGCCTGCTCCGGGCGCTGGCGGCGGCCCGTCTCCTCCCCTCTGGCTCGACGACAAATTGAGGAGACTCGGGTGTCTGTGCCTCACCCCCCCTACCAGGAGACCAACTGTTTATGTTGCCGCTGGTATTGATGAAGTTCTCTCCTCCGCCGCTTTCTGCTGACATCAGATCTCTGCCATGTTGGTATCCTATGCGAATGGCAGTATTTCGTTCCCCTTGCCGGGCAACCAAAGCAACGGGTGAGTCCTGACCGGCCCTCAGCAGGACCCGGACCAAGAAGCAGTTTCCGCGGGCTCCTAGCCCCGGGCCAGGGAAGTTCCGGGAGCCGGAACTCGGCTGCTCCGTGCTCGGTGTAAGCTCCTATAAGTGTAGGCTCCAAGAAGCAGTCCCCGCGGGCTCAGTTCCGGGAGCCGGAATTCGGCCGCTTAGTGCTTGGTGTATGCTCTGATAGGAGCAGGGTCCAAGAAGCAGCCTCCGCAGGCTCCGCAGCCCTGGGCCAGGGCGGTTCCGGGACGGTTCCGGGAGCCGGAACTCGGCCGCCCCGCGCTCGGTGTTCGCTCCGATAAGATCAGGTTCTAAGAAGCACCCAGGCACTGAACCCTAGCAATCTGTCTGCAAGCCGCAGGCGAATGGCAGCCTGAAATTACCTGTTCTATGGCTGAATGAGCTGCGGTCAGTCGAAAACAGGTATGGTGACGTCAGCTTTCCAACATGGTGGCTGCTGGCCTCCTCTGTGGTCTGACCGGTGTGGAGAACCGAGATGGACCGCTTCCTTCCCCCGTCTCGAACCCAGAATTCAGCCCTGAGTACGGTGCTTGCACGGCTGGCAGAAACTGCAGCGCTGTATCCCTGCGTTGCTATCTCCTCGTTTCCCAGCGCGCGCTGCAGACTCTAGCCGCGGGGCGATTTGCTGAATAAGCAGTGTTACCCTCCGTGCGACAAACCTCTCACGTTTGAGTCCCCGTAGCCGATCCTCGTGAGATGGAAATCCTTCCTCCAGGTTCCGGCGCACCCCACTATTGCTGGAAATTCCTAACAAGATATCCTTTAGCCGTCCTGACTTGTCATACTCCCACACAGTGAAGCAGCACACGGGGGCAATGCACTCCCCTCGCCGCCATCTTCTTTGTCTCCACGAATGAGCATTCTGAATAGGAGACGTAGGCGAGCAAGGCGATGCCCAGCAGCAGCTTCATCGTCCTGCGGTTGACGGCAGACACGAGGCGCACTAGCGCCTTGCTCACCATCCCCAGGAGCCGCGCGGGTCCTGGACGCTGCCGCACGGGGGCCCGCCTGCTACACCACAAATCCTTATTTCTTATTAATAATTTAGTTTCTGCTAAAACTAAATCTTAAAAAAATCACCTTTCCTATATTAGACTCTTGTGTTAGCTTTTCATTACTGTGATCAAAATACTGGACACAGGAACAGCCTAGAAGAGGAGAAGTTTATTTTGAGTTCACTGTTTCAGAGGTCTCAGTCCTTGGTCAGCTGACTTCATTGCTCTGGACTTGAGGTAAAGCAGAAAATCCTGGAAGAAGGGCATGGTAGAGGAAATCTGCTTAGCCCACAGGAGAGAGAGAGAGAGAGAGGGGGGGGGGGAAGGAAGGGAGGGAGGGAGAGAAGAAAAGAGGAGAGGAAATGGAGGAAAGAGAGGAGCCAGGCACAAAATAGAACCTCAAAGGCATGTCCCCAGTGACCTGCTGCCCCCAGCCAAGTCCCATTTGTCTTCAGTTACCACCCAATAGTCCATTCAAATTATTAATACATCAAATGGATTAATCCACTGATGAGGTTATAGCTCTCAGAATCTAATCATTTCATCTCTGAATATTCCTGTACAGGAGCTTTTCAGGAGATGTCTCACATCCAAATCATAACTACATTTAATAAATGTCACATTTGAAATCCAGAACTGGCTAATGTAAAGATGAATCTTCTTTTCATTACATTATGTGATTTTTTTCAAGAGGCTTTCTGGTGTTAGGAAAAGCCCAAAGCAAGTGCCTGTTAGCAGGGGTAGGAATATTGTGACTCCAGGCCATATAAAATTCGAAGCTTTATATTTTAAACTCAAGTCAGGTGCCTTTTCTATTTATTCCTTCTATTGGCCATTGTTAGCCCTGGGGACTGAACTTCCTTCATCTCTTTTTGTACTTACTACCTGCTTCTTCGCCCATGGCAGGATTTCCCTGGCTTGTTAGATCACAGAGCAATTTCTAGAATTTCCTTTTTCTCTTTTACAGAAAAAAAAAGCCAAACTGTTTAAGGTTTCAGGAACTTTTATTGCTATAGAATAAACTGTAAGAAGTAGACATATGGCTAAATAGCTCCTCACAACATTTCATCCCTTTCTGTTTCACTTTAGAGGTTCGTTACCTTCATGTAAATGATATGGTAAGCCTTTGGGTTCCCATAGTCCCAAATTAGATTAAGAGGAATTTAAATTGTACATTCGATAAATAATATTGGGAGCCAGGCATGGTGGCGCATGCCTATAATCCCAGCAGCTCAGGAGTCTCAGGCAAGAGGATCACAAGTTCAAAGTCAGCCTCAGCAACTTAGCAAGGCACTAAGCACCTCGGCAAGGTGTTTAATAAATAAAATTTAAAATGGCTGGGGATGTGGCTGAGTGGTTAAGTTGCCCATGGGTTCAATCCTCAGTACCAAAAAGGAAAAAAAAATTGGGTTCCTGCTGTGTTTCAAAAGATCAGGATGAGAACTGAAAATTTAGGGCAAATATGTGACACAGTGCAAGGTGTAACTGGAAATTGTCCCAGTCCTTATATCACCTTAGTGCAATTTAGAAAAAAGGTATTATTTTCTCTTGGCAGTGCATCCCTCTCTTGGCAGTGTATCCCTATCACCAGGAAGAATAGCACAGAGATTGGTCACAAACTGGATTTTAGTCACACTACTTCATGCAGCTGGGTGCCCTTGTACAGAGAACAACCTGCAGAGTCATGTGCATCTCTGTCCTCCTGCCCTTTCTCTTTCCAAACCTGACACCATATACCTGTCTTGGATTGAAAAAAGAGAAAACAAGGACTGGCAAAATGGAGGAAAAATGTGAAGAATGCAAAATAGTGAAAGTGAAGTAAGAGTTTTCTTAGCCTCTTCCACACTTGGTTTAACTAGGTGAATGCTAATATGTAGAGAATTTATGTAAATCAATCCTTCCTAAGTTAGCAGCACTACTTGCAGGTTTTAAAATATAATGTCAAAAAGATCAATACTATTGTAGTTTTATGATATTTTAAAATATTTATACATTGATTTTATTAATATTCTTAAAAAACTTAACAAAATATTCTCTGTATATATTCATGTATATATATACACACATACACAGATTAGTCACAAAGCATATTATGATGAAAATGAATATAATCTCAATCAGAAAACATATAATATATAAAGTCCCAAACTCTGTGAAGTACTAGAAATAATAGTACCTGTTCATGGTGCATTTAAAATTGATATGGAGAAAGCAAAAGGAAAGAATTCTAATGGTATACATTGCTCAGTTGAACTCTAGGCACATTAGCTTCTAGGGGCTAAAAATTTATAGATGACAGGTATGTTAGGATCACAAGGTGATTAATTAAGAGAAAAAAATGCATCATATAAAATGACATATGTAGCATAAGCATTTTTTTAATTTAAAATGTTTGCCATGCACATCCTATTATTCATGTTTTGATGGAGGATAAATGTCCTCCTGGAGTATAGATCTTAATGGAGACCTGTTTAGTACATTATGAATTCTATTATCAATTAATCAAAGGATAAGAAATAAAATCTTGGGAGATTAAATTTTTTTTCTTTCTTAGTCTCTTACCTATATCTAGTTAGGGTATTTATTTTATTTTATTTTGCAGGTTAATTTTTTATATCTTTCTAAGGAATTTATCTTAGAGTTATAATATTAGCTTTCTTTCATATAAAGTAAGTTTTTTTTGTAATACCAGATTAAAATTGGTAATTACAGTATGAGTACAAATGACGTGAACAACATTTGGAACTAATGCAACCGGCTGGGGACAAATACAGTTGACCTGGTAGTAATTAAAGTACATGATGTTAAAGAGTATTCAGTGGGCCAGGGCAGAGCTCATAATTCATAGATTCGGTCAGTTTGGCAAATATGTGAAACAGATTCTGCTTAAGATAATTTTATTTTTAAACTTAAAAGATGATAAGCTAGCAAAGATATTCCAAGAAGACTTCATGAATTGTGATCTTAAAGTGCTTTATTCTTCCTCTTTCCATTTTAAAGGAGAAATCAAGCTCAATGAAAAGAGAAATAATTAACAATAAAAATGATCTGTTTATTGATACATATGACTGGGAAGTTCAGGCAAATATCTTTCATCGATGTTGAATTCAAGACTTGAATTTCATTTCACTAAGATTATATTTTTCAATCTTTTTTTCCCTTTGTTTTAGTTTCCTTTCTGCGTCAAGTTTTCCCATGTCACAGTAAATGTAGCCACTTGATATTCACAGCCAGCGGTCCCTGTGAAAAAAACTCTTTTTCTAATTGTTCCAGGAAAAATCTGGTCTAACTCACTGGCTGGGTTTGAGTCACATGCACACCCTTAACAATTCACTCTAGCTGGCCATGGAATTTATTGTTTAGCTATTGCTGGATCACAGACCTGTCCCTGGAAAATAATGAAGTGCTTCTTGAATCCCTGGACTGCCAAAGGGGATGCAACGGTCTCTAAAGAGACGCCAAGACAATAAAAATATATGCTTCCTCCAAGTGGGAGTCTGGTATCACAGAATCTTCTTTCAAATGTTCCTCACAATACTGTTGCCTCTTAAATCTGGATGTGCATCGTCTCTTTGTGATTCTGTTTCTTCCTAATCCCAACTCATCATTGCTTCCATACCTCATTTATAGCCCCCATCAAACCTGTCATTTCTTGGTACCAAAAGCTTGAGCTGTGGGATACTGAGTTTGGCCTTTAAAGTACAGATCCTCCCCTAGACTTGTCAGAGACAGCTATTTCCAGTAATATTATTCTATATATTTCTAATTGCCTTTGTAGAACAACAGTAAATACAATCTCTTGTATAAATTTTCTGGAATCTCTAGAATAGTCAACATTATTGTAAGAAAAATTTTTGTAGACTTCCCTAGTTTTGACAAAGCAAAAACCTATCAGTATCTCCATCCCTATCTCTATGTCTATATCTCTGTCTAATCAATCATCTCTTGGACTGACTGCTATCTGGAAGTGATCCTCATATTTCAAAAGCAAGTCACTCTCTTTGCCTTCAAAGCACTAAGTCAGTGCTTTAAGATAATAATCTATTTATAATAAAATGATGTATTGGTCCAAGACTGCAGTGCTTTCATTTAAACCATTTCTCAGGATTATTTGCATGGGTTACATATGCATAGCTTTTTGCATTCTCTCAGGGTAACAGCCACATGATCAGCTACATAATAAGTTTGTTGTTTTTGAAGCTTGCCCCCCTTGATTTTTATCAGTAGCATGGCTATGCTTTCCAATCCCAAACAAGTAATTATTCAAAGTTTCCTAAGCTACTAGTTAATGACAAAAATGAATAAATCTTCAGTTCCCATGAACTATAGTGGATGTTTACATTGCCTATGCAGAGAGAGAATAAAACTTTGCATTTTCTCTCTGCATAGGCAATGTAAACATTTTTTTTTATAAAAATTATTTTCATGTTCTTATTTCTTACTTAAATATTTTGCATTTCTACATGGAAATACGAATCACATAATTGTCCGTAATTTCATATGTTGAATTTCAACCTTAAAAAATATATAGTGTTGCCTGGCTGCTTTTATTGAATACAACATTTTAGAAGACTCAGAAGTTTCAGATAATAACATTCCATGAAGGACTTTGTTGAAACAAGGCAAATCCTGGGTCAGTAGAGGGCAGCCATGCCAAAGACCTGTATTTCTCTTTTGGTGTTCTGAGATTCCCAAATCTTAGAAAAGTTTTTTGGGAGATAGTTACAGCCATGAAATCAGTATTTGCTCAAAGAAAAATTAGATATTTGCATAAGCTTAGGAGTAAACACTGTCATTCGATTGCTTACACTTATCAAATGGCATACATTTTATTTTTTTGAATTATTTTCATTATTTAATTTTTGACTGTTTGTGAGACAAGTGCTATTTTCTGATGTTTATTTCAACATTAAGTCATTCTTCACCCAGAAAGCTTGGCAAACCTTTCTATTACAATATCACTTACTTAACTTCTATTTTAGAAAGGGCAACATGATATAGAACATGAGAGATTTTGCTGCTTTCTTATGCATACCAGATTAATATTAATCTACTCATGCTTGTTTTGCAAATATTATTTTAGAAAACATTTCTGGAACTTATCTGAAGATGATATTTGCCATGAAAAGTAAAATATAAATCAAATTTGAGTTGCTTTCCAAGAAAAAGTGATAAGTGTCTGAAAAATGTTATGAGAATTATTCAGGCTTTTTACACAGAACAATTTTATGTCCTTAAGCAGCTCAGAATTACTATGGTATTGTATTTATTCATGTCGTTTCTCAAATATATAAAACACAGTTGTAAAGAAGAAATGTGGTATACATTTACTTGAACAATTCTTCAATCATAAACTATCACTAGTTTTTAACACATGCAAACCATAGACCATCACTTAATAAACTACCATGACTACTCATTTTGCATCTTGCATAACGTGGAGTATCTTTGAGGAAAGAGGGATGTTTTTGCTGATCTCAGGGATATCTGATACATCGTATTTGTCCTCAGGTTCCCTTTACTAAATTAAAAAAGCAATATGTGGCCTTTTCAAATTATTAGTTCTTCAATAAATGAAAAGATATACAAAAATTAAAATTAGTGAAGTAAATTTAATATATATTTAACATTTTAGTCATTCTTACACAATGACAATAGGGAAAATATTTCATCAACACACATAATTGGAATAATAGTATGCTAAGACAATGACAACTAAAAATGTCATGACCCTGTCTTTAGTCATCTTTTGCATCACTTTGACCAAAATATGTGACAAGAATCATGTAAAGTAAGAAGTATGTTTGGCTCATGGTTTCAGAGAGTCAGTTAATTTAAGATTGGCTGATTCCATAGCTGTGGGCTGAGGTGAGGCAGAACATCATGGTGGAGGAAAGCATTTCAGGACATTGCAACAAGAAGCAGAGAGTTCCTCTCACCAAAGACAAAGTAAAAACCTCAAAATATAAGCAAACAAAATATAAACCCCCAATGACCCATCTCTTCCAACAACACCCCACCTACCTACAATTACTACCCAGTTGCTCCCTCTCAGTGGATTAATGCACGGATTAGGTTAAGGTTCTCCTAGCCCAGTCATCTCACCTCTAAACTCTCTTTGTCGTCACACAAGAGATTTTAGAAGATACCTCATATCTAAACCAAAGCAACCCCTATTTTGCACCCTGTCTTTTGTAGTCTATATTAGTTGATTTTGCTTATCTCCTTGCCTTGGAAATTTCATGATGGCAGTATCTTCTGGAATACTGGGAGGTTCATTGCTAAAGAGGATACTGTAGTAATAAATAGTACAGATGTCCTAATGGGTCTAAAATTTGTTGATTTGATTGAATTTTCAACAAGCAAATGATAATGAATGTTCTATTTCAAACTCAGTATAACATGGACTCAAACTGACAAAGATCATGCCAAAAAAAAAAGACTATTTACTGATCTCAAACATGAATATCAACATAAAACCTTAAGAGTAATATTGTGAAACATAATCTAGCAGTGTGTTAAAGAAAAACATGCCAAAATGAATTCAGTGATCTAATGCAATTGAAAAGAAAGATATTACTATATTTCACTAAAATATAGGCAAAGGGGGAGAAACCATATTCTTATTCCCATACACATTTCTAATAAAATAAGAATAGATCAAAACTTTCTAATTTTCTAATAAAATAAGAATAGATAAAAACTTCTGTGACAAAAGTGGTATGTATCTTGAAAAATAAGTCAGTTACTTTCTTAACAGAAAACACCAGAAGCATTTTCATTTAAGTAATGGGCTTGCTTATATTATTAAGTCAAATGAAAAAGAAGCATTGAATTATTTTTGATTTTGCTTAAAATCAAAAAATAATTATTATTTGCTTGCTATTAAACTATGAAACATTTATGGAAAATCGATGAGAAAATTATTTAGAATTAAGTGAGGCGACAGGTTGCAAGATTAATATTTAAACATATCTACTACGTACAAAATTTGAAAGAAGAGATTATTTATATAATAGCATCCCAAAATATTAAATATCTAGAAACAAACAGTAGAAATTGATAAAAAATAAACAATATAATAATCAACTGACTTACCTAAAATTAAGCAGTATTTGAGACATGTTCTTGAACAGGAAAATATATAAATACAAAGATTTTTTTTCACTAGATTCATAAGCCCAGTAGGAACCTAAAAAAACAGCTGTAGGAAAATTTTAAAAACATATGCTGCTATTAATATCTGTGGAAAATTAAATAAACCAAAATGATTAGAAAACATTATTAAAATACATAGAAAATGTAACACAAATCAGATATTTTATTTCCTTGGCAAATTAAGTAAAAGGATAAGGAAGGAAAAATATGAAACTTAATATATATAAGACAATTTATTCAACATTTAATTTTGGACAAGTAGTGAAAAGATGTGAATGAGTTCAGTTGGATCAAAAATTTCTGTGTATGTATCCTCTATTCTGTACCATTGGTCTATAAGTCTATTTTGGTGCCAGTGCCATGCTGTTTTTGTTACTATTGCTCTGTAGTATAGTTTAAGGTCTGGAATAGTAATGCCACCAGCTTCACTCTTCTTGATAAGTATTGCTTTGGTTATTCTGGGTCTCTTATTTTTCTTGAAGAATTTCATGACTGCTTTTTCTATTTCTATGAAAAATGTCATTGGGATTTTGATTGGCATTGCATTGAATCTCTATATTGCTTTTGGTAGTATGGTCATTGTGACAATATTAATTCTGCCTATCCAAGAATAGGTAGATCTTTCCATCTTCTAAGGTCTTTTTAATTTCTTTCTTTAGTGTGCTGTAGTTTTCATTATAAAGGTCTTTCACCTCTTTCATAAGTTGATTCACAAGTTTTTTATTTTATTTTGAGGCTATTTTCTCATTTTCCTTTCTGAAGATTTGTCACTGATGTACAGAAATGTCTTTGATTTATGTGTGTTGATTTTATATCATACTACTTTGCTGAATTCATTTATTAGTTCTCGAAGATTTCTGGTGGAATGTTTTGGGTCTTCTAGGTATAGAATCATATCATCTACAAATAGTGATAATTTGAGTTCTTCTTTTCCTATGTGTATCCCTTTAATTTCTTTCATCTGTCTGATTCCTCTGGCTAGAGTTTCAAGAACTATGTTAAATAGAAGTGGTGAAAGAGGGCATTCCTGTCTTGTTCCAGATTTTAGAGGGAATGCTTTCAATTTTTCTCCATTATGAATGATGTTGACCTGGGGCTTAGCATAGATAGCCTTTACAATGCGGATGTATGTTCCTGATATCCCTAGTTTTTCTAGCGTTTTGAACACGAAGAAATGCTGTATTTTGTCAAATGATTTTTCTGCATCTATTGAAATGATCATATGATCTTTATCTCTGAGTCTATTGATGTGATGAATTACATTTATTAATTTCCATATGTTGAACTAACATTGCATCCCCTGGATGAACCCTACTTGATCATGGCCCATGATCTTTTTGATATGTTTTTGTATTTGATTTGCCAGAATTTTTTGAGAATTTTTGCATCTATATTTATTAGGGATATTGGTCTGAAATTTTCTTTCTTTGATGTGTCTTTGTCTGATTTTGGAATCAGATTGATATTGGCCTCAGAGAATATGTTTGGAAGTTTTCTCTCTTTTTCTATTTCATAAAATAGTTTGAGAAGTATTGGTGTTAGTTCCTCTTTATAGGTCTTATAAACCTCTCTCTCTCACCATGCACAAAACTCAACTCAGAGTGGATCAAGGACATAGGAATTAAACCAGAGACCTTGTGCCTAATGGAAGAATAAGTAGACCCAAACTTCCATTATGTTGGATTAGGCCCCAACTTCCTTAATAAGATTCCTATTGTGCTCAAATTAAAACCAAGATTTAATAAATGGGATGAATTCAAACAAAAAAGCTTCTTCTCAGCAAAAGAAACAATCAGTGAGGTGAATAGAGAGCCTACAGCTTGGGAGCAAATTTTTACCCCTCACACATCAGATAGAGCACTAATCTTTAGGGTATATAAAGAACTCAAAAAGCTAAACACCAAAAAAAAAAAAATAACAATAATTCAATCAATAAATGGGTCCAGGAACTGAACAGACACTTCTCAGAAGATGATATGCAATCAATCAACACATGAATGAAAAAATGTTCAACATCTCTAGCAATTAGAGAAATGCAAATCAAAACTACTCTAAGATTTCATCTAACTCCAGTCAGAAAGGCAGCTATTGTGAAGACAAACAACAATAAGTGTTGGTGAGTATGTGGAGAAAAAGGCACACTCCTATGTTGCTGGTGGGATTGCAAATTGATGCAGCCAATTTGAAAAGCAGTAGTAGAGTTCTTGGAAATGTTGGAATGAAACCATCATTTGACCCAGGTTTCCCACTCCTCTGTTTATACCCAAAGGACTTAAAAACAGCATACCACAGGGACACAGCCATATCAATGTGTATGAATGGATAGGGAAACTGTGGTATATATTCACAATGGAACATTACTCAGCATTAAAAGAGAATAAAATCATGGCATTTGCAGGTAAATGGATGGAGTTGGAGAATGTAATGCTAAGTGAAGTTAGCCAATCCCCCCAAATCAAAGGCCAAATATTTTCTTTGATATGAGGATGCTGACTCATAATGGTAATAGAGGGGGGAGCATGGGAGAAATGGAGGAAGTTTAGATAGGGCAAAGGGGAGGGAGAAAAAGGGAGGGGGCAATGGGGTAGGAATGATGGTGGAATAAGTTAGTCATCATTATCCTAAGTACATGTATGAAGACATGAATGGTGTGAAAATAATTTGTGTACAACCAGTGACTTGAAAAATTGTGCTTTATATGTGTAATATGAAATGAATTGCATTCTGCCACCATGTATAACAAATTAGAATAAGTAAATAATATAATAAAGAAAAAATTTCTGTGTGAACTATGATCACTATAAGAAAACATTGACAAATATGTTTTTCTCGTATTTAATGGAGGAGGCCTTCTTAAGTATAAAAAGAAAATTATAAAAGACATAAACTGGTGTACTCAGAGTAATAAAAATTCAGTATTATGCATAACAAACTTGTTTTATAAACTAAGGAGTAATATACACATGCCAAGATGATAAAGTTGTTACCAACAGGAGAAAATTATGTCTTTATATTAAAATGGCTCTTTTCATTGAATGGTAAAATTTTTAAGGGAATGGGGAAAAAGGAAAGAAAAAGGATGGAATTAAGATACTGAAAAGGCAATTCACAATGAGAGAACATAAGACCCTGGATAATTTGACTTTACTTTTAATTTTGAAAATTTAATTTTGTTTAATTAGTATTTCCCACCCATGATATTAGCAAATATTCAAATTTCGTTATTTTAAAAGATTGTCTAGAAAATTAGAAAACAAAGAATCTTGCACATTTGGGAGAAGTGTGCTAAGAGGTACAATATGTTTCCAATTAATTCAGCAAAATCTGTATAATGTAAAATCTATATATCAACCAAGTCTATGTCTTAAGTTTATACTACTGATATACTTACACTTGTTTGTTCAGAGATGTTTGTATAATAATATCTATTGTACTTTTGTTTTTAACAACTCTTTCAAGAAGAGGTAGGTTAAGTAAACTGTGAAACATTTGTACAGTGGGAGACTATGGCCGATGAAAAGACCAGAAAGCACTTATTAAAAAAACACTGTAAAGTCCAAAATACATCAAAGAGTGAAAAGCATCAAACATGTAGAGAATGATTGGTCATGTGTTGTTATTGACTGATATGCAATTGTACGTCTACATAAATATTAATCAATATAAGTTGTAATTATATTAATACACATTATATAGTATACTATGTATTTTAGAACATGGCTAAAAAAATCTGATCCCTCAGGTATAATGAAATCTAGCTGCACATCTTTGTCTTCAGGATACCTTAGGAACATCACCTGTAGCTCCTTTGTGCCTCATTTCCCTCCTTTGTAAAATGGAGACAATAATGGTACTTATCTGAGAAAGTTGCTATAAGAAATTTTTGTGTTTTTTTCAGCCGGAGGCATATCAATTATATTAATCTATTTAAAGTGCTTGATTTGACTTTCATTGATTTATCTCTCTTGTTTTTTATCTATCATTGATTTCTATTCTTTATTATAATTTCCTTTATTTCTGTTTATTTATTTGGGTTTCAATTCACTCTCTGCAGATATATTTTTAATCTTTTCTAATGGATCCATTAAATGCTGTTCTTTCTAAGTTATTCTTTTCATGTATACACAGATTTTGATATGTTAGTTTTAGTTTTCACCTCACTTGAAATGCTTCCCAATTTTTCTGTTGATCTCACCTTGGCCTGTGGTTTATTTGACAATGTAAAATTTTCAAGTATTCACATTTTTTCAAGATATATTAATGACTTTTAATATGACTCTATTTTTGTCAAAAAATTTTATATTATCTGAATCACCTTAAATTAGTTGAGACCCATTTTTATGGCCCAGAATATGTTTAATGTTGGTAATATACTTGTAAGCAATGTATATTCTATTGTCATTGGTTTGAATCAAATGTGAAATATTTCAGAGATCACTTTTTCAAATGCCTGCTATTTTGGGGGGCAGATATCTCAGTCACGTGTACATTAGGCCTATTGAATATGTTCCATAACACACCGTTTCTGTGTTCTTCATGTGTACATACATACATGCTCATGTATGTACTTAACCCACCTCTTCTTGAAAGAGTTGTTAAAAACAAAAGTACAATAAATATTATTATACAAACATGTATGTGCCTTATTCCTGTTTCCTAGTGTCTTATTTTAGATCATTTATATTGGCATGTCTTCTGGTTTACTAATCTCTTCTTCTACAATGTCTAGTCTACTACACATCATACTAATTTCATTTTGATATCAGACACTTCATCTTTCATCTCTAGAAATTCAGCTTGAATCTTTTTATGTTGTCTACATTTCTACTTAAAATGCTATTCTTTCTACTGGCTTCTTTAACACACTGAATATGTGTGTGATGATGGTTTTTGACTTATTTCCTTCTAATTCTGTCATGTATATCTTTTCTGAGTTTCTTTTAATTGATTCTTCTTTGTAATGCATCATATATTTCTTTGAATAATTTGTAATATTGCATTGGATTCTAAATATTGTATTTTTACTTTGATGCTGGATTTTTTAAAATATATATTTTTTAGTTGTAGATGGACACATACATTTATTTTACTTATCTATTCTCATGTGGTGCTGAGGATTGAACCCAATGCTTCGCACATTCTAGGCAAATGCTCCACCACTGAGCAACAACCCTAACCCTCCATACTGAATTTTTAATATTTAAATTTTCTTGAGCTTTGTTCTGGGACACCATTAAGTATTCAGCAGTAGTTGAAATTTTCTTCTCTTGCTTTTGTATTTCTTAGGCAAGATTAGAACAGTGTTTAATGTAAGGTCTAATATTTCCCCACTCATGAAGCAAAATATTTTTCATACTCTTTCCAATTAACCATATATTTTCAGACTTTATTCTCTAAGAAATGGAAAGAGAAACAATTCTCATTCCTGTGTGCACATTAGAAAGTGTTTCTTCTAATCATTTTGGTGACTATTAACAGACTTGGGTAGTATTCTCAATGAAGGATATTCATTGTACCCTCCATAAGGAGCTGGAGGCAGTTAGCAAGATAATGAGTTTGAAATAAAAAAAGATTGAGACTGAAATGCCTGGTAAACATTCTAATTAGGGGAGGGAGCTGAGGGAAAAGACAGAGACATTTAGAAAACTGAAATTAGTATAGACAGTGACACAACCTCAACCCCAGAAATATCTATTGCAAAGTTGATCTCAGAGCCTTAGCTGAATTTCAGAGTAAATTTTGCTGAATTTGGAGTTAGGTAAGTAACTTCAGTGATACCTTAGCATACCCTTCTTTGGTAGTGAAACCATAACTCTTCATTTCATTGAAGACTGACACTTGTGAGGGATCACAGCTTATAATATACTGAGAAGGAGAATAAGGATAATGAAAGAACATTGGAGCAAGAAATTTTAAGCAATTAAAAGAATCAACCAAATAAAGAGATAACAAAGATAAGGCAATGTATGTTTCATAGTATGCACACAATGTGCTGGTTCATACATATGCTAGTATAACTCAAAGGAGGAAAGGGAATACCAGAGAATATT
Source organism: Marmota monax (assembly GCF_021218885.2). Lineage (NCBI taxonomy): Eukaryota > Metazoa > Chordata > Mammalia > Rodentia > Sciuridae > Marmota > Marmota monax. The sequence goes on from NW_026693552.1 coordinate 2,230,357, forward strand.
CCCTTAAGGCTGATAGAAAATGAAGGACATTGATGGAGAAAGGCAGCATTTTATTTCACATTGACAGTGTCACTAATTATCTTCAAGCAAGTAGTTTTATTTCTGAAGTAGCAAAGGAAGAAGAAAGATAGTGAAAATAAGTAATTGTTGGTGCAGGAGTAGAGATGGTCAGCATGGAAAACAAACCTAGAGTCCAGTAAAAAATAGTAAGACCGATTTTCCTATGAGGTGTTTTAAATACTTTAGATAAAACCAACATATAATGGACACAATTCTCTTCTCCATTGACAATATTGCAGAATTTTTACCTCATTAAAAGGAGCTCAGAAGGGTTCTCATAAAAATAATCTATATGAGCTCCATTTGAGGAATAATAAATTAGCATAACATAAATATACCTCATTGAAAAATTTCTGCTAGGCAAAAAATGTATAGAATGTAAAAACAAAACTATTAGCAAAATTTTGTAGCCACAAGGAAATTATATTTTCAGTACATAAATAATAAATGCATGAAATTATAGAAAGTAAACATTTTACCTCAATTCTTTATTTTTTATTTCATCAACAGTGTCGAATTAATTGCAGAATAACAATGATCTGTAAGAATGAAATTGCCAAAGTATTAGGGAATTAACAAATCAGGAAAAATAAGATAAATATTATGTATTTTTTAATCTATTCATATTTTTTTCAGAGAAGTGATAAAGGTAATGTGTTACAAACTGCATAATTGGCTTAATATGATAGCATTAAATTTTATTTGAACTTCTTGATATTTAACAACAAAATTTCATCTCTCCCTTCTCTTTTTAAGTAATTGTACTATTTTAAAATAATCTGATGAAATTTTTTTAAAGAAAGTTATGTCCCCTAACTTGAAAGCCTTTTAGAATAATGACATATTCCAAAATCATGTCCAGATTTCATAACATATGAACAAAAAAATATTGAGTGTCTGATGTTTGAATTTCATGACACTGAGATAGATGTTCTTTTAACTCTAAAAGAGAAAACATTAAAAACTGTTTTGGAATAAATATCATTTAATTCCCTTAAACTTGTTTAACTTTTCAATAATTGCTTTGTTGAATTAACTATATTTCAGGCTTTTAAAAGAATAGAATTAGTAGTGTTTTTCACATGGTGGAAAGTATGTTAATTGTTTAATTAATTGAAATAATTTAACTAGTTAGTCTTGTTTTTATAGTTTTAGTTAAAAAAGCAGTAAGTTCTGGTCTACAAATTTAGAATGTATCGTATTTTTAATATCTCTATGACAATTGGCTTAATGTTTCTGAAGCAATTTTCAAAGATTATTATTGATCTTAGAGGAAAACCTTTCTACTCTTTGCTGTTGAGTATATTAACTATGTGCTTTTCTATTCCTAGTTTGTTGAGTGTTACTTTTTTTTTTTTAAATCATTAAATGGTGTTGAATTTAGTTGATTGCTATTTCTGTATCATTGTAATGGTCAAGTAGTTTTTATCTTTTGTTCTGATAATGATGAAATATTGCATTGATTTATTTTTGTATTTTGGAATTATTCTTGTATCTCTTGGATAAATCTCTCCTGGACATGTTGTAAGAGCCAGTTAATGTCCTATTGAATTTGGTGTGCTAGTATTCTGTCAAAGGTGTTTATATCCATAGCCATGATGAATACAGGCCCATGATTTTCTTATAACAATGTTTTGTGATTGTACTATCAGGGTAATGCTGGATTTATAAAATGAGTTAGAAAGCATTCTTTCTGCTTTAAATTTTGGAAAATTTATAGAATAGATGTTAATTCATGTCTAAATATTGGTAGACTTCACCAGTAAAGCCATTTGGTTCTGGGAGATCTGGTTCACTGAATCATCCTTACTAGTTAGAAGTCTATTCAGTTTTTTTTTTTTTTTAAACATGATTCATTTACTGTGTAAATTTGTGCTTATTCTGCTTTTTTTCCCCTAATTCCATGAGGTGGTAGAGTTTATTTATTTGAGATGCTTTTTTTTTGTTTGTTTCTTAAAGTAGGCATTTATTGCTATAGACACCTCTCTTGGTATTGCCTTCACTGCTTTTTATAACTTTTGGTATGTTATGTTGTGTTTTCATTTGTCTCAAGATTTTTTTAAGTTTCCTTTTTGATTTCGTTGACTTCATTTGCTCATGAGTGTTTTTTTAAATTTTCATGTATTTATAAATTTTCACTTTTCTTTCAGTTACTAATTTTTATTTTTATATTTCATGGAGGTTTGAAAAGATACTTGGTAAAATTTCAGTTATGTTAAAAATTTTAAGACATTTTACTGACCTAATGTGTGCTGTATTCTGAAGAAAGCTTTCTTTAGACTTGAAAAGGGTGTTCATTCTGCTGCTGTTGATTGCAATCTGTTGTATATGTCTTTAGGTTTATAGTGTTGTTCAAGTTCTCTGCTTCCTTTCTGATAATCTTTATTTTCCATCCATTATTGAAAATAAGATATTAAAATTACTTATAATTATTTTTTTGCTATCAATTTCTTCCTCAATTCTCTAAAAGTTTGCTGCATGTATTTAAGTTCCTTATTTTTGAGTGTGTAGAGGTTTATAATTGTTATTTAATTCTAGTGAATTGACATTTTTATCATTATATTATCTTTTCCTTTATCTACCATGACAATATTTTACTTAAAGTGTATTTTATATCAGGTAGGTGTGGTGATGCCTTCTGTCTTTTGTTTAAAATTTTCATGAAATATCCTTTCTCAACATTTTTCTTTCAGCTTACATATGTCTTTACATTTAAATTGAGTCATATAGAAAGCATATTACTGAATCTTTTTGTTTTTATTTTTTTCAGTCACTCTGTATTTGGATTGAAAAATTCAGTCCATTTACATTAAAAGTATCTATTAATAGTGAAGAATTTATTTTATTATTTTTTTAATTCTCAGATGTATCTGTCATATAACCTATAAACCTCCCTGCCTTTTCATCTTACTGTCTTCCTTTGTGTTTAATTATTTTTTTAATAAGTTTAAAATATAAGGCAACTTTAGGTTCTGAGAAAAATTTAGAGGTCAAAAGCAAATCTATATACTATCTGCCCCTATGTTTACATAAGGTTTATTCTTTTTCAGTGTGGGGAACAAACCTAGGGCCTTGAACACACTGTAAGTGCTTTCGCACTGAGCTACATTCCCAGCCCTATGGTTTACTCTTGAATAATATATATTCATTGAGTTTGGATAATGTACAATGGCATGTATCTGCTACCATGGTGTCATATGCAGCTTGTTTGACTATCCCCCCAAATCCTCTGGGCATGTTTAACTTAAAATCTATTTTGTCTAATATAGATATGGCTACCACTGTTTTCCTTTGACAGCAATTTGCATGAAATATCATTTTCTATTCTTTCACTTTTCATCGATGTGATGTGTGTCTTTAAATGTATAGTAAGTCTTTTGGACAGGACAAGAGACAAGCTTTTCGGTGGACCTGAGTTTTCAACTTCTCTGGGTAAATACCAAGAATAATGATTACTAGATCATATGGCATGAGTGTGTTTAGTTTTGAAAGAAACCATCAAATTGTCTTACAAAGTAACTGTGCCATTTGACATTCCCTCTAGCAATGAATGAGACTTATTGTTGCATGCCCTCGTCAGTGTTTGTAAAGCCAGGCTTCTGGATTTGGGCCATTCTGATATGTGTGTACAGTATCTCCTTGTTGTTCTCTATTTGAATTTTCATGATGATATATGAGATATAGAGCATTTTTATAGGTTTATTTGCCCTCTCTTTATTCTTAGGTAAGGTTCTGTTACAGTCTTGGGCCCTTTTTTTTTTTTAAATCAGACTGTTTATTTTCTTGCTGTTGTTGTTAAGAATTCTTTTTCTATTTGGGCTATCAATCATTTATCAGAAATATCTTTTGCAAACATTCTCCCCCATGCTCTGGCTTGTTTCAATTCTCTTTCAGTGTTTTTTAAAGCACTGATATTAATTCACATATTCTTACTTTAGTGTCATACCTGAAATATTATTATCAAATCCATGATTGTCTAGTTCTCTCTCTTCAAATTATCTCCTTCCATGAGTTTTATGCTTTTTCATTTTGCATTTACGTATGTAATACATTTTGTGTTAATTTTTATAAACGGTGCAAATTCTGTGTCTTGATTCACTTTTTTTGCCTGTGGATGTGCTGTTTCCTCATAATTTATTGAAAAAGACTATCAGTTTCCATTGTATTGCCTTTGCTTTTTTGTCAAAGTGCAGTTGCCTATATTTATGCAGGGCTATTTCTGGGCTCTCTCTTCCATTTTCTTGATTGATTAGTCTCTTTTTTTGCTAATAACACACAGTCTTGATTCTATAACTTTATAATAAGTCTTGGAATCAGAAATATCACTCTATAATTTTGGTGGGATGCTAATTTAGATGGTGTTATGTTTTTAATTTCAAATTCCTCTTGTTTATGGCTGGCTTAAAGGAAAGTGGTTGACTTTTACTTATTAACCTTGTATCTTTATTAACATTATAACTTTGGGGTTAAAAGAGTTGGAGGCTCTTGCAATATTATGTTGGCTCTTCTAGGTCTTTGCTTTTTTCTATTAAAAAAAAGTCTAATGAATTTGTCAGTATCCAAAAAGTAACTTGCTGAAACTTTTATGGAGATTGCCTTGAACCTATAGATCATTTTTAGAAAACAAACATGTTAATGATATTGATTGTTATGCTTTCTAGTCATAAGCATGGAATACCTCTACATTTCATTTATAAGTTTCAGTCACCCTGTAGGTAAAGAACCTCAAACTTCTGAGATGCTTGTTGAAGGCAAAGGAAATACAGAATGAATAGTAGAAGAAGGATAGTTATAAGTACCAGCTATGACCAGTTATATAAATGAGGATTTAAATTTTTATAAGTAATTCCTTAAGAATATATTGTGTGTATTTTTTTATTTTTTATTAGTTGTTCAAAACATTACAAAGTTCTTGACATATCATATTTCATACATTTGATTCAAGCGGATTATGAACTCCCATTTTTACCCTATATACATAATGCAGATTCACATGGGTTACACATCCACTTTTTTACCTACTGCCGTACTAGTGTATGTTGTATTCTGCTGCCTTTCCTAACCTCTACTATCCCCCCTCCCCTCCCCTTCCCTCCCCTCCCATCCCCTCCCTTCCCATCTTCTCTCCCTACCCCATCTACTGTAAGTAAATACTTTTGTTTCCATTTCTTTCTTACTCCTTTATCATGACTTATTGACTTTGGGACAGTATTTAAGTATTGTTAATTTTGCATCATAATATTTAAGTCATGAGATTACAGAAGAGTAAATGTCATCCAGGGAATTTACCTCTTTTTCTGGGGAAGGGGTTAGTGCATTTTTTGATGTGTGCAAGATAGTTTCATGACTTTGATGGAACTGTTATCTTCTGATTGTTGGTACTCAGAGATTATGTTCAGTGTATAGAGATTCATACTGGTGCCAAGTTGACAAGTGGTAGAATTTTGATGGTTAATTTTAGATGCCAATTTGACTGAATTAAGGAATACCTAGAAACCTGGCAAGGTATGATTTTAGGGGTATATCTGGGCAGGCACTATTAAACCAGCTAGGGTCTTAATGAGAACAAAACAAAAACATAGTAACAGCTGATCTGTCCCTCTATTCTCTGGAGTTGAAATACACTCTTCCTTTCCTGTCTTTCAAAATCAGAACCCCAAGTTCCCCAATCTTTAGACTCTAAAACTCACACCAGCAGGTCCCTGGGTTTTTAGGATTTTGACCTTGTACTTAGAGGTATACCATTGCCTTCCATGGCTTTGAAATCTTTCAACTTGGACTGAAATATACTACTAGCATATTAGTCTCCAACTTGCAAATGGCCTGTTGTGAGACTATGAGCCTCCATAATTGTGTGAGGCAATTATTAAGAGCTAATAGATCGTGAGCTAATAAATACTTTCATCTCTCTATTATCTATTGGTTTTGTGTCTCTGAAGAATTCTAATACATGATTTATCAGATAATTTTAACATTGTTTGAAAAATGTTAGAAATTTTAAAAATCATATTTTTCCTTGCCAGAAGAATATTGTGCACAAAAACTCAAGATTAGATAAGCAGTATATTTACTGAAATGTTATTTTGTATAAAAGTCTTCCAGAGTGATTGAATTAATTTGAGTAAAAATAACCATGTATAATAAAACAAATCCATTTACTTCAAATGATTTATCTATATTCAGATTTCTTTAATATATGCCAAGTTGAATAACTCTTGGGTCTAAATTAATTGTTGTGAAGTTAATTAGATAACCCATTATCTCAACAAATGGGTAAATGTAATCATCTTGTAATGTAGATACAAAGGAATGAATTCATCATACCATCCATGTACTTCCTTGGGCCTATACATTTAGTATATATTTATCCACCTCCGAGATAATGCTACTGAAGTAAGTGAACTGAAATCACTGTAGGTGGTTAAGCAGTGTTGGGTGAAGTAATTAATCAACATATCATTAATAAATAGACAATTATCATGATTAACTAGTATTTATAACAAAGTTCTGCCAGAATTGAAAACTTTGAAATTTTGTTTTAACACAAATATAAAAATAATTTGCTTCTATTGATTTAGTACTAGCTATAAAGAACTCTTATTTGTAGACTAACTAATATTATCTACTTTGATTCTCTTTAGAACCCTGTAAGGTCAGGTCATTTTACCATTTCAACTGTAAAGAAAAACCTCTTGACTCTGAATCAATTTGTGTTCAGGATGAACACAAATGCTCACTTTCCCTAACATGCAATATTGTATTGAGCTTTAACATAAATATAAAATATATTTAACTTCCATATCTACTTCTATTGATATTTAGATTCAGCATAATGCTAGACAAAGAGTAATATTAATGAGTTAAAAATATTTTTGTAACATAGGAATCATACAATTCCTGTGTTTTCTGAAAGATGATCTTATTTGTTTATTAATTAATTTAATTATTTGGCAATGTCACCTAAATTTTGCCCTGGTAGCCTAATCCTCCTTCAAAGAAAGAAGTCCTCCATGGATCAGGAAGTTGAGCAAATTTGCACAATACTCTTTTTCTCTGTAGAATAATTATGTTGAATATAAAAATTATTAGACTTGATTTGTTCAGATGTAGCATCCTAACTATAATTGATTTTAGGTTGATGCCAATTCTTTCCTCAAAATTTTCCTTTTTATTATACCAAGAACTAGTTTCCATTTCCGACCATTAACAAATTTGTATAAAAAAAAATAATTGAAATGCCACCATGTCTAGGTCTGAAGTCGGAAGAGAATTATTAGAATCTGCCTGTACCTGCAGGATTAGTTCCTGTAGGAATGGAGGGTATTTGGCACAGGGATCCAGTCTCTGCCACATGGTGGTTGATTCACAGAGGTAGATAGGTGAATAAGTACCTCAAATCATCTCATCTACATTCTTCTTCTTTTCTATTCCATTGACCAAATTTGACCAAAAAAGAAAAAATCAAAATGTAGGGAAGGCTGGATAATGAAATGTGTGAAAATGTGCATACTGTGGCAGAAAACAGAAAAGAGCAAAGGAAGTTAGAATGGATTTAAAATGTTTGCCACCACCAGCCATGGTGGTGCATGCCTGTAATCCTATCAGCTGGGGATGCTGAGGCAGGAGGAATTATGATTTCAAAGTTAGCCTCAGCAAAAGCAAGGTGCTAAGCAACTCAGTGAGACCCTGTCTCTAAGTAAAGTACAAATAGGACTGGGGATGTGACTCAGTGGACGAGTGGCCTGCGTTCAATACCTAGTACAAAAAAAAAAAAAAGTTTGCCATCATAATTTTATTTGGAAGAGTGCACACACAATGCGGTCTAAGAAAATTCTAGTAAGATTTCACTGTGGGAATGATCTCACAATCACCAAAACATATCCTAATAATAAAATGGTTAAAAGAGAATAGAAACACATAATCACAGAAAAATAAGCCCTGAAAACATGTCATAACTTTTTATCAACTCATACATGATACAAGGACACTTTAAATCAATAGAAACACACTGGAAATTTTAGCAATTATTTTGGGAGTTTCTGACATTTGAGACAAATTCTTACTTCATACATTATTCAAAATATAAATTTTAAGAAATATTATCTGTTTAAAGAAACCCTACAAATACATTGAAACAAAATATAAAATATTTATTTTAATAGTGTGTGAACTTCTTGTACATGAATTTATGAAAGGAGTTTTAACCTTTTCGACCATACAATGATAAAAATGATGTGTTGAAAATTATAAATGAGTAAAAACATTCCTAAAAATTGGAAGAAAATATTTTCAACATATATAATGACAAGGGATAAATAACCTTAATCTATGAAGTTACTATAAATAAATAAGACTAAGACTCCAGTATTCAAATGCACAATTAATATAAACAAAATATTCATAAGATATAAAAATGGCAAGTATATAAGCAAATGATTTTACCTGTTAGTAAGAAACATGCCAATTAAATGAATAATTATATTCCATCACAATTTATTATTAGCATGTTATAAATAACATATTTTTTACAAAATTTGGCACCTCTGCAGATATCTGTGAAGGGAATTTATTGTTGTATATTTTAAATACAAATTCTTGTCAGATTTTAAGATGCAACTGTAGAGAAAAAATGGTTGCATTCTTCTAAATTAAGGTACTTCTATACTGTAGAAATCTTTTTAAAATAGTGATGTTTATCTGTACATACTAACGTAGAAAGTCGACTAGGACATACTGACAAATGTATAAAAATAAATAATTTTTAAAAGGAAATCACACCATTGAACATTAACAACATGATGTCTTTATTTCACATTCTCCTGTTAAGCCAATGGGACAATTTTAAACATAGAGCAAAATAGAATCAATGTAAAACCAAAGTAAACAAGTATCTTTGTAATAAGCAAAGAGGAATCTTAAAAATTGGCCAAATGTATGAGGGAATAAGTGCGACCATAAGGAACATATACACTGAACCACTTAAAAATATATCTGGAAACAAGTAAAAGGCTTATAAATACAAATAAATATCATAATTATAGTTTGATATTTATATACAATTTTCCCAGAATCTGATAAATAGATTTAACAAAAAGTAAATACAACTAGAAGCTGAACTTTACAAACTTAAAAATTCAAGATGTTAGATATATATTCAGATATCTCAATATTGATATCTCAATATCCAACAGATTTTTTTCTCAACATATATTACATAAGGAATATTTACAAAAATATATTGTATATAATGATCATGTAAAATCAAATGCAAACAAAACAAAAAAAAACCCTTAAATTTTATTTTAGAAAGATGCCAAAGGTACAGTCCAAAATATTTAAAAACAAAATAATTTATTCTTATACCCTCCTGATTAAAAAGAAAAATAAGAAAAACTTCCAGCCAAAGTATGATAGAAATCAAGTGTGATTTCAGAATAATGGGATATGGCTAGATCAGTACACAGGACATTTATCTTAAAGAAATAAAGATGAAAAATGAAGGAGCTATTAATTTGAAATAGAAATTTTTAAAAATAAAAATCAAATCCAAAGAAATAAAAACTTTAAAATAATAAAGGCAGATTGATCAACACTGTTCAATGCATTACTTTATTGAATAACTTGTATATAGTAGTCTGGAAAGACTTTTTGTTGTTGTTCTTTTCAGATACACATGACAGTAGAGTGTGCCATAAACACCTGGAGTATAGGACCCCATATTTATGGTTGTATATGATGTGGAGTTTCACTGGTTATGTAATCACACATGAACATAGCAAGGGTATATCTGATTCATTCTAAGGTCTTTCCTATTTCCATTTCCCCTCCCTTTCCTTCATTCCTCTTTGCCTAATCTAATGAACTTCTATCCCCTGTATCTTGGATTCCTGTTCTAACCATTTTTGACCTCAAACTGTATTTCTTTTCCCTCTTAGAATTATGGAACCAATAAAAAGACCTAGTGCCAACTGAAAAAAAAAATGTTCTGGAAATGTCTTAAGACTTAACATGCTCATGTACTAATTTATTCAGTAATCAACAAGACATTACTAAAGTGTCCCAGATAGTAAAGTAAACATTTGTGTTTCAAGACTCAATGGGTTCCAGTCTTTAAGGAACTCAAAATACTGTGAAGGAGACAGAACATTGAACAAATGTAATACTTTTCATTATAAATGTATCTAGAAAAGAATCAAAGGAAAGACCAAGATTAAATTAAGTAAGCCTGGTAAAATTCAGAAAGTGTTTGAAAAGTTAATATTTAAATTGAATTTGGAAGGAAAAATGAGTGTTTTATCAGATACAGTAGTGAGTAGAAAAAGTACTCAGGGTCAAGACAATAATATAGGCTAAGGCTTAAGGAGGAAAAAAAACATGCAGCTAGAGTAACAGTGACAATTTGATGTAACTATAATGAATAACCAGTTGTAGTTGGGTAGGAGGGAACCAGGCTGCAATTTGTTAAGAGCCATTCCAATCTATAATAGGGATAAAATGCATTTAAGACTTCAAAAATAAAATAAAAAGGGCAAGTGATGAATGAATCAGGAAACAATCATATACAAGCCACACAGAAAAAACAGTTATTTGTGAAATAAAATGCAGTTTTATAAAAGCATTTTATTTGGAGTAAAAGCTATTGTAAGCAAATGAAATACAATAAAGACACAATTAAGATTTAAGAATAAAGTTTTATAAACTAGACTATTCTAATGAATTGAAAAACTACATGGAAAGTATATGTTTTAGAAAATATAAGATATTAAAAGGAAGATGATTTACAAAGGTTGAAAAGACCTAAGATCATTTTAAAAAGAAATAAAACAATGGGATCATCTGATCAAATTAATGGATACTCTCAAACTTATAAGAAAGTTAGCATCTTACACAAATTATTCCAGAAAGCACCTTTGCATCATTCATTTTTTCATATCAAGCCTTATACATTCCGTATCTGTCAATTGTAGTGTTTCTGATATTTGGAGTTTATACTTAGTCTTGCTTATGGTGCTTTCTTTCCTTCGGTGATATTTTTTTCTCTCTAAGATCCCAGTTACAGTTGAGAAAGCCTGAGGATCAAAATTTGGAGTTAGTAACAGCAATTTCATAGGCAGCATTTACTTTGTGGCATACATGGCTACATGCATTTCATATATTTACTAAAGTAGTCATCAAGCACAGGGGAAATTAAATCCAGATTACAAAGCAATGTTCAAAGTTGAAATGAAAAAGAGAAAATCAAATATATAATTCTAAAAAAGTGTAGACTCTCAAAAGCCAAAGTAACAAGAACTACAATATTAGCCAGAAAACAATATAACAGATCTTTGAACACCAGTCCTCTAAAAGTATCATAAATTTATAAAATAAAAAGATAGGGCAATATGTGAAAAAGGAACATAGGAACCTCTGGTTTTGAATACCTGTCCACTGTCTCTGTCTTGGTTGATCTCTTTTATCTCTATAGGCAAAGAATAGAAAATTCATAGCTGGAGACTAATATGAACTTAATCATGTATGTCTAAAGTTTAATACAAAGTTTTAGGGAGAGGAGATTATGATCAATACTGGAACAATATTAGTTTGGGTCTTTTTGGAATATGGAAGAGATTTTTGGGGGGTGGGAAGAAGTTGACTTTTTTAGGATAGAACAGAATATAGTCTGAGCATGACCTCAACTGTAAGAAAAGGAGATTTCTGCTAGAAGGGGAAGGGGTAGGGGTGTGTGGAGTACAGGCACAAATGTTAAATTGGTTGACTACCAAGGATAAAGAACTTGGTTAAGACTTTTGGACTTTGATTCAAAGTACTTTATGCTGGTGCATAGCGTCAAGAGGTGACTGTTCATTTTTTAAATTTGGCTTCAAATAAAGTAATATTGAAATATATACTCTTTTGGAATTGGAATTTATTGGTCTGTTTACAGTGTGTGACCCTGGCTATGATATTTAAAAATACTAATCTTTAAGTTATTTTTGTTAATAAGTCGGTATCTAGCATTAGTTTTCAGTTTCATATTTAATTCAGGTGATCTGTTTTTGAGATTGATTGCACTCTTTGAAATATTTCTGGTTATTTTTTCATAATTCAACTGACTACTTTTGGGTCTCTTTCATGAATACAATTTTATTTCCTATCCTCTAATTTTAATGTCAGACAAAGCATACACACACGCATGTGCACGCACATCCACACACACAGACACACACATACATCACATCACACATACACAGATAAACATTATAGTGTGTCTACATTTATATACATATAATAGTGAGGTGACAGTAATGGTACTGGTTTACTTCTATATTTGCTAATATATATTTTATTGAGAAATCATATTCTCTAACAATCTGTTGGAATTCTTTGGACCTTGGTATGTAGGTTAGGTTAGTTCATTCAAAAAGAATTTGTTTTTCTTTTCCAAGGCATTTAGAGTAACTAAAACCCAGCATAGTCTGAAAATAAATGTTTAATTAAAGGAATTTATTGCTGCACACGTGGTGTGGATTTTAGCCCCAATACTATGAGTTTATGGTTAGGAATTTTCAAAAAGATTTTTTTCCTTTCTATTTCTCCATTCTGTTCAGTACAAGGGCTAGGAAAGGAAAATGTCTACAGAGACTCTTCTTGTGAGGTGCTCTTTTCTCAATTCCCATTGAAAGTATTGCCCTTTGCGGGTTGAATAGGATGATTACTGCCAGATCTGACCTTTCACACATACTGTGCCACCAGCTCCAGTACTGTCTTACCTTAGTGACTGTACATTTACTTTTTATTCCTGTTATTGGAGAAATTTTGTTGCTTTTCTACCATCTTCTATAGCTTAAAATTTTTATCTGGAATTTAGCAGTTTAGTTGGACTGCTTGGGGGAGGGGTTTCAGAAAAGTATAAGCCACCATATTTTGAGCTTTCTTTTATGTGTAGATAACCTCATGTTTTTATAGTGAGATCTTATATTCATTCAACAAATATTTGTTGGGTGACTATATGTGGAGCCACAAGTGAAGAGTAGATAAAAGGAAAGATCCTTGTCTTGGTGGAGCTCCCATTCTAATGGTGATAGGATGCAGTATACAATAAGCACAATCAATGAATTGGAAAGTAGTTAAATAGTTACAAAGAAACCCTGCCCCCCCCCCCCCACACACACACACAAACACGGAGCAAAATCCAGTAAAGGAGTTGGGAGAAGGGAGTTGAACTATAGCATACAGTGGACTTCTCATTATAGATCTAACTGAGCGGATGAGATTTGAGCAAAGAGTTGAGAATGAGTAAGTCTATGATTGTTGGTTGTTAGGCTGGACATTGAATCTGTACAATTTCTATTGACTTGACCTGTGAATGGCTTCATAGCCTCAGCATTTGTCCTATTTTGGATACTAAGAAAGTAAGGTTAGAGAATATGTAGGAGCAACAATTAATAACATGGGAGCCTAGAATAAAATCTAACCCTTCTTTTTTATCTGTGTTTTGCAGTGAGTAGTCATATTGTTCCAGGGTTGGGGACTCAGTAAAACTGAGAGAGCATGAAGTTCCCTTTCATCCTGATTCTTGTGATCAGGCTAGAAAGATTTCAGATATTTGCTCAGAGTAACAGATATGTTTATTAGAAGAGATAGGAGAAAGGAAAAGTGATCAGTTTAAGGGAGAAGGGGGTCCTCTCAGAGAGGAAGGAACAGCATGACTTTCCTGCCCTCCAGTTTTATTGAGGGTCCCAGGGAACTTTTCAGAGATCCCTGCCCAGATCCACCTCTTGAATTTTGACTTACAGCAGAATGACATCAGACTTTTAAGTCCCCTCTGCCATGACAACTCTAGGTCACTTTGGCCCATGCTGACTGGTTCTAATTGGAACCTGTTCTTAGAGGCTTTATGATTACAGGAAATTATTCTTATATCCCTGAGTTCTGGGATCTGTTTTCGTAAGGGTCACAATTCCATCCCCTCATCAGTGTAACTTATGTTATTATTGGTATTTGGGGCCTGAATTTCTTCTGCCTATTACAAGTAGTTTGTTGAGGAATATAACATATCCTATCAATTTAAGCCAGGTATGGCTACAGGTAACTTATTGTTTTAGAAAAGAAAGCATGTGGGTCAGAACAATAGGTCCATTTTATAGAGTCATTCTCTTAACCATTACTTAATTCCCATTACTTAAGTCTATCTGCATATTATAAATATTTTGATAATTTCTATAAAATAATCCTATAAATGTGTTGTTTTAGCAGATTCTTTAATTGGAATACTATCACAGGCATATTCAAACTTTTAATTTCATTCATTTATACTTCTCCAGATTTCCTCAATCGATAATTATTAGATTTAAATATACCTGTTTTATAAATCACAGATTTGTGAGGTAAAAATATTTATTTTTTTATATTTTATGCAAAGTGATAAGCAATTAACATACTTGAGGATATTTTACTTACACTATGCATTCTTTACAAGAACAACCTATTTTAATAGGATTCAGATGACATTGTATAATCCAAAATTATATAATCAATGTTTGATTCTTTTCATATGCATTTCTATTTCAGAATTTTTCTCTTCTTAGCTATAAGTGGTATATATATATATATATATATATATATATATATATATACACACAAACACACACACATATATATATTTATCTGTGTATACATAAACATTTTTAATAATGAAGAAGTAGCACATAATGTTTGTTAGTATTTATTTAGTATTGATAATGGTATAGACAGCTTTTATAAAGATTTTTAAAAAGCCCTTGGGACCAGGGTTGTGGCTCAGTGTGGCTCAAGAGCACTTGCCTAGCATGTGTGAGGCACTGGGTTCGATTCCTGGCACCACATAAAAATAAAAACAAAAAAAAAAGGTATTGTGTTCATCTACAACTAAATAATAATAATAATAATAATAATAATAATAATAATAATAATAATAATGCCCTTTCTCACCAAACTGTCTTAACAATAGTTTAAATGCAAACTAAATAGATTTATAAGGAAAATATTTTCAGAAAAATATCCACATAGGGAAAAATACAGTTTAAAAAATAGCATTAATTGTACAGTTCTTCTATACTACTCTTTCTCTAATACTCCAGATTTATGAGAATTGGTATTCATTTAGCTAATGACCATCTTGCTAGAAGCTGATATTCTTGATCCTCAGATATACTTCTGTTCCAAAACTATGTTTGTTATGTTAGGCTAATGGGTTGGAGTTCATCTTCATTAAGAGGATGTTCTTTAACAATCTTTCTAATCACTTTGTTCCATTTAAACTGAGACCTTAACTGTCCCAATGCTGATGCTAATAGCCACAAGGGAATTATCCTTCTTATCATGACTTCTTTTACCTGACTCGAAAATTGTAATAGAAACGTTTTATTAAGACTTGTGTTTCCTGGTACATGATAAACAACCAAAAGAAGAAGAACAATGACCCATGTTCACTTTCCATCAGCTTTCCTCTCCTTTTCATTTGTTCTCTTCATAATGGTCTAATATTTTCAAATTTTAGTGTACGAGTCTGAGTTTTAATGAGGATCTTTAAAGTCTGTGGAAAAAATTAAATGTATTTTATGAACATAAGTGAACATGACCTTGAAATAATAGTTCATATAATTTCATCTTTAAGACTACATGATTAAATCTTTTCATTTAAAATTGTTGTGTGAACCTGTAGATCTTTTTGTGTTGTCATTTCTACATAACCCAGGAGGAAGGTAAGCAGGTGCCATTAACTTGACATCACTGGTATACTTATAAGGAATGGGAACCATGATCAGAAGCTGAATGAGTAAAATGCAGAATCACAATGAGGGAGCAGGTGGTTTATAGACAATGGTATGATTTTTGCAACCAAATGTAATGTGTTTGTCCCTTGTTGAGTGCAAAGTTGATAAGCTCAACCAGGAGATAAAAGAGTGAAAAAAGGCTAATTATTTGTTGCAAGAAGTACACTGAAGGTAATTTCAAAGCAGTGTCTTGTTGGACAAAACAAGCAATGGGATTTTATTGGACGATTCATACATATTAATGTAGGAAATACTTGCCATCACATATAGAGGTGGGCATATTCTTGAGCATTTCAGTTCAAGGTCATACTTAACACATTAAAAATGATGAATAGAAATGCTTTCTGGGTAAAGAAGTTAGTATTATAATGAGCAGAGTTTACTCTGTTATGGTTTTGACCTTATGTGTCCCCTAAAGGCTCATGTGAAGGCATGGTCCCCAGGGCAGCAGTTTTCAGAGGTGAGGCCTTCAGAAGGTGACTGAATTATGAATTATGAAGACTCTGGCCTCAATTATGTGTTAGTCCATTTATGGTTTTATCACTTAGTGGGTTTGTGGGGAAGGGCCTTTGATAAAAAAGTGGTTTCTTTGGCTTGCCAGCTACCATGAGATAAGCAGCTGTATCTACCATGTTACTTGCCATGATATTCAACCTGACCATAGGCCTAAAGCAATGGAAATAGCTAAATAGACTGAAACCATAAGCTAAAATAAATCTACCCTTTTTAAAGTTGATTTTCTCAGGTATTTTCTCATAGCATCAGAAAGATACTGAAATATTAGGATACCTAAAAAGAATGACACAGAGTGTTTTTTTTTTTTTTTTTGTAAGTTTCTCTAAGGGACCTTATCTGAAATAACAAAATCATTTAAGAGACCATTAGCATTTATTTAGGAGCAGCAGTTTTTCTCCTCCATAGGCATAGAAGATTGCTCATAAAAGCACCTTCTTAGCATATAATAGGTTTTTTTTTCAGTCAAGAAAGTAATATTATTTTTATTTTCTTCCTTTTATAAGTATGAAGATATGCATTTTTATGATGCCTTATTAAACTCAGGTTGTTTACCTAGATGATAAGTGGTTTTCTGTATTATCTTCTTGAGATGAACATTCATAATGATTATCATAAAAATATAAACAACTGTTCATGTAGCTAATGCCCCTCTGTGGAATGATTTGGTTTTTCCATTGTTAGCCTGATTTCTATGGGAAAAAATTCTACGCCCTCTATCTTCTTTGGTGTTATAGATACTTCTCTATGATCTGTGTTTGGTGTGACTTCTAAGAAAAGATTTACAGTTGTGGAGGTATAGATGTTAAGAATTATGAGTTTATTTACTATTTGTTATAGTGCATCTTTGTTTTAACTATAACAACTGTTGGATTCTATACTTTCCTTTATATTCTCACTGATTAGCTTAAAGGAGTGAAATGGTAACTGTTTGCAATATGATAATTTGGTACAGGAGTTTTACTTTTAAGAGAAAGAACTTTAAGAACATTTCCTCTTGACTTTGCAATCTACATATTGCACATGTTACACTTTGATTTCTTAAGATAATTTTATATCATTACCTGTAAGCAGCATGATTAAACAATAAAAGCATCATCATAAATTTTTGTTTAAACAAAATATATGGTTGAGAAAACTAGAATAGCCTTGTAATTTTTCTATTATGATCTTTCAGCTTTGAAAATTATATGACAAAAGGGGATAACATGTTCTTAAAATCATGTCAGCCAAATCACTGAAATGTCTTTTCATTTATCTTTAAGTATTTTTCTGTTGTGTGTTGGTGTTTATTTTTGCTGGTAATAAATGATATTTACCAATTATTATCATGTTCTTTTTAATTATTATATTTTGCTTATTACTGGTGATTAAAACCCTAGCACTTGTGATTTTTAAATTTTGAGACAAGGTCTCACTAAGTTGTTGAGGCTGGCCTGGAAATTGCAGTCTGCTTCCCGAGTTGCTGCAATTACAGGCTTGTATCACTGCGCCTGGCTTAACAATAATTTTTAAAGATACTTGCTCTTCTCTATCTTCTGTGTAATTTTGATAATTTCAGAATAATCTGACATTATTTTTAGTATGTTGATGTGTACTCTGATACATGAGAAACAAAAAACAATGTTTTTGTTAACAGAAAAGTTTATTTTTATTCTGTGTTTCATAAAATTATAGAAAAGATATATATGTGTCTTATATTTAGGTTATCACTGATGGGTTTGCAGTTTTTAAGAAAAAATTGATACATTTCAGAATGAAAAATTATAAAATTAATTTGCAATAGTAATTTTAATTTGATTATTTAATTTGAGTATTTTCAATCAATCTACATATTTAAATTATACTGACAATTTAAGGTGTTATGTAGATCAGGTAATTTTTATTTTATTATTGCTCTTTAATAAACTGACAGTTATAATGTTATGATATAGTTCACATTCAAGGATATTTTGATCATAGATGGAACCATGAATTTGAAATAGTAATGATATTAATGATTCATCATGCAATGATATGAACTGAGCATTATACAAGATGCTTTATATGCAGTTAATTACCACATATAAGGTATAGAAAAGGGATCACCAATGTTGTCATTTTAAGGATGAAAAAGTCCGCCAGAGGGACTATGTAATTTGTCAACAATCACCCAGAAAGTGGCAGAATAGGCTTAAAAATCAGGCTAGCATGGACTCAAAACTCTTGCTTCTTTGTAATCACTACCCTGCTGTATTCAGTGTTCTAGCTCTGACTTGAGTTCAAGGTACAGGATCTGGATTGATAATTGGTAAATATTCTGGGAGTCAGTTGTTAAATCACTAGCAGTTTAAAACCAGCCATGGTATAAACATTTGCACCAAAACAATTAGCAAGTGCTTGGAATTTCTCTTATGATCCCTTTTCTTTTCCCCATAGGTAGTTACTAGCACCCTACTGCCTTTGCCAAGTATTGTCCATTTTTATTCTATATTATGTTATACATATAAATACCAGCCACAATTTTCAAAATTTTATACCAAGTGATGTTGCCTACAAACTAGCATCCTCTAAAAAATTTAATATGAATAGTTTTTAATGTATGCTAACATTTATTGTCATACTATTTAAAATAATTTATAATAGAGAACAAAGTGTGAAATAATCTATGTCTTTTGTTTTTAGTGATTGTAAAAAGTGGAAATATCATTTCTTTTGTGGCTTATATTCATTCTGGATATTGTAACATTTATAGAAGTATTATAGGAATTATGAAACTACAAACAAAGAAAGTGGTAAGTTTTAAGCATGTGGATTTTCTTTGATAATTAATCTACATAAATGAGTGAAGTATTTCTAATATATTTTTTCATACTTATTGAGCATTAGTTTGTATTCTTTGTGAAATATCAGTTTAATTTTTTGACCTTTTTTTGTGAGTTTTTTTATATTGAATTTGTAAGATGTAAGGATGTTAGATAAGGTGTAAGACAATACTTATTGAGTTATAAGACTAATCAATAAATACATTACAAGATGGTTGACCTCTTTATCAGATAAATACAATTTCAAATCATATCAAGGTACTACTATAAACATATCAAATTGGCTATAATATGCTTTGTCATATGATCCAGCAGTTCCAGAAATAAAAATATGTATCAACATAAAGACTTGCATCAGTTCTCATAAGCCAAAAGCTGGAAGTAATCCAAGTGTCCAGTGGCAGTTGAATGGATTAAATTATTGTGGTATATTTATGTAATAGAATGCCACACAGTAATCAAAGGAACACATGAGACAAAAAGAATATGCAGGAATTTCAAACTTATTAGGCTAGGTAAAAAATGTCAGACCCCAAAGAGTACATTATAAAGATTCTATTCTTATGAGTCAGGCAAACAACTAATAGATAGTGATAAAAAAGAACTAAACTTTATTGGTCAGATGATCTTCAATAGAATTCAATTAAATAACGAAACTGACTTGAAATCTACTGTACCAGTCAGATGCAGTGTAAAGATCTGCCATTTATAGATATGGCAGAGATTCCAGCTATGTTGGCTCTGACTCCAGGATATTTGGTAAAGACTTCTACTTTTTCCAAGTTCCTATCACCTTCATACCCTGAAGGCTGCATTCTGTTTTTATATATCTTACTGCTCACCAAATCATCCTTGTTTCAATACTGAGTAGATCTCTGAGAAAAGATAATTTAAATTCTCCATTTTTTCTCCAGAACCATCTATACTGAAATTGTGGTAGGTCTTTCTCCCCAAAGTTTCTAATTGGAACCTAAATTGCTGCTTACTTTATTGATTTATATATTTTTATTTTTTCAAATTTAAACAAGGAAGGCAGGGGAGAAGCATTTTACATCATCAGTTCTGCCTGTGATACTTTCCACTTATTTTGTTATTACCGTGTTAGTCTGGTAGCTAGCTGTTCTTTACATTCGGGGCTGAGGTAACAATTGTAATTCAGAAAACATCCTAAGCAAGCTCTGATTTTAAAATGGTATCCTAGGAGCTTGAAAGATTGAATTAGTTCAATATTTCCTAGACAACTTCATGTGTTAAAAGTTTTAATTGGCAGATCATTAAATAACACTGCTGTCAGTTTCTTAGATATGCTGAAGTTGTCTATGAATTTACTGTTGCTCTAACATAAACACATGTAGGAATTAATATATCCTCTGATTTTATGAAATTGCTAATATACTTACATAGTAAAATGATTTACGAATAAGTGAGTTTCTGATAATTATAATAGTTATTCATTGTATGCAAATAGTTTCAATAGATATCAATTATCTTTTACAGAAAAAAATTCGAAAACTTGTTTATATGGGTACACTTAAGAAAAATGAGTCATTTGGTGAGATCAGTGTTCTTCTTCAAGTTCCTTTCCCTTGCACAGTCATTGCTGGAACAGAGGTTGAGGTGGCAATCATTGAGGATAAAGACATATTGGGTAACACATAAATGTCTTTTAATGTTATGCCATTTTATTGCCTGAAATTTTGTATTTTATAGACAACTTAGGACACTCAAGCGTGTGTATATGTGTTTATTAAAGAGACAACATTTATATTGATAGAGAGCCCCTTTGATATCATATTGGGATTCAGTTATGCTACTTTAAGATATATTAGTAATACTTTAAAAGACTTTGATTTGAAATTAATAAAAATCTCTGCTAATTTCCAGTTACCCAAAAAACCAATATTTCCTCCTTTTTTTGAACATCTTTTAGCTTTCACATCTAAGGTCATTGCTTTTATGTTTTTGTTTAGATCAAGTATGTAATATTCTTACTGTTCCATCTAGATCAAGAATATATAAAAAGCTATCGCTTACAGAAGTTAAGCCTTTTTCTGAAAATTTAGAGCTCTAGGAATAAGAAAAGTATAATCATGTTTCTACTGGTATTTGGTCCTCAAATATTATAAGTGCTAAAACAAGCTATGCAATTGTGAATGACGAGAATTGAATAATAGTTAAGTGACAACACGATGGAATATTAAAGTGAAGCTTTTTATACAATAAAGCTAAAGAATGTCAAACATTGGATAAAGAATAAGAGAAATTTGTAGAAATTAACATGGGTGAGAAGTTTGCTTATATAAATTTGAAAGATTTTCATGTTATTCATGTGTAATTTGACAGAATCCTCTTATCCTGAATTTCAAGTATTGTTCTGTCTCCTAGAGAATGTACAACCCACACTTGTTAACTATGATTTGTAATGAAAAGAATAATTCAAATTCATGTATCTACTTTTAAAAGTTGTAAAATGTCATAAATTTGGAATGACATTTGTTAATTTTTTTTCCTCTGTGATATTCAAATACAACCTCTCCCAAGGTAAATATCACTTAAAAATAATTACTAACCACAGACTAAAATTATAATATTCTCACTTGATATAGGCCATGTTTTTCTTTTCCTATGCTAATTGGTTAACTGGTCCAAAGCAAATACACTGTGGACACTTTTATGTAAATCAATATATCACACATTGTATTCTTTAGGATTCTCCAGAGAAACAGAACCAATTTGCTATGTATAAATATATAAGAGGAGATTTATTGTGGGAATTGGCTCATGTGATAATGTGAGATCATGATGTCAGATGTCATGTCATGATGTCAGATATGCTGTTTGTATGCTGGAGACCTACAAATCCAGTGTTGTAATTTGGGGCAAGTTTGAAAACCTGAGAACTGAGGGAGCTGATGGTGTAACTCCCAGTCTGAAGCCACAATTTCTAACACTTGTGTGTGTGTGGGGTGGAGGAAACTTGTGTAAATCCTGGAATCTGAAGGCCTTTGAACCAATACATCCAAGAGAAGAAGAAACTGTCTGTGCCAGCTGAAGATGAGAGATAATTGATCCTCCCTCTGCCTTTTTGTTTGATTGATGCCCTCAATGTATTGGATGTTGCTTGCTCACAGTGGTGACAATGGATTTTCCGTACACACTCTACTAATTCAAATCTTAATCTTTCTTAGAAATATCCTTACAGATATACCTGGAAATAGGCTTTTATAATTCATATGAGCATTCCTTAATCCAAAATGATACATCAAAATAATAATCAAATACATGAAAGTGTTTCTTTCAAGCAAATATTAGAATCTGTTTTGTCATATGACAGCCTAAAATTCAAATAGATGGCATAAGCTTAAATTTAACTGTGTTGTATGTGTGCTATTCATACTTTAAATATTATTTGATAAACCATTCATTTGAGAATGATGTTATAAAAGATACTGACATGGTCATGTGGGCCTAATTAACTTCCCTAAAGAGAACTGAGCTTGAGGGCTTTTCTTTACTTTGCCACAGCTTACAAGGAAATAACACACTGGGTATATTACAAAACATATTTTTTTTCTTCATTCTAAATATTTTGTATCTTTTCAAAGGGAGTTAAATTTTAAAAGAGAAATGATTCTAATAAAATGGTGGTTAATTTTTCAAAAAGAAAGATGATCTTTAGGGTTGGGGTTGTGGCTCAGTGGTAAAGCACTTGCCTAGCATGCAGGAGGCACTGGGTTCAATCCCTGGCACCACATAAAAATAGACAAGTAAAATAAGATCTAGTGTTCATCTATAACTAAAAAGAAATTTAAAAATAAAAACAATCTTTAGTTTGTGTTTTCACATTTATTTATTCTATCTCCTTTTACATTGTTCTTTTTATCATCTAAAATATGGGCATATCTCTACAAAGTGACATGGGATAGGACCCCCAAAATGTGAAATAAGCCTTAAAAATATCAGGTTGTAGATAAATGAAAATGATACAAACCTGTCATCTTGCTATCAAGGGTTGTTATTAGCTATTACACTACATTGATGTGAGGAAAGAGAACAGTTTATCTGATTGTGATTTTTAATGAAGATAATATATTTTTGTCCAGATGAATTTATACCTTAAGTAATTTAAAGGTAATGCAAACATAACTATTTTAATTTTACTGATTTGTTTAATTCTCTTTCTACTTTAAAACAAGCATATAACTTTTGTAATGAAAAAGAATTACTTTGTATATAAAAATGAATTTACCACTATTATTTATTATATCTCATTCAACCATGTATGATTTAAAAGTAAGGGATAGCTAATAGATTTAGCTTATCTTTCTCCAAGGAAAATTCAATTCCAAGCTGACTTTGGTACAAACTATCTGAAAGTTTTTGTTTGTTTTTCAACAGGAAGAATTTCCAAACACATTTATTTCTCATAATGATTCACTTGATCAAAAGCATAGGATATGAGATTTTTTTACCCCCTATAAATAGGCCTGATAGTCTCTTTAGGGGCACTGAATATATTCTTTTTAAAAATACATCAATATTTTTCCTGAATGCTGAGACAAGTTATAAGCAAGTTTCTCCTTATTAACAATGCTAATCAAAAGAGTTTTAACTCTTGAACAGTTGTCCCAAGAAATATGTTTCCCTTTTGTTCTTTGTTTCTGCTTTGTAATAGAAATTTTGATGTAAAAATGCATTCAAGTTAAAAATAAAACATAGCACTCTTTTTAAAAAACAGGATAAAAATAAGATGTTCTCTGATGATTCTTTTAAACTAATTGTTAATCATGTTGAAAGAGAAAATGCAAATAAATTTTAGTAAAATTTTTACTTTATTTAGCAAAAAGCTTTGTCTACATGGAAAAAATGCATAACATAAAAGTGTTACTCAGTATGTATTTTATAAATAAATATATCGAAGAACTGTTTATGTAATAAGGAAACCAGCTAATCATTTTGAACACCATACTGACATTTAAACGTAATCCTTAGTTGGTAAAATTAAATTTATCTTATAAATTATTATACATCATAAATTTTTATAAGTATGTGTACATATGAACTGGGGATATAGCTCAGTTGGTAGAGTGCTTGCCTTGCATGCACAAGGCCCTGGGTTCTATCCCTAGCACCGCAAGAAAAAAAAAAAAGAAATTAAAGACAACATGAATCAGAAAATAATGTTTACCTTAATATGTTATATGTTATATCATGTCTATCCATCTATCTATACACATACACTTAAATTTGTCTTTTAAATGAGTAGTTTCCCAAACAAAAATATTAAACCATTTCAATTTGTAGAGTTTGGGATGACTGAGTTAATTTTAGGATATTTTTTTTAAATGACAGAGTTGATATTAGCTCTTATAAGAAAAGCAACAATAAGATATCAAATAATGTGTTTCCACTTTCCTATGTGCTGGTGTTAAACCTATACTACAATTGAATATACTTGTTCTACCCAACTATTTGGGAGAGTGAGGCAGGAAGATCTCAAGTTCAAGGCCAGCCTGTGCAACTTAGTGAGACCCTGTCTCAAAATTAAAAATGGCTGGTGATGTAGCTCAATGGCAGAGCTCACTTGGTTTCAATCCCATTACTGCCAAAAGAAAAGAAAAGAAAGTAAAAGAAATTATGGTTCTACTATGAAATGTAATCTCTGATGAATTTTATGTACAGTGACTCAAATGTTCTATAATTGCATTATCATGCTACATCCCACAATAATATCTAGTTGTCAGTGGGTTTATTTGTTATTGATAAAAATAATATCACAAAATTTTTACATACTTAAAGTTTAAATATAATTTGTTTACTAGTATAGAAAATTTTAAAATTAACATCTCTCTGGGGTTTTTGTTTTATGTGACAGACAATATTGCTGGATATCCAATAACTCATTTACTGAACAAGTAAAATTTAAAGAAAGAATTCACAAAGGATTTATTGTGTTTTTTTCTTTGGTTTTTGTTGTTATAGAAGTTCTTTCCTTGTCCTTTGAAATTTCAGTGTAATGATTTCATGATCACTTTTAAGTTATAAAATATCCTGTAAGCCATTTTTAGTTGCAAAATATTCTTAATTAAGATTTTAATAAATCTAGCCTGATAAGATGTAAGTGTCTAAACTTGATTTAAGGTTGATAGGCTTGCAATATGCTTGTATTAGTTTTCTCTTGCTGAATAACAAATCACCATAAATTTATCAGCTTAAAACAACACTCATTTACTATCACAGTTTTGAAGATCAGATGTCTGGACAGCTTGACTCATTTCTATTCTCTGGTTTCACTTAAATGAAATAAAAATTGTTAGTCAGATAAAACTCTAACACAGAGTCTCTGAAGAATAGTCCACTTACAAGCTCATAAAAATTTCAAAAAATTTAGCTCCTTAGCAGCTATAGATCCGAGGTCTCTCTTTTCTTGCTGGTTGTCAGCTCATGGTCATTTTCTACCACTATAGGATGCCTCACCCATATCATCCTCTCAGTCTCAGCAATAAAGACTTGCCTCTACTGAATTTTTCTTGCATTTTAAAATTTTCCTACTTTTCTCTCTCTGTTAAAGAAAAGCCTTTGCTTTTTAAAGAACTCATGTGTTTAGATTTGGATCCCCCTGGATATCTCCTTATTCTAAGGTCAGTTGGTTGGTTTCCTTAATTTTATCTGCAAAATTCTTCTGCTTTGTAACGTATATAAAGCTCTCTGTATGGTGTCCTTAAAGGTCTTCTTCAGTTGAGGGGATTAAGAGATATTTTTCTTTGTACCCCCTTTAGAGATAGATGTAAAACTTAGAGCAGAATTCTTTAGAGAAGTCCTCTTTACAAATTCTCTAAGAACCTCCATTCTCGCCTTTTTTTGTAACCTCAATGTGAGTTCAGGACTTGTTTGTTGACATTCGTTTTGAAAAATTGATACTTTCTTGTGAAACATGCTGCCTTAATTTCTAAGCCAACTCTCTCACCTTTTTATCTTGGAACATTCACTAGGCCAGGCATTATTCTACATGCTTTACATATTTCATCTGAATAAATGTTCACAACAAACTCATGAGATATGTGCATTTAATATCTCTTTTACACATGAGGAAACAAGTACAAAAAGGTTAAGTGTTATCAACACCCTTCATCCAACAATCTTAAAGGACACACCTGTAGTTGACTGAGCTGGGTTATTACTCATTACAGTGAGGGAAATTATCTCAATAAGAGGGTACTAGAGAGAATCTTTTATAGCACTGGGATTTGTGCTGTGTGATTTATGATTGCAGTCCAGTGTCAAAAGTTAGATGAATACTCCCTCCTTTTTTTATTTTTTACTTTCTTAGTGAGTTGCTTAATAATACAGTAATTAAGGAATAGATCAGGGAATCCAAACACAATCTGCCTTGAGGGTCCATATGTTATTTTTTTATAATCTCTTCAATCCAACATCTCTATGTAGGTGTTTTATTTCATCATATTTTCTGTATTTGTATAAATAATATCTAATAATGGCCTTCAGTGTTCTCAAATATTTAATAGAAAACATACTTTTCCTCCAACTGAGAAATCCATGACACAGTGAGCAATGTCCAAACTAGAAGTAGAAAGAATTACTTTCGTAGGTTAACCTTCCCCACCTGTTGTTTGAGTGGTATACTTTATTTTCTGTGATTGAAAATACAAAAATATGTATTTATATTGTCTTTTCTTTCTTTCTTTTGCAGAGTAATGGGGGTTGAACCCCCAGGGATACTCTTATCATTGAGCCACACCTTCATCATTTTTATTTTCTCCTTCCTTCCTTCCTTCCCTCCCTCCCTCCCTCCCTCTCTCTCTCTCTCTCTCTCTCTCTCTCTCTCTCTCTCTCTCTCTCTCTCTTTCTTTCTTTTTGAAACAGAATCTTTCTAAGTTTCCCAGGCTAGCCTTTATTTTTTTGGTGGGTGTGGGTGTGGCATTGGGTGGAGGATACTGGGGATTGAACTTGGAAGCACTCAACCACTAAGCCACATTCCCAGCCCTATTTTGTATTTTATTTAGAAACAGAGTCTCACTGAGTTGCCTTGCCTTTGCTGAGGCTGACTTGGAACTCATGATCCTCCTGTCAAACCCTCCTGAGCTACTGGGATTACAGGCATGTGACATTGTGCCCCACTCAGTGGCCTCTATCCAAGGAGCTGGGATCCACCAGGACTTTGCCACCACAGTGAACTTCTTAAAGATGTAGCTTGCTGCCTTCTCTCCAATTTTAGATGTTTTCAACTATTATTTATGGTTCCTCACTGAATGAGCAATCAGTACATTATAATATTTATTCATAGATCCACTTATTTTCAAACATCTCCAGAAAGTCTAGGTTGGTTTTCTGACTTAGGGTCACCATCTATAGTGCATCCAAGATACAGTTCTTAGAATATTATGATAGGTAAGGAAAAAACCTGATTTTACAAACATAGATGACCTTAATAATCAATCCAATAATAGGTCTTTATTAGCATAATAATTTATTTGTCCAAAAGTAAGTGGACTCTTTTATTTACATATCAAAGATTATTAAAATGTCCAAACTTTAATGAAACAAAGTTCTTAATGGTATACATTAAATTAGTTTGCATATGGTTAATTTACCTCCATTTATGAAATGGTATACTTACTTTTCATAGGTGGTATAAATCATGATATTTTCTTAGGCTCTCAGGAAAAACAATGTGAACTCTCTAATTGTGGTAGCTTCCCTTATTTAAGTAAATGTGATTATTTTCCTCTATTACATTTTTCTACTTTAATATTTTTAATATAATTATATATTTATCTTATATTGGATAATTTACTATAAAGATATATTATAACTTAAACATTATTCCTTTATCAAGTATTGAGATGAATTATTCTAGTAATAAAGGCAAAGTTATGTGTTTTTAAAATCAGTGGGGTTTTGAGTGTTGGTTCAATTTTTCTTTCCTCTCAAGATAAAAAGCAAGTATTATTGGAAACTAGACTTTTCTGCAGGTGATGATTAATGGCTAGTAATATTTCTATTGACCCAGAATCACAGTGGTATTAGCTCAATGGATTTAAGTGAAGCCACCAACCACATAGGTGATATTGAAATAGATAGTTGGCCCTGAGTGTGAAGAATATAATTTGAAATGCTGCCAGTGAGAATTTTGGTTTTAAGGCATTATTGCATGCAGGGATCTTGATGTATCTTTTGCTTATGTGAACATAAAGCATTTTTAGAATAATAATTAATTTAGCTTTAATCCTTAACATATGCCAGTTTGGATTCTTCAATCTTGTAAATATGATGCCTTTTTTATTTATTTTTGGCAAGGAGTTTAGATAAGAGGACATATAAAATTATAGGTAATATATCTTTTTTCTTAGAAAATGATTTTTATGCTCCAAAATTGTAATTGTGAAAAAAGGAAAGGACAAAAATATTGGCCATTAAGAAATTTTCAAGCCATTACAAAATGCTTTACTAGTTTAGCAGACAACACAATATTTATGGGCTATTATATTTGAATTAACCAAAATTTTATGAAAAAAATAAAATACAAATAAATAATAATAAATAAATTAAATAAAATTTTATGAAAAATAAAACCCAGAGCTCAAACATGCTAGGCAAATATTGTAACACTGAGATACATTTCCAGCCCCTAAAACTTATTTTATAATAAATTCACATAAGATTTCAGGCCAAATTTCTGTAATAACTTTAATTTTCAATATTTTTTAAGAAAGACCAATTCTATGTATTATGAGTATTATTTTATAAACTTATAATTATGTTTTAATTCCTGATGAGTTTTAATATTTATCCTCTATTGAAAAAGATTGCTTAATTGTTGTAAATTATCATAGTTGACATCCGATGAATTCAGTGTTACAACTACTGATAATTCCAATAATCTTTTAAAACATTATATTTTTGCAATGCAGTATTTTTCTTTTTTGTTTGTTTATATTGTTTGGAAAAATTAATACCCCACTCTCTTACAAAATAATTCATAAAAAGAAAATCAGTATGTAGGTAATAATGTCTCCATAATTACATATATGACAGTTATGTTCAATTTATAATGTAACCAACAAAATACAGTTACTGTAATGTATTTTTACTGTGAATTTCCTGTGTACTATTCCATGATGTTTTTTTGTAGTGTTTCTGACAACATATCTTGGTTGGTTTCTAAATATTGACTGTCATTCAGTTTTACAGGAAAAGATTTAATGGAACAAAATATGTCTTCTAAGAAATTTGATAAAAATCACTTCTATTTAGAAAGTGATGCATAAATAAAATACTGTATTTAAGATATAGTCCTTAAACCATGATGCCAATAAGATCAACATTAACAAAACAGACAATCATGGAGAATTTTTTTTTTAATTATCAGTGTTTACTTCCTCAAGTGTTTTAGATTTATGCCTTGTATGGAGGATACCATCCAGAGACTGAACAATCTTCCATCTCTCTCCCTGACTACAGAAAAAGATTAAATTCCCCAACCCCTCTTGCAGTTAGGTTGCAGCCAAGTAACTGGCTGTGATTAATAGAATAGAAGGAACTTATTTTTGCCTGGCAATGAAAGATAGAATCTTCCATGATCTCACTGAGTGTCTGGTAGTGAAAGGCTCCAAATTAGCACAATCACATGAGAGTGGGAACCTGGACCCTGGGATTCTTTTCTTGGATGGAACTGTCCAGAGGAATAGCTCAGCCAGGAACATTTGTATTAAACTTTGTGTAAGTGACAAACATTCGTTGAATTAAGCAACCAAGATTTTTGTTTGTTTGTTATAGCAACTAGCAAGTGCTACCCTGAGTCATACAACTGGCAAAAATGCAAGATTTTCTGAGGATTTGTTTAAAAGTACTGATTTCCAAATTAGGAGAGAGAACAAATGCTTATGAAAAATGATTATTCTTTTATGCTGAGCATGTAGAAAACTTTCACTCAAAAAGAATTTTAAGGCACATTCTAAAATGAAAAATATGAGTACATAAAGATGATGCATTCTTTTATAACTAAGTTTTAGAATAGGTTTTAGAGCATTTGGGGAATAGTCTTGTTTCAAGAACATTGTAGGTACAAGAGATGGCAGACACATGAATTCAGACATTTAAAAAATTAATGCACTTTTATAATCCTTTGACCCCAGCTTATTTTTTTTTTAAAAAAGCTTACAGCTTTCTTACATATTTCCATTAACATAAAACAAGTCCTAGAATATATTGTGTGATGTCTGTTAATGCAGATGTAGTAGAATTTCATTTTAAAAAAGAAAGCAGAAAGGCAAATCAATAATCATAATTAGCTTCAATAGACCATGTCATGTTATGAAAAATGATTATTCTTTTATGCTGAGCATAAAAGAGTCAGGGAAACAGCCCTAGAAATAATTGTAAATGAAGTTATCAGTAAATTTACTGAGAAAATTCACAATGCCCATCTTTTTCATATGTATAGCATTCAATTCAAGCAAATTTTTATGTCTAGTGTAGGTAGAATATTATAGGCACTGAATCAAGGTTGTTAGATTGAAATCTTGATTTAGAAACCATTCCAAAGTCTCCAAGAAAGAAATGGAATCTATTGTAATGTTTAAAGCAAAACTTCTTTTATTTAAACAATATGTTTTGCACATATGTAATCCCATGAAATTTCTTATAGTTACCTTTCATTAGAAGTGAAAGTTGATTTTAAATTATCAAGTTTTACTCCACAAGGACACTGGATTCCTTCCCTAATATCTTCCTGATGTACTTCTATAAGATACATCCATGATCCCATGCCTATCATTTTTTTAGTCCTTGGATCTATTCAAAGATATTGATAAATTCATAGATTTCTTACAAGAGGAATTATAATTTCTGCCATAAATATTTAATAGCTTACTATTTAATTTTATTTTGGCTGAAAATTAGGAAATTCTTTAATACTAATGATCATAACATCAAATAACACCAAAGATGATATATGTCTGCAGCTGCTGAGAGTCTTCTATGTTGTATGTTTTGCTGTGTATTTGAGCTAGATTTTTCTGATAGGCTCATTTAATCCTTATAAGAACACCTATGCATTGGTATTTTATTGGAGTCAGAAAAAAATAAGATGTATTTGAAAAAATAATAGTTTGTCTAAAAATAAATTAAGAAGTGTTTATACAAATAATCACTACAGGAACTTAGAAATGAGGTATTTAGGAAACATAAGCTTGACCTGGAACTTAAAAGCAGGGTGAATGGGAAAGTGAATGAAGAGAAATAATGGACTCAGCTGGTGAATCAGAGAGGCTTGACACAGGAATTAATCAGAAATGTATAATTAGAGAATATGAGTAAAAGTTCAGTGGAAAATGGGTCAAAATCTTGCCTACAGGTTTGAAAAACAAAACAAAGCAAAAAGAAAAAAAAATAAATTTGGTAGTTGGCTAACGACTGGCAATTGAGACACTATCTACATACTTTTATAGGTATTTCCAGAATTCAGATCAAAGGTGGGTGCATGAAATTTTGCAGGCAGAGGAAGGCCTTCTCACCTGGCCATGGTGGATAAGTTAAGGGAAAATGAAGAATACATTTTTTGTGTGTTACCTTCCAGCCTTGCAAATGAGGGCTGAGCAAAGAGCCCAAATACAAAAATTCTGCATTCTGCTAGTCAAATATTTTTTTAATATTTATTTTTTAGTTGTAGTTGGACACAATATCTTTATTTATTTTTTTGTGGTGCTGAGGATCAAACCCAGAGCATGCACATGCTAGGCGAATGCTCTAACGCTGAGCCACAACCCCAGCCCTAGTCAAATATTTTAAAGCACCTATGTTATCTTGGTACTCCTCCAGATTCTAAGAGAATGACAACAGAAAAGAACCTAATCTCATTAGTTCACATTTTGATTAGAGACAGACTAGATACAATTTAAGAAAGAATAAAAATAGGTTCCAAAAGATTATTTCCAATGAATGAAAAAGTAAATGAAGGAAACGGGACAGGCTAAAAAATGCTTAGAGACACTTGGTTAGATGTGAGTTATTCTACCTCTCTGGGAAGGTGACATTTGAGAAAGAGCCAGTCTGTGAAGTTCTGGAGATAAGCAGGCTAAACTGACAGGCAATAAATAGTAGGAAAAAAATTTTAAGGCAAGAATGAGTTTATCATGAATATCAGGATATCATGAATTTATCATGAATATCAGGTCTGTGTGGTGAGGGCAGTACAATGAGGGAGGAATAGAGAGAGTAGTTTGAAGAGGTAAACAGAGACAGATCAAGTAAGGTTCTCCAGGTTATGATAGGTATAGTATTGCATTCCAGTTGTAAAAGAACAGCTTTAGTGGGTTTAGGAAGAGTTCCTCCAGGACATATTCCACCAGGTCTACATTATGTATTCCCTCTTGCCCAATGCATATTATTTGATCCCACTAGGTGGAATCATTAAGGTCCCTTTTCCCATAGCAGACATTCTTATTTATTACTGTAATCCTTTGGTCTGTATCAAAGATCTTTTTTCTCCTAAATTCATATCAAAATCTTATGTTGTCTTTATGACCCATATGAAAATCTTCTTTTCTTGAAAGTTATATATCACTTCATTGATTTTCTGCTTTTCTGAAGACAGTGATAAGTTAAATCGTGAACTTTAAGTTAAAGGATTTAGCTTTATGCTCTATCACTTACTATAGACTTATTGTGAAGACACTAATCTTTTAGATATTATCTTAGTCAATTAAGGCTACCTTAAGAAATTACCATGGACTGAGTGGGTTAAACAACTAACATTTACTTTCTCATAATTTTGGAGAATGGAAAGTCCAAGATCAAGGTGCTAGCAAACCTAATAACTGGTGAGGGAATTCTTTCTGGTTTGCAGACAGCCATCTACTCCTTATGTCTTCAAACACTGAGTTGAGAGGAGGCTCTCAATAGCACTTTTACAATATAGTGTCATTGTTCAATTTTCAGTTTTGCTTCCTGTGCCTTTGGAATCTTATCCAAAAAAAATAATTTTTCTACACTAGTCTTAATGTGTTTTCCTTATGTTTTCATCTAGTAGTTTCATGTCTTATATTTAGATTTTGATCCATTTTCAGTTGATTTTTGGTGAGAAGTAGATATCTAGTTTCAATCTTCTGCTTATGTGTATTCAGTTTTGACAGTACTATTTATTAAAGAGATTGTCCTTTCTCTAATGTATATTCTTGGTGCCTTTTTGTATAAACATGGATTGATTTCTAAGTTTCCTTATTTGGTATCATTGTCCTATATGTTTGCTTTTATGACAGTTATCATACCTTATTGGTTACTTTATCTACCATTGTAATTTGTTTTAAAATCATATATAATGGTGCCTCCAACTTTTTTTTTCTCCTTAGATACTTCTGTTCTATGCCTTTTGTGTTGCCATGTGAATTTTAGGCTTGCTTCTTCTATTGCTGTGAAAAACATGATTATTATTGTGATGGGATTTCATTGAAGTGCTAAGGATAGTATTGTCCTTTTACCAACATTGATTCTTCTAATCCATGAATATGAGATATATATTTTTGTACTTTCTCTTGGATTTCTTTCATCAGCATTTTATAATTTTCATTGTAGAGAATATTCACTTGCTTAATTACATTTATTCCTAGGTGTTTTTATAGATATTGTGAATGGGTTATTTTCTTGATGTCCATTTCAGCAAGTTTATTTTTGTTGTAGAATAGTACCATTGTTTAATATTTTTGTTTATTTTTTATTTTATTTAATTTTTAAATTTGTTCTAGCTAGTTATACATGACAGCAGAATGCATTTTGACAATTGTATACAAATGGAGCACTACTTCTCCTTCCTCTGGTTGAATATGGTGCAGAGTGACACTGGTAGTGTAATCCAACATATATATAGGGTAATAATGTCCACCTTATTCCACTGTCTTTCCCATTCCCACAACCCCTTCCATCCTCTCACTCCCCTCTGCATAATCCATAGTTCCTTCATTCTTCCCTACCTTCACCTCCCATTATGTATCATCATTGGCTAATCAGAGAAATCATTCAGCCTTTGGTTTTTTGGGGTTGGCTTATTTTGCTTATCATGATATTCTCCACCTCCATCCATTTACCTGCCATTGTTTTATGTATGTTATTTTATATTGATTCTTTATTCTGCAATTTACTGAATTTGTTATTTTGTCTAGCAGCTTTTTTGATGGAGTTTTTAGGATTTTGTATATATTAAATAATGCTACTTGCAACCATGGATAATTTGAATTCCATCTTTTCATTTGGATGCACTTTATCTCTTTCTCTTGTCTGATGAGTTTTTCTCCCTTGAAATTCTTCTGTTGAACAAAAATGGTAAAAGTGGCTATGCTTGTTTTATTCTAAATATTAGAAGAAATGCTTTCAGCCTTTTCCCCATTAAGTGTGCTGTTGGCTGGGCTTTGTCATATGTATAGAGTTTATTGTGTAGAAGGAAATATATTCTTGCTATACCTAATTTGTTTCTGCACAGCAAACGGAAAAAAAAAAAAAAAACAACCAGCACAACTAGAGAAAATATTTGCAAACAATTTATCCAAAAAGATTAATATCCCGGATATAGAGAATATATAAAGAACTAAAAAGGTGTAACAGCAAAAAACCAAAATAAAATAAAATTCAATGTAAAAGTTGGCAAATGATCGGAATAGACATTTTTTAAAAGAGGACATAAATTACCAACAAGTATATGGAAAAAATGCTCAATAGTATTCATCACCAGTAAAATTCAAATTAAAACCACAATAAAATATCACCCTGGTTAGAATGACTCTAATTTAAAAACAAAACAAACAAACAAACAAACAAAAACTACTGGCATTAATACCAAGAAGAGGGGATTCAAACATTGTTTGTAGAAAAGTAAATTAGTACAGTTACTATGGAAACCAGTGTAGAATTTTCTAAATTAAAAATATAATTACCATATGATTCAGCAATCCTCCTTCTGTGTATTTAGCAGAAAACCTAAATCAGAATCTCAAAAGAAATATTACTAGGACCATGTTCACGGAAACACTATTCATGCTATCCAGGATGTGGAAAAACATGAATGTCCATCAACTAATAAATGGATAAAAAAATATGTATATGGATAAAGAAAATGCCTTTTAAGACTGAAGTGTATCATTCTGCTATATGTACTGTTATATACATAAGAAAATTATGCGAAATAAGAAAATTCTGAATAATGCCCCAGTATGGGTGGGCCTCAGAAACACATGCCAAGTAAAATAAACCACGCATATAAGGACAAAAAATGCATTACTCCACTAATATGAGATACATATGAAATAGTAAACTTCAAAGAATCAAAGAGTGGAATGATGTTTATGATGGGTTGAGAGAGGGAAGAATGGGAAGCAACAACTCAATGGGCATATACTTTCAATTTAGGAAGATGAATAAGTTCTAGACATCTACTACTTAGCAGTATACTTGTAGACAATACTGTGTGGTACACTTAAAAATGTGTTGATAGAGTAGATCTTGTGTTTAGCATTCCTATTACAATAAAATAAAATTTAAGAAAACAAAAATAAGATTAATTCGACAATGGAGCATCTATATGATTCAATGTATAACATTTATATGAAAGAGCATAAGCAAATAAAGACACATCACATATAACTTGTTTTATTAAAAGGTTACTTTCTTCAAAATGTATTTGTAACTTAAATGTAAATCTCTTCAACATTTCAGAATTTCCACTGGGATATAAATCTAGCTGGTTAGATATAAACTATATAAGATGATTTTTCATTCATGTAGAATAATGAATATTAAACATTTAGAAGAAAATACAATTAACAATTTTAAATATATTTTCAGTAAAATCATAATACTACTACAAAAAATACTAATTAATTATGGGATAGGTTCAAGAAATAAATTCATATAACTATGGAATTCTCTTGTGGACAAATAGTCCCTCTCAATATCATTAAAGGAAATGTGAATTAGAATATGTTCTGAAAATATTAACTTTTTAAAAAAGTTAAAATATTTGAAAATATTTAACTTTTTAAAAAAGCATATACCTACTCACTGAGTAAGATGATATAGTTGATAATTGCATCCTCCAGAAAAATAAGCACCAGAAAATGAATACTTATTACATCACTTTGTTCGCTTTTTGAAGTGACATAAAACTAGAAACAACCTCAATGAACATCAATTAAGAAAGTATTAACTAAATTATGGAATAACTACAAAACCAGGTACTCTCAAATTACCAATAGTGAGTTTGATCTAGTTTGATCATATATCCTGATTTCCACAGGACAGTTCAAATTTAGAATGGCTGCCCAAAAGTAATTTTTTTTTTTTTTTTGGTACTGGGGATTGAACTCTGAGGCACTATACCACTGAGCCACATTCCCAGCCCTATTTTGTATTTTATTTATAGACAGGGTCTCACTGAGTTGCTTTTAGCGCCTTGCTGAGGCTGGCTTTGAACTCGTGATCCTCCTGCCTCAGTCTCTCAAGTGCAGGGATTAAAGGAGTAAAAGTAATTTTTGATAGCACAGCTTTTCTTGGTTTGGAAGAAAAATAGTTGTCCTTATTAGATTTGTACATGTTGATAAGAAGGTGTTTCCAAATACGTATATCTGGATATGCGTATATATGCAAATACAAACAAAAATAAAATCCTATGTAAATGTTTTACCAGAAGACATAAAAGAGTGGAAATGTACAGGTGGTTATCTTCTTTTATCAGGGCTTGAACTGAGGAGCACATATGCCATTTGGAATTTTTAAAAATTAATAAAGAATATTTAGAAAGCAAAAAAGATACATATTGCAGACCTGACCTCATGCTTCTTAATTTTTAAAATATACAAACTTGTAATAAATTACTCATTTTCTTGATGTAATTGTATTATGAAGAATATTAATTAAAAATAAAAGTGGGCATATTAATAGCTTATTTTAGAAGTTATTACATATGCCTTATCTACATAGACTTTTGATCTTTATTCTTGCTGTGACATCCATTTGATAATCCTTAGCAAAAGAAAGAAAAGTATCACACATTTATTCAATACCTCTCATATGTCTGCACTATATTAAGTGTTCTAAAATATTATTTTAGAGGTAAAGAACTAAAGCTACATGCTGTTTAGTTTTTCTATTATTCCTACACTTAGCAAGTACGGAGTCAACAACCATACAAAGATTCTGATCCTTCCTTCATCTCTCCTATTACTTCCCATGCAATTACTGTTTCATTTGTTTTCCATTCATATAACATCATTATGTTTCTCTCTACACATAATGAAAGTTCTATGCTACAGGAATTGTTTTCCTTCTTTCAAGTAGCAATTCCCAAATACAAAATTAACCCATGTTTAGAATCATGTCACCTTTCTCAACAAATGCACGAGAAACTATAAATGGCAACAAGTTGTATTAGCTTTGTTTTATGAAAATACAACCTAAGGTTAGAAAAGATAAATGACTTGTCCAGCAGCACATTCCAAATCTCGTAGAGTTAAAAATAGAATGGTGAGCAAGTTAAATGTTCTTTGGCTTTAGAGTCTAAAATATTATTTATAAGATGTCAGTGGTTCTCTGATTTTAGAACATGTTTATATAAATTTTATTTCTTGCCAGGACTAATAATGATTGTATGACATTAGTATATTTGACTTGTTGAAAATTGAATTTTTTCAAAATTCATTTATTTCAGACTGTCAGTCTTCAAAATCAGTTGACATGTCCTTTCAGTGGACATACTGTTAAATAATATACACCATTGAAGGGAAGACAAAAGTAGTTTTTAATTACATATTATTTGCACAGTTCATTGTGTAATGGAACTCTGCTAAATTTGACCATCTAGTAGACGAGATATTTTAAAAATAGTGAAACTGAATCCCTTCTTCCTACTAAATATAAAAATTAACTCAAAATGGGTGATAAGGGGAGTCACAAACCATGCAAGAACTAAAACTACAAATTCCTAGAAGAAAATTTAGTGGTAAATCTTTTACTTTGGATTAGGCAAATCCTTTCTAGAAACCGAAAACACTACCAAACAATAATAAGTAAATAAAAAAATAAAATTGACCCTCTTCAACATTATAAACTTTTGTGCTACAAATATTATCAGGAAAATGATGACAAACTATAGGATGGGAGAAAATTGTAAATAGTTTCTATGATAAGGAACTTGTGCCCAGGATATAAAAAAATACTAAAAACTCTATTAAAAATTAATTGAAAAGGGGTTGGGGATATAGCTCAGTTGGTAGAGTGCTTGCCTTGCATGCATAAGGCCCTGGGTTCAATCCCCAGGACCAATAATAATAATAATAATAATAATAATAATAATAATAATTGAAAGGGATGAATAAGCATCTCTCCAAAGAAGATAAACAGATGACTGATAAACACCTGAAAAGATGCTTACCATCACTAATTATTAAAACAAAACAGTAGAACCATGAGATCACATTTTATATTTGCTCACATTCAAATGGAAAAATGCATGGTATATGAATTATATCTGAATGAAACTGCTATTTTTTTTTGACCCAAAGACAACAATGATGGCTTTGATTGGCATGGCAACATTAAAGGTGATAGGAAAGTCTGATTATGGATACATTAGGGCAAATGATTGTGATATTGTTAACTTTTAACTATTAAAAATCTATAAAAATGGTGATTTCAAGTGGTTATTCTCAATATTCTGAAGATTCACTTATTCATGTTTTTGATGATAGTGCTGGGGAATGAAAATAATATTTGGAATAGAAGAATTAAAAAATGATGATGATTTCATCAGGTACAGTGGCGTGTCTCTAATCCCACAGGCTCTGGAGGCCAAGACAGGAAAATCGCAAGTTCAAAGCCAGCTTCAACAATTTAGTGAGGCACGTTGCAACTTGGCAAGACATTGTCTCTAAATAAAATATAAAAAATCGGCTGGGGATGTAGCTCAGTGGTTAAGCATTCCTGGGTTCAATCCCTGGTGTGTGTGTGTGTGTGTGTGTATGTATGTATGTATGTATATAGTCTATGTATATGTATGTATGTATGTATTTAGTGTTATTATGTGTTATAGTATCTGCCACTTTGATTTGATTGCTACATTTAATTTATCTTGTATTTCATTTAGTTAGTTGCTCTTCTAATGAGCTTCACCAATTTGGTAGTTTTGGGGTTTGTTTTTGAGGTCTCTCTGTGATATATATGTGTGTGTGTGTGTGTGTGTGTGTGTGTGTGTGTATATATATATATATATATATATATATATATATATATATATATATATGGTGATCTCATTTGCTAAAATCTGGAAGATTAGAAGTAATTTGAGTACTGGAATCAAGAGTTATTTTTAGGTATGCCAATTGCACAGAGACTAGAATATTACCAAGTACTATTCCAGTAAACAGTTACACACAGTCTGCTGGTTAGCAGAAAGTGGAAGAAATTATTCCCAGTGATAGAACTCAAGTGTAGTTCTTACCATAACTGAACAACATTTTTTTTTTGCTCTTACAGTAACATTCTACCTCCAGAAGCAGTCCATCTGTGCTGTCAAGTAGAAAAGGTGTGATCATGTTATGTGAATTGCTTCGTAGAATCACAAAGATAGGGATTTGAAAGTGGGCATGTACAC
Organism: Marmota monax; assembly: GCF_021218885.2. NCBI lineage: Eukaryota > Metazoa > Chordata > Mammalia > Rodentia > Sciuridae > Marmota > Marmota monax. The sequence continues at coordinate 2,270,184 of NW_026693552.1, forward strand.
TGGATCATTATTAGTCATTGAGTTTTGTCCAACATGAGTTCAAGTTTTTAAAAAGCATCTGCTTTCTAGGCTTTGAAAATTTCAAAAAAATATTAAACATTGTTTCTTTAGATGTACAGAGAAACAAATCTGGCTCTAAAGAAAAATTCAGGGACAACCAAATGACGGAAATTTTAAAAGTAATAAGGGATCAATATATGATATATAATACATATAATATATAATAGTTTTCAGAAGTGAAAGGTAAATGTCAGGATGAGTGTTAGAAATCATGAATTATGCTGTGGTAGAAAGAGAGAAAACCACCTTGTGAGATGGTGCAATCAGAAAGTGCTTGTGAAATATGTGATTTTCTGTGCTTCAAAAGAGAGCAAATTTGGACACATTGATGGGGAGAGACAGATAACCAAAGTTAGGGGAACCAAATATAATCGCAAGTGGAAAGGCCAAATTACATATCAGCTATTTAAGGATCATGAGTAAAAATTACTATCCAAAAGGCCTGTAATTCATGGAACCCAATATGCATTCAATTTTGTTGAATAAATGACCAATTTGAATGAAAAAGAGAGTCTAATCAATTGATCCTATGCTAAATGTGAAATAATAATAATGATAATGATATCAATTTATAGGTGCATATATATTTTTGTGGACATGATCAAAGGATATATTTTGCCATCTGTTGGTGGGACATCTACACTGAGTATTTTATGGGCTGGCTTTTATTACTGCAATATAGTTGTACATAATGGTTGGTTTTATTTTGACATAATCATACATGTATGGAATTGAACTTATTCCATTTTTGTCCCTGGTGACTCACTCCGCCCCCATTTTCCTTCACTTCTCCTCCCCCTATTCCCCTTTCTTTACTGGTTTATTTAATACTCATTTATTTATTTGTAATTGATGACTTGTAGATATACCCAGAGGTGGAAATTGTTGTGGTATATTGCACGTGCACGTAGAACATTTTGTCCAATCCATTCGGCTTTACCTCCCCTTTCTCCTCCCTCCATCTCAATCTCTTTCTACTATTTTGATTTTCCCTCTGTCTAAATGATGCCCAACCCACCTCCCTTTTACATAATTAGGACATTAGAAACATAAATATTTACTATCCACTATATCTTGTTCCATTGTTTCCTTTACTAGTGTGTAGTGGTTTTCTCTCTCTTTGGATTAATTTTTGCTTGAAATATACTTTGTCATATATAAGAATATCTGTTGCAGCTTTTTTTCCAGACCCCATTTACATTGAATACATTTTCCATCCTTTTACTTTCAGCTTCGAGGGTCTTTGCCTATGAGATGATTCGCTTTCAAACAGCAATAGTTGGATCTTGCTTTTTAATCTATTGTGCTAATCTATGTCTTTTAATCAGGGAGTTGAGACTGCTTGTATTTAGTGTTATTATGTGTTATGTGTTATGGTATCTGCCACTTTGATTTGATTGCTACATTTAATTTATCTTGGATTTCATTTAGTTAGTTGCTCTTCTAATGAGCTTCACCAATTTGGTAGTTTTGGGGTTTATTTTTGAGGTCTCTCTGTGTAATAATATCTATTAATATTCATTGTAGTGCTGGTTTAGTGGTTGTGAATTTTTTCAGTTATTCTTTTTCATGAAAAGTTTTTATTTCATCATAGATTCTGAAAGATAGCTTTGCTAGTTATAGAAATCTTGGCTGGCAATTGTTTTCTTTTAGAACTTGGGATCTCTCATTCCAGATACCTCCTCATTTTAGGAAATGAGTTTAGAAGTCAGAAATGATCCTTTATTGGTTTCTAAATGACCTGACCTTTTTCTTTTACACCTTATAATAGTCTTTCTTTGTTTTCTGTTTTAGGCTTTTGATTATGATGTGTCTTGGAGAAGTTCTTTTTTTAATCTTGCTATTTGAGGTTCTATATGAATCCTATATGTGGATGCCTATCTCATTTTAAAGGTGAGGAAAATTTTCTGCTGTTATCTCGCTGGAGATGTTCTTAATGCCTTTAGGTTTTATCTCCATGTTCTCTTCTATCCCAATGACTCTCAGGTTTTTGATGTTGTTGTTGTTGTTTGTTTTGTTTTGTTTTGGTTTTGATACCATTTTTTATTTAACTCTGGAGTACTTAACAGCTGACCCACGTCCCTAGCCCTTTTTTTAAAAAAAATATTTTATTTAGAGATGGTCTCTTTGAGTTGCTTAGAGCTTTGCTAAGTTGCTGAGGCTAGCTTTACACTCAAGATCCTGCTGCCTTATCCTCCTGAGCCACTGGGATTACAGGCATGTGCCACCATGCCAGGCTTAAGTTTGCTCTCTTGATATTGTCGCAAAGTCCTTGTATATTCAGATCATAGCCTGATTTTATTTTATTTTTCCTTTATTGTATGCAATATAGTCAAGTTCATGTACCCTTGTCTTCAAGGCCTGAAATATTAAATTCTGAAGTTCTATTGTATATGCATTTTTTTTCTGTTGATAATACCTTCAAGTGAATTTTAAATTTGATTTATTGTGTCTCTCATTTCTAGGAGTTTCCACTGGTTTCCTTTCCATATCTCTATTTCTTTATTAAAATGGTCTTTCACCTATTTTATTTGCCATCCTAATTCATCCTTAGATTTTCTTTTAGTCCATAAACATTTTAATAATTTTTTTATATTCTTTCACTGAAATTTCATCTACTCCTTTCTTGAGGGATTATGAATATGGAGGAGACAATTTTGAGATCCTCTTTTATATATGTGTCCTTTGGTTTATAGTTATATTTTTTGTTCTAGGGACTTCTCTCTGTTTTTGTTGTATAAGTAGATGTCCCAGAGTGGAATATAAGGTTCCCCTATAGCTGATTCTACGTGGTTTGGGGTTTCTGACTCTCAAATGTGTTGAAATATTGTTCAGGCTCAAGTGAGGGCAGATCATGTGTGATGTGAAGTTTGCTGTTAATTTGCTGAGTTGAATTTGTTGTTTAGCAGCAGGATCCCTCCATGAACTTAAATTGTCTCAATCACATTCCAGTACCTATTAGAGAAAGGGGGTGTAAGGAACAGCAATATTGCAACCAATGTACACGTTATAGTAAATGTCTGTTGTTTGACATCTTTAATTACCACCTGTAGAGGAATGGTAGCATCGGTATTTAACATTAGCACCAAAAACAAGCAACCATGAACTGGTTCAGACAATAAACACCAGGTGTATACTAGATCATCTACTATATTAATAATCACAACAATATGAATGGGATATGAAATTATAGCTCCTTAAGCAAAAAGGGAATGTATGGTAGGAAGGTAAGAGAGAGTTTGAAATATTTTTAAAAAATGAACAAAGACAAACAGGAGATAGGGAGCAGATGATGACTATAAAGATAGAAGACTAAAAGTAACTAAAAGTAATAAAATAAAGAAAGCAAGAAAGAAGGAGCAGGGAAGTTTGGCTATTGGTGAGAGAAGAGAGTGAAGAATTTGTAATAAGAGAAACAAAAAACAAGGTAAAAACAAATATAAGATCAAAGCAAGTCAAATTCACATAAAATTTTATTCTACCAACATCAAACAAAGGCTAAATAATAAATGAGTGAAGAAGAGAGCAACTAAAGTGAAATAAAAACTATATGAATATATTTATATATTTTCAAACCTGTCAGCAAGAACACACAGATATACATACACATAATCACACAGAATGGAAATAACTTTAAAAAAACTAAAAAGGAATAGAATAAAATAAATTAAAACAGGAAAATAAATATTCAGTTTAAAAATAGGAAAAGGTGGAAAAAATTTTTTAATCCTTTTTTTTTTTTTTAATTCGACATTCTGGCTGGGCGTGATGGTACAAACCTATAATCCCAGCAAGTTGGGAGGCTGAGGCAGGAGAATTGCAAGTTCAAAGCCAGCCTCAGCAGATTAGGAGGCACTTAGTAACTCAGGGAGACCCTGTCTCTAAATAAAATCTAACAGAGGGCTGGAGATGTGGCTCAGTGGTTGAGTTCTCCTGGGGTCAATCCCCTGTACAAAAAAAAAAAAAAATGACACAATATTCTACAGTTACAGAATGACTTCTCTTCATTCATGTAAACTTTAATATACTAAGTATATAGAATTAATAACAACCAACAATAAAAATTTCTATGATTAAAGTGTTAAATGGCAAAACTTACTTTTACTCAACTATATTGAGAAAGTTTGTCTTTTTTATATACATATGACAATCGAGTGTATTTTGACATACATACATGGAGTATAATCCATTTTATTTAGGATCCCATTCATATGGTTGTACAGTATGTAGAAGTACATTGGCTATGTATTTATCTATGAGCAAAGGAAACTGAGGTCTGATTCTACTCTTTTTCCTGTTCCCATTCACCCCCTCCCTTCCCTCCATTCCCTTCATTTGTCTTTGTCTAAACCAATGAACTTCTACTTTTCCCCTCCTCACCCTCTCTTGTTGTGGGTTAGCATCCATATATCAGAGAGAACATTCAGCCTTTGGTTTTAGGGAATAGATTATTTCACTTAGCATAATAATCTCCAGTTCCATCCTTTTACCAGCAAATGACATAATTTCATTTTTCTTTATTGCTGAGTAGTATTCCATTCTGTATGTATAACACATTTTCTTTATCCATTAATTTGTGGAAGGGCACCTAGATTTGTTCTGTAGTTTAGCTACTATGAATTGAATTGCTGTAAACATTGATGCGGTTGCATCATTATAGTATGCTGATTTTTAGTCCTTTGGGTATAAACCGAGGAGTAGGATAACTGGGTCAAATGGTGATTCTATTCCATGTTTTCTGAGGAATCTCCATATTGTTTTCCAGAACGGTTGAGTTTACCTTTTTTCCCCACATCCTTGCCAACTCTTATTGTTACTTGTATTCTTGGAATAAAGATAGAATCTCAGTGTGTTTTTAATTTGCATTTCTCTAGCAATGTTAAATGTTTTTTTTTTTTTCATATTTTTTGACCATTGGTATTTCTTTTGTGAAGTGCCTGTTCAGTTTCTTTGAATAATAAGAAAAAAAAACCAAATTCTTAATGAGAAATAAAGAGATTGTTTCCACTGAAGCTGTCAAAACTGGTGGCAAGGGTGAATATACATTGCTTATGCTTTTGTGCCATTCTTTGTATTTATTTTTGGGTTTTGTAATATTTGTTGCTGGATTGGATGCTGTTAAGTTCCATGTCATTGTGTTTATTACCAAGCTGTCAGCTATTAAGACCAGAAAGCTCTCAACTTCCTGTTTACCAGTACAGGATGGTATAGACTGGGGAGAGCTGCCAAGGGGTATACTCCTGTAGTGGGATTGTTTCAGATTTGGAAATTCTAGTAACTGTGGTTTGATCTTGGCTGACTTTGGGAACTCTGTAAGTGGATATTTGAGATTTGATCCATACCTCCTGTTGCTGGGTAGATGCAAATTTTGCTGAATATCTGGGTCTCAGGGGCCTCCCCAAAATTCTACTTGCAGAGTGAGTAGTCTAAACCTTAATAGACTTCACATAGTCCACCCCCAGGAATGTGAATTACTGAGGATTATACCTGAGTGCAAAGGCACCTGTTTGATCCATTACTGGAGTCTTTTCACATGTTTTTATGGAGCATCAGCAATAAAGGGGACTCTCTGTCTTTGATATCCCCAGCCTATACTACCCCTGACAAAGTCCTCTCTACACCGGTTTAAATAGTGCTGGTCCAGGCACACTCTGGACCCCAAAACAGGTGACTGCTGGGTCAAACTGGACACTCCCTTCATGAGTTCACAATCTCTAACCTCTTCTTGCTGCCACACCGCCACCCCCAAATAATTCCCACCATCGTAACTTGGATACCCATGAGACTCTCCATGTGTTGGCCAAGTGATTTGAATCCCTTTTTACCCTGTAACTTCCCCCATGGTCTCTGGGTCAATTAAGATCAGTCCCCCTCTCTGTTTCACAGGTTCCTAAGCCAATTTTACTTTCTGTGCTTTCCTTCCCTTTGGCAGTGAGCTGGTAGTGCTCACTTCACTGTGAGCCATGCTAGTGTGTCTCTTAAGATATTATGTTCAAAATTTCTGATTTTCCATATCTCTATAATTAATTTGCTGTTCAATATTGGATGTCAGTGAATTCCCTTAGTCGTCCACCTCATGAGGAGCACTTGTCCCACTTTAGAAATTCTGAGCTGAAGAACTGCTGGGGAATGCACCCTTCCTCTCATCTGCCATCTTCTCTCTGTCATCCAATTCTACTATCAGTTTAAATGGATCCTTAAGCTCTGACCATCAATTCTCTCTAAGTTTTTGGGTTGTCAGCATGCTTAATTACATTATGGTCTGGATTATATCTGTGTCATAGGCAATCATCTTCCTGCAGGTATTCTCCTGTTACATTAATGGATTTGAAGTGTTTTTATATTTTCCTATATATCTTCTGGATACATTTACACACTTAGGTACAGATTTTGTTGGATATAATTCCTCTGTCTTAGAAGTTTAAATTCTCCATGTCATCCATGCTCAGTATATGAGGTAGTAAACACATTTTGCCTAAGGCTTCTGTATGCCATCCTTAAAAGTTTCTCCTGTGACTTATTGGGCTGTAATTCTATTGTTAATATTCTTTTCAGACTAAGAGAAACAGTAAATCCAAAACAGACATACACATTTTACCACTTCAACTTTTAGACTCATTTATTTTCTTGTGAAGATAAAATATTTCTTCATTGGGATATTTTTTTCTACGTGTCAAAGAGATTGTTAGTCTTTCTTACTTGATTCTTTAATTGAATCAAGGAGATATTTCCCACTGGTATTTAATGATATAAAAATAAAATTATTTTTTACATCTATATATTTTATTATAATGGGAATCTATATTCCTCTTTTCGTGTATTAATTTTAGTTATCTATCAGTTTAACATCAGAAAATTCAATAGAAAATGTATGTTTTGTTACTACTGATACATTTCTTTTACATATAAATATGAAATACAGAAATTCAGAAAGGAGCATTTTAAAACAGCTGTTACATAAGTACTAGTCCTGAGGAGGCTCAGCCTTGAGCTGGATGGACCTCACATACTGCCCATGTACAATATGGGATGCTTTGAGTGCTTTGACAATGATTATTAAACTCAACTGGTGAGGAAGTATTTCCATATTTTAACTAGTTCACCTGAACTAGAGTAACTCTGAACCATCGATAAAATTATTTACATCAGGTCTTTTCCAGATACATTTTTATAAGAAGAAGTCTGTTTTTACCTACAAGCTAAGAGATATAATCAAATACATTGGAAGGGGAAACATAGAACCTCCAAAAACACATTGCCTACATCACAGATGAATGATCAGTGGTCCTGGAACCAGTGATATCACCTTATTATGTAGGTCATTTTGTGGTGAGATCCTGGTTGGGCCTTACTTCCCTTTACTTCTGCCTTAGACTAATTGTCCAGGATTCTCGTACAATTTGTGAGCTAAGAATTACTCGTTCTTTTCTGTTTAAGTGAATCAGATTTAATTTCTTTGGTTTCCAGCTCAGGATACCATTGAAGAATCTGGTAAAAGGACTAAATTTCTGAAATTGATACACCCTAACATGTAGAACCGAGTTGCTGAATGAATGAATTATTCCTGGGTAGAAAATGGAAGAAAACAAACAAAAATACAGTATTTGGTTAATTTATGACTTGTATGTTTAAAATAAAAGGAATATCTTAAGGGACTTCTTAGAAAAATATCAGAATATTGCAGTGTGTAGATTAATTCTTACAACTATTATTACATGTTTTCAAAAAAGAGACAAGTTTTAAGTTTCTAACGACATAAGAAATAAAAAAAGATAATTTTTACAGTCAATGCATTTCCACACAAATTGACTGAAAGATTAATAATTTAATTCTTTGCATTATAGAAAATATATTAAAATCCAAACTTAAGTTATGATATTCTGAGGAGGAGAGGTAGAAGAATTCTTACAGAATAAGATTAGGCAAAATATAAATCTGTATTCTTACACCTCTTGCAAATATCTGGGTAAGACTGTGGTTTCAGGTTTGGCAGCATATTGCTTATTAAAAAATAATGATTAGGAGATACCAACTGACTGACTATTCCCAGCCCCTGAAATTCTTATTTAATTAATTTATCTTAGACAGTGGTTAGAAGGTTATTTTTGAAAAAGTTTCCTAAGTAATTTTTCTAGTAGAGAGAAGTTTCTCTCTATTTGAAGAAGTCTCTGGAATATAGCCTGGAGGATACTCCAGGTTTTGATTTATCTCAATTTAAAACCATTAGTTTGTGACCTCAGGAATAGTTAGTGCACCAAGTCTTGCAGCAAGGCAACAGGAATTCCTACCTCCAAAACCAAGAATAAATGTGATCTCGTGTGTTTACTAGCCAACAAAATAAACTCATAGCAAATATATTGGACGTCCATTAAAGTTTTAACATTACTACATTGGAATAAATATACATGTCCCAGTCAAAAACCTGGGATATTTCATCTTAACACCATTCCCAGTTCCCTACATTTACACTACAATGAAGAAACCTGGTAAAGCTTTGAGCTCTTCTGAGTGGGAAAGCTTCATGGTGCCTGTTCCAGATATGGCCACAGAGGAGAACAGAACAGGATGTTCATCACAGACGCCAGGAAGCTAGACCAAGAGAGTCCAATACGTGTATGTCCTGTGAAATATTCTGCATTATTTTCCATGTTTTTTTTTTTCTCTTTTGGATGTTATTTTGTTGTTGTCATTGTCATTATTTTCCTATTCTGTAGCCAAGAATGCATATTTCAGCCAGCTTGCTGTGCTGTGAGGGTCTGCCTCCAAACTTGACAGATATCACAACAGTATCTACCTGGCCTTTGAACTAGATGTAGTGACTCAACTTGTCTCCTGTTTGGTAAGAGGTTAAAAAGTTTAAGTGAAGAATGGATATTTTCAAAATTTATATATGGGAAAGAAGCTGTGCTAACTTTGGCTGCTAATATAAGATACTAACTTTTTCAAATTAAAGAACATACATATCATCTGACAGTTGAACTTGGACTAGCAGGTAGGCCTGAATGGTCTACATGCCCTGTCTTTCTTTGTAATAATTGCCTTAGGAAAAGGGTATGTGACCTAATTCTGACTAATTCAACTCTTTCAGACAGCACTATTTTTCACTCTTACAAAACACACAGTACTAAACCAACAAATCTTAAAAACTACACAGTCTCTGGATTAATATACACCAATAAATTTCCTACTATTTAAGGAAGTTTGGGTTAGATATTTTTTAACTCCTATTTAAAGCAACAAATGGACATAAGGACCTAGCATGGGCAAAGGCACAGAAGCAAAATGTTATCAGTGAGCTGGGAGTATCAAATTTGTTCGTTGTTTTCTGTTTTGCAATCTGTGATACAGATCATATTATGATGGACCAGAAAAATTAATAAGGGTCAAATCACAGAGAATGTCTTATTCTTTGTTAAATATTTGCTAATGCTCATCCACTTGGAAATATAGTGCCATCAAAATATTTTAGAAATCCAACATGGAAGGATTGGAATTCAGATACTTATGGAATAGAACAAAGAATGAAAATGAAAAACACAAGATGGAAGCAAAGCCATCTAGTGGAGCCTATTACAGTAGTTCAAAGTAGTTCAGAGAATAAATATTGAAGAAGAGAGCTATTACTGTACATGCACACACACTTGCTAAAGTAATGTTTGTATAATGTGATTGTGTTGTCTCTCAAAATAGAGCATTCATTTATGTACTTTATGAAGTTCAGCTAAGGAGAAATCCAAATCAACAAACTGAGGTGAATTTAAATTGCTTTCTTATTAAATGACATTTTTAGTTGCCTCATACTAAAAAATGGTATCAGAATCCCCAATATGGACTATCACAATGATCTTAAAACATTGAAAATATAAAAGCACATTGATGTAATTTTTAAGAACACCATTCTGTTAATGTTTTGTCAAAGTACTTTTCAAAAATATAGCATAGGATCCATCATCAAACATTTCTACTGGGGGGCATGAGGTTTGGCTGTACCCCTTCTTTGCACAGCAGTTAATTTTATTTCTCTCAGAATGTTGTATCCAACTCTACAGGTAATGACATGTGAAATGCACATCACTTCCTGCAGAAGGAAGGGAAAAAGGATATGGCCAAATGAGAAAAGTGTAATCTCTATTTCCTACTTAAGCTTGCTGAATTACCCTAGATAAATTGTTGTATCTTGGATTTCTTCTTACAATTCTATTCCTTAATTATATGACTGTTATGATTATAGAAGGAAAAAAAAGAAACAAATTTTGAATCAAATGTACTTAGGTTTTCTTTGAAATTTATGAAATATTGTTTTACTTCCTCTGGTTAGATTTTCCCATATATAAAGTGTGGCTCAATGTTCTGTATTCTTATTCTTGCCTTGAGCCAAGTAGGTATTTACTAAAGGTAAATGTTACTTTTAAAAATCATTATATGTACTCTAACTATAATGACTAGAGAGCTAGAGATGAGGTGTTTTCTAAGTAAATCCAAGTAAATAACTTGACCACAATTTTCAGTGTGTCTCTTACATGCTGCAACACAAAGTCTTTGTGTTTTCACATTTCTGGATCCTTGGATGCATTTCACCTAACGAAGAATTTGTTGTCCATAGTGATTAGGGGACCAGATCAAGTCTCTATAAACCACTCTCCCCCCACAATGTGATTTACTTATAGTACAAATAGTACCGTTTCAGCAGTAAATGACCATGATTTATTGACAATATGTTTCTTTTAGTTTATATTTTAGATGTCTAGGTCAACCAAGGGCCTTATTAGAGAGTGGATTGGTGCCAGCATTCTAAGGACAGATCCAGCAGAGAACTGTCTGACAAAAGGCCAGAAGAAGCAGGGAGGGCTATAGATCAAGAGGGAAGAAGAACACAGCAGGGAGGACACTGATGGAAGTTATGTCAGGAAGTAGAGGAGATTCAATCTGAGCAGGGGGCAGGGGTATGAAAGCAGGGGTGAGTTCAAAAGTTGAAGCAGCCTTTTCATGGTTCACACAATATTGACTTAGTGATTTTGTGTTATCTAACAAACTGCTACAATTCAGAAATGGTTTGCTCATCACTTTTCACCACTGCTGAGTTACCTCAGTTGGTACTTTGGACTTAATTTTTCCCCCCTGTCTTTAACTGCCCATATTTTACCCTGTTTTCTTATTATTTTGACAAAAAATTAATATTGCATCCCACCCCTCCAACTTTCACTCCAATCCTTACAGGGTGAGATTTATCATATTGAAATTATTTGCCAGAACTAGTTATTCTTGTTACAGCAACTTTCTTGACATCAATTAATACAGCTCATACTGGATTTAAAAATAGCCCTAAATTTGTTGCTTATTAGATTTGGTACTTTTGTTAATTTATGCCCCATTTGAAAAAATGAGTCTGTAGTATGTACTGCACAGTCATATACTATATGTATATTTCTGTGTGTTCTGGCCTGCCTGTATATTTGTTTGAAAGATAGAAATCCAGATGTTCTCTTTCCAGTATGTAAGAACAGTAACAAATGTCTGCCATTTGATTTAATAGCTAAATCTTCTGTTACTAATAGGTCATCTTTTTTTTTTATTGAATCTTTCTCTGCAGGCATCAATATTTTTCCAGAACTTTCTGAAATGGGATGGAACTACATTTTTAAATGCCTCTTTGCTTCATTTATACATATGTATGTATTTGTCTAGAGTTCCACCGACTCACTTTTGGTGATTGTTTTGATCACAACCTGACTGAGCTATATCTGAGAAAAAGCAGGAAAGAGTCATAAACTGCTATCACACATATCGATGCTGAGTTGAGGGAAAAAATAATCATTTTCATACTTTTAGAATGTAAACGGATTATTCTGTCTCAAGATCTACATGCAAAATTTAATGTACTCACCCATTGTTCCAGAGGCGAGATAATAGATATAAAAAGCAGACTTTAGGTTGGGAAATATTTGAGTTAAAACATCACACTTAAGAGCTATGTGACATTTTTTTAAGGCAAGTTTCTAATCTATATAAGCCCTAGTATTTTTTAAGCAATAATATGGCAGTAACATTTTACTACAAAATGTATTTTGTGGATTAGAAATAGTATATGGAAACTTCTTGGCAATTAGCAGCATTATTATAGCTAGTATTATTTACATCGAAAGGATTAGACAACAGTAGAATGCTCTAAGAGTAATATTCTCAATAGAAAACTATAAGTTCTTAAGATGTAACCATTTTCTTTGATTCTGTTACAACATCACAAATTCATATGGCCTCTATTTAGCAATAAATCATTAGTGATTTGTTATTGCCTGAGACAAGGTCACTACTTTTCTTTGATTTTTGTGAAGTACCAAAACCAGTAAATGACTGTAAGGTGACAGCGTGAGACACGAACACATGGAAAGAATAGAGCAAACAAGGCGTATCATTGCTCATGCTGTGCAACTCTTGGAAATTCCATCCCTAAGATATGAGTATTTCTTTGGCATGAAACCTGAGTAATGATGCCAATAGCACAAGGAAAGCCCATGTTAAATATTCTGTGGCCAATGTGTCCGGAGATTCTGAAATCATCTCGGATTCTATTGCAATCCATCTTATAAATATAAGAATTATTGATATTTATCTCAGCAGTGAAAAATTTAGGTGTGGTAAACCTCAATTATCTGATTTGATAATGCTTAGAGAGTTTGGGGAAATCGATCATCCAATGACAAGTTGAAATCCCAGCGCTCTTGCATCTGTCTTAATATATTTCTCTGTGAAGCTTGAACTGGAACTCTTGTTTTAGGTTTCATCAATCTACAGACACTGTTTTGATTGCTTGAATCATTTGAAATATATCTTCTCTTAATTAGATAACCATTCAATCAAGAGGAAATTTACAAGACCATTCATATAATTATCTGTATCCCAGTATATTATCTAAACCATTGAGTCCAATACTTGTTCACATATGGAGAAACTTTTTTAAAATGAAAATTATTCATAGACATCTAAAGTATATTATTATTGATGACTTTATTGACAAAATACCTAGTAGAAGAAACATTCTATAAATTCAATAACATTTTTAGTGAGTTTGTGTTAATCATGCTAAATTTACAATGCATTTTAAAAGGAACACATGAGTTAAACATATTTATTCACTAAAGACAACATTTATTATATGAATCCATATGCTGCAGGTATGATCTTACATTGTACTTGATGGCAGAAATTAGCTTGAAGTTATTTTTTAAATACTTTAAATAGATCTTTATTTTGTTTATACATATATGATTTAATAAAAACTCTTTCTAAACGTTATTGAAACCAAATAAGCTGTTCCTTCTGTACATATTAATAAATAAACAGGAAACAATAAGCTCTATATATTATAAGTAGATTTATTGAGATTATGTGAATAAGCACTTATAGAAATTTTTTAACCAAACAAATAAGCTGTTCTTTAGAAATGTATTAACAAATGAACAATAAATAATAAGACACATATTGGAAGTAGATTTCTTGAAATTATATGGTGGAAATTCTTCAGAATTTTTAGTGAGTTTGTGTTAATCACACTAAATTATCATGTTATTTTTAGGATATTTTATGCCAACTCTTACAATCATTGTATTATATTCTTGAATGTTTCCTGAATTCCCACTAAATTATGTGTACTGAAGTATTTCCTGTAAATTTATGGATGTTTTTCATTAAGACAGCCATAGCAATGATGTAGTAAGTGCTGCCTTAATGACATTAAAAATATTATTTTTCCAAAATCACTTAGATGAGACCATGAAGTACAGCTGTGAACAATATTATTTTTAAACAACATGCATTTTTAAAGGAGGTATTTTGATTACATAGGGAAAAGATTTAAAAATTTCTTAACACTGTTGCAACCAAATAAGCTTTTCTGTGGATTACTTTGACACATTTATTTAGTACTTTTTGAATATATATACCCTTTACTGCTAAACAGAGATGACTTTAATATCTTAGATTTGAAATACTAAAATGAACCTAGAAGTTCATTCGGTTAGACGAAGGGGGATGAAGGGAAGGGAGTGGAGAGAAGATTAGGAAAGATAGTAGAATGAATCAGCAATAACTTTCCTATGTTCATATATGAATACACGACCAGTATAACTCCATGTCATGCATTACCAGAGGAATTAGGAGAACTTATACTCTATGTATGTGGCATAAACTCTACTTTCATGTATATATAAAAAAATAAAAATAAAAAAATTTTAAAAAGTGAAATACTAAAATGTTCAGGAAAAATTTAAGCAACCAGAGAAGCCTTTTTAGCTCAAACTGAGAAGCTTTTATCCATTGTTTTGTCTGTTTAGGTAAGTTTTGAAAATGTGGTTCATTTTTTTTATACACAACATCTAAAATAATAAATAGACTATCCCAATCACATACACCATGTGATAGTGTACAAGTCCTGTCTAAATATTATATCTGGGCTACAGTGACATCTATGTTCAAAGCAAACTAAAAAATTAACAAAGCCAGAACTGTAAAACTGTCAAGATATCACCAGGATGCCTAGGATTTGCTTTGCAAATGTTAGATTAAAAGAGATGTGCTTCTCATACGCAAGTTATTCTACTAAGACATGCCTGTGTTCTGATACTTTGAAAGACACACACCCACACATTCCCTGTTCAACTAATTATTTTCCAATTGCAGATGAGGCTGAACTTCCTTATGGTATAAAATATGAAGAAAATGTAATCTTCTTACTATAGTAGTAGGCACTATATTTTCACATTAGTATTTCTTCCTATTTTAAAATTTCTACTGCTGCATTTTGAAATGATTCAAATCTTCATTCAGAAAGATTGTTTTATTTTTTATTTTAAATACTTAGAGTTATTTTGTTTTAGGTATTTGCCTTTCTGGATTTTGTACTCTAATTCAATTAAAACTTTTGACTTTTAATTGGTGAAACTAAACAGCTTAACCACTGTGGGTATAAATGTTCATGCTGTTATTACATTTGCCTAATGGTCAGACTTTCTCCTATCTTCTGTATTTTTTTGTTCTTGCTATTCTATTTTAATATGTCTGTCATGTGCACACTTGAAAATTAATGTATACTGTGTATATGTGTTAAGAAGATTAGGAAAATAAGGGTCTCTGCAGACATGCTAGTAATACTATACCTTATATAATTTTATCATATGGTATTATTAGAACAGCTGTTAATTTAGTAATCATTACTGATTATCATTGTTATTTATTTTTCTTGAATTCAGGTTGTTTCAAAATTATTGCTGCTTCTTTAAATCTAAGGTAAAAATACTCAAAGTGTTTTCTGTAAAATTTAATGCTCAGTGTTTTAATTCTGTTTAGCAAGCTGAATGGGAAATACTGAGTGAAGAATCTATTTATAATGCATACAGAACTTCAAAAGGTGTAGTTTACCAAATGACTTGTAGGTGTGATATGGAACTGGTTGTCCCTCTCAGCTCTTGAATCTGGAGACCAAGATACTGCTGATCTATTTCCTCCAGCAACAAAGCACTTAAGATAGTCATGGTGAGTGAGGCCTGTTGGGTGCCTTGTGACCCCTGCAGGTGAAGAGCAATGTGAGGGGCAGCTAGCCCTCTCTGCTATATGCGGGGTCTGAGCACAACCAGGAGACCCTCTCTCACACAGGTATTTACATTTAAAGTATGAGGCATTATTTTTCTCTTCAGTGCAGTTCCGTCCAGGAACACAAAATTTTCTGAGAGTATATCAAAGACTGCTCCCCATGCATACACTTTCTGATTCAGTACATCTGGGTTGAGGTCCAAGAATTTGTAATTTCTAAGGAGATTCCAAGTTACTGATGCTACTGGTGGGGAAGAGCACTGTGAGAACCTCTGCCTCATGGGATCTGGCATGGCCATAGGTTGCAACTCCAATTGGCCTTAAATTGTCCTGTTTTAGGGTCCTGATGTTTTCTATATTGGTGAAGTTGTAGATGTCCTTTTCAAAAGAGCACTTGCCAAACAAAGATGTGCAATCTCTTTATTCCTAGAGCCTCACCTTGACACGCCATTATCCTTTGTTCCTGTGTGTGTTGAATAAAGCTGTGTCAGTGACCAGCTGTTGCAATTCCTAAAACTTTTTCTTTGCATTTTCATTTCTGTCTCTGTTCTTCACTTTAAGGCAGCATTGGTGAGCAGTTTAGATCCCTGTCACAGTTCTGTTGGTTTTCATGAAGAACTGAGTTATTTCGATAAACTTCCTGCAAAAAAAGCTGTAAAAACTAGATAACATAAGTTTTTTAGATGAGTAAATGGAAATATAATATTCTAGGAAGTGACTAAATTACCAAATATTAATCAGTTTGATAAGAATAGTGCTAATTTTTAAAAATAGTAGGAGTACGTATATATGTATGCAGTTAATTAACTGAAAAAAGAATAATAAAAAGATTGTAAATGAGAAAAACAAGGAAAATAACATGGGTGAAAAACAAAGAAAATGGTAAAATAAAAGATAAAATCCAACTACATACTGCTTATAATATATTACATAAACTACTGAAGATAGAAAAAGCACTGAATATTTTTCAAGTGAACAATAACAAAAAATAGTTTATACACATGATTTGTACTTCCATACAAAAAATTAAATAATATTTCAGGGGAAATAGCTTTACTAGAGATAAGTTGAACACTTTTTAATTATAACAATGTTCTTTCAATGCTATAACAACTATATATTTGTATTCTTAACAGTACAGCTTCAAAAGAAATAAAGAAAAATTTGACAAAATCATGAACTAATATCCATAAATCCACAATTCTAAACAGAGATGCAATAGATGTCTTCAGGATACACTAGGTAATAAATAATAGGTAGGAAGCTACCACCAGCAACAATGGTAGAATAAGTACCTCCAAATATTCTCTATTCTAGAAAATTATTAAGAACACTGGAAAAAATTGTAAGAATAAACTTTTTCAGTTCATTGCAAATTAACCAAAGATCTGTAGCAATCTGGGGATCATATATTCAAGAAAAACAGATAAATCTTAGTAAGACCAAAAATGTGGTTGCATTTTTAAGAGTAATAACAGTGATGATTTACTGAGCACTTACTAGGTCCTAAATATTTGCTAAACACTTTATATTCACAGTACACACAATAGCCCCAGGAAATCACAGTAGATTCATTTTTAAATTTTAGATTGAAAATTTGCTGAATAGAAAATTTTTTCTACCCTATAAAAGCTTAACATTATAGACTAACAATACAATTATACAATTAACCCTTGGTTTATAGAACTATTTTCTGATAATATGCACATTCTGATAAATGACAAGTTTTAAGGCTGTTTTCTTTTTATGTTTAAAGGTAAAATTAATTTTTTTTAAACACAACAGGCCATCCTTCAGCACTACTATAGAATATATTAGCAAGCTTTGAATCAGAAATCTATTTAAGCCCCATTCTAAATCCAGGCTCTTCTTCTTATTGAGCTGCTTTGTGGGTGTGGGCATGGACATCATCAAAAGCAATACCCTACTGTACCGAAATACCTAACACTGACTGACTCTCACAAATATAGATTGCTTAAAAACACTATTAGTATATTACATGCTACCAATGTTAGATGTATCAGGACTCTCTTTTTGGTAACCATGATTCTTGGAATTCTGGATAATTTAAAAAGTGTAGACCAGGTTGGTTAAAGAAAGAGTTCTTATAACTCTCAGAAGGACACCATGGGAACTAGAATATTGGTATTCCTGCTGAATTCTCTGGAGGATATTATAAAAATGTTCATATACATTTAAGAGAAAATTCCCTCATCCACTACTGTATCTTGAAACTCTTGCTTATTTCTACCAAACTACCATTAACAAAACCAAGAGTATTATCAAAGAGGAATAAGCCTGCCTCTATATCCATCGCCCTCCATTCCCAAGATGTTTGTCCTGGAAATTCTCCAATCTTATCTTTGTAAGCTTTTAGCATCTTGCGACCATCAGTATAACATCTTGGCACCAAGTGTACTAATTGCCCAGCATCAATATTTTAGACAAATAGTAGCAATCTCTATACTTCACACTAAATAAGGAAAAGGTGACAAAAATTCTAAGACAAATGGAAGCATAGGTTATCACCAAGTTCTGCGTTTAAGATATCAAACATGCAAGGTGTACAGAAAGCTGTAAACATTGACTGATCTGGGGAAACATGGAAAAATATGAACTGCTTAACAGGGAGAGAACAGTTCTATTTTATAATGGAATCCCCTCCACACTTATTTGTAGTTACTTTCATATAAATGATATTCAAGTGATATTAAAGTCCTTCAGGCAAAATTTAGCAACTCTTTTAAGCCTTCCTACTGTTCATCATCAAATTGGGATATACATTCCAACCAGAATTTCTCAGACATCTGTACCTGATGAACGTTTGCAAGGTCTTTGGCACAAGGTTCTTCATAGTTAATAGTATTATTAACTTTTCCTTCTGAAATTATCCTGATTATTTTGTGGATACTAGAATTATTTGGACCATTTAAAACTGGGTGGTTATTTCCAATTAAGTCACAGAGAAAACTCAAGGGTCTAAATAGCTTTCCTTTCTTTCTTTGTTCAGTGGAAACCATGATAACCAGTGTGGAAGAACTTTATCTTCATTTACATAGTTAGGCTTAGACAGATGTCAAAACTCTTTCCTATTGCTGAATACAGTTGTCTGTAGCAATGACACTGTTTTTTTTTTTTTAATTTACACATTTTAGTAACTTTTACCAGTAGTAAAACAGCTTCTAAACGTAAAGAATGATAATCAACTTCACCAAACTGTTCCACAACATCCACGCCATAAGCAGCAGCTTGCCTGACTTCAGTGTTGTTTTCTCACATGTGTAGTAGCATTGGCCACTGAAAATATTCTACATATTTAAATGAGGTTGAATTGCAGTGCTCTATGATTATCATCAAATATGTACAGTCCCCACTGTCTGGCCATGATGTACTTGAACATATTAATGGAAGTAACTGTTCAAATCATGGTAAAATCTTTTCCTTGTAAGTACTAAAGAATGAGTGCAAAATATCTGATACTTCGGTCAGAATATAAACGTCACATTCATCCTCATCTTGCAGAGACACCTCAACCCGTTGGTCATAGATTTCTTCTTGTCATTTAACCAGTCATAATTCTTGGTTTTTAAAATGTCTTTCACATTTTGCTTTTAGTATTTCTCCCATTTCTTCCAAGTGCTTCTCATTAAAGCAACCATCTCCCATTACGTCAATGGACTTAGCAAAAGAATTCATTAGCTCTAAGAGTACCTCTGTCTGGGATTCAGTTCCTACAGTCTTAAGTGAGGTTCACATATGAACTGCCACTTCTGTGAATGATACTCTGGGACATGAATTCTTGAACATTCTAAGAGAATAGGCATGGACTCTGCCACTGCCCCTCAAACATTGTCATGGAAATAAAATTTCAGAACCACCAATTTCACAACTTGTTCTGTATATTCCACAAATTCTTCTCTTAACTCCTTAGCATAGTAAATCAACATTTGGCAAGCAGTTGATTTTGTTTAAAGTCCTGAGTTTTAATTTCAAAACTTTGCTGGTCTTCCAAGATTTACAAATTGTCATTCATTGTCATCATTCATGTTTTGTATATCTTGTGTTTCTAAGAGAGCAATATTAGGTTTAGCTGAAACAGTCTTTTTAATAAGAGGATCAATAACCAGTGGAAGGTACTGGTGGAAATTTCTTCCAAGAATTTCACACATTCTAACCCATGCTGAATCCATGTAAGAGGTCTGAGGGTCACCAACCTCCATATTATTCATATCTTATTTTTGTCTTCAACAATAGCTGCATCCCATTTGATGCATTTTGCATAATTTTTTTCTTCCCAGTGGCAATATCAACATGGCTAATCCACTCAATAGTTTTTCCTCTCAGACACTTGAGTTCCTTCTGAACAGCAAACTCAACAATGTGCTTTAGTGAGGGCATAAATATATCACAAATTTTTCTTCTACTTTATCTGCAACTGAGGCAATTTGGAGTTGACTATTGAAGTTTAATCACCAATATGGAATGTAGATTTTTCACCATACTATCCTAATATAGAACTAGCAATGACTTGGGGCAGTCTTCAATAAAAAATAATAAAATGAGAAGCTGCATGAGATTGCACATGCTGATTACCTTGATTTTCCATGGTGTGCAACAAAACTGCAATCACTGTTTCATGGAATTTCTTTTGGAAACTAGGTGCAAAATCTGTAGCCAGATGTAGTACAGGCTGCAGCCCTCACACTTGGATGAGGATCATGGGATGTCTTCATAGATTTCTTCTGCTTGTATCTATGCCATACAGCTTGTATAGATCAAATGTTACAGAAGCTGGTAGAACTCTTGCTTTTCCGACATAGTCATCAACGCCCCTACTGACCCAGCTGCTGCCATTGTGCCCTGTCAAAATGCCATTTGTGGCATTTTAATTTGCCTATAACCACATTTCCTCGTTAACTGTGAGGCACACTTGAAAAACAATAGTCCATAATCATGATGAACCCTGAAAATCTGGCAGCAACTGGAGAGGCCAGAGAAGAGATGGAAGCCCTTCAAAACCTTAATCCCAGAAAAGTGTCAATCTTTGACCTGTTGGTTGTTCTTTTAAAGGGTCAACTAGGAAGGTTATTTTCATGTTACACAACTCAGTCCACCCAGTGCAAATCCTTTTCCCTGGAGATGTTTTTGAAAATAATAAGAGGCAATTAGTTGAACTTGGCAGTTCCTGAAAACTGCAGATAACAGTTGGGGCATGTAATAGGCTAACCAAAATAATACAAGAAGAGGATACATTTTCCAACTCAACCCATGGTGCCAATATTACCCCATACATATGAAGCTATCACAGATATCACAAGGTAAAAAACTATACATCAACATCTTTATGAAAACAGATTCAATAATTCTCCACCATTAGCAAACTGAGTCCTACACCATCTGAAAAGTGTTACATGGCACACTGAAGTAGACTTTATCCCAGTAAAGCAGGTTGATATCTGCATTCAAAGCAACACATTCAGGTGCTGTAAATTTTGCCAATGTAATATCAATCCATTTAATATACCAAATTCATAAGATAAATAAAAAATCCACATAATCATTTTGATAAAAATTATCAAAAGGAATAGAAATAGAAAAGAATATCTTCAAATTAATAAAGTTCATCGTCCGTGAAATTAGTCAAGAAAGAAAGAAAATATATCCAAATTGGAATGGAATAAATAGCACTACCATTATTTGCTGATGATATAATCTTGTATACAAAAAATTTTTAAGAAAATCACACACAAAAAAAAAAAACACAAAAAAAAAACAAAGAAACAAACAAACAAACAAAAAACCATGAGAGTAAATAAATGTGTTTGGCAATTGTTATAGTTTGGAAATGAGTTTTCCCCCAAAAGCTCATGTATGAAACAATGCAAGAAAGTTTAGAAGTGAAATGACTAGGTTATGAGATACTTAACTAATCAGTGCATTAATCCACTTGAATGGGTTAAATGGTAACCATAGGCAGGTATGGTGTGGCTAGTTGACATAGGTGTGGTGAGAGCATGTCTTTGGGGGTCTATATTTTGTTCCTGGTGAATGGAACTGGATCTCTTTGCTTCCTGATTGCCATGTCCTGAATCGCTTTCCTTTTTTACTCCCTTGCCCCATAGTGTTCTGCCTCTCCCCAGCCCAAACCAGCAGAATTGGCTGTCTATGGACTGAGACCTCTGAAACCAAGAGCCCCAGATAAACATTCCTCCTCTACATTGTTCTTGTCAAGTCTTTTTGTCACAGTGACAAAAAAAGCTGACTAATACAGATTACAAAAAGATATATTAGCAATATACAAAAATCCATAGTATTTCTATATACTAGCAATGAAAAATAAAAAAATTAAGAAAATAAGTTATAATAATAACAATACAAATAAAATACATAATAATAGAGTTAAAAAGTGTTTGATTTGTATACTGAAAACTACAAACTGCATTTGGAATAATTAAAGAACATTTAAATGAATAGAAAACATTTTATGTTCATGGATGGAAGACAATGTTGTTAAGATGGCAATACTACCTAGATTTTCCTGCAGATTTTTCTTAATTAGATCAAATTCCCTATTCTCTGTTTTTGTAGACATTGGCAAACTGAGCTTAAAATGAATATGGAAATACAAGGGACTCTGAGCAGTCAAAATTGTCTTGACAAAAAAAAATAGCAAAGTAAGAGGACTCACACTTCTGAATTTTAAAATTTACTCAATCTTGTTGTAGCTCTAATTTTGTGATATTGGAGTAATGGTAGAGATAGTAACTAATGGAAAATAATTTGAGAGTTCAGAAATAAACCCACACATTTATAATCAACTGATTTTCAACATACCAAGACAATTTCAATAAACGATAGAGAAACAATTGAACACCCACATGCAAAAAATAAATTTGGTTTTCTACCTTATATTATACACAAAAAATAAGTTAAAAGGCATGGAATATGTATATACAGCAGCAAAATCTGTAAAACTCTTAGAATGAAACATAGGTAAAATGTTTACAATCTTGCTCTAGAAAATTGTTTTCTTCATATTGCATCTAAAGAACAAGCAATCCATGTGAAAATAAATAAATAAACTGGGCTTCACTAGAGTTTAAAATTTTTATGAAGGACTCTAACAATGAAATAAAAAACCACTCTTTTAATTATTGAATTACTATTATAATTCAGTAATAAACCCAGAAATAACTCAGTTGAAAAGTAAATGACTGATAATTTCCTAAAATTAATAGAAATGAAAATTGGGACAATAATGTCATGCCATGTCATGTCTTTAGTAAGACAAAAAATACAGATAATCATATGTGTTGGAGAGAATGTAGAGAGACTAAAACTTTTGTACATAGCACATAGGAAAGAAAAATAGTGCAATTGCTTCAAGAAATATTTTGACAGTCTACAAAGAGCAAATCATGAGTTTTCATACATTTCACTTCTAGGTATATGTCCAAGAAAACTGTAAATATATACACGAAAACTTTTGCTTGAATGTTCATGACAGCATTATTCCTAATACCCACAAATGGAAAAAATCTAAATGTCCATTAACTGATGAGTAAATGAAGAAAATATGGTATACACATACAAGATGCTAGTATTCATCCATAAAAAGCAATGAAATACCAATTTTTGCCACAAACTATATGGGTGACCCTTGAATATTATGCTAAAAAGTCACAAAAGCTACATATTATATTGATCCAATTATATGGAATGTCCAGAATAATCAACTCCACAGAGACAGGAAATAAATTAGTGTGTGCTAAGATAGGAGGGAGGTGGAAATGGAGAGAAATTTATTCTAAAGCCTAATGCATCTAATTAGTAATGATAATTACACAAATATACCAAAACCCACCAAATTACACACTTTTAAATGGATGAACTTTATGGTTTGTAAATTATATCTCAATAGAAACTTCAAGATTTGGATGAAATGTTGTTACATATTTGTACAAATTCATCCTATGCTGTACCATAAAACATATTTCACCAGATCTCAAATGATTTCAAAATATGTTCTATTGTTAATCCAGGAATGACAAATAGATAACTGGAAAGTCCAATTGTTTTGAAATTAAGAGTCTTTTAAAAATCTTTAGCATAAGAAGAGATCAGTGGAAAGAGAAAAATATTTTTGTTTAATTAAAGTGAAACTGCTAATTATATATCAAAACTTGTTGATTATGATAAAAGTCATCACGATTACAGGAAAAGTTAGTAGCTAGCCTGCCTTGATGGTGCATGCCTATACTTGCAGCAGTTAAGAAGTCTGAGATAGGAGGATCACAAGTTCAAAGCCAACCTCAGCAACTTGGCAAGGCCCTAAGCAACTTAGAAACTGTCTCAAATAAATAAATAAATAAATAAATAAATAAATAAATAAACAAATAAATAAATAGGGTTGGGGATGTGGCTTGGTGATTAAACCACTCTGGGTTCAATCCCTGGTACAAAAAAATAATTTAAAAAATACAAGTTGTAAATGGAGAAACAAAAGTGATGAAATTAAAGAGCCTATCTCTTGCTCCAAGATATTAGAAATGTGGAGAAACTTAAATAAAATATGTAAAAGAAACAAACAACAAAAGCAGGATTTTAAAATATAAAAAAAAGTCCAGCTGAGGAGCTAATCAATAAAATCACAAGATGACTGTAAAGAGATTACTGACATTGATACAACTCTGCAGAGATTTATACAGGGTTGAGGGGGAATGTGTGTTATGTATCAAGAGCATACATTTAAAAAATGTTACAAATGACTATGTCAATAATATTTCATTATCTAGATGAAATGGACAAATTTCTGGAAAAGTGAAACCTAAAAAATCTTCACAAAATGAAATAGAAACTGTGAATACTTTGTTTATTAAAGAAACTGAATACATAATTTGAAGGCCCCCCCAACACACACACACACACACACACACATTCATTTGGTACAGCTTGTACATTCTGCAAAACAGTAAGGGAAGACATACATCAATCCTACACAAACCCTCCTGAAGGAAAGGTTGAGGAACTTGACTGGATGCTAATCAGCTGTCATTTTTTTTTGTACTCAAACTTGGCAAGGACATTGCAGGGAAAAAGTAAGTACTGGCTAATTCACAAATATGCATACATGCTGAATAGTAGCAGAATAGTACCAATACATGTAAAGTATTGTATATGTATATAATACTAATACAATATAGATAGTACTAAGACAAGATATTAGGACACTGAATCTGAAGTAGTACTATGTATCAAGTTTATTCCAGAAATGTTAAGATTAGCTAACAATAAAAAACCTATATATTTCATTACATTTACAGAATGAATGAGAAACAGCATATAGTCATTTTTCAGAAACTTTAAAATTTTTTTGTTATTTGTTCAATAAATCCGCAAAGTTCCACTTTCCTCACCATCACTGAGGCTTCAGGGTGTCATGTAAACACTCTAATGAAAACATGTCAAAACTTGAGGACATTCTTCTTTAGGAAAACCTACTAACAGCAGGACCCTTTGAATTATATCCTGTAGATCAATCTGACATTACTTTTTCAGCTGTTCCTCCTGAGATCTTTCTGAAGCTATAAAGAAAAGGAAACAAGAATTCTTTTATGACTATCATAATTGCTGAAATGAAATCATATGGTATTTCTGTACTCATCTCTGCTTCTTAAAATGCCTTTAGAAAAGGAATGAAAAGTTTTCTGTGCCAGCGTTGACTGCAATTCAGAAATGACATCTTCCTATTTTGAATTCCTTTCTGTTGCAGTGATTTGAGGGACAAAATACAGCCCATCTTAATATCTGCTTTTTGAGTGACTACTCACTTTAGTTTTTTTTAAAACAATCTTATATCCAAGTACAGTATGTTATAATAATTTAGTCATATCACAAATGAACTTTTTATTTTAAAACAGTTGCATATTTTTTCTCTAAGTTGATTTTAGAAATTACTAAATGTAACAATATGTTCTAAATTATATGAAGCTGGTGTTAAAAAACCAACTGGAATAATAATGTTAACATCTATTTTGACAAAATGATATTCCTATCCTTTATAAAATCTAGGGGAAATTTATACAGTTTAATGAAAATCATTAGCAGAAATCATATCTATAATTTACAAGGAGGTAATTATCTACTTTTATCTTTTTATCAAGCTAAAAATAACTTGACCAAAATCTGTAGTGCTAATTGCTTAATTTTCCTGAGATGTCAATTTATTACTTGTAAAATCGTGGCAAGATTACTGTCTTATAGAAATCATTTGAGGCTTCATTGAGATAATGTGAACATTGTCTGGATGGTGCTTAGCATTTAATATGCACAATCAAATTTGAATTGTTTTCACTTCTTTCTTGTACCAGACAATTTCATTTTTGGGTGCCATTTACAGATCCCAGGAAAGAGAATGCCTTAATTGATGTAATTGAAGCAGGTTTATACCTTTAACCTAATATGAACAATGTTATAGGTATGGACAAGTTTCAATAAAAAATGATTTAAAAAATTTATCACTAGGGCCAACTGGTAGTTTACTGAATTACAAAATCATATAAAACTTGGGTTTACAATTCCACATTAGTTAAACATAAGATGATAGGAGGAAGGGAGGAGGTGGGTGGATGATGTTAAGGGGAATCAAAGGCTTTGATATGGTGGGCCATACAAGTCCCAGGGTGTAGAGATGGCATTCTTGGTTTCTGAGACATCTGCTCTCAGACTGTTTCCATTGGCCATACCCTCAGAGTCTGTTACATTATTTGGCATGCACTTCTTAGATTAGCTGACTTTCATGAGCTCTATTCATAACAATCAAATTAATTTGGGCTTTAAAGATTCTGTATTTGTATTGCTTTTCAATTTCTGTTATTTGGAGCAGCAAATAATGTTTTTCAAAGTATTAAATTGCACCATAATTTTTATGAATATTGTCTTTTAAATAGACTCTCAGGTCAGTTAATAGTTTTACTTACATTATGTAGTGTAGTGTGAAACTGACATTGTTTTACCTTAAAAAATGTTAGTGGATTCATCATATATTGGATGTTGAGGAAAAAAAGAGAATATAAACATTATTTAAACCAAGGGAGGAAAACTGATAAAAATAGCTGGTCCAGTAATTTAATGTATTATGCACAAAATACCAAAGTCCTACATTTTATTGCATATTTATATTTATCATTTAGGTTGATTTTGAACAATTAAAAAATAGAGCTAATTTAAAGATAAGGTCATTTATTCAATAATGTCAGTGAAGATCATGGTTTTTTTTTTTTCTGTTTTAACTTAATCATCTTCCCTGTGTTGACATAGTCCTTTGTCCTATCTTTTCATGCAGTGGAGATCCATTATGCCCAAAACACAAATGATTGTTATCTATCTTGGATTGTTTGTTTGTTCTTGAATTTAGACTTCTTCAAAGCACCCCTCCCCCTGCACAATTCCTTTTAAGTCCCATTAGGTTTGTTTTGGGTAACCTGGTACACTCCAAAATTCAAGTATATCTATTAATTCTTCCTTTTTTATTCTTAAACATACCCACATTTCAATGATAAATTATATGCTTTCTCTTGGTTTGGATCAAATGCCTATGAATCAATTTTATTATTAGGTGAATTCCAATTTTTTGTGATATTTTGATGTAGATAATGAAAAGATTAGTAACTTCTCTACTTTTTCCTGAATTTAAAAATTACTTCTAAAGATATTCTAAATATTTTGTTTTCTTCTAGAATTAGACCAACTGACCCAGCAACTTATGATCCAAACTGCTAAAACAACTTTTGACCATCTGACAGAAGTAAGCAAAATTTTCAAATTATAATAAGCATCATTATTCATGGTAATTTAACATAAGCAACCATTTATTGCATTTTAGTATCTATAACCTTCCTATTAAAGTGACTTTAATATTATTCACTCTGTAAGAAACATCATAACAGGAAATTTGTAAAAAATTTTTTATGATTTTTCTTATTTCAGTTTTAGCATGTCCATTTTATGTGAATAAAATGTTACTCGTAGTTGTAATAAATATACCTTGTTCCAATACTTATAATGTGCATAGAGGACCCATATGCCTTAGTCTATATTAGAATATTAAATAATTTATGCACAGATTGTGATTAAAACTTTCAACAAGTTTATGGTACAATGAAAAATAGGAAGAACTTTCAAGTCAAGAGCATTCTAAAGTGGCTATAGAAACACAGATGTCCTGATGGCATTATTCTTTATGAAAAGATGGCAGAACTAAATGGCTGAAACATCCCTAAAGTCACCCGTGTGGAATTGGTGTTAAAAGGTGTCACTGTGAATTGTGACAGAAGTCAAAGGGAGAAGGAAATGGACTGGAAGTTTAGCTAAATAGTGTCATTAAAGGCCAGCAATACTTAGAGAGAGGGAAGTTTCAAGACTGACTAGATTATAGTGTGATGCTAAATGCCAACTCTTCCTTCTGCCTCCCAACAAAATCCATAATCAGATCTATATGACTGTCTCTGATGCTTTAAGTGTTTCCTTATGGTTGAATTTGAATGCATGTTGAGTCTTCCTTTAGGACCAAAGTGTGGTGAGAGAGAAGTACCACACCCCTCGAAAGAGGCAACATCTGGGTTATGTTTTGAGAAATTGTATGGGATTTGTAAATGAAGGTGCAGCTCTGAGCTGTATTTTGGATTAAGTCAAAATGATGAAAATGAGACCAGGTGTTTCCTTACCATGATTTCCAAATGAAACAAGCCATGGTGGTAGTTGGAATGTGACCTTATAGAAGAGAGGAACATTATAAGAAACACTTTCGCAAGTCTTGGTGCTCCTCTGTTAGTTCCAGTAGTAATTATGTGTTCCCTTAAGTTCCACCTATTGACCTCAGCTGACACAAGTGGAACTTTGCCTGGGCAGAGAAGTTAAATCTGGACTTGAGAGAAGATATTTTCTTTTTAGCTAAGCCATCAGGCTGGATGTTTTAGTACAATTTTTCACTGCTGTGATCAAAAGACCAGACAAGAACAACTTAGAGGAGAAAAAGTTTATTTGGTGCTCAGTTACAGATTTCTTAGTCCATAGGCAGCCAAATCCACTGGTATGTGCCTGGGGTGAAGCAGAACATGATAGTGGAAGTGTGGTGGAGGAAAGCAGCTCAGAATAAGGTCATGGGGAAGCAGAGAGAGACTCGTTCATAAAAGACAAAATATAAACCACAAAAGCATGCCCCCAGGGACCCACCTCCTCCAGCCACACCCTACCTGCCTATACCACCCAATCAACCCTCATCAGTGGATTACTGTACTGATCATGTTAAGGAATTTGTAACCCAATTATTTCACTTTCTCATACTGTTTCACACACGAGCTTTTGGGGACACTTCATATGTAAACCATAACAATGGGATAAGAAGTGCAACTTCAAGAGGAGAATGTTCTCAATCCTTAACTTGGGAGAGGAGTTTAAGCCAGGGGTCAAGTGAGCCCTGGGTATCACAAGAAAATCTTGGGTGCTGTCTTCTCCTTGAAACATTTGTTTTGTGTTCGTTTTGTTTTTGGTGAGGAAGAAGACACATGTTTTTAGACAGAAAGAATGTAAGAATGTAATTTGCCAGGATTTGCTGGAACAGGAAACGCTTGTAAGGGCTAACTGTCTGGAGCTGCCACTTTCCTGAGAAGAAATCTGGATTATGTTTCCCAGGAGTCCAGGCAAAAAGGAGAATGTGAGGTATCCACGGAGCACACACTTGAAAGGCAGCTGATACAGCAAAGTGAGCAAGGATAAAATCCTAGGCTGGAAATGTATCCAGAGAGAGATTTAGAAGAAAAAAAAAGATATTTTCAATTAAACTCTTTTAAGTTGTGCTGCAGTGTCAGGTTTGAAGTTAATTCTGTTTTTCCCTTGGAATCGTCAATTGCTCACTGATTCTGATGTGAATAGAACGTTTTCATGTTGAATGGAATAAAGTGCAAACTCCATCTTCCAGTTCTGTGGAAGCAAGAACAGATGTGGCATACTAAGCCAGCCACATCTGTGTCAAATGCAGGAACAGTAGAATGAGACACACTTTATTCTAGCAGCATGTTAATGATCATGTGAACGTTCATTTTTAATTCTGCATTTGTCACTATTCTGCTTTGTGAGTTATTGAGCTGCTCTGAATTTTGCCTCCTTCAGGGGCATCTATTCTGGTATTTTGCACAAGCTAGCATTATTCTGTTAATTATATTCCGGCAGAGTCAAAATTAAATGAGCAGATCATATGTCTTGATAGCACACGCTTGTTACTTTTATGCATTTTATTCCTGCTGATCAGCATTTTTCCACAGACATGGAATTATTCTGATGAGTTTATAAAAATGAAGAGTTTCAGAGATAGCTCAGTTTTGCCCGTATAATAATTGGATCTTTAAATAAAGCCACACTCTTACGTGTGGTGCCACAAACAGCCAGCTTCATGAATAGGACCTCATTCCCCACT
This sequence comes from Marmota monax, assembly GCF_021218885.2. Classification (NCBI taxonomy): domain Eukaryota; kingdom Metazoa; phylum Chordata; class Mammalia; order Rodentia; family Sciuridae; genus Marmota; species Marmota monax. The sequence continues at coordinate 2,300,302 of NW_026693552.1, forward strand.
CACCTGCTCAAACTGTTTAATTCTTATGCTTTTTGTTTCTACTTAAAAATTTTATTGTTTTCCTTTCATAATTAACTTACAGTCCATCTGTAATGAACTCTTATCAATGGTCTATTATTATTAGATAAAACTTCAAAAATTGAACCCTTGTGGAATTATTGTGAGGATGGATGACTGCAACTATTTTATAAAACAGAGAATACATAGATTCCTACATGCATAGTCACCCAATTGGCCAAAATTACAGCAATGCAGTTCAGTGGTTAGAGAATAATCTTGTCAATAACAGATGGCTGATAAACCAGATAGTTATAGAAAAAAGACCTTAAATTTAGACCATTCCATTGTTGATTCTTGATTTATTACTTGCACTTTAGGAGTCTCGTTAAGGATGTCAGTTCCTGAGCTGACATGGTATAGATTTGGGCCTACTTTTTTCTCTTAGGCACAGGGTCTCTGGTCTAATGTCTTGGACATTGACCCACTTTGAGTTGAGTTTTGTGTAGGGTGAGAGACAGAGGTTCATTTTCCTTTTGCTACATGTGGATTTCAGTTTTGCCAGCATCATTTGTTGAAGAGGCTTTCATTTCTCCAATGTATATTTGTCTAGTATGAGATAATTATTGTTATGTGAGTTTGTCCCTGTGTCTTCTATTCTGTACCATTGGTCTACATGTCTGTTTTTGTGCCAATACCATGTCATTTTTTGTTACGAAAGCCCTGTAGTATAACTTAAGAATCTGGTATTGTGAAGTCTCTGTATAATTTTTCTTACTAAAAATGGCTTAGGGCTTATTTGGGGTCTCTTATTTTTCCAAATAAATTTAATGACTGCTTTTACTATTTCTATAAAGTTTATCATTGGGATTTTAATAGGAATTGCATTAAATCAGTGTAGTGCTTTTGGTACTATAACCATTTTATCAATATTAATTCTGCCTATCCAAAAACAGAGGAGATCTTTCCATCTTCTAAGGTCTTCTTCAACTTCATTCTTTGGTGTTCTGTAGTTTTCATTGTAGAGGTCTTTCACTTCTTTTGTTAGATTGATTCACAAGTATTTTTTTAAGGCTATTGTAAATGGGGTAATTTTCCTAATTTCTCTTTCAGGAGATTCATCACTGATATATAGGAATGCAATTGATTTATGGGTGTTAATTTTATATCCTGCTAATTTTATGCATTCATTCATGAATTCTACAAGTTTTCTGGTGGAAATTTTTGGGTCTTCTAAACATGAAATCTATCATTGGCAAATAGGGATAGTTAGGGATCTTTTGCAATTTGTAACCCTTTAATTTCTTTCTTGTCTCTAATTTCTTTGGCTAGAGTTTCAAGCATGTTGTTGGATAAAAGTGGTAAAAAAGGGCATTCTTGTTTTATTTCAGTTTTTAGAAGGAATGCTTTCAATTTTTCCCCAATTAGAATGATGTTAGTCTTAGGTTCAGCATATATAGTTTTTACATTGTTGAGGAACATTCCTACTACCCCTCAGTTTTCTAGTGTATTGAACATAAAGGAGGAGCCGTATTTTGTTAAGTGCTTTTTCTGCATCTATTGATTTAATCATATGATTCCTATCTTCAAGTGTATTGATGTGGTAAATTCTGTTTATTGATTTCTGTATGTTGAACAGGCCTCAAATTTGATTATTAAATATTATATATAGAATTATTGAGTTATCATACACTATAACCCATAAATATGTGTTTTGTTAATAATAACAATGGTAACGTCTGATCCTTCTGTATCAAAAACATTTTTGCATGTTCTATAACAGTTATTCATTTAGTTATCATACATCCATTATTATCCATAAGCTTCATTTATTTAACAAATCAGTTACTAAATACATTCCTTGAAATTTAGCTTTCCTACCAAGAAGAAATAAAAGAAAGAATATTCATTTCATGCACATGGCAAAATCTTAGAATATGTTTGATTAAAAGATATGAAGCTGTTTGCTTGAAGTTCACTTCGTCTGATATGGAGATAGAAAACCCTGCTTCTTTACAAGATCCAAGTGATTGACATGTTTTTTTCCCATCTTTTCTCCTTCAATCTGGATGTCTTTGCCTATGAAATGAGTTTCCTGGAGAGAAAACCTTGTTGGGTCTTGTTTTTTAATCTAATGTGCAAGTTTATGTCTTTTAATTTGATAAGTTTAGGACATTTATGTTCAAAGTTACTATTAAGACATGATTTGTATTTCCAGTCCTTTTGGTTTATTTCTGGTTTTTAATCATGTGATGAAAAGGGAAACCTCATGATGGACACTATTGAAATAAAAATGATACTCAGAGACTATTTTGAAAATTTGTACTCCAATAAAATAGAAAATCTTGAAGACATCAAGATTTTTCTAGAGACATATGACCTATCCAAACTGAATCAGGAAGACTTACACAATTCAAACAGATCATTTCAAACAATAAAATTGAAGACTGCATTAAAAGCCTACCAATGAAAAAAGATCAGGACCAGATTGAGTCTCAGCTGAGGTCTACAAGATCTTCAAAGAAGAATTAAGACCACTTACTCCTCAAATTATTCCTTGAATAGAAAAGGAGGGAACCCTTCCAAACTCTTACTATGAAGCTAGTATCTTCTAATATGAAAACCAGACAAAGACATATCAAGGAAAGAAACTTTGGACCAATGTCCCTGATGAACATAGATGCAAAAATTCTCAATAAAATTCTAGAAAATCTCATACAAAAACATATCTAAAAGATAGTGCACCATGATCAAGTGGGATTCATCCCAGGGATTCAAGGCCTGGTTTTTAATTTGAATTAGTTTCTTCTTTGATTAACTATTTTTAGTGTAGGTCCTCCCTTTGCTGGTTTTGATTTTATTTTTCATTTCTTCTTCATGAAATATTTTGCTGAGAATATTCTGTAGTGCATTATTTCTAGGTGTGCATTCTTTTAACTTTTGTTTCTCATTAAGGTTTTTATTACATCTTCAAATTGGAAGCTTAATTTTGCTAGGTATAGTATTCTTGGCTGGCATCCACTTTCTTTCAGAGCTTGATATATGTTATTTCAAGACCTCCTAGCTTTTAGGGTCTAAGTTGAGAAATAGCTGAGATCTAGATTGATTTCCCTCTAAATGTTATCTGCCATTTTTCTCTGGAAGTCATTAAAATTCTATCTTTATTCTCTATATTCTGTATGTTATGGCATTTTCATAATAATGTGCCTTGGTGTGGATCTGTTGTAATTTTGTATATTTGGGGTCCTGTGGGTACCCTGCATTTGATTTTCCATTTCATTCTTTAGGTTTGGAAAATTTTCTGATATTATTTTGTTAAAAAGGTTGTGCATTTCTTTGGTCAGTATCTCTGTGCCTTCATCTATCCTGATAAATCTTAAATTTGGTCTTTTCATGTTATCCTATATTTCTTGGAAGTTCGGTTCAACTTTATTTTCAGAATTATATATTTTGTCTTCATTGCCTGAGGTTCAGTCTTTCAAGTGGTCTGATCTTGCTTTCCATTGAATTTTTATTTGGTTTCATGATTTCTTGGTTTCTTCTCAGAATATTCTCAGTCTTTAGTGAAGTGATCTAGGAATGATATTTTTTAAAAAATATAATGAATTAATGTCCATATTGAACTAAACTAGAAGTTTTACCCTTAGCATTGGATATTATATTCAGTGAAACATGCAAGGGAGAATAAAACTGGGTATTTTTAAAATGGAAAAACAGAGTTGGGATACTTTGTAGTTGGTGACAAGTCATTGTCTTATTACTCTGGGACAAAATCATATTTGCAATAATCGGAAAATTATGTTTAATTTTAAATATAAATATAAAATCTTCACTAAAGAAATTTAAGAAGTGTGTTAAATGGTTGACAGAAGAAAAATTAAGAAGTTCCTTTTTATTTGGATCTTCCCTAGTCCTTAAGTTCATCTGTAAGTGAACAGGGCACTTTCTGAAACTTTCTGAAAATCTCTGTAATGATACATGTGTTATAAAATAGAGCATGATTAAATACTTTCTGGAAAAGTCTATTTAGGCTTGTTCCAATCTCCTATTTTTGCCTGGCAAAAATTTTGTATTACATGTGGAATATTCTGTTGAGTGATACATGACAGTAATTAGGAGCAGAATGTTGGTGAAAAAAGAAAACACACACAACTAGGAGAACATATTCACTCCCAAATCTGGGCTCTTGGCATCCCTCACTCTCCACCCCATTTTGACATTTGCAGACAGAAAAGACAATGAGAGAGCAACATGGAGGAAATTGGTGGGTGGAACATTTCTTCACCTCAAAATGTTTGTGGTGGATGTATCATCTCCAGCTTCTAATTGACATTTAACTGTGTACCAGTTTCATAGTAGAATGAACTCTAAAAGAATTATTTTAAAATATTTTTTCCTATTTGATCCTCTTCAAATATAGGAGTCTCAACATGAAATAGGTATCAGGGTCACCTAAGTTGTACTTTCTGTCCCATTTCCATTTTCAGGTTTGAGCTCAGGGTATTTTAAATAGATATACAACATCTGTATTTATTTATTTTTTTTTTAGTTTCTCATGAGATATTTTACTAAAATAGTCTTCAAAGTTAGGAGTACCTTCCTGGCATTAGTTCAAAAGTATTTTTAAATAAATTTTAATCCTGAAATAAAAGCAAAACTAGTTTTAAGATCCTTGGGTAAGTTTAAGTTGTCCCTTCAGGCATTTTTATGACTTTTCCTTATCTTACAACTTATTTTCAAAAGATGATGACAATCTTATTTTAGTTCCACCAACTCTGAAAAATAATTGGTCAAGAAATAATACTAGAAAAAAATGTAAAATAGTAATATTAAATAAAAGCTGTCAGGAAGGATAACCTAGAAATAACTGTCACTGATTCTCAGTTGAGGCTCCCAACAATTCTGTCTAGACCTCTTCTCAACTCTAAATTTTTGAAATGTTCTAAAAAACAAAAACTTCAAAAACCAATGTGTTATGTACAATATATAAAAATAAAAACCCAAAATAACCATGATGTTTTTTTTTTCTTTTTTTTTTTTCCCGAGAACGATATTGGTTCTCCTCTTGTCTGTGTGCTTACATGTACACAGGACAACACAAGCAGACACCTAAGACAGCACCAGAAGCAGAGTGAAAATAGAAAATTCAGTGCCTTAGGCCTCTGTAGTCTATTTCTGGGTTAAGCCATATTATCTGATAGTAGTGTCCATCCAAATTAAATTGCTTTGGCTTTGCTGAATTGTGTTCTGTGTGATAGCACAGCCTAATTTGAGGATGTTATTACTAGAAATGTCAGAGCTCTTCTGTTGGCAGGGTAGGAATATAGGTGTGGATGTGATTCCTAATATTCTTTTTATTAAGACACATGAAGCATGTTTTTCTGGTTATAGTGTCAAGAATAGGTCTTTTCCTGAATGACAACTAGTTTCTCATTTCAAGTATACTGTGACCCATTAAATGAATCATTGATCCATCTTCATGTTGACTACTAGAAAGCTATGGGCTAAACTCATGACCCATCTCTAGCAGATGTACAGGGAATATTAGGCATGTTTTCCATGTGCTCATCTCCCTTTGACATCACCCCCTTCTTCTATCCTCATTTTCCCTCTGTCCTAATTCTTTTCACTCAGTCTTCGTTTATTTTATTTTGTATGGTTATATGGATTTTTGTAAGAAAAGCTTTTAAGATATATCTTTCAACAGGAAAAGAAAGTAAACTGAATTCAGCTTCATTATCAGCATATGTCAGCCATCTAATTTAAGTTATTTCTAGCATTAATCAATATAGTCAGAATGATATGACTGGTGATATTTTTGATTACTAGTATATTATCTTATTCACAATTCAAAGAACATGAAACAATATATAAAAACAGCCAAGATTACTACCAGAGATCCTTAGGGACAGTTTTTTTGTTTTATTTTACTTGATCAATGAATTAATAATGTATGATAAAGGAGAATTGACAGAGGGAATAATTTTAATATTAATGTAATCGAGATATTTTACTTATGTAAAAACAGATGTCTTTATGTTTCTTTCTTTCTTTCTCTCTCTCTCTCTCTCTCTCTCTCTCTCTCTCTCTCTCTCTCTATTTATTTTTAGTTCTAGAATTGAATCTAAGTCCTCATGCATGCTAGGCAAGTGCTCTACCACTGAGCTACATCCCTAGCCCTAGATAGGTTTTGAATAGATTCACTAGGCAAGCATTTAATCATTTATACAGTCAATTTATTCTATTACATTTCTAGTAATAAACATTATGATTGTGGTTCATCATCTCTACTATATAATAGCAAAATTTAAACTTTAAAATGAAATGATCTACAAGAGAACTATAGATAACAACTAGAAATAGATGAATTTTCAAAGGATCAAATGTGACTGCCTAACTATATTTCTGTCAAATCAGTTATGAAAATAACATTTAAAAATAAAAAGCAAATTTTACATTATAATATGAAAATTGCTCTGCTTTTAATTTGTACAGTTATGTCCTCCTAAAATTACACTATTTAATATTCTTTTCTTTTTGTACATCATTGTTGTGAGAAATGCTGTTGTTTCTAATCACATTTTCCAGAAGAAAAAAAATAAGGCAAAAAAAAAATTCTAGAACTTGGTAATGATTTATTTTTGTGAAAATGGGTTCTCACGTTTTCTAAAGACATCTCACTTATTGGAACAACTATGCTTTGCATAAATAATTTTAAAACATTAAAGAGTACTTGGGGTTCTCTGTTATTTTAATGGGAGTTTCATTTTTGAAACAAGAGTCCTACTCTTGTTAACAACAAAACTGTAATTGTTGTTTATACATATGTGTAGGAGGCAATATATTATTCTTCACAAGTACATAAAGTACAGATAGTGGATATGAATTAGTCAATATGTGCCTGATATGTATTATGTAATTAATGTTGTTTGGTTTTTCCCATTGGGTCCTTAAATAAATTGCGTACAAATGATTCTGTCTGTATTTAACTGAATAGCAGAGGAAGTTACCAAAGCTATATTTCTTACAGTGTTGACTGTCATTCCCCAAAGTATTAATGATCCAAAAATTTCCACTGTCATTGTCTCAATTCTATGTAGTAATAAATTAAAGTCACCAGTGAAGTATTTATTTTTTCTTCAACAGACATGAATTAAAAACTTGATATGTGACAAGTTCTGTTGCTAACCACATTGCTTCAATTCAGTGATTATCACTTATGCACATGTGGTGGCTTTCTAAGAGTCCCACATTTACTTTTAGGACTAGTCTTTGATTCTAAGGAAAACAATGATTTCCTGCTAAAGAACAGAATTCCATATTACTATGGCTATTTTCTTCATACCTTTGAAGATTACACTTTGTATTTAGAGAGGTTAACAAAAATATAAAGTATTTTATCATTTATTCAAGTTTTGTTTCATATGCTTTTCCATAGAAATAATTTAATTATATTTAGGTCTTCCCTAAACTTGAATGATTCAGGATTGAATTGCATAATGCTTTAGGTATAATTATCCTTATATGAGAGGCAGAGCAAAAAGAATGAGAAAGATTAAAAAAAGAGAGTTTGAGATGGGATGGTAGAATTTGTTAAATTAACTTCATAAAAACAATGATACACATTATCTAAATGGCAATTACATTTATACTGGAAGGTTTTTTTCATAAAAATCAAAATATCAATTTAGCATGGCTATTATTAGTTCAGTTCATCTTTGTAATTTTCTTGTAGACATTTAAATATCAACATAATATGCAGATAGTAAAAGTGCACAGTTCTTACGTGTAGGGCCAACTTATTTCTATGAAGCAGCATCAATCATATAATCACTACAAAGGTCATAATCTACAACACTAACAGTATCTGAAAAGCCTCTCTCATTTCTATTCCCAATTACTGATCTCTTCCCAAAGGTAACAAGTGGTCTGATTTTATCATCAAAGGTTAGTTTACTTTGGGGCCTTTATATAAGTGGAATTATGGGACATGTACAATCTTGTCATTGGCTTTTGCCCCTAATGATATGTCTATGGAAACTATCAATGCCACTGTTATGTAGAAGCTGTTGGTTCCTTTACATTAATGAATAGACTCATGGAGTAAATATGGTACTATTTTATGATAAGAATATAAACAATTCATTCTACCATTAATGAATATGTTGGTTTTTCTAATTTTTACTTACTAAAGAGTATGCTTTGTGTTTTAGTTCCAAGAGTGGACTGAACTCACTCTTTGCCAGCTCTCACACTGAATGCAATTATTGAACCTGGACAGAATGCGTTGAGTAGTTATTTAGCAATCTGAAAAGTAAACAATAGGTAGATTTGGGAAGAAAACCAGAATCCAAAGTAACACAAAATAGGCAGTAAATTTTGCATGTTTCCTCTGCATATTCATGTTTCTTGGCCCTATAAGTAAGTAAGTACAGCTTCGGAAGTACAAGGCAGAATGGAGTTACTAATGCCCAGCTTTCTGGCCAAAGGCATAGGAAGAAACACAGGAGCTAGAAAATAACAAGAAGATAAAGGAAATGAAGGTGCTTCTGAAAGGGATCCCACAAATTTGCTTGAGAACTACCAAGCTCAAAGCTGCACATGCATAGATCTGATACTCATCAGCATTTAAAAAGAGTTTGAAAACTGAGCCAGCAGACAGAACCACCTGGCTGGCCATTGAATGGCACTCATCAAACATAGCTCTTAGGTATACTTCAAAGAGTTTGAAAAACAAGCTGACAGTGAACCACAGCTCTTAGAAAGTGTTTTGGAACTTGCAGCCTGAACCTAAATAGGCTTACTGCCTGCCAAAAAAAAAAAAAAAAATGAAAGTTATCTATTCTCCATTGGATTGACATAAGATCCATGCACTATAATTATTAAAAGATTTCTATTATGCGAACTCCTAAGGAGATTCTCATAACTGCTAAACCCCAGGCTGAAAATGATGCCTGACACATAGGTATCCTATAACTTCTCACTAAAACTAATCAATAAAAATATGTAGCTTTAAATATTTTAGGGTCACCCAGCTTAATAATTAATCTGCCTAATGCAATAGTTGCTAGCCATATGTGGTATTGAGCATTGAAAATGTAGCTAGTATAAATTGAAATATGCTGTGTTAATTACACATTTGACTTGGACGACTTGAAATAATGAATATAAAATACCTTCAAAAAGATTTTTATTATAAAATAAAATAAAAATGAAAATATACAAAATAAAATTTACATTAACATTTATGTTGGTAAGTATAATCATTTCATCTGTGGATGACAGATGTTACTTAGTCCCATTTTTATAGTTAAAAATTCATTTGTCTGACTCATTATATTGACTAGCATATCTAGTAAAATATGAAATATAAGTGATGAACAGTTTCAGTATTTCACCTTATATACTGCATATGTGTCAGATCAAGAAAATTATTAGTGTTAATCATTTTTATTAAATGAGTGCTGAATGATGTTAACATCTATTGAAAGGATAATAGAATTTGTCTTTATCTTTTCAAAATAAGATTCTGATGTATTTTCATATATTAAATCAATATCATTCTGTAATAAAACAGACGTGGTCCTATGTTGTAGTAATACTGAACTGGATATATTTAACATCTAAGTAGGTAGGAGTGATGACCCTGTCATTTTTCTCCTTTTTAGTATATTTTTTCCATTTTGTCTCAATGTTCTCCTGAACTCTAAAGGCAATTTGAGAAATTTTAAAACTGTATTTTCCTTCACATGAAACTGTACATTTTAATTGAGCATCCCAATAGTTCCCCTTTCCTGCAGTTTTACTTTCTATCATTTCAGTTACCTTCAATAAATTATTGTATAAAAATATCAAATGGAAAATTCCATAAGTAATTCACAAGTTTTAAATTGTATGCTATTCTAAGTAGCATGCTAAATTCTCCCCTTGTTCTGCTCCATCTTACCCATGATGAGAGGCACCACTTTAGCCAATGAATCCATACTGCTCAGTGGAGCTTTTTGTAATTGATATGTTAATTAAAAATGACTTTTGGCTCTTAGAATTTTGTTTATTTTTCATAATACATAGGCCCTATGGCATTTTGCAATGGGTGTTGTTATATAAATATAAAATATATATAAAAAAAGCAAGCTATTCATTACTGCTTCTGGACTCCAAGTTGTACATGAAGTTGTACTTCAAGTTGTAAATGCTTTCTTTCACCTTGCTCTGTTCAAAACATTCTGGGATTTCCTCCAGGATAAAGATCTGCTCAGTGGGATTCATGCATCTGTCACATCTGGACTATCTCAGTAGAGCCTAGTCAGTGCATGCCGGGCCATGGAAGGTTGCCCATTTCATAAAATGTGGCTGCCTTCTCAAATTTTGTAGACAAAATCATGAGTATACTGCCCAAAACTTTACTTCCTAATGCAGGATTCTGATACATTATTTTTATTACTCATTTCAACATTAACTTCAGAAAAATCAGGACAAATTTATGCCAAGCTGAAACCACTCAGCAACCCTGTGGCATGAAGGAGAGAATAGAACCCCATTCTCTTTTTTGGAACCATTACTTTTAAACAATGATGACATACATCTTTTGAGAAGAGGGAAACTATAAACAATAGCAGAATGTAACCACAAAACAACAAAAACTGTGATGAACCTGGCTAAGCATGTGCATAAAATTCTGAGAATTTTTCTTCTATTTTCTTTTCCTAATCAGCCTCCAGAGAGGGATTATTTGGTTCTGAAAATGCTGAAGTTTGGTAGAAGGTGAAGCAGAGCTTAAATTCCTCTATATTAGGAAAAAGAGATGGTTGCATATATTTGGTAGACATAGATACAAATAGATAACATCTTCCAAAGGGTTATACCTTATACTTGAAGAGTGAACACACAGCTTAATAATATTTTAGCATATACAGATATATACTAGGGCCTGTATGATAATATATATTTGTGGGTGATAATATATACCAAGCTGGAAAATGATGAAACTTAACATTATGAGAAAACCAAAATGACATTTTTCAACAAAGTCTAGTTATATTTCTAGTTATTGAAAAGCAAAGCTGATTTTGTTGATTCATTTAATTATCCTTATAATAGCAAAAATATTTTATCAACTTACAAAAGTAACATAATAAAACAAGTAATGACACATATGAGATGTATTTTAAATTTAATAAACTGATGAAAGGATAGTTTTGATTGATTATAGTTTAGAAAAGATGAATGTCAAGAAACCAACACCTTCTTTTTTCATTAAAATGTCAAAAGCAGGGCTGGGGATATGGCTCAAGCAGTACTGTGCTCACCTGGCATGCGCGGGGCACTGGGTTCCATCCTCAGCAACACATAAAATAAAATAAAGATGTTGTGTCCACCGAAAACTGAAAAATAAATATTAAAGAATTCTCTCTCTCTCTCTCTCTCTTTAAAAAAATGTCAAAAGCAACAACTAATCAGTCTAAAGATTTTATCTTCAGTGTTTAACAGACTTTTTTTTTAGAGTACCTGCTTTAAGAAAACTTTATCAAAGTTCTGAGGAATTTAAATATAAACAAGAAAATTCCGTCCTTTCATTGAGTTTTACAGTCTATTTTAGGATACCATTAAATAATACTTCAATTGAATTAGTGGTGGTAAAATGTCAGTCTCTCTGAAATCTGACAATTTCTTTGTTTCCTCCTTTTATTCTTGGTTATCAGAAAACCTGCTGGTAACTATTGAAGGGTTCTGCATGTATTACTTACTTAAAACTCATGACAATCCTATAGCATATAGAGGGCTATTATTTGTATTTTACAGGTGAGGAAACCAGGAACAAGAAGAAACAAGATACTTATCCAAATCCACATAGTTCATAAGGGTTGCAAATAAAAACTAAAAACCTTGCTTGTCTCTTTGACCATAGAGTCAATGTTTTTAACCTCTTCAGATCCATTTTCTGTACTTTCCAGAGTGATTTTTCTAAAGAACAAGTCTGATCATGACACTTTGTTTGCTTTTTTATTTTTTCAGTGACTACCTTCTGCTTACACAGAACAGTATTTAAAATTCTTAACCTGGTATTCAGAGAGGCCTCGGCCCATTTATTCTACTGTGCATCTATCCTTGCTTAACACTTGAAATCCCTCTAGCCCTACCATGCTGGATTCCTTGTGGTTGCCAGTATTCTCACTTGTGTATCTGTGTCTTTACTTATGCTGCTTTGAATGTCTATTTTTCTTTCTTTACTTATGACACACACTTTTTCTTCATGGTAAGCTCTATTGTCACCTATATCACCATTTGCTTTTGTATCCTATGATGCAGATATTTCTTGGGATATTTTAACTTGCGTACCTGCCCCCCTTCTCTCTCTCTCTCTCTCTCTCTCTCTCTCTCTCTCTCTATATATATATATATATATATATATATATATATATCCTCTCTCTCTCTCTCTCTCTCTCTATATATATATATCCTCTCTCTCTCTCTCTCTCTCTCTCTCTCTATATATATATATATATATATATATATATATATATCATCTATATATGATTTTGTTTTGTTTTGGTATCAGGCATTGAACCCAGGGCACTTAACCAGTGAGTCCTATCCCCAGACCTTTTTAAAATTTTTCAACTCAAGACAGGTCTCATTAAGTTGCTTAGGGCCTCCTAAAGATCTTGAGGCTGGTTTTGAACTTGTTATCTTCCTGCCTTAGCCTCCCATTTTTGGGATTACTAGTGTGTGCTACCATGTCCACCAGAATATACATTTTCTTTGAAAGCAAGGTTTTGGGTATTTATTCTATTATCCTCATAAATAGCATATAACAGAAGACACAATAAATGTTTAATCAATCAATTAATTAACAATCTCCTTTATTGATGAAAGAGCCACAACCAATGAGAACTGGGTTAGATACAGATAGAATTATAGATATAAGTGATTCCTGGTCATTTACAGATTACATTTCATAGTTGGCTTAGAAATTCCTGTGTAGATATGATTAATGTAGCTTCTAAACTCTCCCCATCAATTCTGGAACCCACTCATTCATATCTGTGGTTTATAGGTTAAAGTTTGGGCTTAACTAACAAAGCCAAGCCCTATTACAGCCCCTGCCAATTTATCCAGGGCTCTGTCCTGCCATTTGTTCTTCTTTACTTTGCTTGACTAACTACACGTGGCTTGAGATTTCCTAAATCATCAACTCATTTTACAACCCTGTGACTTTGCCCATATTTTTGTTCTCTTGTCATCCTGTAGGTGAGTTTATTTTCAAATCCTGTGCATATGAAATTTTCTCTCTGAAGCCATTCCCTATGCTCTGAGTACCCTCCCTCCAGGCCATGCACCTGCTGGGACCTCTCCTCTATTTTCCTGTTCTACATTGCTTTTGTCGCTTGCATATATTTTAATCTCATTCATGTGTTGTTCATAATTACCTATTATTAAAATAACCTGATGTGAAGGTTGTTTAAGTACAGGAGCAGTGCCTTCCTCTTTATACCTCTAACTTCTACTCAAGTGTTAGCGTGAAGAAAATGTAAGAGTCAAGTTGGTCCAATTGTTGTCTCTTATAAATGGAGACTGGTTGTCATAAATCTGAGAATGTCATTTTATATGAAACTTTAATTGACATTTTATTTAGAATTATCAAAGTGCTAAACAGAAAAATCAAGTGAAGTGACTGTTTTGGTTCAAGTAATTCATTTATATGTCAGTTTTGTATTGAAAAATATGAGAAGGGCCATAATCCAATAATACATGTTCTTATAAGAATTAGCATTGAATTACTTTGATTTCCTGTCTTGAAACAGGAAAATCACATTATTATTTCTCAAAAAAGTCATTTTGGTATCCATATGAGTAATTTATTTGACAGCATATCTTTGAAAACCTATATTTTTCCTATCAGACTTACAACTTGCTTGCTAAACATGTCAGTGTCTGTCAATGGTTACTTAAAATAGGGCATGTGACTGGAGGGAGTCAGAAGACAGGAGTTTTTATTTTTATTTCACATCTTTTTTTATTGTTTTGAAACTTTTAAAATAGGATGCATTTACATTATTATTTCAATAAAGAATTATGTCACACTGAATATGATTCAACAACTATTTAGAAAATATTTTATTATATTGGAGTTTTGAAATAATTTGGGGCTGGAAAAAACCTTTCTTTAGACATCATCTTTAATATACTTGTTTAAAGATACAGTTACTTTTTCTAAAATCATGACTCACATGTTTCAAGGATGAAATATATAGAAGATAAATGAAATAAACTAAAGTCCTCCTTGTTCCCTAATATTTCTTCTTCCCAATACAAAATAGAAGAGAACATTTCCACTGGAAATATGCGCATACAGAAATCACAATAAACACGTTACTTGATGATCCAGATACTTATTTCCATTTTCCAGTTCAAAATGAATTTGAAAATTAAAAGCAGATGTGATGTGAATAAAATATGCTGATGTCCTATCTTAAATTCCATTTCACCTGGTGTTGTTTGTTAAGTCATCTGGAGGATGCCTCTGTTTTCTTACCAATAGTTTTTATTTAAATATTTCAAAGTCTATATTTCTAATAATTGATAATTTTTTTTTACCCTAAAAGTCTTACTTTGCTTGATGTTTCTCAGGTCTTCAACATGCATTTTAGTCACTTGACTTTTTTTAAAAAAATGTATTCACTTTAAAAATTTTTCATGTGCCAAAACATTTTATTTCCAACTCATATTTGAATGATAGTTTATTTGGGCAAATAATCACATTTTCAACATCATTTATTATTTCAATCTCACTGTGGCATACGAATGGTCTAAACTAATCCTTGCTTTTTTCCCCTGTGTTTTATTTTTCTCTTAAGTTTCTGTTTTTCTCTTTTATTATTGAGGCAGTTAGTTTTACAAGAATCTTTCTAAATGTAGGTCATTTTCAGATGAAAGTTTGACTTTTTTTTTTCCTTATCATATAACTCTTTCCAAAGCTTAGGAACATTTCTTTGATGCCCATTGTATATTTCTTCATTTTCAAACATTTATTAAATGCCTGCTGAGTTCCAGTTAGTGCTCTGAGTATGGGGGCCACAGAGTCAGTGCATGCAGTCAGACAAAGGGGATTGATAACAGAAAAATGATGGTGAGGATAAATACAGCAGAGACAGAGAAAAATAGAATGCCTGGATTGGGGGGGTATATCTGTAAAGCATAGACAGGGAAGTCCTATAGAAACACTGACATTAAGAAAAGACCTGAAGGAATTGAGGGAATGAACCAAATATGTATTTCAACGAAGAGTGTTCCAGAAAGAGGCAATGGCCCTGTACAAATCCAAATTTTATGGGAGTTGAAAATGTGGTAAATAACTTCATGGTCTAGAAAGGCAGCAGATATAACTGGAGTGAAATTAGTACAGATGAAAGTGGAAGGAGATTAATTTAGAAAGATTGTTGTGGCACGTGAATAAAAAAGTCTTCATGTTAAAAGGAATTTCATCTCTCTGTGACCTCCTTCTTGCATGTGTAAAGTTAATCTTGAAAATCCTTAAATTAGTTCTCATGTTTCTAACTTTCTTATTCTTTTCTTTCTGCTTTCTTTTTCCTTTTCAATATGTTGAGATAAAACCTTGGCTCAATCTTATAGCTTACCAGTGAAAATAATCTATAATATCCATGTTACTAGTTACTCAGTGCACTGACTTTAAAAAAAAAAAAAAACTTCTTAGTTTTAATTTCTAAGAATGATGTATCATCAAATACATATGTTGTGACACACATATCTTTCTGGTTCTTGAATTTATGTCTGTATTTGTAGATGAGACTCTAGATAGGTAGCTGGAGTACTGATCTTCAACTCACTTCTGAATTCCATACAAAACCAGGAAAGCAGATTCTGCTAACAGGAACCTTAGCTCTGTTGGTCAGGGGAGGTAGCCGACTTCATGAGTCAGTTGCTGAGTTTAAGAATAGGGTGTGGCCTGGCTTGTGTTTTTCTTGGGGGACATGTGAGCAGAGTGCTAACTGCAGGGTGATGCTGAGTTCTGACATGCTTTCCTGTTTCTATGATACAAAAACCTACTTCTAAATTAAAGCTCATAATTTGCCATTCTAGTTGTAGAATTATCTATTTTCTTCTAAAACATTGCTGAAGTCAGCACTCTGAGAGCAAAGAAAGATTTAAAATTTCCACATAGTAGGCTTTCCATATCAGCAGTTACCAAGAGTAGATTGAAATTATTCAGAAAATAATTGTATCGGCAATGAGCACATTTAGACTTTTTTTCTTCATTCTTATGAGTCCCAAACAATAGAGTATGACAACTATTTACACAATGGTTGAATTCTTCTGATATTTTAAGTCACCTAGAGATGATTTAAAGTACACATTAGCATGTACATGTGTAATATATGAACACTATGTCATTTACATAAGGAACTTGAACATTTTAGTATCCAAGAGACTCATGGAACCAATGTCCATGGATACCAAGGGGAAATTTTATACTAATTAGCTGGACAGTCTCCCATGCAAATATTTTTTCTTCAGGAAATTAATTATTTTTTATATCTAACATTTACATGAGATTGTGATTGTCTTTATCAGTTTATCAGAGTCCACGTGCCACATGACTCCTAACTTATACTATATTAATTATAGCATACATATACTACTTAACTAGTCTATTTTCCTCTCTTTTCTAACATTATTATGGATTTGATCATATGTTAATATTTTTTATCTCATTTCATTGCAGTTTGTGTGTGGAGATGGTCACCCCTTATATTCTGGTAGCCATTAGAGGTACCTAACTTGATATTTACCCATCCTGAAAATTGTACATCCTCTCCAGCTTGGTTTTTATAAACAATGGATATTAAGAAATAAATAAGCACTAATAAACTTGAGAAAGCTTTTCCCGGGACATGGTACTAAGTGGAAATGTACACTTGACATTTCTTTAATAATAAGTAAGTATGACAAATTTACATGGGAAAGATTAACATATCCCCTTCCCCTGTCTTTCTAGTTTACAGGTACTAATTAATCCCATTTCCATCTCAGAGATTTTTTTTTTAAAAATAAGCAAATCAATTTTTCTTTATGACAGTTTACATATAAGTTAAATAAACATTGCTTAATATGGAATTTATATAAAAACTTTTTTTTACCTAAATTTCTTGAATAAGACCAACCTTAAAATATCCTAGTACTTTACAAAGACCTAAAAACAATGTTGTGACAGACACTCTCCGGTGGTTCATCAGATGCTTTTCATTTTCTTCATGGATGCACAGCTATACTACATTTTCACACTTCCTCTCAGTATCCAGATTTCCCTATCATGATCATTCCTTCTCCATCTTCCTTTGCTCCAGTCTGGATTCAATACTTCTCAAGTTATAGTTTATTTGAAATAGAGAACAAAAGTGGGATAGTCATAGAATAATCACAAAGCCTATTTCATTGTATCAATTGTAAAAGGCAAGATGTTGTGTGGTCTGGAGAGATGGTTACGGGAAGCACACCTGATGGTTCTACCAGTGGGTAATATGTTGCAAAGGACATTGGTAATGGCTAGCAATTTCCATGTTATTCAAAACCTTCAAAATATGTCATTATTAAAATTGAATTCCTTTTGCAGTAGAGTTAAATAATGTGACATTGATCTTTGTATATTTCTTTGATGTATAATCTAGAAAAAAGTGAATGGGAAGTAAATGAGTTCTAGGACTAATGAGGGAGGGAAAGGAGAGAGAGGAAGAAGGAATACAGGAGGGATTTTTCTTAAGAGACAAATGGATTTATAAAAATATAAAAAACTTGAGATTCTAGCTTTTAAAACCTTTAAATAAATAAACCTATACTTATTAGATACATACACATACATATCTGTAATATTTAATTTCAAATGTAGGGAACAATGAACAACAATTAGGTTTTATCCCAATGGTTCCTAGCAGAATGGATTAACATGTTAATCAGCTATGAAACAATTGTTTCTAAATTGCAAATGGAAACATTAGGTGGAAAATAAACTTTGTTCAAGTTTTTAAGGGTAAAATATGCTTGTTTTATCACTGGGTTGGCAAACAATATTTTTATTTTATTGTCACAACTTAAGCTTTTCTAGCAAATAAGTATGTATTTTATTTGGATCTATGAAAATTTGTCATTATGTTCATAAAACAGATTTTTTTCTCTGTTACAAACTATAGAAAATAAGCAAATAAGGTTTTCTAAAATTCAAGTGGGAATGCTAAACCTTGGCATGCATGAGGCCCTGGGTTTGATTCCCAGCACTGTAGCACTGTCAAAGGAAAAACAAACAACTAACCAAATATCAAACAAACAAACAAAAATGAATAAAGCTAGAGAACTTATACATAATTTCAATACTTATAATAAAGCTCTAACAGTCATCAAAATGTCATGTTGGCATACATGAGACAAATGGGCCAATGGAACACAATGGAGTCCATCAACGAACTCCCATATGTGGATAATAGAATTTTGTATAAAATTACAATCAATACAGTATGATCTTTATAAACGATTACTTCAATGGAAAAAAATGAACTTTAATCTCTAACTTCTTGCTCTACAAAAAAAATTTAAAGAACAAATATTTAAATACAAATCCCAGAACCATAAAACTTATAGAATAATACAAAAGAAAATATATTTATGACCTTGGTGGGGGCAAATACGTCTTAGGACAAAAAAATAACAGACATAAAATTTTCTAAAATTGGAAATGAAATCAGTGTGTCAGAGACATCTGCATTTCCATGCTTATTGCAGTGCTATTCAGCATAGTCAAGAAATGGATATCTATCAACTGGTGAATGGATAAAGAAAATATGGTGCATTGGAATACTATTCAACCACAAAAGTGAATGAAATCATGCAATTTGTGACTATATGGATAGAACTGGAGTTCCTTATGTTGAGTGAAATAAACTAGACACAGGAAGGCAAGTACCAAATGATCTCACTATACATGGAATCCAGAAAGGTCAATCACATAAAAGTTGAGAATACAATGGTGATTACCAGAAGATGGGTAGACTAGGGGAAGAGGGAAGGGAAGAGGTTGATCAATGGGTATTAAAAGTTATACTTTAATAATTTTAATATAGAAGTAAGAATTTCCAGTGTATGATAGCATACAGAAAGATAACTACAGAAAGCAATTATATACTATATATTTCAAATAGCTAGAAGAAAAGAGGTTTGGAATGTTTTCACAATAAAGAAATGATCAATGTTTCAGGAGATAGGAATTTTTGCCTGATTTAAACATTATATAATATATATACATATATTGAAACATCACATAGGAACCCACAAATAAATATAATTTAAAAAATGTATTTGTTTAAAAATAAATTTAAATTTAAAAAGTTCATCAATATTATCAATTTGAAAATATTTCCTTTTCAAAAGACAGGATTAATGCAGTCAACAGAAATCCATGGCCTAAGAAATACGCATAGTGCGTAAAACTGCAAAAGGATGCAGAGGCAAAATATGTAAAGTGCTACTACATAAAAACAGTAAGAAGATAAAATACCAATTATAAAATGGACAAAGGACTTGAAAAGACACTTCACAGAAAAAAAATCTGAGGATGACCAGTAAGTCATGAAAAAATATTCACCATCATTAGTCATTAGGAAAAATCAATTTAAAACCAAAATTAGGCACTACTTCATATTCATTGAAGTAGATCAAATGTACAATTAACAAAAAGGAAAATATTCTGAATATCTCTATGGAGAAAATGAACCACAGTCCTTATCCTTACTTTATTAAAAATAATAAGATGTATAAATCTAGGTGAATCAAACACTTAACCTTGCACTGAAAACCCAGAACTATAAAGCTTCTGAAAGTCAACATAGAAGGATATTTTCATGACTTCAGTGTCATAAGTTGGCATATGTCAGAATGAAGACTGAAAAACTATTGCACACTGCTGGTGTTCGTATAAAATAACACAACCAGCATGGAGAAAGATTTGACTGTTTCCTCTGAAGTTAGTCCTTCATACCCTATGACCAAATATTCCCACTACTAAGTATTTATCCCAAGGGTTTAAAAGAAATTAACACATTTTTTATAAGAATATTCAGAGGAGTCTAAGTCCAAATAATAAAATATTTGAAAAATACTACAGTTTGAATCTTAAGGTTAGTGTGTTAAATGCTTTGTCCGCAGCTGATGGTGCTATTGGAACCAGGGGAAACTTTTAGGACTTGGGACCTCATGGAAAGAAGTTAGGTTATAGTAGTCATGACCTTGGAGAGGACACTGAGACTCCCAGCTCTTTTCTTTCCAGTTCCTGGTCTACATGAGGTAGACAAACTTTCTCCACCATGCACTGCTGCCATGATGTATTGTCTCACTATAAGGGCCCTCAACAGGACCTGAAACCTCTGAAACCACACCCCAACATAAACCTTTCCTCCTATAAGTTGCTTTGTGTTAGTGAACACATTCATCAACAGGAAAATAAATCAACAAAGTGTGGTTCAATAGTATAATAGAATACTGCTCATCTATAAAATGTATCTATACCTGTAACAACAGGAGCAATTCTTACAGAAATGAGTTGATGGGAACAAAACTTGAAACACAAAAGCACCTATTGTAAAATTTCACTTGGTGAAATAGTCAAAACTATTCTATAGTGATAGAAGTCCGCAAAACCAAAGGCCAAATTGCCGCAGTCTGGCTGGGCAAAATAACCAGGGGGTGACAAGCAACTTGTGAAGGTTGATACAGCTAGAGCCTCTTTATTAGAGAAGTATATAGACCCAACTAATTACACACAGATTAACTTAATTAACATAAACTAGATACAGCAGTCAACCAATAAGGAATCCTCATCATCTTAATGATTACACACAGATTAATTTAATTGACATAATCTAGACACAGCAGTCAGTCATTAAGGAATCTCCATCATCTTAATGGCTCACTGGCATTACTTCTCAAACCACTCCTCTTGGCAAAGTGCCAGGCGCCATCTTGACTTGTCTGTGGCCCTCATCACCAAATGTTTTCTCAAATATGTGGATGCTAATTTATAATAAGGTGAGGGGTGGGGGGCACTAGGGGAAGAATAGTGTTACCTTAGATAAGGCAGAGGGAAGTGATAGGAGGGGAGGAGACAGAATTTGGAGATCGGAAAGATAGTAGAATAAAATAGACATTATTACTGTATGTATACATCTGACTACATGACCAATATGATTCTGCAACATGTACGCTCAGAAAAATGAGAAATTTATATCCCCTATATGTATGATATATCAAAGTGCATAAATGCATTCTACTGTCATGCATAACTAATTAAAACAAATTAAAAAATTTAAAACAAAGAAGTCAGTAAGTGTTTTCCTCTGTGAAGAGAAGTTAGATGGAAAAAGGTTTGAGGACAATTTCCAGAATGATATAACTTCCCGTTTTGTTCATAGTAATGGTAACACATATATACACAATTTTCAAAACGTATTAAACAAAACTTTAAGAAAAATATATAATTGTAATAACTTATACCATAGTTAAAAAATTCCTCTAATGCATATAAAAATATATAATTGTAATAACTTATACCACAGATAAAAAAAAGTCCTCTAATGCATCATTTATATAGGAGCTAGAGTAAAGCTTTTAATTGAGCTGAATGATGTTTGTTTATTGCTTGTCTACCAAATTCAGGGTACTCAGGCACTGATTTGGTGAAGAATAACCCCTCTTCCACCCCAAAAAGGGAAAGGAAAAAAGAAACAAAATAAAGTGACTTGGTGTATATTATATTCTCTTTCTTTTGTTGAACAAATATTTTTTAAGCACCTGACATCTCACCTATTCTAGACACTGGAAAAAGATAAGCAACAAAGAGATGACTTTTCTTCACAAATTTTTTTCTAGTGGGGAGAAAAATAAGTGCATAATGCCAGGTACTCTTTTTGGATGGAACAAGGGTAGTCCACATGGAGAATATTACATTTGAGTAGTCCCAAAATGAATAATGAAGGAGGCTGTTTGGAATTTGGGAATAAAATAGATAAATTTCAGAATTTGTTTTGATGGTACAGATAAGCTTTTAAAAAATATAGTCCTTAATTTTGTTACTGTATGAAGAAATAACAGGAAAGTAAAAAAAGAATAATTATGGCTTTAAATTGTGGATCATTACTATTGTTTGGAAAAAAATACTTTGGGCACAGTGTACAGAGATTAGAATGTGGGAGGATATCATTATCTAATACATGAATGAAATTCTACTCTTACACAACCAAATGATGCTAAGTGGGAACCTGTGTCCCTGTTCAGCATTTCTCACACATGTGAGAAAATCTAGGCTTTCCACTCCCTGCATATGTTTCTTATGTCACCCTGGACATCTGCTAATTCAGAACATCTGTTTTTTGTTTCCACTGGATTGCCAAAAAGAGAATGGGGTCATTAGTTATTCTACAATGTGAAGTTTTCCAGAACATTATTTTTGTGTGAGGAATAATAATGTCAGGAAAGCCATATCCTCCACAATTAATTCCAAAGTTTGCTTCACACTAAGAATCATTATAGGAATGATTTCAATGGAGATTGCCAACTATCACCAGACTTCAAATAAAAACAAAGTCATTTCATACAGCATTGATCACCCAGGAATCATTGTAAACTGGTGTTTTCTGAACACTAAAGTAAAAACAAGTAATAAATAAGCTAAGATACTTAGCATGTCTGGTGAATTATCTTACATTTAAATTATGTTTACTGTAGTTTGAGTTCAGAAATATTTGCTAGAAATGAATGACCATGTGGCTTACTCTATTTTTATTTTATTTTTTGTTAATTATCACAGTTACTGTGTGGTCACGATGAACCACTGAAAACTTACTATTATGTGCAAGACCATATTCCAGAAAAGAAATTATATGCATTTTATATTCTTGTTATATGTGTCAAGGTATGCAGATAAATTCATTATCATTTGAATTAAGTTGATCATCTGTAGGCTTTAAGTACCATTCTAGGCTAGATATGAATAATAGTAAGGTTAGGTAAGGCTTTCTTTTACTTTTAGGAAATTTATTTGTGTATTTGTGTGTTTAGTCAGATCCTTCCAATATATATAAAATGCAATAAATGTATAATTACATTCTTCTAAATTATAAAAATGCTGTTATGCACATAAGGTATTATTATCTTATGTACATATATGACTGCATGACCATGTGATTCTACAACATGAACAATCAGAAGTATGAGAAATAATACTCCATTTATGTTTGATATATTAAAGTGCATAAGTGCATTCTACTGTCGTGTAAAACTAATTTAAAAAAATTTAAATACTTTTTAAAATGCTATTATGCATTTGATAACTAAAAGCTCTATGAAGATAGTTGTTTTAAATTTTTATGTACCTGTTACCTAAACATTTTTTCAGGTTATATGTGGGATACTCTTCACTTATGTTTATGATTTATATTTAAAGGTCACAGGAACAGAAAGGATAATTAACAGCAGAAATGGAATAACAGTGTTACATAGCACTGTAGAGATCATGCTGGTCAAATCTTCATATAAAACAGGGGAACAGGTCCAACTTCACCCTTCTGTTTCTTACTTGCTTTGTGTTTTATGAAGTGGTAGTGTTATTAAGATGGAAGAATGTCTGAAAAGACTAGTGTGGGTGCGTCTCACTTTCTAATAAATACATCTAAATTATAAATTTTATATATATATATATAATTAAGTATGTAAGTTATATGATAGTTGTTCAGTATAAGTACCAATAAAACTATATTTTAAAAGGCTGTTTAAAGATCTAACTTCATTCTTTATATCTGATGTATTACTTATGTTATCTCATTTCTTTTTACTATGTGCCTATTCAACTCATCTGCTGTTATTTCCAAGCTGTCCACATTGATATGCATTCAAAGTTTGCTTGGATTGTAAATTTAGAAGTTGAACACACAGAATGAACTGCTGAATAATTGAAAAATATTGGTTTTGTTCATCAATCTAATCTTATGCTTTTTTTGTAGGAAGATGTCAAAAATGAATATCTGAAGAAGACAAAACAAAAGGAATGGAAACAGTTCAAGGTATACTACTTCCAACGCATGAAAATATATGGGATAACCAATTCTTTCCTTTTAGTAGATGATATTAAATGTGTAACATCCAAGAGTATAAATATTAAGGAGAAAAAAATAATTATAAAAATGCATGTTAGACAAAATACTTCAATGAAAAATATGTTTTTTTTTTAATTCTTTATGGCTTAATACAGTCTCTCTTTTTGTATCTGGTATTGAATTCAGGGGCACTTGACCACTGAGCTCCATCCTCAGTTTTATTTTGTATTTTATTTACAGACATGTCTCAATGAGTTACTTAATGCCTTGCTTTTTTATTTTGAGTCTTGCTTTGAACTCATGATCCTCCTGCCTCAGCCTCCTGAGCTGCTGTGTTTATAAGTGTGCGTCACCACGCCCAGCTTAATACAGTCTTTTAAGAGATATACAGATTACCTCCATATGGTAACTATTTTTTTATCCAAATGTAAAGAGAGAGATATGTACTAAACATATACTGTGTGCTACGTAGTTTATATGTGTTACCTTGCTTAGCTCCTTAACTGCGAGTACTGCTTTCTTGTCTTATGGAGGAGGACACTAAGGACTGGAGGGATCAAGTGTTTAAGTAGCACAGGTAGTTAATACAAATGTCAAATACATTAGGTATCTCAGATGCGTCCAACTCTTGGTACAATGAGTTCTTTGTGATTTTATGGTATTTTCTTTTTGGGCTATAGAATGTGGCTACAAAGATAAGTTAAAAGTGTGTGTGTTTATTTTGTAATATATATGTCACAGGGTAAAAAACTCTTGATTTTCACTTTGCTGTGGGGTTAATCCAGAGTTTTGGCACTTTGAAAAATTGCCAGGACCCTCATCATCATTACCATTATCATCTCATTACTATCTCCATTAGTTATCCAACACCTCATATAAGATACACAACAAGGGTAAAACCCTTTAAACATCTCATTTGTGTACAACTTTGAATGTGTTGTGAAACAAAAAGGGATCATTTGAATGTTGTGGCACACCTCAGAAACATAGTCTCAAAAGTAAGTAGAAAATACAAAAGGAAAATAAGTAACAAAGATCTAAGACAATGGACCAATGTGTTCTTCTGTTCTCCCTCTCCCTCTGCACTGCACCTTCTGTCTTCTGTGGAATGGGTATTGAAAACCATGGTGCTTTACCACTGAGCTACATCAACAGTCCTCTCTCTCTCTCTCTCTCTCTCTCTCTCTCTCTCTCTCTCTCTCTCCCTACCTATCTATTTATTTACTTACTTACTTATTTTTATTTTAAGACAGGGTCTCATTGTGTTACCAAGGTTGGTCTCAGACCTACATTCCTCTTGCCTTAGTCGCTAGAGTAGCTGGATTACCCGCAAGGTCTACTGCACCCAACCTTGTGCTGTCTTTTAAAGTAGCGACCACTCTTTATATTTCTGGCTAATGCTTAAATGAATGCAGTACAAGACACCACATCATTGACAGAAAGTATAAATGTCAGGAAGGGATTTTAAAGAGGGCATTTTATTTTCATAAAATAAAAGTTACAGGAGGTGTAGCTCATTTGTAAAGTTCATGCTTAGCATACACAAGGCCCTGGATCCAATCCTTAGCACCCAAACAAAACAAGCAAAAAGAGCCTATAAGACAAAGATATTCCAATGAGCCATAGATTCGTCAGATAAATAAAAGCAAGAATCATGGCTTTTCAAAAGGTTCAGTTTTTATCTCTGACTCTGGAATCCCAAAGTAAGAGCTGCAGAACAGTATAAAATTAAGCCCATATGTATTTCTTTCTTTTGTTTTATAGGTGTATAGGGTGGATGGGGGACATTGACCCATTTAGTAAGAAGGACTGTTCAGAAAACCTTTCCAAATATTTATTTCTGGTAAAAGGAGAACAGTGAGACAAAGAGTGGGTGGGACTAGCACCGAAGTAAAATTTCCTCCATAACCATCTGCAATGATGCAACCTTTGGCAGGGTGCAGTTTGCTTTTGTCTTGATAAAGTTCAAATTCTGTGTTTTTTTCTAATCTAATTCTTATGAGTTCATTCATATTCTTGTCAATTAATGAGTTCTGATTTATTCCTATAAGTGATTGCATTTTTCAGAATAACAAGGTATTAGGCTTAAATTATTGTTGAAATTTATAAGTATTTTTTCTTTTAAATTCTAGTTGTTTCTAAAATAAAATTTGACTACTTCTTGATTACTTTGCATCAAATTAAATAAACAAAACATTTTAATAATTTCCATTTTTCCTAATCTCATTGTTTCAAATAGATGCAGTGTTGTAAAAATTTTGTTCTTTCCAGCTTCTCCTGCCCTTCTGAATGTCTTTCATTTATCTAAAAGACCTTTTTCTCTCTCATTTGAGATACCTTTACATAAAGTAACTTGTTCCTGTGTGTTGTCAGTTTCATTACTAGACTGATTTCAGTGAAGGAGAGATAGTGACAGGTATGTTGCTATCACATAATGAAAAATCAATATTTATGTTGAATGAATGAATGGCATACATGCCATTGGTAGATGCTTCTATTGTTGCGGTGGCCCAGAATAAATACGTCATAACTGTATGGATGTCACCTCAAATCTGCTTGAGAGAAGGTTTCTTGGCATCTCTGCAAGCTGTATCTAAAGATGGTTGCTCTTATCCCAAGCCCTAGGATATGGGATGTTTTGCCAATTATGTAAGCTCAACTGCCACAGAAATTCTTGTTAAAGATCTCCATGTTACCCGCCATTCAATGATTGGTCCTGGCAGAATGTCTGTTCTACTGCCAATGAGTTGTGAAAGTCAACCTTGATTTTTTTCTCGCTATAGTATATCCATTAGGGAATATCAGAACACACCTATACATCGACTAAAATAATCTCATGAGAGGGAGCACATCAAATTTCCTAATTTGTAGACATTATACATGCATTAACAAAAAGAGAAAGCCAGCTTTCAGGTTCATGGTTTCTAGCTGAACAGCCCAAGGCAAAATAAATCCTCTGTGGGCATTTTCTGATTTATTCACTAAAAAAATGGAACAAAGAAACAATTAATTGGAAAGAGAATGGAAAAACACATTAGTTGTTTACTGTGGTATGTTAATCAATATTTAATAGACTGTTACTCCCACATTCTTAAAAAAAAAGCCTTTGATCTGTAGCATTTGCCAATTTACTGGTAGATATATGTCCATCATTATTAATTTGAAGTTCCCAGCACAATGTCACTGAATGTGCCGTTGGGAAGGGATGCACCCAGTTGGCTCTTATGGACTGTAAGCCTGCTCCAGCCCACCACCAGTTCCTGGCATCTTGTAAGGTTATGTACTTACACAAACATAGCTCACCAACTTGGTCCTGGAACCTGACTTTTAATTTAAATTGCCCAGAAGATGAAGGAAGTGATGAGATGGCGAGCATTTCTACCAGCACTAGGGGCTACTGTCTGAAGAGGTAGGGTGACTTCATAGCACAGTAAGAAAGATCAAGAAGGTAGAAAATTGGGGGTCATATTTCTTGGTATTCCTAACAACAGTCAAAACATTTCCTGGATTTTCCATAGCCATATAGTGTTTCTACTTATTCTTGCTGGTTCTTTTAAATTAAATTTTCTCATGAATAATATTTGATATTTATGCTTCCTGTTTATTATATTTATTTAGACACTCTACACCAAGGAAGACCTGTTATCAGATAGCCTTGCCATTCCTGTCTTTAGTTAAACCCCTTTGCCATTCTGAGAAAGTTTGGCTTTCTCAAACATCTAGCATTTGGTGCTTCATTTTTGCCATCCAAGGTTTTGTCTTTATGACCATTCTATTTGGTTTAGTTTTCTTATTCTTCCAAATTCTATTTCAGTTCTCTTCTTTGTGTTTCCCTTACTCCTCAACCAATTTACAGAGTCTGTTCTTTCTTCAAACAACAATTGCCACTCTCTATTACATATTCCCTGATTGCACCTAGCTCCCTCTGTGAGCCCTTTCCAAACGAGCGAGTATGGACTATAATTTACAATTAGCCACTTGGTGACATTCTGAATTATTATTTGCTAATGTTTTATACATGTGCCTTCCTTTCTATTTTAAGTATATTTTAATGCACTTGTGAATAGGGACCATATAAAATAGAACAGCATGAAACACAAAGGAAAAACAAAGAATGTAAAGTTGAATATAGAAATGGAAAAAGAATAATAATTTGAGTAAAAGGTTTTCTAATGCTTTTATCAGGTTTTGGCTTTATAACTTTAAAATATTTGAGATCTTTTATGAGTTAGAACTAAAAATGTTTAAGACAATAATAGTTGCAATCTATTTACTTCACTCAAATTCTTTCTTCTAAGAGAAATTTTGGTTGACAATCTAATCATTGAATGAAGAATAAAAGTATTAAGAATCAGAGTGAAGTTGCAAGTCAGCATAGAAATCTATTTTAGTGCAACAAAAACTGATGCAAATAAAAGCCCTAGGAAAAAAAAAAAGAGAACATAATTATTTTAAGGTATCTGAATTAATCACTCCACATTAATTTTCAAGTCTATTTTCAAATTTTAATATGAAAATTCAATAAGTTGCAAAAATAAAAGTACAATATGGGCTCAGTTTTGGTCCATAGTTTTGCCTTTCTCATGGGTTAACTGGTTTTGTGAGTTAAGGAAAGGGTTCTGGTGGGCAAGGATTGGTCATTTAATGTTAGCAGGGATATGTTACAGTTTATTGGGTTTATTTTAAAGAATCTTTACACTTATTAAGCATCTCAAATTAATATAACATTATTAACTACTATTACTTTCTTTTTTTGTTTATATCTTGTTTATATAACTTTAAAATTACCCCAAATATTCTTTACTTAATTGAAAATTAAGCATTATATTTATCTAGAGTTTTCAAAGCACTTTTTCTATAGAAGGTAACTGGAGAGTCTCCATGACCGAATGAAAGGTAAGGCAGCTGTTATTATGTCTGATTTAAGTTTGAAGAAATTGTAACTAAGTAACACCAATTTAGTCTCCTATATTCTCACTCCAAAATGTTTAATGTGACTTTTCAAATAATAGGTAGTGTGTCCTTGATATATGCATATTTATAAACACTACAAAAATAAAGATTTGAATGGCAAGTAGTATTGCAATTGCTCCATCCCTGTTCTTTTTTAAATTGATTTTATTTTTTAAATACATGACAGCAGAATGCATTACAATTCTTATTACACATATAGACACAATTTTTCATCTCTGTTTGTATATAAAGTATGTTCACACCAATTCATGTCTTCATACATGTACTTTGGATAATGATGTCCATTACATTCCACCATCCTTGCTAACCTCGTACTCCTCCCTTCCCCTCTCACCCCTCTGCCCTACCTAGAGTTCTCTATTCCTCCCATGCTCCCTCTCCCTACCCCACTATGAGTCAGTCACCTTATATCAGAGAAAATATTCAGCATTTGTCTTTTTAACTACTATTACTTTTAAGACACAAGGTATCAAATATCTCCAAACTATGCTACAAAAGTACAATTCAACCTCAGGAAAATACCCACAAAGAGAGAAAAAATATTCCTCACTTAGTTACAACCAATGTAAGTTTTTATTTTTTATCTTTGACTCCAGAGCCTACAACATGTAATTCTAAGGGGAAAATTTAAAATAAATTTAAAGTGTCTGAGTGTTCTAGCAACACATATATTTTAAATTATTGGTTCACATTCATATTAGCATTTTTACAATTCTTTTTTTCTAATATCTATATAATATCTATATCCCTTTAAATTTTAAAAAAGTGGAATTAAATATCTTTTAGGTATCTCTTCTCAAGGTTATATTTCACTAGTTCCTTCAGTTCCCTTCATAAATCCTATTTCCTTTTTCTTTAATTATGTTGTTGCTCTCTTCTGCACCCTCAATGATTAACATGAGACTACTAAATTAAATTTCACTTGTTATGCCTAAGTCTCTATATACTAAGGTATTATATTAATTGACCTGGTGCCTCAGGCTAGTCTTTATGATTGAAATAAAATACACTATTGAGAAGCAAAAATCTTATTATTATTTTTTTGCTTATACCAGCTATTGATTTTAATCATAAAATTTGCTCATACTTCCCATTGAGATTATAATGAAAAGAAATATTTATTATTAATCCATTAAACTGTATCTATAATTGGTTACATGAATAATTGATGTGATCTTTCTTTCTATCTTTTGGAGAACATTGTATCAGATCCTTCTGTTTGTAGGAATTTGGGCTCCTTGAAGATCAAGTCCTTTGTTTATAGAAATAGCTCCAATACAAAGCATAGAAATGATACACAGGCCTACCTTAATGAGTCAAATAATGAAAGTGGATCCATATCTAAATAATTCAAATGACTCATTGTTTCCTGAAATGCAAAAAAAAATCATAAGGATTACTAGTATTCATTAAAATCTACTTGGTGTCTGGCTAAGTAATCAGAAGTAAATATAAATGAAACAGCCCCTAATTTTAGAAATTTCCTGGGTCTTTTTAATGGGAGATGTAAAAATTATAAAAATCATGTGCATATAATAAGCAAATTTATTGTATTTGAGATGTGCACTAAAAGACATTGTAAAGTACTAGGAATATGAAATAAAATATTGGGTCCACCTAACATTTTTTCCTTTGAATTACTTGAATTTGCTTGTTGAACTTTTAAAGACTAAACCCAGAGTCCTTAGTTATTATAAGATAATTTGTGACAATTCTTTTTGATTTATTTTTTCATTTGTATGTGCAAGTACACATGTATACCAGGTTATCTAAATTGCTTGTAGGGATAAATGGGCATATAAATTCTACCCACAGAAAGGTCATCTGGCATCTCAGATTGATCTATTTTATATTAGATTAAAATGTTCTTCAGTTCTATAATTTATTTAATATATGCTTACCAAGAGCTAACTGTTTTTGGTACTTTTCTAGGTTTATCTGTTCTTTTTTAAAACTACAATACTTAAGTGTGGAAGTTTGTAGGTATTGTACATGTTTTCCTTTCAAAGGTTAGAATTTTCTTTAGATTTTAGAACAAGACATTGAACTCATAGCATACTAGCATTTATAATTCAAAGTATTCCAAAGGAAGCTGTTCTAATTACTTCATTTTTATCTTTGTGAACAAAATTTTAATGCTAATTTGCATTATCCATCAAATGCCTTATGTTGGATCTATACAAGTCTGTGATTGTTCATTCAATATAAAACCCCAGTCACAATGATTCCTACTATAAAGATGTAAGTATTTCTTCAGGCCAAGTGTAATTCAGGAATTATCTAAAACAGTGATTTTAAACCATATACCATCTGTCCAAATTATCCACAGATCAGTTGCATTCACTGTGCAAAAGGATGGTATCCATTTATCTGTGAAAAAAGGATGAGAAATTCAGGGATGACAGGGCAACAGGACAGACAGCTCAGTCACCACTAGGGGATCACTCCATATGAAATGGAGAGCGCGTTATTCTTACAAGTTTTGAAGGGAAAATTAGTGTTTCAAGCCCCAATGGAAGAAAAAGTATAAAGTCTATATAGAAAGACAGTGTTCTGGGATTTGTTATTTATTCTGTATCTAGATATCCAAGCCTGACATTTGATTACATATAGCAGGACTCAACATGGAGAGGGACAAGCCAGGCCACAAAAGAAATCTTTTGACAGCCATAACTTACAGTTTGGAATCAGGATGCACACTTGGAATTCAAGCAAGTTTGGTCTCTTGGAGTCAATAATTTCTTAGGTACCAGAATAAAGCAAGCAGGTTCACAAAATGGCACACATAGAGTACAGGTAGAGTTCATAGAGTACCACTAACCTTAGTGGTTAAAAAAAAAAAATGCCTTTTGATCTCATCCTCAGGGTGTTACCAGATAGATTACTAGGGAGCCAATAAAAGTCACAAGGTTAGCAGGTGCTGCTTTATATAGGCAGGGTTATATGGACTTTTATTTACAGCACAAGGCTAAGTCTGCTGGATAATCTTCAAATTTATAATATGTTTTCTAATAATAAGTTTATACATATATATGTGTACATGGAATACATACAAATATTTATATGTATATATGGAAAATGTATTAAATATTCAATATACCTATTAAAGAGCATATATATTTTATGGGCATAGAGGTAAAGGCATATCTATAGCTATAAAATTACTATGCACATACTTAGGGTGCTTTAATTTTGCCCTGAGTATTTGACATTTATTGATGCTTTTGTCTCATATATTTTAAAGACAAAAAGAATAAAAATTATATTTGTAAATAACTTCTTTCATATTCTGGAGAAATAAAGTCATTCGTCATCTGATGATCCCTGGTTTTTCCGTCTTTGGTTACTTGAAATTAATGGTTTTGAGAATCTAAAACAACTGTCTCGCTCTCCTGCAGGTGAAATCAGTTCTCTTAGATGGACTACTTTTCTAATTATGGGCTTGACCATCCTTCAGCTGCTGCTTTTGATAGAAGACATAATCAACTGCAAAATAGGGATGCGTTTTCTGGAGCAAGTTGAGCCCTTCTCAGAAAAAATTGTTTGGGGGGCCAACTTCAGTCATCAGAACTCACAGGCAATTCACACTGGAATAAGTGTCTAAGGGTGTGGGACTATGTGAACAGATTTTACCCTTTGTGTTTAACTTGGCAGTTTTCATCCTCATTGTTTTATAACAATGACATCTTCCTACATGATTCACAAGACTAGGATTTTAATAGAAAAACCTGCTGTTTTTCATAAACTTGAGAAGGAAAGGATGGATAGGGTGACTATTGCAAAGATTTTGTCCATTTTCAAACCAAGCAATAAACCTAAAAAAGCTCTATGTCCAGTGTTTACCACAAAAGAAGATGTGCTGAAAAGTGTTCAAATTAATTTTCCAGCACATTGGGGAAATGCAATATGCATAGTATCAGCTTCCACAGTTTCCTTTCAGTTCCCCAGACACACACACACTCTCTCTCTCTCTCCAAAAAGATATGCTTTAATTTTCTGTCCACTAAACTCATTAATTCCAATTTCTTTTTAGTTTTGCTGCCAAACACAGTTATATTTTCCAGCTAAGGAAAAAATACCGTAAGGGAAAATGAGATTCTGATTTATGCTGCAACATTGATGAATGTTGAAGACATTGTTCTAAGTGCAATAAGTCAGACATGATAGGGCAAGTATCCTATGAATCCCCTTACACAAGATCTCACATTTAGAGAGAGAAGATAGAATGGAGCTCACCAGGATGGGGGGAGTATAGGAGTATATTAGTTAGTGGGTACAGAGTTTCAACTTGGAATGATTAAAGCATTGTGGAGATCAGTAGTGGTGAGGAATACACAATATAATGCCTCTGAATTATGCACTTTAAAAGGGTTAAAATAATAAATGCTATGTATATTTTACAAGAGAGAGAGAATGAGAGTATAATAGATTTTAACAATATTCTAATTCCTGAATTTTAAAAGGATAATTATTTTAAGGAGAATTTAAAGAGCTTCTCACAAAATTTCAAAATGATTTTTTTTAATGTACCCAAAGAAAGTGGACATGTGCCAGCTCCCTCATAGTACCCACTGAGGTAGCACACTTCAGAGAGTTAACTATGCAATGCACCTACAGAGAGTGGGTCACAGACTGTGTTCTCATAGGCAGTGGAGTTACCAGGGCTAAGAGATGAGCAGGTTCAAAGCAGAACATGTCATAAATGACCCTGTAGAGACCAGATGTTCCTCCTCAACAGCCTGATTGCATTAGATCCATGACATTGACACTGTTATGAATAGACTGGAAGTGATATCCAAGAATGACTAAATTCAAATTCCTCCAAGTCCAGAGAAGGGAATTTTGAGAGATTACATTTAATGTAGGAAAATTAGTATGACTTTTTAAAAAAAAAATTATTTTTTTAGTTGTAGTTGGACACATATCTTTATTTTATTTATTTATTTTTATGTGGTGCTGAGGATCAAATCCAGGGCCTCTCATGTCCTAGGCAAGGACTGTACCACTGAGCCACAATCCCAGCCCCTAGAGTAGTATTACCTTTTTTATAATCTATGCTAGAGTAAATTTTAGGACCAGTTTGCTTTTTCTTGAATATGTGTTCTTGAAGTCATGTTATATCTTACCATCCATTGTGTGATTATATTTTAATAAAGAGATTTCTTTTGTAAGGTAATAGAAGTCATGAAATTTGTAAAGTAAAGTACCATTTTAACATAGCTGCCTATGAAGTCAGAATTCTCTTTGGTGCTAAAATACAGTGCCTTCTATTAAATTAATTTTCTTACTTTATTATTTTCTGTATTATGAAATGTCCTTTTGTCTGACTTTATTGGCCTTCTTTGATTTTGTTATATCCTTCTGAAAATTATTCCTAATCCTTTTGCAAATATAGAAAAGTAAATAAAAGATAGGCACATATAAACAAGTTTGACATTAATTCCAAAAAACTGCTATTTCTATTGGTGTCTGTGTCTGAGTCTATTATTCATGGTCCCTATTTTGATATATTTCTCTGTTATTCTCTTGATCAAAATGCTTCTTCTTGTTTAGATTTCAGTCAATATTTTCAAATTACAAGTTTTGTGTGATTTTTGAACTACTGACTATAATAGGATTATGCTGTATTTAGAACTTCTGTTTTATAGCAGGAGACTGAATTGGATTCTGATCTGAGCTTCACCACTCTTGAAGTGAACAACTCAAGTTGTTACTTATCATCTAAAGTCCTAATTGGGGGATTTTCAGCCTATGGGACACTGATTCCATGGCTCCATCTGTTCATATCTCAATGAAATAATTCATATTTGTATGATATCATAGATCTCTTTATTATAAATCTGTGTATTAATCTTGCTTGTTGCTTAATTGGTTTTATTTTTAAAATACATGACAGCAGAATGCATTACAATTCTTATTACTCATAAAGAGCATAATTTTTCATATCTGTATATAAAATATGCTCACACCAATTCATGTCTTCATACATGTATTTTGGATAATGATGTCCATCACATTCCACCATCATTTCTAACCCCCTGCCCCCTCCCTTCCCCTCCCACCCTTCTGCCCTATCCTAGAGTTTGTCTATTCCTTCCATGCTCCCCACTCCCTACCCTCCTATGAGTCAGACGCCTTATATCAGAGAAAACATTCAGCATTTGGTTTTTTGGGACTGGCTAACTTCACTTACATTATCTTCTCCAACACCATCCATTTACCTGCAAATGCCATGATTTTATTTTCCTTTATTGCTGAGTAATATTTCATTGTGTATATATGCCACGTTTTCTTTATCCATTCATCTACTGTAATTTTTATACCCTTGAAATAGGAAAAAAATTAACAGTAGGATAAGTGAGGTGAATAAAGTACATTAATTTTTCCAAAGAAGAAATGTGGTATAAGATTAAAATAACACACTACATGTAATGCTATAAATTTACTGAAATAAAAACAAAAAATTATTGTGTTAACAATAGAAACCATTCTGTTTTTCTAAGGCCCGATACAGTTTCAGCATAACTATATTTTAAATTAATGTTAAATTGAGTATTATTGATTTTATAGTTGTTTCATGGACATTTGTTTTAATAGTTGCAAAATG
Source organism: Marmota monax (assembly GCF_021218885.2). Classification (NCBI taxonomy): domain Eukaryota; kingdom Metazoa; phylum Chordata; class Mammalia; order Rodentia; family Sciuridae; genus Marmota; species Marmota monax. The sequence goes on from NW_026693552.1 coordinate 2,336,032, forward strand.
TTCCTGTTCCAAAAATTAAAATCTAATTATATTATTATATATATTTAAGTAACATTGTAATGTAATTATTCACATCAGCCACAGGAATTAGCTAGAATTTTATATTGAAACAGCCTTAGTGTCTTCATCCAAACTCAATTATAAATTCCTCCTTATTCAGGATTATTTTGAGAGTTGAACGTGACATCGTAGGCTAGCAGCACAAACCTGTTCCTTTTTCTTACCATATACATTCACTTATTCCCCATGGCTTTTATTTTATCCTCTGTTTTTATAGGTGAAGGCAATATAAACAAAATAAAGTGTAGAATAAGATATGTTTTTAAAATACTAATGACATTATCCCAATTAGGCTTTATTTTTTCATTGTACAAATGACCCTTAAACTGTCAGTGACTCTCAAAAAAATGTTCATTGCTCACCCAATTGCCCAACATAGGATTTTGTGTTTGCATCATGCTTGAACTCAGAGCATTGTTTTCACCAGAAGAAAGACAGACAATCGGGAAACACTCCATGCCTCCCACAGCTTCTTCCTGGAATGGTGTCCTTCATGTCTCCTTGAATTACATGGTCAGAAGCAAGTTGCAGGGCCACTGCAGGCACAACCTCAAGGAGCAGAGGAATCAAAGCCTCTTTATATATGTGGGGGTCGTTTGTAAGGGAGGTCCCAAAGAGAGATGTTACATATTTCAAGGATAATATAAACTTATGATTTTGACAAGTTATTAAAGTAGGGCAAATAATTCCTTATTATCTGCTTAATATCAATAATAGGAAAATAAAAGCATGCCTCATAAATTCAATGCTGTATTACTGTTTCTCCCCTTACACTTGTTTTTAAAACTTAAATGTAACTTCATTGAGAAATATTTCATAGATATAAACATTGCAATAATTTTATGTAGTAAAAATTATATAGGAATTATATTTTCTACAAATTTTGTTTCAATAAAAGTTCTGGTCTTAGAAGTTCTAAGAGTCTTCTATTTCTTTTTCTATTTGCTTTTATGTGGAATTTATGCTATTAATACTACTTTAAGCTTTAAAATTGGGGGATGATCGGATTAATTATTTTTAACAATCTGTTCTTTCTAGGATAAAACCATGAAAAATTGCCTGTTTTACAATGGAATTATTCCAGGCTTTGGAAAATGGAACCATCACTGGACTAGCATTCCAAGAAACCTCAAGGATCCTCTAATAATTTATTAAAGATACTGGTTCATAAGAAGCTGGTGGTTTGAGCATGAACCATTGAATTTTTATTTGTTTAAGTTTTCCTTTTAAATCATTGTAATTGTCAACCAAATTACCCTTATATCTCTGTTTCTTTCTGCAGAACATTTCCTAATAATTTATTTATATAACTTATTTTTTATACTTATATATTTATTTTGGACAAAAAAAATCTTCTTTTGTTTTTTTTGTTCTCTTTTTTAAAAAAATATCATATCATAAAATAAGGTCAAGTGGCATCCATACCAACAATTTTTAGAGTGTTAAAAAATTTAAATAAAATAATTTCTGACATGTAAATCCTAATTACAGACATTTGTATAAAATACCATACTTTTACTCCTTAGATTAAATATAAAATTGAAACAAAAATGGACATATTACTTTTGCTTTCCAAATGTGACACAAAACGTAGGGGAATTTTTTTGGAGATTGTGTTTATTTTAAATTTCATGCTGGGAATTGAGCACAGGACCTTGTGCATGCTAGGTAAGTGCTCTATGATTGTGTGACATACCCAGCACCAAGATAGTTTTTGTTATGATCTTAGACTTATTCATAAAGCACAGCCATTCACTCTTCACTATATAGTATATGTAAGCAATTATTATATATTTAACCAAAAAAGTATTATTTCATAAAGTTAAACTTGATTCTAAAATAGCCTATTTTAAGGTATAGTGCTATTATACTGCTCTTCTATTTTTACTCTTGCCATTTTAATACATTTTTTATGTTCTATGGATCTTTCCATTTACTATAATTTGCCTTCTATAGAGAAGCCTATAACATATCTGATTGCTTGAACAATTGATGTTTAAAACCATTATTTATGATAAGTTTTGATCAGTGCTTTTATTAAGTAGTATTTTATTCATACAATATCTAGAAGACTTCTAGTATAAGCAGAAATGATGGTAGCAAAAGTAGAGATGAAAATATCAGTGGAAATATAAAAATCTCATTTGGTTCCTCATCCTTAGTGAGAAGAAGGAAATTGATTGTATCTAAAAACTGAAAATATCAGTAGAAATATAAAAATCTCATTTGGTTCCTCTTCCCTAGTTAGAGGCAAGGAATTGATTGAATCTACCAACTCAGACTAGATTTTGAAAATAAGTTTCATACCACATGAAATTTACACTTTAAAACACTATTTTGACCATTCCAGATATCTTCAAATACAAAAGTTTCAAATTATCCCAACATTTTCAATCCAAAAAAACTGTTCATTTGATCTAAAATCATAATATGATACTTAGAACTTCCATAAGCATGGTGAACAAACATTAGTAGCTCAGAACTTCAGAATATTTAAAATTGTTATATATAAATCATTAAAAATTGTATTGAGTGCCTAATTCATGCCAAACACTGAAACAAATATGAGAGATTAAAATATAATGAACATAGTAAGCCTCCCATTGGGATTAGTACAAACTTGAAGACAAAATATGCATTTAAATCTGTAATTATGTGATAAATTCAACCATAAAGTATATGCTAACTACAATGTATCATTTAGGAAATAGTAATCAAAATGTTAATATTTCAGAGAAAGTTTAAACTATTAAAAGAGAATTTAGTTAAATTCTTAAAGGACAGTCAATATTTTTCCCCAGTGTATCTTGGATAGAGGAACTTACCAGTCAGAAAGAATGAATAATGTTATGGACAACTGATAGGGCAATCACGAAGTGCATTTCAGGATTTATATTTACTTAGACATTTGTAAACCGGAGGCTACTTGTCAAAAGGAGTTGAGGTAAGTGATAAGATCAAGAACAGCTTCGCTGGTGTACAATTGCCTAGGACCTCATGCTTAGAAAACCCTTCTAATTTTTTTTTTTTGAAGCTATTGTGAATGGGGTAATTTTCCTGCTTTCTCTTTCAGTAGATTCATCACTGATGTATGGGAATGCATTTGATTTATGGTTGTTGATTTTATAACCTGCTACTTTTCTGAATTCATTTATTAGTTCTAGGAGTTTTCTGGTGGAATTTTTTGGCTTTTATAAATATAAAATCATATCATTGGCAAATAGTGATAGTTTGAGTTCTTCTTTTCCTATTCATATAACTTTAATTTCTTTCTCCTGTCTAATTGCTCTGACTTCACAGAAGATGACACTTCACCAAAGAAGAAATATGCTCAGTCAGTAAATATATGAATAATATATTTCAATTGATGTGGTGATCTTTCATCCTTGTCTTGTTTCAGTTTTTAGAGGAAATAATTTCAAATTTTCTCCATTCAGAATAATGTTGGCCTTGGGTATAGCATACACAGCTTTTACAATGTTGAGGTATGTTTCTACTACCCTTTGTTTTCCTAGTGTTTTGAACAAGAAAGGGTACTGAATTTTGTCAAATTCTTTTTCTGCATCTATTAAGATGATCATGTGGTTTTTATTTTAAGTCTGTTGATGTGATGAATTATGTTTATTGATTTCCATATATTGAACCAACCTTGTAAGAAATTGAAGATGTCTTAGAAGATGGAAAGATCTCCCATGCTTCTCAATAGGCAGAATTAATACTGTCAAATGGCCATACTACCAAAATCATTATACAGATTTAATGCAATTCCAATTAAAATCCCAGTGATATTCTTTATAGAACTAGAAAAAGCAATCATGAAATTCACTTGGAAAAATGAAAAACCCAGAATAACAAAAGCAATCCTTAGCAAGAAGAAGGAAACAGGAGGCATCATAATACCAGACCTTTAAATTATACTACAGAGCCATAGTAACAAAAATGACATGATATTTGGCTCCAAAACAGACACATAGACCAATGGTACAAAATAGAAGACACAGAGACAAACCTACATAAATACAGTTATCTCATATTAGACAAAGGTGCCGAAAACATTCAGTGGAGAATTGATAGCCTATTTAATAAATGGTTCTGAGAAAATTGGAAATCCACATTACAAAATGAAATTACACCTCTATCTCTCACCCTGCATGAAACTCAATTCAAAGTAGAATTATGATTTCAAGATGGAGACAGAAAAATATGTGAGATATGCACTAGACCAGAGACCCTGTGCCTAACAGGAGAAAAAGTAGGCTCATATCTTCACCATGTTGGCTTAGGATTTGACTTCCTTAACAAGACTCCTAAGGTGCAAGAAGTAAAATCAACAATCAATAAATGAAACATATTCAAACTAAATAGCTTCACCTCAGCAAAGTAAACAATAACGTGAAGAAATGGCCTACAGATTGGGAGAAAACCTTTACCACATGCACCTCAGATAGAGCATTAATCTCCAAGATATATAAAGAACTCAAAAAACTTAACACCAATAAATAAATAACCCAATAAAATGGGCTAAGAAACTGAACAGACACTTCACAGAAGAATAATTATGATTGATCAGAAAATATATGAAAAAATGTTCAACATATGTAGCCTTAGAGAAATGCAAATCAAAACTAAGATTTCATTTGACCCCAGTCAGAATGGCAATTATTAAGAATACAAACAACAATAAATGTTTGCAAGGATGTGGGGGAAGAGGTACAAATTGATGTAACCATATGGAAAGAGTTATGTAGGTTCCTCAGAAAACTTGGAATGGAACCACCATTTGACCCAGCTATTCCACTTCTTGGTTTATACACAAAGGACTTAAAATTAGCCTATTACTGTGTTGCAGCCACATCAATGTTTATAGCATCTCAATTCACAATAGTTCAAGTATGGAACCAACCTAGCTGCCCTTCAACAGATGAATGGATAAAACAAATGTGATTATATATATATATATATATATATATATATATATATATATATATATATATATATTGAGAGCCACAGCCGAAGGGGCCCCAGCAAACTTCCAGCTGCCGGCAAACTTCCAGCTGCCGGCTGATGATTGGCTCACAGCGGCCCCAGCAACATCTAGCTGATTGGCTCCTCTGCGGTGATGCTCATTGGGCTGTTTCCCTGCCCTTTCAGACCACGGAGCTGCTCATTGGGGGACTTTTTTGGCTCCGCCCATGTGACCCAGCCAATCGGCCTCAAGAGCAGGAGGATTGTGGGAGGTGGAGAGAGGCTTGTGTTGGAGAGAGAGACTTGTGGGAAGCCAGTGGTGGCAGTTGAGGCTCTGAGGGTTTTTCCTGAGAGGCTGTTTTGTTTGGCGTGTGTGGTTCTAAAAATAAAGTTAGTTTCTTTTGACAAGTGGCTCCTGATTGTGCCCAGCCAGACTGCGGCATATATATATATATATATATATATATATATATATATATATATACATCAATGTTTATAGCATCTCAATTCACAATAGCTCAAGTATGGAACCAACCTAGCTGCCCTTCAACAGATGAATGGATAAAACAAATGTAATTATATATATATATATATATATATATATATATATATATATATATATATATATATATATATCAGCTTTAAAGAATGAAATTATGGCATTTGCCAGTAAATGGATGGAGCTAAGCAAAATAAGCCAATCACACACACACAAAAAAACAAACCAAATATTTTTTCTCATAGTTGGATGCTAATTAACAATGGGGAGGGAGCTAGGGAAGAATAGAGTTACTTTAGATTAGGTAGAAGGTAGTGAAGGGAGGGGAGAGTGTATGGGGTTAGGAAGAATAGTAGAATGAATCAGATATTATTACCCCATGTACATATATAACTATACAAATGGTATAATTTTATATCATATACAATCAGAAGAATGAAATTATACTGCATTATATATGATGTATCAAAATGCATTCTACTGTCATGTATAACTAATTAAAACAAATAAAAATTTTAAAATAAAGAAAACCCATTATACATTTAATATTTTTCTGTCTCCATCTTGAAATTCATAATTTATGAAAAAGGGACCCAATGCTTTTATTTTGCCTAGGGCCCCCAAATTTTATACCTGGCTTTGAATGAGACCCATATCATAGTTTACCATAGCTGCCATATTTGGGGTGTGAACTTTGTCTTGCAAGCCCTACAGTCACATGTGGTTTTATGTAGGGAAATAATACCATCTTATTTCTATTTTAGGAAGATTATAATAGTAGAGAAATTTGAAACACAGTCATACTAAGAGAGTCACACTAATTCTCCAAGTGAAATATAATGAGGGATTGAACTAAGTAATTCTGGTAGTTAATAAGGGAATGCAGATTCAGAGATATTCAAAAGATATTTAGGAGAGAAAATGAAACATTTTGGGCCAAAAATAGGTGGAGAGGAAATAGAAGGATTTTATTGTTTTACCAAATTTCTTCCATATATTTAGACCATTTAACAACTTATGATGGCAAAGTCTAATTGATTCTTAAATATGTCTCTCTTCTGATGATATAAGCGCCAAATCTTATCTCTGCCTTCCCACTATCCACTGCCTCATACTCTAATAAAAGGCACTTCATATGTAGAATTATGAAAGGCAAATGTACTCTGAATTTTGACCTTGGCTACATGCTAAAAATATGGCAAACTAGAAACCTTGATAAGGGAGCCTAACTATAGCCATCTTGGGCCTGCCCTACATTCTCTGTATTGCCTAAGATACATCAGCATACAAACCTGAAATATTCTGAATTTTTCCTTCTAGAACCATAATCCCAGCCTTAATTCATCTTTAACCTTCAGCTAACTTCAATGTTTATCGATCCTCTTCTTCATTATTTTCTCAATTCCCCTTTGTCTTATTCACTGTTTCATAGTAAAAAATATTCAAACACATGAGAATTCAGGTAAAAAGATAAAGGTGATATTCAAATGCTCTCTACTCTGTTGTTACGGTTTGGATGTGAAGTGTCCTCCAAAAACTCACATGTGAGACAATACAAGAGAGTTAAGAGGAGAAGTTATTGGATTGTGAGAGTCTTAACCCGATCAGTGAATTAATCCCCTGACTAGGATTAACTGAGTGGTAACTGAGATGGTAGGGTATGGTTGGAGGTGATGGGAATTGGTGGCATGGCATTGAGGTATATATTTGTATCTGGCAAGTAGAGACCCCTTTCTCTGCCTTCTGATCATTATGTGAGCTGTTTCCCTCTGCCATACTCTTCCATCATGATGTCCTGCCTCACCTTGAGCCTGGAAGAATGGAGCCTGCTATCTGTAGATTGAGACCTCTGAAACTATGAGTCCCCAAATAAATTTTTCCTCCTTTACAGATGTTCTGGTCAGATCTTTTAGTCACAGGAGCAAAAATGTTGACTAAAACATCTGTCTATTTTATTTTATAACGAATAATACCTCCTGAGACCTCTAACAGACTTGGATTTAGTAGTTACTTAGCTAACAGGAACAATTATTTAAATTGAGGAATTATGAAATATCATATATATATATAAATATCTTAAAATGTATCGCATATTAATGCATCAGATTTTGATATATCAGAGTTCTAGGATTCTAAATTGCTATTTTATATCTCCTTTCTGTCATAAACTATGATACAAAATAATCTTCCTAATTTTCAAGCATTTTCTCTCTCAACTCGAATAAAATGAGTCTTTTATATGTGATCTAAAATGATGAAGCACTGATATTTTTATTTTTTATCTAAATGTTTCCCCTGTTTTAACTTATGGTGGTTTAATATGGTAGCTATATTTGGGAGGAACATCTTTCTCTTTTTAAAGATTTCAAAGGTATTCAACAAAACTTCCATAGGAGTGACTATGTCATATTAACTGAATTGATAAGTATTTTCATTATGTAATTGCAATATGTATAATATGCATAAAGCTTTCTAAGCAGGATTTTGCAAAGGAATGTAAGGAGAGCCTTCTAGCTACATACACATTGGTTTGCTTTGATATATTAAGTTGATTTAACATTGTGATAATATTAATCATTATATTTTATGTAGGAAGTAAAGAGCATTAGTTAATTTTATACATTTATTGAGCAGTAATAAGTTAAGAAAGTCTTTAGAGTAATCCAAATACCTAATAGAAACTAGTCCTTACTATCAATCTTCAAATGGATTAAGCATTTAATTCTCTGGAGATAGTTTCTATTATTATTATTCCATTTTACAGATAAAGAAGTGGAGACATGTAGTTTAGTATTTCAGTAAATGTTAAAGTTCTTTTTGTGTTTATCAAATTTGTTTTTGACCAGAGTATAAGGAAAAGTAAGCCATAATATTCCAATACATAGAAGTCTACTATGCCAAAGGCTTAGAATTCCCCTAAACGAAAATAAAGGAAATCACGAAAATAAAGGAAATCTTTCTGACTATATCATGTGGTCTCATTCATTATAGTAGAGAAGAAATTTTCTTTGTGGTTGCTGGAAGATGTTCGTGATCCTCCACCACCATCCTCAAAGTTTAGACTTGTGTTTGATCTGAAAACACACTAGACAAAGGAGGCTTTTATGAGCATTCTACTGCTTTTCTGTTTTAATTTCTTTTATGCCATGCTATTTCATACCTTCCCTTTATAAATAATGCAATCCTGGGTACTGTTCTTTTAAATCTTTCATGCTTACAAAACCATGAAAATGTATCAGATCATGTACAAATTGCTGTCTGAAGGTGCTTTTCAAGCTCTTGTATTATAAATGAAATAAGATACAGGAGTTGATGTCTGTTCACATAAATGGAGAATATTGACAGTGTAAAGTGGTTTGAATTACCATGAAATTATAGAATTATAAAATAATGGATCCATAAGGGCCTTGTGAAATCTGCCATTCAAGTTGTCTGCCTTTAGGCAGGTAAACGTCTGAAATACTATGTGAAAATATTTTCCTAGTCTCTTTCTAAATATGGCTTAGCCGAAGAACTGCAGACCCTACCAGAATACTTCTTTTGAATGAGTTTGGGCATAAAAAGAAAAGTAAAATCTTTACTTATATACAACCCAAATTGCTCCCTCAATTCTAACAACTGAATAGCTACCAACGAGCTATTTTTCCCCTTCTAGGGAAACATATTTTCATGTTTCTTTTTAAGACTTCATTATCCTCTTGATGTCTTAACTGTCTCTGCCTCCCTCTAAATTTTTAAATAATTTGAAAATAACCCAAAAGGAAAAGTTTATACATTATTCCATGTAGAATAATGTTTCACAGTAATATTGTTGTTCCATTATTGTGCATTATGTTGATTTTAACCAAAACCTAATTTAATTATTCTAACTTTCATGTATTTTTTCCCATTTTCATTTCTCCCATATTCCCTCTGAGTTATCCAAAATTTCAGGATCTCTTAATTAAAAATCATTGCATATATTTTTCTTTGACCTGGCCTTAATTAATGTTTTTATTTCACTAAGTGTCGTTAAGAATAAAATGGATTTTGCCATATTTTTTCAACAATTCCGTTGTAGTTTCTACACATGGTAATGCTGCTTATTAAATAGTAGGTCATCCCATAGATTTTCTGTAAGTATAATCTTTTGTTTCAGAATACCCAGATTCTCTCCAATTCCTGACCCTTGAGCTAGAAACTCCCCAATTCTTGACCCTAAGGAATGCGAATATATAGTATATTTTGTTTGCTTTTTTTTTTGTAGTTGTAGATGGATACAACACTTTTATTTCATTTGTTTATCTTTTTGTGGTGCTGAGGATTAAACTCAGGGCTTCACACTTGCTAGGCAAGTACTTTACCACTGAGCTACAATCCCTGCCTGTATATTGGCTTTTAAGCCTCTAATTTTCAAGATAATTTGTTACAGAGCATTGATATCTAATACATTGTATTTGTTTTTATGAAAGCCTTTTTTACTTTAAATATTGCATAATACACAATTGAAAGTTTCCATAATTATGTTACAAATGTCTTATAATACACTTCTGATATCTGAAAATTAATCCCCATATTTCTCCATAGCATTTATTGCTATTTTTTTAAATATACTTTTATGTGTTCAGTTTTCATTATTGTTTTAAATATCAATAGCATAGTTGTAAATATCAGTAGCAATATCAGAGAATTGCATAGAGACAATGGAGATAATTTATAGAATAAAATTACAGAAATTATTTCATTAATAGATTAACTATGATACAGGTAATCAGTTCTGGAAATGCTGACAAAATAGATTCCAGTAGACTGTCTATAGATCAGAATTATTTCCCTCATTATTCTTTATTCCACAAAATGAATGCTAAATGCCTGCCAATGTAATAGACACTTATCTAGGACCTTAGGGATACAGAGATAGAAAAAAACACTTTCTGAAATTTATGCGAGTCACTCTGTGAATATATATGTATGTATGTATGTTTATATATATATATTATATAAATGATAGTGGCTAAAACAATGGATTATGGGGTCAAAGCACATGAATTCAATGCCTAGGTCAGACACAAACCCAGCTGTAAACTACATGTAAACCAGCTACATAGCTGTAGATAGCTTTCCCCTCATCTGTAAATAAGGGTAATTTGATTGTATACTCCCTCATAAACTTTAGTGAGGATCAAATATGCTAATACATGCAAAGTCTTTAAATTAGTATCTGACATATAGTAAGCACAAAATGGTATTGATTTATTATTATTAATTGACGACACAAAATATAAATAATAAATGTAAAATTCAATGTTGTATGATAAATAGTTGCATGAAGAAATAGCAGTGTAAACGTGGAGAGTGATGGGGTGGTGGCGTTATTTTGTACACAGTAGAAAGAAAAGACACTCTGAAGATGTGATACTTAAACAGAGATGTGAATGAAAGGAGAGAATGACCCATATGAATATCTGCAGAGGGGAGATTTAATAAGGATGCCTGATTTTCTAGGCAGAAAATCCAAAAGAATCATCATTGACAACAACAAAAACTTGTAACAAGGTTGCAGGATACAATGATGGTATACAAAAGTCATTCTGTTTCTTATTTATTAGTAATGAAAAAGTGGAATCTGAAGTAACATATATATGTACATATGTATATGTACATATAGCTATATATTAGAATAGCCCAAAATTAAATACTTAAGATATATATCTAAAAAAATACTTCTAAGAACTATATTAAGAACCTAAAAAACTCTGATGAAAGAAATTAAAAGATGGACTAAACAAATAATTATTCCTTGAGGGGAATTCCTTGAATTTTGAAGAAAGATTTTTATACATCCATTGATATAAGCATGTGATTTTTCTACTTTAGCTTACTTATGTATATGATGAATTATATGAATGGATTTTGGAATGCTAAACCAACCACTTAGTGCTTGGGATAAATTCCACTTGGTTGTGGTGTACAATTTTTTTTTTTTTTTTTACAAATTGGTGGATTTGATTTACTAGTATTTTTTTGCTGAGGATTTTTGCATCTAATCAATTTAGGTTTTTAATTATTTTTTGGGAAAAATTATAAGAAGCAATAATTAAGACAAATTAATCAGTACAGAAGCAATTATAGGAGTCAAGGTGAGAGGATGCTGATTCAAAGCAGGGTGGTTGAATAGAAGCTGGTGAGAATTAATTAAGTTAATGAAAAATTTTTTAAGGGATAGCTGATAGAAATTAACATTGGACAGATTGTGAAGTTCAAGGAAAAGGAAGGAGACAGGAAAGGCTCCCTAGCAAAATTTCTTAGGATTTTTTTGGGGGCTTGACACTTAAAAGCTTCATTGGCCCTCCTAACTAACAATATAGCATTACAAATGCAAAATCATATCCCTGTTCCTGAAATGGGCCTGTGCAAATAGAAGTCCTTAAAATTTAAACTTCCTTGACTTTATGGTAAAACTATTTCTTTTACGTTTTTGGCATGAATAACAGCAAATGATGGTGCATTTTTCTGACATGGAAAATGAAGAAATAAGGAGATGAGAGTAGGAAATCAAAAAGTTCTGGTTAGGAGACATTAAATGAAAAAAGTTGTGCTAGTGCTGCTTTTAGAAGCAAATGTTTGAGAGTCTGTATTTGGCTAATGTTCTTAGAGCCATGGAACATGATCCTGTCACCTAAGGAGAATGATGAAAGTAGAGTAGGATTATGGACTGAAGAATCTACATACAATCAGGAAAATAGATAAAGAACCATCAGAGTGGAAAAAGGAGAATGTACTGGCTACTCTGGTAGCCACCTGAAAATAAACTGAGCAAGGAGAGACTATGCACCTATCTAGTGCTACTATTGACTAACCAATAAAGATCAAAAAAGTAAAGTTGGTTTCAATGTTCTTTCCTTGATTCTTTCTCTGCTTGAAAAAAAAAAGAGTCTTTGTATCAGAAGGGTTAACATATTGCACATAAACTTGTATTTTTAAAAGGGTTTTACATTAATCCTGACACTTCTCCCCTGTTCTTCTGTTGCATTTCTTTCTAGTATTTTCATTTCAATAATTTTCATTTTAGTATTTCTGTTTTATAGCATCAAACATCAGATTTTAAAGCATGCATATAAATACTGTCCAATTCTCCTTTGGTATTCTTTTAGTGTTTGTATTTTTCAGAGTTTCTGCTGATTGAATACTTTTTCTCTCTGCTCCTAAATTCCATATCTTGATACCTTTCCTATATCTATTGAATATCAGCTTAAGAATCTTATTCTTCCTAAAACTCTTCACAATTAGATTATTTCTGTGTACTTAGTGACACAAGATAGTTCATTCACTGAGATAAGAAAACGAACTAAACTTAGAGACTAGTTAGGTAAAATTTTATCATTTCTTCAAAATAAGATTATAAAAACAGACTTTAATTTATATCTGTTTTGAACTTTGTATCTATTTTGTAGATTTTTGCCTATTTTGAAACTATTTATGGTAAGTGGATTTTCTGTTTATGAAATATTTACACAGAGGAAGTACAGTAGTATTCTTTGAACTTAAAAGAGAGTGAAATGATTTAAGAGAAAACCTTTGAAGTATGTTATCAAATCTTTAACCTCAGAAGGAAGTAAATTGATACTCAATATTCAGCAACATATTAAAATAAGCAATCAAAATTTGGGGCCTTAAAGTTGTACTTTGAAGTTGAAAGAGATTATGGGAAGCAAATGTATATCATAAGATCTGTGTTCATCTTAAACCAACATGCAAATAGGCTGGATTCAGAAGCATTACTCTGAATATTTTTCTCTTAAATCCTATTTCAAATTCCTAAACATTTCTTTGTTTGTTTTTTTTCAATTTCATGTCCCTTTCACATTTTCTTATTTTCCAAATATGTATTTATCTCTGATGTAGACTTCTAAGCTTTGTACATACCTGGCTTGTGTGGAGTGAAAGCAAGAGTTCCTGATTCCTTGCTCTTTCTTCAATAGCCTGGGAGGTCAGTGCTTTCAGGAATCAGGCAACATAGTTGGGGCCTCTAACAGGTCCTTTTAGTGAAGGGCTGGAGATTAAATTAATGGCTTAAAATCTGTTACCTGGTAAACAGCACATGCCACCTACGTTCCCAACCAGCAAACAGGAGGAGCATTATGCTCAACAAATATGGGCCACCCATTTGTAGAAATATTCAAAGGAAAACTAGACCTAAGTTAAAATAAAGTTGTGTTTTTTTAAAAAAAAAATCAAAACAAAAAGTTATTTGCTTATTTATCTTTACATATTTTGTATTTTAGCTGCCCTTAACATGCCTATCTATGGTTTACTAGAGCATAGCATTGAAATGTTTGGAATCTGCACTTAGAAAATAATGTAAACAGGAAGTTATGTTACTGAAAGTGATGCTGCTCAATTAGACAACATTTTAATTCCTAACAAATTTAATAGTGTTCCTACTTCTGATTTGTTTTTTTTTTCTTATTGTTTCTCCTTTCCCTACAGAATAGCCATTAATCTATTTCTACATGGTTATAACACAGATACCTCAAATGCAATACAAATGCAAATGTGAAAATCAGTTCATAATTTTCTTCTAAAATTTTTCTCCTCATTCTCTATTTTTATTTCAGTTAGTGGCATTGCCAGCCATTCAAATGTATTTCCCTTAGAATATTTGACTAATTTTTGTTTTGTTTTCCTGTTCTTAAGTTCAAAATACTGGGGTGGTGAGTCTGTCAAATATATATCAACCAAATGTGGCCAAAACACAGACTATAAAACACAATATTTCTTACAATCTTGAAAAATGGGGGATTGTAGGGAATGTTGGTCCATGAAATTAAGAATGATATTATAATAAATCGATCAACGCATTTTCTACGAGAGTCCCAATAAAGGTATTTTTTCCAAAATGAGGAAGGAATGAAGAGAAGCAAGTTGAAGGCAAATATGGTAAAATGAACCTGGAGCAAGTTGAATTTTGAGTTTCCTTGTAGATACATATGGGCATGTCCAGGATGGAACTACTTCATTATAATTCAGATATTCTTATTGAGGTTTGGAAGTTGAGTTAGTGAAAACTATATGAACTAGAATAAACAAGAAGCTTATAGAACACAGTGGGTAAAAGACTAAAATACAGCTATACCTCAGAAACAACTAGGATTCAAAACACAAATGCTAAAGGACTTTCTAATATCCATATTTTAATCTCTTTATCCTTTTTAATGAAATTATTTTTTTGAAATATTCTGTGGAGGACTGTAGTTTGTAAAGATGTCCCTGTACATCCCAACTCACATGGTCTTCTGATGATGTGACATTTTTCCATCAAAAGATAATGTCTATGTTTCCCTCCTTGAATATAGGTTCTCTTTTCCAATGGCCTTAGACAATAACTTTAGCAAAAATGAAAGCACATTATTACAGAGGCTAGGTCATAAGTGACATTGTGACTTCCATGTGGCAAATTCTCCTTCTCTCTAAACCCAGAGCACAGGAACTTTGAGCCAACATGTAAAATGTGTGGATACCCTGAATCTACAATGAATAAGAGAACTGAGCTGATGGAGAGAGACCCAGAGAAACCCAGTTATTTAAATCTTTGCAGACCAGGATCCAGACATGTGTATGACAAATCTTTAGATACACACAGTCATGGCCATAATTTTTCAACTCATGAGAGATCCCAAGACATCCCTTTGTTTATTCACTTTCTTGGAAGCAGAGAAAGTTCATTACCAGTTTCTCCTTATTATGAAGCATTCCATTGTCTGCCTCTTATGTATATATTGAGGTGCTGGTTGTCTTCATTATTTTCCTACTGGGGAGGTATACTGGGAAGTGAGAATGTCTTAGATGTTGAACAATACCATGTTCCCCTCTGACAGGCCTGGGGATTGTCTGTAAATACAGCTCCATTAAAAACTTACTTGGTTTTGACTCAATTTCATTTAGGCAAATGACTAGATAATACGGGAAGTCAGAAATTTTGTACTGATATATAAATTTGGATTCTGTTTCTTTTATAGCTTTAAGCAACAAGCCTGGAAGTTCTTATTTTTAATACCCTACTTTAAAAGTAGCTTGTTGAAATCGAGCTCATTTTTCATGGAAGGCTGCCTACAACTGTTACAGAAAGGAAATGCAAAGCTTGGGTGCTTAGTTGAAATCTGAAGAAAAGAAAACATTCTCAATTTTTCTGACTCTTCCAACATAGCCACGTTGCAATTTCCAATGCAGACCAGTATCTTATTCTTCAAATTCATCTTTCAAAACTCAGGAGATGTATGATTTTTATCACCTAAATAGTCATGGATCCCTAGTCATAGGTATAAAAATGCCTCTCAACTAGGATAAATAACCATTCGTCATTCTTTTTTCTGTCTTCTTGCAGATGGGTTGGCTTGAATCTTTTGATTCAATATTTATAGCAATAGCAAAGCTAATGTGTTGATATATAACTCAGCCCCAAGTCTGGCAGTTGGTAAGTGTTATCTAAGTTATTGTTATAAATATTTATTTTTACTATATGTATGTATGTGTGTGTGCATATATGTGTGTTTATTCAACTTAGTTTCTCTCTATCCATAGGTCATAGGGGTGATGACTATGTCAGTTGTAAAGAAAGGAATTTATCTAATGTATTTTTCCTATATACATATATGAAAATACCTAAGTGAATCCTACCATTATGCACACCTACAAAATGGGGGGTCCTAATTATAAGATCTACCCCATGCTTATATAATTTTATTAAAATGAATCTGCTATCCTGTATAACTAAGAAGAACAATAAAATAAAACAAAAAGAAAGAAAGGAACTTTAGCTTATCCAAGACAAAGGTAAGCATCCTGGTTTCCTGTTTGCACAGTACTGAGAGGATTCCTAGGACTTGAGATTTTTAGTGCTCAAATCAATACCTTCAAGAACAATCTGGGATGGTTTGTTAATTTATTGCTAGCTGGAACAGACTTAAACCCAGATTTACTGACCCAAAGGCCAAGGACAGAATTATTATTCTATTTTATTTCTTATGGAATAGAAAAATAGTCACTCCTCCCCCACTCACGTTGACTTAATCATTTCCATGATTTTGAGTTTCTCACTTGAAATTTCCTAATTCCAAAAACCAGTTTCTCTATCAGAATTTGTTGTTGCCTGTAATTAAAACACAACATTAGCTCATCTAATTTCAAGGAGAAAATTTTAAGAGAACAATCTTAAATGCCAAAAATAAATTAAGAAAATATCTAAGGTTGATTACACTTTTTGAGTTATATGGTTAAAGAAGCAGTTTCATAAATTTCTTGAATCAAAACTTTGTCTTAATAGTCAAATAAAAATAATTGAACCTCCACATTAGTAATGATTGAATCAGCAATCCCACTGTTTAATATTTTTAGAATTATAGCAAATATCTAGCATTTTCCAGATGTTGTTTTTCATACCAGTTCAGAATCTTCCTCTGAGACTTCCTACTCTGTCTTGAAATGATACAGCTTTCCCCATACTGGCACAGAGAAAAGACCTGGGAGGAAGCTGATACCCTGTATATTACAAAGAATTGTAATAGGAGATAATTAGATTGCTGACTAATCCAGATATCACTGCTCCTGGAGATCTGTGCACATGTCTTGTCTACCAGGGTCATCTGGTATCTCTCAAGCTTTGCCCTCAACTGGGACATGTTTCTGAGCCTGTTTCCTCTTGGTTCAGTGCTTTTCAGTCATTCTCTCCTCCCTGAAGCCCAGGTCCCCAAGACTCAGCAAACAGTGCTAATCAGCTGTGACCTTAACAATGATGCACCCAAGAGAAATGCCCTTTGTTACATGGTTACCTAGTACCTCACCACCACTATCCCAGACTAGGCTCCTGGGCTGGATCTTTATATGAGCAAAGAATTCAACAATGTGTTCTCCAAATTAAGATCAATCACATCAAAGTAAAGTCTCCTCCTCAAGATGAGGAAAAGTAGCTGCAAGAAGTATTTTAAAATATGTTTTAAAAATTCCTATGACAGAAACACTACAAATTGCAATAATTTTGTTCAAAGTGTCTGAAGGCAGCAAAAAAAAATTGTTTCTACATTTTCAGGAAAGTTGGCTCAGACAAAAATTATATAGACTTGGCATCCGTTTACAAGGGGCAGGCTTCTACTTAAGGCTACTTTCCTCTATTTCTTTGCTTTAATGAATATGGGAGACTTAACATCTTTCTCAGGGAAAAGGAAGACAAGCAAAAAGAAAAGAGAGAACCTCTTTTTAAGAATCAGTGATTTACCATTCCTGTCTGATGTCACTAGTCTGTTTTCTCTTGAACAACAGTTCTGGGATAGAAGTAGAGAAAAACAACTTGTATCAGAGTACAGAATTTGTAGAGCACATAACTATGAGGGAATTAAGAGGACTGTTTTTCTCTTTCCCTCCCCGTTTCTTTTGGTACTGTGGATTGCATCAAGGATTACTTTACCACTGAGCTACATTCCCTGTTCTTTTTATGTTTTTTTTTTTTTTTTTTTTGAGTCAGGGTTCTGCTATGTTGCCCAGACTGGCCTCAACTATATATACGGTGAGAATTAAAAAATCAAAGAGTTAGGAGAGGAATGAAAATGAGTATGATAACCAAATTTAAGATTCAGAATTAAGAACTGTGAGGATCAAATTTAAGCATTATTTATATATTATATTTATATGTAAATGTTTAGCTTTGGAAGAGTGACATAATCAATAGATGTTTACCAAATGAAAATGATTAAATGTATCAGATTTTAAGAGTAACAAGTAGAAATTATGATTACAGAGAAATAGTTTGGAATGCTACTTTTGGGTCCTTATAAATCAATAAATTCCCAAATTATATTCCTTTCACCTGAATAAAATGTTTTATTCAAGCAGTGCAGTTTTATAAATTGGATGCTAACATTAACTGGATAAAATCTCTTGACACACAAAAAAAGTGACCCGTGTTTGACATGATCACTCCAGAGTAAGAAGCCCTATCTAAGTTCACACACATGATCTCATTATGAATCAGCAGACTGTGCATCTCAGCAATTTGTAAAGTTCATTTCTATGAATGAACTCTACTTTCAAGTCAAATTATTTTTTGGCTTACCTTTTAAGAATGACCAGGCTGAGTGAAAACATTTTTTATTGAAATCATGTCCTATCAATGGAGTCTAGTAATTTAGGAAGGCAAATGCTGCCAATTATTTTATTTATGAGGATACACTGAGCTGCAAATAATAAAAATTCCAACTAAAGTATTCAGCAATAATGATATTTGCTTTCTAACATAGGAATAAATTCTTAGGTAGAAATTCTCCACAAGTTTCCAAGTTCAGTGGTCCAGAAACATCTGTCTATCTCTTCTGCTGTTCTCAGCATATCAACTTGGTTCCTTTATATATTTTATAAAGATCTGGAAGAGAGGAACTTGAAAACTCCAAATCTAAAGAAATGAGAGGTTAATGCTAACCACTCTAATTTGATCAGTACACACTGTATAATGTGTTGAAATATCACACTGAACCCCATTAATATGTATAATTAAACATGTTAATAAAAAAAAAACAGCAAAGGTCAAGTTCCTTTAGCAGATTTATTCTCCTGTTAGGCCTATTATTTTATTCCTCAGATATGAAGGATATTACAAGCTACCCTGAAATGTAATAACATATGAAAAAAAGGTATTCACTTAGGAAAATTTAGAGTTTTGATGAAAAGGAGACAGAGCTGGAAAGGACATTGTCTGCTCGCTCCAATCTGTAGGATTTGAGAAACATCTGATTCCAGAGGAAAGGCAAATGGAAAAGGAAAATCAATAAGGACTCAGTGAAATATTTTGTATAGAAGCAGAAGCATTTTGTTTAGAAGCTATATGTTGTATAGAAGCAATATTGTGTTACAGAAACATCCCAGACTTACTTCGAAGTCTGAGGTCAATGAAATGTTTTCTATAAATTAAGAATGAGTATAAAAAAGAGCAGGAAAAGGAAGTTGAGGGTGTATGAAACACCTGAAATGGGAATGACAGACTGTCATCAGGAATAAAGTGTGATGGAATATTGGTTGATCAAACACACAGGAATATTGTGTAAACAGCAACGATGTGTCAGAAGCTAGACAGCAGATGGGGGAATTTTAACTCTATTGGAGGACTTGTGAGATATAATTCCTAGTGATTTTTTTTCCACTGCTGAGGATGGAAATGAAATCTAATATTCAAAACTTTTTCTTACTATAAGTGAGGGAAGCCAATAGTTGGTTTGTTATTCAAAAGAGAAACATCAATAAGGTTAAGGACTGAGAGTTCTAGATGATTACTGAACTGGATAGAAGATGCAAGGAGATCCCCAAATGAGGATGATTGATTGAAAACTGTGTTTAAGAACTTAACTCCTTAGCTCCACACTTGGCTAGCTGGTTTTCCCTACACCATCCTAGAAGATGTTTGGAAATTTATTCCCGGGAAAGGAGAAGAAAGCAGGTCATTGGGATGGGTGAGACTGACACATTGAAGGATTTTATGTCACATCAAATTTTTCAGGAGTATATCTCAGAACTAAAGATCATGCAATTCCAGGAATTGCAAGGAATCAGGAGGTCCAATACTGGAAAGAAAGGGGAATTTCTTAGAAAATTACTAGAGCTTTTAGCACAATAGCTTGGCAGGAAGCCTAGAGGGCCATTGTTCTTTGGAGATGAGTTTGTTGCAATACAGAGAAGCTAAGTACTATCTTCACTCGCCTTATCATCGTTGTCATATTTGTAACATCATAAAGCTACTGGCATTTGAATTCACCAAAACAAGGAAGGATAAAGGCAAAAGAGAGCACATAATCCAAAAAACAATAGGAGACATTTCAACTTAATAAATTATTCGAGCATGATAGGAAAGGAAATCTCATGACAACACATTTGCAACAGGCCTAGAGAGCATTAATAATGATCACTTAGCAAATGATAGGAGGGTAAGGATAGAAGGAACATTAGGGATGGTTGTTTAGTTTACAAATAAGAAAGCAGAAAATCGTATTCTTTAACTGAGTTTCCAAGTTACCAGGTTAAACAAACACCATATGTTCATATGTTTCTCTAGTGTTACAATTTGGTATATAAATCCTTTTTTATTAATTAATTTATCTTAATTAAGTATATATGACAGCAGAATGCATTTGATTCATTGTACATAACTGCAACACAACATTACATTTCTATGGTGGTACACAATGTAACATCACATCATATGTGCAATCACACATGTACCTAGGGTAATGATGTTCATCACATTCCACCATCTTTCCTGCCCCCATGCACCCTCCCTCCCCATTGCCCAAAGTTCCTCCATTTTCCCATGCCTCTCCCCCTCCCATTTATGGATCAGCATCCATAAATGGGATCACACTTATTAAAATGAACACTTGGCCTTTGGTTTTGGGGGTTGCCTTACTTAGCATGATATTCTCCAACTCCATCCATTTACCTGCAAATGCCATAAATTTATTCTCTTTTAATGCTGAGTAATATGCCATTGTGTATATATACCACAGTTTCTTTATCCATTCACCTACTGAAGGGCATCTGGATTTCTTCCACAGTTTGGGTAGTGTGAACTGAGATCCTGTGAACATTGATGTGACTGCATTACTATAGTATGCTGATTTTAAGTCCTTTGGGTATAGACCAAGGAGTGGGATAGCTGGGTCAAATGGTGGTTCCATTCCAAGTTTTCCAAGGAATCTCCATACTGCTTTCCAGATTGGTTGCACCAATTTGCACTCCCACCAGCAATGTATGAGTGTGCCTTTTCCCCATATCCTAGCCAACATTTGTTGTTGTCTGTATTCTTGATAACTGCCATTCTGACTGGAGTGAGATGAAATCTAAGTAGTTTTGATTTGCATTTTTCTAATTACTAGAAATGTTGAACATTTTTTCATATATTTGTTGATTGAGTGTATATCTTATGAGAAATGTCTTTTCAGCACCATAGCCCATTTGTTGATTGGTTTGTTTGTTTTTTTGGTGTTAAAATGTTTGAGTTCTTTATATATCCTGGAGATTAGTGCTCTGTCTGACATGCATTTGACAAAAATTTGTTCCCAAAATGTAGGCTCTCTGTTTACCTCAATGATTGTTTCTTTTTGCTGAGAAGAAGCTTTTTAGCTTGAGTCCATCCCATTTATTAATTCTTTGATTTTATTTCTTGTGCTTTGGGAGTCTTGTTAAGGAAATTAGGGCCTAATCAGACTTGAAGAAGATTTGGGCCTTTTTTCCCCCCTCTATTAGGCACAGGGTCTGTGGACTAATTCCTAGATCCTTGATCTACTTTGAGTTGAGTTTTGTGCATGGTGAGAGATAGGCATTTATTTTTATTTTGCTTTATATGGATTTCCAGTTCTCCCAGCACCATTTGTTGAAGAGGTTCTCCATTGTATGTTTTTGGTGACTTTGTGTAGTATGAGATAACTGTATCTATGTGTGTTTGTCTCTGTATCTTCTGTATAGAAATGCATCTATATATCAGTGAGGAATCCTCTGAAAGAGAAATTAGGAAAACTATTCCATTCACAGTAGCCTCAAAAAATAAAATAAAATAAAATAAAATTCTTGGGAATCAACTTAACAAAAGAGGTGGTATATAAATTCTTTTTACTCAGATTTCTATAATATAAAGAAAGGAATCACATTAATTTAATTGACCTAGTTTTTTCTAAATCTCTCCATTCCACCCTGCAAAATCTTTTTCAGTCTCAAAGAAGGTTAAAAAACAGAAAACCTTTTTTAGAGAAATTGTTCTTTTCTTAGATAAATTGAGGACTCTGAGGACTTATGTTTAATATCACTTGTAACAATTCTGTTAATGAATATCAGAGAACATATATTCCTGGGAACATACCTTGTCTGGTTTAGCTCATTATTAAATATTCAGTCACTAAACTTTTGTTCATATGTTTGTTTTTAATTTTTATATTATATCAAATTTAGGACAATATGTATAAGTCAGAAAATTTGTCAGTGATCTCTATTTTTTCACCTGAAGTTTTGGTTACTGGTCTTCTCTATTCTTAGCAATAAAAATTTTTTTAAGGCAAACTAAATAATTTATTGGAAAATCATAGGTTTTTAAAACTTACATAACTAGTTTATAATAGTTACCAGACAAAGAAATAACAATTTGGAAAGACCTATTTTATTAAACTTAAAACATATGCTCAAGCCAGCCATGATTTGCTTTCTAGTGCTCTCTCAAAACAAATCTGCTTTCTCTTAGATATATAAGCCAACAGAATGAAATGCTTTTCTTGGTCAAAAGCCTTATGTAATATTTCAAACTTATCCTCTGTTGTTCACCCAGCCATGTTACAACAGAACTGCTCTCTTTTGTTCAAAGTCAAAATCCCAGAGTTTTACTCAGGGAATCAGCCTTGAAATAACCCCTGACAGCTCTAAGGGCTTTGACTACAGGTTAATTTAGGCTATTCTGATTTTAAAAGCTGGACTCAAGGCTGCTTTGCATAAAAGCTTTGAATTCCTGCTTATTCTCTCTAAGCTTCCTGTCTTTATTAATTATGCACAAGATGAAGCAATGACTCAAGCTCTTTTATAATTGCTAATTCTAGAGTGACTCTGGATTTTTGTGTATGTTGTGTGTGTGTGTGTGCGCGCGCACGCGTGTGTGTGTGTGTGTGTGTGTGTTTGAGCATGCACTTATGTACACACCTTACCTCTAATCTAGGCTCCCACCCTCAGTCTCTTTGTAATTAGTACACAAAAGAATAGGAAAACTGAAATAAAATGAGTTTCAGAGAGTGAAGAGTGAAGAGCCTCAGCTCTTACCCCGAAGACCATGGTGCCTGAGTTCCAATCTAGAGGGCTTCAAGTCTTTAATAGAGAGTGCTCTAGTCAAAAACACCACCACTCACTCAAGATCTTTCCTTTAGCCACCAAGAATCTGAGGCACAATATAGAAAATTTCAGCTCAGGCAAGTAGAAAGCAGGCGGAAACACCAAATGGTACAGCTGGGGGCCTGCCAGGTTGAGCCAGGCAGCCACCACAGTCCCTGGGTCCTGGTTCTTGTGACTTTGCCAGAAAGAATTCAAGCAAAACTGAGTAGTAGGCAATGGTTTAATAGAGAAGCAAGGGAAAGGTGCAGCATAGGGATTGCATGGACCACCTCAAAGAGAGGACGAGGTGGTACTTGGTGTTGAAGGAAACTGGGTCCTTTGTTCTTGCCTTCATTTTCTTGTGTCCCCTCCATTGGATTATTACCTTTGGACTGTTGTAGGGACAGACAAGGCAGGGCACCAAAGATACCAGGAAACAGTTTTATTTGGCTGCAGCCAGGTTCAGAGGGCACAACTTTTGCTGTAATCAATCAATCCCCTGAACCCAGAGTTCAGGTAGTTTCAAAGTTTTATACCCAGCATGTAAGAGGAGGGTTCAGAAGTTCACAGTCTACCGTAGTTCATATAAAAGCAGCTTTTTCTTTCATTGTTTTGCGCAAGTTAACCCTTCAAGGACAACACCTGAGAAGGGGAGAGCTTCTTCTCCTCCTTCTTTCCTCCCCCTGCCAGCTGTTACCATGGAGCCCAATTGGAAACTTCTCTTATGGTAGAAATGTAGACATTTCTGTGAAGCCCAGCTCAAGGCCAGAGGCCTTATTTACACATTTCTACAAACTACTACACTGGATAAGTTTGTAAAAAAACTAGTAAGGGGGTGTCCAGCACCTGGAGTGCTGGTATCTTCCCTGGTCAGTGGCCAAGAAAGAAAGGGCAACACGAAAATAGGAAGTTTATCTACATTGAACTCTTTTGCAGAGACTCTTTTGCTTATAGTCCCAAAATCAGCCATGGTGAAGATTTCTGGAGAAGCCCAGTTAAGACTTTTATGTGGAGAAAGGGGGTGACACTGCAGGACAACATTCAGCAAACTTTCTTTATGAAGGTGTCCATATTCTTGTTGACAGGGTGATTGTGACTTAGTGTCCTAACAAGGGAGGGTTTCTATAACTTGGTTGCCAGTGATAATGATGACATTTTGTCTGGAAACTAGAGTGCCTCTTGAGAGGTCATAATTAGCTGTAGCTGCCGGGCACAGTCTTGATGTACCAGACCCCACTTCTCTGATGTTTATCTGTTTTAGTTAGTGTCCCCAGGATTTTAAGGAATAATTCCCTCAAGGGATTCTAAGTCTCTACAACTTGGGGAAGGTTAGGTATTCCTGATCTCATTCCCAAATGCTTGCCTGTTTAAAATACCCACCTGTTTCAGCTTTATGGATACTGGACTTTTCGTGGTGCATAGGCCTGAGGTCTGGCCTTCATTGTCCTTTCCCTCTACCTACCTGTTCATGGCTAACCAACCCAACGGTATTCAGTCAAGTTTTGATTACTACATCCCAAGTTTTACAAAGCAGTATTTATTACTCAGTTTCTCCTCTTCAGACCTTCCATGTTTGGTGAAATATCTGCCTCAGTCTGGCTGGGCACAAAATAACCGAGCCGCCACACAGCCTTGTAGGTTCAAACAGCAACCTTTATTCCGGAACTCTCACCCGCACTCTAAACACACGTCCCAGGAACGCACTGCCTCCACTGGCTCTGCATGCCAATTATCTCAGAACCCCGCAAGAACTCAAAAGGAACTCCAAAGTAATGGGCACCCAAGGCAGCAGGATCCGCACTAATCCCAGAGCCGCCCTAATCCCTGAGCAGGGTCACCTTTCAACCATTCCCTCTGGCAAAAATGCCAGGCTTCATTCTGACTAAACTGTGGCTCTCAACAAATATCAGTTGTATGTTTAAAATATGAATGTAATTCTTTCTTATTGCTCTGAGAGGAGCTTAAACTCCTCAAAATTTTATTTGTTCAAAATATGGTTTGGTTTTTTAGAAAGCAACTAATTAGTGTATTCTAGTGCACAATTTAGCTTTTTGGAATTAATTTCTTACCCATTAGTATGTTTAAATTATGAAGATAAGACTTTTCCTTTCTTCCTTCTTTCCTTCCTTCCTTCTTTCTGTGAAAAGTCTTTAAGAATTAATACAGTTGTTTAGGCCCAGAAAATACAAAGTTAAAGAAATGGTTGAGAAAATTTGAGTAGTTTCCATAAACAATCTTAATAACTCAGAGACCTCAAACTGTGTCAGGATTTTAAATATTTGAAAGGGAATAGATAAATTTACTACATATTTTCCAACACTCTAACTTATTCTGGCTTAATATAATTTAAGTATGGTTTTTAGTCCACAATTTATTTACTATTTGTAAAGCTATATAAAACTAAATTTTATTCTCCAGGAATTTACTGGTTTTGTAACCCCACAAAATAAATCTTTGAGTTCTCTGCCAAGTTCTTTTATTTAAAAACATCTATGTGTTATAAAAACACTTCAGTGTCTCCTTCCCCGTAACCTTGTCATTTTTTAATTGACATTATACATAACATGTATTACCCAAAATAATCTTAATAATCATTTGTTTTACACATTTTATCTGCTAAAAATAAAGACTTTGTATTTGATTCTAGATATTTAATAGCACTTTTTAGCATTTCATTGACTCCTTCTGTAAGAAGGAAAATAAATAAATAAATAACAAAGGTATGTATTTCTGCTGGCCTGGATGTTGGGATGAGGTGAAAAAACTCTGGTGGTAAAGATGTCAAATATTTCAACACCCATTTCACTGATAGTAAATCTGTAGGTGCTTAATAAAGTAACATTTCAAATGAATGATATGTGAAAAAAAGTTTAGTTAATGAAAAATCATGACATTCATTATAATGTAGAAATCCTTAAAAGGAGTCCCGATTAGACTTCAGCTTATCCAGGTGGTAGGAATAATAAAAATAAACATAAAAAAGCCTGATTCATGATTTTTCTTATGAGTGCTGTTTTTGTAACATAGTGGTTCTCAAAGTCTGGCATTATAATTCAAAACATCAACATTATCTGAAACTTGTTACAATACAAATGCTGGGACCCCACTCTAGAAATATGAAATCAGAAATTCTGGGATACAAAAACACATATTTTTAAAAGTGCTTCAGGTGATCCTGATGCACACTCAAGATTGAGAAACACTACAGGGATACATTTTTTAAAAAAAAAGAAATTCTAGTTATCTAAAGATTTATTGTAAAGCTTACTGTAAAATATGTACCAAGGGGATACAGTGTCACACAACTAAACTGATAGATAGGTGGCTTTGTTATAAAAGTAGTCTGTTACCACCACTGAAATTCCCTGAAGATAGAAGGAATATCTATTATTTCAGATATTCTATTTACAACTTTTGAACTGATTCCTTGAAAGAGAAGTTTTGAGGTTTGAGGGCCATTGTATTTTAAGTGAGACAACTATGGTGATGAATGATTGGCGGTTTTTATATATTTCAAAATGCAGATTGCATTTTGTATGCATATAGTCCATCAATTTCCTCAAAGCTATAAAGAGGTTAAAAATGCATTGCTAGCTTCAGGCATCTTGATAAATTTTCACTCTAGAATTTATTAACTACAAAATGTTCTGGTCCTGAAATATATTTCATATCAAAATGAACATGAGACCTAAGTTTCCTCCTCATCATATTTCAAGAACTTGTTCCTTTCCTTCTCTCTCTATATATATCATCTGTATACCATAATCTATATAGCCCCCAATACCTCTATTGCTCCTAAGTCATTTGTGCCTTTTGGGGGAAATAAGCTACTAAAAAGAAAATAGGTTTTCAATGTGGTAAGATAATTCCATATAAATCTTTATTTAATCTTATTAGGAAATGAACTGCTATATTGAACAAAACTTACTTTTAGTCATATCATTTAATTTTTTAGAAACAAATGTAGAAAACCACTTATGTAAATCTGCATACTGAAAATTGACAACTCCGGGTAGCACCGTTTTTGTTAACATTTATTTTAAATACTAATTTTCAGTGTATCAGATTAATGTAAGTTAGGTTAGTGATGCATTTTTCTTGCACCAACAGTAAATCATTCTTCAAAGACTATTTTTTTGTGACTTATTAGGTAAAAAGAACTATAAATCTTGACTTTTAAAGTGGACATAGCACTTACTAACAGGATTACTGTTAGGTTAGACTGAGACCACAGTATTCAGTGAATATGATTTGTAAATATATTAAAGAATACTTGATAGGATCTCATGGTTCTGAGAATAGAAAAAACATTGGTGAATGAAAGTAGGTAGATGTATAAAAATAATCTAATAGGAAATCTGGTAAACAAAAAATACATTTATCATGAGATAAATAATATGTTTGGGAAAAGCCAAGGATACATAGTAATATTAAATATGTAGAGTTAGAGAAGTTAACCAATGAAGTTTGGAGGGGAAAACACAAAACTAAATATGATAAACAAATACAAAATGATAAAAGAATAGAAGGGTGAATAACTGGTAGATGACTAATCAATATTAACTTATACTAGATGATTTAAAAAGATTTGATGAATATGTTAAGATGATATGTGATTCTATTAATATTATGTTTCAGTAGAAAAAAACAATCAAAAGGCATCAAATATATATTAAAAATGTTCAACATCTCTAGGAATTAGAGAAATGCAAATCAAAACTACTCTAAGATTTCATCTCACTCCAGTCAGAATTGCAGCTATTAAGAATACAAACAACAATAAGTGTTGGTGAGGATGTGGGGGAAAAGGCACATTCATACATTGCTGGTGGGACTGCAAATTGGTGCATCCAATATGGAAAGCAGCATGAAGATTCCTTGGAAAACTTGGAATGGAATTACTATTTGACCCAGCTATCCCACTCCTTGATCTATACCCAAAGGACTTAAAAACAGCATACTATAGGGAAACAGCCACATCAATGTTTATAGCAGCACAATTCACAATAGCTAAACTGTGGAAGCAACCTAGATGTCCTTCAGTAGATGAATGGATAAAGAAAATGTGTGTATGTATGTGTGTGTGTGTGTATGTATGTATATATATATATATATATATATATATATATATATATATATATATACAATGTAATATTATTTAGCATTAAAAGAAAATAAAATCATGGTATTTGCAGGTAAATGGATGGAGTTGGAAAATATAATGCTAAGTGAAGTCAGCCAATCTCCAAAACCCAAATGCCAAATGGGAAGATTAGATGAACTCTAGATAGGGCAAAGGAGTAGGACAGGAAGGAAGGGGACATGGTGGTAGAAAAGATGGTGGAGTAAAATGGACATCATTACCCTAAGTACATGTATGAAGACAAGAATGGTGTGAATATACTTTGTATACAACCAGAGATATGAAAAATTGTGCTCTATATATTTAATATGAATTGTAATGCTTCTGCTAACATATATAATAAATTAGAATAAAAAATAAAATTAAATCCCCTTCATAGTAATGAAATACTATTTATATGAGTAACATGTTGATATACTATATTTCTGCTTTCATATTTGTTCCTTTTAATTTAATATTAACTATTTTTAAAGCTCTTTAAAATATTTATAAATAATCTTTAAAAACTATATCTTAAGTGTCCTTGTGTTACTTGTTTCATAAGATATATGTCCAAATCTTGAACAATTATGCAGTTTGATGGAAATATCAATATGTACTTTGTAAAGATAAAAACATTTGCACCCAAAATGTGAATTTAAATTATCTATTAAAAAAATAAAGGCAACTCAAGGACTGGAATTTAAAATTTTTTTTAAAAAAGGTAATTCAGGGGCTGGGGTTGTGGCTCAGCAGTAGAGCACTCGCCTCCCACGTGCAAGGCCCTGGGTTCAATCCTCAGCACCACATAAAAAGAAATAAATAAAATAAAGGTATTGTGTTCAACTACAACTGAAAAATAAGTAAATAAATAAAGGCAACTCAAATGTTTATTATTTGAGTATGAAATCCTTTCCCAGATCTCATTGTTTGTGAGGTCTCTATTATTAAGCCTTTCTCACTTCTGTACTTAAAATCTTTGAGTAGATGCATTTCATTCTTTTTGATTCTTTTTTTTAGTATTTAAAATTTTTAGTTGTACTTGGTCACAATATTTTTATTTTATTTATTTATTTTTATGTGGTGCTGAGGATTGAATCCAGGGCCTCACACGTGCTAGGCGAGTGCTCTACCACTGAGCCAAAACCCCAGCCCTTGGAATTCTTAAAAATAAAAATAAATAAAGTAATTGCAAAGAGTCAAACTAGAAACTAATTTGAGTAATTAGAACAGTATATCATTAAATCAAAGTATTATCATTTGGAGTTAGATGTCCCCCTAAAAACTCATGGCAATAAAGGAGAATGTCCGGAGGTGAAATGATTGAATTGTGAGGGTTGTAACCTCATCAGTAGCTGAATCCATTTCATGGACTAATAATTTTAGTGGATCATGGGTGCTAACTATAGTCAAATGAGGCACAGATGGAGGACATTGGTCCCTGAGGGCATGTCCTTAGGAATTATATTTTGTCCCTGGGTCTTCACATTTTTCACTCTGCTTCCTGAGTACCATGAGTGGCCCTCTTGCCATGATGTTCTGCTCACCTCAGGCACAAAGCAATGCAGACCTCTAAACATGGATCAAACCTCTGTAACCTGAGTCAAAATAAACTTTTTCTCCTCTCAGTTGGACTTATCATGTACTTTGACTACAGTAGTGAAAAGCTAACTAATACATCAAGTATATATAATTGAAGTCAATGTGTTTCAGTTATTTATGAATATCTATTTGTTACTGGTGTATAATCACTAAGGTCAGTGTTTGTCTTCTTCTCACTATAGTAGGTAATTGATTGAGAATGAGAAATCTTGTCTCTGTTAACTAAAAAAAAATATTCTTATTAAGCCTGTTTTAGTAGCATTAGTATGAGCAAAATTAAGCCTAATATTCTTGTTAAAAGTGATTTGAGCATGTGATATTATTGTGGTTTGGATATGAGGTGTTCCCCAAAAGCTCCTGGGTGAGACAATACAAAAAAGTTTGGAGGAAAAATGATTTGGGATACAGCCTTAACCTATTCAGTGAATCAATCCCTGATGGTATTAACTGAGTGATAACATGGAATTCCAAACATGAATTATACACCTATGGAATGGGCAAAAATATTCATAAACTATACATCTGTTAAGGCAAGTGGGTTGTGGCTGAAGGAAGTGGTTAATTGGGGGCGTGGCTATGTGTTATATATTTTGATTCTGGAGAGTGGAGTCTCTGCTTCCTAATCTTCGTATGAGCTGCTTCCCTCTGCCACCACACTCTTCTGCCATGTTGTTCTGCCTCACATCGTGCCCCAGGAATGCAGCCAGCCTTTTATGACTAAGACTTCTGAAACCATAAGCCCTCAAATAAACTTTTCCTCTTCTACAATTGTTATGGTTGGGTCTTTTATCACAGTGTCAAAAAAAGCTGACTAAAACAGATACAGATACTCTTCTGATGACTAAAAGCAAAGTATGATAGTTAATTTTATATATCAGCTTGAGAGGATCAGAGGATGCCAAAATATCTAGTTCAACATTATTTCCAGGTGTGTTTGTGAGGGTGCTTGCAGAAGAGAATTGCATTTGAATTGGTAAAGAACTTAGTAAAGAGGAGTGTCCTTCCCGATGTGAGAGGGCAACAATTAATCCTTTTGAGGTACTGAATAGAACAGAAATAGAAAGGGAGCATCACTCTCACCTTGCTTCTGCTTGTTTTGAAATTTCTCTTTACTCCTTCTTGGTGCTGTCAGTTCTCAGGCCTTCAGATGTGGGCTGAAATCCACATTAACAATTTTCCAATTCTCAGACCTTCAAACTATATTACTTACTTTTCTGACTCTCCTGCCTTCAGATTGCAGATTGTAGCACTTCCTAGCCTACAAAATTGAATGAGACAATAACATAAATACACATGGGCACCAGCACGTGCATATGTGCATATGAGTGTGTGCACACACACACACAAACATATTCCTTTCCTCTTAAGAAAACTGACTGGGCTGGGGATGTGGCTCAAGGGGTAGTGCACTTGCCTGGCATGCGAAGGTCGCTGGGTTTGATCCTCAGCACCACATAAAAATAAAAAATAAAGATGTTGTGTCCACTGAAAACTAAAAAATAAATATTAAAAAATTCTCTCTCTCTCTCTTAAAAAAAAAAAGAATTCTGACTAATGTATAAGGAAAGGGAAATGAGGTCATCTTTTGGCTATATAGCAAGCATCAGAAAAATACCAAAAAGACAGATGAGTGGAACAGAATACAGAGTGTGAAAGTAGACTTATGCATTTACAGTATGTGTGTAAGAACAAACATTGGGTAAAGGACAGTGTTCAATAAATGGTACTAGGAAAATTGGAAATCTACATGCAGGAGAACAAAACTAGACCCCACTCTTACCATTCTCAAAAATAAATACACAATGGATTAGAGAAATGTTTGACATGAAACTATGAAACACAGAAGAATGCACAGGAGAAATTCTTTGGATCATTGGAAAAGACAAGAAGGTTTTGGACAAGACCCCAATTCCAAACATGAAATATACAACCTATGGAATAGGCAAAAATATTCATAAACTATACATCTGTTAAGGGGTTTATATTCAGAATATATTAAGAACTGAAAAAGCTCAAGAATAAAAAATATAATAATAAAATAATTGTTGAAAAAAATAAACAATAGACCTGAACAGAAATGTCTCAAAAGAATATCTACAAACTACTAGCAGGTATATGAAAGAATTTTCAACATCAGTAATTATTATCTACAAAAAGATATAATTTCATCCAGTAAAAATGTATACTATCAAAACATTGAACAAAACCCGGCAATAGTAAGCATATGGAGAAAAAGGAATTCTTATATTGTTGGTGGAAATGTAAGTTAAAACATATATTATAGAAAACAATATAGAGGTTCCTCAAAAAATTAAAATTAGAACTGCCATGGGATCCAGAAATCCCACCACTGGATGTAGATTCAAAGGAAATGAAACCAGTATATTGAAAAGACCACTGCATTCCTGTTTGTTGAAGCGTTATTCAAAATAGCCTAGAAATTGAATCAACCTAAGTGTCTATCAACTGTTCAATGGATAAAGGAAATGTGGTACATAAACACAACAAGATACTATTCAGCCATAAAAAAAAATAGATGAAATCCTGTCAATTGTAAATACACAAATGCAGCTGGATTATGTTATGCTAAATAATATACAGGCAAACACCACATGTTCTCACCCATATATGGAACCTAAAAATGTTGATCTCATAGAAATTGAAAGTAGAAGGGTGCTTAGCGGAGGCTGATTGCAGGGAGAGAGAAATGAAGAAATGTTGGTCAAGGAACACAAAATAATTATTAGGTAGGAGAAATAAGTTCTTGTGTTGTAGTGCATAGGTGGGGGACTATGGATAATGGCAATGTGCTTTATATTTCAAAAAAGCAAGAAGAAAGACATTGAATGCTTTTAACACAAAGAAATTATAAATGTTTGAGGATATAGATATGTTCATCCTGATTTGAATATTACACAATGTACACATGTATAAAAACATCACATTGTAACCCATAAATAACTATAATTTTTATGTGCTAATGTTTGCTTGTATTTGATCTTGGATCTGTTCTTTTGCCTTTAATAGCACAAGAACACTCTTGGGTCTGAGGCATTAGAATATTTCCTCATTAACATGGCCTACATATTAAGTAAAGGGCAAGGCATTGCATGGTTTATTCTCCAGAAAGTTCAAGGGGGGAGGTATGAGTGATAGAAGGAACAAGGAAGGGGATTAAAAAAAAGTAGAAGGAAGCTTGAAAAAATCTTTTTTTGTTGTTTTCCCATTACCAAGGGGCATAGATTAATTTGAGAGTAAATTTTGGTTCAAGTTTCTCCATCTTAATTTTAGAAGGAAAAGAATGGAAACCGATGAAAGACAAAGTATCTAAATGCTCATAGCTAATCAGGTGGGTGAGGGAAAAGTGCCTTCTTTAATTGTGAGCACTACAGATTAACTTCTGTGATTCTTGATTCTCTCTATTCAGAGATAGAGAAAATAATATAACTGGCTCTTTAGGATTGCTGTAAGATCAAATTGACTAATAACATGAAGAACTTAAGACTACATTCCTGACAAACATTAGCTATCACTATTATTAGTTGGTTTATATATTATTTATTCAACACACAATGGCATGCTCAACCAATGTGTCAAACACTGTTAGTTTAGGACAGGTTTCCCATGAAGTAGTTTGAGTTGGAAAATTTGTTTGCAGGGAGCATACTGGACATGTCAAAGTATTAAACTGAGGGAGTGAAAGAAGTAGACCTCAGCAGAGACAGCCACAATTGTATAACAGGATCCTACCATTGACCCTGATTTTCATGGTGAGTTATTCCTGTCAGGATGGTAACTCCATTTCTTTCCTCCTGGTTTCGTTGACACAAGGAAGCTGAACAGACCAGGAGAACCCACAGCTTAAAGTTTGGTAGAATTCTTATGATATTCCCTGGTGGAATTATTCTCCCTCTGAGGATCAGGAACTCTAAACCCGAATAGCTCAGTTACAGGAATGGGAAGTCAAAGTCCTCTGCTTACATCACCAGAATGATGTTGTTTCCTAGAGAATACTGAGCCCTTCACACAGAATATCAACCACAAGCTAAAGCTCTAACAGTGCTTTCAAATGCCCTTTCCATTCACTTATCACACCGACAGTTTCTGAATGGTGAAGTGTGTAATGGAATCAGGGGATATTTTGGTCAGGTTCCCATGATCACATCTTTTGTTACAAAGTGAGATCTGTTCAGATATTGGATTAGATACTGTGTCAGCAGGTCAAAGGATCTAGAGAGGAGGGCAGTTGACATCCCATGGTCCTGGAGCAAGCTAAGACATTTCAGGTTTGAAAGGAAAATGTATATGCACAAATGTGTGTCATTCTAGTCAAGATAAATCTTTGCCTCTTTGGGGGAGAAGAGTCCAATCAAGAAATAAGTTTCTTCCAGGAAAAGTGTTAAATTAGGGACTCAGCATGAATTTATTTTACTAGTAGTTGGATTTTCGGTTGTGAAAGCTTGCTTAGCAGGCTGGGAGTGGGGGTGGGGAGAGTGAAGTGGGACAGGATTTATGAAATTAATTCCTTGAATAACCTCCATCTTTGCCACCCTAGCCACTCCATTAATCTGACCACTTGCCACTTTGGTGCTGGCTCATGTCAACTAGCAATTCATTTGGTCCACTTGGTGTTTCATTGCATCTCTGTGAACTGTTTTCCTTGGTGGGTACTAACATGTAAAACACAGATCTTTAACACTTAATAACTAAATCCATATGTTCATCTGCACAGTTTTACCCTGGAACTCTTTGACAGTAGTCTCCCAATATTTTTTCTTTCAGGCCTCAAACAATAAGTAAAACCATTAGTCACTGCTCATGAAATTATACATTCAAGCCAATTTTATTTTCATACCAAGTAAATGATGAAATAAATTTCTTGAAGCCTTGCCCATTGAGAAAATTTCCCTTAACCACTGTCTTTGGGCTCTAGTGGAGCTGTACTCTGTTTTTGGCTGTATAACAAATATACCAGTTGAACTTTTGTGAACCAAGATCTGAATTTTGCTTTCTGTTGGCTAATTATCATAAACTCCCCTGAGTCCATATGCATGAACTGAAGGAAAGGTACTGATATAATAGCGGTAGATGACAAAAGAATCAAGGCCACCTCTCTATACAGTATGCTTGTGCCCCTGACCCTGCTCCTGCCTGGATATATGGAGCGATTCCATGTTAAATATTCTGCTGCTGGGCCTGTCTGACCTTATGACTTAGTGGCTTTGACAGAAGCTAGCATATGATTGGCACTTGATATACTATAATTAGGTGTCCCATTTCTGTGAAATCCAGTAGCATGTTAGAATCAGTTACATCAATACTGTCCTAATATAAATTTAAACTGGTTTGTCATTTTTGTATGTCACTGAATTTTGACTTTGGCTTTTGAAAATTTTCGTTCAATTTTCCTTTCTTGTAATACTAAGTTTAATAATTGGAGCTAGATATCCCCATAAAAGTAGATAAAACACCCATTTGATATTTTCCTGTTTTTATGGTTCTGGCACAAGTTTTCAAAATCATGTGAATGCTTATTCCTGAAGTAATTCAGAACCAATCATTGAACTCTTGTGGAATATTAATATAGAATAATTTTAAATTTGTGTGATTCAATTTTTGATGTGCATCTCTCCCATATAATTGTCAATTTGTTTACTATTCATGTAAATTAATTTTAAACAATTAACTACTCTTAATAGGCACCACGCTTCTCTTTGCTAATGTTGAAGTGACTGTAATTTATCTTGAATTATAGGTAACTCACTTACCAATCACATTACAAATTTTACTTCTACTTTCTTCTTTTTTTGTATTTTTTTCAGTGATTTAAAATCCTGTTTTACTGGATGTTTTTTAGTAAGTGAATACTTGGATTAAGACTTTTTTCACTTAATATTTGCTTTTTAAATTGAGGGACTCTATAGGCTACTATTCTTGTTTGTCACTAGGTATTCAAAAATAGGAAAAGATAATATAATTTTACCTCTTTAGTAGAATTTTATAAGCCTTTCAAAAATATTCTGGGCATTTATACACATAAAGGGAAATGAATAACTTGAGAAATTCATCCAATAATTTTGATTTATAATATGCAGAAATCCAACAGTAGCTGTATTACTTATTTTTGCCAAAGAAACCACCCACAAGTCTGTATGTTCTATGTGGATAAAGCATTTTTAATTAAATGGCATGTTAAACTCAATAAGTCAAAACTCATAAAAAAGTGTTTTAATTTGAAAAAACCATAACTTATTATTTTATACTTCCTGTATGTTGTGTCATACTTTAATAACAAATTTATTTAATCAATAAAGATAATTCCAGAAAAAAATAAAATTTTGAATTGAATGTATAACTCTACCTTGGAAAATTTGACAGTTTTTAACCATGAAATATCTGATTTTTTTTCCTAAGAAGACTTATTTTCCAAATACAATTTGTTAGAATAGCACCTGTATTGTATTATATATAGTATCAGCATTTAACAATATTGTTTCATAAAACCCAATTCCATCAAAGTATTCTGATTAAACAATTTTTGTAGGCTTTCAAAACTTAGATATTGTATGTAACTTAATATTTTCCAATGGATTTTAGTATTTTATCTTTGAACATTGAAGAAATTGTTTTATAAATTTAGAAATTGAAATGGGGCAAGTTGTGCCTCTGAATTCTGTAGGATTCAGTACTATTTATAGAATTTGTTTTTTGCTCATCCCAATTACTATTTCATTAGCTAGTTTCTTATCAGAGTTTCTCCAGTGATTGCTCATATGATTCTTACCTTCATTTTCTGTCTCCAGCAATTCAGCCTTGAGTTTTTTTTTTTTTTTAATTTGGTTGTTTTCAAACATATAATTGATTATTTTGTGATGTGAATATATTCCTCACTTTCGTACCATATATTCTGATAACACCAACATCCCTTGGTTGGTTTGTCGTTTTTGTAACTTAACCTTGAATATCTTCAATCTTCCACTACTGTATTTCAAACACTTTATGCTACAGTCAAGAGTCACTTAGATTTTGAACACCATATGCTTGTCTAAATCTATATGTCTTTAAGAAGGTTTTTAAATTTCATCCTGAATTCTCTTTTTCTTTTTTCCAACTTGACTTCTGATTATCCCTACCGTATTGCTACAAGATGCCAAACAATATATAATCTACCATTGCTCCTAGATCAAGATATGGGTCTTATTTTTGAATCTACTCTTTCATCTTGGTCAATTCTGTTCCATCAATAACTTGAACAATCAGCTTTGTTTGACTTTTCTTACTGATGAGACCATGTCTTTCATTCAACTTAGATATTTTAGAAAACATAAATAGCAAGTTTCATATAGTTTCCACAGCCCTGTAAAACATATTTCTGCAATAATGAACATCCATTTCTCACTTCTATCCTCCCAATTTTATCACTGTGAAATATAATACTAAATGATTGCCTACCTTTTATTTTTGCTAAGAAAATGTTTCATGAATGTTATGATCTTCAGCTTTTTTCACTTGCATCTCCTCATCTTTCATAGAACGTTTATGTCAAAACTTTGTCATAAAACCTCTTCACTGTCAAAATTACCACAAACCATCCTGTGAAATTAGATTTACTGTTGGGTTTGAGTGGAAGATATTGCTACTTGACCTTTCCTTAAATGGACACATTTCTTTCTTGACACTCCTCTTTGTCATGAAAATTGCACTCCCAATCTCAGCATGTGATGACAGGTGACAATTTGATGGCATCTGAACAAACCATGTAAATTCCGGCTGAGAATCAAGCCAATTTATTCATGATTTCCAGTTATTATGACACCTACCGACTTTTAGTCTGTAAAGAACTCATGGTTTTAGTGGCAGGAGGTTTAGAAAATTCCCACTGCTTTTAGGCTTTTGAAAAATTTTAAAAGACTCTCTAGGCTGAAGCTGCATGCAGTTACCTAACAGCATTTTCACTTTCATTGATTCACTCATCAAATATTTACTGAGTAGCAACTAAGTGTTAGAAACTTGTATATTGGGGAAAATAAACTATACATGGCTCCTGACCCAGTCTAAAAGAGGTTGTAGACATTACCTGAGAAAATAAATGATTTTTGATTATAAATTTTAATTTGTCATCTATATCCAATGGGGAACAGAGTTCCACAGAGTGCTTTCCATCTTTGAAATTAATGTTTCAACAATGGTAAATTTTGAAGAAATTCTACCCTGACCGTGTTTTATTTTGAAATAAGATCAGATTATGAATGCAGATGATATTTTCATGTATCTTATTTAACATCATAGTAATTATTATATAAATAAAGCCAATTTATTTATAAAATTTAAGAAATTGTCTAGATGTCACTATGTTGAATGTATTTATTTTTAAATTTGGAGTGTTTTATGTTTAGAGCAAAGTTGAGAAATACTGAGATTTTTTCATATCAATGTAGGTATAACCTACCCCATTATCAACATCTTCTCTCATTGTAAGCAATGAAACTACACTGGCACATTATCTTCGTTCAAAGCCTGTAGGTTACGTTAGAACTTCTTCTTGGTGCTATGCCTTCTACTGATTTATACAAATGGATACTGGCATCTATTCACCATTATGTTATCATATAAAATATTTTAGAGCCTTAAAAATCCTCTGTGTGCTGCCTTCCTTTAACCTCTGGCAACCACCAATCTTTTACTCAATCTATAGTTTCGTCTTTGCCAGAATATCGTACAGTTGGAACCATATACTATAAAGCCTTTGGGACTGCTTTCTTTCATGTAGTAACATGCACTTTAGTTTCCTTCATATTTTTTCATTGTAAGATAGCTCCTTTGAGCCCTGAATGATATTCTAGAGTCAGGAGGTACCAATTTTGTATTCATTCACCCTCTGAAGGGCATCTTGATTGCTTTCAAATTTGGGAGAATTATTTATAAAACTGCCACAAGCATCAATGTGCCAGTTTCTGTGTGGATATATGTTTTTAACTCCTTTTGGTATATACTAGAGAGTACAGTTGCTGCTGACTATATTATAAGAATGTGTTTACTTCTGTAAGAATCCACTAAATTGTCTTCCAAAGTGATTATAACATTTGCATTCCCACCAACAATGAATGAAGGGTCTGTTGATCTACTTTCTCACCAATTTTTGGTGTTGTCAGTGTTTTGGATTTTGGCCATTCTAATAGATGTGTAGTTATATCTCATTATTGTTTTAATTTCCATTTCCCATATAACATATGCTGTGGAGCATCTTTTTTGTACCCTTTTTTCCATCTGTGTAATTCTTGAAATATTTATTAAGTGGATCATCTTTTTATTCCCATGATAATGTTTTTCACAAAGCAGAGATTTTTAATTTTAATCAAGGCTAACCTATTTATTCTTCATTCTGTGGAATATGGATTTTTGTCACATTTAAAAAATTTTCACCAAATTCAAATCATTTAGATTTTCTCCTGTTATGTCCTAAGAGTTATAATTTTGTATTTTACATAGAGTTCTATATTACTTTTTAAGATAATGTTTATGAAGGATATAAGGTTTGTGTCCACATTAGTTGTTTTGCACATGGATGCTCATTTGCTCTGTCACGATTTGTTGAAAAGAGTCTTCTTTATTGTATTGCTTTCACTCCAATGTCAAAATGAATTAAGTATATTTATTTGGGCTAATGTTTAGCAGTCTGTACTGTTCCATTGATCTATGTGACTGTTATTATAATAGAACATCACTGTGTTGATTATTGTGGATTGTTTTTAGCAATAACTAAGTAGGTTAAACATCATTCTACATTCATGTGTAGAAAGACCCAATATTGTCAAGGTACTTGATCTTCCACTTTATTCTTGTAGTTCCAATCAAAAGTTTGGTCAATTATTTGGTAGATATCAGGGAACTCTAAAAATAACCCAGGGCAGTAAAAGACCTAGAATAACTAACTAAATACTGTATGGAAAGGCAAAAGTTAGAGGACTGACACTACTCAACTTCAACACCTATTATCTGTCTTGCTCAATATTTCTACAGACTTTTTCAGGTACTTTTGTACTGTGGACCTAAACTGAAGGAAAATGCCTTTAAAACTTCTACCTCAAAAGAGCCACTGATAATGGCAAGTGGATACATCAGGTTCATTCCATTTTGTGTAATTGTTGATTGATTACTATGTATTAGCTATTCTGCAAAGTAGATGTCAACCCTAATATCACTTAACCTTTTCCTGGAATTTTATGACTGTTTATATAGGTCTACAAACATTTTAGGTGGCATTTGTAAGTACATTTGGAAATCCCCTAAGGATTATCAGAATTAAGGATAATAACACTCTCAGAGGAGGACATACAATCAATCAACAAGTACATGAAAAAATGCTCACCATCACTAGCAGTCAGAGAAATGCAAATCAAAACCACCCTAAGATACCATCTCACTCCAGTAAGATTGGCAGCCATTATGAAGTCAAACAACAACAAGTGCTGGAGAGGATGTGGGGAAAAGGGTACTCTTGTATATTGCTGGTGGGACTGCAAATTGGTGCGGCCAATTTGGAAAGCAGTATGGAGATTCCTGGGAAAGCTGGGAATGGAACCACCATTTGACCCAGCTATTTCCCTTCTCAGATTATTCCCTGAAGACCTTAAAAGAGCGTACTACAGGGATACTGCTACATCGATGTTCATAGCAGCACAATTCACAATCGCTAGACTGTGGAACCAACCCAGATGCCCTTCAATAGATGAATGGATAAAAAAAATGTGGCATTTATACACAATGGAGTATTATACAGCACTAAAAAATGACAAAATCATGGAATTTGCAGGGAAATGGATGGCACTAGAGCAGATTATGCTTAGTGAAGCTAGCCAATCCCTAAAAAACAAATACCAAATGTCTTCTTTGATATAATGAGAGCAACTAAGAACAAAGCAGGGAGGAAGAGCAGGAAGAAAAGATTAACATTAAACAGATACATGAGGTGGGAGGGAAAGGGAGAGAAAAGGGAAATTGCATGGTAATGGAGGGAGATCCTCATTGTTATACAAAATTACATATAAGAGGTTGTGAGGGGAATGGGAAAATAAACAAGGAGAGAAATGAATTACAGTAGATGGGGTAGAGAGAGAAGATGGGAGGGGAGGGGAGGGGAGATAGTAGAGGATAGGAAAGGTAGCAGAATACAACAGTTACTAATAGGGCATTATGTAAAAATGTAGATGTGTAACCGACGTGATTCTGCAATCTGTATTTGGGGTAAAATTGGGAGTTCAAAACCCACTTGAATCAAATGTATGAAATATGATATGTCAAGAGCTTTGTAATGTTTTGAACAACCAATAAAAAAATAACTTATAAAAAAAAAGATAATAACACAAGGGGTTATTATCAACACTAGGTGGATGCTAAAATAAAATCCTGATTATAAAAAAATTATACTGGTGGGAAGCTGGTCTAGAATCAGTGTTTATGGAAATAAAATGGCAAAGATGAAATGAAGACACATTGATGTAAGACATTGTCTGAGGAATCATTTAGCCTAGTTATGGGAAGAGGAGAAAAGGAAATAATAAAATAAATTTTAAAGTTGTGAGTTCAAGGAGAAATAATGAAAACCAGGAAAGACACAACAATCCGATCCCACATTTCTATTGCATTTACTTTCCTTAATTCATAATCTTCTTTAAGGCAGTTTAACTTTCTTTGTTCTGTGTCCTTTTGTGAGTCAAAACTGTAGCAGATTTAGAAAAAGAAGAGAACACTTCCTCTGTATATATTAGGGAATGCAGCAATGATTTCTCAGAAACAATGTCTTTCCAGGAAAGGCCCACTGCCAAGAAGAGAAAAGACATAGTGGTACAAGGGCAGCTGGTTGTATTTATCAAGTCTGAAGTTCCTCGTGTGTGGTGGCTGTGCCTGAGTTTGCAGTTGTGTGGTTAGCTAATAATATGAAAACACAATATAACAGAGAAGCCAAAAAACGTTCAATTCCATAGCCAACAAATGTTATATTTGGGCCAAAAGATATGGCTCTTTTTACATCATACATTATAAAAGTATGATATCATTTAAAATAAATAGCATGGAAAAAAAGGAATGACTATTAACATATCTTGCTGACATGTATAAGAAATAATTTTTATGAAAGGCAGCTTGTGTTTAAAAATAATAATCTGTCCATTATTTTAATCAGTCTATGAATGCATTTCCAATTGTGATTATGAAGCATATATATTTGTTCACTAGCAGGTGGTTGTATTTAATGCTTTCAAGATGCCTAGAAAACTTTTCAGTTATTTCCAGTAAAGCTTAAATGGGTATGAAAATGAATACATGAAGAGTCATCCTGGTGTCTTGGATAAGCAAGAGAGAGAGGTAGATTCTGAAGTTCTGGTCTTCGTTTTAATTAATACATACAATTTTATGGAAGTTACACTCTATTAAATATTATACAGTATTGACTATATCTTCCAGATTTTGTGTAGAGGTGTCCTGGATGTTGTCTGTTGGTATTTCAAATCTTTGCAAACCATCTATGATTTCCTCAGTATGGAGTTCTGAACATCTACAGCATTTCTAAGCATCTTTGCCTCCTGTGTTGCACAACAGTTAAGGCTGAAGCAAGAAAAGGTTTCCACAGTCTTC
The DNA here is from genome assembly GCF_021218885.2 of Marmota monax. Classification (NCBI taxonomy): domain Eukaryota; kingdom Metazoa; phylum Chordata; class Mammalia; order Rodentia; family Sciuridae; genus Marmota; species Marmota monax. The sequence continues at coordinate 2,378,772 of NW_026693552.1, forward strand.
TGGAAGGCTGAAAAAAGCATTACTAAGTCAGGAATCTGATGTGGAAAAGCTGTGAATGATCAAATCACTGATGCTTCTGCAATATATCTGAAGCTAGTCACAGACCCTATGATGGTACAACTTGGACTTTTCTAGTCTTTACATTCATCTCCTTCTTTGCATCATGTATAAAAAAATGTAGATAATTTCTGGATTAAAAATTGAACTCTCATATATAACTAATTCAAACAAATTAAAAAATTGAACTCCAATTAATAATATGATACTAAATAAGTCTATAATTTTATATGAAATTATGTAAAGTCATTGTAGTATAAAAAAGTAACAAGTTGTAGGACAAGGGAAATCACACTCATTTTTGAATTAAGTTCTACTTGAAGGTTGAAAAGTCACAAATAATTTCCAACACATTGAAAACACTTTAATAATCTTGACAAAACTATATTATCTGCTTTTTATATCAGTTGTTGATTTTGTGCTCTGTGGAAAAAACACCATTGCTATAATATATAATGAGTTCTCAGTATGGGGCACACCTTGAGTTACTTATCACAAGTTATTTTAAAATTTCAAAATAAAGTAACGTTATCTGTTTTTTGCTTTAAAATAGTCGATTAAAAGCAAATTATTATAACACATGCATTCATTGTGAGTAGAAAGTTTGTTTCTAACATCTTTGTATTATTTGACATTTAATTAATATAAAAACTGACAATGTCATACCAGAATGAATTATTTGCATTGTCAATAGAAATAAAATAGCTCTGCCTAAAATGGATGTGAAACATTATGAAAAGAATATAGAATATTAAATGAAGAATGGAATATATTTGGAATACAAAAACAAATGCTCCTGTTCAAGAAGGCAACAACTTAGGTAATATAAATGCAGTTACTAAGCACTTACTTCATGTCAGAAGAATAACTGCATATTAAAATTTCTAATTATATTTACAAAAGAGAAATATGCAAATGCGATCTCTCCCGGAAGAGAGAAGTTATAGCTCATAATCAGTAGGAAGGGGCTCTTCCAGAGACAAAAGAACTATTTCTTTGATATTTTAATGTAGAGAGATGAATATTGCACTCCTTTAATTTTTACCTCTCTTCTTTTCTGCTGTATGCATTTAATTACACATTTTCCTTAAAGAATCACTAATGGTACACCATTGACTTTGATGCACAATATTTCATTATTGATCATTCAAGTATTTTCTAATTTCTATCATTTTCTTTTCTGATTCTAGATGTATTAGAAGTATATTTCTTCATTTCCAAATGTGAATTTTGTAAAAATCTTTTCGTGACTGAGTTCCATGTTAGATATTGTTTTGCAGAACTTAGATCTTCCCCCATGACCACTCAGAGTTGAGGTTCTATGTAAGAATTGTCCTTAGCTGAAGGAGGCTTCCTGATCAATATGCATTCCCTTATTAGTAAATGTTCACAAACACAAAACTGCAACATTTTCTCAAGGTTGTGATTTGAATAGTGCCTATCATTTACACATTGAAGCCCCAACTTATAATATCTCAGTCTGTTACCTTGTTTGATGCTACTAGTTAAAATGAGGTCCTACTTGCATAGGATGGGACACTAATTCAATATGACTGAAGTCCTCCTACAAAGGAGAAGTTTAGAGACAGAATACACATACACACACACACAAACACACACACACCCCACAGGATATCTTATGAAAAAGGCAGAGATCTAGATGTATTTGGAAACCAAAAAGCATCAAATGTTGCTTGGATAATACCAAAAGATAAGAGAGAGCCAATGGGACAAATTCTCCACAGGCCTCAGAAGAAGCCAACATTGCCAACACCATAATCTTAAAGTTCTGGCCTTCTGAATGATGAGACAATCAGTTTCTGTTGTTTAAATGATTCAGTTTGTGGAACTTTGTTACAGCCCCCATAGAAAACTAGTAAAAATTGTAATTTTTATAATTTGCTGGTATCTGTCTTTGTTCCCAGAAAATTTTTGCCATAAAACCTTTTTCTCTAACACTAAAGTAGTTACATAACTTTTTCTTTTCATTGACCTATGATAAGAACCAGTGACATATAATTTTATCCACCAAGTTAAGACAAGAAATGCTGCACAATTTAGTTTCATTCTTTTACAATCTGATTTAAATATTATTGCTCTATAGCAATTTAACTCTATCCTTTTCTCTCATAGTGCTCTGATTTTTACATGACTAATGTTCTTTTAAAATTTATCTATACATTTTTACTTCTATTTCTTTTTCTTTCTTGTACCCCAGAAATTCTATCATAAATGACTTTTCTTACATATATTCTTTAGAATTACTGTTGATGTTCTCTTGTCAAAGTTTCTGCTTTTTTTTTCTAAAAAAAAATCTTTATTTTGCCTTACTTCTTAAAGGATAATTTTGTGAGTATAAAACTCTAATTGGTAACTTTTCTTCATCACGTTGTAGATATTTTTCTATTGAACTTTAGTTTTCTCTCCTCCTCTCTCTTCTACCAACCCCATTTGAAAATTAGCTTTCTCTGTAACTGCCATTCATTTGAAGGGAAGGTATATTTTTCTCCTCCAATAGCTCCAAATATTTTTGTTTGTTTGTTTCTGGAATTGTTCCCTGAAATATTTAGTTTTGGATGACTTCTTATGTATTTGGGCTTGAATTTGTAGAATGGTCTTTCATTATTTCTAAAAATGTCATAGTCATTATATCCTCACATATTTTCTCAGAACCATTAATGCCTTTGCTTCTTGTGGAACTTCGATTAAGCATTTGTTAAATATTTTTTACTCTACCCATTTATCTGAAATATTTCCTATATTTTCCCCATGCTGAAGTTTAAAATATTTCAATTGATTTTCAATTCAGTAATTTATTAATTTGGCTTTCTTTCTTATTTGTTTTTAATCCTGTTCATTGAGTTTTTACTGATATTTTTGGCTATTTTTATTTGAGGGGCAGGGTACTAGGGATTGAATTTAGGGGCACTCAACCACTGAGCCACATCCCCAGCCCTATTTTGTATTTTATTTAGAGACAGGATCTCACTGAGTTGCTAAGCACCTCACCTTTGCTGAGACTGGCTTTGAACTACTGATACTCCTGCCTTAGCCTCCCAAGATGCTGGGATTACAGTCATGCGCCACTGAGCCTGGCAAGGTCTAAATTTAATTCTTTCACACAGCATAGCATAATGGCGGTGGGCATGTATGACCTTGAATGTAAAACCATTTGGAATCTCACTCATCCACTAGTTACTCTGTGATCAGTACAACTCTTAGGGTCCAGTTTTCCTATTTATAAAATGAGTATAGTATTTACCATATACATAAAGACTAATTGAGTAATGAAGTTACTTTAACACCTAATAAATATCAATTATTATTACTTTTAAGTTTCTACCCCATAACAAGCACTGTATGTTTGGCAGAACATTTATTGAGTACTTGATTAATGGATATGCCAGCCATAGTTATGTTTAGACTGCCAAACAATTGTATGGCAGAACCCCATATGCACTTCCTGAGTACTACAAATATGTTCCAGAAAATTATCACAGTCCCCAAAGGCTAGAATTAAAGGTAATGACTTTTATTTTTGAAGGTACATAACTGGTAAAAAGTTAGAATTTAAGTAATAGTTTAAAAATATTTAAAATCCAGTGATAATTGATGTAAATTTCCTATAAATAACTTTTGCATATAATAAATGACATGCTTTTTATATTATTAAAAGAGTCTTTTAAAATGCGTCTCCTGTTCTATCCCTTTTGTGTACTATGACATGATTTATACAATGCCAGGAAATCTGATATCTTTAAGATTGTGCAGAAAGTATGACTTTTCATAGCTAAAGTCCTCACCTGATAAGTAAAATTAATTTCAGGAAACATCATCCAAAAACTTTTAAGTGGTCATTTTGTAATTCCTCTACCTCAACAGAGATATGTCTCAGGGAAGACAAAGGGAAAGCCTCAGCATGATTTACCAGTCTTATACCCAGTCTCTCGCACCACATGAAACCCATGCTTTTCTCTCATCAAATCATATTTTTTTTGTAAAATATACGAAAGTTTCAAAGTATATAAAGGAAAGAAAATAACCACCACAAACAAGCACCAGAGAAAAATTGTACCAACATTTATATATTGACCCAGAGAGGCAATGTAAAAAGACAAAGATTTTTGGCTCAACTCTTTTCTGTTGTATAAAGATATTCCAATCTGATAACACAGGGCCCCTCAACCACTGAGACACTTTTTAACTGTGCTTGAATATAATTTTGATTTGCTTTTATCCTACTGAATATTATATTCCTAAAATAGCAATACAGAAATTGCATTTCTTATTTTCACATGGACCCCTTTTATTCCAATAGAATTATGCTTAAGCACATATTGGGAAAGCCAAGTACACAGATGAACTATTATTTGCCTGAAATATATACTCAATTTGTGGTGAAGTTATATTCTCATTCTCCTATTTCTAAAGTATTATAAAGGTTTTGCCATCTTATAATTATTATATATGGCTTGGTTACTTAACCTGATGCTTTTATATGTTTAACAAAAATAGATTGCCTAATTCATATTTTCATTTGGTTTATTTTGGGAAAAAAATTTCTTTTGTTATGGTAGATAATCTTAATACTCAGAAAAATGCAACAATGTATATTCATAAGGGATATTGGTTTATATCTTTTAATTAGGAGCTGTTTTTCATGTTTTGGGATCAAAAGATAGAAAATAAATATGAACAATTAAAATTTTATCTGTGTTCTGAATCTTATTCAGGATTTTTAGCAGTTTCTTAGAAAAGTTATTGTCAAGCTATTGGGTCTGCTATAAATGGATGGGAACAATAATTTTTAACTTTTTCAGTATGATTGAACAAATCTAAAACTACTATTGAATAACTCATGAGGAAATTGTGACTGCATTTTCTTATTTAGTGCTACTATTTGAAGTAACATAGATGTTGTTAAGAACTGAGAGACGAGGATACAAGGATACCAGCTATGGCCCCTTCTCCCTCCTGGGAAAAGTCTATATTATCCCTTTTTAAATAAACTCTGCTTTATATGCTTAAAAAAAAGGGAAAAAGAACTGTGACAGATATTGGAGGCAGGTTTTATCCTGTCTGTGAGCTAATAAGTTAGTTTGTTACTATTTTGTGAGACTGTAATTTAACATTTATTTTTTAGTGTAGTTATGAGACATTGCCTACATTCTCAATCAACATTTCTATTAACACTTTTCTATACTTTCATTCTTTTAACCTCTAAGTCATAAAATAAATTTTCTTCACATTATTTTAAAATATTCAATTATTAATTCCTCAAATAAGATGGACTTGCTGCTTCATTTTCTTGGAGCTTACTTAATGTTATATCTCATTGATTTGGCAAGATTTTCCTATTTTTCTTAAAAGTGGCTCTTGAGCTATTTCTATGAAATTTCTCTGGGCTAAATCAGAATAGCAAAACAGATTATTCACAGATGTAAAATTATAGCCCCTCAACATTTAATTTTCGAAGAAAATATTGATAACCTTTCTTCCTCTTGACTGGTTGTGACTTCTCAATTTACTTGAGTATTTATAAAAGATCTCTATTTGTCATATATCAAATGGTAACTGAAATTAGTTTTTTTTCTAACAAATTATAATATCAATTGCTCACTTTAAAAATATTAATCCCTTTTTCCTAAAATCTATTAAATTTTAAGAATGGAGTTCATAATCTGTCATATTAAACTTCATAGAATTTTCTGGACTCAAGACAGAACTTTTACATACACATGTGCCCTATACTCTAATCACCAAAAGTTACCTTTTTAATTTTTTGAACTCTCTATTTTATACTTACATATCTTTTTCCAGCCCTCTTTTGACACTAGTCAAAGTATTAATGATTAGAAGAGACAATGGGCTAAAACAGTAAAATTACAGATCTAAAGAGCACAGATAAATTGAGTGGCATAAATTAATATTAAATGAATAAACATAGATATTAGTTTTAAATAAATTGGAGAAAATTAACAAAATAAACATTTAAGTTCCCAGAAAGAGTAGGGTCCCCCAAATGCTGCATTTCCTAAACTGTTTGAAAACCAAAGAACTAAAGTAATACCAAGAAAGGCTGAAACCATCTAAGTAATAAGTATTCATTTTAAAAGAAGTTATTCCCAAGAGCAATTATAAAAACAATAATTTGAAATCAGGCACAAAGCCATGAGTCTGGAAGCAAGAGTCCTTAGGTCATTACAGGAAGTCATTGTCAGGTTTACTGGATTGATACTGTACAAGTTACACTTTGGGGAAAATGCAATAGTAGTATTTTTGTCTTAGGGGGATAGAGAAGGGGGTACCTGGTTATAACTATTTGCATACAGGTTTCAAGCAATTTTAACACAGAAAATGTTAATGCACATCAAAGGAATATGGTTATCTTGTGATCAAATTATACTGGTTTGAAATTTTCTCAGCCAAAATATATCTATAAAATAAGAACATTAGGAATTAAGGTAAGGAGAATGAACCCTGTCTTATTTTCAGTCAGTTTTTCCTGGAAAAACTCCCACATGGGTTAAATTCCTTTCAGTAGTAGTGAAAATTATAGCTATCCCCTTTTAACCCTGAAAAGGTGTTAGTGATGTTCTTCATTAGACATCTGGAAAAGAAAATAATAATTGGTTGAAAGATAGGTGTGATACAAATAGAGAGAATGTTTTAATAAGCAGCCAGTATAAACTAAGATCATGTCTCTTTAAGTCTTATGCATATGATTTAAAGTTTTGATATAATGTCTGTCAATTAATAAGTGATCAATAATGCCTGGATGAAAGTAGGCAGTGTCAGAATTCAGAACCACACAATTAAGACATTCAAATAATTTTCTTATAGTTTGTACATTGAGTATGCTATCTTTGTGAAAATATATTAGTTCATAGCTGGTAAAAAAAAATGGTGATGTTTGTTTACATCATTTTTCCTTTTTTTGCAATTCACTAGAAAAAAAAGATTTTCAACAATTTACAAAGAAGAAGAGGAAGAGTTTTATAGAAATTGATAGTCAGATTTACAGTGTAATCTCCATTATTATACATCTTAATATGATGGCCACCAACCCTTTGATGCTGCATTAAACATAATTACTTAAGACTATATGTCATGCTGCATATGGTGGCACACACCTGTAATCCCAGCAGCTCAAGGGGACAGAGCCAGGAGAATGGCAGGTTTGAAGCCAGCCTCAGCAACTTAACAAGGCTCTAAGCAGTGTAGTAAGACTCTGTCTCAAAATAAAAAAAATTTAAAAAGAGCTGGAGATGTGGCTCAGTGGTTAAGTGCCCTTGGGTTCAATCCTTGTTACCAGGATAAAAAAAAAAAAAAATTAAAAAAAACTGTATGTCACTAGCAAATCAGAAGTAAAACTAACTTAAAATTCTAGTAGTCTTTGCTTCACTCAATTTATTAATATGTATATATACATGCATATCTAATATATATTTAAATAATCCATTTGTTTTCAAGTATGTAAAACATGACTTGATTTGCCTAAAAGAGCATTATTGTCTTCAAAATAAATTTCTCCTTATAGAAACCTTTGAATTAGGGATTTCAATAAACTGGGATATTAAATTCCTTTGATAACAGAGCAAATGTTGTACAAAAGAATTTATATTTTACTAGAGTCTTATTCTTTGCAGATTCTCTAGTACTTCTGTTTAAACAGATGCACTGCAGATGTGGAAACATCTGGCAGTTCAACACAATGCTGCCATGACTATACTCAGGTTAGGACTGTATTTTTTGACATCTAATTGTTAAGCAAGGACAATTCCCTGAAAGAAATTAATACATTGCTTCAAATGATATATTTTCTACTGGTTTCTCCTTTACTTCTAATAAGTATTTTCACATGTACTCACTGGAAATAATTTGGTACTCATGGTTACTTTAAAATATTTTTATTTAGTTATAAATGAACACAATATCTTTATTTTTTAAAATATCTTTATTTTATTTATTTATTTTTATGTGGTGCTGAGGGTCGAACCCAGGGCCTTGCACATGCTAGGCAAGCGCTCTACCGCTGAGCCACAATCCCAGTCCGGATCTTTATTTAATTTAATTTTTTAATGTGGTGCTGAGGATTAAACCCAGTGCCTCACACATGGTAGGCCAGTGCTCTACCACTGAGCCACAACCCCAGCAGTCCCATGGTTACTTTTTATTTGATTTTCAAATGGCCGTACAATTCTCAGTCACCTACTCAAATGTGAGGAGCAGATTGGATTTAAATCAATAGATTTGGTTCATTCACTTATGATTTTTTCTTCTCCAGAGTTTTGCAGGTCCATTCAAATTACAAGAAAATTATTTCAGTTGTATGCATTAAATATATCAATTCATCAATTTCTTGCGTTTGCTTTCTTAGGTTTCACCTGTCTCAGAGATAAAGAAAACTCCTTTCAATATTATCTGTAAAACAGAAGAGCTTTCATTTGGCTTATCTCTTTCATTAGGATAAGTTTTTAGGACAAATATATATATTATACATATAATATATGCTGTATTTTTGTATGTTTGTGATTTTACATTTTCTTTTTGATAAATAAGGAGACAGAAATCAGAAAACTAAAAGATTATAGATTTTGGAATTTTATTTTTGCAGTACATGTTTATAAATGTTACGATAAAAATCTGTGATTTTTAGTATAAAATCTCTCTCTGTTTTTATGAGCCAGAAAATATTTATGACAACCAAGAAAATATTTTATAAAGCTCTGAGTCTGAAAATCTGTAACATTTACCCAAATCAGAGCAAATTAATAAGATTTACAGTACTTTATAGATAATGTTAGAAAATCCTGAGGGAAAAAGCAGATTGTACCATTTCACTCAGTGCTGGGAATTTGGGTGATATGTGGTGACAATAAGAGAGTTCTCACTCCTGAAGAGACTGAGGCTGTGTGACCCCAGGGATCAGCATGCACCATGGGAAGCTGTAAAACTCATCTAATATTTATCAAGATGTGCACTGTAATGAAAACAGTCTGAAATCGTTGCACTACACAGACAACTCATCCTGGGAATAGGATAGTAGCAAAACAAGGAAATGTAATGATAAGCTACATCCTTATGCTATACCACTCAGCTCTATTTCTTCAGGTTCATCAGCTATTTGTTTACTTTTCTAGCTATGTTAGTGTTACTCATTGAAGTAGATTTATTTTAAAATGCACCATGAAATACCCAAATTGTCTGGCTTTTGTTTTTATTTGCTTGCTTGCTCTCCTTCAAAACATGCATATTTTTCCTCCTGAAGAGTTAATTTTTGTTGCGTTTAAAATCAGCCCCATGTCCACATTTTAATCATGTTATAGTAATCCTAAATATTATCTCTGGCTCAGAAATTCACAGACACTCCCCCAACTCCTTCTCAGGGATTAAAAGCAAACTGAATTTATATTGTATCACCACAGTTAAAAGCACTAAAAGGGAAGGTTCTAGTCTCCAAAATTTTTCATTGCATTTATTTGTTGAAAACAGATTATTTTCCCCCCACAAAACCAGAAGATTGCTACAATGCTGCATTAAAGTCCTCTAGAAGCTCTCAAAACAGTTTGCAGGCAATCAGCCCACAATGGCTTCTAATTCCTTCACCATAGAGGCCAAGTCTACTTCCAAGTTTCCAACCAGGAAGTTTGCAATGTACCTCCTCCTTTGACAGCTCTTAAATGCCATAATGGCTACAATAGCATATGCTGGGAATGCTCCAGATGTCCCAACACAGTGGTAGATCCATTCCTAATAATAGACAATGAAAGAGAAAGGCTGACATAACATCCACAGGAGTGCCTTAGTCTCTAGTGTGTTGTAGATGTTTATGGTTTTAGGTGGAGAATCTGGATGCTTACCAAATGTGCTTTTTCACCTCCAAGGTTAAGCTGCAAATTTTATTTAAATACTTAAATATTTCCATTCTTTTTAATTCTCTGTCTTTATATCTGTCCCAGATTTGAATCAATCTCACAGTTGTTGTTGTTGGTTGTTGGTTTTTTATGAACAAGGAGTATATCTTCTAATGGATTTTTTGGAAACTGCAAAAAATATGAATTATTAGGTGCAATTAAAGCAACTATATAAAAATAAGCAAATTATACTTTGATTTTTGGCAACCAAGTCTCATTAAAACTGCTGTAGCAAACAAAATCCTTCAATAGTAAATTCTACAATGAAAGATCCTTCTAATTTATATTTATTTGCTTAATAGTAGCATGCAGATTGGTAAATGGGTAGCATCACTTAGTTTATGTTGCGACTTCATCTTAAATTTGAATATATAATAGAAGTACATATTTTTCCCCTGGAGTCTTCATTTGTGTGCAACTAATCTACAACCTCCTTTCTTCCTTCCTTCCTTTCTATACTGGAGATTAACCCCAGGATTGTACTCTAACTGAACTACATCATCACCAGTCCTTTTTTTAAATTTGTTTATTCGTTCCAATTAGTTATATATGATAGTAGAATGCATTTTGACATATCATACTTAAATGGAGTATAACTTCTCATTCTTCTGGTTGTACATGATGTAGACTCACACTGGCAGTGTAATCATATAGGTACTTAAGGTAATAATGTCTGATTCATTCATCACCATTCCTTTTCATCTTTTATTTTGAGAAGGGTTTTTCTAAGTTGCCCAGGATGGCCTTACACTTGCCATCCTCCTACCTTACCCTCCTGAGTAGCTAGTATTACAGGGATACACCACTATGTCCAAAAGTTTTCCAATTTAGAGCAGTTTTATAATAACTTTCCAGCCACCATTTACTTGTGGAGAATGCTTTGTTCCATTGTATTTTAAGCAGGTCATCGACAATCTGTTTTACTCTCTGAAAGTTATTTTTCTTACGTATCCCAGATTTTGATACTTGTCTTGGTCTTACGAACAGTAATTTTCCCCATAAGTAACATTGGCAATAAAATCAGTCAGGCTTTGACATTTTAAGATAAGCGTGTGATTAAGTAAAAAACTAACATCGTTATTTGAAGACATTCAAGATGGGAGTTAACTAGTTTGCCAAACGTTTGAGAGGGATTTGTACTATCAGAATTATCAGAACTACTATTAAATAAAAAATATCTGGGCCAACCATAGGATTCTTTTTCAGAATATAACAAGGAATTTAATTTTAACAAGCTTTCCAAATTTTTCTCAGGCACACAAATCCTAAAAACCTCAACTCTATAGTGAATGGTCAGGGATTCACCTGATCTGCCCTATTTATGCCCTTCAAGACAGTAATGATCAAATTGCCAGAAGGCATCCAATGGGTGTCATGATAGGAGTTCTGGCTTCCCCTCCATCATCAGCCACTGTGCCTTTCTTCCTCATCAAATAAAAAGGAAGTAGTTCTGCAAAGGTGGTCATCTCTCTTCTAGCCTGCCCTTGCCTTGGTTGTAGGGTAATCCAAGATATTGCTCCTTGAATATTCAATAACAGCTATAGACATGGAAAGTGATCTGGTGAGAGCTTTGATGCTTCTGGCTAACATGGGATTTCAAAGGCCATTCACACTCTGTCAATGGAAAATGAGTGCCCAGACTCCTAGAGCAGGCATAACACCATAAATATTTTTTAAAGAGAGAGAGAGAGAGAGAGAGAGAGAGAGAGAGAGAGAGAGAGAGAGAGAGAATTTTTATTATTTATTTTTAGTTTTCGGCGGACACAACATCTTTGTATGTGGTGCTGAGGATCGAACTCAGGCCTCACGCATGCCAGGCGAGCGCGCTAATGCTTGAGCCACATCCCCAGCCCCCATAAAGATTTTTTGAAGTTGTAAGTAATTTTCCAAAATATAAGGGACACACTCTAATAGTATAAGTTCTTAATAATTAAGTTTTACCCACCAAATAATAAAATATAGTGTTTATCATTATCTAAATGCAATGTCTAAGATCCTGACTTTAAAATAAAAATCACTCCCAACTTGAACCCTTTATATTATATATTTCCTAGTGAAAGTTCTATTAATTTAATCTGCTCTAATTGGATTTTGAGAGGACAAACAGTAAAGTCACAATGACAAACAATAGACATTAACTTAAAGTTAAATTTATTTGGCAATAACAGAAGGAATAGTGCTTGATGACTGTATTAGTCAATCAAAATACTGCATTCAAATTCTAGGCCCTTCAGTTCTGACAGTTGCAAATTTCTGAGTAGAGTTTATATTTTTTGATTATTCTTAACCTGTGATATATGACAAGATTGAATGCAGCGTTTTAAATATTTTAGTTTGGAAGGTAAATTGAATTATATAGTCCCTCTCTCTGTGTCCTTAAACGATAATGCTTTGTATTGTTGCTTGTCTTGTGGCTTGTTTTGACCATGATTCCTAACTTTTCTAGCTCAACATTTCACCTGCTTTTGGCCCCACTCAGTTCTCCACACACAAGGAGCAGGGTAAGAACAGGATGAAATATTGAATCCATGAATTAGATCATGGCCCAAACAAAGTCACAAAATTTGGTGGAAAAAAAGTCATTTTCCATATGGAAAAATTTCATTAATATTTTTGTATCTTCTTTTTCCAACTGGTTCCTTTTTTTTCCTTCCATTTGGGTCTGAAGCTGCTGAGAAGATAAAATGACAAGGGAAATATATACATTCACAATCATGCCTCATTCAAAACAAGATGAGTGTTGATGTGTTTCTAATACATGTGAATTAATTTTTTTACATAACCTTGTTTGAAATGAGGTTTATTTCCTGCACCAATTAATTTCTAATAATTTGTACTTAATAATTCAAAAGTAGTTGTGTTGATGTTGTGTCTATCATTTTGCATTTCCTGTTTGTGCTACCTGCAACAAAACAGGACAAGATTTTTATTAGAAGCTGGGAATTTAATATAGACTTACAAGAATACATAACAGTGGGAGATATTCTTAAATATTAAAATAGCTGGTCAAATTAAAAAATCAGATTTTAACATAAAATATAAAAGCTAAAAAAGAGCTCCGAGATTATCTGGTTCAACATCTTTACAAAGTAAGGTAATTGTCCCTCAGCCCCCATCAGACAATTGCCTTCTGCAAACAAGTTCATTTAAAATGGAGGAGTCCATTCAGGTTTGGTGGGACTGGTGTGGTGTCTCCATTTCATCTGTTACCTTAACAAGGAAACAACTCCTTACCATAGATAACTCAATTTCTCCATCTCCAAAACATAGTTAACAATTCCTACTCTGTAGATTTGGCTTTAAGATTATGAAAACATGTAAAGTATTAAACATGGTGAAACTCAGTATGTGTTGGTTTTTAATTATATTAGAATGTCTATTCTAATTATTAAAATTTAAAATAATTACTTAAATCTAATTTAATTTCACTTGTTACATGAATGTCAAATAATAATATAATGTCTGTAAACACCAATGTTCTTGTAGTTTAAAAAACAAAATCCAATGGAGGAGACTCTGGCAGAAAATCTAATGTAAACACACATAAAAGTGAAGGGATGAAGAACTATTTTTCATTCTGTTTATTTCAAGAGAAAAAAAGCCTTTGCTTATTTAAATGCTATGAAGTATATGTGTGTGTGTGTATATATATATATACACACACAGGTATATATGTGTATATATATATATATATATATAATTTTTAATGGGAAGTTTTTTTCTTGTATTCAAACTTAATGAACTTTGAATCATTGTCAGACTGCATTAGCCATTATAAGCTATCGTTTTTGCAGTGAATTATTCATAACCATATTTTAATAAAGATTTTTCAGCTCTTTAAGATACTTCCAAATTTTAAAGTGTTTTTAAAAACAATTGGCAATATGCTGATAATTACATCCAAGCCCCTTTCAAAACTCAAACAAAAGACCATTGTTCTCTAAATCTGTGCTTTTCTCCTTTTTCTGTATAAAATACTGATAATAATAGTATTCTGTTTAGTTTATTTTTTATAGATTGTTTGTTTATTATCTAAAATCTTTATCTTTGGAGCATATTTACTTCTTCTTTTTTAAATTGTTCTTTGTGTAGAAATAGTGATGCTGTTTTGCTTCTAGCACCATCTTAAAATTGTCCTTAAAATAATACACATTTAGAAATATCTAATTATATCATATTTTAGGAAATTTAAACTTGAGTAATTTTGAGGAAGTTTTCGTACCATATTAATGAATTATTGAGAGATAAAACATTTGCATGTTTATTGGAATTTAAGATTATATATCAATTTCAATTCAGTTTCTCATTCAGTCTCTTTCACACAGATTCACAAATTCAAAACATCCTTTGAGTCTAAAATGCTGTTTTCTGCTATTTTCATCAATTTGGAGATTATGTCATTAGATACAATGAAATAAATATGTAACTAGTAGGTTAATTGTTCTATTATACCTTAATAAATTATATCAATATATATTTTGCATTTTATTGTTCATCTTTAAATTTAAGCTCATTTAAACTGATGCATCAAAACAGAAAAATTATACATATCTTTTTTTCAAAAACTTGTCATTCCTTTGTGTTGAAAAAGTTAAAATTCTTTTCTTCTAGCTTTTTGAAATATTTAATACATTTTCTATAAGTCGCTCTATTATGCAATACCATTCTAGAACTTCTTGCTCCAATCTAAGTATATTTTAGAGAATTTCATAATATATTTCTTTCGAAATTATATTTTATTGATGTCCAATGTAATTCCAAGTCTGTTAGTTTTTAAAAGTCAATAAAGATGACTTTTCATGGCACATAATTTTCACTACATAGTATTTGTAAAGAAATGAAAAATTCTGACAAACAGGAGTTTTCATAAGAATGTTTCTAGTAAATAAGGGAATGTTTTGAGCCTATTAAATTATTTTACAATAAAATGGTACCAAAATTTAAATACAATCTATATTAAAATTAAACTTTAAAGAGCTATAGTTCAGGCAGTTTTACAAAAACAGGCTAAAAGACTTGTCACCTCACATTGGGGGTTGAAGACTCCCCACAATTATTCACTTTGGTCCAACTATTTCAAAGCTAAATGTCTATGGCCAAAAACGCCAAGAACCACAGAGATATTGAGGACATATGCAGTTCACTAAATAAAAGTGGTGGTGATTCAGAAGAGAAGGTGGATTAAAATAATTTGAAATCCATTACAATTCATTGCTTCTTGACTACCCAACACATATGTGCACATACACACTCATAGAAGCTCTTCTATAACATTTCCAAAATTATTCTTGTCCAGTATAAGATAGAGTGCATCATTTCCCAAAAAAGAGACAACTTAAACTGAATTTGACTGTGAATATCCATTGGTCTGTAATATGATAGCCTTGTCTTTCTCACATTCATTTTGTTCTGTTGTTGACTGTTCAATCTTGAGCAGTTCCTTATCCTGCTGCACATAAATAGTACAACTTGGTAAGCTAAACCACAAATACAAACAATGTAAAAACGCTAGACATACAAAAGGAAAAATCCAGTTATACACATTAAAACTTTCATCAATAAGAGTGACATTAATGATTAACCTAAGTCTTCAAATATCCTGTTGATTATGTAAAGTATATATGACAGCAATGTTATAGAAAACTACTTGTTAACTAATGCATTAACAGTGAGGTAAGCTTGTGGATCAGCTTGAGGTTCAGCTCATGGTATCTGGAATCTGTCTTATGCTCATAGTATTCTTGCCTCTTTCCCTTCCATGTAACCTCTGAAAGGGGATTTGTTGAGAATCCTCCAGTGGTTTGTGCTATCAGCTTAGTTACTTGCTTTTTATTTTGTGGATTCTTGGACATTACAGTTGATCAACCAGAAGGCCCTATTCTGGAGGTATGATATTACTTTGTATTATTTCTTTAAAGTCTAAGTAAGATGGCTCTTAATTCCATTTTGTGGAATGCCTGCCAATAACCAAAAGTCTAGCTCTTTGGGTGGGGGTGATTATTATTTTGTTTAATACCAGTCCTGACTTTCATTCATAGTAAGAATGAAAATTAATGGAATTTAAAATTCAAACTAATAGGCATTTCTGTACAATATACCCTAACATATTCCTATATCACCTCTCCCCAATTTCTCTCAGGTTGTAACTATAGCAGAAAGCAGAAAGAGGAAATTGATTCTCTTGATACATATAGGATTTTCTCTATAGTCTCCTTCTTTTTTCTTTGTAAGGATTCTGGCTGTGGAAATATACATGACAGCATTCTTCTGGTGAGCAAACTCCTGGAGGGCAGCAGGTAACAGACACCCTCTTTTCCACACTTGGAATATATTCTACAGTTTCCCCCAGAAACTAGTAAGATAATTAATACATGTGCAATGCCTAGCTGCTTGGAGCAATGCCCTATGTGAGGCGGCTCTGTGCTAGAGTCTTATCAGCCTCTACCTGGATCTCAAGCACTCAGTTTCTGGGAATAAAGGAACTCTCTTGTTAGACAACCACAATGTTTCACCAAGCTCTGCTGAACCTGAACCTGTCCACATAACAGTAACTTTGAACAATGGACTTTCTTGAGAGCTACACAAAGATCCTAACATTGCACATTGCAACTATAGTATGCAATTGGGGAACAAGCTGCATAATGTTGCTAACTCTGTAACCTGCCTAATGACACAATGAACAATAAAGTACTACTGATGCCAATAACCTTATGTAACCAATTGATATAAATAAGGCTGGCAGCTGGGACAAGGGCTTTTCTGCCTCTCTGCCATTCTACCATCCTGCTATTCTGCCACTTTGCTTCTGCACTTTGCTTCTGTTCCCATTTGATTTTCTTTACATTTCCTGAATCCTGCCATTTCATATCTTACTCATTAACTTTAGAATGTGATTAAGAAATGTATCTGTTTTACACAGTTAAGTAAGGTACATGACCCTCAATAGTCACTAGCTGCTTTGGATAGTCATGTTTACTAAAAAGTTAACATATTCTCTCTATGTTTAAGTCGTGCCAGCTTAATTTAAAGTTTGTTTCTTTCATAAAAGGATTTCAAAGGCCACTAGAAGTTGGTTTCATCTTTCCTTTCTGCCTTTTATGAAGAATGCTATTCTCTAAACACTCCTGTACTATCCCCACCTCATAAAATGAATTGGAATTAATCCATTTTTTTGGATTAATTTTTTTTGGATTAATTTTCTTTTGGATTCACCAGTGATCCATGTGTTTTCTCTTTTGGAATTAATCTATCTGGTAATCTGGTAAGCCTCTGGTAGATAAATGTTTCCCTCATTTACTACTGGCATCAACCAGGGGAAGCCAATCTGTGCCTGCAAACTCAGATCCTCTATCAGTAGGTAATACTAAAACCAATATTAGGTTTAAGGAATTCATAAGCCAGTTCTAACTACCATACTAAGCTGTGGCCCACTACCCAGTCTCAGTGAGAAACAAGTAATGTTCTGCTTTTCCATCTGATGACTCTCTTATATGTTCCCATTTGATTTATGACTCGGGCAGGAATAGAGTGGGCTTTCTCAAATACTAAAATCTGAAAAAAAAATAGACAAATATTAAAATAAATTTGCTGAAAATTTGGGATATTGATCTTGCTAGTTTATTGAATAGGTACTGATAATTCTCTTCACCCTATAACAATCCATCAATATATATAGAAAATTATACAAATCACATGTTGTATTGAAAGTAGGAGGACAGTATTTTCTTCATTTTCAGAGAGCTCACCTACTCAGTTTTGGAATAAAAAGGCAAGAAAAACATTGTACAATACCTGGGGTAATTTCAAATCTGTTTCATTATTAAAAGTTGCAAATATTTTGCCTTATATTTATACAAAGTTATTTTTTAACCCCATGTACTGGGTAATGCAAGTGTATGGAATTAAGTAGAAAGAAAAAGAATGAAAATGGAAAAATTACAATGTGCCCATTTTCTTGCTAAAAATAATTACTGAACTTAATTCCTCCCTACTGCTGAGTCCCTATTTTGGGATAGGAGGCTATTTCATGCATAAGAATAATTATTTTTCTTCCATTAAAATTAATATAGTATTTGATCTATGTATCATTTCCATTTGTAATCATAACTTTTAAAAAATTACAGACCAAAGATAATTATTCAAATAATCCTGAATTACAATTTTATTTTATTTTATTTTTTAAAGAGAGAGAGAATTTTTTTAATATTTATTTTTTAGTTTTTGGTGGACACAACATCTTTATTTTTATTTATTTTTTTATTTTTATGTGGTGCTGAGAATCAAACCCAGGACCCCGTGCATGCCAGGTGAGCATGCTACCACTTGAGCCACATCCCCAGCCCAAGAATTACAATTTTATATTCAAAATCCAGATAATTGACAAAAAGCATTTTGGACTTCAATTACCTCAAATCTACTTCCTTGTTTAGAATTTCTCTATATCACCTTTGCATTTAATATACTTTATAGTTTTCTATTCTTTTGTGTCACCATTTTTTATAACTTTTGTCTTTAATGCTTTAACATTAAAAATGAATGTATAAACCAGGTGTGGCGGAGTATGCTTGTAATACCAAGCTTGGAGGCTGAGGCAGGAGGATCACAAGTTCAAAGCCAGCCTCAGCAAAAACGTGGTGCTAAGCAACTTGGTGAGACCTTATCTCTAAATAAAGTATAAAAAAGGGGTGGGGATGCGGCCCAATGGTTGAGTGACCCTGAGTTCAATCCCTGGTACACCCCCTCCCCAAAAAAATGAATGTAAGAAAATAACCTTATCTGTTGTAAGGAACTTCAGATATGTAAGTGTGTCCCTAAATCTTTCTTTTCTAAGACTTTCTGCATTTATGTTTAGTTACTCTTCTGAAACTTTTTTTCCCAAGTTTTCTTTTCAGGTATCTCATCATATCTAACCAGGATGAGAAAAGAGAACAAAGAGGCAAAGAAAGTTACATCATCTACAGAGGAGTTTTTATGAAAAGAGAAGAGACCAAAACCCCAAGAAAATAGACCTTTGCTCAAGAATCAATCTCTGTGCATTAGTCAGCAAAGTAGAAAAATACAAAAGAATAATAATATTTGTTTTATTGTCAAAAATTTCACTGCAAGTACTCATTAACAAATGAATGAAAAGAAAATGACTTTGGAATATAAGCCTTGGAACAGAAAGAGGGATGGGGAGGATGGCTATCTTTCTCTGAGAGCAAGAAGATAACAATTTTACAGGTAAGTAATGCCTTTTACTTCCAGCTTCTGGGTCTAACACCAGCTTTCCTCAACTGAAACTAAATAGTGAGAGTGGCACACAATACTGAAAATGGCTGTGCTCCAAAGAGCTCTATCCTTTTATCCTTTTAGCATACAGCTCAGAGAGGCATAAGAAAATTGGGGAGATTTTGGGTCACTTCCATAATCTCCTGCATGACTACTTTGTTACTACTCGTGGCAGGGCTGCTTCTGTTGCAACTGAAGCATTCATGGACTCTATCTCTACATCAGCTGAACACACAGAATTCTGAGGGTAGTTAGCGAGATGTACCCATATTATTGGGCAGAAAGCATCATTTCCCCACCCAGCTCTCCACTTAATAAAAATAATCTAGACCATTATTTGAACGATAATGAAAAATATCCCTTCTTAACAACAGTTCAGTTTTTTAAAAAATATAAATCAAATGCAGTAATGCTTTTAGAAAGAGGTTATTATTATTTAAAACTAAATTTTTCAATGTCTGTGTCTTGTAGGACGTCTGTGTAAGAGTAATGGCAATATAAATCTAAATGTATGAGGGAATTGGAAACTTGCTTTTTATTAAATAAATTAGAGAAGTGTCTATATTCTTTTAAAGATCACATTTGTCAAACATTCATGCCTTATTTCTGCTTCTGAATATCATCCTTTCATCAAAGAATCATAGTTTCAAGGGGATTGGCAAATTCTAAATTCAAGGAGATATCCTACACCAATATAGAATTAGGGTAGTTCCATGTTCCTTACCTAGGACTACTTTAGGATTTGTCATAGGCTCCAATTGTGCCAAATGAAATGAGAGGAGGTTCCTCCTGGAGATCTTTCAAGACATATTTACTTATTCTTCAAAAAATAAAACAAATAGCTGAGTATGGTGGTGCATGACTGTATTCCCAGCAGCTCAGAAAGGTGAGGCAGGAATACTGCAAGTTCAAAGCCAGCTTCAGCAAAAGCAATGTGCCAAGCAACTTAGGGAGACCCTGTCTCTAAATAAAATACAAAATAGGGCTGGAGATATGGCTCAGTGCTTGAGTGCCCCTGAGTCCAATCCCTGATACCAAAACAACTAAAATAAGCTAAAAGAAATAATGTTCTCTTCTTCTTTTGGAGATTTGTGTCCTGGACAAGGATACCTGGAACTGCCACTGCTATTTCATAACTTGCAAAGAAAGATTATGAAGAACAAATATTTGATACAAATAAGGGGGAAATATCTGGGTTATTGATAAGATCAACAAACTTTGGATTAAACCATGACTTTCTTTAGTATCATAAATGATGATGGTAATGGTGATAACAATGATCTCATTATTAAAGACAATTTTAATTAACTTTTCTGGTTCCTGATCTTTCAGCCATCTTTTCCACTGCTTTGACTAAAAGACCTGACCACAACAATTTTAGAGAAGGAAATGTTTATTTGGGGCCTCACAGTTTTAGATTAGAGTTCTCAGTCTTCAGACAGCTAGTTCCATTTCTCAAGCATCAAGGTGAGGCAAACCCTCAAGGTGGAAGAGTATGGCAGAGAAAAGCAACTCACAAGATGATCAGGACATCACTTTCCAGATACAAAATATATGTCCCAAAGGCACATTCCCAATGACCCACTTCCTCTAGACACACTTTACCCATCTTCAGTTACAGCTCAGTTAATCCCATCAGGGGATTAATTTGCAGATTGGGTTAAGCTCTCATATCCCAATCATTTCACCTCTCAATGTTCTTGTATCATCTCACACATGAGCTTTGGAGGGACACCTCACATCCTGTGCCCAAATAAATTAGAGAAGTGTCTATATTCTTTTAAATATCACATTTGTCAAACATTCATGCCTTATTTCTGCTTCTGAATATCATCCTTTCATCAAAGAATCATGGTCAAGGGGATTGGCAAATTGTCTAAAAGACAATTCCATATACCACACTAATGAACTCTGATAATTAACATGAAACCAAATGAAAAGGGTTAAGTACTCTCAAAGTAAAAGGAAAATAAAAGATATTCAGA